>NC_090926.1:584600063-585808310 GCF_040938575.1 Ambystoma mexicanum
ACACAAAAAGACAGTAATTTTAGCAGCAAATGGGGATAAAATGCAAGTTAAGAAAATCATAAATAATTAGAACACAGTCTCACGTTCCTTGAATGTTAACGCTGGGGACAGTTTCTCATTTTAAGCGAACTGCTACTCATCACCAGGTGCCTCCCTTCATATCCTTCAGCCAGTTCTTAAGTGAGAGCGTTACAAGGAGCCGCAGGGGCACACCAAGCTCCGGGTACTTGCTCGATGCCAGTCCACGGAAGAATCCCCCTTGAGTCATGTGTGCATGCACGTTTGTACTCTCGTGCTGTCAATCAGTGTGACGCAATATTCTAGAACTTTCTCAGTGCAAAACATGTTTACTGATGGAAAAACCCAGCTAGGTAAATTTCCAAAGTGCTCCCTCCTCCCAAGCTCGGAGCCCATCTGCAAATTCTGGTATGTCTCTTATCAGCGCGTGCAAGGACGTACCGTTCATTCTCATGCGAAAGAGGGCCTGATTATGGAGGCTGGCAGTGCCACGGTTGCCAAGAAAGAATATTCCAGGGGAAGCAGTATGCATTGCTATTACCCCCTAGTGAGCAAGCTTTAGCGGGCCTGCACTCTGCTAGCTAGTGTTGTAATATTACAAGACTGGCTATTTAAGCTCTGTAATGCTTTAAGCACTAAAAAGGTCTCTATTAGCTACTAAACCCGGGCCTCTGCCCTGCCTTTGCATAATGTAACCTTCCACCCCTTTGAGGCCTGCACTTTCAATGTAGCTCACTATGCTTGGTATGTAGGCGCTACTAAAGCATTACTAAGCCATCTATAAGGTTCTGTTTCAGCATTTAGCGCATACTTCGAATAAGCTATTAGTCTTAGCTGTTAATGCAGCCATCTAAGGACCTAATATGTAATATGGCTAGCTCAAAAGGCTAATGCACCTGCGAAAATGCACCTACCCTTCACACTACACCACCCGAATCATTGGGTGCCAGAAGTTGCTCAGCTTCCTTCATTTATTTTTAATGCCCAAATCTGTCCATTGATGATGAATAGGAGCGCTGTTTGAATAGGAGCGCTGTTTGAAAACCCCACCTATATCATATCTGCCTCTCACAAAGCCATTCTGTCATAAACTTAAGAGCTTTCTTTTTAGCTGGTGTCAACAAGGCCAGATCTTGGCAGAGGGATATCTTTGCATCTCTGAAGCAGACCCATGTTAGTTTCCTCGATTCTACCATTATTAGATGTGTGTCCCATGATTCTAGGTTTATTCCGGTGATAGGCATTGTTTTGAGCGAGGGTGTTCTCGGTTTCAGGGAGTGCTTTTGCATGTCTTCAGTCACCATCGGAGTCAGAGGCACTCAGGGAGCCATCTTGCCGGAAGGCTCACAAGGTCACACCCCCTAATCCGTTTTGTGTTGATTTTGTAATGGCAGGTCCTTTGACCCTTCACATTCATATTTATTAAGACCTTTGTTGTTTAAGGTTGCACTCTGGGTTCTTTAACCTTTGGAAGGAGTTTCAGAACCCCAAGCCTTATCGAGTTTGCCTGAGTTTATTCAGTTCTATAAAGACTTGGGCCTCATTACGAGTCTGGCGGTAACCCTGCTGGTGTTCCCGGCGGGTTGCCGCCAGACTGGCAATATTTTACTGGCGCCTGGCTTCCGGGTGCCACCGCGCTATTACAAGTCCGGCGGCCCGGGAAGTCAGGCGCCAGTAAAATGTAAGTCCACATTCCCATGGAGTCCCATAGGACTCTATGGGAGTGGGGACTTGGAAGCACCGGCACTGTTGCTAAAGTTGCCAGTGCTTCTGTGAAGAATCTGCCTACCGTGGCTGCAGCGCACAGCGGGGTCAGACCTGTTGGGAACAGCGGCCACTGCAGGCAGACACATAGTTTGCCGGCCTGGAAAACAAGGGTGCCGGTGAGCTTACCGGCACCCTTGTTTCCTCATTCTAACCAAAGATTGTATCAGAGTTCCACCTAGCCCAAGATATCCATTTACCAACCTTTTTTCCTCCTCCTCATCCATCAAAAGCAGAGGAGAGACTACATAGACTAGAACCGATGAGAGGATTAAAGTCCTCTTTAAACATAACTAAGGACTTCAGGAAGGATGACCAGATGGTTGTGAGCTATGCCGGTCCCAAAAAAAGAACCGGTCAGTTTCCATAAGGACAAATTCACATTGGGTGATTCTTTGCATTACTTCTTGTTATGGCTTTGCTGAAAAGCAAATATCCCAAGGCATAAGATCACACTGCACTAGGGGTGTAGAAGCGAGATCAGCTCTTCAAAGAGGTGTTCGATTTGCAGGCAAATGTTGTGCGGTTACCTGCGCATCCATTCACTCTCTAAGCATTACCTGCTGGATTCACTCTTCAAAGATGATGCAGTTGTGGGGAAATCAGTTTTACAGACTACGGCCCTCATTCTGAGAATGGCAGTCCAGAAATAAGGATGCCGATAGGAACTTACCGGCACCCTTTTCTGGACCGCCATACTACATGAATGCCAGTAGGGGCACAGATCTCGCCGGAAGGCCTGACCTGCTGGGTTTTCTGGCCCCTACCGGCATGTCTCTCACTGAAGCACTGGCACTGTTGTAAACGGTGCTAGTGCTTCGGTGTCCCCATTCACATGTAGTCGTATGGGAATCCATGGGAATGGGGATTTACTGTACCTCCGCCACTCGTGATATCCTGGTGGTGGTGGTAACCATGTTACGAGGTTGGTGGCCACTCGCGGTTGGCTGCCAACCTCGTAATGAGGGCCTATGTTGGCTTAAAATGATATTTCCACACCCTACTGCTTGAACATAATACAGTTTTGGGAGTCTTTCAAAGGTGAGGAATCCGTGGGAGGAAAGTGTCCATTAGAAGAAAAATGTACTTATCTTTGGTAATGTTCTTTCAGGTGGACAAATAATTCCTCCAACAGATCCCTCATCGCTCATCCACCTACTCCTCTAATGAAACTATATTGCTTATACATGGACGAGTGACCTAGCCAGCTGTGTCTCTGTTCCTCTGCTGTGCCTTGATAGTGTAAGAAAAATCGAAACTGTAGATAAAGACACAGACGGCTCCGTACTTGCATACCGATAACGCTGCCTTAGCACAATACAGGACTAGCAAGAGGATATGGTCGACGACAGAGCTGAATGTCGCCGCCTTCTGACTGTGTCGACTGGAATATTTCAAAGATGAGGTTTCCGTGGGAGGAATTATAGAATGTAAGTAATGTGTTCATTACAAAGTCACATGTCAAGAAATATTTAGAAGAGGTAAGTACTTTCGAAATAGAATGGAAGTATTATAAAAACCAGTTCAGTAGGGGGGTTAGGAAGGACTCAACACATATGTAAAGCCAGTTGGCAAAAGATTACAACTTTGATTACCCTGCAAATGTTTTAAATGAGGGAATTGCATTAATTAATCATAGGCATCTAGAATTACAGGCAAGTATTAACATAGCATTAAAAATGCAGTGAATGCTTTGATAATTCCACAAACCCAAGGGGAACACGGGCACATATGCAGTTTACAGGTAACTAAATGTCAATTGTACTTTTATGGAGTTTTGTACTTTTAGGGAGTTTTAGAAGTTCTGAAAAGGTTTGCTCAGTAGATTCAACAGGACAAAGCCAAAAGTTCAGTTGTGCCCATGGTGAAAAAGTAAGGGTGTTTTGCATACAGGTCCCAGAAGTGAAAGAGCCATCAACCATGCAACTCATGTGATTTAGGGACTCCACCAGAAGAGATATGAACCTAGCTCTGACAAACAGATGCTCGGGATCGAATGGCTGCACAGAGGACCAGCCCACTGAAGAATTCTGCTGAGGTTGGGGGGAATGGGCTTGAAGAGTTGCTGCACACACAGGCCAGAGACCCAACAGAAGAGACCCAGCAATTGGATGGTTGTCAAAGGATCCAGGCAAGGCCGCCCAGACTGAAGAATTCTGCAAGAAAAGTCCAGGAAGCACTGGTGCAGGTGTCACCATTGGGTCTGGCTAGAGAATGATGCAGGTCCCCTGTTCTGTTTGTGGAGTCCATGATAAAAGGGGACCTCTTCTAGGTGACCCATGATTTATTTATGTATATATTGTTCATTTGTAAAGCGCTTATACAACAAGTAAATTGTGTTTCACAAGGCAACAGGGAGGGAAAATGGGATAAAGCAGGGAGAATAGAAAATGTGCATACTCAAGACAGTAGACGTTTCAAATGAGAGGTGAGTGGATGCAGCTTGGCCCTCAGGGTATCTTTTCACATAGCTATAGAAGAAGAATTAGAAAGATTATACCCCAGATATATTATATAAGGAACACGCGCTATCCTCTCATCTCCCAAAACCCACCCCATTAGCTTGGGTTTAGTACTAGTGGAAAAGATAAACATTTATGATTTAGAACCATTGGCCTGTAGGTTGTTAATTTCCACCTAGTGAATGAATATGTCTCATTTTCGCAGCAGGTCAAGAGGTGTAAGATCAAAAAAGATCAGATCATCTGTAAATTCAAGCCAGTGCAACTTCAACTGGCCTACCCTAGCAAACAAATGTGTATCCATCTACCACAACTTATCAATGTCACTCAAGTACACATTGAAAAGAGTGGGAGTTAAAATGCAGCCCTGCTTAAGGCCAACTTGGGAAAGGATTGATCTAGAAAGGGTACCCTCCCGGGTTAGACAAATCTTGATCAATCTATTTCTATGAAGAAGAGCAATGAGCTACACCAATATCAGGGGAACTCTATAACTTAACAATTTGGACCAGAGATGACACAGTCGAAGGCAGAGAGCATATCTAGTGATGCCATATAGACAGGACCAGGCGACAATGTCCCCATATTTTGTCTGAACCCCACTTGGACTCTAGACAGAAGAGAAAATTGGCGAATGACCAAGTTAAGGTCTCTCAATAGAAGAATAGGGAAAACTTTGCTGACGGAATCAGTTAAGGCAATGGGTCTGTATTTCTATGGTGAACTTGGGTCTCCATTTTTAAAAACCAGAATGACCATAGATTGGGACAAGGAATATGGAATAGTCTCAAAAATATAGTCGAAATGAGCTTTCAGAAAAGGGAACCAAAGGTGGAATACCATCTGGGTCAGCGGTCATAGATGGTTTCAGTTTAGTGACGGCCCACTCAATATCTTCCAAGGACAGGAACCAAAAAAATAATGGTACCCATAGCGGGGTCATGTAGCCCGGAAAAAACAAATATCAACCCAAGTGCTTTCCGAGATGAGGCAATCCAAGGAGGAATAGGTACCTCCTATGGTTTTATTAGTACTGGCCCAAAAATGACTATTTCCCACCACCAGATGCTTCACCATAATTTGGTTATCCTTCATAAATAAATCTATTTTAAGTGATTTAACAAGGTTCCTAGGACGTTGACAAATAGGTTTTGTTGCTTTCTGATGGTCAATAGAATGTAACCCCTCGGCACAAAGCTGTTTGATGCTTTTACGTTTAAGCCTCTTTGAAGCAGCTATTTTTTAATTGTACTGGTGGGGGAATTTTGTACGCGCTGTAATTGATTGATCTAAAGTAATGCGCTTTAAACAGATGGTGATAATTTAATTAAATATAACAACCATCCCACCAGTAGTTAGATGTGGATTTCCACTAATTTCCAAGTTATCAATCATCTCAATAATAAATCTTGTACATTTATGGCACATTCTATTATTCCACCTACGTCTAAGTCCATCCCCCTCCAGAGAAAAACAGGACAAAAGAGGAGACTGCTTGTGGGCGGCCAGGGAAAAGCCAAATGCAAAATATAAAGTAAGAAGATCTCCCAATTTTGGATCAAGAAGTATAATCGGGCTACAGTTTATTGTTAGAGAAGTAGACCTATAAATATAGCCAATCTGCAAATTATGCAGACTTCTATGTCATGTATAAACGGGCGAATCGCCCAAAGATGCCAACTGAAGCTGGGACAACTCCCAGTCCGACAAAAACAAGTTCCAGTCAGCCCCTTTATAAACACTCACATTCGAAGAATATATTTGAACTCTTGTTGCATTCAGTTTAAAACACTTGGAGCAATTTGTGTTGAAATCCCCACCCAGAATTATAGAATGGTCATGGCCTTTCACTAACCATGACTTGAACAGCACTGCCAAAACTGAGTGAACAGATTGTAAATTCTGTTCCCCTAGAGGAATTCCAATACAATTTGTGTAGCTAGAAGTAATCCCCACCACCATAAGTGAATCTGAAGAGTAGATCAAATCTGTTGATAGATTTAGGGATTTATCTATTGCTATGGCCAGACCACCAATCGGACGACCCATGTCGGCTACTGGTCTATGTCCGTCAGGTCAGAGTGGGTGGTCGTCATCGTTTCCTGAACCATAAGTATGTTAACATTTCTCATAAAATCAGAAGTACAAAACATTTCTTTCAAGCTGGCCAACCCACAAAAGTTCCACGGAAAGACCTTAATCAGGGGAGGGTTAGGGTTGCATCGCCCCCTGTCGTAAAGTCCCGCCAAGGATTTTAATGCTAACTCCACCCAGGACCAATCGTGAAGGGCTGCATTGAAAACAAGGGAATGTGGTTCAAATTGATTGTTGATTAGATCAACCTCCCATGTTCCTCCATTGCAGTGGAATAGATATAAGAGACTTTGCATCCTCTGCTGACTTGATATCGTATATATCATAATCCAAAGAATGTAAACTAGTACGTTGATCCCAAACCCTTTTTCACACAATATCCAAATGAAAATCACATACCATACGGTTATTGTTTATCAAAGGGAGAGATATTAAATCAATATCATCAGAGTGAAGGAATCTCTGGGCAGGGATCTGATGAAAGATATCCAAGACTTAGGATCTGTTCATATGTATCATACCCTTAGTTAGAGGATTACTTTCCCACGCCACGATTTTGATAGCAAAACATTCGGGTTGGACATGTGTAGGACCCTTCTGAGAATTATTATAACAGTGCCCCACTGTATTTTGCAAAATAGGTATTTGTTGCGATGGAACTCCCATCCTGGTTTCTGAAGTAGATGCCAAAATATTAATGGCAGTAGGATGCATATAGGCCTCGATAGTGGGAGGCTGAAGATTTAAAAGCTGAACAGAAGTAGATTTTCTGGAGGCTTGCAAATACAAAGTCATTTTAGTTTACTGGCCCGTCGATTATCTCGAAATGGCAGTAGAGTCAAGGGCAGGAAGGGTAGAGATAGTGATAAAATCTCTCTCGTCATCCATCCTTGATGGATGAGGAGCTTAAGAAATAGAAAGCTAGCTGTCAAACGGCAAAATCCTTAGCGATACTTGCCAAAGACGTTCCATCAGGTGTTAGGAAGGTCAGACAGAGGGAGAACCTTTGGACGGTTCAGGGGCTTTCAAGAGCGCAGAATGAGCCAGCCCAATAGGTCACCCAGCCTGCATAGATGCAATCAGCAGCGGACCTCGAAAAAGATTATTTTTCAGTCCCCCTCCCAAACACCAGCCTCAGACGGTAAAAAACAATGAGGAGGGCTCTCCAGTGGGCGCACATTCAGTCCTGGTGGGTGCACTTTGTGGACCTGTGGATCATGTTCCAATGGGTTCTGGCTCCCCTTACCCTCTGTCCCTCCATTCTCTCCTCCCCTCCTACAGATGGGACTCCCACTCTTCTAGTGGAAATCTCGGCTCTCATCAACAGCAGAGCAGTGACGCAGGAACCCCCTAAAAGCGAGGATCGGGCTTCGATTCACAAATTTTCGCGATTAAGAAAAAGAGCCAGGTAAGCCTGAGAGTGGTTCTCGATCTATCTTTCCTCAGCCTATACCTGCCCTTTCAAAAATCCAAGATGGTCACGCCAGCGCTGATGGGGGAGTCTCTGTGTGAGGGAGATCAGATGTGCTCACTAAACCTCAAGGATGCTTATCTCCATGTCCTGAATTGGCAGCCCCATCAATCTTATCTCAAATTCACGGTAATGGGGCGCCATTTCTAGTACAAGGTCCTCCCTTTCAGGTTGAATATAGCCCCTCAGGTTTTTACCAGGCTCATGAACACGATAGCTTCCATTGTCAGGGCCGAAGGTCACCATGTTTGCCCATACCTGGACGACTGGCTGATCAGAGCTGCATCTCCCCCTGCGGTCCAAGTTACAGCACAATGACTCATGAACCTTCGGTACCATCTGAGGTTCTCCATCAACACGCGCAAATCTGAGCTGCAACCCACGCAGTCCCTGTTCTTCCTGGGCCTACTGTGGGACACGCAGGAACAAAGGATTTTTCCTGCAACAGAAAGGATCGATTCTTTGAGGGCGGCCATTGGTCTATTCCTCAGCAGGGCGACTACAACCGCATGGTGGTTCCAACACTTGCTCAGGATCATGGCTGCTTGTCTACTGGCGGTTCCGTTTACCATGCTCAAGATGAGAATTTGTTTGCACCTGGCAAACTCATGGAACCAGGAGAGACAGACTCACAATCCACCACAATCACTGTCCCGGCGGACTCCACCAAGATCTCTTATGTTAGAAGCAGGAGAGCAACATCTCCATAGGTATGCCATTTCTACAGCCACTGGCTTCAATGAAGTTCACAACCGATTCATCACTGGAGGGCTGGTGGGCCACCCTTGGCAGCCATTCGGTCCGCGGCCTGTGTTCTTGCAAGGAAAAGGACTGCCACATAAATGTACTAGAACTGAAGGTACTACAGCTAGCGCTGAGGACACTGCTGCCGCTAGTCATCCACAGGGCAGTTGTATTTAGACGGACAGCTCGACATGTATGTACTATATCAACAAGCAGGGGGCGGGGGGTACCAGGACACCGCTCCTCTGCAGGCTAACAATCCAGATTTGGAAGTGACCTACCTCACACAATATTCAACTGAAAGCGGTCCATCTTCCAGGGGACAGCAACATGGAAGTAGACAGGTTCAGCAGGCTGGGAGAGGACAATTACGAGTGGCAGATATGTCCCAAGGTAATGAGCGACATATTACAGGCATGGGGCCAAACCCGAAGGTGGACCTATTTGCCACAGAACACAACAGAACGTGCAATCAGTTTGCATCCTGGATGGGCAAGGGCAGCAGCTCTCTGAGGGATGCTCTTCATCTGCCGTGGAGCCATCTTGGGCATTTGCGTTCCCGCCAACTCCACTAATACAGAGTCATGTGCAAGATCAGGGAGGCTTATGGCGTTCGCCTCATTCCAGTGGTGCCTCAGTGGCCAGCCTGGGTCTGGTATTTGGATATGGTGGGGGCTCAGGGACCTATTCCTCTGCCGATCACAGGAGCCCCCCTCCTCACACAGCAAGCGGGTGTGGTGGTACACCCAGCTCCAGAGAACCTAGACATAGCAGCTTGTTTCCTGAGAGTGTGACACTGCAGTATTTGCAGGTGTTGCAGGAGAATTTGCAGATTATCCAGAAAGCAAGGAGAGACTCCACCAGGAGCCAATATAAAGGGAAAGTGGACAAGGTTTAGTTTCTGAGCTAAAGATATGAGGATAGACCCCATGGCTTGTTCCTGGAACCATGTTCTGTCTTTCAGCTCACCTGGCAAAGTCTGATGTGCAGGTGGACACGTGCCACACTTATCTGGCAGCTATAGGAACATGCAAAAACTCAGATGCCATCTCATATTCGGCTTCCAACCCAGTGCGTCAAGAAGCATCTCACTGGCCTAACAAGACTATACCCGCCGGTCAAGTGCCCACACACGGCCTGGGATCTCAATGTGGTGTTAAACGCGTTACCACATAGGCCTATTAAACCCATGTCAATGACAGACATCAAGCTAGTCACCATCAAATGGCGTTACTAGTTGGGCTCACGTGAGCATGCAGAGTTAGCGAGATTCAGGCCCTGTTCCATAGTGATAAGGTGGTGCAGAGCACCTACCCGTCTTTTTTACCAAAGGTGTTTTTATCGTTCCACTTGAAAGAGCAGATTGTTCTTCTGACCTTTTTTCCCAATCAAAAATCAGACACAGAGAGGGCCCTAAATTGGCTAGATGTGAGGCGAACGCTAAAGTTCTACCTGGACAGAATAAAGAAGTTTTGAAAGTCGGACGCTTTGTTTATCACCTTCGGGGGATCAAAACCGGGCTGTCAGGCCTCAAAAGCCTCCATAGCAAGATGGATGGTCGTGCCTATCCAGGAGGCCTGCAAGGTGCAGGACAGGGAGTGTCCAGCAAACCTACATGTCCATGCCATAAAGGCTAAGACTACCGCAGTGGTTTTCCAAAGACATGTACCTAGACAGGTCATCAGCAAGGCAGCAACATCGGTGTTACCATCCGCCATTTGCAAGCATTATTGTATCGATAGCAACACAAGGTCAGATGCGAGATTTGGACAAGCAGTGCTAAAGAATCTATTTGCGTAAGTCTATAGTTATCTCTCCTCCCTAGGGGCTACTCATCAGTTGTAATCGTTCATGCAGTATAGAGGAAAGGGGACGGGACGTAGGAGTAATTATAAGCTACTCACCGTATTCCTTAGTCCCCTTTCCTCCATGCAACCCTCCGCCCTAAAAATGTAGTTAGTCAGTAGCGCTGGCCGACGCGTAGAAGGGGACTGAGGGGTGGCGCCGAAAGGCGGAGTCAGCGGAGCGCATGCTCCTGGTACCATGCCTCAGAGTGCATCTCAATTTAAAGGGGAAAGGCTTTTTTATGTGAAAAATGGTTCCGTTCCTGTCCTTGGCGAGCGACGCCCCATGCAATATGGAGGAAAGGGAAGTAAGGACTAGGAGTATGTTATTCACTACGGTGAGTAACTTGTAATTTATGCACCAGCATAAAGCAGTCGGACCCCATAGAGATCCATTGTAAACACTGCCAGCCATGCTTTAATTACAATCATGGTAAGCAGTGTTCACATTTAAAATTAAATGTTGCGCAACATGCAAGCATGTTGAGCAGAGTTTTTGTTTTGAAACTCCTTTTATGTGGTACACATAAACCATAACCAAAACACAACAGGACAGCAGTTCATTTCAAAACATGCAAAATAGAATTGTAATATTGATCGTGGGGCGAGCATTATCGGAGCTATTAATCACCCGCTTCCGCCGCTGGGGTAACAGGGGAACGACATGCATCAGACATTAGGTAAGCCACAAAAGGTCCCCAAATATTTCTCCTCACAGATGGATGCAAAGTGGCACAATATTCGCCCTCTGCATCATGACAGTACAGTATATCGGCTTTCTATTGACCTAGCTGGTCAAGGGGCACAGCGAGTAGAGCGCTCGCTTTGACATCCGTGCAGAGCCTGCTAACGCAAGTTCGAATCCCGGCAGGGCCAAAGTCAGCCTTTCATCCTTCCGAGGTCAATAAATGAGCACCATACACCGTGGGTAATAATAAGCAACCCTCAGATACCTGAGGGTTCGTAGCACTATATAAATACGAAATTTTTATTATGCAATCTCGGGCGCCTCCTGTCCTACACCATGGCAACTCTTCTTCTCACCACACCAGTAGGAGGCCAAGAAGACGTCTAACATGCCCTGCCACAACATTTGTGTATCCCAACAGGCAGTGGAGTAACTTTGCTGAAAATGTTGGGGGGGACATGACATCTGAAGAAAAGGTGCCCCAGCCAAATCAATGCGGACAAAATGGTGTGCCATGAAAGTTGGGGGGGACAAACACCCCCCCCCTAAAATTACGCCCATGCCAACAGGGCAACCATACGGGAAGGGGCAACACGCTCTCCCACAATCTCACTTAGTGTACCAAAGACCTGAGGCCAGAAAGCATAAACGCAAGGGCATTGCCAAGACAGGTGTATAAATGTGATCGGTGAAAAAACATCTCAGGCATGCGTCTGATGTCTCAGGAATTAATGTATGTAGATCAGCTGGAGTGAAGTAAAAATGGTGCAGGTACTTAAAATTGATTCGTTTGAACCTGCTATTGAGTGCCGCCACTTTCGTCTGGGCACAGCAATATTTTATTATCCACGTTTATAAGAGAAATCGGCCTGATGGTGAGCATTCCTCTGCATTTTTCCTAGGTTTTAAAAGCAGGGTAACCACAGCCTCACACTTCGACACCGGGAGATTACCATCCGCCAACGCCTATCTGTAAATGTTCAACAGGTTAGGCACCAGTATCACTGCATATGCATTATAAAAGTTGTCCGAGAACCCATCCAGGCCCGGAGTCTTCCCAGACAGAAAGCCTTAATGGCTGCGTGAATCTTTCATGCAGAAAGCGGGCCACCCAACCAGCTCTTTCCCCTTGCGTGAGCCAATACAGCCCAACCTGATTCAAATAGTCGTCCATTGCAGCCTGACTCACCGAGGATTTAGACAAGTATAGTAAGCTGTAAAAGTTTACACGAGCCCTGGCCATATCCTCATCTGCGTGCATTAGGGCCCCAGCTGGGGACTTTATAGCAGTAATATGAGAACCAGGGATCTCCACCCTCACTGCGCGCGCCAACAACCTGCCAGGCTGCTGTCTCTCCCCATACTGACCCACCGCCATGCGTTGATGTAGAAACTTGACCTCCCTCTCCACTACCTCTCTGAACCATCCAATCTCTGCATGACACAGTTCTTGCAACTCAGGGTCCGTAAGGAACCCGGCCTCGGCTTCCAAGCTCCCTAAAAGAGACTCACAATCGGCCAGCTCGGCCCATATGGTTTTAAGGATCCTCGCATCCTTGGCAATACAAACCACACAAATTACACATTTAAAGGCCTCCCATAGCACTCAGCAGGAGGAGACCGATCCCTCATTTTCTTGGAATAATTGAGAACACTTTCCCATACAGTTTCCCAGAAGTCTACATCATTGAGGCTCTCATTCTTGAAAAACCAGCTGTTGCCACTCGGCCTCCTTCCAGAGATAACCACTGATGCAACCACAGAGGCGTGGTCTGATAAGGTATGTGCCAAGATATTACAGTCCGATACCCACCCCACTCCCCTCTTTGAAACCAGTAAGTCGTCAAGTCTGGACACTGTGTGATGTAAACGTGTACCCCTTGTCATGTTGGTGATGCTCCCACCACACATCCACAAGTTCCCCAGTTATGCAGTTTTTTTGGAGTTTATGTGTGACTCTAGAGACAGACCTGACAACACACCCAGACCTATCAGGTTTGGACTTAAAACAGCATTGAAATCTCCAGCTCAGATAATAATTTTCCCTGGATATTTTCTCAGGTGTGCCTCAATAAACTTGAGCGTTTCAAGAGAATCATTATTGGGACAATAATATTTGATTAATGTAATTCCCCGGCCCTGCGCCACCCCAGAAAGGATCAATGCCCTCCCCTCAGAGTCCTTCACCAGGTCCACATAGCAGAACCCCAACGTTCCCCGTATAGCAAGGCACCCCGATTGAGTAATGTGAGAAGGAGGAAAAATATCTATCACAACCCCATGGTTTGGCAAATTTAGCTTCATTCGAGGGTGAGAGGTGCGTCTCCTGCAGAAAGGCCTTGTCCACATGATGCCTCTGCATGTACAATAATACTTTCCTTGATTTGGAGGGGCAATTAAGACCATGCACATTCCACGTCATGCAGTTAACCCCAGTATTGGCCATGTCAACCCAGAAGGTCAATCAGGAAGGCGGGCGTGCATCTTCTAGACCCCAACGCCGTGCATTCTGAGGCAGGCGATGAGGAAAGCTGCGACCAACCAATGGAGGACACCTGTAGTTCTAAGATCGATAGAAAGTTTTCCCTGTAATCGCATACACAGACACCCCCCACCGCATAGACATTCATGTGCCTGGGATTCACATCCTACCGCCCGATTCTTAACTCTGCTGCCTACTGACATACCAACCAACCTCAACGTGACCCCAGAAACCACCCCGCCTCCACCAGCAACCCAAATCTGCTGGTTAAAGCCCCAACCTTCCCCCCAACAGCTGCAGTTTGCTCTGAAGCATGAGGTTCTCTCAAGGCGCAGACCACCCAACCCGCCCACAAGCTGAATACATGCCTTGGCATGGAGAAGCAGCATACATCTGCAACTCAATAGAAAAAAGAAACAATGAGTCTGGATCAGCCCAGGCCCTGGCCGAGAGTTGTCAGGGCTATTTCTAGTCTTCGGCGTCCTTGAGCCATTTACTGACTTCTGCAATTGTATTCGCTCTCCTCTCTTGCTTCTCCACTCTTTTTGACTGCTTACTCTCTGTTCTCTCCTCCCCTCCCCTTTTCCTATGTCGTCCCCTCTTCCCCTTAATTTCTTCTATGCACTTACTCTATCAGAATTGTCCCTGGATCTAGTATGATAGCAAGCTCGTCTGTCGCTTCCCCATCCCCTTACTGCCACCCCCCTCCCTCCAGCACTATCTGAAACGTTGTCAGGCCTAGTACGATAGTTGCTTGTTTTGTTCCTCCCCTCCCATTCTGCACCCCTCTACCTCACCTTTTGTTTTCCTCCGGCTTTACCAGAAATGTTGTCAGGCCTAGTACGGTAGTCGCCTGTCTGTTTCCATTTCCTTCCCACGCCCCCCTCCCTTCTTTATCTATGTTTTAGCACTATCTGAAATGTCGTCAGGCCGAGTACGATAGTTAATTTCACATCCTCACTGTTCATGGCCTGTAAGAATGTCGTTGTATTTTCCCTTGTTCCCTCCCTTGCCTTGAAGCGCTTTGAAACACATTGTGTATAGGCGCTATATAAATAAACTATCATATCATATCATATCCCGAAAATTGCTTGCCTCCTCCGGAATCTGAAAAAACAACGCTCTATTCGACGTGGAGCTTTGAAGGAAATAACATGACATATTTGAAACCTTTTGCTCTAAGGCTCTTCTTCATATCCACAAAGGTTCTTCTGGATGCCTGGACCCTGTTGGAGAAATCAGGAAAAAGCTGTGTAGGAGGGGGAGTCCTGTTCCCTGGAGCATTGGAGGCGAAGTCCCTGTGATTGAGGAGCCTAGCGATGATCAGTTTAGGCAGCGCACCAGCAGTCTCCCTCCAGGTATACGGTGGGCACACTCCACCAGGAACGCCGACGAGAAGCTATCTTGGCCCAGAGCTTCATGCAGGGCAGCCTCAACCAGCAGCTCCATGGATCCTGTATCCGCCATCTCCGGGACGCCTACAACCCTGAGGTTATTCCGACAGGATCTCAATTCTAGGTCTAGCTTTTCAGCAAGCTCCTTAATTACTTTTTTCATCTAAGCCACTTTCCCGGATTTTGACACAGACTCATCCTCAATTGTGGAAAGGCAGGTTTCTGCCTCATCAAGCCTACCACCATGTTTATTCAGTCTGACCTGCATAGCCGTTCAGATAGCACAGCGCTTTGACATTCATGCAGAGCCTGCCAAAGCAGACTTGAATCCCAACATGGCCAAACTCAGCCTTTTATCCTTCCGAGGTCAATAAATGAGCACCACACTTAATAAGCAGTCCTCAGATGCGTGAGTGTTTGTAGCGCTATATAAATCCCAATTATTATTATTATAAGGTCCACCTTGCAGGTTTGGTTGTCAAGCCTGCCGTCCAGCAAATGAATACTTGCCTGGAGCTGCATCAGCATGCCTTAAATGTCCTGCAATGCATCGGAGGGGGGAGTGGCCTGCGTCCCCTCTGCAGTTTCAGTGTCCAACGCGCCTTCGGACAAATGCTTTGGCTAGGAGGGGGTTGAGTAAGGAAGCTTTGACTGGTGTCACTTGAAAAGCAGGGTCCTGGCTACAAAGCAAACTTCTCTACGACAGAAGGAGCAGCACACGCCCCTGTAGCTGGCTGTCAAGATATAATGCCCCATGCAGTGCTCCCTCGTGTTGTCAGCGCAGCCTCTTTAGGGAGAAAATATTAGCTTTCTGTGAAAAACAGGTGGCCAAGGGAGGGCCATTGCTTTTGGATCCCGACCCTCAGGGCGGACTAACGCCAGAGGATCACCTGGGTGGAGAATCCTCTGAAATTGGGGAGGGATTAACTGAAGGTGAGACATGCTATCCCCCTTTCTGAACAACCCTCTACCTTACATTACCTCAGCCTAGATGGTGTATTGTTTGCCCGATGCCCCTTTTCCCCTGTATTCTCCTTGTTTAGAACACCACAATGCTATTGGGACGAAAACGCTACATTCAGATGCACTGTACTATTTCCATGCAAGTCCCACTAACAAGGTCAGGCGAAGTCAGGCACTGGACAAACATTGCATCCACCTGAAACCTGTTAATATTCCTCAGGTGTATAAAAGGAGTAGCTGGACGAAACACAACGAGCGAGGTGCAACCCGAGAAGGAACCCGAATCAGAGACATAGCTGGCAGGCTAATGGGAAATCCTGAGTACCCCAAGGTTGGTTGTTGGAGAACAGAGTGCCAAGACCCTGAGAGCCTTTGGTTTGCAAAGGCTGGCGAAAGCGTGGCAAGGGAGCCGTGTCTCCAAAGAGCCAGAAGGGGGTTACATGGAAAGCTGATCTAAAAGGGAAAAGTCCTTGGCAGGTGCTTGCTTCCCTGTGCCGACAAAGCTGCCCAAGAGTATCAGAGGGGCGAGCGAGGGGTCCTTGACCTTCACACGAGAAAACTGCAACAGATACGCTGATCACAATCAGTGAGTTGAAAGCTAGAAGGGAACCCGGTTGGTGAAAGATGCGTAGGGGGCGAGAGATCATTTGTAGAAAGAAAAGGACAAACATAGGATGAGAGGCGCACTGAAGAGAAAGCTTCAATTGTCCATTGTGAACTGTAACATACAAAATTGAAATGAAAGAGAAGGAAACAAAGTAACAGTGGTCACGTGCACGTTTGCACGTTGCCGAAAGACTGTTGAATGGAAAGTAACTCTCCGAAAGTTCAGGGGAGATATGTGAAGCTCGAAGTGAGAGCTAAAGCCAAACACGAAAGGAGAGCTGTGTGAGATAGGATGAGCGAGCTGAAACCTGAAGCAGAAAAGGGAACACACCAAATACAGAGGGCCTGGGGCACAATCCTGTTTTGAACTATAACAAAAGTGTAAAAGAGTGCCGGGGGCACAATCCCATAAAAGCCTAGGTGTCGGAGTGGTCACGCATAGAGCAAAGAGAACTGTGCGCATTCGAAGGTCTCATACGAAGAATTGGTGAAACATGATAGTTGTGAAATTGTTGGGGAAGGGAACCTCTGTTGAATTAAGAGCAAGAACGAACTTTGTGAAATTGTGGTCCAAGACAATAAAGTATTTTTTTGAACGTGCTATAAAGTGTGAACTTTGAAATCAATAGGGCTGCTGAGTCTGGGGAAGAGGAAAGCCCGGAGAAGCCCAAAAGGAAGTTGTGAGAACTGTTTGAATATATGGAACTTTGTTGATCCTGAGTGGCTTAAGCTTGGGGAAGGGAGCTGTGGGACAGCTCATTACTGTTTGATGAACATTGGAGAAGAAAGATGCAGAACCACTGCAGTGCTATCCTGATATTATTTACCACACCCTTTTTTATGTTATCTAAACCTCTACACAGTATCTTTCTAGAAAGTAAGGGCAGACATAGGTTAGACACAGACTCTTTTATGATTTCGACTGATAGACTTTGGACTATTATTCTTTTTCTTTTATTGCTGAGACTACTCCCATATAGAATAGGGCAAGTTAGGCATGTATCCCAACCTCTCTTCTCACCATGCCAATCTCACATATGGTGTCAGAGTGGGACACAGCTTAACCGAAACTGGTTGGGGGACCCTCAAGTATGAAATATTTAGTAAAAGAGCTTCAACTCCAACTCTGACCACAAAAGGGTCGATTGAATGTGACCTCTGTATCCACAAGCGTCGGAAGCGGCCTCTTTCGTCTCTGTTCCCTGTTTCCTGCTCATTGTGAGGTGCGGCTTGACGCTTGATGTGACTGGACGCCTGTAGGTCCTTTCCTCGGATCGGCTCCGGCAAGTTCGTGTGTGCACGGAACGCTGGATTAATCTATCCGCCGGCGAGTTTCTGTGGTCCTCGCAGCTCCCCCCCGGCCCCGTGTTATGGTATAGCACGGAAAGAGAAGCGGATTAAAGTGGCCCATCAATACGAAGATCTAACACTGTATGGACCCGCGAGCCGGCGAGTCCGCGAGCAACCAGCAGTAAAAACAGGGAAATTTCAGCTATCAAGTTCCCTGGTGCGGTAAGCTCGTTTACTTACCAACTGTTGCTTCAGTTTGCACACGCTTTGGTGGAAGAGTTGTGGGAGACTGCGGGGGAGTTAAACCCCCTTTGATCCTGCAAGTACTATTGTGCACTACATTTAGTGGTGGCTAGTGAAGACCTTTCTTCTTCTTGGTTGTGTGTTTTGGAGGATTTCACTCAATTACATGTGTAAATTGTGGTCTGTTTGAGACATCCCTATCTTTAGTATTCTTCCAAGAGCTTGAGGGCATGTTGCAACGTCTTTATTCCTTGAAATCAGACTTGCTGGCAAACCTATTATCGCCACAGAACAGGGGGAGGGGATCAGTAAAGGGAGGTAGTGCCACTTGTATTTTGCGTAAAGCCATTACCCTGACACCAGTAACACGTCTGGTGACTACCCCAATCACCGACATTCTAAACGTTTTTCCTGAGAATTCTCAGCCTGTGTTTGATGCTGAAAGAAGGATTGAAGACAAGCCATTACCGCATGACAAATGTTCTAAAAATTGCTTACCGCCACAATTAAGATCCCCTCCTGAATCAATTTGTAACAAGGGTCTCGTATCAGACGATACCTTGTTAGGCACAACCTGGGCTCCCCTCCACTTACCCCCGGCTGATGTATTTGCTGCTTTATTTGAACTGCCTCACTGAAAACGAACGTGCGTTTGTTTTATCACTTCAACACCAGCACTGCGAGTCAGGAAGACTCTTGCTGTATCACGCTCGCTCCCCGGAGGGGGCGGAGACTGCTGCCGGTCACGTGCTTTATCACGTGACTTCCACCCACCCTAAAGGACAGCCACAGTCGGCCGAGCGGCGTGTATTTGCTGCTTTATTTGAACTGCCTCACTGAAAACGAACGTGTGTTTGTTTTATCACTTCAACACCAGCACTGCGAGTCAGGAAGACTCTTGCTGTATCACGCTCGCTCCCCGGAGGGGACGGAGACTGCTGCCGGTCACGTGCTTTATCACGTGACTTCCACCCACCTTAAAGGACAGCCACAGTCGGCCGAGCGGCGTGTATTTGCTGCTTTATTTGAACTGCCTCACTGAAAACGAACTTGCGTTTGTTTTATCACTTCAACACCAGCACTGCGAATCAGGAAGACTCTTGCTGTATCACGCTCACTCCCCGGAGGGGGCGGAGACTGCTGCCGGTCAAGTGCTTTATCACGTGACTTCCACCCACCTTAAAGGACAGCCACAGTCGGCCGAGCGGCATGTATTTGCTGCTTTATTTGAACTGCCTCACTGAAAACGAACGTGCGTTTGTTTTATGACTTCAACACCAGCACTGCGAGTCAGGAAGACTCTTGCTGGATCACGCTCGCTCCCCGGAGGGGGCGGAGACTGCTGTCGGTCACGTACTTTATCACGTGACTTCCACCCACCTTAAAGGACAGCCACAGTCACCCTTGCGGCGTTAAGCCCGGCCGCGGAGTAAAGGGCGGTGCATCTTGTCTTTTTGCAAGAACTGTTTTGCCGCTGTTTGGCTCTGAAAGGCACCGATATCGGGACCTGACAATCAGACGACTTGCTGAAGGTCCTTCTCTTTGGACACCAGGTAATCACTGCCTCTCCTTAACTGGCCATCATTCACACTTACACCCTTGGAACTGTGTGAAAACACAAGGGTAAAGATTACAAACTTGCTTTATGTACTCTGTGTGCTCTTATTTTCAGCGCGCCTACCCGCATAATACCTGCTTGATCACTATCTAGACGAGTGTTCATTAATATTGGGGAAACTGACGCCTGAATATTCCTTTGTCATGAACATGCTGTGACTGCAGGCTCTAGCCTTTGAGCAGCATTTTCTTCAGTCACTCGAACTTGCTCAATCTGGGTACAACAATAACACACTACCCATTGCCGAAGACTGCGGGATCTAAGTTCCCTGGATTCGGCTGATCAAGTGAAAGTAAGTGATCTGTTTTATTAACATACACTTACTAACCCAGTCAAAAAGTAGAGCAAGGTGAACTATCAAGAGTTCTAGCTATAAACCTGTGCATATACAAGGGATGAAACTTCGCATCAATCAGCCTGAGGATGATCTTCGGGCTCCTGAATGGGATGAGCCTACACCATCGACCGTCTCCCCCGATAATGGATCGATGGATACCCAAGCATTTCCTGCTAGTCAGCCTCTCTCTTATGCAGCGCCTCAGCACATCACAGCACAGATTCACTCTGAGTCAAATAATTCTACCCCAATCAAAATATACACAACACATGAAGCTCATATCCCTCTAACTGAAAACTGGAAAAAGGGACTTGATTTTACTGTTACAACAACAAAAATACAGAGAAAAATTGAAGATCATTTTGGGGAAAAAACAACTCACAAGGAAGCTGCTCTACTGATAACTCATGGTGAATCACCGATCATCCAGAGCTCTTCTGCGTTAACGTCACTGGTCTCCAACATAAGTACGCATCCCTTGGAGAAGCTAAATCTATCCAATTTAGATGGGGTTTCAGATTCTTTAGTTTCTGACCAAGACAATAACTTTTTAACGCCTCACACTCCATCTGAAGCCCAAAACCTGCAAGCTGAACCTCGACAGAATCTATCCGAACCCTCTACACATACACTAAGTGCACTTAGTTATGTATTAAACTCTTTAGTATCTGTATTCGAATTATTGAAAGGTGAAGTTCAATCACAGACTGGTTCCCTTCTAGAATTAACAAAGGAAGTCGCCTCGCTGGATGGAGCAATGGTTGGATGTTGCAATCTTATCAACACCAATATCTTGCAACAAATACAGGAACTTAAAGTAGAATCAGCAAAACAAGGTATGGATCTCTCTGCAATACAGAGATCCATGGCCCTCAAAAATAGTCTAGAGGACACCAATAGACTCTCACTTCAGGAGCTCCTGTATCATCTGCAAAATTCTGCCATCAAAGATTTGCCTCCGCTCACCCAAGTTAGTGATAATGACAGAAACCAGCCTTTAGACAACACTCCTTTGTCTGAATGAATTCTCGATGAATTTCGAAGATTGGCCAATGTAAGTATTGAGTGCGAAAGCGAAACCATCTTAAATGCATATCCATCAGTTGGCCCGGCAATCATCAACGAAGACCAAATTGTAGAAAAAACTCCTCGTCCACAACACATTTCGTCATCAGGTGGTAGGAAGGAAAGGAAAAGAGAAGCAAGAAGACGAATAAGACTACGAGAGAAAGTCACAACTATGAAACGTGGAAAAAAATCTATATCTCGAGAAATTGTCAAGAACAACATTGAAATTGATAAACAACTCCATGAGGCAGCCCTCAGCAAAGATATGGAGAGGAAAAAGAAAACAGTTGTGTTGATATCAACAAGTTCGCAAACTACTAAAGTGAACTTCGAACAAACCGCCGGACTCACACCACCATCTCTGCAGAAGCAACTAAAAATAGCCCCGATTTTTCTCAAAAAAGGCTCTTTAACAAAGACCTCGCCATTTACAGTTAGCGGCGGGGCCGATGAAATCATCAAGGCCCCTCGAAAAATTGCCCCCATATTTTTAAAAAATCACTATGATCAAAACCAGAAAGCAACGTGCGATCGTGGGGTGCGAATAAAGCTTGGCACTGGTAAATTCAAAACTTTGAATCTGGTTGGATCAAAGGAAGGAAACCTTCTGAATGCAGGACAAAGATTAGATGCAAACTCAATGCCACATCTTCTTGAGAAAGAAGCTGTCGTCTTCAACTCTCGCCCCAACCATCTGCTAGAAAAAGTTGCAGTTTCATTGACAGACAAGAAAAAATAAAAAAATAAAGCTCTACCCAAAAACGTCTGCACCTCTACAACTAAGCGATTCATTAAATCCTTAGTAAATCCACAGAAAGGCATCTTACTGGCATCAAAAGCAATTTCCAGAAAGTATCATCTGCAGACCTTAACTCGTCAAGACAGTGCTAATAGTGAACATGAGATGACTAACATCTCTGCTGAACATCATGTGAAATTCGCTCAAGATAACTTGGTTACTACTGCAAATAGCACAGAGCACACTTCACCCATTACAGAACAAGGATCTAAAAACCAAACTAGTCAAGATACCTTCCTACATGGATCTTCACAACAGAACACAGAAAGGAGATTCGGCATGCGGTTGACGCATATATGTCCGCACAACCAGTGCAAAATTATCTTACACATTATGACTCAACTAGAAACTCCTCTCTGTATGGACAAGAGTCATCTGTCCCAGATAGAATTGGAAATCTTCGTCAAGCCCTTGAGGCTGAAATTGAGACCTCTCATGCTCAACTGTTGGCCCAAAAGTCCCTAGGACCTATTTGTACTAAGGCCATCAATCAGACTCGTTTAGCTGAACCACAGACTATGGCAAGAACAACGTCCGAAACAAACATTGCACTTCAGGAGAAAAATTTGATAACAGAGCTGAGGCCAGAACTTCAACGGCTGATTGAAACAACTATAGTAAATTCTTTTGATAAAAAAGCATCAACAAATTTAGTTCCTGTTATAAATGGTCCCGATCCATTACAACACAAAAAAACACTTAAAAGTGATTTTAAACGTCCAGCATTACATTCATTGATTACTGCATGTCGTCAACCTCCAAATGTGCAATATGATCTAAATCGCAGATCGATTCTCACCATCTTTGCAGAAATCCCTGAGTTGGAAGACATTCATTCTGCTGATATTCAATTAGTGGAGTTCGAAGATGCGCATTTACTCACTTCGGTAAAACTGTGGATCAACTCTAGAGTGGTTGTGAATACTATATGGTCAGCTAAAAACCACCTATATGATCTAGGTTTTGTTATCGAAGTGTCTCACCTTCCCTCTAAAACTCCATCAGCAAATTCATCACTCTCATTTATCACTCACGAGAGGAACATTGAAACAAGGGCCACCCAGGGGTCCACAGATGGCTCCGCAAAGATCTGCAATTGTCATCAAACTCACAATGTGCATTAACTAGATCAACCTAACCAGCGAACTCATGTCTCTCTAACTAGTTGGAATACGAGAGGGTTTCGCCATTTGTTAAATACTGTTGAGTCAAGCCTTGATAACGTTGATATAGCCACATTTCAAGAGACATGGCTCACTAGTGTCCCGGTTTGGGACAATTATTGTATACATATAAATTCAGCCCAAAAATTAAAGCAAGGGCGACCAACGTCAGGGCTCCTCATAGCTGTTAAACAAAATCCTTTCTTTGAATCTGAAGATTGGTCATCTCCAAATCCCTTTCAGCAGATGATAAAACTAAAGGTTGGCAACTCCACATATGCCTTGATAAACGCATATTGGAACCCTACTGGTATTTCCGACCACATATTTATGAGAGACATGAATTCCCTAATGCACCTGGTGGGTCTTGATAACTCCATTAGATATGTCATCATAACAGGAGATCTAAATTTGCATTACTTTGATCAAAGCAAATCTTGTAATAGGTTGTTACTTTGGAACCATTTTATTGAAATGCATAATCTCCAAATGTTAAATGGTTCATTTGCAGATGACATTCCTCCACAGCCAACGTGGCACAGAGGTAACACCTCGGCAATAATTGATTACATTTATGTAAATCAATCTCTCATTTCAGAAGTTTTTAAGTTTCAGATTAATCCGTCGACTCTGAGCGATCATAATAGCCTCTCAATGCAGTGGAATATACCTGAATCAATAAGTATGCAGGCAGTTACTAACACCCTGGATTTTGTAATTGTTAATCCCGGTGGCAATCGATTATATTGGAATGAAACCTCCTTAAAAAGATGTAATCATTTTTATGCAAGCCTAGCTGGTAAAGTAATCACACATCCCCAGCTGCAAATTCCATATCATAAATTAATGCAACTTTTTCAACATAAAACAAATAACATCATGTCATTCAAGACTCATACTCTACATATATTTGACAGGGAAGTGGAAGCTGCAAAAAGAACACTTCGCTCAAAAAGGCGACAAGCCTCGAAGCTTCCACCCATTATAAGACATGCTGTCATCTCTCAATTAAGGACAAATTATAAGAATTGGTTAAGATCACACAAAGCAATTTTATTTCAAAATGATAGCTCTAAAATGTTAAGCATGATAGCAGGAAAGAACACGTCACAAATTTGGTCAGTAATCAATCAAGTGACTACAGGTCATCAAATAATCCATCAGTCTAATAATGTGTCAGAACAGGCATGGGTCACACATTTTTCAAGTTTATATATGCCATGTTCCAACATAAGCAAACACAGATTGCCAGAATTAACAGAAACATTTTCTTAACTTTTGATAAAAAAAGACATTTTATTTTTCATAAACAAGGCAAGTTCATCTCGAGCTCCGGGTCCTGATGGGCTCTCGAATTTCATGCTAAAACGACACCCGGAAATTTGGTCCGAGATATTATACAACATCTTCTCAAATATCATTCAGACGCAATTAATTCCTGACTCATGGAAACGTTCAATCATTCTCCCAATATACAAAAAAGGTAATAGGTCGGATCCAGCCAGTTATAGACCTATTGCCTTGTTGGATGCACCGGGAAAGATCTTCAATTGTATTGTACTCAGAGATCTGAACAACTGGGCTTCGAACTTAAGAACGAGGGACCCTTTCCAAGCGGGCTTTGTGTCGGGGTCAGGGACAGCACCAAATATCATGACATTAAACATGTTAAAATCACAGTGTGCAGCCCGGAATCAATTATTATATTTAGCATTTATTGATTTTAGGGTTGCTTTTGATTCTATTGATCGCAATCTACTCTATCAAAAACCAATTCGTTTTGCATGTCCCCCTTCTCTTATTACCATTATAAAAGAACTTTATACTAACACCTCGATCCAAGTTCGTCTCACCATGGAAGGCTTGCTCTCCAAACTAATTCTAACTGGGCGAGGTCTTAAGCAAGGTTGCATCTTGGCATCTTTTTTGTTTAACTTGTTTATTCTTGATCTTGGAGAATCGTTTGCAGACATTATTAATGATGCACCAAAACTGGGACAACAACGCATAGCTTGGATGCTGTATGCGGACGACTTAGTCCTCTTGTCACAGACCCCTAAAGGGCTACAGAATTTATTGGACAAGCTGTACGCATACTCAATAGAAAACAATCTCATAGTTAACTTAGAGAAAACACAAGTAGTAGTCTGTCAAAAAGCCAAAAAGGTTTCCCGTGGGAAAAAATATAAGTGGCACCTTAACAATGTCACATTAATGAATGTTGAAAGCTATAAATACTTAGGCTTAACCATCTTTAACACTCTAAATGAAAAAGCCTATATTGTTATATTGAACTTGAAATTAGAAATCACAGGCTAACATACTTGTGTATAAGTATGGGAAGTTTTCATATAGCCACATTATGGCTTTTTATCAAGCAAAAGTAGTCCCAATCTTACTATATGGAGTTGATACCAAACTGCCTATCAGGAGTAACACGTGGGATCTATGTGAAGCACGATTTTGGAGATCTCTTTTAAAACTCCCGAATTGTACTCCACTCCCCATGATTCGTTTTGAGATGGGTTTAGTGTCGCTATTCTCACAATTATTGTGGAAAATGTGTGCACTATTTAGAAAATGTTTACTGGGATTGGCAAAGAATAACATCTTAAGCACAGTTGCGTTTCATCTTGCAGGCTCACAAGACTTTTTTCCATCCAAATGGCGAACTTGTGTACTGAACGCTCTGGCAGATGCAACTATATCCCTTGAAACACTTCTTATAAACCCTGACCGAGCTAAGTTAAAGCTATTCCATTATGACTGGATATGTAATACTGCCAAATGTTCCACCTACAAAGATTTTAACGAACAGTGGTTTGGGCAAAAAAGGCTACGTACAATGGCAGATTACGTGGTTAAATTTCCCGCGCCAGATATTAGACATCAATATCTACGGTTCAGGTTTAATTTACTGCCGACAAGGGAAATAATGGCAAGGAGAGGGATGGTTCCGAAACAATAAAATTACTGTCGATTTTGTGAAAACATAGACCTCTCTGAAGCTCTGCAGCACTTGTTAGTGAGCTGCCCAGCTTTAACTGCACTAAGAAACTCCTTTTTCACTGATCTATTATGTGCTTATGTCCCCATGAATGAAAATGAAATTTGGATCAGACTATTTAGAAGCTCAAAACTGGTTATTAGAATTGCAATAACACAATATTTAAGTGCTATTTTACCCAACGACCACAATGAAATTGAATGATCGTTTCCTATTTTATTAACACATCAAGTTTGTTGTATAGATCGTGATTCTTGGTTAATCGAGCAATTTTATACTTTGATTGTTGTTTTAAATAATGAATGAATTGATAAAAATGTACATTGTAAATTTGTATTTTCATGTATTTGAAAGGTTGATTTTATCAGCCAAACCAAATAAAAAATAAAAAAAAAGATGTACCTACACCAGGGGTGGTGGATGAAAGTCCGGACACAAGTTATGTTATACCGGACATCTCGATTCATGCCGGAAATTATGATCTCTCTAACATTTCTGAAGTATCTATCACTTCTACTCGAAAAGCAAACAGCACTATTGCATCGGGGGCCTCTGCAATTTCTTATCTACATCCAACCCCACGGCGAAATATACCCCCTCATGTGGAGCCCATTCCTATCAGGCCAGCTGATCACACATCCTTGCTTGAAATAACCCTTACGGCTGTTAACATGACAATTACAAGTCTAGTCAAGTTATTTGAGACATTAGATGCCAGGTTAACGCAACAATCAGCTTCAATCCAACGCATAGTAGAGTGGATTGCAGTGGACCAAGAAGCAAAATATGATCGTATGAGCCATGATGAGAAGTCTCACTTAAACAACTTAACATCCCACACACTAGCATCTATTGCACCTGTAGTGGGAGGTTCCATGGCAGCAGTTCCATTCATCAAAAAAGTGATTTTGGTAGTTGATGCAGAAGGAGGCACAATAATTTCATCTGAGGCCCAAGAAGAGAATCAAAATAATTATGTGGTAGTGGATGCAGAAGGAGGCACAATAAATCCGGGTGAGGCCCAAGAAGTGCGTAATAACAACTCATGGATTAGCATTGATCCGGGCTCTTCAGACATCACTATGCCGGTTCCACAATCATCAACTAATGTTGTTCACTTTGACATATTTTCTAAAAATAATAAACTAAGACTTTTGCCTAACCCAAAGCAAATTGCAAAAGTGTGGAAGTCCAAATCAGGGAAAAAGCAAAAAACACACAAAACCAATACACAAGGTGAAAAGGCCAAACAGGATGCTTTACAGGAACTGCATGGACACACTTGTCATAATAGTCATGAATTACCTCAAGTTAATCACACTTTGACGTATGTGCCCTTGAATGAACTATTAGAAGTATTAAACGACCGCCAGATTGCCACTGACAGAGAAAGCACTGGAACTCAACAGTTGGCTATTAGTATTCCGATTGCAGTCCCGCAGAGAAAAAGCAGTGATGGTCGTAATTTTAAAGGCACAAAATCTATCAAAGGAGCACATGACGATGCTTATAATGAACAAAGTCGGCAGAGCATTAGAAAAGAAGTTGAGGTATTTCTGCACGCGAAGAAAACCAACAAAAACATGTTGCAGAACCTACCAGTGACAGTGAACAAAGTAAACAGTGTTCCTCTGCCTTCAGATTGTATGACAGATAATACGCCAAGAAACACTGGCTCTGTTTTGCCAGATAGCTCTCTATTTCCAGAGCTGGACAAACCTCTACATGTAGCGCATTCTATTCCAACTGACTCCAATGGTACTCTAAATTATGCAATAGACCCATCTCCCGCTCTAAGGAGACAAGAGATTAGAGAAGCAGTTGATGCATATATGAGTGCTCAACATAGCAATCTAATCACAAATACATATTCACCTTTGAAGAAGGATATTGAGGCTGTGAGAGAAAGGCGACTCAACTTTGCTCCTTGTAATCCAGAGATCCAAACTGTAAAGGATACCTGCCCTATACAGCACGATCAACCATCTCACTCCATTAAACCATTAAAGAAGCAAGGCAAGTAACATTTACCATCGCACCAACCTTAAGATCAAATCAACAGCTTGTTACCAAGCCTTCAACTGACTTAACTGGAGATCAGATACGGTTTGAATCCTCAATCATTTTGTGTCTGGATGCGTATTTCAAGCACAACAATCCAATGAATATAGCAGAAGAAATCATCAATGCAAAACAATCTACAATCATAAATAGTAATATACCTCAAGGAATCACAAGCGATCAGGACAATAGAACTTGTCTAGACATTGAGACACAGGCATTGAATTCTAGACAGCGAATTAACTTGGAATCTTCATTGCGTATTCCAAATGCTGGGAGTAACAAAGAACCTAAGAATAAAGTCACCGAACGACGATATTCACTCATAATGAAATGTCGCGCAGCTCTCTATTCGAAATTTGACCTGTGCCGCACGAGTGTGTTAAATATTTGTGGAGAAATACCAGAATTAGAAGGCATCTCAACAACGGATATTGATCAGATTGAATTTCTGTCTGATGAAGATCTTTCAATAGTACGATTATGGATTCCGTCAAGGGTGGTGTTGAATGCGCTATGGAAAGCCAAGATGGATATATTCAAGTTAGGCTTTATCATAGCACAGGACCCTCATGCCAAAATACAATTGGATGAACAAACAGATTCAAGGAATAAGCATGCTATTCAAGCATACCAACAGAAGCAAACATCAGGTGGCAAGGTTGAATTTCATGCATAACAATCAACCCCTTGTGTACAGGACTTCAGCCTAGCATCATGGAATACCTGTGGGCATCGCCATCTGCTAATGGAAAAAAGCAATTGTATTGAGAATTACGACATATTAGCCCTGCAGGAAACTTGGCTGATGACTGATCCCATCTGGAACAATCATGATGTGGTTTTGTTGCCAGCAGTTAAAGGATCTAGAGATAGACCCGTGTCGGGATTATTGGTCGCTGTCAAGCAAAACAGTGGCCTGAGCATTGAACCATGGGCTGCCCCTAACAATTTTTTATTACTGGTTAAGATCAAACTACAAAAATTGGTTCTTGCTTTAATTAACATGTATCGAAATCCAATGGCTATCACAGATGATGCATTTTATGGTGATCTTACACAACTCTTGGATTTGATATCTGCATCTAGAGATGTGTCGGCCACAATCCTTGTAGGTGATCTTAATCTAAATTGCATCTCTGGTGGGAATAAAGTAAGATCTAACCAAGTTCAGAGGTGGGTTATGTTCATGGCTGATAGAAACTTTAGATTAGAGAATGGAGCCCTTCCAGGGGATGTACCACCTCAAAATACTTGGCATCGTGGGCCTTCTGCTAATATCATTGACTACATTTATATGGATGATACTTTATTTAATTTAGTTAAAGCGTTTAAGATTGTACAACAAACAAGCAGCGATCACCATCTGCTCTATATGACATGGCCTTGCGGACTACAACATCCAATTCAAATTGACAAACAAATGAAGCAAAATGTAATTATTAACAATGCAAAAACCAGATTCAGATGGTCAGAGAAGAACTTATATATGTTGGAACAGAACTTGGAAATACAATCAAACAGTAACAGTTCGTCATATGTTACCATCCTGAGCAAATACAGATCTGTATTTAGAAAAAATGATCAAAATGCATTTCGTCATACACATCAATTTGATCCTGTAGTGAAATACGTAAAACTGAGTTGCAACGAGAAATAAGAGCGGCCCGGCTACTCCCGATCAAAGATCAGCAGTCAGTGATTAGAAGTGCAAAGAACAAATACAAAAACTGGACTCGAGGAAGACTGGCCCAATTATCATGGGATCTGGAATTCTCTCCCATAATTATAGAAGAATTAATGATGCGCTCAAGTCGATGTAGAGCAGCTGGCCCTGATGGCCTAAGCAATTTTATGTTTAAAGCGAATCCAACCTTGTGGGACAATATTTTGGAGAGAATATTCAGATTTCATGTAACCAACAGAAGCTTACCCAACTCTTGGCATACTTCAATAGTTGTACCCATATTCAAAAAAGGGTGATAGGTCCAAACCAAGCAACTATAGGCCTATCGCCCTGCTAAATGCTCCTGGGAAAATATTCGCAAGAATAGTTCTGAAGGAGTTTAACTCCTGGACAAAATCTTGTGGGAAACGTGATCCTAATCAAACTGGATTTATCCTAGGCATGGGCACCGCTACTAATTTGACATGTATAAGTACTATTGAAGGTCAAGCTAGAGCTAACAAACAGCCACTATATCTAGCTTTTGTTGATTTTAATGCTGCATTCGATTCAGTCTCTCGGTCGCTCTTGATGAATAAATTGTCAGCAGCGAAAAGTCCATCTACACTGACAGACATTATTTTTGCATTACATTCGGATACTTCAATACAAATCTGACTAAATGTCGAAGGGCTTCTCTCGCCAGCGATAAGAACTGCAAGAGGTTTAAAGCAGGGATGCATAATGGCATCAGCCCTATTTAGTTTCTTCATTCAGGACATCAAAGAGATCTTCATAAATAAAATTGTAGATGCACCAAAATTGGGTGGTAGGTCCATGGCTGCATTGTTGTACGCAGATGACCTTGTGCTCTGTTCTAAAAGGCTGATAGGTCTTCAAAAACTATTAACTGTTCTATCTCAGTACATTCAAAACAATAACTTGAGTATACATTTGGAAAAAAACAAAATTCTTATGTACGCCCCGAAGCAGACGACTCGTAATAGAATGAACTGGGTTGTCCAGGAAGTAAAAATTAATGTGGTGAATCAATACATTTACTTAGGTATGACGATTGACACCAGCCATTGTAATCAGAGTCACATAATAAGGTTGCAGCAAAAACTAGTGACAGCAATTTCTCAAACTAAAATTATAATGAGAAAATATGGTAAGTTTACAATAATGCTGTCCTGGACCTACTACATCCAAAAATGCACCCCTCCACTGCTGTATGGGATGGAGGCATTAGATCTGATCGAGGATCACACGTTTGACAAACTTGAACCCACCTACTGGAGACAAGTCCTAAATTTACCACAGGGAGTACCGGTTGCATGGATCCGTTATGAATTAGGCTTGATCTCTTTAGCTGCTCAATATCATTGGTGATTGTGTGCCTTATTCAGAAAGTGTCTCATGTGTAATGATTCATTGACTCTTTTGCATACGTTATCAGTAATCCGACAAAAGCCAAGTTGCAAATCTTTAATACAAATTGGATACAGATAAGAGATCTTTGTTTGACCTATAAACATTTTGATGGCAATTACATGTTGCATAAGAAATTCCTGACAATTACATCTTATTTGGTAAAGAGTCCGTCTTTGGCAATTTGTGTAGCAACTATGCGGTTGCGATTCAATTTGTGGCCAACCAGGGAGGTTTTGGCCGATAGACAGATAATTAAAGAGTCAGAAATATTTGCAGGTACTGTCTTTCAAGTAATGAAAAAGAAACATTATATCATCTAATTATTGAATGTCCGGATTTGGTCTCTCTCAGGAAAATACATTTTGCAAATAATTATTGTTTTTTAGCAAAGTTAAATCGGGATTGGCGGTAGAAAATCATTGTTTCTGCTCAGTTAGTAAGTATTAGAATAGCTACTGCCAACTACTTGACTGCCTTGCAATTGTAGAACAGTCAATTTGCAGAAAGCAAACAGCGAAATCCTTTTCTAATTTTTTTCTTTTTTTCTTTCTCCTTCTGTAACTACATTTTCTTGATTGTTTTGTACAGTTCTAGAAATTGTATGATTGATCGTAATTTTGAAACACTGTAAATAATGATGAGATTTGTAGTAAGTTTGATACTAAAAGTTATATTGTAAAAGTTGAATGATTCAACTATAAACAATAAAAAAATAAAATAAAAAGTAAAAGGGCAGCCATCCCTCCAAGGGAAAGAGGGTTAATACCTACATATCTAGTCTTGATACCCCCCATAAGAATTCGGACTTGATGTTATCTGGGGTTATTGATCCAGACTTTAGAGGAGATTTCAAAGTCCTATTGCAGAATCATGGGGAAACATTTAAAATTCACCCTGGAGACAAAATAGCTCAAGGAATACTCGAGAGAGCTGTGCTTACCATCTTAAAGGAAGAGGCTGATAAGGGGATGACAGAGAGGGGTGATTTAGGTTTTGGAGAAGCTGAGGAAAGACCCAATCCACCTAAACCTCCAAAGGCCAGTGAGGAAGAACCTGATGTACTTCCGGACCTAGCCTTTGCTCAAAGGAACGACCCTTTAACAGCAGAGGCATTTTTACAAGTAATATCAGAGCAAGAAGGAAAAGAAAGAGGAAGTCCTTTCTTTTTCCTAAAATATGGGCTATTGAATAGGAGAGAAGTCACAGGAGAAGCATGATAAAAACACAACTGGTAGTTCCCAGAAGTCATAAGTTAATCTTTTTGGAAATTGCCCATTCCCACCTTACCGGATGCCATCTAGGGCAGACAAAAACACAAGCCCACATCAGTAATAAATTCTACTGGCCAGGGATCTATGCAGATATTAAAGATTTTGTGCAAGCCTGTGATATTTGTCAACGCACTAGCAGACACATACCACCACCAGCCCCATTAAATCCCTTGCCCATCATTGAGATCCCTTTCTCCAGGAACGGAATGGATATTATTGGTCCACTTGAAACTTCTAAGCTAGGAAATAAGTATGTGTTAGTGATTGTGGACAACGCCTCAAGGTATCCTTAGGCCTTCCCTTTGAAAAACAACACAACACAACAAATAAAAACCCTTCTTCCTTTTCTCGCACAAGTAGGATTCCCCAAAGAAATTTTGACCAATCAAGGCCCCAATTTCATGAGTAAACTTATGGGAGGGGTAAAAGAACTATTGAATATTTCTACCTTAAGATCCTCCGTGTACCACGCTCAAATTGATGGTCTTGTGGAACGCTTTAATAAGACCCTTAAGGGCATACTAAGGAAGTTGGTAGATGAGGATGGGAAAAACTGGCATCAAATGATCCCCTGTGTCCTCTTTGCCGTCAGAAAGACCCCTCAAGCCTCCACTCTCTCAAACTGCACTTAAACTTAAAGAGCACATGTTAACAGTTAGAACTCTGGAAAGGACACACATGAAGAAAGCCCAACATCAGCAGAAACTAGCTCATGATAAGAAAGTGTCCCTTAGAGCATTCTCTATCGGATAGAAAGTGCTGGTGCTTTTACCAGTTTATAGTGATAATATCGAATACAAAAATGTCGAAAGTCATAATTTCGAAAAAATAATGTAAAAAAAAAAATCGAATTTCTTTTTCGCTATGTTTTTTATTCGAAAAGGGGGGTTCCTCCCCAACCCCCCTTTTTTTAATATTTGTTTTGTTTTTACCTTTTTTTTTTACTCGCGAAACCCCCCAAAAAATATATAAATAAAAAAATAAAGAATTCGATATTTTATTTTTACATTATTTTTTCGAAATTATTGTCTTTCGACATTTTTTTTTCGATATTATGACTGAACACCGCTTTTACCCACTTCCAATAACAAACTAGTTTTGAAATGGCATGGACTTTACTCATTAGAACAGATGGGCACCTGAAATTATAAGGTATTCCAACTGGACCGCTGTCAAAAGACCCATATTTATCATGTGCATATGTTGAAATAATGGAGGGATAATCCCTCAGCATCCAATGCCAATATTCTATCTTGTTTAGTACCTCAAGAAGTAGATGACCAACTATGTATCTCTCCTGAACTCACGAATAACCAGAAGCAAGATCTTGGCCTTATAGGCCAGTTTCCTGATGTATTCTATCACAAACCTGGAAGAGTGAAGGGCACATACCATCATATTGGTACCCCTCCAGATAACGTAGTACATTTAAGAGCATTTTGCTTGCCTGAAGCCCGTAAGAGAATTGTTATTCAAGAGGTAGAGCAGATGCTCAAGGCTTATATCTTTGAGCCCTCCACTAGTCCCATGTCCTCTGCCATCATATTAGTATTAGTGGCCAAACCTGACCAAAGCTGGAGATTCTGAATAGATTTTAGAAAAGTGAACTCAGTATCAGCTTTTGACACCTACCCTTGCCTCACATTGATGATCTAACAGACAGATTGAATAGTGCTGTCTATTTGTCTACTCTAGATCTTACAAAGGGCACCACTGGCCAATGGGCCAGCTGTTGCTAGGTCCGAGATCCGCCATCAGATGTCTGGCCCGATCTCGTGACGCGGCCTGCAGCAGCCCTGACCAGGCTATACCGAGCCCCCAGCTTCGCAGAGGGAAGCTGGGAACGTGATGATCTAATCATCGCTGTGTTCCTTTTGCCAGCTGTCATTCGTGCATCTGCAGTTCCCATATTTGCTCAGCCCATTTTTTTTCTTTTCTTCTGGCCTGAAAGGGACACCACAGGAATCAATGGGCCATGAATATAACTGGGAGGGGGCATGAATGCTGGGCACACTATTGTTTTCCAAATGTGCATTTCACACTATAGAAAAACAAAAGCAATTTCCAAACGGAAAAATGCTTCTTGCACTCACTAGTTTTTCTGGAAATGTGTTTTTTGTTGGACTACCACAGATACTCTGTAATTTGTGTGCACCTTTGTGTTTTATCACAGGTTATATTTATAAAGATGTTATATGCTTGTCAAACTGGTTAATCACAAATAAATGCTTCTGTTCTGCTGACAGCGGCTTTTAGGAAATTAGACTGTGGGTTCATGGGTGCTAACTTTTGATTTTCACTACAGGGGCAGAAATACCCCCACCTCCGCCCTGAATATAAGCAAGCGACCAGCCCAACCCATCCCCTGACCAAACACATTTTATAGCACTTGTTTTTTTTTATAAGGAATTGCAAAAAGTCATATGATTCACAACCAGTTTTGAATATATAACCTCTGAACAACGGTCTCTCAACCTGCTTAGCCACCGTGGTAGCCTTCTACTGTAGAAATTGCACTATTTCTTAAATATTATTTTGAACAATATTATTTAAATATTATTTTAAATCTCCCTCTGTAAATATCTTCCCACTAGAGCTCTTTGCTCCTCCACCTCCAACTCCCTCAGGGTCAGTCGCTTCTCCAAGAAACGAGTTGGTGGTAGATCTCGTTCCTTGGCTGGGTCCTCCCTCTGGAACAGTCTCCCTGCCACTCTGAAATCTGAGGAGAATCATCTTCGGTTCCTGAAGCACCTCAAGACCTTCCTCTTTAATTCTGCCTTCGCTCTTCCTCTCCCCTGCTGATCTGTCTGCTTCGGCTCTGTGCACCTGGCTATCCTCAGATCTTGGGCCCAGGTCCCTGCCCACACAGCCACACACCTACACTGCCTCCTGGCAACATTTGCACTTGGGTCTTTATCTGTAACCCTACAGTCCCGTTACATGCACTTATCAGACTCCCCTGTCTGCGCTTTTAACCTCGCACTTGCCAGCCTGTTGGCTGTACTACCAGTTGTTTGTTGTTTTTATACCTCGCTCAGCACTTTCCACCTCTCCCCTATCCCTTGCACTTTCCCCTTTCCTTCTCCCCTGCACTTGCACCTTCTCAATGTCACTGGGCCTAGTAAAATCGTTGTTTTGTTCCTCCCTTGTTCCCCTCCCTTGCCTCGTCCCGCTCTGAAACACCTGTGTATGAGCGCAATATAAATATCATAACATTTCCTTTATGTAGAGTCCAACTGCCAGCTCTGCCTCCTCGGAACTCCTCCCCCTCAGAACTCCACCCCTACCTCCAAACTCCACCCCTGCCGCGGCGCTTGTGGGATCCACCTTTAAATTATTTCCATTTCCACCATTGACAAGGGCTATTGGCAGATCCCATTATATGGACCTGACCAAGAGAAAACTGCTTTCTATACCCCTATAGGATTGTCCCAGTTTAAGGTATTTGCATTGTACTCCTGCGACTTTCCAAAGATTAACAGATAGAATTTTAAGGCCCTATTTGGAATTTTGCGGAGCATACATCGATGATATAGTAATACACAGCAAGACCTGGGAGGATCAACTATATCATTTATACACCATCATGAGGGCATTACGACAGGCTAGACTGCCAATCTTAAAAAGTGCAAGCTAGAACAACACGCTGTCAAATATCTGGGGGTTTTCGTAGGAAACAGCAGCGTCCAACACCAACAGGAAAAGGCACAAGCAGTCCTTGAAACACCTACTCCCGAAACCAAAAAAGACATGAGGGCTTTTCTAGGATTGATAGGGTACTATTGTTGCTTCATTCCTAACTTCTCTGATAAGACAGCTAGGCTAACAGGCAAGTTAAAGAATGCAGAACCACAAAAAGTCAAATGGGGAGATGCAGATGAAGTTTGTTATAATATTCTAAAACAAACCTTATCTCAAAGCCCAATTCTAAAAGTGGCCGATTTCTCTAAGGAATTTATTATACAGACCAGAAGGGAGTTCGGCCTATACTATGCATGCTGCTTTTTGTCCTTCCCTTCTGCTTTTTGTCCTTCCCTTCCAGCTTCATGCATGGAGCCCTGCAGGGCCCCCTTCACCACAAAGCCCTGACTGGCGCTATCCCCTGCCCCGTCAAAGGCCAAGGCTCACCAAACTCCACAAGGAGGTAGGGGGAGGCACCTGCACTGCAACTGCTGCTGCAATCCATGCGCCGAGCACTGTCCCACCAAATCCCCTGCACAGAGATTTCCACTCTTCACCACCCCGCTGTAAGGGACTGCTCCACACTATGCCTCTTCCTCTTCGGGGCGGGCCCACAGCCAGACCCCGGCTCAGCCTCCACCTCTGGGGGGGTCCTCCTTTCCCCACATGTCCCCACCTTGCCCCAGGGCTCAGGGAGCGCAGCCCAGGGTTCGGTGAGAGGCCAGACTATGCAGGGAAGGAGGGGAGAGGCACCTGAGTAAGGGCTGAACCCCCCCCCCCAACAAAGTCCCAATCTCTGTTTCACCTTATCCCCACAGTGAGGGCCTTCAGCTTCCGAAGCTCTCCTAGTGAGGTCCACTCCACACAACGCAACATCACTTGGGGTGAGGGGAGGGCACAGCCCAGCCTCTGCTCTGCAGACACACCTGCGGGTACCAACTCCAGGCACACTCCCACCCCGTACCTCTGTGCCCAGGGGGCGAGGACCGGGTCCCAGCCGCAGCCCACCTTCATTCCAGGACTCAGACCTCGGGCCTGCCACTGTTTGTCGTCAGCGGAATGGTGTAAAACCCAGAACAGGTTGGCACGGGCCGGAACGCTACCCTAATATATAAAACAGCAGCAAAACTCACCTAAGAATGATGCAAATACACATGAAGAACATTTTGGGAATGAGGAAGGTTAAACAATGTGCTGTCATTAACCCATTACTGTCCAAAATCTACATTTTAACATGAAAAAACATACCCGGAACTGGCCAGAACAGTACCCTATAAAACACCAGAAAAACGCACCTCGGGGGGGGGGGGTCGGCTGCAAGGGCTCGCTGCTCAATTTATTCCAGGGTTAGGCCGGGCTGGTTCGGAAGCCCGACATTCAGGCTGCCATTGTGCCTGCGCCCCCCTGGCGGTCTCCGCAATCCCCTCTTTTGAAGTTGGTGTTCGTGATACCTTTATTAACAACCAGCATGTGTACGTATGGAGCAGGAATACAATGGATGCTGATGTCAGGAAGGGGAGGAAGTGGGAATCTGTTGTCCTGAAGGGAGCAGGGGTGGGGGGGCAGCGAGGGGTGTAGGTGTAGTGGGAATGCTGGGGTCCGGAGAGAGGGGATGGGAATGCTGGTGTGCTGAAGGGGTTGGTTTGCCAAATATAAGTTGTCATCCACATTTATACCCTCATCCACGCCGGCGAAGGCCAGGAAAACCTCATGTGTGTCATGAATTAGTGAACTCTTACTGGTCTTGCGCTATTCTTATTATAGGTGATGCTGGATATCCCCTTCTGCCATGGCTGAGTGCACCATTATCACAATGCACAAACAACCCAGGAGAGATGATTCAACAAAGCACCCAACTGCACAAGATTACCGATTGTGAGGGACTTTGGACTCTTGAAGGCAAGATTCCAGTGCCAGAATCACACAGGTTGAACTCTGATGTACAGACCTGAAAAGGTGGCATGCATCATCATTATGTGCTGCTTATTACATAACATGTTCCACAGGAGATGGGTGCCAGAGCCTTCTCAAGGCAACTGTCTGCCTGTCAGCGAAGAGGCAGAGGCGGCCTATGTAGCACAGCTACCATGGGAATAATGTGATGGTCGCATAACAATAGGCACAATGTGATGGTCACATAACCAGGCAGCAGTTAGTGAAGCGTTTCTTTTGAGATACTGCACCGCTCTGATCTTTCCTATGGCACGGCCACAGAGATAAGGTTTGGCAATTTGGCAGGAGTGCAATCACCCTATTTTTTTTACAATGACACCCAGGCATGGGATTCCCCTAGAAGTAAATCTGACTTTCAGAATACCATTGATGTCAGCCAGATGTGTGAATGCATACCAGGCAGAAATAGCTTTGTATTGTTTCAGTTTAGAGCCCTGACTCTACTAGGCAATGTATATGCATGTCTATAAAGATTGCAATTATAATGGACTAACATTTCCTGAGACACACTATGCTGCACATATGTTTATTGGCATGACAAAAACATCCATACAAGTGCAAGCCCTAGACTCCCCCACAACACACCCCTCCACCCACTATCCCCACAACACACCCCTCTACCACAACCCCACAACAAACTCCAACACCCCCAAAGCATTCCCCTGCACCCACCTACCCCACAACACACCTCTCCATCCGCCACCCTACACCCTTCCACACACCACTCCCACAACACACCCCTCCACCAACCCATGAACATTGTCTGTGCAACTCTATTGGCAATGAGGCCATTCGCCTCTTCAAGGGAGGCTGGCTGCCCCAAAGGTGTGCCCAGCAGGGGTTCCTCTGTAGCAGTGGTTGATGGGGTGAGATTGTCTGTGTCACCTGTTATTAGCTAAACCAGGGACTGGTCTAGCCTCTCCAGGATCCCTTATGTGACCTTACATATGTGACTTCAGTTGCCTTCCTCGTTCGCTGGCTCTCCAACATGAGGGCTGTTAGAAGTTCGGTGTTGGAGGAAACACGGCTGGTGTTGTACTTTCCTATTTTCTTAGTCAAACCTATGATGGCTGTTCAGATATCTTGTAGGGCATTCAGTTGTTGGCAAATTCCTCCTGGTGATACTGCCTGCGTTGGCCTCCATGCCCCTCCGTCTTGTGAGGAATACCTCATGGCATGTTTCCTGTAAGTCATCCTGTCCCAGGCTGTAATTGGTCCCTGTTGGACGAGTGGCTGGCTGGTGATCAGTGGGCTGTCGAACAGGCTCTGCAGTATCATGCCCACCATTGGTGTTTGTGTCCAAATGATGTGAGGCCATGTTCTACATGGCCTCACCAGTGGAGTGATCGGGGTTGCTATGTGCCTGGGGTATCGTTATCAGTGCCCAAAGAGGTGACCTTGACAGACATCAGTTGCATGTAGTATGTCATCTGACACCTGTATGGCTGCTGGACAGTTGACAGGTGTCAGTATGTCAGTATAGGTCTGTGGATACAGCACAGGCAATTCTGCCTTCCTCAAACCACATTTACTTTTTCCTGGTTTTATTTTGTCCAAGCTTAATCTCAAAGGGTCTGTGGAAGGTGTAGTTGTGTTGCTTGAACTGGTCCTGGGGGCACTGGTGCTTGTAAATTTTCCTCTGGTGGCTTGTGTCTTGGAGGTTGATGGATGTTCTCATCACAGGTGGTATCCTTTGTGGGGGTATGCAGGTGACAAGTATTCACTGACTCCGTCTTAGCTGTACAGGCACCTACATGGGTGGATGTGTGATGTGTGACATTTGTGACCTGATTATGCACTACTGGTGCTACACCAATGATGATGTTTAAAGTCTTCAGTTGGAGATCACATCACTTTTACCTGCCAAAGGGTATTGTGCCCTGAATTATTTTTCCGCTTATCAGCACTGTCTGACACGTATAGGTGGGCGTTTGTGTGGCATGGGCATTGTTTTTATCATATATGACAGACTGTGTCTGGTCTGTTGTTTGCCAAATCTATTTGGGGTCCACAGGCATGGGCTGCATGATGGGTGGTAGCATTCTATGATGTGATATTGTATGGTGTAGCAGTCACATAGCGTTAGCATTACCATCTTCCTATGTATGACCTATTGCAATCGGGTGGCCTTATACTAGTTGCATCCCATGGCTGTATCTGTCCTCACCTTCAGCAATTTGGGTTCCTGCTCTGACGCTTCATCCCTGCTCCAGTCACTCCTGAAACATCCACCACAGTGACTGCCTTCAGCTCCCATGGATGCATGACTGGATCAGGCACTCTGCCTTCTCCTGTTGTCATGCGTTCTTGGTGTTGTCCGGACATAATATGCCTCACATCATTTGGGATCCTCCCATTGCTTTTTGTAGTCTTCAATTCTCCTGGCATGTGCTGACATTGACTGCATCCTGTCCCACAGCTGGGTGCGCTTGTTTGGCGCAGTTTTGGATGTGAGGTTTCATGCAGCCCTTTTTGGCCACCACCTCAGACACGATAGACAGCTCTTGTTCTGTTAATTTGTACTTCCTTTTGCAACCATAGCACCCTTTGCGTCCTGCTGCATCCCTGGATTCTGGTGGCTCACTCATTTTGGGTGGACTGCTGACCGGGGAGACAATGCTGGATAGATTGAAAAACAGTAGTAGCTCCCACACGTCTTGTTCGCATATGCTGAGGCAATGTTTTTCAGTAATTGTGATACATCGTTTCTGGTATCTTTGCACGTGGAAGGTTATTTTCACCGCATTTGATAATGACTGCTTCAGCATTCCTTGGGATGGGCTTTAAATCACCCTGTATGCCACATGCTGTAATGGTGTTTACCCCTTCCGGAATTACCGGCTGCTTTTACGCACTGCTCGTAATGAGACTGTACTGTCTCTATGATTCTGGATCTATCCCTTGTAGCACTCCCGTCTATAATGCCATTCAACTATCAGGAATGAAACTGCATGTTGCCAGCTGTGAGTGATACCCTTCCTTACTTCTGGTTCTATTGTGCTAACCTCCCCACTCACCTTGATCAGAGAGATACATGGTGACCCTCCCTCCCTCATTATTCCCTTGTACTCGTAAATGGTTCCTTCTTCAAGCAATGCCTTATAAAAAACCAAAAATCAATACATTAGATGTTTGTTTCTTGGATGGACCTCCTTCTGTGTTGAGTAGTTGCTGACTTTCTTCTTCCTTGTGTTCTATTGGAGAACCTGCCTAGTTGCTCTTTTTTACCAAACTTAGTCGTTTTTCTCCACATCTGTTGGAATCAGTACATTTTGTTAGCTGGTCCTGGGGTTGCGGGGAGCTAACAACGAGGAAGAGGCTGGGAGCCAATTTAGGATTAAAGGGATCTGCAAGCAACTAGGGGAAGAAACAGGAGGTGACAAATCACACCGTTTCAGGTTAGGTGGGGAGTATTTGTGGACCTAGGTGTGAGGGAGATGCCATTCCTTGAAGAGAAGGGTGGAGAGCTTCAGAGAAGGGGCTAGTTTCGTTTGGACTGGGACAGTTTGGGACTGTTTGGTGGTGTTGGTTAGGTGGTGTTTGGTTGTGCTTCCTGCCACTGAGTGTTTAGGCAGAAGATTGACCCACAAACATTCTCTTTACATCACGTAATCTTCTTTGTTCTACAGTGTACATCACAAAATCTCCTTTGTGACACAGTTTTCCAATTCAGGCATTCAGATGGTGTTGCTGGTAGTATGGTAATGTTTACTTGTAAAGCACCTATACACAAGGAAAGTGTTTCAAGGTGCTCAAGGGGGGAAGGAGCAGGGGAGAAAAACAGCAGTCATTCATTCAGAGCCCTTGAGTTTCTGAACCATAACCAGTCTGCCCAGGCAGAGTAAGTGCATATAGTACAATTAACAGTGTAGATGACTACAAATAGGTCTGACAACGATTCTACAGTTTTTCCAAGAGCATAGGGATTCCACCATGTAGGAGGGAAGACCATGAGGAAAAGATAGACAATCTTCAAGGCATGGTAAGTTCAAATTGTGCAAGTGTAAAGACGGTACAGGAGAGGGGAGGGGAGGAGGATCAAGTGCAGGGGCGGGATCCAGATGCCCCAGTTGGTCAGAAACTGGGTAAGTGCTGAGAGATGCCATTCTCAATGGGTAATTGACAGAGAGCAGTAGCAGTAGGACAAGTGTAGGCCCTGAGGCAAGTGGTGGAGGACTGGCGAGGGTGCCGGGGACCTGTGAGACTCTGAGGTACTCGCAGCGACCAGTTGGTATGCTGTGTGAAAAAGGAGGGAGAGAGGGATAGAGCATAGAGAGGTTAGCAGGGTAGAGGGAGAGAGAAGGAAGAGGAGAAGAGGAATGTCTAAAGGAGTTTCCGGAACTTAGGGAGATCAGGCTCAAGATGGAGGGTGGCAGGGAGGTTATTCCAGAGGGCCCCTGCTGAGGATAAAGATCTCTCTGCAAATCTCTGCTTAGAGAACCGGCTCACTCGCAGAAGGTTGGAGGTAGATGAGCGGAGGGCTCGGGAGGGACAGTATTTAGGAAGGCATAGATGAAGATTGGTGTGCACCAGAAACCCTTGTGGACAATGCAGATGGTCTTGAACTTGTTCCTTACAGCCATGGGGAGCCAGTGGAGGGATTTCAGCGCCGGAGAGATGCAGTCCCTGGGCTTGAGGCCAAGGATAAGTCTTGCGGTTCTGTTCTGGATGAGTTGCAGAGCGCGCAGAGCAGAGGCAGGGAGGTTGAGAAAGAGGCTATTGTGGTAGTCAAACCTTGAGAGAACCAGAGCCCTGGAGACAGTGAGCCTCTGGGGGAAGGTAAGAAAAGTAAGAGTACCTCTGATAGTTGGACTTTTTAGAGATGTTCGAAATGTGAGTGGAGAAGGAGAGAGTGGAGTCGAAGATGACCCCAAGATTTTTTGCCTCTCATGTGGGTGCAGCCGCAGGGCCAAGGGTGGCCGGCCAGACTGAGAGTGGGAAAGTGAGAGCAGGAGTCCCAATGTGAACGATCTCAGTCTTACTGGTGTTGAGACAGAGGTCGTTTGCAGCACACCATGACTGAATTGCGAACAGTCAGATATGAGCGAGGTAGAGGAGGTGGCTGAGGGTAGCCAGAAGTAGAGTTGTGTGTCATCCGCATAACACTGGAAATTACAGGTGAAACTGGCAATCTCAATTGTGGGTGAGGGATTTGACTGCCACTTCCTCAAAATGCCTGTTGCTCTATCCATCATTTCAACTGGGATTAACCCCCCTGTTGCATGAGCTTGCGCCTCACTATGACTTAGGATGTTTCAACCTTGGAGAAAGGCTGAGCCTTTGTACAGAACAGGAAAAGGTCCTTGCTGGCCTATGTAAATTCAGGATCTTTCATCACTAAAGCTTTACCTTCCCCAACAAAGGGTCACCATATCCGGTGCTGCTTTGAATCAGTCCTTTCCTATGGCGACTGTTGCTGTGCATCTTAAGGATACCTAACTGAATGTGCCATTTCCAAGGCCACATCAGAGCTTTATTGCTCCCTTGGGACCATTCAGAAACAATACAGAGTGCTTCCCTTTGGACTACACATGGCCACCAGATTTCTAAGAAAGCTCATGGTAACTGTGGCACCTCATCTCACCATGCAGGGACTCCATACATGTTATGGCGGATCGGAAGAAGGAATCAGACACATTAAGGACATTATGGGCTCTATTTAATGAAATGATAGGAAAAGGCCCAACTTTCCCTATTGCTAAAGGGATCACCCCGACTATCTAAAGAAATTGAGGGTGCTCGTCTTTTCATCAGGAAGGCCTAAAGTAAAAATGTCCTTGGTCCAAACCTAACTCTACCTGACCCTACCACTTGTGTAACCAACTTTAATTCAGCCAAGAGAAGGTCTTTCCTCTCCACAGTGTCTCATAGTTTCTGATAGTCTCTGTATGGAAATGTCTCTGTCTTACACTTGAGTTTCTTAATACAGTCTTCTTTGGTAAGCTCTGCATATCTCTCCACAATCTCTTGTTGCTCTTGTGAACCATTTCTGGGCTTGGTGCTCTATTTAAGGTTATGCTGCTTACAGCTTGTTTTGAGATAGTTTCTCACTCTCTCATCTACACGTGACCCTTTTATAGTCTCTCAATTCATTCTTGGCTTATTTGCATGGGACTTCATCCTCTTTTAGATTCCCCACTCAAGGGTTCTGTCTTTTATACTCTTTCTTCTATTATCTGGTTCTCTTGATACTCTTATATCATATTACTCAGAAGCTGTGCTTGGGTAATTGTTGCCAGTCCCTCTTTATTCTCCTCACAGGGTTATTTGTTACTTGCTTTATGAGCCTTTCACATTGGCAATCAAACATCTTTATACCTCGTATCTCGTCTTTATAACTGGGACGAGTTGCACTCTTCATGTACTCTTGCCCCGGCGGCCTCCCGCTTCTCCCCGGTACCTTCATCTGCAAACATTGCAGGGCTCGCCATGCACTTGGTTAGTCTCACCGTTGTCGGTTTTCCCTTTGTGGATTTTCAGTGGCGTCTCATTCTCGGCGTCCCCTCAAGCTGCAGCCATCTGCAGATGCAGACGTGCGGGAGCTCCTCGGCTCCAACTGTGATGGTCTTGATGTCATTCAGCAGGCGTCTCCCCCACCAAGTGACGTTTGTGGTCACGCCGCCACCAGCTCCTGGATACTTCTCTCTTCTCGGGCAGCAGTTTCCCCGTTGGTGTTCTCGCCGTCCTCCCAGCCTCTCACTTGTGGTGTTCTTAGCCGATTCGAAAGTCACAGGCTCTTCTCATCTCTGCTCTGCCCCCTCGAAGGCACGATCACGACAGGGGGCTTCCCCTGCGTACCATTGCAGAGCAGGCTCACCTACGTAGCCTGAAAAGGGGTAGCTCCCCCTTCGGGAGAAGTGACGAATACCCTTGATTCGTCACAATACCCATATGTGGACTACTGGACTACTGTCTACTCTCTACTGGACTACTGTCTCATTCGGGTATATTTATATCGCAAATACACAGTATACAGAGCTATCAGCAGGGAAAACAGCATGCAAGTTTTCGGGCAGTCGGCGCAAGGAGATCTCTTCTAACCCCCCAATTCCCAGAGTGTCGGTTTATATAGCATATCATAGGCAAACACTAATATGTTTCTGTACTTTCACAATGGGGGTGTTACTTGGCACGACATTACAGACATTTGGCAAGAACTGTCAATTTCTTACATGTGGCGATGCTCTGCGGGGTCATCGTGTGGTATTATGAATAAGCGGCATTCACAGAAACCACTTCTGTTATCTCCCATATATGGGGCTGATGCTAAACCTGTAGAGAATAAGTGAAAGGGAAGGTCTGACGTGTCCTCTGCCCTAGGAGGGGGTTCGGCCTGCTGCGTGTAGAGCAGGAACAGGGAGGCAGAGAGAGATGACATGAAGGGTCTGAGTCCTAACTGTATGAGAGAGCCTAATAGCATTGCTTTGCATAACCTAACATAGTATTGCACAACATAGCATAGCAATCCTGCATAGCATAGCATAGCAATCCTGCCTATCATAGCATAGCATAGCAATCCTGTCACATCAATCCCCCGTTTGGTCGTCCCTAAACAGGGTGTAGATCACTGGGAGCAGGATTGCTATTTCAAAAATTCAACCCATTCGGTGTTGGACATGTGACCTTAAACATCTACCATCTCTTGTTCATTGGAGGCATCCTCCATAATGTGAAACTTCTCTATGTCACGTGGCAGCAGTCACATCTCTGTAGGCAAGTGAGACACCTTTTTAGCACAGCATGATGGAAGGCAGCAAATAAGAAAAACCATCATTGCAAAGGCGGCAATTTTAACAACTTTTTGTAAAATACCATGTAGAATGGAAGAACCTAGTGAACCAAAAGTCGTTTGAATCCAATCCAAGTTAACAATGAGCGTGCATAACCCATGTTAATACTGTATAAGGTGGTACCCACCCCTTGGAGGTGTTTTATGACGTCCTCAACGTGGGAGGAATTATCGGGTACTCATGTACAGTATTCTTGTCCTATAATTTTACAGGTACCGCTTTAGGCAGCCAGTAAATAATCAAGCGCCATTCTATTCTGGTGGGCCATCGTTCTGAGTGCTGCTTGCTCGCTGTTCAGTATCCGTATACCTTTGGCGGTGTTGTTAGCTACCTGTTCGAGGTGAAGTGATAGGGCATGAAGATCGTCCCTGTTAGTTGTAGTGCCAATGCTCGGGATCAGGAACCCTACGAGACCTTTGAGCCCTGTCCAGGTGTTGCGTTTGGCCCAGCGAGGTGTATAGTGAACTTGTGGAAAAAGGGACACATAGCAGATTTCTGGACGAATGAACCCAATGGTGCACTGACCATTCCAGTTAGGCGGGAGATATTAGTATGTGCTGGCCTTTGTGTGTGTAGAGAGCTATGTTGGCGCTATTACTATGAAATCGTCCTATCTTACTGACAGCAGTGTTGTTACTGGCGGTTATAGTAGCACTTCTGTTAAGGACATGGGTTTCCAGCATAATACCCATAGAACGCAGAGTTCCTAGCGTGGTGAAAGAGATCAGAGCTTTGGGAACAAAGGCAGTCGGTATCCTGGGTGGTAAAGTATAAGCGTAGCTGGGGTGGATGAGTCCCCGGGGAAAGGGATTTGTCATATTCGGAACGAAGAGTCGTTTATCTGGATGTCATAACACCATTCAGCAATATTGAATGGGACTGAGATGAAGGGAATCCCTCCACTGGCGTAAATAGAAGTGTGGGAGCATATTTAGCAATCAAAAGCATTCATTAGGTCAGCGTAGGCCCAAGAGAAGTTGAGGAAGGTGTTGGTGTCTGGGTGTAAAATGGGGTATGTACAGTGGGGTAGAGCAAATATCATGGTAAGAAACAGCAACATGGTTCAAATACTCCACATAAACTAATGTAATTGCAGTAATATTCCTAGCTTTAACAGTCCAACCCTACGGAGTTTGGGGCCTTATTCTAAAAATTTCCAAAGTGTGTCCGTTGTCACCAGACCCGGTAGGCACGAGAGATGATGATGCAAAAGTTCAGGATCCCCGTCAGGGCGATGCTGACAGATTCGTGGTGCTGAAAAAAACTTTTGAGAGCGATTGGTCATCTGTAGGCGACAAATGTAGGAAAACTTTAAGAGTGATAAGCCACATGCCGGAGACAAGTGTAGCAAAAACTTCGAGAGTGATGGGTCACCTGCTGGAGACAGGTGAGATGGTTGCTGCACTCCCTAAGTTGTACCTCACGACCCGTAGTGGAACTTCGTCGTCGAGGAGTGCTGGATGCAGAGTTCCCCGTGTTTTAGCTTCTTGAACCACAGGGGGCAGCTGAAGAGGAGTCTCTTTCTCCTGTACCCATGCAGATTTCAAGTTTGCTGTGTCTTTGGTGCTGACGGATGGCGGGTTGGCTTTGTCCTGAACTTTTGACTGTTTTCCATCATCGAATGGAGGTGCTGCTTTCACACACTGGCTGGCCTGAACCCAGGAGTCATTTCCTCTACAGCAAACAGCTGTGTGTGTTGACAGTAATATCTGGAAAGTTTCTTTCCAGCGAGGATGCAGGGATGATTTTTTTTGATGTACTTTCAGGACCACGCCATCTCCCGGCAGGAGGCTGTGGCAAGGCGTTTCAGGCAGTCGAGGCAGAGCTTCTTTAATTTGCTGAAAGTGAGAACTGACAATGGCCCTCATTACGACCCTGGCGGAAAGCGAAAAACGATGGCGGAAATGCAATACCGCCATCGAATAGCGCTCGGTGCGACTATGACCCGTCACCGTAAAGTACGATGCCATTAGCGACACCGTAGTGAACGCCAACGCTAACTGCACCAAGTACGCGCGCGCGCGCCATGCCAAACCGTAATTAGCACCATGGCGCAAGGGTACGCGAATTCCGACCCTAGCGGACATGTACCTAACGCCATCAAGCACGGCGGAAAGTACCATTCCGCCATGGTGAGAAGTACGGCATCGCGAATCAACCGTAAACGGCCCCACTGAGTGCCTGTACACCGCTCCCTGGCCACATAGTACAACTTCCCGTAGGTGCAACGAAGTCACAATGCAACCAGTGAAATGTACAAGTCACCCATGCATGCCAACGAACAAAAGAATCACAAGAGGGGCCAATGGGAGCTGCAGGGCACAGATGGCACGAATACAGAAGCTATACCAATGGACATGACCTCAGTCTCCCACCAAGAAACGCACGCAAACACAGGCAGCATAATTCCGATAATCACATCATTCCACCAATCCACCTGGCTGACCGGCATCTGTTACACAAAACCTACCCCCCGCCCCTGAGCATGACATCATCCAAACAGTCATATTGGCAGCCCTCACCCCTGACCTCACTGGGCTTCGTAGGCAAACGCGCCCAGCACAGTACCACGCAACTATACTCCGAAGCTGGAACCCAATGCAGATCTCCTCACAATACATCGCTCCCCAAATAGGAATATGCCACATCACTTGCAAAGAAGAACGCTACACGGCCCATATCAGAATAGAAATTTAATGCACAACAGATTCACCAAGCCCATACAGCCATTAGGCCATGAACTCCAAAACACATTTCACCATTGTGGGCTGCATCCGCAAGAAATGACCAGCTACTTCCTGTGTGACGCCCTGTTCCCTCATGGTACACAGGGGCTACATTCCGTACGAAAAGGCAACATGGAAGCGCCTAGAACCGCAGGGCCGTCCCAATAGGGAGGCACTAGTCCAGCTGAAAGGCCGAAATGTTGCTCCGAGCCACTAGTACTGCGTAAGGGCATGTGGCCCATTGGCGATCGTCCCATAAGATCGTAATGCTGCTCCACTGATTAACACGAAGCAGCAGGTGTCGGGAGTAAAACCCATCTGCAGGAGTGGCATACAGATGGCAGTGGCAAAAGGGGAGGAGATACCTGTCAACCAAAAGAAAAGAAAAAGAAAAGAATGGCCATCAGAACTACATTCGAACAACTCACTTCAATGATCACACTAGATCCACAGCCATATGCATGCTAGCCCACTCCAAAGGATCATCACCACCCCAAAACCACTTGCGACTCATAACTATCCATATCGAGGTGAAAACACCATCACAAACGAGTGTACCTGTGCATGCGTCTGTGAAAACAGAATCCATCAGATGGGATTGGTAACGTGCATGGACACAAGTGTCTGAAGGCGCGTCGAGACAGGGAGGGCTCAACAAGGCCAGATAGACGATGGTCCCACTATGGCAGCCCTGCATCACATAGCGCAGGGGAGGCGGACAGATTCCAAGAAGCCCTGTACATGGCAAACACCGTATCAAATCATCTGCCCATGCATCCATTCATCATTCCCTCATCCCGTAATGATAACGCCTGTTTCCATACTCACATAACATGTGAGAATTCCATTGAGTCTGTGCGTTATGCAGCCTGCAAAATCCACTGTGCCCCAGCCCGTAATTCCAGTGTTGTGAAGTAACATGTATTTGGGAACGTCCGGCCTCATCTTCCACTTCGCAATTGCGCATCCCAAACTATTCATATCAATCATTGCATCCTCGCCATGGCCCCTGTCCCAAGGACACTGAACAATAGAACGTTATATTTGCAGTCAGACCTGTGGGCATCTCCTCGCCGCTAGCTGAAAACCGAAAGCGCCGCCCTCCGAATTCCTCATTTGCAACATCACGTCGAAAAGGCATCTGTGGCCGCTTGAAACCACAAATTAATCCATCTAGTGCGGCTGTGTGTGAAAATGGCAACTGCCTTCACTCACAAATGGAACGCCCCGCCCGTCGGTGCAACTCGGTACAGTGATGCATGAGGGCCCACCGTTACTCGAGTACTACGTTCCACTGACCCTTCACAAGTCTGTTCGCGACTGCAAAGAATGCATGTGAAACAATGGGACCATAGCCGAATGAACATATCAACCAATGTTACACGGCCATGGGGTACTAATACATGATTGTAATAGCAAGATGCCATTCCTCGAATTGCAGCGTTGTGTGCGGGACGTGCTCGCCCAAAGGGGAGAGCAGCTTGCACAGGTGGAATGAATCACCACAGGTGGAGGCCATACAGCCTGAAAACACATAAATTGCACGCCCAGTCTCCTCCCACAACCACTCCGAAATGCTACCGGCCGGACTCGCGATGTTGGCCCTGGGGGACCTGATAGCACTGCAAGTACTCCAACTCCAAGAAGAAGACGAACACCAACTACAACCGGCCGCACGGAGGAGACGCAGGAGGAGGAGGAGGGCAAGGCATGGCCAGCAAGGGCCGCCAGCACAGCCACTACCACCACGCAGGCAGCCCGCAATTCCACGCCTCCGAGCACATCCGTTCAACCTCACTGATGAGCAGATCCACACCCTCTACCGTTTGGACCGGGACACCATAGCCGCCATTGTGGACATGACACAGGCTGACCTTGTCAGCATGATAGATAGCCCAACCGCCATCCCACCCCTACTGAAGGTGGTGTCTGTACTCCACTTCCTGGCCACAGGCACCTACCAGCACACAGTCGGACAGTTGCATGGCATTTCTCAGCCACTGTTCTTACGGACACTATTGCAAGTGCTCGATGCCCTCCTGCAGCACGCAGACGACTACATCTCTCTACCACGCTCGGAGCAGGAAATTACCAACACAAAAGTGGGATTCCATGCACTTGGCGGCATACCGGGTTGCATTGGTGCCATCGACTGCACCCATGTGGAATTGGTCGTCCCACATGCCATGGAGGCCCAGTACCGCAACCGAAAACAATTTCATTCACTGAATGTACAAATGGTGTGTGACTCCAACAGGATCATTACACATTGTTGTGCCCGATTCCCTGGATCAACCCATGATTCTATGGTCTTGAGGAACTCTACAATACCACGCTACATGGAGCGACACACAGGGAACAGATCCTGGCTACTCGGTGAGTCTCATTTCATGCATGATGATGTGGGGTATGTGATGCGGCAATGACCTGGCAGGAAGGGGGGGGGTGCGTACGTAGCAATGGCATTCCACATAATTCGTTTATCGTCCACATACAGGTGATGCCGGATATCCACTGAAGAGATGGCTCCTCACACCAGTCCGGAACCCACGGGACCAGCATGAGGAGGACTACAACCATGCCCACTCACGTACCCGTGTAGTCATTGAACAGGCATTCGGCCTACTGAAGACCCGTTTCCGGTGCCTCAGCAGGTCTGGCGGGGCACTCCTGTACCGCCATGAGAAGGTTGCAAAGATGGTGATGGCATGTGTCATGCTCCACAACATGTGCGTACGTAGAAATGTGCCCATGCCCCCTGACGCAGAACTGCAAGCACCTGAAGATGGTCATGATGAGGGTGGGGATGTGGCAGCACCTCAAGGAGTCTGCGAGGCACAGGAGGGCCGTGAAATTCGTCAGCATCTCATAGATGCATGCTTCTAGCACTCACGCCTGGTGGCTGATACATGGACACGGGACTCGTGGCACTGTGTGTGTCTGGTACATGCACAATATGGACTGTACGCCTATGATGGCCTAGTACACAAAGATCATTGTCCACACATCTCATTGTTTGATCGTGCATTGTTTATGGCATATGTGATATCATGTGGAACACCCTATCGACCCGCCACCCAAGTGAGCCCAACACACCCCCTCCACCCTCCTACCTCCCCCCCGAACACCAGTGTCCAAAGATGCTCATTGTCAGTGGGCAGTCGCTATTGCAAGCCCCCTCTGCGGGTATCAGGGGCACCCCTGCCTGTGGAGCGCAGGTTCCTCCCAGATCTACGTTGGGGGCTGCCCTGGACGGAACTTGCAACGGATGATGTCTCTGCCTGCTCACGTCCATGCATGTCCCTAAGGGTTTGTGAGAGCTCAGTGAGCACACGGCGCACTGCGGCAAGTTCGGCACATACGTCTTTGGACGTCGCATGCAGTTCCCCCCTCAGGCTCTCGGTGCTTCTCTCCATTTGGACTCTCAGGCTCTCGGTGCTACTCTCCATTTGGACTCTCAGGCTCTCTGTGCTACTCTCGATTTGTGCCCTAAGTGTCTCAGTTGATGTTTCTATGTCTGCCTTAGTGCCCCCACATCCATCGGCATGGTCCTTGAGGAGCGTGGCCAGTTGCTGCTGTTGCACGATTAACTGGTCGAGGGACTGTTGCCTCTGCTGGGCCATGGCCATTTGCGGTGGTGTCACAGAGGGGCTGTTCGCCTCATGTTGCCCTGCCACAGGGCTTGTGGGGGATGGCCAGTCGTCGTCTTGTGGGTGCCCCTGCGTGGTATCCTCATGGTGTACGGGATGGAACAGACAGTGGGATTGGGACAGGTCATGGATGGATCTGACTTCGACATCCCCGTCTTCTGTGTCGGAGCATGCTGCCATTAATGGGGTGTCACCTATGGTGCTGCTGCCACCAGAGGCAGTACCTTCTGTGGCATCCATTGGGGGGACCTGTGGTGGTGGTGTTGTGGGCATGCTGGCTGCTGGGGTGCCTGTTGATGTTCCCTCCTGTGTGCTGCCACTTGATATGTGCTGCTGCCGTGTCTTGATGCGTGCAGCTGAGGTGGAGGGTCTTTGGCCGTCGGTCTTGGCCCTCTTTGCAGGTGTGCTGGTAGGGGTGTCCTGGAGCTCGTCGTTTGGATCGGACCCTGTGGTGGAGTAAAGGAGGGCGAGCGTTATTGATGGGTCTGTGGGAATTGGAATGGCAATGTATCACATACATTGGGGTGGTACCTGAGGGTGATTTGGGTCGGGGCCTTGGAGGTGCTTTCATTTGTGTGTGGAGTGAGGGTGCAGTTGTTTGGCAGCCTGCAGTTAGGGTGTGCCTGCTGCACGTGTAGTGGGTGTTATTGGGGTTTTTAATTATTTATGTATTTATTGTGGTTTTAAAGTGCGCTATCAGGCCAATGTGTGTGGACGTTCTCCTGGCCATGTGTTTCTGTTGCACTATGTGGGCACGTGGTACTTCACATGATTGTACATTGTGGTTTTGGCATTGTTTTATTTGGGCCACCTACCTGATTCTCCGGATGTCTGCACTCCTTTCTCCATCCCTCCGACTCCCTCTATGCTCTCCATTCCGATGGTGGAGGCACAGATTTCTTCCCAGGGGGTCAGCTTGATGGGTGATTCCGACCCTCCCCCGGTGGCTGTGGCAATGTTGCGGTTGGCAGAAAGTATGCTACGGACGCGTATCCGCAGGTCGTCCCACCGCTTCCTGCATTGCTGTGGGTTGCGGGGTGCGGTCCCCACCGCACTTACCCGCTGTGCCACCAGGGCCCATATGGCCTTCTTGTTCGCAAGTGCCGTCCTGGTCATTTGCGTGGAGAAGACGGCGGCGGCATTCTCCTGGAGGGTCTCTGTTAGCACGGTGAGTTCCTCACGGGAGAAGTGGACCTGCCGCTTGCGGTCGCACGCTTTCTTCGCTACTTTTCCCATTTTTCTTGGTTTCACTAGGGTGGATGACGGGTTGGGATGTGTCTCAGGGTGGTGTTTTTAGTGGTTGTGTGTATTTTGTGGTTTTATAGGTGTACGGGGTGTTGTTTCCCGTTCCGGGCCCATGTTTTTACTTCCGTTTCCGTATATTTACGGTCGCCGTACTTTACGGTTGGCGCTCACTGCGGTGTCCGCTATGATGGGTGGCGGTATTGCACCTAGGGCGCCGTACGGCGGCGGTGTGGGCCGTTTTGGGGTCATTTCCGCCATCGCGGACTTTGCACTTCCGCCATGGCGTGGTGCTCGTGCCCGATGGGTCGGAATGGGCCGCACTTTGCTCCATCGTGCAATGGCGGAAACGCTATTTACGCTGTGGCGGTCCGGTCAGTCACTTTCCGCCAGGGTCGTAATGAGGGCCAATGAGCATTAGTCTTTTGCAACATGACAAAACAAGATCATCATTCAGTTGTAAGTCACAGAGCTCAGGGGAAGGTGGTGGAGTAACTGGCGTTCGCATGGGCTTCCCCATGAGGGTCTCGTGGGGGGAGAGTCCCTGTTTACAGAGTTTCTTAGGTCCATGAGGAAAAGAGGGAGGGCATCAGGCCAGTTTAGTCCGGTTTCCTAGCAGACCTTACCAAGGCGGAGCTTTACGTCAAAGTTTTGGCGTTCCATTGCCCCTGACTATAGTGGGTGAAAACTACAATGAAGGTGCTGGAGGATCCCGAAGGCACTGCAAATGTTCTATACAATTTGTCCAATGAAATGGGTGACTCTGTCAGAGTTTATGGAAACTGGAAGGCCAAAGCGTGGGATAACCTCTTTTAGCAGTCTCTTGGCCACTGTAATGGAATCACAGGGGTAGGTCTCAGTCCATCCCGAAAAAATGTATCAATTATTACTAGGACATACTCAAAGGAGTCACATTTCGGTAAACTAATGAAATCTATTTGGATATTCACAAAGGGGCCACAAGGGTCTTCATGTGCCCCTGTAGTGGTATTCACAGGCATTCCAGGGTTAAACGTGAGACATGTTGTACAGTGAGCACAGTATTTCTGAGCAATGGAGGAAAACTTGGGGACAAACCAATATTTCTAGACCTCAGAGGTCATCTTCCCCTTGCTTGAATGGGACACAGAGTGAGCAGCCCGTGCAAGGTATGGTAGGAGTGCTAGTGGGGCCACTAACCTGCCCGTGTTATCATGTCACAGGCGATCACAGCAACAAAAACATTCATGCTTTTCCCAGCCCTGTTTCTCGGCCTGGGGGGGTGCGTCTTGGAGGTCCGCCAGGACAGAAAGAGATGCTAAGGGGTCCTCCACTGAGAGGATAAACAGCGGCACATAATCTGGAGCCGGAGGGCCATTGAGGACTGCATTTTTCGCATGGTCGTCAGCCAGCGCATAACGCTGCAATGTGCTATCAGAATGTTGAGTGTGGGCTTTGCACTTTTTACCATTGCCAACTCGGTAGGTAGCAGAATTGAATTAAGCAGGGCTTCAACATAGGGTGCATTGAGAATTGGACTACCTTGTGCAGTTAGATAACCTGTTTTCCAGAGGGTCCCGTAGTCATGTGAAATACCTAAACTGTAGCGTGAATCCGTGTATATCGTGACTGTGCGTTGTGTGGTGCAAGCCCGTGTTAGGGCAATGAATTCAGCAACTTGTGCTGATCGTACTGATGGGATCTGAAAAGCTTCTAATACTTCAAAGGAGGTGCACAGGGCAAAACCTGCCTGGATATTACCTGTTGAATATCTAAGACAAGACCCGTCAACAAAGAGAATGAGGTCTGCATTGGGGCGGGGGATATGAGTGCGGTCAGTTCTTGGTGATGATACAACGATGATACAACGATGATACAACGTCAACCGCTGCAAGGCAGTCATGCGGGTGACCATCATCAGGCATAGGCAGGAGGGAGGCAGGGTTGAGTGGGGCGCATCTAATGAGAGTGATGTCGGTGGCAGAGAGGAGCAGTTTTTCGTATTTGGTGAGACGTGCAGCCGATGGGTGTTATGTTTTACCCCCAAGCAAGAGTGCTTATACAGAGTGTTGTACTGCTACATTTATGTGATGTGCTACGGCAACATTGTCAGCTTTTGTAAGGAGAAGGTCAGCAGCAGCTACTGCTCTGAGTTATTTTGGAAATGTTGAAGCCACAGGATATACTGTAAGCTAAAGCAGGATACAGGGTGTTGTAGGTCCCTGTGCTTCCGTGTGAGTACGCCCAATGCATACCCATCTTTCTCTTCAGACAACAGGGTGATTCATTTACTGTAGTCAGGAAGGGCAAAGGCCGCAGCAATGGAGTGGGCTGTCCTGACCTTGGCGAAGGCTGTGGAAGCGTCAGGAGACCATGTGAGCTTGTCAGACTGGGAGTCATGTAGCATCACCTGCATAGGTGCCTCCTTGCAAGCATAATCAAGGATCCAGGGGCAACAAAAATTGCTCATTCCCAAAAAGGAGCTTCCTTTTAGTGGCGGGCATGGAACACTGTAAGATGCAGGACACTTGAGAGGGGGCAAGGCGCCTAGCGCTATGGGAAATGTCATGTCCGAGGTAGCGAACTGTAGGTAGGCAGAGCTGCAATTTCGCTTTGTTCACTTCGTGACCTTTTTTGCCAAGGCAGTGATGAGCACTTTGGAGTCGGCGAAGAAGACCTGCAAGGAAGGTGATGCTAATAGCAGGTCATCCATGTATTGGATCATAGTGGAGCCCCCCAGAAAGGTGACATTCTGGTGGTCTGCCTGCAGAATCTGGAGAAGAGGGATGGGGAGTCAACAAAGCCCATCAGAAGGGACCTGTAGGTGAGCTGATGTCCCATGTATGTGAACGTAAAGAGATACTGAGAGTCATGGTGGATGGGTACAGAAAAGAAGGCAGAGGCAAGATTAATGCAAGTGAAAAATTCGGCTTGGGGCAGGACATAAGGGCGAATGTTCAGGAGGTCTGGGACCACCGGATGCAAGGGTATCACCACCTTATTAAGTGCACGCAGATCGTGAGCAAAACAGAATTTGCCTGTGCCCTTTTTCTCAATCGTCAGCACTGGAGTATTGCATGGGCTAGTGGTGTAGTAGAGTATGCCCTGTTCAATGAGGGAAGAGATGACAGGCTTGATACTTTCCTCTGTTCGAGGGGATATTCTGTACTGGGGCACACGCGGGAGAGGAAATTCTGGATTGAACAGATTTAACAGAGAGAATGTGTCTGACCTTATTGGCATGTGCTGCCCCAAGGCCCACTGGCACTGAGTCAATAAGGTGTTATACCTGTATAGCTTGTGCAGGTGTCAGTAATGAAGGAGGCCCTGTTGGAGGCTCCTCATGAGTGGGCTGTTGGAGTAGAAACAAACACAGGTGCTTTGACGACATTTCACAGCAATTGAATATGGTATGTGATGTTTTTTTACATTTGTTTTTTACATTTGTTCATGTTTATGTAACTTTGATGATTTAACTACATTATGCAAGACTGGCCCTGAAGAAGGAGGAAACTCCGAAATGCATTGGCAATTAAGTCTAACTGTATGGATATGTTGACTGCTTACTCACTAAGACATTATTAGTGATTTCTTTTGAAGAAAAACTTCATGGATATAAACTTATTTTGAAGAATCAAAGCACAGACTGATTCATTACTGAATTCTAGTTGAATTTTGCATACTGCAAGTAAAACATTGTCAAATTTGCAATCTACAATTTTTAAACCACAATATCGTATGCCGAGACTAACAGAGAGCGAAGGTGTGGCTTGGTATCTTCACCTAGTCTTTTATTGCACATTTGATTTTTAGAGTCAGGGTATCTCCAGACTCTTCACTGTCAGCTCCTGAAACCTTTGGAACTATAATTATTCTTTACCGATTAAATTATCAAAATATGTTTGAACTTTAACACAAAGTGATTAACATAGTGGTGCCCACTCATTTTTGTTTTGCTACATTTGAGATAGGGACCAGACCATTCCAGTGGTAGCAAAGCAGCAGACAGCACAGCAGGGTCCCTCTGGCATTGTCATGGTGGACCATAGGAGATCTGAATATCCTGGTAGCTCCCGTTAGGAGGAGTAGGAGATGGAAGGGCAGGTTGTGTGGGTGCCGGGTAGCCATTAGAACTGTTAGGAGGAATTAAATAATTGCGAGGAGTAGTGGGACCATATTGCTGTGGTCTCGAAGGTCTGGTAGGACATTGCTGGATGAGATGACCTGTCTGCTTACAATATCTGCAGAAAGGTTGCCCTGGCAGGGGTTGTTGGGCAGACAAAAATGGGTCTGCAAAAGTCTGTTGTGGCAAAGAGATCTGATGGGGATAGTTCTTGCGTAGGGTACCCAGGCTTCCCCGGCCCTCAGAGAACGCCTTTTGTTGAGCATGCTGTATTTGCAAAGCCATCAGGTGTGTAGCAACATCTTGCTCCTTGCGATTGAGTTTATCATAGAAATGGTGTGCTGCTTGCAGTACTTTTTCAATAGATTCAGCCTGCAACCCAATTTGCACATTTTGTATTTTGTTTGAAATATCAGGAAGGAGACCATTCACAAAATGAGAAACAAGTGCAGGTTTAGCTTGTTCCCCAGCGTTCGCATTACCAGAGTATTTAGTGAAACAGTCAGTTAATATAGACAGGTAGTCAGAGGGAGATTCCAACTGGTTTTGTTTGCACATGGCGATCTTTGACCAGTCAGTTTTGACTGGGTATTTCTCTTTGATGAGGGCGGTAAGTGCGGTAATATTTGCAGTAATAGCCTCCCCCTCCGCCAGGGTGTCAGGCCATTTCAGTTTGCCCATAATTTGTTTGTATATAGTGTCTTTGCGCACCGCCCATAGAAGTTGTTTACGATCTCCAATTGTGGGATCATAACAGGTAATTATTGTGTTCAAATGTTCCATGAACGCAGTGGGGCTGTCAGGCAATGTGGGGGATTGCTGTGCCATATGGTATATGTCAGTGGAGCTCCAGGGAGTGTGAATTCTCGTAGGTTCTGCATCGGTATTTGCCTGAGGCAAGGTGCGCATAGGCATAAGGGTGGTGGCTGCAGTGGAGTATGTGGAAGCATCCATAGGGTGTAGCGAGGGAGGCTCAGACATGGATGAATGTGACAATTAAATATCCTGCCTGGTCATTTGTCCTGGCCTGGATTTAAAAGCATAGGAGTCAGACAATGCTTGCAGGTCCTCCATGTAGTTCTGGCAAATTGAGTCAGACTTGCACCTGTAAGACTGGGGAGTAGGCAGGGGATTGGATGTACCCTAAGGTGGGAACCTACTTGGCTGAGAGCGGGTCAAGGGTGGCGTGCAAGTAGAGGCCGATGGCAGCGAAAGTGGAGGCGGGACATGGTGATGCAAAGTTGTCCTGTGACCTCACGGAGTGGATGGATCGGTCGAGGAAGCAGGCAGGGGTGTGAGAGGCAGGGGAGGGTGGTGTGGGAATGTGACAGTTTAGGGTGGCCTAGCTGGGAAAAGGAGGTGTACGTGCAATCAGATGAGGCGAGTATGGTGATAGTTCCTCTAAATGTCTACCAGTGGTGCCGTAGATGCCTGTGACCCTGCATCTCTAATGGTGTCTGCAGAAACACTTGGGTAGAGGCCTGTTTTGCTAGTGGGTCTACTCTTTTGCTGGCCGGCTTTTGAGAACAGCCTGTACTGCTCTTATTCTTTCTTCAACCTAGCCTGAGAGTTCTTAAGCGATCTAGTCTGACTGTTGCGCAATCTGTCCATAGACACTTTGTACGATGCAAAATAAGCCGACCAATGACCATCAGACACCTTGCGCTTTCTTTTTTCCAAAGCCCCGCACAAGACAACAAGGTAGTCCACCAGGAACGACCCCTCCAGTGGCCACTGAAACACCCTTTGGCCCTGAGTCAAGAAATTCCACACTTTCAAATATTTACAGGTGAATGCCCCATACGTCGAAAACATTAGGAAGGCATTTGTCCCTACTGCAGGAGTAAGTTGTGTTGTGAAATGCTCAGAGCCCATAGCTAAGTCTAGAAATCCAAAAGAGCGGGGGAGACACAAAGTGAGGTAGGCCCGAAGGTACTGCAGATCAAGAGGGGTATTGCAAACAACTTCCGGCAATTGGTATTTGCCGGTGGTGACAGTTTAAAGACAAATAGGAGCGGTGGTACACAAAAGGGAGACAGGAGCAAGCAAGTATTGATAGAGTTTGCTGAATATAAAGATAAAGTCATATACAAGAAGGACCAGAGGAACCGTGTCCGGCTTATCTGAGCAACAACATTTGACACTTAACTATCAAATGGGCAAAATGCCCTCCACTTTGCCAGGGCTATGAGTGTTAGAAGTAAAGCAATGAAAGTGGGAGACCAATCACGCAAATTTAGTTAAGGAGAGACCTTTTTCTTGTCTATCAAAGCCTCCCTGTACCTGGAAGAAAAGCATTTAGGTATTTCTGTAAAACTAAGTTGTCTGTAGCTTGGACAGTGTGCTGGTGAACAGTAGCACAAAACTTGACAAAACCCACAATAAATCAAGAAATAAAACCCAAAGTTAATTCATCAAAGGAAATGACAATTACAAGTAACCCCAAGGGAATATGGCATTTCCCTAAACAAGGCGGGCCTGCAGGCAGCAATTTAAAGATGTCTGGCATAGGCCAAGTATAGGTGTGGTAATGGCATACCACGGCGACCCTTTGATTGAGTGGGAAATGTAAGCCACGGTGTGTAGAAAGTCAAAACTAACTCAGCGACAGAAAATAATCACAAGGTCAATCAATCAGCTGTGCACCACCAAAATAAAACAGCGATTACGCGCTGACACAAAACACAGACACAGAACTCCTAATAACCAGCAAAGGACATATGTATCGAAATCTGCGCACAATCCAGTCCAATGATACCACCAACCAAGGACCAAAATTGTGGTACTTGTGGCGATAATTAATTACTAACTCACTCAATCTGGGGGAAAACCGTGTGTATGTGACAGCACGCCTATACTACGGGTATGCAGTGATTCTCAATCCACTTAACTAGGAGACATCATCATGTCTCACTAGCTCTAAAACTAGAATTCGACTGTGACAGCACACAGCCCCTTTCCTAAATCACAAGAAAATGCAATCAGTATCTAAACATTGTCTTCAAACAGTGTGAGCAGCAAAACGAATTAACATAACCAGTTAAACCTAACATGACACATTTTTTATCCAGTGCCAGTGCAACAAGCAATACCAAATTTACCAGTAATATAAACGACAACACTTCCTTTATTCTTACACAGAACATGACAAATAGACAGAAATTACATTATACGATAGACCAGTTGTTCGCCCAAAAGGCCCTTTAATAAATCAAAAAGACACCTCCCCTGCCTTCTGTAGTCCACAGCTTGACTTTATCATTGTTTTAAGTTTGTTGAGAACATTTTCGAAAACATTAAACACTGACCAATAAACATTCAGCTTTGATGTAGAGCTGTGCCAGCACTTTCCACGTTTAGATCGTCCTGCACTGATACAGGGAAGAGGGGGTCATGGGCAAATGCAGGGGCACTGCTCTGCTATACTATGGGACACTATATGTTTCTCTATTTGCCTGCCATAAACTGTACACAAACTTGTAATACTATTTATCTCGCAGTAAACGGCTAATAATATAAAAACAAAAATCCTTACGCACAGGATAGCTTGCTGCACTCAATCTTAGTTATTCAATTTTATCTCTACACCGAAGCCAGCATCTAGCATGTAGAAGTCCACACCAGCGAGACAGACAATAGACAAACACAATGAATGCGCTCGACAGGGCTGAAACTTTCTGCTGTGCTGCTATCACATACAAATACCCAACAAAAAACATCAGGGCGTGTAAGGAGCGTGAGAAAGAGCATATAAGACATTGCAAAACAACTTTAGTCAAAATAACATGCAGTGTCGAGAAAACATGGTGCCGTAAACAGAAGGTTGATATTTACCACTCCTTCTGAGGAAAATCAAAACAGAGATTTTCCGGAGGCCATTTCCCAATCACACCACTGAGTTTGCCATCTTTGCAGATAACAGGTGTGCAAATGCTTCTTAACAGCACCCTCATTATGATGAGGACCTAATGTAGTTGGCCGGCGGGGGGTGGTCAATGCAGCCCCCAGAATAACTCCTGCACAGTCTTGACCAGAGATCACAGCACTATTTCTGTGGTGGCCAGGATAAGGCCCCCTCAGCCAGCCTCAGTTTGCAGCAAATAAGGAGATCAGACAGACTGGTGGTAGATCAAACTTCATGTATTTATATCACAATTACACAGCATACAGCATACAGAGTTATCAGCAGGGAATACAGCATGCAAGTGTTTGGGCAGTCGGCACAAGGAGCTCTCTTCTAGCTCCCCACCCCAGAGTGCCGGTTTATATAGCATATCATAGGCAAACAAGTATATCTTTCTGTACTTTCACAATGTGGGTTTTCCTTGGCAGGACATTTGGCAAGAACTGTCGACATCTTACGTGTGACTTTGTGATGCAGCCCTGCGGGGACATTGGGCCTCATTACGACCCTGGCGTTAACCATGGCGCTATTAGCGCCATGGTTGACGCCGGTATTTTACCAACTCCGCCATGGTGAATAGCGGAATTACCGCCCCATTCCAAGGTTGGCGGGCGGTAATTCCCCATTCACCATTGGCCCTTCCCCATTCCCATTTTTGCCCCCATAGGGCTCAATGGGAATGGGGAAGGCGGCAATTACGGTACCTCAAATTGCGGTATCGTAATTACCTCGAAAGTCCCTTTGCGGGTTCCTTCCTTAAGATCGGGACCCACAAAGGGACCTCGTAATTAGGCGATAAGGGTTTAACGGCGCCGACACCTTTTACGGTGCCGTTAACCCCTTACCGCCTGGGTCGTAATGAGGCCCATTGTGTGGTATTATGAATAAGCAGCATTCGCATGCACTCCTTTTGTTATCTCCCATATATGGGGCTAATGCTAAACTTGTAGAGAATAAGCGGAAGGGAAGGTCTGAGGTGTCCTCTGCCCTAGAAGGGGTTTGGGCCTGTCCGGGATGCTGCGTGTAGAGCAGAAACAGGGAGGCATAGGGAGGTGACATGAATGGCCTGAAGCATAACTGTATGGGAGAGCCAAATAGCATTGCATTGCATAACTTAACATAGTATTGCATAACATAGCATAGCAATCCTGCATATCATAGTATAGCATAGCAATCCTGCACACCATAGCATAGCATAGCAATCCTGCCTATCATAGCCTAGCATAGCAATTCTGCCACATCAACATGAAGATTGAAAAGTCCAACGTTTGCAGCAGGAGCTACCATTCATTTTTCGCAGTGAAAGGCCAATATACACTGGTGCCTACTCAAAGGCTGACATACATTGACTTTGTGACAACAATCTCTTTGAGGTCCACTGAACAGTTCTACACTTCTTTGTAAGACAATACACCACATGATGATGTTAGCAAGGTGTTCTTGGATGGATGATTTTAGTGCCTTTCTTAACGAACAGCTAAATTGCAGACGCAAATAGTTCACATGCATTTAGCGTTAAAAAAGAACCAGCTAACAGGTTTCAGATCTTAGAGTCTCAAGGCACAATCGTGACAGTAGGACCTTCAATAACAACAGTCACCTCAATATTTGGCTGGGAAGAGTCCCTTGGGACATAGTGATCCACATCCTCTGGTCAGTTCACATTCACTTTCTTGAGCTCAAGGATAAGTTTATGAACTCAATTTATTTTCAGCTGTGAACAAAGCCAATGTTTTCTGGTCTTCACAGACAATGCTGCTGCTATGCCGCATTACAAGTGTGGCGGTCCTGTAATGAGGGTGCCGGTAGCAACATACCAGCACCCTTTACCGACCACCACACTACAAGTCTGCCTGTGGGGACCGTTGCGCCCTGCAGGTCTTACCTGCTGAGCGCAACAGTACCAGTAGGCAGACTTGTCATGGAAGCACCAGCACTGTTAGCAATGGTGCCGGTGCTTCCTTCTCCCCACTCCCATTGAGTCCTATGGGACACCACGGGAATTGGGAAAAACATTTTCCGGTGCCTGACTTCCCGATCCGCCTGGACGTGTAATGTCCCGGTCGCACCCGGATATCAGCCGCTGGAAAAGTGTTACGAGTCTGGCAGCAACCCACCAGCAGCACCGGCAGGTTACCTCCAGACTCGTAATGAGGCAGATGTCAACTAATGGGACGGCACCCAATCCCTTTGCCTCTACAATCACATGTTTCAGCTATTAAAGTGGGCCCTTCAGTAGGGCATTCACAGTCACACCTTGTTCCTGAAAGGGTTAAACATGGTGTCACTCTAAACTCTATTTCTGCGGATCCACGACCAGGATTTGCTCCCCAGATAGTACACAGCATGTTTTGCTTGTTTTTTGTATTTTGTAGTTATCATACAAATGCATAAATACGTGTTTGAAACACAAACACTTTATGTAGGAGTTGCAAACACATGCCTGGGAGCTTTACAATTTGTGAATGTGTCAGGGAGGTTAAAGGAAACAAAAACCAGTGAGGAATTACTTTGTGGACTATTTATACCATTACAGGAACACATGGAAAAGGTGGTAACTGGGCATCCCGCACCAGCCTGGTGAGCCGGGGAAGGTGGGAGCTTACAGAACTAGCCAGGTGAGGATGGCAGCATGGGGGTGGTGTCCTCCAGGACCAGCCAGAGGAGGAAGGAGTAGGTGTGGGTATGAACATCCAGGACCAGCCAGGAAAAGAGGTGGATTTGTGGGCCATGGAAGGCAGGGTTTGGGGAATCCAGGTCTAGCCAGGGAAGGGGAGGTGGTAGTGGGGGCATCTAGGACCACCCGAGGGGGAACACTGGGAGGAGGCACACAAGAAACGCTAATGGAAAGGAAGAGTGTAAGGCGGATAAAACTCCATCAGACACTTGAGTGCAATAGTGAAATATGAGAACACTGTAATTGAGTTCCTACTTAATCTTGTATGGAAGAGGCTGGCCACATTTCGACTGGGGTAGCGTCAATGGGTGAGTCAGGCTGCTTTTCCTCATCTGACCCGCCTCCTCCACCCACCCTCCCAGTGACCTAAGTGCCATAGTCCCAATGATCCTCATGCTGCAAGGGCTTTTCACGTGGTATACAACTCATTGCCCAAAGATGCTTTTCCTTGGGTTGATTGATGTGTTGTACTCTGCTACGGATTCAGCTGGGCCTCAGAATGGTGGACATGGGCACGTTGACCTGGCATTTGCCCTGAACGGCCCCTGTTCAAAGCATCAGTGTGGTGGTGGGTCTTGATGTAGAGCTGGAGATTGAGCAAGGTGAAGGCAAAGGGGATTGATGATCCCTGGCCCATGTCAGGCAGCTCAGTAGGATGTACAATACATTTCTTCAATGCATTTCCTGCATTCAACTCCGCAGTTTTGGTTGTCTACTGCTACGGATTCCGCTAGTCTGCAAGATGGTGGAAGAGGACTGGCAGATGGCATGGGTGGTAATATCATTAACTTGGAAGTACGATTTACAGTACTGTAAGAAAGTCGCTGACACTGACCTGCATCCGATGCAACAGCCTGAGGAACTTGAGAATCCCCTGGGAATCCTTGTCTCCCGATCCCGATAGCTCAGGAACCTGGGGGAACAAGGACACCACGGAAACCCTCTGGGGGGAAAAAACCCTGCCCGTCAGGTGAGTCTTCAATCTGGTCTGTATTCAGCGTCGTGAGGTCAGAAGCTGAGAAGCCGTTCTTGAGGTTAGTGCAGACGCCAAGAAGGACCGGAGCATCAGATGTCGTCCTGCAGAGGGATAGAGTGACAGATAAGAGAGTATATGTGTGTGCCAGGAGTAAGAGAAGATATGGTGAAATGCAGGCCGTGCAGGGAGGTTCAGTTTGTCGGATCTGCTCTCAGGGTTCTGTTGCCAGGGAAGGCAGAGCCTGCCAGGCTTCAAGAGGAGCGGGAGAATATTACCGGGAACCAAGGAAGGAAATCAAACTATAAGTGAGGGATGACAACTTCACGTACCGGAGCAGACTGAACTGGAACGAGGGGATAAATGTTTAGAGGGAGAGTGCACGGAGATGTGCTTTCCGTTAGACTCTAAAGTACACAGAGAAAAAGAAGTGAAAGTTAGTAAAGGCAAGGGCATGGAACACGGCAAAGAAGGATAGGAATAAAACTCACAGAGTGTTCTGCTAACGGAGTAGCGATGAGCCAAATTCTTGTCCGGGACTGCTCATATCCTATGTTGCAGACCGGGATCGGCAGAGACAGGAAGAAGCTTGAAGTGTGCACAAGAGCTGCAACAATGCGTGGAACTTCCGGCACCATCTTGGAAGAGGGTCAGATGATAGGGCAAACGTGTTTCCATCTACTCCAAATAGACCAATCCTGTGCCCGAGATGTGACAGTATGCACCCTGCCAAGCGGGGTGAAACCCGGCTTTCCAGGGTGTAAACGGTGTAAACGGCTGACGAGACGGGAGCCGTGATCAGAGGCCGCGGATTCCCACTTCCTATCAGCAGGTGAATAGCCTTTCCAGTCCACCAAGTACTGAAGTCGACCCCGGAAATACTGATAATCGCATATCCCAAGACATCAAACTCAGGACCCATAGCAGTGGCCACAGGAGGAGGACAGGGGACAGCGCCACGATGAAAGCGATCAGGGACATCCGGTTTCAGTTCAGGTACATGGAACACCGGGTGAATTCTCGACCAGGAAGAAGGAAGTTGCAGAAGAAAGGAAGCCAAGCCTCTCTTTGCCATAACCACAAAGGGCCCGAAATATCTGGGAGACAGTTTTGAGGGCACCAGATGTGGCCATGCATCTCTACTGGTGTCTGCAGAAACACTTGGGTAGAGGCCTGTTTTGCTAGTGGGTCTACTCTTTTGCTGGCCGGCTTTTGAGAGCAGCCTGTACTGCTCTAATTCTTTCTTCAACCTAGCCTGAGAGTTCTTAAGCGATCTAGTCTGACTGTTGTGCAATCTGTCCATAGACACATTGTACGATGCGAAATAAGCCGACCAATGACCATCTGTCAAGCCCTGGGGATCCCTCCCGCAATTCTTCCTGACCTGTGTCTTCCACTGAGCTGTCTTGGGCTTCAGATTCCTTCTTTCGACAAGGTTTCCAAGGTTCCTTAAGTTTCTTTTCCTTCTTCTGATGAAGGTAAGGGCGAGCTCCCTCGGAGGCCACCTTTACCTGAAGAGTAACCCATGTCCAGGGGAACTCTGAGGAGCAAGCCCCCAAAATAAACAGCGAAAAAGCCTCCTTGACGTAAAAAACCCTGATTGATCAGTAATGACAGTCCTCCTCTATAGGTCTTGCTAGAAGAGGCTTGTTACGCTGAGGGAATAAAGCCGGAAGTGCTCAACAAAGTCACTATTAGAGTGGAGGCTGTTTTCCTGTTGATAATGATGCACTCCGCAGAAAACAGGCATCGGAATCCTGGTTAGAAAACAACCTCCGAGTCAGAGGTTCTGGAACACCAAGCGGAATGAAGGTAAGGCGCTTGATGGTGTAAGCAAAAGCGCCTCCAAGATATACAAAATCCACGTGTGATGTACGGACAGAATACACCAGGTGATAATCAGAAAAAGGAAAGGCGTGCAGAGCGAAGACAACATAAGACTGGATACTGGGTGAAAGCACCTTAAGAAAGAAAGGGTGATTACTACGTAGGATACGGCGAAACGCTGACAGAAGAAAAGACCCTAGCAAATAAATACAGAAGAGTTCAGAACAGTCAGAAACCGTTCCCAAACGGAAACGGATAAAGGTAAGTCAGGAAATAATGGAATAAATACCTGAGATAAATGTAGACAGAAGCCGAAACTGCAGGGACCGAAACCAAACACTGCTAAAGGAGGTCACCAGAAGAAAGAAAGGACAGAGGCAGTACAAGAAACAGAAGGGCTCCGGCAGCGGACCGGAGAAGGGAGGGCTGAGCAAAAGGCGACGCTGGAACTCCTAGGACAACAGAGCTCCCGGAAGCGTGTTTCCCAGAGAGAAACAGATACAACGCAGCAAACAGAAGAATCCGCCCACCAATATAGAGGCGGCAGCCATGTTGGTAGGAGTCTAGACCGGTGAAAGAGATGAGACAGGGAACAGGCTACATGTATTTCCATCGCTGCCAACACTTCCACCTTCCTGAACGCAGCCCCACCGACTATGATTAGAAACGCAAGACTTAGCCACCGCACTAATCTTGACGTAAAACTTGCCAGAATGCTCACCAACCAGTCTAAGAACCCCGTGCAGACTACTGCACACACTGACCCCTCACTTAGCCATAATCCTACAATACCTCACACTCCTCCACACACGAGAGTCAACCTTCCATCCACCTCCATCAAGGGTGCTCTTATCAATGCACGCTCACTGGTAGCCCACGCCACTGATGTCGCCGACATTATCTCCACCAACCACTTCGACTTTATCGCTATCACTGAGACGTGGCTCCACCTAGCAGCTGGCCCCACATTAGCTCTAGCCGTCCCGGATAACTACAAAATTATCCGAGCTGACAGAAAAAACGGAATAGGAGGAGGGATAGCAATTATTGCTAAATCCATCCTAAACATCAGAGAAGTAACTAACATAACCCTACCCTCAGCCGAACTTCTATCCATCAAACTCCCATTATCTAACACCCAAACCATCCTTCTCCACATTATATACAAACCTCCAGGTCCCCTCTCCACCTTTGAAGAGGATATCTCTCTCTTACTCACTACAAACATGAAACCCAAATCACAAATCATCATCATGGGTGATTTCAACTTGGGACTCAATGATCCCAATGACAATCACGCCACCTCTCTTAATGACACTATTACTCATTTAGGCTTCACCCGACACATTAATAAACCTACACACATAAAAGGAAGATCCTTGGACTGGCTTGCAGATGCCAACTGCAACCTTTCACTGACTGATATCATTCCCTGTGCTTGGACTGACCATCACCTTATCACCTTCTCTCTACCCAGATCCATACCCATAACCACACTACCCACTAGGATACCACAAATAATCTCCAGAAACAACCGCAACATCACCATAGAGAACCTTAGACCTCTCCTCTTGCCTATCAATAAAGCTAACCTTCCTACTCAGAATAACAATCCATCAGCCCTTGTAGACTTAGACAACAACACTCTGGAACTAGATCTCAACCAGATAGCTCCTCTTAAACAACATAAAGCCAAACCCATTGCCCACTCCAATAAATGGTTCTCAGCAGAACTAAAGGCTCTCCGTGACATCAAAAGAACTGCAGAAACTAGTTGGAGAAAAGCCCCATCTCTCTCCACTAAAGATAAATTCGTCTCAGCATCCTCCACCTACAAATCTGCCATCCTAAACGCTAAAAAAGAGATCTATAACACGAGAATACACAACGCCAAATCTGGTACTAAAGAATTATTCTCTATATTAAGGGAACTCGAATCACCACTGCCACCTACAGAGGACTGCAAAAAAGACAAGGCCTGATGTAATAATATTCAGCTTGCCCTTGCCAACAAAATTGCCCTCATTCAAGCAAAGATAGAAGCCAAAAAAGGTAACCTTGCCACCAAAGATTACCCTAACAGTAAAATAGACCATACCACCCCTAATTGCCCCTCCTTCCACTTCTCACCAGTCACAGAGGAGGAAGTAGTCAAGATAATCGCCAGACTCGAACCATCCAATTGCAAAGATGACATATGGCCCGCCTCCGTCATCAAAGATGGAGCTAATGAGCTAGCCCCTCTCATCACCTCATTGATCAACTCTTCCTTCAAAAACTCAGTGGTCCCTAACAACCTCAAAGAAGCGTGGGTCCTCCCCCTGCTCAGAAAACCTAACCTAGACCCCAACATCCCCACGAATTACAGACCCATCACCACAGTCCCATTTCTCCTCAAAATTTTGGACAGGGTAGCCTACCTCCAAATACAACAACATTTGGAAGACAACAACCTCCTAGGCTTGCGACAGTCCGGCTTTAGACCAAGGCATGGGGCCGAAACTGCCCTCTTGGATCGAAAAATCCAAATGGATGATGCCAAAGACAAGGGCAAATTGGCCATTTTGCTCCCAGGCTCGCCTCAATAAATTGGACCACAGGTACCAATCTTTTACCATTAATGGCAACATCATAAAAGTCTCCAAAGAGGTCAAAACACTAGGTGTGTACCTCGACTCCACCTTGTCACTAAGAAAACAAACAAACACAACCATTTCAACCGCCACCTACACCAATAAATTGATCAATGCGTGCAGGCCTTTTCTCTCCCGCTCTAGCTGCCTCACCCTATCCAGAGCGTTGATATTGTCTAAATTAGACTACTGTAACACACTCTACCTAGGCACTACCACAGAAAACCTGAACAGGCTCCAAATCCTAATAAACAATGCATTAAGATGTGCCCTTAACCTCCTGCGCAAGGCTCACATATCTACGGCTAGCAAAGACGCCTATTGGCTCCCTATCTGAGACAGAATTAAGCTAAGAACACTTGTCATCACTCATAAGTGCCTGTCACTCACTGCCCCACGCTACCTTTCAGACAAATTCTTCAGACACTGCTCCAATAGACCCACCGGAACTCCCTACCTGCACCAACTAAAGGTTCCCAACTACAACCTAAAAACAGCAGGAGGATCCAGCTTCCCAGTTCTCGCAGCACAATGCTGGAACACTCTCCCTCTTGCAATTAGATCACAAGCTTCTTTCTGGCCATTCAGAGCCATGGTGAAATCATGGCTATCAGCCTAAACACCTAGGCCCTCATTACGACCCTGGCGGAAAGTGACTGACCGGACCGCCACAGCGTAAATAGCGTTTCCGCCATTGCACGATGGAGCAAAGTGCGGCTCATTCCGACCCATCGGGCACGAGCACCACGCCATGGCGGAAGTGCAAAGTCCGCGATGGCGGAAATGACCCCAAAACGGCCCACACCGCCGCCGTACGGCGCCCTAGGTGCAATACCGCCACCCATCTTAGCGGACACCGCAGTGAGCGCCAACCGGAAAGTACGGTGACCGTAAATATACGGAAACGGAAGTAAAAGCATGGTCCCGGAACGGGAAACATCACGCCGTACACCTATAAAACCACAAAATCCACACAACCATTAAAAATACTACCCTGAGACACATCCCAACCCGTCATCCACCCTAGTGAAACCAAGAAAAATGGGAAAAGTAGCGAAGAAAGCGTGCGACCGCAAGCGGCAGGTCCACTTCTCCCGTGAGGAACTCACCGTGCTCACAGAGACCCTCCAGGAGAATGCAGCCGCCGTCTTCTCCACGCAAATGACCAGGACGGCACTTGCGAACAAGAAGGCCATATGGGCCCTGGTGGCACAGCGGGTAAGTGCGGTGGGGACCGCACCCCGCAACCCACAGCAATGCAGAAAGCGATGGGACGACCTGCGGATACGCGTCCGTAGCATACTTTCTGCCAACCGCAACATTGCCACAGCCACCGGGGGAGGATCGGAATCACCCATCAAGTTGACCCCCTGGGAAGAAATCTGTGCCTCCACCATAGGAATGGAGAGCATAGAGGGAGTCGGACGGATGGAGAAAGGAGTGCAGACATCCGAAGAATCAGGTAGGTGGCCCAAATAAAACAATGCCAAAACCACAATGTCCAATCATGTGAAGTACCACGTGCCCACATAGTGCAACAGTAACACATGTCCAGGAGAACGTCCACATACATAGGCCTGATAGCACACTTCAAAACTCACATCAAATACATAAATAATTAAAAATCCTAAAAACACCCTCTACACGTGCAGCAGGCACACCCTAACTGCAGGCTGCCAAACAACTGCACCCTCACTCCACACACAAATGAAACCACCTCCAAGGCCCCGACCCAAATCACCCTCAGGTACCACCCCAATGCATGTGATACATTGCCATTCCAATTCCCACAGACCCATTAATAACGCACGCCCTCCTTTACTCCACCACAGGGTCCGATCCAAACGACGTGCTCCAGGACACCCCTACCAGCACACCTGCAAAGAGGGCCAAGACCAACGGCCAAAGACCCTCCACCTCAGCTGCACGCATCAAGACAGGGCAGCAGCACAAATCAAGTGGCAGCACAGAGGAGGGAACTCCAACAGGCACCCCAGCAGCCAGCATGCCCACACCACCACCACCACAGGTCCCCCCAATGGATGCCACAGAAGGCACTGCTTCTGGTGGCAGCAGCACCATAGGTGACACTGCATTAATGGCAGCATGCTCCGACACAGAAAACGGGGATGTCGAAGTCAGATCCATCCATGACCTGTCCCAATCCCCCTGTCTGTTCCATCCCGTACACCATGAGGATACCACGCAGGGGCACCCACAAGACGACGACTGGCCATCCCCCACAAGCCCTGTGGCAGGGCAACATGAGGCGAACAGCCACTCTGTGACACCACCGCAAATGGCCATGGCCCAGCAGAGGCAACAGTCCCTCGACCAGTTAATCGTGCAACAGCAGCAACTGGCCACGCTCCTCAAGGACCATGCCGATGAATGTGGGGGCACTAAGGCAGACATAGAAACATCAACTGAGACACTTAGGGCAGAAATGGAGAGAAGTACAGAGACACTAAGGGCACAAATGGAGAGAAGCACCGAGTGCGTGAGGGGGTACCTGCATGCGACGTCCAAAGACGTATGTGCCGAACTTGCCGCAGTGCGCCGTGTGCTCACTGAGCTCTCACAAACCCTTAGGGACATGCATGGACGTGAGCAGGCAGAGACATCATCCGTTGCAAGTTCCGTCCAGGGCAGCCCCCAACGTAGATCTGGGAGGAGCCTGCGCTCCACAGGCAGGGGTGCCCCTGATACCCGCAGAGGGGGCTTGCAATAGCGACTGCCCACTGACAATGAGCATCTTTGGACACTGGTGTTCGGGGGGGAGGTAGGAGGGTGGAGGGGGGGGTGTTGGGCTCACTTGGGTGGCGGGTCGATAGGGTGTTTAACATGATATCACATATGCCATAAACAATGCACGATCAACCAATGAGATGTGTGGACATTGATCTTTGTGTACGAGGCCATTATAGGCGTACAGTCCATATTGTGCATGTACCAGACACACACAGTGCCACGAGTCCCGTGTCCATGTATCAGCCACCAGGCGTGAGTGCTAGAAGCATGCATCTATGAGATGCTGACGAATGTCACGGCCCTCCTGTGCCTCGCAGACTCCTTGAGGTGCTGCCACATCCCCACCCTCATCATGACCATCTTCAGGTGCTTGCAGTTCTGCGTCAGGGGGCATGGGCACATTTCTACGTACGCACATGTTGTGTAGCATGACACATGCCATCACCATCTTTGCAACCTTCACATGGCAGTACAGGAGTGCCCCGCCAGACCTGCTGAGGCACCGGAAACGAGTCTTCAGTAGGCCGAATGCCTGTTCTATGACTACACGGGTACGTGAGTGGGCATGGTTGTAGTCCTCCTCATGCTGGTCCCGTGGGTTCCGGACTGGTGTGAGGAGCCATCTCTTCAGTGGATATCCGGCATCACCTGTATGTGGACGATAAACGAATTATGTGGAATGCCATTGCTACGTACGCACCCCCCCCCCCCTTCCTGCCAGGTCATTGCCGCATCACATACCCCACATCATCATGCATGAAATGAGACTCACCGAGTAGCCAGGATCTGTTCCCTGCGTGTCGCTCCATGTAGCGTGGTATTGTAGAGTTCCTCAAGACCATAGAATCATGGGTTGATCCAGGGAATCGGGCACAACAATGTGTAATGATCCTGTTGGAGTCACACACCATTTGTACATTCAGAGAATGAAATTGTTTCCGGTTGCGGTACTGGGCCTCCATGGCATGTGGGACGACCAATTCCACATGGGTGCAGTCGATGGCACCAATGCAACCCGGTATGCCGGCAAGTGCATGGAATCCCACTTTTGTGTTGGTAATTTCCTGCTCCGAGCGTGGTAGAGAGATGTAGTCGTCTGCGTGCTGCAGGAGGGCATCGAGCACTTGCAATAGTGTCCGTGAGAACAGTGGCTGTGAAATGCCATGCAACTGTCCGACTGTGTGCTGGTAGGTGCCTGTGGCCAGGAAGTGGAGTACAGACACCACCTTCAGTAGGGGTGGGATGGCGGTTGGGCTATCTATCATGCTGACAAGGTCAGCCTGTGTCATGTCCACAATGGCGGTTATGGTGTCCCGGTCCAAACGGTAGAGGGTGTGGATCTGCTCATCAGTGAGGTTGAACGGATGTGCTCGGAGGCGTGGGATTGCGGGCTGCCTGCGTGGTGGTAGTGGCTGTGCTGGCGGCCCTTGCTGGCCCTGCCTTGCCCTCCTCCTCCTCCTGCGTCTCCTCCGTGCGGCCGGTTGTAGTTGGTGTTCGTCTTCTTCTTGAAGTTGGAGTACTTGCAGTGCTATCAGGTCCCCCAGGGCCAACATAGCTAGTCCTGCCGGTAGCATTTCAGAGTGGGTGTGGTTGTGGGAGGAGACTGGGTGTGCAATTTATGTGTTTTCAGGCTGTATGTCCTCCACCTGTGGTGATTCATTCCACCTGTGCAAGCTGCTCTCCCCTTTGGGCGAGCACGTCCCGCACACAACGCTGCAATTCGACGAATGGCATCTTGCTATTACAATCATGTATTCGTACCCGATGGCAGTGTAACATTGGTTGATATGTTCATTCGGCTATGGTCCCATTGTTTCACATACTATCTTTGCAGTCGCGAACAGACTTGTGAAGGGTCAGTGGAACGTAGTACTCGAGTAACGGTGGACCCTCATGCATCACTGTACCGAGGTTCAATGACGGGCGGGGTGTCCCATTTGTGAGTGAAGGCAGTTGCCATTTTCACACACAGCCGCACTAGATGGATTAATTTGTGATTTCAAGCGGCCACAGATGCCTTTTCGACGTGATGTTGCAAATGAGGAATTCGAAGGGCGGCGCTTTCGGTTTTCAGCTAGCGGCGAGGAGATGCCCACAGGTCTGACTGCAAATATAACGTTCTATTGTTCAATGTCCTTGGGACAGGGGCCATGGCGAGGATGCAATGATTGATATTAATAGTTTGGGATGCGCAATGGCGAAGTGGACGATGAGGCCGGACGTTCCCAAATACATGTTACTTCACAACACTGGAATTACGGGCTGGGGCACAGTGGATTTTGCAGGCTGCATAACGCACAGACTCAATGGAAATTTCACATGTTATGTGAGTATGGAAACAGGCGTTTTCATTACGGGATGAGGGAATGATGAATGGATGCATGGACAGATGATTTGATACAGAGTTTGCCATGTACAGGGCTTCTTGGAATCTGTCCGCCTCCCCTGCGCTATGTGATGCAGGGCTGCCATAGTGGGACCATCGTCTATCTGGCCTTGTTGAGCCCTCCCTGTCTCGACGCGCCTTCAGACACTTGTGTCTATGCACGTTACCAATCCCATCTGATGGATTCTGTTTTAACAGACGCATGCACAGGTACACTCGTTTGTGATGGTGTTTTCACCTCGATATAGATAGTTATGATTCGCAAGTGGTTTTTGGGTGGTGATGATCCTTTGGAGTGGGCTAGCATGCATATGGCTGTGGATTTGGTGTGATCATTGAAGTGAGTAATTCAAATGTAGTTCTGATGGCCATACTATTCTTTTTCATTTCATTTGGTTGACAGGTATCTCCTCCCCTTTTGCCACTGCCATCTGTATGCCACTCCTGCAGATGGATTTTACTCCCGACACCTGCTGCTTCGTGTTAATCAGTGGAGCAGCATTACGATCTTATGGGACGATCGCCAATGGGCCACATGCCCTTACGCAGTACTAGTGGCTAGGAGCAACATTTCGGCCTTTCAGCTGGACTAGTGCCTCCCTATTGGGACGGCCCTGCGGTTCTAGGCGCTTCCATGTTGCCTTTTCGTACGAGAATGTAGCCCCTGTGTACCATGAAGGAACAGGGCGTCACACAAGAAGTAGCTGGTCATTTATTGCGGATGCAGCCCACAATGGTGAAATGTGTTTTGGAGTTCATGGCCTAATGGCTGTATGGGCTTGGTGAATTTGTTGTGCATTAAATTTCTATTCTGATATGGACCGTGTAGCGTTCTTCTTTGCAAGTGATGTGGCATATTCCTATTTGGGGAGCGATGTATTGTGAGGAGATCTGCATTGGGTTCCAGCTTCGGAGTATAGTTGCGTGGTACTGTGCTGGGCGCGTTTGCCTACGAAGCCCAGTGAGGTCAGGGATAAGGGCTGCCAATATGACTGTTTTAATGATGTCATGCTCAGGGGCGGGGGATTAGCTTTTGTGTAACAGATGCCGGTCAGCCAGGTGGATTGGTGGAATGATGTGATTTTCGGAATATTGCTGGTCACAGGTGCCTGTGTTTGCGTGCGTTTCTTGGTGGGAGACTGAGGTCATGTCCATTGGAATAGCTTCTGTATTCGTGCCATCTGTGCCCTGCAGCTCCCATTGGCCCCTCTTGAGATTCATTTGTTCGTTGGCAGGCATGGATGACTAGTACATTTCACTGGTTGCATTGTGTGACTTCATTGCACCTACGGGGAGTTGTACAATGTGGCCAGGGAGCGGTGTACAGGCACTCAGTGGGGCCGTTTACGGTTGGTTCGCGATGCCGTACTTCTCACCATGGCGGAATGGTACTTTCCGCCGTGCTTGATGCCGTTAGGTGCATGTCCGCTAGGGTCAGAATTCGCGTACCGTTGTGCCATGGTGGTAATTACGGTTTGGCATGGCGCGCGCGCGCGTACTTGGTGCAGTTAGCGTTGGCGTTCACTACGGTATCGCTAATGGCATCGTACTTTGCGGTGACGGGTCATAATCGCACCGAGCGCTATTCGATGGCGGTATTGCATTTCCGCCATCGTTTTTCGATTTCCGCCAGGGTCGTAATGAGGCCCCTAGTCTTTCTCCTACATGTACTGCCAGCCGCATCTCTCCACCATGTAGAAATGTTTGCCCTATCTAAATCCTAACCAGGACCACCCTGTAACTCGGTCCTCACTCTCCACTGTAATTATTTTGTACCGTGTATTCTGTACATTCTGTATTCTGTATGTAACTGTTCAGACTCTGGATTAATGTATGTACCCTGCTTTTATTGTTTTATTAATGTGTTCGTGTAACGATATGTAACGCTGCTGTGCACATGATTATGCGCCCAGCTACCTGAGGGTTCGGACGCGCTTTATAAATAAACAAACTAAACTAAACTTCCAAGGACGGCGCATGACAGTATGCCCCTTCCTAATCGGACTTCCCCCCGGTTTACCCAGATGCAACCTATGAAAGCGTTGGACCAGTCTGGTAGCATGAATATGGGATCTGGGCTCCCGAATCCAAGTGATTTGCCCGCGGCTGAAAGTACAGCTGGCAAAACGTTTTCATGAGAAAGGTGTGAACTACCATAAGTTTGCACCTTTCTCATGCGAACACACATACTTTCTCACACCCACACACACAACAAACCCATAACAGCCCCCCACCCACACCCTCAGCACACTCCCACCCACACCCCCAACATAAACAAACTCCAGTTACCTTCATCTTCACGCTGGGTTCCTGCTGCGCCAGTTCCCTTTCACTTCCGTCATCGGGAACCAGCGCTGCAAGGTCCTTTTCTTTTCTTTTTTTTTTTAACGAAAGGTTGCAGGGGTGTCCCCCGCAACCCCCACTCACTATACTTTATGGTATAGTGAGCGGGGCGATGCGGAGGACACCCCGCAGCCCCCGTTTTCTTTTTATTTAATTTTTTTTTACAATGCTACCACCAAAGGTTGAAACCTCTGGTGGTGTTCGAACCTTTGGTGGTAGCATTTTTAGAACTTTTGGTCGTTGCGACCATTTTCTTTCGGTACAATCTTCCTAAACCGGGCTCCTAAGTTCTCTCAGCACTTGTATACCCCTTCCAATGCACCAAATATAGCAAAACCCCTCTCTGGTATCTGGAGTCTACCAGACGTGCCACCTTGTATTCTTCCGGTTCAGGGGGTTTTGCGGTCTTGTGCCTTGTGAATGTTCGTTTAAAGGGGTCCTCCACATGCTCCTTTAGAAGAGAGGAGTGAAACACAGAGGCCCTCATTACGACCCTGGCGGAAATCGCGGTGCAAAATGCACCATGGAGCACGGCGGAAAGCTGCCGATAGCGCCATGGGGGTTGGCGGATTTTCCGCCCCATTCCGACCTTGGCGGGGCGGTAAATCCCCATCCCCCATTTTACCCTTCCCCATTCCCATTTTTGCCCCATAGGGTATAATGGGAGTGGGGAAGGCGTTAATTACGCCACCTCAAAATACGGTGGCGTAATTAACGACAAGGTCCCGTAGCGCCATGGATTTCTCCGCCCGGAAAAACCAGGCGGAAAACGCTCCATGGCGCTACGGAAACTCGTAGTAGGGCGGACGGGTCCGCCGCGAATAACGCTGGCGTAAACCCACTCCGCCAGGGTCGTAATGAGGCCCAGAGTGTACTCTTCTAAGGCTTTGGGGTAAGTGTAGCTTAAACGCCACTGGGTAAATCTTGGACTGGATCCGAAACTGACCTATGGACTGGGGGGAAAATTTACCAAAATGTGTCCATCGTGGTAAGTATTTCGTTGATAACCAAATCCGATCTCCTGGAATCCAATCTGGGTAGATTCTTCTCTTGAGATCTGCGTTCCTCTTATACACCCTACGGCTGTCTTCCAGGGTCCTTTGGGCATCCTAACGCACCTGCTTGAGATCCGACAAGAGACTGTCCACAGCGGGTGACTTTGAGGAAGAAAAGTTAGTCCAAGGAATATGCTGAGGATGATACCCATAGGTACACATGAAGGGACTCATCTTGATGGCGGTGCGGTGAGAGTTGTTATAGGTGAATTTTGGCATAGGTATGTAGTCTACCCAGTCGTTCTGTTCCTGATTGCAGAATACTCAGAGGTAATATTCCAAGTTAGCGTTCAATTTCTCTGTCTGCCCGTTGGATTCTGGGTGAAACCCTGAAGATAATGCCTGGTGAATTCCCAACTGATCGCATAACGAGGCCCAAGTTTTGGAAGTAAAGTGGGAGCCGCGATCAGACTCTATGGTTTGAGGCCGTCCATGCAGTCTCCTAATGTCCCTTAAAAACACTGAAGCAGTTTCAGGAGCCGAAAGAACACCAGAAAGAACCTTATTGTTTGTGTCTATAGTGACCATTATGGCAGTCTTGTCTCTTGAAGGAGGTAAATCGACAATGAAGTCTGTTGAGACGTTGAGACGTGAATCCAGGGTCAGGATAGTAATTGGTCTTGTTGCAGGAGACCTAAAGGTTTGCGTCGGGAAACCTTGCTAAAGGCACAAGTGGGACAAGAAAACATGTAGGTCTTGACGTCCCGACTGAGGGACGGCCAAATAAAACTTCTTGAAACTAGCTCCAAGGTACCTTTCTGTCCTTTATGACAAGCCATGGGGAGGTCATGGCACCATCTTAATGCCTGGGTCTGTAGTGCTTTACTAGGCAGATAAAGAGCTTGTTTATGGAAAAGGAATCCTACCCTATGACTCAGGTCAAGTCTTTGGATGTCCGTCTCTCTACTAGCCTTAGTCTCATCCCGAACCTCCAGGAGAAACGGGTTTATCATAGCCAGGATTCTTTTGTCTGGAAGCAACTTCTCGCCTCCCAGAAAACCACTGGCATCCTCACCTATACTGCGTGACAGGGCATAGGCCACAATATTCTTAGTTCCCGGGATGTAGGTGATGACAAAATCAAAGAGAGAGAAATAGTAAGCCCATCTGGCATGTCGCGCATTTCTACACTCCATCTGCTGGAGGACCATTAGGTTGCGGTGATCTGTGCGGACGGTAAACTGATGTGTTGCACCCTGGAGTAAATGCCACCATTCTTCACAGGCTTGTCTGATAGCCAGTAGTTCCTTCTCCAGAACGGATTCGTTTTTCTCACTGGAGGTGAGAGTTCTGGAAAAGTAAGCCACTGGGTGTTCAAGATTGTCCTCATTCTCCTGTAAAAGGACAGCACCCAAGGCACCATCGGAAGCATCCGCCTCCACTATGAAGGTTTGTGACCGGTCTGGCTGCACTAGTATAGGTGCGGTGATGAATAAAGTCTTGAGCCTCTGAAAAGTTCCTTGTGCTTCCTTGGTCCATTCAAACTTCACCCCCTTTTTGAGCAAAGAGTTTATGGGCAATACTACTTCTGAGAGGTTCTGGATAAATCAGCGAGACCCAGGAATTTCTGGACCTCCTTTACCTTCTCAGGATCCATCCTTACTCCTTCTGAAGAGAGAATGAAGCCTAAGTACGAGACCTTGGAGGCTTCAAACACGCACTTCTCGTGCTTAGCGTATAGCTGGTTATCTTTAAGGCGCTGCCGTACCCCCATAACAGGTCTGCGATGTTCCTTTAAAGTGGGAGAAAAAATGAAAATGTCATCAAGGTAGACGACAACCAAGACAAACAAGAGATTGGAGAACAGTTGTCTACGAACCTCTGGAAAACCAATGGGCCATTAACTAAGCTGAAAAGCATGACCTGGTACTCAAATAGCCCCAGCGGAGTCCTAAAGGCGTCTTCCACTCTTCCCCGCTCTTTATTCGTAACAGATGGTACGCCCCTCTGGTCAAGTTTGGTAAATACCTGGGACCCTTGGACTGCTTCGAGGACATCCCTTATGAGGGGCTTTGGGTATCTGACACGTATGGTTATCTGGTTGAGTCCCCGGTAATCTATACAGGGACGTAGCTCAGCAGACCCTTTCTTTGATATAAAGAACAGAGAAGCCCCACCTGAGGACTTGGACTCTGTGATCAGTCCATTCTGCAAGTTAGCTTCCAAGTATTCTTTAAGTGCTCTTCTTTCAGGCAAGGAAAGAGGACACATCCTACCGAAGGGTACCGGAGTGTCTGTCTTCAAATCTATGCCACAACACTTCAGCAAAGGCATGGTATTGACCAGGAATTGAGGTTGGATTCGGTAGTGATTCCAACTTGCCGAGCTGGGCATCTTCTTCTGGATCCTTCAAACATTGTTGGAGACAATAGTGGGATGTAAACCTTAGAATGTTGGCCTTCCAGTCTATCTGTGGGTTGTGGCGGCAGAACTATGGAATTTCCAGTATCACCGGGAAGTGGGCTGCCCTGATGACATCAAAGACGAGTGTCTCCCGATGGTCTCCCATTGAGACTTGGACTGGTGTGGTCTCATTACTTTCACTCCCAAAGACAAAGGCTTTCCGTCCACTCCTTAGACAGGTAGGACTCTTTTCTTTTCCTGAAGCTGTATGTGGTTCTCTTCTGCCCATATTACATCAACAAAGTTCCCAGCAGCTCCCCAGTCTAACATGGCTAAGACCTTCAGGCTCGGACCGGGACGGATTGCAAAATCAATATGAAACACCATCAATCGACTGTCTTCTTCTTCCTCTATTGATTGGATGTTGTTGCAGGGGTTGTTCTGGCTCCTCCCATTAACTACCCTGCGTAGGAACAGAATGCTGCGTTTCCCTGGTGTCTAGGAGGTACGTCTGGACAGGTAGCAATATGTGTTTGGATGATCCACAATACATACAGAGACCCATCTCTTGTCGTCTCTTCCGCTCCTCGGGAGTCAAAGGTCTTCTGGCTACACCGATCTGCATGGGTTCATCGGGGGGTCCTGGGTCTTTAGGTGCAAAAGGTAAAGTAGGTATTGGCGGATAACTGCGGCCTCTCCTCCTTTCTAGATGTCTTTCTGTGAGCCTGAATTCTATCTGAAACGTTTTGGGTCAAGCAATTCGAGCTAGCTTGTCCTTGATCTCTTCATGTAAATCCCTTCGGAATAATGTTTGTTGTGCAGAATCTGGGCAACCAGCATGGACTGACAACTTCTAGAAGTGGGAAACATAGGATTGTACATCCTGTATTCCCTGTCGAATGTCTAACATAGCTTCGTAGGAGGAATACTGGACCTCTGGTTGATCAAACTGCGATTTGAAGTTCAGCACAAACTGATCGAAGTCGGTCAGTGAGGGGTCTGATTGGGTAACCAGAGGAGTAGCCCAGGCAAAAGCATTTCCCACAAGGTTGGAAATTAGAAATCCCACTCTGGCCCAGCTGGTTTCGTAGGCATTCGGTCTGAATGTGAAGTACACTGAGCAGGCATCCAAAAACTCCTTCAATAGTTTAGGATTACCATCATACTTCCCACAGGGAAGTGGCATTGGAGGAAGGTCGCCACTGTTATCTTCTCGGGCTACCACTTGCTGGCGAAGGGCTACATTTTCTGAACGTAGAGTCTGTACCTCCAATGTTAATCCTTAGTTCCTGGTACTGCTCCAACGAAGCCATTGGAATAGTTGGGCGTTGTATACTGTCAAGCCTTGGGGATCACTCCCGCAATTTCTCCTCACCTGTGTCTTCCATGGAGCTGTCTTGGGCTTCAGATTCCTTCTTTCGACGAGGTTTCCGAGGTTCCTTAAACTCATTTTTCTTCTTCTGATGAAGGTAAGGGCGAGCTCCCTCGGGGGCCACCTTGGCCTGAAGAGTAACCCAAGTCCAGGGGAACTCCGAGGAGGAAGCCCCCAAAATAAACAGGGAAAAAGCCTTGTTGGCATAAAAAAACCCTGATTGTTCAGTAATGAAAGTCCTCGTCTATAGGTCTTACTAGTAGAGGCTTGTTCCGCTGAGGTAATAAGTCCGGAAGTGCTCAACAAAGTCAGTAGTAGAGTGAAGGCTCTTTTCCTGTTGATAATGATGCACTCTGCCAAAAACAGGCAGCGGAATCCTCTTTAGAAAACAACCTCAGAGTCAGAGGTTCTGGAACACTAAGCGGAATGAAGGTAAGGCGCTTGATGGTGTAAGCAAAAGTGCCTCCAAGATATACAAAACCCACGTGTGATGTACAGACAGAATACACCAGGTGATAATGAGAAAAAAGGAATAGCGTGCAGAGCGAAGCCGAAATACCGTAAGATACAAGGGATCAGAACAGAAGAAACAGAAGACTGGATACTGGGCAAAAGTGCCTTAAGAAAGAACGGGTGATTACCGCATAGGACACGGCGAACCGCTGACAGAAGAAAAGATCCTAGCAAATAAATACAGAAGAGTTCAGAACAGTCAGAAACCATTCTCGAACGGAAACGGATAAAGGTAAGTCAGGAAATAACAGAAAGAATACCTGAGAGAAATGTAGACAGAAGGCGAAATTGCAGGGACCGAAACTGAACACTGCTAGAGGTCACCAGAAGAAAGAGAGAGTACTCGTAGGACGGAGGCAGTAGAAGAAACGGAAGGGCTCCGTCAGAGGACCGGAGAAGGGAGGGCTAAGCAAAAGGCAAAGAGTAACGCAGGAACTCCTAGGACAACAGAGCTCCCGCAAGTGTGTTTTCCAGAGAGAAATGGATAGAACACAGGGAACAGGAGGCTCCGTCCATCAATATAGAGGCGGCGGCCATGTTGGTAGGAGTCTAGACCGTTGAAAGCGATGAGACAGGGAACAGGCTACATGTATTTCCATCGCTGCCAACACTTCCAAGGACGGCGCATGACACCATCAGACCCCTTACACTTTCTTTGTTCCAATACCTTGCACAAGACAACAAGGTGGTCCACCTGGAACGACCCCTCCAGTGGCCACGGAAACACTGTTTGGCCCTGATTTAAAAAAATTCCACACTTTCAAATATTTACATGTGAATGCCCCATACGTCGAAGACGTGAGGAAGGCATTCAGCGCAACTGCAGGAGTAAGTTGTGTTGTGAAAAACTCAGAGCCTATAGCTAAGTCTAGAAATCCAAAAGAGCGGGGGGACACAAAGGGAGGTAGGCCTGCAGGTACTGCAGATCAAGAAGGGGTATTGCAAACAACCTACCGGCAGTTGGTATTTGACAGTGGTGACATCTTAAAGACAAACAGGAGAGGTGGTACACAAAAGGGAGATAGGAGCAAGCAAGTATTGATAGAGCTGAATATAAAGAAAAGTCATATACAAGAAGGCCCAGAGGCACCGTGTCTGGCTTACCTCAACAATAACATTTGACACTTAACTATCAAATGGCCAAAATGCCCTCCACTTTGCCAGGGCTATGAATGTTGTTATAAGTAAAGCAATGAAAGTGGGAGACCAATCACGCAAATTTAGTTAAGCAGGAACCTTTTTCTTGTCTATCAAGGTCTCCCTATGCCTGGAAGAAAAGCATTTAGGTATTTCTGTAAAACTAAGTTGTCTGTAGCATGGACAGTGTGCTGGTGAATAGTAGCACAAAACTTGACAAGGACCAAAATCGTGGTACCTGTGGCGATAATTAATTATTAACTCACTCAATCTGGGGGCAAACCGTGTGTATGTGACAGCACAGCTATAACACGGTATGCAGTGACTCTCAACCCACTTAACTAGGAGACAGCATCATGTCTCACAAGCTCTAAAACCAGAATTTGACTTTGACAGCACACAGCCCCTTTCTTAAATCACAAGAAAATGCAATCAGTATATTAACTTGTCTTCAAACAGTGTGAGCAGCAAAACAAACTGCAACATAAACAGTTAAACCTAACATGAGAAATGTATAATCCAGTGTTAGTGCAACAAGCGACACCAACAAAAAAAAGAATACACCTCTCCTGCCTTCTGTAGTCCAGAGCTTGACTTTATGATTGTTTTATGTTTGTTGAGAACATTTTCAAAAACATTAAACACTGAACATTAAACATTTGGCTTGGATGTAGAGCTGTGACAGCACTTTCCACATTTGGATCGTGCTGCACTGATACAGGGAAGAGGGGGTCATGGGCAAATGCAGGGGCACTGCTCTGCTATAATCTGGGAAATGAGATGGTTCTTTCCGGACCACCACACTACAAGTCTGCATTGGGGACCATTGCGCCCTGCAGGTCTGACCTGGCGAGCGCAACAGTCCCAGTAGGCAGACATGTCACGGAAGCACCAGCACTGTTAACAATGGTGCCGGTGCTTCCGTCTCCCCACTCCCATGGAGTCCTATGGGACACCACAGGAATGGGGAACAACATTTTCCAGCGCCTGACTTCCCGATCCGCCTGGACTTGTAATGTCCCGGTGGCACCCGGATATCAGGCGCCGTAAAAGTGTTACGAGTCCGGCAGCAACCCGCCGGCAGCACCGGCAGGTTACCTCCGGACTCGTAATGAGGCAGATGTCAACTAATGGGACTGCACAAAATCCATTTGTCTCTACAATCACATGTTCCAGCTGTTAAAGAGGGCCCTGCAGTAGGGCATTCACAGTCACACCTTGTTCTTGAAAGGGTTAAACATGGTGTCACTCTAAACTCTATTTCTGCAGATCCACGACTAGGATTTGCACCCCAGATAGTACACAGCATGTTTTTCTTGTTTTTTGTATTTTGTATTTACCATACAAATGCATAAATATGTGCTTGAAACACAAACACTTTATGTAGGAGTTACACACACATACCTGGGAGCTTTACAATTTGTGAATGTGTCAGGGAGGTTAAAGGAAACACAAACCAGTGAGGAATTACTTTGGGGACTATTTATACCATTACAGGACTAACTCATGGAAAAGGTTGGAACTGGGCCTCCTGCACCAGCTTGGTGAGGCGGGGGAAGGTGGGAGCTTACAGAACTAGCAGGTGAGGTTGGGGGTATGTGGGCGGTGTCCTCCAGGATCAGCCAGAGGAGGAAGGAGTAGGCGTGGGTACGAACATCCAGGACCAGCTAGGAAAAGAGATGGAGATGTGGGTTGGGGAATCCAGGTCTATCCAGGGAAGGGGAGGTGGTAGTGGGGGCATCTAGGACCACCCCAGGGGGAACACTGGGAGGAGGCACACAAGAAACGCTAAAGGAAAGGAAGAGTAAACTCCATCAGACACTGAGTGCAATAGTGAAATATTTGAGAACACTGTAATGGAGTTCCTACTTAATCTTGTATGGAAGAGGCTGGCAACATTTGACTGGGGTAGCATCAGTGGGTGAGCCAGGCTGCTTTTCCTCATCTGACATGCCTCCACCACCCACCCTCCCTGTGAGCTGAGTGCCATAGTCCCACTGATCATCATGCAGCAAGGGCATTTGACGTGGTGTACAACTCATTGCCCAAAGAGGCTCCTCCTTTGGTTTATTGATGGATTCCTCTCTGCTGCGGATTCAGCTGGGCCTCAGAATGGTGGACATGGGCACGTGGGCCTATCATTTGTCCTGAAAGGCCCCTGTTCAAAGCACCAGTGTGGTGGTGGGTCTTGATGTAGAGCTGGAGATTGAGCAAGGTGAAGGCAAAGGGGGTTGATGATCCCTGGGCCATGTCATGCAGCTCAGTAGGATGTACAGCACATTTCTTCAATGCATTTCCTGCATTCAGGTCAGCAGTTTAGGTTGTCTACTGCTACGGATTCCGCTAGTCTGCAAGATGGCGGAAGAGGACTGGCAGATGGCATGGGTGGCAATATCATTAACTTCGGAGTACGATTTACAGTACTGTAAGAAAGACGCTGACACTGACCTGCGTCAGATGCAACAGCCTGAGGAACTTGAGAATCCCCTGCAAAACCTTGTCTCCCGATCCCGATAGCTCAAAAACCTGCAGGAGCAAGGACTCCAGGGAAATACTCTTGGGAAAAAACCCTGCCCATCAGGTGAGTCTTCAATCTGGTCTGTATTCAGTGTCGGGAGGTCAGAAGCTGAGAAGCCGTACTTGAGGTAAGTGCAGACGCCAAGAAGGACCGGAGCATCAGCTGTCGTGCTGCAGAGGGATAGATTGACAGGTAAGAGAGTATATGTGTGTGCCAGGGGTAAGAGAAGATATGGGGAGATGTGGGTCGTACCGGGAGGTTCAGTTTGTCGGATCTGCTCTCGGGGTTCTGTAGCCCGAGGAGGCGGAGCCTGCCAGGCTGCAAGAGGAGCGGGAGAATATTACTGGGAACCAAGGAAGGCATTCGAACTATAAGTGAGGGATGACAACTTCACATACCAGAGCAGGCTGAACTGGAACAAGGGGAGAAATGTTTAGAGGGAGAGTGCACAAAGATGTGCGTTCCCTTAGACTCTGAAGTCTATTGAGAAAAAGAAGTGAAAGTTAGTAAAGGCAAGGGCATGGAACGCAGCAAAAAAGGATAGGAGTAAAAGTCACAGAGCGTCCTGCTAATGGAGTAGCGATGCACTGAAGTCCTGTCTGGGACTAATCATATCCTCTGTTGCAGACCGGGATGAGCAAAGACAGGAAGAAGCTTGAGGTGTGCACAAGAGCTGTAACGCATCGTGGAACTTCAGGCGCCATCTTGGAAGAGGGTGAGATGATAGGGCAAACGTGTTTCCATCTACTCCAAATAGACCAATGGCGTGACCGGGATGAGACAGGCAACTGTTCAAAGTAGCATTGTGGTGAGTTTTGACACAAGGTAGGAGATGCATCAAAAATTAAAGTGCATCTTGGATGGGTCTGAGGAACTTCCCCTCAGGGAAATGACATTGCACTGAACTGGAGTAAAGTGAAGGTATAGACTATCCTTCCATTGCTTCTAATTCACAAGAGGCTGGCAAACGGGGCATCAACTGCTCCCTCTCTGTGCTTGTTTTCCATTGTTCAACAAGTTTCTAGTTTATGGACCTAAAGAGCACACCATCTCGGCCACATTACAATCTGAGATTTTGAACTGTTTTATTGAGCAAGCAGTAGGGTTGTCTGATTCGCCCCTTCTCATTTAATGAGCAACTGTTACTTGTCCATCTGGTCCTGTCTACAGTAAACTTAAACTTTTTTAAAGAAACCAAGCTCTCCACTAACTGTGCTACCTGAGAAATGAGCACATGCTCATCTGCCATGGTCTGAGGCAAATCTGACTATTATTTAAGTAGTTAGGATATCCTCTATCAGATGCTAATACCATATCAATCAATGCTGGTTTGGGTTAATAGGTCGGTGGCATAGAGATTTTTTTTAATTTATTTTTTTGTAACTTCTTTTTATTGGTTTTACAACACAGAATGATAGATGCATTCCCCAACTCCTCCCCCGCTCCGACCCCCCAAAGGCAGCTGTTTTGTGTCCATAGCCCATTGGTACCAAAGACCAGGCCCTCCAAGTCGTCCAGGAAATTACCACCCCACAATACCCACTAACTACCCGTCTCCGTCCTTCCTCTGAGGCGGCTCCTCCTTGTCCATCATCCAGTAACTTCATGGGTCATTTGCCATCGCTCAACACAAGTCCAACAATCGTAGGCGTTGAGGACGCCATCCAATCCGAAAGTCGTCTCTAAGAAAGATCAAAGTCTCCTCCCAGTCCCTTGCAAAAGACTGTAGATTATTGTCCTTCGCATATGTTGCCCATTCAAGAGCCACAATTTCCCAGAGTTTTCGCAATAAGTCCTGGACTAGGGCACTTCCCTGCTCTTCCATCTTTGTGCTATTACTGTCATAGCTGCAATCGTAAGGATCGTCCTTGCTTTACCCCGGGACTTAGGCTCCCCCGCGCTGGTAGCCCGGCCAACTCCCAAGAGGACCTCCTCAGGGGGCCTGCTACTGTCTACTCCGTATGCTTGCTCCTGAGCCCTCTGAACCTCTAACCAAAAGGGCCTAATTTTTGGACATTTCCACCATATGTGCTGGGTCGTGCCCACCATCCCACATCCCCGCCAGCAGTTCCCAGAAGTAGTAGGATAGAACTCCCGGAGACGAGCCGGCGTATAATGCCACCCAAATAAGATTTTATACCACATTTCCTGCCGCTGAGATGCTTTGACTAACTTGGGAATTTTCCTCCATAGTCTCTCCCACTCTTCACGCTCAATCTCCCTTCCCAAGAGCTGCTCCCACCTCCGCATATACGGCCATGGACTTCTGACAGTTGCATCATCCAAAATCTTATATAAATTAGATATTAGACCCTTGGACCCATCATTAGACAGAAGAAACTTCTCAATCATGTTGTGTCCCTCGTTGCGGCCTGCTTGTTCACAGGATTAAGGACCCAGTGACGTAGCTGTGCGTATCTGAGTCTTTCTCCCTCTTTCACCCCGTATTCCCTCTTACACTCCTCGAAGGAGATAATCCTCCCCTCCCGAAACATATCGCCCAGCCGGTTACAGCCCCCTTTTTGCCATTGCTGAAATGCCCCTCCCTCCATCCCTGGGGTGAAGTCGCCATTACGAAACAAGGGTGTGAAAGGGGAGCGAAAGGTCTTGATTCCTTTAATCCTCACCAATTTATCCCAGTTCTCTACCATCAATTTCGTAATCGTGCTTTCGCATAGATGCTTGGGCCTATGCTCTTTTGGGAGCCATAGAGTTTCCGCCAGACTACGATGCGCCACTGCTCTATCCATTGCCACCCATTGCTTATCCTGAGTGGCCTCTCCCTCCCGAAGCCATTCTCTAACTACCTGTAGCTGCGTCAGCATACAGCTTTAAGTGGCTATTTGTGCAGGCATAGGGGCCTCTGAAATGCAGTAAAGATGGTAGGCCATGCTCTATGGCGTAGTAGAAAATAACAACCACTTGATTCCAGTGGATTGATGTACACTTATTAGTCAAAGCAATGAGCAGACAAATAGCCAATGACAACACAAGACTTTGTTCAAGGTGAATATACTCCCTAATGCTTCACACTCGCCTTGATGCAGGCAAGAAGCCTTGTCATATGATGATGCCTCCTAGATAAAGCTGCTTTGGAGAGAGAAGGCGAGAGCAGAAAGCATGCTTAGCCATTCCCAAACGTATATACGTTAGAAGCGTGAACAATGAAGGCAATCGTTCATAAGTGGTGTGTGAAGCGTTGTTCTATCGGTGAAATGCATAGTGCAGTGTACTATCTTGCATTAGGCAGGCTAGGGACAGTGGTTTAACAGCATGTAAAGGTGCATAGTGCACTTATAGCGGGGTACATAAACATGTATACCATTATTGTTAATTTTTTTCCTCCACAGTCCCCTCCCATGAGACCTTCACTCGAGTCTCATTACACACATTTTTAATAGAGCAGATTTCACATCCAAGCACATCATAGAAAATGGTATCTTCAGCAACCTGACAGTAAATTACTTGAGCATTTTGAGAAACATGTGAGCAGGAACTGATTGCACGTTGACAGATGCCTTTACGTACCATTGACAGGCAAGACAATCTTAAGAGCACAACCACAGCTATGAGCAATATTTGACTGACCTAGTAATCCTATAATCCATGACCCAAAGGGCCAGCCAGACTCGTCGCTACTGTGTAGGTGGGTTACAGTATTGTGAATGTGCGCGATGATGTCTGTGATGTTTCTTGCCTAATCTGGTGTAAACGTACACCACTTGCTTCTTAATACTGTGCAGGTGCTCCCCTCTGAGGCTAGTATTATATCTAAAGCCATACAGTTCTGGAGTACCATTGTGTGGATGGACAGCTGTTCACGGACAGGGACGCAGTAGTGTGGCATTGGCTTTGCCTTCCACTAACCGGGATAACTGTGTCAGACAGATTCTGCTCATGTTGACCCCAAGGGCTGCTATCAGGTATCCCACCCCCTCAACAAAAGACTCCCAACCCATGTTTCTTTTTGATCAGGTTACAGTAGGAAAGTGGGGGTGGGGGCACTGCAGGCTAGATATTTCCCATATAACAGCTCCCTCCCCAGTTAATGGGCAACCATGCATAAGCTTTATCCCCACAAATGAGGTATATGTTGCATATCCGGATTGAGTGAATGTGAACCCATGGTCAAATACAGACGTAACATTGTTAATTACAACGCTAGCACAGCCGGTGAGTTGGAGAGATACCATACCAGCTTGTGTTTGAACCAAGGTTGCAAGCGGCAACATTGCATGAAGAAATCCTAAGAGGATAGCGTGTGAAATGCATGTGATAAGCGACGCAAATATAATTGAAAACCAAAGGAGTGAATAAACTTTGGGAGGCCAAGTGAGATACCGTATACAGAGTGGTCCGGCGCCCGGTTTGTGCTCATTCGATGGTCTCTGTTAGGTATCCAACTGCTTGGCAACTGTATTGTAAAAGGGAAGTTTATATCGAAGTGGTCCTGCAACGGGTCAAGGTAAATCCTGTGCCCATTCAAAAGTCTTTGATAAATCAAGGTGAACTACAATTGGTCCGAGCCGGGCTGAGGGAGACTAATTGGAAAAGGGAAAGGATCTGAGCCTGGCTGAGGGGGATCCGGGAATAACCGTGAGTCACCAGAGAAAACAAATATCTGAACTTTGTAATATCAGGGATCTGAGCCCGGAAGAGGGGGATCCGCTGTAACAATAGTAAAATAACAGGGATCTGAGCCCGGCTGAGGGGGATCCATGATGGAGGACCCATGATGGAGGACCCAAGCTAAATACTTGTAAGAAGAAAAGAATGGGGGGGCGTGGCCTGGAGCGCGGACTATGCAGTCGCCTCCTTGATGGCCTCCGTGGGACGCCCGCTGCATCTCAGCTTTCGAAGGCTCCCAGGCAGCGTTTTCGGACCCGACTCGGTGAGGGGACGTGCGAAGGTCCGGAGCCCCGCCGCTGAGCTGCTAGGACCCAGATTTGCCGACATGAAGATAATCGGACCGCTTTTACCTCGCGGCCCCTCCGCCACGTAATCCAAGATGGCGGACGGGACCCGGGAACTCGGAGCTCCTCCTATGAACTCCTGAGCTGTTCTGGACCCAGAAACCTCCCGCCCCACATGACCGGAGGGACCCAGACCGCACTCCGGCGATTCAGCTGATATTCCGGGCGGCGGAGGGCGAGGTAGGTGCCTCGGGCCCCGGGCCTTCTCTGCTTTTGCCCCTGTCCCGGACGACCCCAGGAAGAGAGGTCCCTGCATCCGCCCCAAACGCACCGGGGGCGCGCCTCAACACGCAGCGGCGGTCCCCCCCGTTCTCGCCCTCCGCTACACCCCCTCGCCTCCACTCCAGAGGGGGGGGCTGAGACCGTAGAGTCCTCGAGGGGGCAGCACGGATCAACTCTCCCTCCAACTGTGGGGTGACTGCGACACTACATCACCTCCAGTCTCTGCACCCCCTGCGAAAGTGGACCTCCTGGCTCATGGTTCCGGTCAGCGGCGCCACGTTCTGCTGCACTCTTAACTGAGAAATAAACCCCTCTACTGCCACCACTATCACCAGGAATCTTGCTGGCACCCCTGGCGATCTGGATCCGCCCCCTTCCACTCCGAGAGCCCACCTTGGACTGGCGTGCTCCGGCCCCAAACTGCTCCCGCTTGTTCCCCTGTTGCTTCCTGGGGCGCCCCGGCCCACGTTCGCCATCCCCTTTACCCAACTTGGTACCAGAGAGTCCGGGACAACACTGCAACTCTCCTCCCCTTCGCACTGAAATCTCCCGCGTGCAACCAAGACATCGGAACACGCATCCCAGCCCCTGAGTGATTCAGGCTACTCTCAAGTCATCGCCACTATTACGCCCGAATCGCCAGTGGCCCTTGACCCACTCTTGCTGGGCCACACTATGTCCAGGCAACCGAAATCCACCAAATCCTCAGACATAGCAACAATGCTAATGTCTTCCGACAAAGCAAAGAAACTGGACTCTCTTCCCTCCGCCTCACGAGAATCCCTGGACAACAAGGGACCGTTAGCAACTAAGGAAGACATCCGTGAGTTCATGGCTGACATTAAAACCGAATTTCGATCATGTATGTCTGAGCTTACCGCCAAGTTGGAGAATACTGATAAAAGGGTCTCAGAGATGGAACAGAGAGTGGGAGAGATTGAGGATCGAGCCCAGGACCACGCCTCCTCCCTGACTGAGATCCAGCGCGCCGTGGGGCTTTTGCAGGACAAATGCGAAATCCTGGAGTATAAGCAGGAAAACTTGGAGAACAGAGCCCGGCGCAACAACCTCCGCATCAGGGGGGTTCCTATGTCAGTCCCAGACCAAGAGCTTGCCGGATACGTGGGCCTCTTCTTTCAGTCTCTCCTCCCAGATATGGAGGACTCACTACTGCTACTGGATCGCACTCACAGACTGAACCCCCGCCGTGGAGTGGAGTCAGACGGCCCTCCTGATGTGATCACCAGGGTGCATTTCTTTACAACGAAGGAAGCCATATCAGCAATAAGTCGCTCCGAGAACGAAATCACCTTCCAAGGAATTCCTCTTCAGATCTATCAAGACCTATCTCCGCTGACCCTCCAGAAAAGGCGAGCCCTTCGCCCACTAACCACCTTCCTTCAAGCCCAAAAAATTTGCTACAAATGGCTTTTTCCTACAGCCTTGCAATTCTCCTACAAGGGTACCATACGCAGGATCAATCATCTAGATGACGCCGGAAGTATACTGCACCCGGTCCCGGCTAACTCCTCGCCCCCACAGGCCACCGAGGCGGCGACTGACTCGGACCTCATAGCCTCCCCTAGGTCCAAACAAAACACATGGTCGAGGGTTCCGAGATTTAGGAAGAGAAGATAACCTGGAACGACCCCACAAGGGACTCTCCCGACCCCTATGACCCAGCTCGGCGGAGCCGACCACCACTCTTGAAAACGCAGATAAATTCCATCCCCGATGCAGCGGGCCCCCCCCCACGGCCCATGCCCAGCTTCAAGGTACATTCCATCTATGAGTCCTTGGAGCATCTCACTCATACTTTCAGCCATGTTGGCTATTCTCCGTTACACGGCCCCGTTGGCCAGGGGAGGGCCCAACCCCTTAATGGGTCCCCCATCCCCAGTTAAATCTCGGACTTCCCGTTGGCGGTCCGAGCAAAAACCCCAGAAGCAGGATAACGGATGGTCACATCTTCCACGACATAATGGCTGATTCCTCAGTAGCTCCCCCCCTCCCACAAGCCTCAGCTGCGACCCCAGGTCCCGCTCCGGAACAGCAAACCTGGAAGTTTGTCTCTCTAAACGTCAAGGGACTGAACTCACCGGCTAAACGCAAATCAATTCTACAAAAACTCCAGAATGATACCGCCGCTGTGGCCATGCTACAGGAAACTCACCTCCTACCGGCAGACTTCAGCCGCCTACACTCTCGCGACTTTCCAAAGCAACTCTTCGCATCCGGCAACTCCAAGCGAGGTGGCACAGCAATCCTGTTCCGGAGGGGGCTGAGTCCCCAGATTCTAGACACCATAAGCTGCCCGGAAGGACGTTACATTGCAGTGAAATGCCTGCTAGCGGGACAGCTATTCTCCCTGGTCTCCGTATACGCGCCGAACTCGGGCCAAGCGCCCTTCTATGATTCACTAACCACTACTCTTTCTCCCTTTCTGGAGGGCCGGATAGTGATCGGTGGGGACTTCAATGGGGTCCCGGACCCCGTAAAGGACAAATCGCACCCACCCTCCGCCGGAGACTACACCACGGCCTTAGCTCTCCTGCGATTATTCAGGACTCTAGAGGTGGTGGACTCATGGAGGGCGCTCCATCCATCTGAAAAAGACTTCTCCTTCTATTCGTATGTTCACCGGACATTCTCCAAGATAGATCTTCTTTTAATATCCCCGCAAATCTTCGCCTTCACTGAGGAGGTGACCATAGGCTCCAGAATCCTATCCGACCACGCCCCGGTAACCTTGGAAATCCGAGTCCAGGGACCTCCTGATCCCCAGCGGCGCAGATGGACCCTATATGACCCCATCCTTAACGAGATGCCACTCAGAGACGCAATCGCAACCACGATCGACAACTTTTTTAAGGAAAACCCTAGCGGAGATACCTCCCTAGCCAACACCTGGGATGCAATGAAGGCAGTGGTGCGGGGAGAACTGATTGCCAAAGGGGCAGCCTATCATAGACACAAACAACAAATTCGTCAGGGCCTTGAAGAAGAACTGGAGAAGGCAGAAAAGACCCATAAGGAGAAGGGCTGGACCCCTAAAACGCAGCGGGCTCTTCGAATAGCAAGAAAGAAAATTGAAGCCCACTATGCCGAATACACCGCCCATCAAATGACGAAAGCCAAACAGTTCTATTATGCCAAAAATAATAAAGCAAACAAACTACTGGTGGCTAAACTTGCCAAGATAAGAAGAAATAACACAATCGTGGGCCTACGAGACCAGCAGGGCAAGACTCAATATTCAGATCACGACAAGCTTCAAATCGCATCGACCCACCTGACCCAGGTAATGACCGCCCCGCCTCGGAACGTCAAAGAACAAAGGGAATACCTGCAAAGGGTGGCGCTCCCCCGACTGGAGAACGCAGCCCGGGACTCACTGGAAGCCCCAATCACCGGCGAAGAAGTCGATGAGGCAATAAAATCCCTTAAGTCTCGAGCCCCTGGCCCGGATGGCTACACGGCAAAGTTCTATAAAGTCTTCAAACCCCAACTCCTCCCACCCCTGGTACAGCTCTTCAACTCATTCAGAACCACAGGCACTATAACCCCGTCAATGCAAGAATCAATCACAGTCTTGCTGCCCAAACCTGGCGGCGACCCGAAAAATCCAGCGTCCTACAGACCGATTGCTCTGCTCAATATAGATGCCAACATATACTCCAAAATTCTAGCAACCCGCCTGTCTCGGATCCTGCCAGAGATAATTGACGCCGACCAGAGTGGCTTCATCACACACCGCTCTACCGCGGATAATATTCGTAGAGCTTTGAACCTGGTGGAACTTGCCTCCCGAGACTCCCGAGAGCTGGTGCTTCTGGCCCTGGATGCAATTAAGGCCTTTGACAAAGTGGACTGGAACTTCATGAGGCTTACTCTCGAGGCCTTTGGCTTTGGCCCGGAGTTTTGCGCCATGACTTTGGCTAACTATTCTGCGCCCAAGACTTTTCTCAGGGTCAATGGCATTCTCTCTCCCCCCATTGGCCTGACCTGCGGAACCAGACAGGGCTGCCCGCTATCGCCACTGCTCTTTGCATTAATCATGGAACCATTCGCCCAACGGATCAGGCGAAACCCGGAGATCAAGGGCTTCCAATCAAACACAACACACCATAAACTAGCCCTATATGCGGACGACGTCTTACTAACCATCACAGAACCTCGCACCTCCCTCCCTCAGGCCCTAGCTGAGATTGAGAGCTATGGAAAGGTCACCGGCTTTGCCATCAACTTCCGGAAGTCAGCTGCCATGGGGGTGGCCCTTCCCCGAGAGGTCCGGGAGGCTCTGGCCCCATTATGTCCGATACAATGGACAACTAGGAGCATCAGTTATCTGGGTGTCCAGATTCCAGCTGACCCGGGAGAAGTCTATCGGGCAAACTTTCTCCCACTGTTCACGGACCTCGAGACGGACTTAAAACGGTGGGCAGCGCAAGAAATCTCACTGATGGGTCGTATCACGGCCTGTAAAATGAACCTGCTACCAAGGTTCCTGTATGCCTGCTCTTCGCTTCCAGTACCAATCCCGGCACCGGCCCTTCAAAATCTACAAAAGACAATGTCACGATTTATTTGGAAAGGGAGGAAACCCAGAATCCCTAAGACCACGATGCTGGGCAATGCTAGACTAGGGGGCCTCGGAGTTCCAGACCTACAAAAATATCAGATGGCGGCCCAACTCGCCTGCATCAGAACATGGCAGACACTTACCAACCGCCCGAGATGGGTGGACCTCGAACAGGCACAACTGCAGCTCCCGCTAGGTTTTCTCCCGCATATCAATCCCTCCGAGCGCCGCCAATGGCAGAACCTCCTGAGGTCCACCAAACATACTATTGCTACCTGGGATAAAGCGCTGAAACAAAAGAAAACCCCAGTGGGACTCAGCCCCTCCTCACCGGTGTTCCTGAACCCGGCCTTTTCACCTGGCTGGTCCACTAGGAACTTCAGATCCTGGATAGCGGGAGGCCTGGAGACCCGGGGACAACTTTTCGAAGGGGGGCAGCCCTGCACCTTTAGACGATGTTATTGTTATTGTTATTGTTATTTTGCACTTATATAGCGCCTTATATACCATTGGTATGGTCTGAAGGCGCTTGTAGGTTGAACGCCCTTGGGAACCGAAGTTCAGATCAGTAGAGAGCGTAGGGAGAGTCAAAAGGTGCGTGTGAGCACCGGGTATGTGTGCAGCTCGTGCGGTACTCGTGTAATAGCTGCTTCTTAGCGGTAGGTGTGGTGGTTGAGAAATCAGGAGAATGTGTTCGTTCTGGCAGGATTTATCCGGAACGGATGTGGCTGCGTTAGGCCTGAGGAAAACGCCTGGCTGGGGGTGTGGAACCAGCAGTGATTACATAGAATGATGTGGAGTAAGCGGCGGAATGTTGGTATGAGAACAGTTATACCGAATGGTGTCATAGTATCTCTGTGTTCTAGTTGAGTGGTGATGTAAGGAGAGAGTAAGCATGGTGGTGTGGTATGGTCGGTTATATGCTCTTTCACTGAGCACACTTCTAATTGCAACTTTCCCAGAGAGGGTACTGGGTGTATTTCTAAATACAGTTTTCCACAGAGAGGCTAATTGGGCACACTTCTAGATTCAGTTTACTAGAGGCTATTGGGCACACTTATAAATGAGACTTTCCAGAGTGTCTATAGGATACAGTTCTATAGTCAACTTTCACAGATGCTATTGGGGACACTTCTAAATTCAACTTTACAGAGCGTCTATTGGATACACTTCTATAATCAACTTTCACAGAGGGTATTGGTTGCACTTCTAAATGCAACCTTCATAGCGACGCTATTGGGCGCAATTCTAAATTCAATTTTCTACGTAGTGGATTCTGGGCGCACTATTAAGTCAATTTCAGAGAGGCTTTTCCAGAGAGGGTGTTGGGAACACTTCTAAATTCAATTTAACAGAGAGACTATTGGGCACACTTCTAAATGCAACTTTCAAGAGTGTCTAAAGGATACATTTCTATAGTCAACTTTCATAGATGCAATTGGGAATACTTCTAATTCAACTTTACAGAGCGTCTATTGGATGCACTTCTATAATCAACTTTCACAGAGGGTATTGGTTACACTTCTAAAATGCAACCTTCACAGCAATGCTATTGGGCGCATTTCTAAATTCCATTTTCTACGGAGAGGCTACTGGGCGCACTATTAAGTCAGTTTTTCAGAGAGGCTTTTCCAGAGAGGGTGTTGGGAACACTTCTAAATTCAATTTACTAGAGAGACTATTGGGCACATTTCTAAATGCAACTCTCAGGGAGGCTATGGGTACACTTCTACATTTCACTGAGGGGATAATGGACATACTTCTAAATGCAACTTTTAGAGTGTCTATTGGGAACCCTACTAAATTCATAGCGAGGTTATTGGGCACACTTCTAGATGCAACTTTCCAGAGTGTCTATTGGGCACACTTCTAAATGCAACTGTCACAGAGGATCTTGGGTAACTTCTAAATTCAGTTTACCAGACAGGCTATTGGGCACATTTCTAAATTTATGGAGAGCCTATAGGGCACGCTTTCTTAATGCATCTTTCACATGTTAACATTTATAATTCCATCTAGATGCGACGCAGGCGGATATTAACAACTACATCTAAGTGTGGATATGCTAACATTCACAATTCTATCCAAGTGTGGACATGCTAACATTCACAATTCCATTTGAGAGTGGGCATGCTAACATTTACAATTCTGTCTAAGTGTGGACATGCCAACATTTACAATTCTATCCAGGTGTGGACATGCCAGTATTCGCAATTCCATCTGAGAGTGGGCATGCTAACATTCACAATTCCATCCCAATGTGGACGTGCCAACAATCACAATTCTATCTAGGTGTGGACATGCCAGCGTTCACAATTCCATCTGAGAGTGGGCATGCTAACATTCACAATTCTATCCAAGTGTGGACATGCTAACATTCACAATTATATCCAGGTGTGGACAATGCTAACATTCACAATTCTATCGAAAACTGGAAACTTGAGAATCCATGCTAACAATCATGTTTCTGTCTAGATTTGGCGCGGGCTCGTCTTTGTGGTTCACTCGTGGTATGGTTAGCATTATACTGCAGGCAGTGTTTGATGTCCCGCCATTAATAGGTTTGGGCTTGTGGTCACATCTCTCTAATAATGCATGGTGCAGGTCTGTAGCAGTCTAGGCGATTGATAGGTAAGTTAGAGTGGCAGGAACTTTCTGGAGTAGAGTGATTGCTCTACTCCCCACCCATGCCACACTCACGGTTTTTGTTGGTGTCAGTTGGGTGCTGGCTTCCTTGGCGTCCCCTGCGGACACCTGCAGACACTTTCTGGAGCCGCCTCTGTTGGAGCCGCCCTTGGCCTCGGGGCCCTTGGCTGCCGGGCAGAGGGCTGCCCTGGGAGGACAAGTGATGAAGGGCTCACGGCCCAATCAGAGCGGGGATGGGCGGGTTGGGAGGCGGGAATCAGGAAGAGGGTGCGGGTGGGAGAGGGACGCTCGGAGGGCCTGGGGGCCCAGTTGGCGCCCGAAAAATGGGCGGCGTGCCCGGATGGGCTTCCTCACCTCGCGCCGGCTGCCTGCAGTGAATGCAGGGGCCGGTGCGAGGAGGGTCGCTAGACCCTTTCAAACCTGGGCTCACGGCCCAATCAGAGCGGGGATGGGCGGGTTGGGAGGCGGGAATCAGGAAGAGGGTGCGGGTGGGAGAGGGACGCTCGGAGGGCCTGGGGGCCCAGTTGGCGCCCGAAAAATGGGCGGCGTGCCCGGATGGGCTTCCTCACCTCGCGCCGGCTGCCTGCAGTGAATCATCTCAACATACACAAACTCAAAAACAAACATTCATACACATCCGACACACCCCCACACCGCTCCCCTCCCCCCCCATCTCAACATACACAACACAAACATACAGCAGAACAGACCCGACACAAACACAGACACAGACCACTTACCGGAGACGTGCTGGAAGGCAGGTGTGCTGGAACGCTGGTGAGGTAAGTGGAATCGTACTACGGCTGGTGTGGCCAGCAAGGCTGAAATGCCTTCCGGCATCAAGCCCTACTGGCCACGCCAGCCGTAGTGCTGGCACTCCATTGGTGCAGCACACTCACTACGTGGCTCGTAGGAGTGACGTGGTGCGTGTGTGCTGAGCCAATGACGGCCAGTGTTTTGTCCGGCCCGGAAGACAAACAAAGACTTTCCTCATGGAGGGCGGCCGATGCCGCTTGCGGGCCGCCCTCCATGAGGAAAGTCTGTGCCTCGCGTGCCGGAAAAACAGCATGGCAGGCCGCAACTGGCCCGCGGGCCGTATGTTATGCACCCATGGCTTAGATCCACATGTTGTGTATTTAGTCTGACATCCAGTGGTAACTGCGGGGCATTGCATCTCGTCTTTCGATAATTGAAAGACGACATCAACATGGGCGTGCCTGTAACACCATCCGTGACGTGTACCCCAAAAAAAAACAAATCGCTCATGCGTCGAGATCCCTCCGATTTTTTACTGCCATGAGGGAGCCCAAGTACTAGCGTGAGTGAGTACATAAGCGAAAAATAGTAAGATGTCCATGATCCTTCCACCTGAGCGGGGAGGAAGGGTAGGCGCATGCAAGTCTAAGCCGATAACAATCACCAGAAATGCTATTACGGTGAGTGAAGACATACATTACTCACCGTAAAAGCATTCCTGATTGCCTCCGCTTAGATTCACATGCAGTGCATATAGTCTGACATCCAGTGGTAACCACGGAGTATTGCATCTTGTCTTTCGAGAATCGAATAGTGACAACATGGGCGTGCCTGTAACACCATCCCCAACAAGACGTGTACTCATAATCCCTCATGCGTCGTTGTCCCTCCAATAGTTTTTTTCTGCCGTGAGGGAGCCTATGACCATTGTGAGGGATTACAGAAAAGAGAAGTAGTAAGACGTCTCCGAGCAGGGAGGAATGGTGGGCGCATGTAAATTGAAGCAGCTACAATCAGAAATGCTTTTACGGTAAGCAATGCAGGTCTCCGATGCTGGTTATCTGCTTAGAATTTTTTTTTGTTGTGCATTAGCAAAAACATTACTTCCACTTAGAATCACATGCTTTGCAGACTAGCGAGCAGTACCCGGAGTTGGAGGTGGGATGCGAGAGGGAACAGTAGTGAAAAGAGGTCTTAGTACTGGCTGTCCCACCTGAGAATCAGACCTAGAATTAGTGTCTAGGCAATAGTGTTTTGTAAAGGTGTATACAGAACTCCAGGTTGCCGCTTTGTAAAGAACTCTTCCAACTGCAGGAACAGGACAGATTCACGTACATTCAGCTGCGCCACTGGTGCTCCCATCCACAGACCCGCCAAGCCGCCACCCGCCCCCCACGGCCATTGAACTGACCCTAAACGACCTCCCACCCAGAGGGAGCATCTCCACCCTATACAAACGCCTCCAAAATGACTTCTTAATCTCCAAAACCCGGTACATGGCCCAATGGGAGGCAGACCTAGGCCGCCCAATCGAAGACCAGCTATGGGTTGACATTTGGTCGCGGGCCCACACTTCTTCATCTTGCATTACGAACAGAGAAGGCGCCTACAAAATCCTCCTTCGATGGTATTATTCTCCCCTAAGACTACACCATATGCACCCCACACTCAACCCGAACTGTTGGAGGCAATGCGGCCAAGTAGGGACTTTCTTTCATATGTGGTGGTCCTGCCCGGGGGCCCAAACCTATTGGAAACAATGCCTAGCAACAATCACAGACATCACTCAGGTACGACTTCCCCTGGAACCCGAACCCATCCTCCTGGGAGCCCCAGTCCCCGGGATCTACCCTAGATCTGGCCCTATGGCCAAACTACTATCCCAATGCCTACTGGCGGGCAGAAACGTAATAGCTCGCACCTGGAAAACCGCAGAGGGACCGCTAATGCCTTTTTGGTGGGCAAAAATCTGGGACATCTTAATCGCAGAGAAGGTGACGGCTGCCGGGGCAGGCCACCTACATCGCTTTGAGAACATTTGGGGCCCAATCCTAGACTTTGATCAGAAGTATCCAGCCCTAACATACAAGCCCCAACTAGCCAGGAGAACTTTACGGAACGATAACTCCCAGCGGGGACAGGAAGAAGAATACTAGGACCCGGGGGAGGGGAGGGAAGAGCAACCTTCTGTAGCTCCTTTATGCCATTTGTCGTGATTGATCATACTTTGTAATGCTTTATCCTGCCTGTTGAAAATAAATATTTAAAAAAAAAAAAAAAAAAAAAAGAAGAAAAGAACGGTGTATCTTATTTTTTATACATCAGGCCCTCTGAATCAAGAGACTGTGATGAGAACAGAGACTTGGGCACAGAAGGCATTGTTGCTGGAAATCAAACTGTACCCTCATGTCGATGAAGCCAGAGTGTGTGCTTTGCTCAAGTGAACTGCCTTGCCCTTTGCTGAAATTGTGGGCAAGTAGGCCAAGGGCCCGAACATCCTTACATCATATTGTGAAAACTTCCTTCTTTTTCATGAACTAATGTTACTACACTATTTGTAAATTAGCTGTAAGGATTGGCAATCGTTTTCTTTAGTATAGGCCCTTTTGTTTTGACAAGACTACACTACGACTGCATTATTATTATTTGATGTTTTTAGCTTGCTCCCATTTATAAATGTGGTCACTTGTGTCTGTCTTACTGTTGATACCATGCCTTTCTTACAGTAGTTAGCTTGAGGTGCAGGCAAGAGGTCCCCCCACTAGAAAGTAATGGGGCAATGGGAAACTGGGTGACATGTCGTGGGGCAGGTGGGCGCACACCCAGCAGTCGGTAAGGTTGAAAATGCAGGCATACTGCCACGCGAGGTGCAAATAGGTGTTTGCGCTGTGGGACCAGGGGTGCGAGGTGGGATTTTTATTATCATGAGAAGAAGGGCAGAAAGAATCAGACACATTTACATTGTAGACCATTATTAATTTTACAATCACTAAGAAAACAGATAGGTACCCCGACATAGTGTCCTCAGTGAGGCTTTCCATTGGCTCGTATCACTCTGAGGTCCGTCATGCTTTTCCAAATAAACAGTTTGAGGGGAGTGGACCCTGTTCAGTTCGGAAAGACGTAGGGTGCAGGAGGAGAAGTTTGGGTTAGGCTAGTCTCTTTACTTCGAGTAGTGGTTGGAGTGAGGTAGATGCTGAGTGGGGAAAAGTTCCTAAGTTCAAATGTTCCAAAGTTCAAATGTTCCAAAGTTCAAATGTTCAAAGTTCCAGGCTCCTACTACTGGACGTGCACTAAAACATTCATAGGTACCAGAGCCAGACAAATAGGAGGGTCATGGTCACAAAGATGAAAACCAACACGTGATAGCAGCAGTAGGCAACAATGCATAGATTCCGGGGTCATAGCAGCAATGACATCTCTTGGTTCAGAACCGCCTCACTCATCGTTGGTGATTTAGATCCAGAGGTGAGTAACTGGACTAGTCACCACTTAGTTCAACACTTTCGTACCTCTGGTATTCTTCCTGTGGACCACAGGTCATACCTCTGGCTGGATGCATTGTGTGGTTGAGGGGTGTCAGGCTATGTAAGTGGTGAGCCAACAGGGCAACCTGGATTGGAGTGGTTTGCTCTGGTGCAGTGACTGTCTGCTGGAGGAGCTCCCGCAGGGCCCTCCCGGTGGTGAACATACTCAGCAGCTGTGGGTTAAGCCTCAGCACATGGAAGTATTGGCTGATTGTCGGTTGGGCCCGTGCTCTCTGGTATAGTTCCGTCTGGTCCAGAAACACAGAATAATTATGACACTGGCACAGGGTTGGAGGCACCACAGACGGTGGCGTTTGTCGTCCTGCCAGTTCTGGAGCCTGTCTAAGGAAGATCGGTGGTCACGGTGGTGATGTCATCAGACAGAGCAGGGGCCTTGCAGCAGTGCAATGCATGGATCCAGGCTGGGACCCCGTCACACTTTACTGCTAAATTTGTGGTGAGGTGTATCTGGTACAGGCCGTGCCACCTTGGTTGAAGCAATGTCTTCCATTGAAGGATTTTCACCAGGACCCAGTTTCCTGGTTGCAGTGAGTTGCACGGTCCCACAGCCGGTTCAGCGGGACCTGTGCATGGAGAGATCGAACAGATTCAATCAATGTCTGACGGTACTAGATCAATGTATAGTTCTCTAATGTTAAATTCAGGGTACAGGAAATTGCAGTTGGAGCAGTTCCCTTTCTCATTGGGTGTCTGGTGAGGATTTTTTTAGAGGAAAGTACATGTTTTCGCTGCGAGTTTTTTCTCATGTCCAATAGGACTAATGGGAGGGCATGTGGCCACTTCAGCCCAGTGTCTCAACATACTTTATACTCAATCTCAACTTAAAGTAACTGTTGCGGCTTTCTACATGCGTGTTAGGCCGTGGGTGGTACGGGTAGTGAAACTGCTGAGCCTTGCACACTTCCCTAATAACTTGGCCTGTGAAATGGGTTCCTTGTTTGCTGTCTACACAGAGGGGCAGTCCAAACCAAGGTATAAATTCAGCAAGCAGTTTCTTGGCTACGGTGATTGCATCAGCTGGGTGATGTAGAATGTGATAAAATGAGGAGCCTGGATTTGTTATCATTAGAGAATCATTACTCTTTTTTACAGAACCATTACCCAATCATTACTCTTTGCTATGGAATCATTCCATTATTGCATCCTGTTTAAGCTATCCATTGTACATTTCTGAAGTAGACACTATCCACATTATTAGACTGCCACTTTGTATGCATTTGCAATTTGCATTTAGAATGACACACTGTCATATTTGGAATGCCATGTAGAGCCATTTAGAATGACACATGTTATGTTTTGTAGTTACATGCACACATGTATGCATTGTAGAGACACCACGCATTGAGTGTGCACTTAGAATGAGTTTGCATATAGGTAACGCTTGGCATTGCGAGAGAAAGCGTAAACACTAGAAAGCATTTAGCTGGCATTATGTATGTATGTATGTATGTATGTATTTAATTTTTATATAGCGCCGGTAGCCCGAGGGCATCAGGGCGCTTGTACATAAAACACTGGTACTACAAGATGGACAACACGTATGAGACGGACGATGGGTACAAATACTATTGCGTAACGAGGTCTCTAAGAGAAGTCCTACGCCCAAGATCTCATCTAAAGAGGTGTGTGTCTTTATATTTATAAAGCCATTCCACTGAATGAGACAGAGAAGCGCCACGGTGTGCGAAGATTGTTTTAAATTACACTGAGTACAAGTATTCGTAAACAGTTGCTTGGCAGGCAGACAGATCGACCCTTGTCCGAGTGGAGAGGTCCTGGCTTATCAGCATAGCATGGCTTGGTGTTCGCAGAGACAGAAAAGGGTGGAGGCAGCGCCACATGGGGAGATGGGAGAGGAGCCTTTTCAGGCAAGGAGAGCCTTTGCACACAGGCACGGAAAGAGGATTTTGTGAAGCCAATAGTGGAGTGAATGGGTATGAATGGATATATAGAGGAAGATGGTGTTTTGAGGGCACGCATTAGAAGGCCATGACAGAGATATGATGTCCAATGTCACATTGACACAGAACACGACAAGAACATGGAGTGAAAGTACACAGACATTCAGGCACTGCCTGAATATAGAATTTGCTGACAGAGAAAGAGACATTCTTAGTAGAGAACGAATGTAACCATAGGGATTTGAGTGTGTCATGGAATAGTATAACCAGAGGTGAAGAGAACAGAGTTTCTAGTTGTTGATGGAGACAGTGTTAGATGTTGATGGAGTTCGATGAGAGAGAGAGGCGTTTTGGTGTGACGGTGATGCAGCCTTGGCAGACCAGCTAGGGAGATCGAGAGCTTGGGGAAGCATTCTGATAAGGCCTTGATGAGATCGATCTGGCAGAGAGAGACCGAGGCCTGACACTGGCTGGCTGGTTGCAGAGTAGCGGGAGAGGAGATACTTGGAGAGACTTGTCAAAGACAGAGCTGGAGAGGGGAGAGATGCACATGCAAATGGGAAGTATGGTTCATGAACTAAACTGATTGATTAGAACAGACACTCACGCAAAGAGCTTTGGGTTTGGGAGAAGGGGAAATCAGACAGGGATTGTCTGAGTAGAGAGAGAGTGAAGTATGGTGTGGAATGGAGAGGAATGCTGATGTGGCACTTGCCATATGTATATTGCATTAGACACTGATAGATCCAGCTACTCACAGGCTTGCATTAGAAGTCTGTAAGGCTTATAGTTATTCATTGCATGGTAGATTTGCACCAGAAGCATAAAAGGTGCAAATTAGAAATCTGCAATAGTTTTAGTATTGTTTGCATCATGCTTTGCTGTGCATAAATAAATGTATTCTATTGTTATAATTGAATCGATTCATGTGTTTTCTTTGGGTCTTATGTTATTGTTTCTATAGGAGCATGATAGGAGTAATCTAGAAGTAACACAGTGCACAAAGGCCCTGAGATACGAAAGCAGGGGGGGTATAGTGATCCACACACCCCCCTAGGAGATTGTCTAAGATTGTCTAAGACCGGTGCATGGTTGCCCAGGGGGGCTAGACCGTGATAGGATTTGTTTTAGGACTAACAGTGAGACGAGATGCATTCGAGTCACTGTGTTGGGCCAGGTGGGAGGGGGAACAGTGAAAGGGACACCTTCCCATTTGACAGGACCCCATTTTCATATAACCAAATATAGTCTAACTACATGGTGTGGCCCAAGGCGTGAGTGGCATTGCTATTTTGCGTAGATATTAGTAATAACAGGTAGAAGGGAAGGCCTTCGCGGTAAATGCAGCATTTCAAGCACAAGGCCCAAATTTGCGAGACCACAGAAATCCCCAGCTGTGCCGGAGTTCCCTTAAGGACAGCTCATACCCCCAACCGCCACAACGTCTATTCATTGTTCCAAAAGTGCTCCAAAGATGTGTTTTTCACCCAAGAGGAATGTGCCCTACAAGGCCGCGATCAGAGACTGGCGCCTGGTGTACATGTTATCTCACACTGGCCAAAGCATGACCCAGCTCATTCCCGGGTGACCACGAGTTATAGCCCTTATAACTGACTAAACTCTAAGGCCCCTGTTTTGCATGGTGCCAGGTGCCCTTTGATCACCAACCCCAAAGTAACAAGTCCTGAAATATTCAAAGGGGACGGACAGGGCATATCATTGAAGCGACAATCGTGTGATTTGTATTGCGAGGTGCTGGGAGGGATGCAGAATAGTTCAAAACGAGGGTGGAGACCTTGGAGCCGGATGGTGCAGAGGGGAGTGAGTGAAATGTGTGTGTGAAGGCTAGAGTGCCTCAGCACCTCCTTTGTGTCCATCTTAAGGCCTGCCTAGTGCACAGAATGTATGATAGACGTCCAGTAAAAGAAATACCATCCCTGTCTCCTCGGCTCCACAGCGCCTCAGAAGGAGAGCTGATTTTGGCAGATGGGTAGGGGGATTGTGCAACAATGGCATTTTTAAAATGCCTTTGTTGTACAACCCTCCCCTGCACCACCCCACTCACCAAAATCAGCTCCACGGACCAACACAAACACACATGCACACACACACACTGGCACACGCACACGCACACACATACACACATTCACATAGCAAGCACTCTATTATTCACACGAGCACCCATCATCATACACTCACTCATAACACAAGCATACACGCATCCATACACATAAACAAATACATAAATAAATAAATAAATAAGGGCGCTGTTGAGCAGCGACTGGTATGGCTGCCTGATTGAGTAGCTCTGCCACAGGCAAAATCCTGAGCTAAGAAACATCCTGAAAGGTGCTTGTTTATTAAGAACAGATCGTAGGCCAATAAGGAGTTAGATATCGTGCAGCGGCTGTAGTGATTTGGAGAATGTAAATGCCAAAATTCTGTTACTATCATCGGAAAAACATCTGCCGACGAGAGGGATTGCTGGTGCCCGTCGCTGGCTTCCAGTCTGCGTGAGGAAGAGCACATGTGAGTGCGGGGCTCGGTTGGCCTGAAGGGAGGAGGGTTATTTTACGGCATAGCTCTCTGGTCCCAGTTGCTGCCGGGAGACGTCGTGAGGAGCGACGCAACATGGCTTCATTAACTCACCCGTAAAACAGGTGTAGAGGAGAGGGCCCGGCCTGATAGCCTCTGAGTGGGGCAACAGTATACCGGCCCGGACCTCCCTGCGAGGAGAAGAAAGAAGTCATGCACAACAATTTGTAAAATCACAGGCAATATCACACACTGTACCATGGGGAGGGATATGAACACAGTCTATTGTGCTTCTCGGCCATAAAAGTCCCTTGCAGACGCTGACCTACAGAACCAGGGGCAGAGGAGTTCAGCCTCAATGAGAGTTGTTATCCGGCAGCAGCAGCAATAAGGTGGAGGGAGTGCCCAGTCACAGGTACACCACAGGCACACAACACTGTCGGAGATATAAGGCAACAAAGCCATGCTGTATATAATGCCACATTGGGGCTAACAACAATCAGGTGGCCTAATAAATCCTAATGTCCTAATGCTATAGTGTATCCAAGATAAAGCAGTCCCTGGTAGTGAAAGCCTAGTGAACCAAAGCACACCCCATTTTGTTACAATAAGGGACTGTCACAGTTATCAGAGGCCGCTAATAGGCCAGAAAGCATCAAGGAGACGTATATACACCAAGTATTCTCCCTGGGTGCTGCTGGCAACAAGCACTCCCCGTAACCTGACATACTCACTCAAACACAGGTCAGAAATCAGCATTTAACACTGCTTACAGGTGCGTCCTACGCTAAGTGACGATCATTAAAGGATCATACCACAGCTCCGGTGTAAGGGGTGTGAGCAGCCTATACTGTATAATCAATACGGACATTACTATGAAAAAATAAGTGGGGAGCTTTGTGACAGTGTTGAGGCGTCCCACTACTGACTGTGCTGCAGGGGCGCAGCTGCTGGTGCCGCGCTCCTGCATTTATGCCCCTGACGGGCTGATTGTTCTGTCTAAGCTAAGAGAGGGACGGGTGTAAACCCGGAGCGTAGAAGGCAAGTTATCCTGACGACGCTGATGGCTCTGTCAGTGCTGCTTTGTATAGCTCAGTTCCTGCTGGAACGGTTGAAGGAACCTCGTATGGGCTAGTGGTGCAAAAATGACTGTGGTAGAAGACACCCACTCCTGGCCAAGATCCTAATGTACTTTGAATACTATGAAGCCATACAGTGACATCTAATTAGCAACGGGTGTGAGGTTCCATTGAAAACACTTGGACAAGAAGACGACAGGCGCAGGGGGGTAAGAAGAAAGGACCGATGGACTCCTTTACCAGTTCGCACGGTTGATACAACAATACCGTCCTGCAGCGATGCGCCAATGACATCGGCAAACACTGCTAGGGAAGACCACTTGCTCTCTATGGTCCAAGCTGGCTTTTTGTTGGTCAATGTCAAACTAGATGATATAGTGGCAAAAATTGGTTTGCTTAAATCGAAGCTGGAGAAGGAGAGTGGCAGGATAAATGAGGCAGAAGAAAGAATTGGTGTAATAGAAGATCAAGTGTACCAGCACAACCAGGATATTACCTTCTTGAAAACAGAATTGACGAAAGTAAAAGGCAAATGTGAGGATTTGGAATCTCGTTCGAGAAGAAACAGTGTGCGAATAGTTGGGGTCCCGGAATCAGCCACCAAGGGACAGATGGAAATCTTTTTGGAATCTCTCCTTAGATCCTTGTTCCCCAAAGCTGCATTCTGCGAACAGTTCCTGGTCGAGTGTGCACATCGTACCCCTTGCTCCAGTCCCAGACCGGGTTCTCCTCCCCGCACCATTATCGCAAGACTGTTGAATTACAGGGATAGAGACCTGGTTCTGAAGCTTTCAAGAGAACGGGGAACATTATGATTCGAGGCGAGCAACATACACATCTATCTGGACTTTGCAGCAGGAGTGCAAGCCCAAAGACGGTCATACAATCCAGCAAAAAGACAATTGAGAATACGACGGGTCCCATATGAGCTGATATTCCCAGCCAAACTCAGAATTCAGCATGGAGGCAGGGCACACTTTTTTGAGAACCCAGAGGAGGCCATGAACTACGTAGAGTCTTCCATTCCTGTTCCTTCTCCAGCTCGAGAGGCAGACCAACGCCGGAATCCTAGGCCTGAGAATGAGGGGGTGGAGCCAGAAGATTAAGAGTTTGGCTCTAATATATGCGTAGCATGCTGGTTTGATGCACTAAAATGCTGTAAGGCACCAAATATGGTGGGTTGATACCGTGGCCTGGGAGGTAGCCTGCTGAGGGCTGCCTGAGTTTGAGTGGTTGCTACCAACATGCCTCAGGAAAGTTGCACGAGTTGTTGTGCGGTACATCGTCTAGTTGGGGCAGATGGTGAGGGTGGGGGGAGGAGTAGTGGGTCACATACGTCTGAGCTTAAGTTGGGGATGGAGCTCCAACGATACATAAATTGGGTGGAGGGGAGATGGGGGAAGATGCAGTTAAGTCAAAGTTAAGGGGGGTGGGGATGTTACAAGTTGAAAATGAAGTGGTCATGTTGGAGGCACATGTAAGTTGTTTAGGCGAAAGCGTGATTCATACCTATACTACATATACCGAGCATAGTTGATCACGGGAATTCGGGAAGGGGATTACAGGTTAAGTTGTTGACCCGGAATGTCTGTCGACTCAATAATCCAGTTAAGGCCTGAAAGATCATTGCATATGTGACACGTCATGGACCTAAGATATTGATGCTACAAGAGGCTCATGCAGTGGGACAAGTTAATGAATCCTTCGCAAATAGCTGGGGTCCAATGAGATACTATACAGATTGTTCTTCGCAGTCTCGTGGGGTGCTTACCTTGATACATCCGATGTTGGGATTTAGAGTTACAAAAAGCAGCATTGATCCCCTTGGCCGTTACGTAATAGTGTGGGGCGAATTTAGCTGGCCACCCGATAGTTTTGGTTAACACATATGGGCCTAATCTGGATGATTCTGGGTTTTATCATTCAGTTGTAAACATACTGACTCCCTTGGACAGGATTTGGGTAATCTGGGGGATGATTTTAATACAATTCTCGATAAGGGACTGGATAGATCATTAAGCGCTGCGCATGCTGTCTCCGGATCAGTCAAGATGATATATCAGATATCACTACACCTCCAATTTACATATATTTGGCGTGCACTTCACCCACAGAGTAAATAATTCACATACTATTCCTCTGTTCACGATTCAGAGTCCTGCATAGATTTGTGGCTGTTGACCTCGCAGATGGCCAGTATGGCCCGAGATTGCAATATACTTCCACGCACCTTATGTGATCATTCCCCAGTCTCCTTGAATCTTGAGATTGATGACTACCCTGTGCGGACCACGCGATGGAGAATGCCATCCTTGATTTTTAAGGAAGCAGAAGTAACTGACTCTCTGCATATCGAAATTTCTGAATTATTTACTATAAATGAAGGCTCTATACGTACACACTCAACACTGTGGGAGACATTCAAAGTGTGGTTAAGAAGTATCGTTATGGCTAAGACCTATGGATTACAGCTGGCAGATTGCTGGGCAGTATAGTGAAAACTGAGAATCGACAGCATCAAATTACCAGTATTCAAGGCCCAAATAATACGATGTTAACAAGTGAGAAAGACATCAATGAAACATTCACCATTTTTTTTGCTGAACTATATTCTATTCCTGATATGATCACAGAGGATGACCTGTCCATATATCTATCGATGATAGAACTGCCAACACTGACGGCTGAGAGGACATTTGCCCTGGAACAGCTAATTACAGTTGAAGAAATTGTAGGAGCCATAAAAGAATTGGCTGCGGGTAAGGTGCCTGGGTCCGACAGGTTGGGGATTGAACTTTATAAGGAATTCCAGTGGGAGTTGGCCTCCAGACTACAAATGGTATGGGAGGAGGCAATGAAGCTAGGGATCCTCCCACAGTCTATGTGTGAGGCCATTATTAGAGTACTGCTCAAACCGCACAGACCTTCCCAGGACGTGGCCTCCTACAGACCATTGTCCCTGATCAATACAGATGCAAAGTTTTTTGCGAAAGTACTTGCCACAAGGTTATTGCCTGCCATGTCCCACTTGGTGCATCCTGACCCGTCGGATTTTATACCTGCGAAGTCCACTGCCCTAAACCTGCGTTGTTTGTTTTGTGTGATGGATCAGGTGAATCCTCAAGCTAGGGCAGTAGTAGTCGCCCTCGATGCTGAAAAAATGCTTTTGATTCTGTATCATGGCATTACCTATTTTCTCTTTTAAGCTAATTCGTAGTCGGTCCATACCTCTTGCGCTGTATCCAATAATTGTATCCTCACCCAGGGGCAAGGGTCCTCACTAATCAGACACTATCAGCGCTATTCATGTTGGGCAGAGGTACTAGGCAGGGCTGACCCCTGCCCCCACTGTTATTTGCACTTACTACTGAGCCTATGGCAGCGCTACTAAGAAAGATGTACATGCACAGGGGAATAACAATCTATGGTCCACCCCAAATAATCTCCTTATATGCAGATGACACCCTGCTATATGTATGAGACCCTGAATAAAACCTTGCTCCGATAATGAAGGACGTACATGATTTTTCACGTTACTCTGATTATAAAATAAACAATACAAAGTCGGAACTGTTTCCCTTCATGCCATCCACTACTCAGCCGTCGGACCCGGGGGAATTTAAATGGTCACTGTCACACTTCGGGTATCTAGGAATCGTAGTACCGAGCAGCCGGCAAACATTATATGTTGATAACTATGACTCCTACCTGCAACAACTGGCCACCAAATTGTTAAAATGGCCAAAGCTCCCTATCGCACTGTATGGGCGGATTGCTTTATTGAAGATGATGGTTATCCCAAAGCTATTTTTTTGGTAACGTCCCATTATGGCCTTGATGAGAGTTTTTTAATAAATTGAAGTCGTTGGCCTCCACGTTTGTCTGGGCGTCCGTGGGGGTCAGAATTAGCTAGCAGAAATTGACAGAACTTTATGAATATGGGGGGCTAGCAGCACCAGACTTTGAATTATATTATTTAACATCACAGGCTCAATTTGCCAGGGTACTGGGCTAGAGATATAACTACACACATATGGTGCATCCCCCACAGAGCTCCAGTTGGTTGTATTTATCGACAGATACAAGCTAGGGGGTGGCCAATTGAGGATTCTGCAGTACCATTGGATGCAAGCAGCTTTTTGTAAAAGTTAGCCTACGTTTCCAGCAGAGCCGGAAATTCATAGCTGCATTGATAGCTTGGTGTCTAAGGATGATGCACGTTATGGGGTGTCCAGGTTATATAAGGCGAAACAATCACATATGTCCCACGCAATGCCATTAAGGGAGTATGGGAAAAACAAATTGGGCACACAATAGTAGATGAGAAAGGAAGTAAGTACTGTCAGCTAACTAAAACTGTATCCCTGCATGCAGGGTTGCGCCGGATTCAATTCAAAATGCTAAACCAACTACATTATACGCTTGTCAAAATGGCTAAATTCCCCCCAGGGCATACGGGTGAATGTTTGAAGTGCGGGGCTCCGCAGGCTGATGCCTTTCATATGTACTGGTTATGCCCCATGGTGTTGCAATTCTGGAGGAGAGTGGCCGGGGCGATAGAGGATATGGTAGATATTCCGCCTTCCCTCACTCCATTCAGATATTTATTTGGGAATATTGGAAAAACCTCAGCGACTACTAAAAGATTTTTCAATGTTGCCTGTGTAGTTGCGAAAAGGTGCATTCTAAAATGCTGGAATTCTAAGACAGCCCCTGGTCTCGAAGATTGGCTTCGTGAAATATCCTATGTAAATTAATGTGAAGAGAATTTTATCTGTGTCCTCTGCATGCCGACCTAAAGACATTTGGGCTCTGTTCAGAATATAGTTAACTGGAACTGAGTCATATACATAGAGTACTAGACACCCAGATGATGCCCACCTATAACCCATTCTGTAATTCTTATGTAAATGTCCCGATGTGACATGCCTATTGTCATGAATATGTTACTGTTATTGTTTGTGCTTGATACATGACCATTGAATAATAACTTACCGGTATCCAGTTAATATGTCAAAAAAATAATTTCGAATGACAAAAATGTCAAAAACATTTTACCTAAAAAATGTTTTCGAATCTATTATTTTTTAATTTACATGTTTCTTTGGTTTCGCGAGTAAAGTAAAAAAAATGGTAAGAAATGGGGGTTCAAACAAAAAATAACAAAAAAAAGACATTAGAAATTTTTTTTTTAGGTAACATTTTTTCGACATTTTGGCATTTGAAATTATGTAATTCAAAATAGTCATTATAAACCAAACTTACCTTCTGCTCCAGTCAGAAAGTTTTCTACCCAGCACTCAAGCAAAAGCTTCCTGGTTCCTGCACATGCATGCAGGGGCCTGAGTGTGGGTGCTGAAATGCCCTGCTCCAGCTTGCCCTGTCTATATGTGCGAGGAGGCGCAGGAGCTCCCCCTCACACATACAGACATGCAGTTCCCCAGCCAGCATTTCCAATGAGCTATGCAAGACTGGCAAAGCGCCCAAGCCATGCATGGCTCAGTGAGCATGTGCGGCTGGGGAACTGAACTGTAAAAGGGAAATAGTGTTTCCCTTTGACAGTTCATCCAGCCCAGGAGCACTGCCTCAGCTGGAATAAGCAGCTGAGGGAGCGCTCAGTGTTTCACTAGGCTGGCTCCTCCATAATAGGTGAGGGGGCCACTGGGCTGACACCCCTCACCCATTATGGATGAACCCCACCTGCCCAGTGCTCCCCCAGCCCTGCGTTTTCTTCCCTCTGTAAAAACGTTTGAAGACCTCTGCTCTGGAGTAACGTGATCATGGCATTTGTACCTGAATAGGCCATGCTATGCACCTCACAGACCAATTAAGGGAGCAGTGCCTTGTGCACCACTAGGCGGCCACCTGGGGAGTGCCACAAGGAGTGTTCCCTCAGGCTATACCTACACGGAGTCCAGGTTATCTTCTCAGTTTCCGGGGGTTGCTCTTGGAGGATGGCAAGACTGGCAAGAGACAGGATGGGTGACCGTGGAACTGCAACACAAACAAGACATTTGTTAGGAGCCAGGGCCCTCTGAGGACCGCTGAGCGAGCTGCTCTGTCCTCTAAATCATTTTCTAGAGCGGTAAAGGACTGCGGGGGTCGTGCCCTCTGTATTTCACTATTGCTACTGCAACAGGATGGTTCAAAGAGTCTAATAGTGCTCCCATCTTCCATTCTGCATTGGGGTAAGCATGGAGTAGGTGTATATGGTTGTGGATCTATACTGGGCCAGAGTGCATACATGAGTGAGGGCCACGAGTTTAGTTACTTGTGGCGACTTGTCTATGAGCAATCTGTATGCTTCTAGGACTGAATGAGGTGTACACACAGCATATATGGAGACCAATTCTCCGGCCTCCGGGACATGGATACACAAGCCATCTGGGAAGAGAATGAGTCCTGTGTTCAGCAGGGGCACATCAACCAAATCAGGGCAAGGGGACAACAGTGTTTCTACAACCACTTGACAGTCATGCGGCTCCCCTACTTTAGGGGTTAGTAACAACAAGATAGGGTTTAAGACAGGACAGCGACTTTGTGTAACATTTGCAGCAGATATTAGCAGCTTTTCATACCTAGTGAGATGGGAATTGGACACATGTTGGGTTGTGCCTTTTAACTGTAATGATAACACGGCATGGGGGCAGAAATGATATGATATATTGTATTTATAGCATGCCCATACACAAGTGATTCAGAGCGCATTGAGACAGGAGGAGAACAAAAGGGGACAATACAACAATCTTACCAGGCCCAGTGAAATGGAGATTGCACAAGTGCGGCGGAGGGGAAAGGGGAAAAGTGCTGAGGGAAGGGGAGGAGGGGAATTGTACGATAAAGGATTTAACATCAAGAAACAAGAAGTGCAGTCAGACGGTGGCAGTGCAAGGTTAAGTGCAGAACAGCAAGTGATAGAGCAGGTGGGGAGACTATAGGGTTTCAGATACAGTCCCAAGTGCACAGTTGCCAGAGGGCATTGCAGGTGTGCAACTTGGAGGGCAGGGACCTGGGCCCATGATTCAGAGGGTGGCCAGGTAACCAGTGCAGTACCCGACAGGAGATCATCAGGGGAGAGGAAGAGAGAAGGCAGAAGCAAAGAGAAAAGTCTTGAGTTGCTTCCGGAACCTTAGGTGGTTCTGCTCAAGTTTCAGAGAGGCAGGGTGGCGGTTCCAGAGGGAAGCGCCCACTGAAGAGAGAGATCTGCTTCCAGCTTGTTGCTTGGAAAAGCGCCTGACGCTCAAGGAGTTGGAGGTGGGGAAGCGAAGGGTTCAAGTAAGAATATACTTCAGGAGAGAAAGCTCGAGATATTTTGGTCCCAGTCCCCAGAACACCTTGAGGACAATGCAAAGGGTCTTGAATGTGATCCTTGCAGCCACTGGAAGCCAATGGAGGGATTTTAGTGCTGGAGAGATACGATCCCTGGGCTTGAGGCCAAGGACAAGTCTTGCAGTCCTGTTCTGGATGAGTTGCAGAGGACAGAAAGTAGAGGCAGGCAGATTTTAGAAGAGTCTGTTACAGTAGTCTAGCATAGAGAGAACCAGAGCTCTAAAAACAATGAGCTTCTGGGGGAAGGTGAGGAAAGGGAGAGTACCTCTGAGGAGGTACAGTTGGTAGTTGACTTCTTATAGACTTCAGAGATGTGAGGAGAGGAGCAGAGTGTGGAGTTGAAAATAACCCCAAGGTTCTTAGCCTTGCAGGTGGGAGCAGGAGGAGGGCCAAAGGAGCCCAGCCAGAGAGTGAGGGGAAAGAGGGGTGTAGGTGTGCCAATGAGGAGGATCTCCGTCTTGCTGGCATTCAGGCAGAGATCATTGGAGGCACGCCAATCTTCGATTGCAGAGAGGCAATCCGGGATGAGAGAAGAGGAAGAGGAGGAGGTGGGGAGCCTAAGAACGAGCTGGGTGTCATCCGCATAGCACTGGAAGTTGGAGCAGAAAGCAGCAATGCAGTGGGTGAGAGGTGCCAGGTATTGGTTGAACAACCAGGGAGAAAGGTTAGATCCGTGGGGAACACTACAGGTGGAGAGAGAGATAGAGGAGAGGAAGGACCCAAGTTGGACCTGGGAAGGTCGGTCGGAGAGGAAAGAGGTTAACCAGGCCAGAGCCTGATCGGTGATACCAAGATTATCACATAGCCGATTGAGCAGGATTGCATGGTTAACCGTGCCAAAGGCAGAGGAGAATATTAGTAGGATGGGGACAGAGGGGTGATTAGCATCAAGGGTAGAGAGCAGGTCTTCACAGATTTTCGGGAGAGCAGTTTCCATGCTTCTGGCTGATCTGAAGCCAGACTGATGGTCATGGAGACAACCAAAAGATTCAGCATGAATGTTAAGCTGGGAGATGGCCAGCTTTTCCAAGAGTTTGCCCAGGAAAGGAGTGATAGATATCGGGCGATAGTTAGCCGGAAGGGCGAGGTCGGCTGAGGGCTTCTTGAGGAGAGGGTGCACAAGAGAGTGCTTCAAGGGGGAGGGCAAGGTGCCAGAGGCGAAGGAATGGTTGCAGAAGTCAGCCAAGGCTGGGGTGAGGGTGTCAATGTTGTCCTTGATGGTCTTGGAAGAACAGGGAAGAACCTGATTAGATTAGGTTTTCAAAGATCGGACTTGTCTAGAAAACTTATCTGGGGAGAAGAGAGGAAAGGCGGAGAAGGCAGGGGGCGGGGGTGGCCGCAGGGAGCCAGAGGGAGATGAGAGCATGGGGGGAGTAGCAGGAGAGCCCGAGAGGGTGGACAAGATGTCCTGAGTTTTGGAGATGAAGTGAGAAGCCAGGGCCGTACAGAGGGCCTGGGAAGGGACAGGAGAGGTAGACACTGCAACATGATTGGTCAGCTCCTTGCAGATTTGAAGGAGGTTGGCCGAGTTGTTAGATGCCGCAGAAACACAGGCTTGGATGTGAGCTCTCTTCTTGGTAAGGGCATAGAGTCGGTATTGCCTTTGGAGCAGGCGACAGGCCAGTATGTCAGAGGGTATGCAAGATGCCAGTAATTTCCTCTCAGCCACCCTGCACTTGCGTTTGAGTGTGACAAGGTCAGAGTCGTACCAGGAGTTGCACTTGATTTTTGTCTTCATGCGGATCCTCATAACAGGGACAAGTACATCGAGAGTATCAGAGATAGCAGAGTGGACCATGAAAAAGGCTGTGTCAGGGTGTGAGTCAGCCAGAGGTCAGGAGGGGGAGATAAAGATGCAGCAAAAGCCTCAATTGACACACGCTTGATGGGTCGAATGACTGAGGTGGCTGGCGTTGTGGGGGTAGGCTTGGCCTGAGGGGTAGAGAGAGAGACAGATGAAAGGAGAGGAGGAAGTGATCACTCCAGAAGAGAGGAGTGGTGAGAGAGTTAGAGAGGGGGAGGTCGTCGGAGATCAGAGCATCAAGTGTGTGCCCTGCAGAGTGAGTTTGATCCAGAGGGAAGAATAGAGAGAGAGAGAGAGAGAGAGAGAGAGAGCGAGAGTCACAGAGGTCATGGAAGAGTACCGTGGCGGGACAGGAAGCATCAAGGGGGATGTTTAAGTCACCAAGGAAGAGAAGTTGAGTAGTTGAGGCCAGGAGGGAGGAAGATAGGTCCGCCCACTCAGAGAGGAAGAAGGTGAACAGACCAAGCAGCCAGTAGATAGTAGCCACTGTCAGAGAATGGCTAGGAGAGAGAGAGAGAGCCTACAGACCAGGCATTCAAAGGAGGAGTAAGCCTGCATAGGAATGATAGAGGGAGGCATCCACTCCGGGAAGATCAAGGTTACACCCCCACCAGAACGCTTGGATCTGGGTACGGAGAGGATCTTGTAGCCATCAGGAAGGAGAGTATCAAAGCTTGTGACAGAGCTGGCCATGAACCATATCTCGGTGAGACCGAGGACATCAAGGTCAACTTATTTAAGGAGACGGCAGATGTCAGAGGAGTGCTTGACAGCTGAGCGAGAGTTAACAGTGGCAAGGTGGAAAAGGTGAGAAGGTTGCCATCCTTGAAAGACTTCCCGGGAGGAGTACAAATCAGAGGTACTCCCTGCAGAAGTGTAGAAGGAGACTGAGGGAGGTCAGAGAAGGTAGGAGTAGAGGGCAAGCTAGCCAAGGAGGAGGAAAGGGCACCAAAGTAGTGGTAGTGGGAGGAGGCAAGGCAGCCGAAGAAGGTAGAGAAGGGACAGCAGGCGAGGAGAGGAAATTGATAAGACTCAGGAAGCTTCGATCAAAGAGGAGGAGGCTGCCCTGAGGGCCTTGGACGAAGATGGTGCCATTGAGGTAATCATTGATGATGATCTTAGAGGAGAGGAAGGAAGCCAGGAGGACTTCCCACCGGGTGCCACCATTAATGGGAGAGGAAGAGTAAGGAGAGAGCACAGAGACAATATGAGGAGTGCATAGGTCTGGCGAAGGAACAACAAAGAGAATGTCAGTGAGGGTCTGTCTGGAGAAAGCACTGGTGAAGGTATCAGTGATAGGGAGGCCTGGGTTGGAGACCAGGATGTCCTTTTAAAACTTTTTTTCCTTCCAGACTTAGTGAGAAGGGTAGGATAGTCTACGGAGAAACAGTTTGAGAAAATAGGAGAAACAGAGAGCTACATAGTAGATGTGGAAGCGGGGGAAGAGGAGAGATGGTGGTGGGTAATGGAGGTAGAACGGAAGAGGGGGGTGGCTACGCTAGGGAGAACACAAGGGGGTGCACGTGGACGAGAATGATCAATACAGGAACAGCAGGATAGATGAAGCACAATACAGCTATGGGCGCAGCTAAATTCAAAAATGTTTTGCAGGGCAGATGAAACACATAGTAGCCACTAGGCACAGCTAAGTAAAATTAGCATGGCAGATGCAAGCACACTGTGGCCACTAGACACAGCTAAGTACAATTAGCAGGGCAGATGAAAAAACAGCGTAGCCACTAGGTACAGCTAAGTACATTAAGCAGGGCAGATGCAAGCACACTGTGGCCACTAAGCACAGCTAAGTACAATTAGCAGGGTAGATGAAACACAGAGTAGCCACTAGGCATGGCTAAGTACAATTAGATGGGCAGATGCAAGCACACTGTGGCCACTAGACACAGCTAAGTACAATTAGCAGGGCAGATGAAAAAACAGCGTAGCCACTAGGTACAGCTAAGTACATTAAGCAGGGCAGATGCATGCACACTGTAGCCACTAGGCACAGCTAAGTACAATTAGCAGGGCAGATGAAAAAACAGCATAGTCACTAGGCACAACTAAGTACAATTAGCAGGGCAGATGCATGCACACTGTGGTCACTAGGCACAGCTAAGTATATTTAGCAGGGCAGATGAAAAAACAGTATAGCCACTAGGCACAACTAAGTACAATTAGCAGGGCAGATTCATGCACACTGTGGCCACTAGGCACAGCTAAGTACAATTAGCAGGGCAGATGAAACACAGAGTAACCACTAGGCACAGCTAAGTACAATTAGCAGGGCAGATCCAAGCACACCGTGGACGCTAGGCACAGCTAAGTACAATTAGCAGGGCAAATGCAAGCACACTGTGGATGCTAGGCAGTGACAGATTTGAAATTAGCAGGGCAGTTGATGACCAGTACTGCCAAAGGGTTTAGGAAGTGAAGGTGATGCGAGAGATGGAAGTCCAGGTGAGAAGGCAGGATGTTGAGGAAGTCAGAGAAGAGGAAGTGTGTTTAGTAATGGCACCGACCCACAAGGAAGTCCAGGGTCCCGATGTTCTCAGTGGGTATGACAAAGTCAAGGGTCAAAAATGCTGACATACAAGTGTGTGGGATGTTTTTGCTGGGCCTCCAGGCATGACCAGGCAGAGGACAGGGAGAAGACAGGGCCTTCGATGTGGGCCTTCTGTGTCTCAGGCCGGCTCCCGCCTCCCGGTTGCTGGGATTGGTTGAAATGGACCAATCCAGCCAATGGGAGGGGGAGCAGGCTCTTCAGGAAGCAGTGGAATCATCATCATGACAGGATGTCCTTAATCCAGGGAGTTGGTTTTCTTGATCAATAGGCTAGCAGCGGCCACAGCCAGCAAACAAGCTGGGAGCCCCACCACCACTGGGTCCAGAGCTATGCTATGGTATGATACAGGTTGGTGCTTATCACTGTGTAACTGTGTCAACACACCTTGGGAAAACCCATTGCGCTCATCGCAAAATAAGACAAAGGGCTTGCTATAATCCAGCAGACCTAATGCCGAAGCTGTTGCGAGCACCCACTTAATGGTGACAAAATCATCTTCTGCTTCCTGTGACCATGGAAGAGGTTTGGGGGTCGAATCATGAGTGAGAGTCTGAGGGGGGCTTGATGATGGCTACAAACTCAGGGACCCACTGCCTACTGTAACTAACCATTCCGATGGGTCTAGGGACTTTCTGGATTGTGGAAATTCGATCCTGGCACAGGTGTCGTTCCCCAGCAGAAAACTCATGGCCCAGGAACCTCACTCGGGGCAGGCATAACTGTAGCTTGTCCTTAGATGTCTTGTGACCCTTTTCAGAATGCACTTTCAACACAACCAATCGGTCTTCTCCACATGCTTCCAAGGAGGGGGAGGCTATGAGCAGATCATCTACATACTGCATTAGCATCGACCCTCCTGGGAACTGCACGGAATCTAGATCTTTCTTCAAAATTTAGGAGAACAGTGTCAGCCTTTCTGCATACCCCATTGGGAGACGAGTGAACATATATTGCACCATTATTATGCGTGAACACGAAGAGATTCTGACTCTCCGGGTGTATGGGTATAGAGAAAAATGCTGAACACAAATCCATAACAGATAAATCCTTGGCAGTGTAAGGAATACACAACAAAATTGGAGCGGGATTGGGTACCACGGGAAAGGATGGCAGTACAGCGGCCTTCACCGCACGCAGGTCCTTAATAAAACAATACACTTCTTTCCAGGCCTTATCTATCGGGGTATTACAGGGACTGCGTGTTGGCACAATGGTACCTTGTTGGAGCAGGGATGCTATCATAGGGCGAATACCATCTTCAGCTTGTCGGCAAATTGGGTACTGGGGCACACATGACAATGGTTGGTCGATATATAGTGTGATCTTGACTGATTCAGCACTCAACATGTGCCCAGTGTCATTTGCATGGGTTGACCATAAGTAGGCCGGGACATGGTCCAACAGCCCCGGCCATGAACAAGGGGTGTCGGCCCGGTCTTCAGGCTTAGAACAGGCTACTTCGTGTAGTACAGCTAACACCTTGTGCTCTCTATGAGTGGGGATATCTAAATACATACCATCAGGGGAACAGTGAATAGTGCAGCTCAGTTTACACAATAAATCTAACCCAAACAGATTCACAGGAGAACACAGGCTTAGTAGAAATGCATGTTGTTCAGAAATAGGACCTATCCTGAAAAGGGGGCGCTGTTGCACGGCATCGAAAATGGCTGCGGCCTGAAAGTGCTCTGCTGGAGGCTTGGAAATCCCGTCCCACCGGGGGTCAATGACGTTCTGCAGCCACACTGAAAACTTGTCTTCCAGCTGCGGAACAACCAGAGAACACTTAGGGATGCGACGAGTTCCGACGGGGATTTGCGGCGTACTGCCCCAAGGCCTGTGGCTGCTGCGGCCGCTTGGAGCTGTTGCACCCCTCCTCCCACCCTGTGGAGATCTTTGTGTTGGAGGATCTTTGGCGGCCCTGCGGGCGGCGGACCCGCTAGCTGGCGACGGTGACAGTGCTTGGTGGGGTCCTGGCTGGTGCTGGTGGCCCAGGGCCTTTCGAGGCTCCAGCGCACGACAGCCTTGAAGTGGCGAGCTGTCCCCCTGAAGGGAACCATGGCGAGGGTGCCCCTGGCGAACACCGGAGCAATGTCGGACTCCAGATCTTTCCGGCTGTTGGACTGCTGAGGATTTGCAGGCAGCCGGGGCTGGTGTGTGTGGGAGCCCGAGTAGTGATGGTGGTGAGGAGGCGAGGCCTCCATGGAGGTGAGTGGTGCTCCCCCTCCTACCCGGCATACTCCATACAACGGGGGTTGCCGCGAGGCCGGCCGCTGCGCCCGCCCACTCTGTAGTGAAGGGCTCTGCAGGCTCCTAACTTACTTGGACACGGATACTTGGGACTTCGCAGTGGGGGGCATTAGTGGCTCGGGACAGTTCACACCGCTGAGAGAAGTGGTGATTTTGTGGGGTTAGGGTGCTGTAATCCCCCTGCCCTCCCTCTCTGGTGCGGTGTATGTTGCCCCCCCTCTCTGCAAAGGTTCAGCTGAAGCTAGATATATTATATCCGTGTTGACTGGCTGCATCTACTTTGTCTACAGCTCCTTGCTGGGTCTGGAGTGGGTCAGGCCTTGGCTGAGTGACGGGTGTACGGACTCCTGCCTGTCTGCCCCGGCTGAGCTGCTGGAGTGAATTGTGTAACCTATAGGTTGGCCTGGGGCCCTGGAAGAGGGGACTGGGGGGTTGGATCTCCGTCCCCAGTCCAGGTACAATAGCTCTTCAATATTTGTGGGACCTGGTTCCTTGGAACCCCTCCTCCCTGTGCCTCGTGCTGAGGTGAACTGTGTGCGGGCCCTGGGCAACACTCTACACACCCCCCGGAATGGGTAACCAGAAACGACAATCTAAGATGGAACAATTTGCTAGGGCAGACCAAGCTGAGGATGAGTCCGGTGAAACCCACATTGGCATTTCTGCTGTAAATCAAACCCTGCTGGCCCTTAAAGGAAGTACGGTCAGTCTTGGGGCAAAAATTGATGCCCTAACCTGTAAGGTGGATGTGTCTGCGAAACAAATAGAGAAACTGTGTGGGAGGATTTCGGAAGCGGAGCAGAGCATTGGGGAGGGGGAGGACAAGATCTCCATTCTCCAAAGAGAGGTAGCATCCCTGCAACAGACAGTCAAGAAAGTTACCGCTAAAAACGATGATCTCGAAGGGAGATCTAAGAGAAATAATATTTGGATTACAGGGGTGGCTGAAAGTACACGCATTGACAATATGGAACTTTTTGTTTAACAGCTCCTTAAAGAAGTTTTGGATAATCCGCCAGTCACCAGTATGTTTATGGTTGAAAGGGCCCATTGTTCATTGGCGGCTAGACCTCTCCCAGGTGCCCCGGCAAGGGCTATTATAGCCTGAATTTTCAACTATAGGGATCAAGACACCCTGCTGCGAGTGGCGAGAGAGAAGAATTTTCAATGGGGCTCATCAATAATATGATTATTTCCTGATTTTAGTCAGCAGGTGAAGGATCGGAGAAAAACTTTCCTAAACATCAAGAACATTTTGAGAAAGAAGGGGATACGTTACTCGATAATGTATCCAGCCAAACTTAGAGTGGTACAGGATGGCAGGCTATCCTTCTTCACAACCCCCGAATATGCTGAGAGGTTTGCCTTGAGCATTCCGAATCCCATGCCTCCCTCACCGGCGACTCCTTGACCGAGATGAAGCGTGTGTTCGCACATGGTTGTGTAACGAAACATTGGCAAACTTAAACTGTGGCTGATCAAGAATTCCCAATGCAACACAAACATAGCAAGTAGTACTCCCCATGGGTGGGAAATCAAAAGTAATATGTAACAATGGTATTGAGCCTCCAAGCTTTATGAGCCGCAGATGCCGGCAGCTTCCCCCGTGCCCAGCGGCTACTCAGCTTGGTATTGGTTAAGGCTTGAGGGGTATGGGGTGGAGGGTGGGAATAGGGGGCCAGTAGGTTGGGGTTTCTGGCATGGGAGGGGGGAAGGGTTCTGGGTCAGTTATGTTATTCTGTTGGTGTTACTTGAATGGGGTAGGGGTGAGGGGTGACTCCAGGCTGCTATAGGTGCAGACGAAAATATAAGAACTAACACAGGCACTGACAAAACACTATTTCTAAACTCCATTGGTCTAATTCCACAACCGGCAGTGTTCTCCCCCAATCAGGGAATGAAACAGCATCCCCCATAAGTGGTGAAGGAAAGCACGGAGGGGAGATAACTATACTAACGTGGAATATACGTGGTTTCACTAATAGTCAAAAAACATGCCTGATTACAAACTATGCAAGGAACTATCATGCAAATGTTTTGTGTATCCAGGAGACTCACTTGGGTAGAACACACAACCTCCCTAATTTGTCGGAATGGGGGATTCACAGGTACGGTTCTTCCTATTCCTCCAATTCCCCGAGGGGTAGCCATATATATATATATACACAGAATCCTAGAGTTTAAATTGCATAAAGTGATTTCCGATTAGGAAGGCCGATTTGTTTTGGTTGCGGGAGAAATTCGGGGTGGCTCATACTTTTTATTAATATATATGGCCACAACTATGACAGCCCATAATTATTTCAAACATGTGCGGATCACCTGCGCACCTTTCCCCAATATGACGTGGTTTGGGCAGGGGATTTCAATGTCGCTCTTATATTGGATATGGACAGATCCTCCTCCACGCAGACTGTGATATCCCGGGCAGCGCACAAGTGGTGGTCCATAGCGAGGGACTACTCCCTGATTGATTCCTGGAGGCTGTTACATCCCACTGGCCGAGAAATCACTTTTTATTCGGGGGTCTATGGCAGTTCCTTCAGGATAGATTACATCCAATTGTCCCCGGAGATAGCCAGATTGACCCAAAACGCTCGAATCCTCCCCCTTACCCTGGTGGAACCACTCCCCTGTAGTGGCTCAATTTAGTAAGCCCCAAATCCCCATGGGTCAACTCAGATGGAGATTCAGAGCCCGAGCGCTGGAGGATAACGTCTTCAGGGAAGATGTCCGTAGAGATATAACAGAATTCTTCCTCACAAATACGGATTCTGTAGCAGACCCTAGAGTGGTTTGGGAAACATTTAAGGTTTATATTCGGGGTTGCTGTATGTCTAGGGAGGGAGGAGTCCTGAAATGTATTCGCAGATCTATAGCGTGCCTTGAAAAGGAGATCAAGCATCTTGAAACGGAACAAGCTCTGGGCGATACCCAGGAGCTACAGGCTCGGTTGGGGGTGAGGAGGGCTGAGGTTCGCACACTAATGGATAGCGAAGAGCGGTTCCTGGGGGACCCTATTGCGGCAGCCAGATATGCTGAGTGTGACCGCCCTTGCAGGACCCTAGCCTGGGCGATTAGACAGGAACGGCGACTTTATGCTATATTGGAGCTTGAGACGGAAAACGGGGATAAGGTTAAGGACAATGGGCCTCATTACGACCCAGGCGGTATGTGTTTAACGGCGCCGATAAAGGTGCCGGCGCCGTTAAATCCATACCGCCCTATTACGAGGTCTCCTTGCAGGACCCGGTCTGGACGTCTGATTTTACCAGAAGTCCTTAGCGGGTCGCGCGAGGGGTCCAGGGAGCTAACAAGGGGCCCGTTATTGACGGGCCCGTTGTTAGCTCCCTCCCCATTCCCATTGAGCCCTATGGGGGCTCGAATGGGGATGGTCCGGGTCCATGTTCCTTGAATGGGGAAATACCGGGCCCTCCAAAGTCAGAATGGCCCGGTATTTCCCCATTCAGGGACCACGGACCTGGACCCGGGTTTGGAGGCAGCCATGCCCTTATCAAGGGCATGGCTGCCTCCAAACTCGTAATGAGGCCCAATGTGTCAATCACTGAAACTTTCAGGGACTTCTATGAGAAACTGTACTCTACTCTGTTGACGGTGGACCACGATAGTATCGCCCAATATCTTGATAGGGTGGCTTTGGGGTGGCTGGATCCGGAGCAGGGCGCATTGTTGAACATTTCCCCCTCTGATGAGGAAATTCTTAAGGCGATAAACTCCCTTCCAAATGGTAAAGCTCCAGGCACAGATGGCATCTCTGCTGAGATGTATAAAGCTTATGCCGATTTACTCATCCCCCCACTGCGGAACATGTTTGAACAGGCCAGACTAGAGGGCACCCTTCCTGAGACTACTAGGACGGCCCTGGTCACAGTCCTCCTTAAGCCGGGCAAGGACCCGAGCAGGTGCTCATCATATAGACCTCTATCCCTGATGAATACCGATAATAAGATTTTGGCCAAAATTCTGACAAACAGGCTCCTTCCTCCTATGCCTGCCCTGGTTTTGCTGGATCAGGCTGGATTTATCCCGGGCCGGTCCACTGAAAATAATCTGCGGAGATTATTCTCACTAATGCATAATGTCAATAGAGAAATCCCTATGGCTGTCGCCGCCCTTGACCCTGAGAAGGCCTTCGACTCGGTCGAGTGGCCCTTCCTGTTCGAGGTGCTCCGACATGCAAGTCTAGGTAATACTAATTGAATGCAATCAGCTGCAATATTTCCCACTCGAGGAACCAGACAGGGTTGCCCCCTTTCGCCCATCCTATTTGCTCTAGCGATTGTGCCGGTGGCCTGTGCTTTGCGCGAATTTCATTTGCACCGGGGTATAAGTATACATTCTTGTACGTCCATCGTGTCGTTATATGCGGATGATATGTTGATTTACCTGAAGCATCCAGGGTCAACCTAACCCCAAATATGAAGGAAATTGCAGACTTCGGGGCCCTTTCAGGTTTACGGATCAACGGGTCCAAGTCAGAGGTACTTCCTCTAACAGCACATGTAACACGGGATGACATCAGTGATGAGTTTGCCTGGTGCCCGCAGGGGATCCGTTATTTAGGGGTTTGGGTATCTACATCTCCCACTAAGTTGTATGAAGATAACTATCTGTTTTGGAAAATATGGAACACAAGGTGGACACTTAGATACATCTCCCGATCTCTCAGGTGGCCAGGGCCGCACTAGCCAAGATGGTGATTCTACCTACATTTTTATATATTTTTAATAATGTGCCAATCTGGCCTCCCTCAAGATTCTGGATCCGACTTAGGGGCCTGATGATCAGATTGATATGGGCAGGGGGGCACTCTAGAGTCTCATTGGACATGTTATGCCGACCATACTCGCAGGGCGGGTTCGATATCCCTGACCTCCCCCTTTATCAGATGGTCGCACAGGCCCAGTACGCTGTTTGGTGGTGGGCCTCCGTCTTCGATCTCCCACATACGCGTCTAGAGAAGGCTATGGGCCTCATTCCGAGTATGGCGGTAAGGGATACCGGTCACCGTTAACGAGACCGGTGCCGGTAATCCCTTACCGCCACATTCCGAGTTCCCATTGCGCCCTCTTCCTTAACGCCTGCTTTTAGCAGGCGTTAGGGACGAGGGCGCAAAGGGGCTTTTTAGCCAATAACGGTGACCGTAAAGTACGGTCACCGTTATTTGCAATTTCCCCATTCCCATTGAGTCCTATGGGGGCTCATTTGAGAATGGGGAAGAGCCTTGGGGAATGGGAAATTACCGCCCTGGTCAACTCGGAATAGGGCGGTAATTTCCCATTCCACCAGGGCGGTGCCGGTACGGGTCCGGTGCCGACCAAGGCGCTACTACCGCCATTGGTTAGCGCCGGACTCGGAATGAGGCCCTATAACTTACCCGGATAGTTTGAGTGGGTTATTGGGGGAACACATGAACATGGGGCCAGGTCAGAGGTACAGCCGATAGCAGTTACATTTAAAGCATTGGACTGCCTGGAGGATAGGTTAGGCCTGGAACGCCGGTACTCTCCAGACATGGCTATATATTATATCTGGGGCATCCCACTCACTCAGGAGGAAACTTTCTGTAAGCACTTACGGAAACTGGGCATACATACGATGGGGGACCTGGTGGTGGAAGGTAGATTCATAACTTGGGATGAACTTAAGGAGCGGAGTGAATGGACACCTATAACAATGTTCCTCTAGTATAGACTTAGAGAAACAATGTGCACTTAATGGCCAACCTTTACGGTAGCCCTGCCAATTTCTCCAGTAATGTCCTATATAACTTCTACACAACATAAAAATAAATTGATCACTACGTTATACAGAACCGTGAGGGCTAACACGCTCCCGCCTGGGAGCCAATATAGAAATAGGTGGGAGGAAAGTTTGGGTTTCTCATTGTCAGTGTCTCAATGGGACATGGTATGCACACAAACTAAGCAAATAGCTATGAATAATAGGTTGCGTCTGATACACTGTAAGTATATACACCAAATGTATTATTCCCCAGCCCGCCTGAATTAGTTCTATCTGGATAGGTTCCCCAGCTGTAAGCGATGTGGATGGTCACCGGCTGATTTTTTTCATGTGGCTTGGTTATGTCCCCCGGTACAGGCTCTATGGACTAGCAAACTATGGCTACTATGCTCAACATACAAATGTCCAACTCCCCGACAGTGTGGTTGTTAGCCCTGATAGAATCTGGATCCAGAAGCGAGAAGCGTCTCTTGGGCATAGCCTCGATAGTAACAAGATCGTTAATCGCTAAAACTTGGGGTGTGTCAAGATGTCAGATCTTGCTGTGTCATGAAGAGTATAAGGGCCTATGTCCCCAAGTTCCCCACAGAGAGAAGCAAGAACACTCTCTGTGCGAGCCTTGAGGCCACAGGTGTGGATGTCAGTCACAGGAAGCACGTGCCGCTGAGGACCTCAAGGCTGTTGGAAGGAAGCAAGGAATTAGCACAAACAGGCACGGTGCAGTGATAGCAGGCTTTTAATGATAAGAAAGGCGCTTACCTAAACCCAAAAGGAATGGCCTTGGAAGTCGAGAACTGTTGTGCAAGGAGGGCGCGTGAACAGTGACTGCAGCCTGGCAAAAGATGGTAGGTACCAGCTACACACACCTGATTAGTTCTTATGAGTTTGTGAGACTTGAAGATAACGTGGAGCCTGAGTAACGCGTGGAAAAGCCAGTAGTTCAGGGTTGACACGAGAACAAATCCATAAAGCAATCCAAAGGTCAAAATCGAGGTAACAGTAGAAAGGCGACACAACCAGGGCAAAAGAAGCAGCAGTCTGTAGTCCGTTAGCGAAGGTCAGAAGTCCAGGTATCCGTGTAGAAATAACGATACAACCAGGGAGCAAAGAGGAAGCAATCCAAAGTCCGTGAGCCGTAGTCTTGAAGCCATGAAGTCTTGAGGTAATAACGCTGAACAGAGTTGCGAAAACAGCTGTGAAGCAGCGAGCGTTTGAACTGTCCGGGCTTTTATGAACGCCTCCCGATCACGTGAGTGGAAGCTAGATCACGTGATCGGGGAAGCGTCCCGTAACCAGGAAGTGATCGTGACAGGCTGATCCTGCCTGCTCGTAACCTCCATGGTAATTGCCAATGTAGGCGAGGGACCCAATGAGGACGCCATCCGCCCCTGCCTAGGAACAGGACCTGTTCATGCGGCCCTCGTACCACAGGTAGTGTGTTACTGCTAAGTGCTAGGGGTGCCTTGGAGAATCTGGTGGAACGACTGTGTGTTTTGGAGGGAGTGCGGGCGTTACTGCGTCTGGTGTCATGGACAAAGCGCATGGTGGTAAACTTTTTGCTGCGCATGACACAAGAGCTCTTGCCTTCTCAGAATGGATCTCATTGATGTCCAGATGCGAGAAGCAAGAATCGCAGTATAATCAAACACTACCTCTAACCAGCAGACCCCGGATTACTGGGCCTTGTTCAGGCATTATTTGACGGAGTGGGGAAGATCCCATGTCCGTTCGAATAGTGATTATGTGACTCAATAGTGTATCTGATAATTTTTGGAGTTTGGTATTTCATTGTTTAATGTGATAGCTGGATTGTTTATTCTGTATGTTGAAATGGAGACAGAGGGTAGGCTGATGTAACGGCCTGATTGTGGTGTTTTTTTGGGGGGTTTTATGGGAAGCGAATAACGAAATGTACGCAGGTATATGAATCTGTTTGGAATGTTTGCCTCCTCCTTCTCATTGTTGACAGTGCTGCTCTGCGGGGACAGTTTGTGCAACTTGGGTCAGGGGTGGGAGTGGGTGGGTGGTGGGTGCCGGGTCTAGGTGGTAGTTGGGGGTTATTGTTAATTTATTATGTTATAAATGTTTACTTAAAATGCAATAAAAAACAGTTTTAAAAAAAAGAAATAGGACCTATCCTCACTACCATAGGGGTGGACACTAGGTGAGGTATTGGCGTACTTCCTATGCAAACAGCATCTACTATCGCTTATGAGTGGGGTGTTTGGGAAAACTCACATGCTCTTATAGTGGAGCGCGATGCTCTGGTATCTACCAGACATGAAACGTTTTGGCCAGCCACATTACATTCAACATAAGATCAATCTATATATGCGGTGCAACAAGCTCGGGGACCCCCATGGCAATCTTATATATTGGTCATAAGTAATGACTGTAGGGGCGGACCTCGTCCTAGAGCGGTCATCTCTCTGCCCCGACCGTCATACTGCAGTCAGTTCAAGCACTTGGCTTTCCAGTGTCTGGACTGTTAGCAATAATTGCACTGATCTATGTTCGTGTTTGCATAATATGATAGGATATGATATGATAGGTTATGTATAACAAGCTTAATACCCAGAAGTTTCTAAGCGCGGACCCGGGGATCGAATCTGTGTTGCTCTGTGTCGTCTTGCTTCCAAGACGAGCGTATTGCCCGTGAGCTATCCTCCCTTCGGTAGCTTGCCCTGAGTTGAATGACTGAGGTGCACCTCTTCCCCTTCCCTGTCCCCGCCTCCAGAACACTCCCCTTCCCGCAGAGGGTTACAAACTTTGCATTTGTAGCGCCATCAGTTTCTATTGTTTCTTTTTGCCTTTCAACGTTTTCATGGCAATGTTGTGCTGCCAGAAAAACCTTGACTAACCTCTTTCCTTCCCATCCTATCATCATAGCCTTAATCCCTTCTGCTACTTTGTGCTGCAACCCCATGACAAACTGGGCCACTACCACCTGCGATGTTGTGTGCGCAGCATCCACAATCCCAGAATGTTGTTCAAAAATTTGTTTTAGATGTTCAAGGTACTCCGCAGGGTGTTCTCCCTTAGCCTGTTAGCACAAATTGATATTGGCCCAATCAGTTTTCCGAGGACATATTACAAGAATAGTTTGTACCAGTCTATCAGTAAAAGATTGTAACTCTCTGGGCGCAGCAGGCTCTTAAGTCAGCCAATTTGCCCGCATTTTAATTAGAGAGAATGTACCCGAGGTAACACTGCTCGCAATTGCTGGTTTAAATCAACGCATGTGGGGTGGTAACAGTCTATTATTACTTAGAGCTCTTCCTTGAATTTGACAGGACCTTCCCATATCTTAGAGAATCTCTGGACCATGTTAAATAAGTCGGTTGCGCTCCATGGAGCATATACTGTGACAAGGGTGTCGCACCCTCCCGGGAGTTGCCTGAGTGGAAATACGCCCATACTGGAATTAGCCGTCGAGCTCGGGAAAACCTTTGAACGTGCCTGGGGATGGTGAAAACAGCCTAGAAATCTGAGCTTGTATTTCAGGGTTCAATGGGCCCTCCATTGGCTGTTTGGTTGAATATTGGAGGTAGGTAGGTGGTTGCGAGGAATCAGGGCTATCAGCTCACTGGTTGGGCTGGTTATTCAAAATGGCTGGGTTGTAAGTGTCCAGAATGTTCTGAGGGCTTTCTTTCAATGGGGGCTTCCTTTGGAGGACGAAATATAATCGCTTGTACCCAGTCTCATGTGTTGGGACCTGCAGGTTTTCACGCTCAGTCTTCATGGATTTGACTTGCTCCTGGAGCTTTAATGAGAGTGTTTTAGTGCCCAGGTCTTAGATTCAGTTATTCTTTTAGTGGCTTCGGAATGCCAATCGAGGTATCTGCCCCACTGGCGTTGGTGTACACGTGAGCCCCTTTTCCCTAGTGCTGTTCATAAATTCATTATTCAGTCAAGATCAAATGTGCCTTCCTGAGGAAAATATCTAGGTGACTCAGTCTATGTATATTCATGCCAAAGTTCCAGGTACCTGCATGCTTTTGGCGAGTAGTGAGTAAACATGAAGTGGGCTGGACTTCTTTTGTCTAGATTGCCCTGAACCCTTTCTCTCAGGAACTGGTTTGTGGAGGGTTGGGGGATTCAGACAACGGTTGTTTCACAGATTATATCCCCATTATTCTACACATAATGCAGAGGGGCAGGTAAGGGTCAAAAGACAAGACACATAATCGGTGGAAATACAGCCTGTTGCAGCTCCCGTACTAGATAGAGGAGAGTCTGAAATATAAAGCAGGGTCACAACTTACGTTGAACATTGAGGGTTTCGAGTAACCAGATGTGAGTTGAGACAAGACAATCACAGGGTTCTCATCCAAAATAGTTGCTTCGCACATATACAGAACACATTCTTCCCTGCCCTTATTTGGTCCTACACTACTCTGACCGACGTCACGGTCAACCACTTTACTCTTTTTTTTCTCTTTAGATAACTAGTTTTGTTACGCAGAGTACCTTCCCTCCTATTACTCCAGACAGATTCTATACTTAAAATTCAATTACATTCAAATACAGATATTTTGACAGTTCCAGAAAACACGACATATGACATCACAATACACTGATGCAGATACCTGTGTTCATCGAACCACGATTTTCCGATCGACTGTTGCTTCCGTGTCTGCTGTGTCCAATCCCTTCAAGTCTCTGGGCACTCCGGCCAGCTATCTTCTCTGATGAAATCATCCTTTTTGGACCCAAAGGGATCACTGGGAAGTGCGCACAGCGGCCCTCCGTGAGGCCACAGAGAAGCTGGTATCCGACGTCTAAGGCAACAGATTGTTGGGGAAAATAACAACCACTTGATTCAGGTGGACTGATGAACACTTTATTAGTTAAAGCAGTTAGCAGACACTTAACCAATGACAATACAAGACTTTGGCGCAAGGGAACCCTCCTCCATCTTTGGTACTGGTATCTTATACTCACACGAATGCATGAGTGCCAATTGAAGGGTGGTGGTCTAAGCCTTGGAATCGGCACACCTTGCAACAATACTTGCTGACTGAGACAAACCCTCATTGTCCAGTCATGCAATGCCAGCTGTGCTCGGCAGTGCTTGTTAGTGCTATCAGTAAAACCAGCACAGTGTAATGAATTTCTTCAAGGTGAATATACTCTCTAAAGCTTCACACTCGCCTCGAGGCAGGCGAGAAGCCTTGTCATATGATGACATCTGCTAAGAAAACCAACTTGGAGAAAGAAGTCGAGAGCAGAAAGCACTCTTAGCCATGATCAAATGGAAATACGTTAGAAGCTTGAACAGTGAAGGCGAGCATTCTTAAGTAGTGTGTGAAGTGTTGTTCTATTGATGACATGCACAGTCCAGTGTACTATCTCGCAATAGTCAAGCTAGAGACATAGCTTAAACATGGCGATTGGCTAACAGCATGTAAATGTTCATAGTGCTCTTATAGCAGGGGTACATAAATGTGTATACCTTTATTGTTCTACAGCTAATCAAAGGATAATAGAAGATCTATCGCAATCAAAATGTGTGATACATAAACGTAGTCATCTTCTCTTGCTCACAAATCATCTGAGCGTATAGCGTTGCTGGGCCTTCAACTAGCAACCCGGAAAAGGCACTATTAGAAGCAGTCACCGCTAACAGGCGGAACAGTTTTTTAATTTTTTAATTATTGTGTTCTTAGTTTGCAAAAAAAGTGCAGAACATATACAGCAAATATACAAAAGTGTACAACAGTAGAGAAAAAGAAGTAGAAGAAAAAAAAAGAAAAAAGAACAAAGTACACATTTTCTCTTATAATATCTAGTTAAACTCGTTAAAATATTAAAATATGGCGGCTCAAGCACTCAGCTCTCTACGTGATTCCCCCTCGTGGCTAATTGCCATGCAAATCCCATGCACTGCTTTGGACTCGGGACCTTCCCTGGGTTAATGCGCCCAATATGCCAGGATTTCGCTTGGGTGCCCAGGTCGTGACCTAGCTGTTCTGTCGCCTGGGGGTCTGTGTGAGTGTGGGCGGAGCCCCCCCTTGCGCATGCCCCAGCTGCCTTCTCGGACCGTGTTGGCCCCGCGGTGTGGCAGCGTCTTTCTATGCGCTCTTCCCCTTATCTCTGAAGTTCCCCTAGCGCGAGCGCTACTTAGCTTTTCTTGGCGAGGGGCCTGAGTGGAAGGTGGTTGGGGCGTGGCCCCTCGTGCAGATCCCCGATCTCGGAGCTCTTCCGAACACGTCCTCTCCTGCCGGAGGCTTAAGCACAAGCCCCGTGCTTTGGATATCCTTGCGTGCAGGCACGCGTGAGGCCCGCCCCTCTTGGGCTTGTTCTTGTAGTCCTGACCCCAGGGGAATCTGGGTAATGTAGTTTTTGCTGCCTTTTTCCTGCAAACAGGACACAACAGTCTTCTATAAGGATGTAATCTGTTCCTAGTGTTGCCAGCCCTTAAGAGCTTTGGATTCTTCTGGTTTTGGTCCCTCCCTGGGTCCATAATGGAAGGATTTAAGTCTTGCCTCATGACAGTACCCCCCCTCCCCCCCGCACAGAAGGACCTGGGTTTAGGTTTATTTGGGTAATTCTGATGAAACGCCTTTATCAACCTTGCAGCATGCACGTTACCCTCGGGATCCCAGGATCTATCTTCCGGACCATACCCCACCCAGTCTACCAGATAGTACAGCCCATCTCGTTTTCGTCAGGAATTAAGGATAGCTTTTACCTCATATTCCGGGTGTCCTTCAACCAGAATGGGGGGTGGTCATGTGGTACGGATTGAAGGATTGGCTGGTTTTAATAAGGGAACATGGAATGTGGGGTGTATTTTCATTTGGTTGGAACCTGGGTAGGTTCAGCCTCACTGCCACTGGATTGATTATTGCTGTAATGCTAAACGGCCCCAAGTACCGTGGTTGAAGTTTACGAGGACCAGTTAACTTAATATTTTGCGTGGAGAGCCAAACTCGATCACCTCGTTTGTATTGGGGTCCCTCTCTACGTTTCTTGTCAGCGTACATTTTATAAGTACTCTTGGCCATTTCCAAATGTTGTTGTATTTTTTACCAGACTTGCTGCGCATGGGCATGCCTTCCAATCAAAGTGGGCAGATTATCTTGTGGTGTGCTAATGGCTGTGGGCAATACCCTTGGATGTTAACCGTATACCCCATTAAATGGTGTATGCTTAGTTGACATGTGCACCGTGTTATTATAGGCGATCTCTGCTAACCATACATACTGAACCCATGATGACTCTGTACTTGTAGTGTAACAACACAGATACTGTTCTAATCCTTGATTTACTTTTTCCGTCTGTCCGTCAGTCCCTGGGTGATAACACGAGGATAGACTCACATCCATTCCTATTAACTGGCAAAAGGCCTGCCAAAATCGTGAGGTAAACTGCGGACCACGATCTGTAATGACCCGTGTGGGTAATCCATGTAATCGTACTATGTTTTGCAGAAACAGTTCTGCTAATTCCCCTGCTGTGGGCACTCCCTTACATGGAATGAAGTGGCCCATTTTACTTAGTGAGTCGACCACCACTAATATGAATGTATAATTCTGAACTGGTGTTAAATCCACGATTAGATCCATGGTAACTGTGTGCCAAGGCGTGGGAGGGGTGGGTAGAGGTCGTAGGAAGCCTGCTGGCTTCAGATGACTTGCTTTTTGTCTGCCACATGCGTCACATTTAGATACATAAACCTGCAATTCGCGATGGAGAGTAGGCCACCAGTAGTGACGAGCAACATTTTGTTGAGTTTTGAAAACGCCCGGGTGACCTGATGTTACTGCATCATGGCACCATTGTAACACTTCTTTTCTGAGTGTCACCGTGGGTAAATACAAGGCCTTACTATAATATGGAAGACCATCCACAAGTAAATGCTTAGAACCTCTAGTGCTCCATTCCCGTAATTCCTGGGCTGTCATAGCCTTTAAGACATCTTCAAAGATGTTTGGTCTCCCTTTTACTCCTATGATGCGTGTGGCTGGTACCAGGGGAAGCGGTTCAGTTGTTACTTTAGTTTCCGTCTCAGGATAACGGGACAATATGTCCGCTTTTTTATTATCACTTCCTGGGCGATAAGTGATGAGGAAATCGAAATCTGCCAAAAGCAATGCCCAACGTAATTGTCGTGGACTAAGAGTCTTAGCAGTTTTAATGAACTGCAGATTCCGATGATGCGTAATCACTGTGATGGTGTGACGTGCCCCCAGAAGATAATGCCGCCATTCTTCGAATGCAGCTTTTATCGCCAACAATTCTCGGTCGGCAATAGTATAATGAGTCTCAGCTGGCAGCAGTTTTCGCGAATAATAAGCTACCGGATGTAACATTCCAGTCTGCGGATCTTGTTGCGAGAGCACCGCTCCGATAGCATAACTAGAGGCATCTGTTTCCACAATGAATGGCTGAGCCAAGTCTGGATGCCGTAAAACAGGTGCCGTGGTAAAGGCCTGTTTTAATCGTTTAAAACCCCGCTCGGCAGCACTGTCCCACTGATAGGATTTCCCCTTTTTAAGTAGTTTGGTAATGGGCGTCACCAACTCAGAAAAGCCCTTGATAAAACGCCTATAAAAATTGGTGAATCCTAAAAAGGCTTGGACCTCCTTGACAGAAGTGGGGGCAGGCCAATCTAGCACGGCCTGCACCTTGCACTGGTCCATTTGCACACCGAAGGTGTCAAAAAGTACCCCAAAAATTCTACTGTGGTACGATGAAATTCACATTTTTCAATTTTAGCAAATAGGCGATGTTCTCTTAGCAGTTGAAGAACAGCCTTTTTTTTAAAAACAATTTTATTAATTTTAAAACAAACAAAACAAAACCACAATACAACCAAACACGCAGTGCATTTTGCAACAAAATAATCACAATAATTCTTCAATCTTGTCCACTGCTTCTCCCCTTCCCACCCTCCTTCATGAGCCTGTCTGTTCATCGTTCTCCGTGTCCGCCGCATGCGGCGGGGTCTCGCTTCCTGTAGATTCGGTCAGATCTTGTATTGCTCCAAACAATTCAGCTATTAATGATTTCCATGCCATCAGGGTCCCTGTCTCTTCCTCCCCCCCTACAGTGTTCGACTCTTGCCATACCATTGTTTCTGCCTCTGCCCATTTCTGCAACTCCTTCCACCACACCTCCACCCGTGGCCTATGACAAGTCTTCCATCCCATGGCAATCCTCCGTTTAGCAAGCACATATGCTAGATCTTTCAGTTTATCAACATGCTTAAGTTTTGATGATATGGGGAACCCTCCCAGCAAACAGGCCCAAACTGTTTCTATGATCAACGTGACTCCTTTCTCGGCTAGCTTTCGTGCCACTTCTCCCCAGAAACGCTCAATTATTGGGCATTACCAGAACATATGTGTCATATCATCGTTCTCCTCGTCACATTTGGGACATGCTTGTCGTCCCGCGTTTTCAAACTTGGATATCCTCATAGGCGTCATATATGCTCTGTGCGTTATATATAGTTGTATCTGTTTTAGTCTAGAATTCCTTGACACCTTCTCATGGTATCCCAGTGCCCGTTCCCACATCCCATCCTCTATCGGGGTTCCCACCTCCGCCTCCCATCTAGCCTCAGCTGCGTCAGGTCCTTCCCAACCTTAGTCATCACCATCTCATACAGCCTAGAAATCTCATGCCCCCCCTCCGATATATCATATATTGTTTCTATGATGGCATCTGGTTCTTCTTCTAATACAGTTTCAGGCCACGTTTCCCGAATTCTCTGCACAATTCTGTGGTACGCGATGTACTGGCCCGCGTGCAATCCTGTCTCCACCCCAAGGGCCTCAAAATCCAAAATGGCCCCCATCTGCCAGACGTCTCCTAACGTTACTAGCCCCACCGATTCCCAATGGGTCCTGAGTATCGCTCTTAACTGCGTATCTTCCCCTGCCAGCGCGACTAGTGGTACCTGCGGGGAGCATGGGAATGGGTTCTCCATCATCCGGCACGCTCTACGCCACATCTGCCACCCGAGCATCATCATCCTGGGGCACTCTCTCATTTCAGACTTGGGCAACCAGATCATCTCTCTTAAGTGAAATGGGGCACAATCATGTCCAAATAACCTAAATTCAGGGGTCGCCCCGTCTGAAAGCCACTGAGCCACATATTGCAGCTGACTTGCTACATAATACACCTCAAAATTGGGCAGTTTTATCCCCCCTCTTTCGTAAAAGTTCTGCAGCTTCCACAGCGCCACTCTGTTCCGGGTACCATGCCACAAAAAATCCCTACACATACTGTTAAGTTTAGCAAGGAACTTCTTGGGTATCATGTATGGGACATTGCTAAAACAATGCAAAAGCCTGGGCAGGACCACCATTTTTAGCATTGCACCCCGTCCCATCATTGCTAAAGGCAACTTGACCCAAAATTGCATACACTTCTCAATTTTCCTGAGTGCCACCTCGGTGTTATGCTTGTGTTCCTCCTCCACCGTATGGTACACGTCTATCCCAAGATACCGGAAAGAACTAACCTCCCACGGTATTTGTAACACCGGTAACCGCGTCTTAGGGGTTCCCTTATAGTCGCCTAGCGGGAACATGCTGGATTTTTGGGGATTCACCGCTATCCCAGACAGTTCTGCATACCTCGCCATCACCTCCAGTATGTACTGGAGATTTTCTTCCGGGTATCTTAAGTATAGCAACAAGTCATCTGTGTACAAGGAGATCAGATGTCGTTCTCCTCCCACTTCAATACCTATTGTGTCATATTGCTGTCTGAGGTATATTGCTAGGGGCTCCAGGGCTAATATATAGAGCATCGGGGACCAAGGGCACCCCTGCCTAGTGCCTCTACTCAGTTGCCACCTCTCAGATATTACTGCACCCGTTCTCACTCTGGCCAGTGGCTCACTGTATAGCATCGTCACCCACCTCATATAACCGGGCCCCATGCCATACTTCTCCAAGGCCGCCAACAACCACGGCCACTTGACCGAGTCGAAAGCTTTGACCGCGTCCAAGGACACGATCGCCATTTCGCCCTCGGCTGTACTACCCCATTCAATCACCCGTCGGAGTCGCCTATGATTATGGGTTATATTCCTATTTGGGACATAGCCTGTCTGGTCAGGGTGTATAAGCTTGCTAATTACTCTCTGCAATCTGTTTGCCAGGACAGCTGTCAGTATCTTGTTGTCCTGGTTTAACATCGAAGAGGTCTGTAGGAACCGCAGCTGTGTGCAGGTTTATTAGGCTTGGGGAGCGGTATTATGACCGCCTCTCTGAGTGATACCGGCAACCGTCCCACCTCAAAGGCTTCATTGAGCAAATCCAACATCAGGGGGAGCACCTCTAGCTTGTATGTCTTATAGAATTCACTCGGGAAGCCATCCGCCCCCGGGGTCTTGCAGGTAGGTAACTGCCTCACCACTTATTCTAACTCCTCCAGGGTGATCGGTGCATCTAGCTCCTCCCTTTCCTCCTCACTTATCATGGGTAGTTCTATATCGTCTAATGTTTCCAATATTTCCTCTCGGCTGCCCCCCATCCCGTCTGCATACAGCGCTTTATAATATTCTGCAAACTCCTCGTTGACACCCTCTTGGGTGTCCACTGCGCTACCATCTTCCCTCATTATTGTTCTGATCGGGGGTCTGGGAGCCTCGCTCTTGTATAGCCACGCTAACAACCATCCTGTCTTATCCCCTCCCGCATGCTGTCTCTCGATGTACTTCTTATAATTAAGGTTGCTGAGCCTCTCCCAGTGTTCCGCACATTTCTGTTGCAGCCCCAGTACCTGCTCCATATCTTCGCATCCACCCTTTAATACTCCCTCCAGCTCCTCTTCCATCCGTTGTAGGTCAGTTAGAACCCCGCCCTGCAGGCCCTTCGATTTTGCTATCGCAACCCCTCGCATCACCACCTTAAAGGCTTCCCATAATGTACCCGCTGAGTCAACGCTACCCGTATTCTCCTCAAAATAATTTGCAATCTCCTCCCTTATATCCTCTCTAAAGACTGGATCCTTGAGCGCCTCAGCACGAAGGCGCCATGTCGGGATCCGTGCCCTCGGGGGGCGGTACTGCCACCCCAGAACCAATGGCGAGTGATCAGAGAGGACCCTCGCCTTATATTCTACCTGAGTAACCTCCACCAACACATCCGACGTGGCAAAGACATAGTCCAGCCTCGTATGTAGCTGTTGAGGGGCGGAGTAATGAGAGTATTGCCTTTCTTGGGGGTGTCTAGTTCTCCACACGTCCGCCAGATGAAAGTCATCAAGCAGTGTGTGTAGTGCTTTCGCCGCTGGGGAAGGCCTATCAACCTTGCCATCCGATCTATCTACGTTGGGATTCAGTACACAGTTAAAATCACCACCCCAGATCACTGCGCCACCCATATATATGCCGAGGTTGGCACTCAAAGTCCTGAAATAGGCTGCTGTATCCCGATTTGGGGCATATGTATTTACAATGCTTATCTCTCTATTCTCCACCAGTCCTCTCAGCATGACCATTCTCCCATCCGTCTCCGCCACCTCCTGCAGTGGTTGGAACGGAACATGCGGCGCCACCCAGATTAGTACCCCCCTGGCATATGCAGAGTATGTCGAGCCCACCACCACCCCTTTCCATTTCCTAGCAATCAGCTCCATCTTCTCCTGTGTCAGATGCGTTTCCTGCAACAGCGCAATATCTATCCTCCGCCTCTTCAAGTATAGCATAACCTTGTTCCTTTTCAAGTAGCTGTTAAGTCCCCTGACATTCCACGTGACTATTTTAAGATCCCCCATAGTTCATTACCGTCCTCCTTATCTACCTCCCGCAAATCCCACCTTCCTGCGCGACACAGATTCAACCATACAATTTTGCTATATAGGCTCATGTTCAAACTAAAACTCAAACTCCCCAAAACTATATACATATCCAAGTCCACCCCTCCCATCCCTTCCCCAACAACACCCTTCCCAACTGTTGCCTAGCTCCATCCCTGGATCTCAGGCACCCCCACATCTAGCCCCGTCTAATATACTCAGAGCTCAGTGGGGTGAAGTCGCCCTAATGGCCACTTAACTGTTAATACTAAATGGGGGTGTTAGGACTAGCTCTACAAGGCTCCTTAATGAAGCACCAATCTCAGTGCGCACACTACATTATCTATCCTAATCTGGTCTCATCCACTAACAGGTCGTATCAGTGACTATAGTCAAGTCCCATAGTCTTAAACCGCTCCCTTTCCCAGTGACTTATCTCGTCCGTCTTCTTCTCCCATCTGGATGTCGGGCTCCTGGGGGGAACCCTTCATGTCAAGCCATCCCATGGCATCCTCCGGAGTGTCAAAAAACAAAGTCTTGTTTCTGTGAAAAACTTTCAATTTCGCTGGGTAAAGTAGCATGTACTTGTGGCCTGCTTCCCTCAGTCTCCTTTTAACAGCCCCGAAGTTCATTCGGCTCCGTTGCACCATCAGGGTATAGTCTGGGTAGGCTGTTATGTTTGCCTCCCCTTGCTGAATTGTTCCACCTTTGCGGAAGTGTTCCAGTATCCTCTCCCTGTCCCAGTAGTTAAGTATCTTGGCAATAACTGGCCTAGGTGGGTTGCCTGGCGGCAGCCTCCTGGTTAAAGCCCTATGCGCTCGTTCCACAGCGAATCCCTGAGAAAGGGCTCATCCAGGTATCTCCTGCAGCAACATGTTTTCAACAAACTCCGTGGGGTTGTGGCCCTCCATTCCCTCCGGCAAGCCCACAATGCGGATGTTGTTCCTTCGGGCGCGTCCTTCCGCTTCCTCCGCCCTACTCTCCAGGTTGCCCACTCTTTGTACCAAGGCATGCAGTTCCAACTTGTGTGAGGCACAATCCGCTGTATTCGAGCTCGCTTCCTTCTCAAGGCTCTCTGTGCGCTCCGCCAGGGACCTTACGTCCTGTCGGAGTAGATTCACTTCTTCCTGCACTTCACCGACCTTAAGGTCCAACGCTGTTTTCAGTTCAGACACCACTATTTCGAGCTTGGCCTCCCAGGCCGCTTTCAAGTCTGCTTTCAGGTCTGCAATCGCCGCCAGGACCTCCTGATTCGGCCATGCCGCCTGCGGGGGGCTTGTCTTTGCTCTTGGTGCTTTCCGGGCCCGGCGGTGTCCTGGCAAATTCGTCCAGCGTGGGTTGCTTCACTTTTAGTCTTGAAGGCTTGTTAGACATGACGCTGCAGCCGTGTGTTGTGGTTCAGCTCACCTCCTATGCTCCACTAGTGGGGGGGGCACACACTCAGTTTCAATATCTCAGGCCTTACCCAGGCTTAGAGGCATCCGCACCTCAAAGGCTCATTTGGCCTCCTCCTTTACTTGTCTGGATCAGTCCGCCGTAACCAACAAATCCACTCACACCCACCTACTGCTCAAACTGGGTGCCCTTTCATTCCGGATCCACCCGTTCCGTGTCCTAGTCAGTCTGTGCACTGCAGAAGGCCAAGCCAGTGTACCGCATTCCCGCCACTGATACAGTGTGGCGGGGTCCTTGTATTTATTGTGTGTTGGCAGCTCTACCTTATATATAGGGAGGCTACGTTTATTGTGTTTGCCGTTGTTCGTACGGTTTTGTTGGGCAATACTCGCTGCCTTGCAATCACTCAGTGGTGCAGTCCTGCAGTGTTTTCCGTGTCTTCCGCCCAGCTCTTCTTTACTTTCTGTGGCCGCTCGTTCATGTGTGCTTCCCTGGGCGCATCAGCTGCTTGCTAAACATATGGCTGCTGCAAGCAGCCCTTTTTTCCCGGGCGCTTAGCGTCCAAGCTTCGGGGGCCTCGGGCTTCACGGCGCAGGCACACGCGCACACCCGCGGGGTTTCGTACCTCCTTCCCCGCTTTCCGTGGGGTCGCCTACGGCCCCTTCTGCGTTCCGGGTGCCTCCGGCACAGGCCATCAAGACCGACACGGAGACGGCTCGGGCCTTGGGAGTTCTGCAGCAACGGCGGCCGCCCTTTCGGAACTCTGGAGGCAAGCAAGGTGCCCCCAAAAGATTCGGTGGCAGCTCCTCGACCTACCGTCAGGCGGCCCGCTCCTCGTCGCAAGAAGCCTACAGGGGATGAGGCAAGTCAGGTGGATCTTGCCGTCGTCGCCAGGGAGGCCAAGGAGGCAAGGCTGCTTCCAAGCAAGACTGAACCGTCCGTTGCGTCGGGCCCCCACCGAAGCGCCCCGGTGGGAGGCCGGCTGGCGAAGTTCGTCAGCGTGTGGGAGTCCATCTGCACCGACCGTTGGGTGCTGGATGCCCTGGCCCATGGGCACACTCTGGAATTTCTAAAGAAGTGCCCCCAAATTCCTCCAGTGGCCAGGAAGGAAAACCATGTCCCTCAACTGCTGTTAGAGGTAAGGGCGATGCTCAAGAAAGGGGCCATCAAGCTCGTCCCAAAGAGGCTCCGAAGTATACTCAAGATACTTCCTCGTGAGGAAGAAGACAGGAGGTTGGTATCCCATCCTGGACTTGCGTCGGCTAAACAAATACATCAAGGTGCAGAAGTTCTGGATGCTGGGCCAGCTGGAGGAAGGCGACTTCCTATCGTCGTTGGATTTGGAGGATGCATACTTTCACATCCCCATCCTAAAAGGACACCGAAAGTTTCTCAGGTTCGTAGTCCAAGGGCAGCACTACCAGTTCAAGGCTCTCCCATTCGGATTGAAGTCAGCACCCAGGGTGTTTGCCAAGTGCCTGGCACCAGTGGCGGCGCGGCTGCGCCTGCAGGGGATCCACGTCTACCCCTACCTGGACAACTGGCTTATCCGAGCAGGGACAAGGGAACTTGCAGTCGAACACACAGCAAAGCCCGTCCGGCTGTTCACTGACCTGGGATTCGCCATCAACTTTGCCCAAATCCCACCTGGTTCCGTCGCAGGTTGCGCTGTTTCTGGGAGCCAAGCTGGATACAGTGGCGCGACTGGCCTCGCCATCGGAGGAAAGAACGCAGGCCATCCTGGGCAAGGTACAGCGTCTGCTGGCCACGGACGTGGCCAGAGTGAGGTCCATCAAGTCCCTTCTCGGTATGATGTCCTCTTGCATCTAACTGGTGCGCCTTTGCAGGCTTCGGATGCCCTCTGCAGGAGTTCCTCGACGCCCGTTGGATTCAAGCGACGGGCAGCTTCGAGGACAAGATCTTGCTCAACAAAGTATTCCGCCAAGAAATTCGATGGTGGGGCACCCACGCGCATCTCGCGGCGGGCACAGACTTTCAGACCCCAGCATACCTGGTGACGGTGAGGACGGATGCCTCCCTGGAGGTGTGGTGAGCGCACACCGTAGATCTTCACGCGAGAGGCCTGTGGCTCCCGGAGGACAGGCCACTCCACATCAACATACTGGAGCTCCGAGCAGTGTTCTGGGCCCTCAAGCCATTCCTCCCGTCCCTCAAGGACAAGGTGGTGAGAATCTTCACCGACAACACCACCACGATGTTCTACATCCGGAAGCAGGGAGGAACCAGATCCCCAGCCCTGTCCAATGAAGCCCAGGATCTGTGGCACTGGGCCGTTGCCCAGGGGATGTTTCTGGTACCTTTTCATCTAGCAGGAATAAGAAACACCATCGCCGACTCACTCAGCAGGGAGCTGCGCTCGTGCCACGAGTGGAAACTTCGCCAGGATCAAGTGGATCAACTCTTCCGGCGATGGGGCAAACCCCAATTCGACCTGTTTGTGACGGCGATGAACTCCAAGTGCCAGAGGTTTGCCAGCAGGTTCCCCCAGCTGAGGAGCATGGGCGATGCTTTCTCGTTCCCCTGGGGCGGCCTGTTCCTGTATGCGTTCCCTCCGTTGCCGTTGCTGCTCAGGCTCATCAACCAACTCAAGAGGTCCCGGTGCAGGATGATCCTCGTCGCACCGAGGTGGCCGAGACAAATATGGTTCCTGGACCTTCTGGACTTGTCAGCGTCCCCACCAGTCAAACTGCCGACGGACGCAGATCTTCTCTCCAGAGAAGGAGGCGCCATTCTTCATCACGACCCAGAGTCGCTGAACTTCCAGGCCTGGCTCCTGCAGCACTAGAGTTTGGAGGGTACGATATCCCGGCTGACTGCAGAGAGGTTCTTGCAAAGGCCAGGGCATCCTCAACTCTCAAGTGCTACGGACACAAGTGGAAGAGGTTCTCTGTCTGGTGCCGTGCACAGAAGATTAACCCTCTACGGATTACAGCCCCTCAGGTGCTACCATACTTACTCTCGCTGGCCAAAGCTGGACTAGCTCATGCACCCATCAAGATACATCTAGCAGCGATTTCCCGATACACCAGAACTGCAGGACAGTCGTCCCTGTGGTCTCATCGCCTGGTGAAGGAGTTTATGAAAGGACTGTTTTGATCGTTCCCGCCGTGAAGGTTCCATCCAGCGGCGTGGGAGCTCAACGTGGTGCTGACCAGGCTCATGGGCCCGCCATTCGAGCCCTTGCATTCGGCTCCGTTGAAGTTCCTGTCATGGAAGACAGCGTTCCTTGTGGCCATCACCTCTGCACGACGCGTGGGAGAGATTCAGGCCCTATCCTGCAAGCCTCCATACTTGACTTTCCACGAGACAAGGGTAGTGCTGAGGACGCACCCCTCCTTCATGCCCAAGGTGCCATCGGACTTCCATCTCAATGAGCCCTTGGTGTTACCAGTCTTTTTCCCGTCGCCTTCGTCGCCGGCCGAGAGGACTTTGCACTCGCTGGATTTTCTACGTGGACCGAACGAAGAGTTTTCGGAAGACATCACAGCTGTTTGTGAACTTTGGACCTGTGAACCAAGGGAAGGCTCTCTCGAATGCTTCCATTTCCAGATGGCTCTCCGGCTGCATCATGCACTGTCATTGGTTGGCAAACCGACCGTTGCCCGGCCGTCCGAGAGCCCATTCGACCAGAGCGATCGCTGCTACCACGGCGTTCTTGTTTGGTGTGCCCCTGCTGAACATCTGCAGGGCTGCTACGTGGAGGTCGACGCACACCTTCACGAGATTCTACTGCGTCGACCGGGATTCCAGGGAGGAGTCAAGAGTCGGCCAGGCAGTGCTGTGCAACCTGTTCGCTTAAGGTGAGCCTGGTGAGGAGGTAAGAGATGTTTAATGTTGAGTTTTATGTAATGCTTAATGTTGAGCCTTTGCCACCTCCTGTGGTTGTGCATGTGTGTACTGCTATGTATTCTCATATTCATGAGCATGTGAATCCATGCCAGACCCCATGCTGGATAAGGAACAAGTTACTTACTTGTAACTGTTGTTCGCCAGCATGGGTCTGGCATGGATTCACATGCGAACCCTTCCGCCTTCCCCTCTGCGGCTCTTCACTTGGTCCTACTGCCACTTTACGTGCTACCAAATCTGAGGATGGCTGCCAGGGGCGGGGCTTAGGTCGAGGGCAGTCATTGGCTGGGGACAGTATGACCCAGAGACCAGTGATTGGTTACTACTAAGAAAGACAGATCAGAAACGAAACTGATACTGATTTTTTCTTTACCGAGGATTCCCAGCCTGACGACGGGGAATATTCGTGAGCATGTGCATCCATGCCAGACCCATGCTGGAGAACAACAGTTACAGGTAAGTAACTTGTTCCTTATTGTTGGGAGGACAGTGCGTAAGAAGCGGTCCTGAGCATCGTTTGGGCAGTATATTGCTGCGATAGTGATTGGGAGTTCGATAAGTAGTCCTTTGAGCAACAGGTATCTCCCTGCTGGATCATGTTTGACTGTAATTTTCATTAGGAGTACCTTGCGGCTGAGTAGTATGGCAATGCCGCATTTCTTCGGGCATGAGGAGGCGAAGAACCGCCTCGGATAACGTTGGAAACTGATCCGTCTCTCATCAGGCGTCAACAGATGTGTCTCTTGCAGGCAAACAATGTCTGCTGCGAGTTGGGCTAGTCGGTGCACAACTGATTTGCGCTTTCTTGGCGAGTTCAGCCCTTCGACATTCCATGTTATCATGGTGAGTTCCTTGACGTTGTCCATCATCTGGGCAGACTATGTTTGTAAATGCCTTTGGTTGCCTTTTCCAGCAGCCCGCTGGAGATCCAGTTTGATTGTTGGTCAGTTTTCCCCCTGTTGAAATTGCCGGATTCCCTTCCCAACCCACCCTCCCTGCGCCCCCCCTCCCCTTCAAAACAGAACCAGGTTGTCAGGGCCAGCCTTCAACCAATGAGGCATCCGGCCGGGCCAGCACAACCAAATGATACGGAGGCAACTGTGCCTTTTCTGCTGTTCGGTGAAATATGGTCTTCCAGTGAACAGGAGTCCCGTGGCTCAGATGTCACTTTCTAGGTACGGAACATGTAAGACGGGCCTTAGACTAGAGGGCCCTTTGACATGTTGACGGAGCAGATGGGTTGGGTTCCGTTTCTTTCAATCTTTGCTGTTATGCTTGCTTTTGGATGGGGGGGCCCCGATCCTTCGACGTCTCTCGAGTCGGGTCCAAGAGTGTTTGAGATCCAGATTCAGCAGCTTCTCTGCTTCTTTTAGATTGCAAATGTGGCATGGTTTGCCTTCCCAGATGAAGGTCAGGGATGTAGGGTATCCCGGCGATAGGGGATCTTCTTTTCCCAGAGCCATTCCGTGACCGGTCTCGGGGCCTTCCTTTTCATTAACGTGATGGCCGCAAGGTCTTGATATAGGGAGATGGAGGCGACTCTGCAGAGTGTGCGGGGTGAGATTCTAGCTTTTCGCATTATTTCTTCTTTCACTTTGTAGTAGTGTATTCTTGCTAGGACGTCGGGTGGGGTGGACGTGCTCGATCTTGTTCTGTGAACTCTATCGAGCTTGAGGGGGAATTTGTCAGGTAACGTCAGGATAAAGCGCAAGAGGTCGTTGACATATCGCTCCAGGTCTGCGTCTGACACTGTTGTGGGAATCCCGCTCAGGTGGATGTTGTTGCGCCGAGAGCGATTTTCGGCGTCCTCCTGCTTGAGCTCGAGGGCCATGCATCTGATTTCTAGTGCTGTAAGTCTGTCTGAGTCCATATCAATCTCGTAGCTGTGTTCACAGAGGGTCGTTTCCACCTTCCCTGTCCTCACCTCCATCTCCCCGACACGCTTGTCCACGACAGTGATCTTACTTATGACCTCTGCCGTCCCCCTCTGATACTCCTTCGTGATGGCTGATAGCAGTTCCAGGAGATCTGATTTCGTAACCGCCTGCGTCTAGAGTTCGGGGTCTGTTGCAGTGTGGGTCTCTATAGCTATAGCTTCAGTAGGTTCGGTGCGGTCAACCCTCTTTGCTCTTTCTGTGGCTGGAGTTGACAGCAGCGCAGTAATGTCTGTCTGTTTAGTTGTTTTAAAGTGTTTGGCCACTGTGGGCGAGTCACTTACATCCTAATTAGGCAGAACAGGGGCCCTCTATATTGCAAGGACCCAGGGGCGACCGTATGAGGGGGGCAGCGAGAGGTAGGATGTCTCGCTATTGAGCGTCCGCGATGGGATGGCATTGCCTTCACCCATATGACACTTTGCCCCTGTGTTCGGTATCTTCGCCTGAGCCTTGGTGTAGGGGGGACTGGTGCTGAAAGGGTTATATACCCCTTTGAAAAGATCGATTCAGTCTGTGCTCAGTTGGAACCTTCGTGGTGCAGAGGTTCGCCTGTACTGGCTTTACGCGTGGGCTATTTGCGGGGCCAGCCAGCAGGCATTTCAGTGTGCTGCAGGCATGGGCGTAATTTTAGGGGGGGGCGGGAGTGTTTGTCCCCCCCAACTTTCTTGGCACAAAATGTTTTCCCCATTCATTTGAATGGGGCACCTTTTCTTCAGAGGTCATGTCCCCCCCAACATTTTCAGCAAAGTTTCTCCACTGGCTGCAGGAGCCCGAATCAGGCGGGGCCTCCGTTTTAAAGCGGGTGCCAAGGGAGCCATTGCAGACTGCTGGGGTCGCTCCCAGAACGTTGTTGCAAGTATCTTTATAGCTCCCAACCCTGACCTCAGGCTGTTGTGGATGCCGGGTCCCAGGCCGGGCTGCAGTTGCAGTGCCACAGAATAGCGGGGGCAGAGGGCTGCAGCTGTAGGCGGCTGGTTTCCCCCAGCTGCAAAGCATCCATGGGGAACAGGGGTCACCACCAACAACGATGAGGGGTGTCGGGGGGGGACCGCTGTGCCACGCATCAAGTGCTGCCTTACACTCTGGCAGTGTGTTGAGGGGAAGGCCATCAGACGTGTGCTGGAGGCTGCTGCATAGGCCAGGGGCTGCTTTGGGGTGAGAGGTGGCTCCAGCTGACTTTCCGGGCGGCGGGTGGACGTAACAGGGCAGTCTGGATGTACGCAGGATCCTGGGGCCCCAGGAGCGCAGAAGGGCTTCCAAGCTGCGAAGGAGGGGCGGTGGGAGGAGCGGGTCCTAGTAGCAAAGGTTCCAGTGGCGGGGGACCGCCGCGAAGAGCCGAATTGCAGTGGTCCCGATGTCTGCTGGCAGTGGAGTACGTGTTGCTGCTGGCGTCGCCCTGCCTATGATCAGGAGTTAATTAGGCTAGTAGTGGTGTTCCGGGGTGCCAGGAGAGACGGAACGAAGACCCGTGGGGCTCTACAGCTGCGTTGTCTCTACCCTCGGCCTGTCCAGGTCTGATCTGCACCAGTGGTATAAAGCGGGCGCTATGAGGGGAGGTAGAACACGGCCTGCAGACTCTCAACCTCGTTTATGCCCTGCGGAGTATCGGCCAAGCCGCTCTGTGCAGTGCTGGTATGCTGGGGGTGCAGCTATATTCTCGGGCCAGCTGAGGCATGGCCTAATGTGTGCGTGTCGTCCCCGGGGCTCGCGCCACAGTGGGTCGTCACCAGGCTGCTGGGCTTGACGAAGGCAGGTTCATCGCAGCTAGATAGCCAAGTGGACAGGAGTTGACAGTCTGGGAGATTTCAGCCGGGGAGCGGAAGAGGGAACATTTGGCGACAGAGGGGGGTGACCCTGTCAATACGTGCTCCAGAGGCTCAGGTCCATAGCTGCGCTCAGAGCCTCTAGTGGAATCAGCGCAAGGCTGCGGGCGCAATTTTGCTGCATGATTCTTCCCCCCCGCCACGGGCTCGCAGAACAGATATTCTCCCAGCACCAGAGCTGTAGGAAAGCGGGAGTTAGGTACAATGTGCCTCGGATTGTGGGCCCAACGTTCACTTTGGTTTCTACTTTGAAGGTGTAGTTTCACTGGTGCCTTCACATTGGATGCGAGGCACCAGCCGGGAGCTCTCACAGAGCCGATCCGACCGCCATGGCTCCAATCCACAGCCCTAACTCACCTTTTACGTTTCCTTTTCTGTAACCTGAAGCACTTACTGTAACCGTATTCTTAAGTTAAAAGCGCCTAGATACCTCTGGGTTTTGTGCGCTATACAAGTGTCAAAATAAAATAAAAATTAAATAAATGCACTCCCAGTAACCACGTGGTTACTGGAAGCCTGTCGTACGTTAGTATTGGGAGCATGACCGCGACACTAATGCATGCAAGGGGGCTGGAGAGCTCATCTTTTGCACTGCTGTCCAGCCCTCCTGAAATCCGGAGGTCACCTTTGACAACAAGTTGACCCGCGCATTTATGAAATTAACACAAATGAAAAATGTGCATAACAGCTCTCTTTTCATTTGCATTCATTTTGTTACCGCCCAGATACTCCGCCTGTAACAAAAGAAGAGAAATTAGGAACAAATCATACAACACGCCAAACTTATCTTATCAATACTTCTACTATGTGCACCCTACTAATCCTATTGATGATGCGAAAGCCTCACCCTGATCCTACTCTTACAACCGGTCTGCACGTATTAACTTCAACTCAAATTCTTACCGACCTTCAACTTGTTAGCCCCATGATTGTATTATCAGGCGTGGGTGGGTGGGGATTCAAACGAGGCGGGAGCTGCTGGTGCAAAGAGACTGATGGCCAGCAGCTCCCGCCCTTATAAGCGTCCCCGGGGAGACCAGACCGGAAGCCAGGTCCCCGGGGACGCCTCTTCCGCCTCGCCGAGGGGGGGGGGGGAAGAGTAAAGGCATGACCAGCAACCGGAAGGGGGTGGCCAGAGGGGACAGCCCGCTATGTAGGCTGTCCCTCTAGCGCCCCCTGCGGGGGCCGGTCAGCCTCTTAGCGGGGAGATCCCCATTGGACACCCCCACCTCCTTTGGTCAGTACAATAACACACTGAAATTAATACACAGACAACTTTTTTAAAGTTCTTTGGAAAAAACACAAGGTCACAGTTTATTAGGAGCAAGACAACTTGGGACGGTCCCAGCCACATCACAAACAGTCAGATACGGGTGAACCATGTCACCTCTTTAGCCACTGGCCAAACTGACAAAAAACTGCTGGTTACTCCAGCTACACTGGTACTACCAGCGGGACACTCAGGGGCACTGACCAGGAGATTGTTGGCCTAAAGCCCTAAGGAAGGGAGTCAGTGCCCGTCAAGGGATCGGCTCGAGCCCGGCCAATCCCGAGCCGCTGCAGCTGCAGCGTGAAGTCCCTCATTGGCTAGGACCGCCCCGATATCCGCCACGCTTTGATGGTGGCTCACGCTGCCATCAATGCCCCCACACCTTAGGACCTTGCTTCTCTTTAAAACTCTACTAAACATCCACATTATTACCATACTCACCATTGGTTTATCTGCAACCAGCCCTCCTTAGCTCGCCCAGTATAGCCGTCAGGAAAACATTGTTGCCTTTGTCAGATAGGTGGACCCCGTCTGCATCAAAATGGGAAGGCAAGGAGCTCAAACAGCAATGCCCTACATACCCCAGGCCCTCTGCCTTGGTGAATTTCGCAACACTTCTGTTGAGGCGCTTCCTGGATTTTTCCATGCCGGCCACAGAAATGGCGTCTCTCCAAACTTGCCTTTGCATGACTTCTGACCAGAATATTTCTATGCCTGGCAACTCGTGCGCCACTATGCGCAAAGTCACCTGTATTTGGGCGAGCAAGCGTCCGCGACCTAACTTGGCCAGATCGTTGCCCACCAAATGAATCAATAACCCCCTTGGTGCCCGCCTCCACTGAAGTCGCCAGTGAATGGTAGGCAGCAATGAATGCCACCTCATTCCAGGAGTGCCCAGCCACACACACTGGGTACCCTTGAATCCCAGGTTGTGGCCGATCGTCCATTGCCTAGCCCTTTTCTCAGCACGTGTCACAAATGAGTGGCCGATCAGCCACACTGCATCATCTGCGGGGAAAAACATACCATACCATAAGTTTTTTGATCCCCCAGGATCCAAACCACCCAACTACCCAGCCCCGTCCCTTGAGTCCTCTTGGTCTCTAGTATTCTTCTGGGCATGCACTGTGCTGGGGGCGGACATGCAGTCGATAACGGCCCGACTCCCACCTCCCCACCTTCATGATCGCCCGGGGAGACATGCCCTGTTGAAAGGCTGTGGTAGCTGCGCCTATCCTGAAACTATGGGTGGACCATCCCTCCCCCTGGATGCCCAAGGCCCTCAAAGCCATTGCCAGCACTTTGCGGAATTGAAATACAGAAAGGGGGAAGTGTCGGCGTGAGTTAGCAGGGGGGCAGCACTTGTAGCTCTTAGGTGTATAAAGATCTTAAAAAGGTGCACCGGGCAACATTCCGCAAGGGGGGGGCCCCATGTAAGACAATACTGTAACCTTTTCCTTGCTGGTCCGTTTTGCTTTTCCTCAACAATATACTGACCCCTTCACCTGAGCCTTTGTGAAACAGAGATACATCCCCCAAAGCAATGGCCCTCCCAGATATGCCCTTCTTGGATGCAGAAACTAGCTCACTAATCCTAAATGCCCCAAAAAAGGCCCATGAGAATGCCAACTTGAATAGCGCCATTTCGTATTCACTGAAGCATATGCTAGGTAACGTGGCCAACAACTTTACCAATAACCCAAAGTCAATTGGTTTGCGCATATCTTTCGACATTGGCTCCGAACGGGCCTAGCCTTTCAATGCAGATCGCACCAAAAACCCCTTTGTGGGTTCACCTTTCCCCTCCAATTTGGAGTGGAAGGCAACCGCAGCCAAATGTGATGCTGCCCAACTCTTTGACATGCCTTCTGTGTGTGCCCAAACCACAAAAGCGCGTACTTGTTCCTCAGCCGTCTGCTTTTCGCCCTGCAGATAAGAAACCACGCTCTTGAACTTACCATAACCTTGCTGGTATCTACATCTTACTCCGGGCATGAGGGAGCGCTCACTCAACTCGGCGAGCGCCCTGTCCACACCACCAGCTGCCACCACTCCTTTTTGAACTGCGCTCCCTCCAGTTTGCCCTCCGGGTGGGCCTTCCGGAACTTGGACCACTGAAAGCGAGAAAGAGCGTCAGCAGCAATATTTGCAGTGCCCGGCACATGTCGAGCTCTAAATTCAATGTTATGATACAGACATAATTCCACTCATTTTCTGAGCAAGCTCAACATTGCTGGACAGGATGCAGACTGTAAGTTGATGGCTTGTACTACTGCATTGTTGTCAGACCAAAAACGTACCCTCTTGTTGGCCAGAACCGTAGGCCATAACAACAATGCGACAATAATGGGAAACATCTCTAAGACCATTATGTTCTTTGTTCTGCCCTTCTTGTGCCACTGCTGTGGCCACTTCTGAGCACACCACTCAGGCCCTAGGATCACACCGAAACCTTTGCATCCTGCAGCATCTGAAAACATCTGCAGCTCAGCGTTGGTTTCCCACGGTGTTCGCCAGATTTGTACCCCATTGAAGCTGTCTAAGAATCTATACCACATCCTTAAGTCTTCCTTGAGGGCAGTGCTTAGTCTAATGTGGTGCTGTTTCTGAACCACACCAGCTGTTGCCCTATCCAGCCTTCGTGCAAAGACCCTGCCTGCTGGGATAACTTTGGCTGCAAAATTCAGTTTACCCAGAAGTTGCTGCATTTTTTCCAGGGTGGTCCTGTCCCTTGACAAATTATTCACAATCTCAGCCTTTAATCCATTTACTTTATCATCGGTAACCTACAAGTGCCCTTAACAGTGTCTATCTCAATGCCAAGGAATGTTAGAACTCTACATGGGCCCTCTGTTTTCCCAGGAGCTAAAGGAACCCCCATCTCTCCCATCAATTGTTGAAACGCAGACATTGCTATTGCACAGTCATCGGACCCTTCATTGCCAGTAAATAGAAAGTCGTCTAGATAATGAACCATTGCCCCCCGCTGCTCTCTTCTGCGTGCCGCCCATTCAAGGAACGTGCTGAATGTCTCGAAAAAGCAACAGGACACTGAGCACCCCATGGGCATACATTTGTCTACAAAGAAACCCTCCTTCCACTGGAAGCCCAGCAAATGGAAGCTGGCCGGGTTCACTGGTAATAAGCGAAATGCAGACTCAATATCCACCTTGGCCATCAAAGCCCCTTTCCCCATACTGGCAACCACCAACATAGCCTGATCAAAAGAAGCATAGTGAACAGAGCATAGTTCCGGGCTCAACCAGTCGTTCACAGACTCACCCTTTGGGTAAGAAATGTGGTGGATGAGCCTGTACTTCCCCGGCTCCTTTTTGGGGACCATGCCTAGTGGTGACACAATGAAGTTGGGGAGGGGTGGGGCATCAAAAGGTACAGAAATCCTGCCTAGTTCCAGTTCTTTGTTCACTTTCTTATCGACCTCCCCCGGCAGATCCCTCGCTGAAGGTAAGTTCCTAGCAAAACGGCAGGTCAGGGGTCCCTCGTAAGGAATAACAAATCCTTCCGTGAAACCTTGAAATAGCAAATCCCTCTCGCGCTTTCTTGGGTAATGGTTTAGATGTTCCACTAAAACCTGCAAATTGACTGGCGAGGGACCCTTCCTGGACAGATCCAAATTATGTGTTGCTGCACTTGTTACCGGGGGGGGTGTAGATGGGGGACTTACTGCCCTTTCCGAGGGCCTTGCCCCCGGAGGCGCCTTCCCGCTTGAAACATTTGACCAAGGGATGGTTCCCCCCACATTTCCCAAATCTCGTGGCTGTACCTACACTTAGGACCCCAGTTGCAGCTGCCTCTGTTAAAGAACCGGCATGTCCTATTCCCTGTTTTCTTATCTTCTTGTGCTCCGTTTGAACTACCAAATCTGTAGCTCCTGACTCTTGGCCCCCCCCCGGTCCCTGAGGGGCATTGTGAAAGGGTTGTCCCTTACCCCCATTATTTTGCTTACCATCCCAGTTCTTCTTCCCGCTTTTGTAATAATCTGCCCAGACAATACTCGTCCTTTCTTTACCACCCATGTAAGTGACCCAGCCGTCCATCTCTTTCTGGTCCCATGTCATCGCGGGGCATTGTTCCATCATATGTCTAAACTGCCTATCATAATCAATCCACCCTGAAGTACCGTACCGCTTTGCATCACCTAAAATTGTTTCCCTGTATTTAACCAAACCTGGCCCGTGCTCCGGGTTCTTTTCCATCACTATTACTGACAGTATAGCGAACGCTTTCTCCCAGTTAGCAATGTTCCCCTCCGGATGATACTTCCGGTGCCTCTTATTGTTTTCCTCAGCACTTAGCGTGACATTGGGGCCGGCATCCTCTACTGCCAAAAGGCTGAATATGTCTATATTTTTTCTGGCCCATATCTGTTCTCTAATGTCAGGGGGTATGTGCCAGGCCAAGGATGAGCTGCCCGATAATAAGAGGGCAATTGTCACAGGCTGTTCTGCTCCTAAAGGGGCTAACGGTGAGGCAAGAGGAGGGGTGGTGGTGCTGATGCCAGGCCCTGGGGCTGTTGCAGGCGCAGTGGGGGCGGGAGTGGTGGGTAAATTGTTATTCGTAGTGCTCACAACGGTACCCTCCCACACACTCCTTGCCACAGGTAGGGTAGCTGCTGCTGCGGCGGGAGCCCCACCGCCCCTGACCAACAACAACAATTCTTCCAAAATCATCCCAAACCTTTCATTACCTACCGCGCCACCCACTGGCGGTGTCACTCCTGAGTTCCCAGCAGGAACCTGTAACAGGGGCGATGCCATGGGACACATTTGCGCCTGGTTCACACTTACTACCCCTGGCGCTGCTACCGGTGGCAGGGGTGTAGCCCCCATCCCAACTTGCGCCAGCTCGCTGGTAGTTTGCACCGTAGGCGCCACCTGCAACATTTCAGTTGTTTTCTTACCCTTTTGCTGGCGTTTTCTCTTGGCAGGTAAGGGTTTCAGTGTGATTTCACTCGGGGGGGAATGCCTACCACGGGGGTGGACAGATCTGGGCATCTACCACCAATTGTTGGGGGGGCGGTGGCTGCTTTTTTCCTAGCACTTTCTTAGCCCAGCCCTTCCCCTCACTGCGCATCCTTTCTTGAAATAACGCCCAGATGGCCTCTTCCTCCTCCTCCTCACTTGAACCCAGGGTGTTGGGCACTTCTTCAATGGAGTGGAACAGGTCCTGCGAGTCCTCCACCGACAACATCCTATACTGAAAATGGGAAAGGTTCCGTTAATACCCTCTTTAATGTACTAAATGTTGTTGGGCCTAATACAGTGCTTTGACTAGCCTCTTGTCGCCAACTTGATGAAAGAACATTATTCCTTGCCCTGTACCTTACCACTCTTCTTATCTTTCGAAAATAGGCTTACATTTCTCTTAACCGCTGCTTCCTTGCCTGACCTGCATTCAAAATAAACCATGAAGTTAAACATTTGATTCATACATCCTTTCAGATAAAAAAGGCTTAACTTAACCGCTGTTACTTTGCCAGACCTGTATTCTAAAATACACCCCATGCCATTACACATGTGATCTCAAACCACTTTTTGTGGCTTACACAAAGCGCCTCGCTTGCTCCCCCGCCTTCATGCTTTATGAGGCTTTGGTTACTCCCCAGTCCTTTGTAGGGTGGCTTGCAGTGGCCTGCCAACCAATACTGAGGCCAGCGTGGCGCGGCGCCAAATGATCGGGAAAACAGAAAGATTTCCGGCCCTGTAAACCTGCTGGCCGATTGGATGGAGGGTGGAGGGTGCATTGGGGGGGGCAGGAGGAGAGGGTTTTGGGCCGGGGATTCACCACACGGAACCTCACTTGCAATGCAGTGCCCGATGCGCCCGCCCCACATCCCCCGATGCGAAATGCCAGTCCGGACTATATCGACATGGCCAAAGTGCTACACCATTGGATTATGAACCGGGTTCCATGACCAATCCGCTAGGTTCACCGGGGGGAGGGGAGGCTGGGTGCCGTGCCATCCGCTAGCTTCGCAGCCTCCAACCCCCCGGAATCAACGTTGCGCGGCGGCCAACCGGTGGCAGGGCCTTCCGCCGACAAAGCCCGTCATGGAAAAACCGAGCGACATAGCGTGCAGCGTTTAAACAAACACATAGGGCATAATACAATACATTTGGCACGGCGGGCGTGAGAATTCGTTGCCCCCTTCAAACCGTGAGCAAACCCATGACAGTGAAACCAACAAAGTCTATTGCATATTAAATATATTAAATGATCAACAAAGTCTATTGCACATTAAATATTATTAAATGATCTACACGTCTATACGTGCGTGAAGGAAGAACTGTATCCCCCGCAGTACCCTGAAACTACACATGGCGTGGCAGCCATTCCAAATGAACAAATTACACGTGGCCGCGCCATGCCAAAATGTGGTGGCGGCCATTCCACTCGTTACGGCGCAGCAGCCTATAACCCGGCATATGAACAAATTCCACGTGGCACAGCGGCCATGCAAAACTGTGGAACTTTTCCCCTGCCTCCTGTTCAAACTGGCCCCTGGACCGTATGAAACGGCACCAAAAGACACGCGTCTTCAAATACATCCACATCTGCCTTCTCGTTAGGGTCAGCCCCCAGCATAATATCAAAGGCTCAACCACGATAAGCATCTTAAGCAAGTAATTTTCGGCACAGCGGCCATAACAAGAAAATCCTGCGTGGCGCGGCGGCCATCCACAGCGTACTACCGTGATGTAATTGAAAACATGCATACTAATCACAAATAACAATTTACAAACTCGACAACAGCGTGCCGCGGCGGCCATGTAACGCAAAATACGCAAAATACAGCAAAGTAATGGAACACATTACATACAAAGCGTATGAAAATATAATACGCATTTAAATACCCCACAACAGCGTGGCGCGGCAGCCATCGGACGCAAAATACGTCGAAGAAATGGGAAAAACATTAATATAAAAGCGTATGAAATGGATAAAATACGCTCGAGAAGTCGTAACGCAGGCAGTACACAAAAGAAAAAAGGGAAGGCGCATTCTGTTCCCTCCTTCCCTAAATCGGGTCAGTTCGAGCTGACACACCGGCCAGCGAGCAGACCCCTCTCCCGTCCCCCCCATACTTACCAAGTGCTCCGCGGCGGCCGACCGAACTGCTGGGCACCGATGGACGCAAAGAGATTCAAACGAGGCGGGAGCTGCTGCCCTTATAAGCGTTCCCAGGGAGACCAGACCGGAAGCCAGGTCCCCGGGGATGCCTCTTCCGCCTCGCCGAGGGGGGGAGAGGAAAGGCATGACCAGCAACCGGAAGGGGGTGGCCAGAGGGGACAGCCCACTATGTAGGCTGTCCCTCTCGCGCCCCCTGCGGGGGCCGGTCAGCCTCTGAACATTGTGTTAATCCCGAGACTGCCCGACACTCGATTGAGCTACCGGAAGAAAGAAAGCAGATGCAGCGGGCTCCTCAACGATAGCAAGCCAGTTCCAATCAGAACAACGTAACGGGAGAGGCAGGGTGCAGCCCATGGAGAGAAGCAAGGTAAGCGTTCGCTTCACTTATCCGGATAACAGACAGACGCAGCTGCATGGCCGCCACCAGGGAGGGAGAGGTGCGCATAAAACCACACCGAGGGGAATTAATCGGAGCCCACCGGGCACAACAGCCGTAACGAAAGGCCAGCAAGGAGACACAAAAGGGAACGGCATTAGCAACACAGCAGTGGAAGAGAACAGACAACCATGGACGCTCATGAAAGGGAGAAAGAACATGCACGGATGTTGCAGCATCGGAGCTATGGGGAGGGGAGAGGCACACACGCTGACACCGCAGCAAGGAGCTAGTGAGAGCCCACTGTAAAACCCGGGCAGAATATATGGCAGCAGCAGATCCAGGCAGCAGTCAGCCCCTGCAAGATAGCGAATAGTAACCGGAGCTATACATACATGCAGATGCCACTGGGGAACGGGCAAGTACACATGCTGACACCGCAACAAGGAGCAAGTGAGAGCCCCTTATAAAACCCAGGCAAAATGAGTGAAAGGCCTATCTGGAGGCAGCAAACCCAAGCAGTAGCTAGTACATGCAAGATAGCAAACAGAGCTGGCAGCACGCACAAAGATACCACTGAAGAATGCGCAGGTCAGACAATAAGAGAAGAAGAGCACACCAAGTAACTCTGAGCTCCCGGGCAATATCGAACAATAAGTGGAGGAAACACACTCAACCTACTACCCATCCACACAGAATCAGCCCCAAGCTACAAGGCGGGTGCAGCATTTCTAAGCAGGCAAATAAACTGAGAAGTCACCATTTAACTTGAGGGCATGAACTAAACGGTATCAGGTAATAATATCCCCAACAAAAATCTTGCCGTAAATATGGCCGTTTGGTTCGCCATAGGCGATATTTTTATTGGGGATATTATGCGGGAGCTGGGGTTGTGGGGGTGTCCCTCACACATTAAAAAGTGATGCAGGGGTTGCGGGGGTGTCCCCCGCAGGGTCCATTGTGAATTTCGCTGCAAAAATATGCAGATATTTTTGTATGGCGATATTTTTGCGGCGAAATTATCACATGGAACCAACTAAACATTCCCTGCAGATACCGCAAAGCAGCCAACAAAGGCAAATCCTGATTCAAGCGGAGGAGCCTCTTCCCCCACATCACCTCGTGGGATATGGGGTCCAATAGTCATTGGAAAGCCAGGAGAGATGGAAAAGCTGCAGCAGGGAAGAAAGGAGGCAACAAAACAACAGATACCGAAAGAGGACGAGAGTGGAAGCAAAGCTCCTGGGGCAAAATGGCAAAGAATGCAGGCAAAACGAAAAGCCCTCTATCCAAGGACATAAAAGCTATGATACAGAGCCAAGACCCAGCCAAGAAGCAAATTCAGACATCAGTACAAATCCACTCTCTGGTGAGCTGAGACTGGACTACAGAAACCGAGGACCCACCCATGAGAAGATCAGTCTTGTAGGACATACTGGCAGAGATAAAAAAGGAAATCAAAGACTGCGCTATCGACCTCACCAAGTCAATTGCAGAACTGATCAAACAGGTATCTACAATCGAACATAGGGTTGAAGAAACAGAAACTACACTATGTGAACAAGGATATGAACAAGTGGGGCCAGCCAAACGCATGGAAGCAGTGGAACAACAAATGGACTGGGCCATGGCCAGACAGGAGGATAGCGAAAATAGATTGCAGAGAAATAATATTAGACTTAGGAGCATACCAACAGCGATCTTGGAAACTGAGTAACAAGGGAACGTTCAAGCTACTTTCCAACAGCTCTTGGGTGACAGGGAAGGCTAACTGATCATCCTAGACAGGACACATAGGATATATAATGCCTACCTACAAAAGAACAACCTGACCCCGGATGTAATTACAAGGGTGCACTTCTTCCAAGTGAAAGAGAGGATTATGAAAGCGGTCAGAGGAATAGAATCGATCAAATATAAAGACGCTCGCATTACATTCTTTCAGGACATGGCACAAGCCACATTGTTGAGATGGAAGAAACTCTGCATGGTGACTGGCTGGCTACGAGAGAAAGGAGTTAGATACAGATGGACCTTCCCGTGCGGGACACGGTTTGAATGCCAAGACAAGACGTACCATATCACAAAGGAGGAGGAAATGACAGACCTGATGACCATGGAGGAAGCTACTGGTTCAACGGAATCGCTACCTGAGAAGGATCTGGATCACCGGTCAGGTCGCATAAACAAAAAGGAAGGGTGGGAACAGGGGCACCCTTAACCAAGAGAGAGGGGAAAGGGGCTCGAAACACAGAGAGGACACCTGAATAAATGCCCTTGGAGATGGTGAACACACACAACTAAGATGCGCAATTCTTTTGCGGGAGGGAGGAATGGAACTATGTCAAATCTGGCTGAAATCCATGAGAAAAGAAATGGGGGGCAGGAGGAGGATGGCACGGGGTCGGATAAAGGCCCTATTGGTCTAGTTACACAGCCGAATATCTACAAGTGCACATGAAGCACGAGTTGGGAAATTTGGGGGGCGGGGGTTAAGATAAGTCACGTGGAAGGGACACAGGGTAGGGACATGATTCAACACACACTGCTGGGAAAGGGGAATAACGCAGGACAGACAGGAATTCAAGAAGGACTCTTGATCAAACATGGCTGACATGAACATTGTAACCTTAAGCACCCGTGGCCTAAACTCACCAATGAAACGTTGCTCCATATTAAAACGGCTGAGGGACTTACAAGCATCAGTGGCTTTTTGCAAGAGACCCATCTATTAGCCACAGATGAGCAAAGAATGGCACATCGAGCGTACCCGAAGCAATACTTTGCGTCAAGTGGGACTAAGACAAAGGGGGTGGCAATTTTGTTGGGAGCCTCACTCATATTTAAGAAACATTTCTGTTATAAGGACCCTGTAGGGGAGGACTGGCCGCGAGGCCCTCCTCACCTACAGCTTCCTCCCCAGGTGAGGACCATGACTCGGTGGACGCCCCCTCATGCCACCCGGGCCCAGGTGGAGGAGGATTCGCCCGCCGACGACATTGCCCACACGCACCTCGTCTTTGCATTTACCAAAAATCGAGTCAGGCCTAGATGCCATCTTGTCTAGCAAACACGGCGTGAGTTTAGCACACTGTAACGAGGCCCCCACCTTTGGAGGGCCTTTCATGCATCTCTGTCGCCTCAGCAGCACTGGCAGATCCGCTGCGAGCGCGTTCCCATGAGAAAGTCGGAGATGAGCTAAACCCGAGATGCCAACACGGCAACATTATATTAGTAACAATGTGATATTGCACCCCGTATGACCCGGACCGCAAGGCCGGGGTAGCGAGGAAAAAAGCTGAAGCATCACTATCTGAAGAAGGTAGAAAACAATTCAAGTATTGGTACTAATGAACTACCTCTGTTTTAAAATGTGAATAAGCCATAAAAATGTAACGTTATATGATATCCCTCCAGGTCTGGACTAATGCTGCTATAACCACGGAGAAAGATGTTGACCAAACGTATAACCTCTATCTGTAAAAGTGTTTTTTCCATAGTATGTAGAAACTGGAACTCATATATGTTTACTGAACCACCCAAAGTGGCAAGCATCAATCTCTGTAGGCCATAACCTAGATATCCCTCGTATAACGTCTAAATGTACATACAATACGCCCACAATGTAATGAATGTAAGGTTAGGCAATGAAAAGGTACTGGAATCGACTGTCTTAAAGAAATGTGTAATGAAATTGAAATATATATGTGTGTCTAAATAACGTCAAAATAAGGCAGAACAGTATAAAACTTCTGCATTTACTGATCAGCAACGCACGAGGAAAATACCTTTGTGGATATGCAAGGCCATTCCCTCTCCCACCCTACCAAGCCTGCAAGATAAAAAAGCTAAGACTTGTGCCGCGCTCCCTCACCTCCCCCAACCAAGCTGGCGTTACTTCAGAGGCCCCGGCGCCGCAACCAAGGCCATAGCCTGCCACCTGTGTTATTTACAGCACGGTAATAAACCCACAGATGAACCCACTGATCTACCAGCACCCTTTCATAAATCCCACGAACCCCCCAAGAATCCTGACCCCGTGTAAGGACGACCCCCATCATTGAGACAAGACACAGAGACCCATCTATATAATAACTTCTAACGCAGCAGACAGACATGTATCATTCGGCCCAGGCCCCAGAGCCCCGTCCTACGACCTAAAGTACCGGTCAATAGGACACAGGTAAATCTCACCCCAACCGATAACCACCAGACCTCTCACGAGGTGCATTCCTCATGTGTTGCGTTTATTTTATAAGATAAGCTACGGAACAATTTATTAGTGAACGTAAATGTCATTTTCTGAATAACTGCAGTGTGCATGGCCTAGGGCAACTAAGACAGGAAAGGTATTCATCATTGTCACAGGCTGCCCCAGCGCACCAACACCGCACGGATGACCTCAAGCCGGCCTGCCAGGCCCAACCCAACCCACGAGGCTGACCAGTGACGTCGTCTTGCCAAGACCAACCATGCTGCAGCAACACCTATAGTTAGTCGACGATACCCAATCCCAATTAACCTGTGCCCCCTATAGTGTTTAGGTGTTGATGACGTTTTCTGTATTAGAAATACGCCTGTCTTTGCTATTGTCAGACAGAGCGCTCTCGTAGGTTGCAGAGTTCTTTGCATGCCTTATCCTTGGATAAACTCCCACTTACGCTCACCCGCACTCTGTCTTGGTCTTATTCCCACTACGGGAGAGTCCCTTATTGTCTCTCATTGCGGGGAGGATCGTGCTGAAATTGGGGGCGCTTCCCTTCAGTGGTGACCCCGATAGCGTGATATCTCCAAATTATTTTTCCTAACTCCTTCTTTAACGACCCCCTTGTGGCACGAGAATCTCCGGTTGAGAAGGGATACGCACGGTGAACCGCCTCCGGGAGGCCGCCCGCCAACGGCGACCGGCACAATAAGAAGTGCGCACTCAATGAGAAAGGGTACGGGATCCCGATTGGAAAAAAATCCCCTTTGAGTGCCGCTCGCCGGAGCCAGGGGCTGACCGTTGAGTTACCGGTAACGCCGCCTGGACGGACCCAGTTTCGGAGAGTATCGGTTCAAGACGGGCACGTGAGTACCGAGTGCGAGTGATCGACAAGGGGAGAAGAAGGGGAAGTGGGAATAGAGGAACGGGGAAAGGTAGAGAAGGAGAATTGCGGGGGTCTACTAAAGACGGGTCTTGAAACTTTCTTTATTCTTTCTTTCGCATATGGCCATTAGGAGTAAGAAATAAGTGACGTGGTAGAAGTGACGGAAACCTAGCTCCGAAAGGGGGTGGAAGGCGGCGCCGCATAGTACTATCTAAATTAGTACTGGGAATATATGAAGAAGTGAGAAATAAGTTATTGGTGTCTAGCAAAAGGAGACACCGGGAATATTTTTTAGTGATTGTGCTCTCTCTCTCTCTATTTCTTGTTTTCCATTTCCACGGGGTAGGGGGTGAAAATGAGAAGGGTATGAAGTAGTTAGAACATCTTAAAAAGTGGGGACTCAGTAGTGGCACGTACAGACGTGAACACAGTAACCTTAGTAGGGAAACAGGGACAGCTGGCTAGGGAGGAAAGGGAGGAAAAAGACAAAAGTGTGAGTGGGAAGTATTGTGAAGGGTGCGCGCACCGTACGAGTGTTAGAGACGAACAGGTGGCCGTGAGGTGGTGCCAAAGAGTGTGGACATAACCAGTACTAGATCGATTGCCAGTGAGATCACATAAGTGTGCCTGAGAATGAGAAAGAGATGAGATATGGTGAGTGAGAAGAGATTTGTGCACTAAATTACAGTGGGTGACAATTTTGAGAGGTCCGCTCTTGTCTGTGCCATAAAGGTATACGTACGCATATTTACACCTATTTAAAAGTTACGAAGGCGAACGCGGTAGCGCTGACGATTTAGAGGATGGGGGCTGAAACTCCCTTGTCACACATTTGTAAGAGCTTGCCGGGATATGCTGAACGCATAAATAAATATCATGATCAATGGTTAACAGAATTGAAAGGGGAGGGGTTGCCCCAGATTTGGCCAGAAGGAGGGTCTTTTGACAAAAGCGTTCTCGATATGGTATGTACCTGTATTCGCCTCAAGTATAAGGGGAAAAAATGGCAGACTAGGAAGGAGATATTAGATCTCTGGAGATTGTTTGAGGAAGTACCCCCACCCAAAGCCCCAGCACCAAATATTGATTTACCCTCCACCACAGACAATCCACTAATGATTCCACGAGAGGAAAAGGAACAGGTAAGCATAGAACAACCTGCGGAGGTGGTTATGTTGTACCCAATGCTACCCAAACCAGCCCCTGCAACAGGATATAGCGACCCTATTTATGTGCCTCCCCCGTCGACCAGCACACCACAGAGGCCAACTGCACCCCCACCATACGAAAACACCAGAGAGCGCGCCCAGGGAGGCCCACAGAGAGTGGATATAGAGAAGTTAACGAGTGACTTAGAGTCGAGGCTTACAGTGGCAAGAGATGAACTCTCAAGAATAAAAGACATATGTGAACGCACAGCATGCGCCCCTACACAATCTGGACGCACGTCTAGAGCGTCAAGCGAAACTAGACAAATTGAGGAGGGATGGAAAAAGGGGGAAATACTGTTCAGAATTGAGGAAGAACCGACAAGAATAATAGAAGTGGGGACAGCAGAAGGAAGCATTGGAGATGTATCACGAGAAAGAGGGATCAGAGAGGAGTTGTTATGTGATGTCAGAGGAGGGGTGGATGAGAGCGATAGATTGAGCATGGCAATAGGAGGAGAAGGCGAGGAGCTAGATGGTGCCTGTTCACTGGAAACTATAGAAGATGAATGGATGGGACGACTAAGAAATAGAGTGGGGAAGATGGCGTCATTAGAGTCAGCAGTGACTAAGGAAAAGGAAGCTGCAACGGCAAAAGGGAAATTACAACTCCCATTACTGCACAGAGGAGGTGGGAGGCCAAACTATATACCATGGGCTCAGATGGACAAGGCTAATTTAATGAAATTACTACCACAGCTGTCGGGAGGGGCAAGCAAGTGGATATATGCATTTGAGAAACATACCGCTGGTATACCGCTGGCAGTAGGTGATGTGAAAAGCCTACTAGTGTCCGCAGTAGGGGATCAGGCAGACAGAGTATGGGCTAAGGCGGGTTTTCCAGCTGTAACTTTAGAGTGTGATCGCCATGATGGGGCTTCTTTTAACACTGTGCGAGCAAGGGTGTGGGACGCACTACGGGAAACCTTCCCGGATACCCCTGATTTGCAGTCAGTAATGCAATGTACCATGAATGACGGGGAGGACGCTATGGATTACATTCTCCGGGTGCAGGAGATGTGGAGAGCGGAAACGGGTACGCCCTGGCACCAATCCACATCTCTATTCTATTTCATCATTAAGAGAGGGCTCCCAAAGGAAGTGCAAAAGGCACTAGATAAAATAGCAGGCGTTGAGGCAAAAGGCTGGCCAGAGATCCAAAGCATAATAGTACACCATTGTAAACGGATCAAAGAAAGAGAGAGGGAAGTAGCACAGAAAAGGTTGGCGGACGAGGCGAAGTTGGTGCAATCAAAATTGGTGAAGGTCGCAGCCGCGGTAGCGGGACTCCCACTCACACGGGAGGGAGAGGAAGGAGAGGAGGGGCAAATAGCAATACAAGGAAGAATAGCAGCGAATTGGGCAGGACAAGGGCAACGACAGTGGACAGAGCAGGAGCAGAACGGAGGTCCAACGTGGCAAGAGTGGGCCCCAAGAGGAGGAAGAGGTGGGTACAGGGGTCGAAGAGGAGGACAAGGGTATGGAGGTATGGGAGGAAATGGGTGGCAGGGTCCCAGAGGTCCACAGGGGAGCTGTTGGAATTGTGGGAGATGGGGGCATTACTCAAGAGAATGTAGGAGTAGACAAAACAACGGGTTCCAAGAGATAGAACAATACGGACACCCCCACCCGGGAAGCCCCTACGGCCTCCCCATGGGACAATACCAGCAACCAGAAAATGTAGCACAAAGGAGTAACGCACAACTGCATGGACATCAGTACCGAACACAAACCAGCCCACAGAATAATGACAATGTGCACTACACGCCTGGTAACACTTTCGCAACAGTAGCTAATGGAGCACCCGCCCCCGCACCTTACAGTGGAGTGTCAGTGGTTTCGGGGAACATTTTCGATCAAGGGGGGGCAATGAGACACCCCGCATAGGACAGCCCACAGAGAGCACTTGCGTGTCCAGTACTGTCTACGACCCACAATGCATCAGAGGAACCATTGATAGGAGCGCAGATAGGAGACAAGCAATTCATTTTCATGGTGGATTCGGGAGCGGAGAAATCATGCATTAGAGAGGGCCGGTTCCCGTTATCTAATAGAACGTTAGAGACGCAGGGGTTCTCTGGGGCTGTAATTGAAGTTCCTTACACAGAGGTATTGGATGTGACAGTGGGGGGTAAAACAGTGAAAGCACCCTTACTGTACTATGAAAACTCTCCCATCAACTTACTGGGGAGAGATCTTTTGAGCAAACTAAACATGACAATATCATTCACAGGGAGCGGTATCGTATGCTCAACGCCAGGCATATGCCCCCTCCGCATATTAGCAGTAATACACGGCCACACAATCATGAAAGAGATCAGAGGGGTACCAAGAAATGAGGAGATGTTTGTCGAAGGCATGAGAACATTGGCTCTCATAGTACCAGAACTAAAAAGGGTGGAGTGGAGGATCCCAGCAGAATTCCTTTTTCGCCCCATAGCAAGCCCCGACACTGCTCTCGGGTCAGTGATATCGTTGGATTTGCATGCAATACATGTATCAACAAACAGAATATGTGTGATTGGTATGGACATGGAAGGGTGTGAGTGGCGGACAGTATTGTGTACAAATGCAAATATCCCGCTGAGAGAGCTCTCTGACGAGGAGCTATTTTCTGACACTGAGGGAGATGGTGAAATAGTGATGGAACTGGCAATGCCCTGCGACATTGTAGTTACTGCCAGACAAACTAAGGTTGAACTAATGGCGGTAATAGGAGCACCGCACACATTTTTTGATGAGGACATGAGTTCAGTACCCACTGACTTATGGACTAATGGCCCCCACGATGTAGGGTTGCTGCATGAAGTTCAGCCTGTGGTGATAAAAGTAAAACAGGGAGCAATACTACCCCGGGTGAAACAATATCCACTGTCGCGAGAAGCAGAAGAAGGGATCAGAGAGACAATAGAAGCACTGCTAGCACAGGGTATAATTGTGCCCTCAAACTCCCCATGCAACACATGCATTTACCCAATCAAAAAAGCAAAGGGGGGTTCATGGAGGATGATACAAGATTTACGCCCACTGAACGATGTGGTAATGAAGGAGTTCCCTCTAGTCCCGAACCCGGCGACAATACTGTGCAACATTCCAAAAGTAGCATCACACTTCACAGTAATTGACTTAAAAAATGCATTTTTCTCGATTCCCTTAGCAGAAGAGAGCAGGTACTTGACAGCATTCACATTGGGAGGAAGGAGGTTCGAACATTGCAGATTACCACAAGGATATTGCGAGAGCCCAAGCATATTTAACAGGGTACTACATGAAGATCTGGGGAATTTGTCTGTAGAAAGCACAGTGATTCAGTACGTTGATGATTTATTGGTTTGTGCACAGGCTGAGGAAGAGTGCAGAAAGGACTCAATAACACTCCTGACATTATTGGCCAACAAGGGGTACAAGGTGGACAAAGGGAAGTTACAGTACTGTCTGACAGAGGTCCTATACTTGGGTCAGTTGATATCAAAGGATGGCAAGCGAATTATACCAGACAGGGCACAGGCGATTAGAACAATTGGAGAGCCCAAAACAGTAAAAGAGATGCAGAAATTTCTGGGTATGTGTAACTATTGCCGAGCATGGATCTTGGACTATGCGGCGTACACAAGGCCCTTGTTACAGGCACTGAAAGAAGCACAACAAGAACACAAACACATAGAATGGACAGAGGAGATGAACACAGCATTTAACTCACTAAAAGAGCTGATATCAAGCGCTCCAGTACTAGCAAATCCAGATTATGGGCGCGAATTTTTCTTATTTTCACATTGCAAAGGAACACTGATGACAGCAGTATTGACGCAGAAAACATCTTTAGGGCACAAACCACTCGCTTACTATAGCGGCACCCTAGATGCAGTAATGCAAGGTCACTTCGCGTGCGAGCAATCCCTAGCTGCAGCCGCGTTCGCAATTGAAAAAAGTGCCACGATAGTGATGGGCTGCCCGGTGACACTGTTTGTGGAACACTCACTTTTTGCAATATTAGAGCGAACAAAGAGCACATTGACAACACAACGCGCCACAGCATATGAGATAATACTGTCCAGCGCTAACATCCATATAGTGAGATGTAAAACAGTGAACCCAGCCACATTCATCACAGAAGCATGCACTGTAGAGGACATGCAAAACCATAACTGCGCCACGTACACAGGTGACGAAGGTAAGGATGCAGTGATTTTTGAAAATGCCCTGACCGAGGGTGAGGTGTATTTTGTGGACGGGTCAGCATCAATAGACATGGAGACAGGAGAAAAGCATGTGGGTATGGCAGTGGTACGATTAGAGGAAGATGAATATGAGATACTAGTACAACACCGCCTCCCATCACACTATTCAGCGCAAGCAGCAGAACTAATAGCGCTAATAGAAGCATTGCATGCCGCCAAAGGATGCGCAGTGACCATATACACAGACTCAGCATACATGACAACAACAGTTCACGGTGGGTTGGCCCGGTGGGGGCGGAGAGGGTTCCGACGAGCAGACGGAACACCAGTCCAGCATGCAGAACTATTGAAAGAACTGATTGAGGCCCTGCAAGACCCCACGGCAGTGGCCATCGTAAAATGTCAAGCTCATACCACCAATACAGATCTTGTATCTTTGGGGAACGCGGCAGCAGACGCCGCTGCCAAAGCAGCTTCATATCTACAAAAAGGTGAAATAGGAGAGTACATGTTGCACCACACAGCAAGCCAAGAGGTCCCCACAGGATACAACATGATGTCCACACAGGAGATAATAGAGCTGCAAGAGGGAGCTAGTGCAGAGGAAAAATTGCGGTGGACTAAGAGAGGTTGCAGCAAATCATCGACTGATTTATTGTGGCGACAAGAGAGTTCAGGAAAAGTGGTAATGCCAATTACGCTGTTAGAAATAGCATTTCAACAACTACACTTTCCCGCACACAACACGAAGAAACACATAATGGCAGAGATACAAGAAGATTGGTTTGCACCTTGCCTCCAGGAACACGTCACAAGGTTAGCCCTAGAATGCACGACCTGTCAAATTTACAACTCAGGTATGACCTTGCGTACACTAAGGGGTACGATACCAAAACCAAATGGCCCATTCAGAGAGCTCCACATTGATTATGTAGACATGGGGGAAAGGTGTAATGGGGCTCGGTACATGATTGTGGTTGTATGTCCATTTTCGAGGTGGGTGGAGGCAGGCCCATGTGCCCGCCCTGACGCGAAGGGCGCCGCGAAGTTCCTAGTGCGGGAAGTGTTTCCGCGCTGGGGAATTTGCGACATTATTCGCTCAGATAACGGGACGCATTTTGTTAATGAATTATTTAAAGAAGTGACTACATTATTGGGAATAAAGCACAAATTATGTTCGATTTATCATCCTCAAAGTAATGGCGTAGTGGAAAAGATAAATGGCCTGTTAAAAAGCAGATTATCAAAACTTTGTTTTTCCCTCAAAAAGACTTGGATGTACTGCCTGCCTTTGGCCTTGTTTGAACTGCGAAACCAGCCAAGTAAGGATCACCATTTGTCCCCGCACGAGATCGTCACGGGAAGAAGAATGCATACAGCGCATTCGCCTCTCCGTGAGCGTTCTGATGCACACAGAAGCGCAGCTATATTGGGGGAGGAGTTCACAGAATATCTGCGAAAATTGACACGGGCAGCGCGCGTAATTGCAAAACAACTAGCCCCCCCCTCGACAAGAGAGGAGGGGAACGCAACTGAACCAGACAAATTGCCTGAAAAACCGCTACAACTCATGCCTGGTGACCTTATATATGTCAGAAGCTTTGTGCGGAGGTGGAATGCACCACGTTTCCATGGCCCTTATGAGGTAGTGTTTTGCACACCTACAGCAGTAAAGGTGAAGGGCCTGCGATATTGGGTGCATTTGACAGACGTACGTAAAGCTTACAGCGCTGCGGAAAGTGAGGTGCAAGACGAGGCACAGGCAACAGCGGACGATGAAGTTGTGCGGAACGAATGATTGGAATTTTTGTGCTTTATGAGATGAACGGTGAGCACAATTAGCGCGCGACAAATGTCCTGGACTAAAACATGTACATATGTATGTGTAAAAATTTTTTTTTATTACAGTTTTTGAAAATTTTGCGTGGGGTTCCTTTTTTTTTTTCCCCCACGGTGCTCTCTAAGATGTTTTTATTATTTTTGTTCTTATAATGACATGTTTCTTATTATTTATATATATATATATAAAGGTACGAATAATGATGATTGAAAAGCTACCTTGTCTGTCAACACACCCCCTCCCTCACCCAACCCTATATTTTATCTTCGAAACGTTACAACGTGGAAATGCTTACATGTTTGTATTTAATGAACGTTTGTGTCTCAAACAGGATTTATCATGGCATCGAATGGGCAGCCTGCAACTAATAGATATGTTAGATTTAGAGAAATGTTAGTGGCTAAATTAACGTATTCATTTGAATGTGGTTTGTCAATGTGTGCTATCGTGTTCTTCATCTCAATGTTTTGTCTGGTATTACACTGGATTATAGCGTTCATCTCTACCGAGATGAACGAGGGGGGAGGGGGGAGCAACACCACCCTTGCCCCTGGAACGAAAACAAGTCCGACTGTAGGTATCAAAGAAGGTGATTTCTTGATCTGGGATGGATCACACTTTGTGTGGGGATACTATACTACACCACCCACTGCTGTCCTCTCACAATTGAGAACCAAAAATGTAAATAATGACACAATGTCCCAACCTGGAACATACAACAACCACACAATCCCTCCCGCCCCAATTTCAAACAACGATCTCTTGTTTATCAAGGAGGATGGAAAAGTGATTATGATGACAGAACACAAGTCCCTATATGAAGAATTAGAAAAGGGGGGTGGGGGGGAGGAAGAGGGGCCTAGTTCTTCACCTACTATAACGAGAAGGTACAGAAGAAGGGAGAAAAGTAGGCGGAAAAGAGAGACTGGTGGAAAAGGGTATGATGAGTATTATGGACTAGGGCTAGACAAAATGGAAGACCCACGACACCCACACCAAGCAAATAAATGGTATGCAGATATGAGCACAACAGCCAAACAAACAACCAATGAGAGCTGTTATGTCTGCTCACTTATCCCCCATGCATCAGGCACACCTAAAGTATTGTTGCCACGAGAATTGCCCATTGTGGATGCCCAATGTCTCCTTCATCTCACGCTGTGTAGAATAAAGAACACTTTCCAAGCACACGATGTCTCTTTCAGAATGCTACAGAACAACAAAACGTGCTATTCGCAGGCGTCTGGAGTGATCTGTCTTAAAGAACCTTTCTTTGCAATACAAGGGACACTGTTTTCCGAAAACAAATGGAAAGACGAAGAAGTGCTGTGCAAGGCAGAAGCGCTGAAAGGTGTCCAACCGGACAAGTTGCGGTGGATGGAAAGAACGTGCTTGCCAATATGGAAAGAACACATCCCTAAATTAACATGGGTAACAGCGATGGAGAAACCCTTCAAGCTACAAAGTGAAATACAAAACGAACTATGTTTCAAGGGAGAAGGAAAAATGGCAATGGGAACGAACACGAACTGTAACAAAACTCTCACCATCCCAGATATGAAAAAAGGGACAGCAGCATTAATGGACACCTACTGGGTATGCGGAAACCAGGCGTACCTGCACCTTCCCCAATCATGGAGTGGTAGCTGCTCAATGGCCACCTTGCACTCGACACTAATGGTGATTCCAGAAAGCCATATTGACAGAAGTAACATGATGAAAGGAGGCTTGAACGAGAATGCAGCTTCTCCAACTACACAAGCGCACCTTTATGTCCTGTCCTCCGGGGGGAAGGAAGAAGAGCTCTCAAGAAACAAGCGAGCCTCGAACTACATATCACAAGCATCATCTGACTTATTGGCACAGATTCCAGACAAGTATCGCCTGTTCAGCTCCGTGGAAACATTCTTTGCTTCGCTAGTGTCCAGTGTCCAAGCAAGAGCAAATGCAAAATGGCTCCAGATCACACGGTGGGAACTGATCCAGTTGGCCAATGACACTGAAGAAGGGTTCAACATAATAAAGGTGGAACTACGAGCTCTGCGACTAATGACCATGCAGAACAGGTATGTTCTAGACCTGTTAACAGCTATCGATGGAGGTGTTTGCCGAAAAATAGGAAGTGCGTGCTGCACGTTCGTACCTTCTGAAGACGCAGAAAATGGGTCCCTGTCCCACGTTATCGAAGCAGTACATAACCTGGGCGAGAAGATGAAAATGGAAGGTGGAGCTGAAGATAGCTCGTGGTTCGACAATATCTTCTCGTGGGTTCCCTCATGGCTTGGAGTGACAATAAAGTTCCTGATACCAATAGTGGTGATCATCCTTGTGATATTTTGCCTGTGCCAGGTGAGCCTCCGATGCTGTGCTAATGCAGTTCCTAACGGTGCAATGATGATGGTGACAATGGGCAACTCTGGTGGTACAATTAAAACAACACAAGAAGTACATGTGCAGACAGGAGCAGACAACACCCCCAAGTACCAGTTAGTGCCTATGTGCCGTGATAAGTACATAGTAGATAAACTATGGCACACCACTATCAAAGAACCACGAGACGTAGAACTGGAATGGTATGAGGAGGTCTGGGTAGATCTGGAAGAAACTGGCGACTGTATATATTTAACATGTACACCAGATGAGTATGCTAGGAGAGGTGAGAGTTTAAGGGGGGTGTGCAGAGCATGGATGCCTATAAAAGGAACCCCTGCATGGGATGGTGCAGTGTTAGAGGAACAAGAATGTAGGAGATTGGAAGAGCTAAAGAAATTCGTTACTTTAAGTAACGAAAGGGGGGAAATGTAGGGGAGGACTGGCCGCGAGGCCCTCCTCACCTACAGCTTCCTCCCCAGGTGAGGACCATGACTCGGTGGACGCCCCCTCATGCCACCCGGGCCCAGGTGGAGGAGGATTCGCCCGCCGACGACATTGCCCACACGCACCTCGTCTTTGCATTTACCAAAAATCGAGTCAGGCCTAGATGCCATCTTGTCTAGCAAACACGGCGTGAGTTTAGCACACTGTAACGAGGCCCCCACCTTTGGAGGGCCTTTCATGCATCTCTGTCGCCTCAGCAGCACTGGCAGATCCGCTGCGAGCGCGTTCCCATGAGAAAGTCGGAGATGAGCTAAACCCGAGATGCCAACACGGCAACATTATATTAGTAACAATGTGATATTGCACCCCGTATGACCCGGACCGCAAGGCCGGGGTAGCGAGGAAAAAAGCTGAAGCATCACTATCTGAAGAAGGTAGAAAACAATTCAAGTATTGGTACTAATGAACTACCTCTGTTTTAAAATGTGAATAAGCCATAAAAATGTAACGTTATATGATATCCCTCCAGGTCTGGACTAATGCTGCTATAACCACGGAGAAAGATGTTGACCAAACGTATAACCTCTATCTGTAAAAGTGTTTTTTCCATAGTATGTAGAAACTGGAACTCATATATGTTTACTGAACCACCCAAAGTGGCAAGCATCAATCTCTGTAGGCCATAACCTAGATATCCCTCGTATAACGTCTAAATGTACATACAATACGCCCACAATGTAATGAATGTAAGGTTAGGCAATGAAAAGGTACTGGAATCGACTGTCTTAAAGAAATGTGTAATGAAATTGAAATATATATGTGTGTCTAAATAACGTCAAAATAAGGCAGAACAGTATAAAACTTCTGCATTTACTGATCAGCAACGCACGAGGAAAATACCTTTGTGGATATGCAAGGCCATTCCCTCTCCCACCCTACCAAGCCTGCAAGATAAAAAAGCTAAGACTTGTGCCGCGCTCCCTCACCTCCCCCAACCAAGCTGGCGTTACTTCAGAGGCCCCGGCGCCGCAACCAAGGCCATAGCCTGCCACCTGTGTTATTTACAGCACGGTAATAAACCCACAGATGAACCCACTGATCTACCAGCACCCTTTCATAAATCCCACGAACCCCCCAAGAATCCTGACCCCGTGTAAGGACGACCCCCATCATTGAGACAAGACACAGAGACCCATCTATATAATAACTTCTAACGCAGCAGACAGACATGTATCATTCGGCCCAGGCCCCAGAGCCCCGTCCTACGACCTAAAGTACCGGTCAATAGGACACAGGTAAATCTCACCCCAACCGATAACCACCAGACCTCTCACGAGGTGCATTCCTCATGTGTTGCGTTTATTTTATAAGATAAGCTACGGAACAATTTATTAGTGAACGTAAATGTCATTTTCTGAATAACTGCAGTGTGCATGGCCTAGGGCAACTAAGACAGGAAAGGTATTCATCATTGTCACAGGCTGCCCCAGCGCACCAACACCGCACGGATGACCTCAAGCCGGCCTGCCAGGCCCAACCCAACCCACGAGGCTGACCAGTGACGTCGTCTTGCCAAGACCAACCATGCTGCAGCAACACCTATAGTTAGTCGACGATACCCAATCCCAATTAACCTGTGCCCCCTATAGTGTTTAGGTGTTGATGACGTTTTCTGTATTAGAAATACGCCTGTCTTTGCTATTGTCAGACAGAGCGCTCTCGTAGGTTGCAGAGTTCTTTGCATGCCTTATCCTTGGATAAACTCCCACTTACGCTCACCCGCACTCTGTCTTGGTCTTATTCCCACTACGGGAGAGTCCCTTATTGTCTCTCATTGCGGGGAGGATCGTGCTGAAATTGGGGGCGCTTCCCTTCAACCCAGAGGGGAGGTATTTGGTCCTCAAAGGCACACTGGGAATACAGATTTTCACCCTGGTAACGTTGTATGGCCCAAATGACTAGCAGGACATTTTCCTGAATACAGTACTGCAGAAAACAGGCAGCTTGTGCGAGGGTCAGGTAATAATTGGGGGGGATTTTAACTGCATCATGGACCCCAACCTAGATAAGACGCTCCCCCCTCTAACAATGACAACAGGAATCGACAGGCCCTGGGGAAATTCTTCTGCAACCTTGACCTAATTGAAACCTGGAGATTCTTTCACAACAACGACAGAGAATACACACACTTCAGCAGTGCATAAGGGGTATTCACGTATAGCATGGTTCTAGTCTCGGCTACTCTAATACCCCATGTAATAACCATAAACATCGGAATAAAATACCTATCGGACCACGCCCCGGTGATAGTACAAATTGAAGCACAACCAGATAGCAGAATGGAGAAAAGGCAATGGAGGCTCAATGAGTTCATCCTAAAGGATATTGCACTTAGAGCTCATATGGAAAAAACAATAACCGATTATTTTACTGAGAACGATACCAGAGAGGTAGACTGGCAGGTGATATGGGACGCTGGAAAGGCAGTAATGAGGGGGGAATTTATCTCGCAAGCGACCGCATATGCCAAAGATAGAGAGGTAACCTGAATAGAACAGGAAAAGGAGATACAAAAGACTGAAGCACATCACAAGGTCAAGCAATTGCAGAGCTCACTACAACACCTGCGAAAACTGAGGGCCCAAATGGAGGCACACATAACAGAACGCTCAGAACGCTCAGCTCAAACCCTGCTGAATACCAAACAGATCTACTACACCCAGGGAGGCAAGACTAACTGACTATTAGCGGCAGGAAGAACAAGACCCCTAATCACATCACACACCTACAAGATGAAGGCTGTAATATGCAGGTGGACGAGGATGATAAAATGAGGATCATGGAAAGGTTTCACAAAAATCGTTTATAAAGAGATGAAATCAGATCCGGTACTCCAAACAACCTACATTAGAAATGTGAATCTGCCACAGCTAAACGAAAGAAGAAAAGGAAGCCCTGGAAAGGCCTATTACAGAAGAGGAGGTTAACGAAGCTATAACTACGTTACCCGCCAATAAAACACCAGGGCCAGATGAGTTTGGTAACGGCTACTGTAGGACTTTCAGAACGCAAGTAATTCCACCCATGACACGTTTATGTAACTGAATCAGAGGGAAGGAGACGGTGACAGAGGACATGGGCAGGTCCATCACCGTGCTACTCCCCAATCCAGGGAAAGATAAAACTGAATGCGCCAATTATCGTCTGATTTCCTTATTGAATAGTGATGCTAAAATATATGCAAGGAGGCTGGCGTTAGTTTTACCTATGATCAAACATGAGGATCAGGCAGGATTTATGTTGGGCAGGCACACTCGGGATAACATCAGAAGGGCTATAGACTTGATAGACCTAGGCACACAAAAAGAACAGAAGTTCTCGATAGCAGCGTTAGATGCGAGATGAGCATTCGACAGCCTGGATTGGGGGTTCCTAGAACGGATACTTGGGAAATTGGGACGAATGGTACTGGCTAATTTCCAACTGCCATCCACAAGATTTATGGTGAATGGGAAGCTCACAGAACAAATTGACATCCAGAGTAGGACACGACAGGGCTGCCCATTATCGCCTCTAATTTTCGCTTTGGCAATAGAACCGTTCGCTGCTACAATCTGACAGGACCCTGAAATTCTGGGGATAGAAATGAAAGGTGGGATGCACAAACTAGCCCTTTATGTGGATGACAGCTTGCTATTCTTGAGAGATACGAAACAGACCCTGCCGAGAGCGATGAGTCGACTACAGGAATTTGCTGAGGTCTCAGTGTTTAAGATTAACTTTAATAAATCCAAAGCCCTCAATATAACAGATAACCTTAATTAAATCCACAAACTAAGCATGGGTCATCCGCTGACATGGGAAGATCAAGCAATAAAGTACTTAGGGATAAGGTTAACAAGAAACTATGATGTGCTATATGGGGCAAATATTCCCCCTCTGAAAAGCGCTTAGAGAGTACCTACGTAGATGGGATGCGCAAGACCTCTCATGGTTTGCCAGGATAGCCATGGTTAAAATGATAATCATACCGCAACTACTATATGTCATTAGCTCCCGTCCAGTAAACATACTGGCCAAGATGATAAAAACCCTACAGGAAGAGATTATTACCTTTATTTTGCTTAAAAAGAAACCCTGGATTCAGAGATTGGTTCTTCTCCGACAATTGTGGACTGGAGGATTGGGAACCCCTGAAGTGAAGAGGTACATTTTAGCAGCCCAAATCGCAGCCATGCTACAATGGTCAAACCCAGACTCACATAAAGGTTGGAGCAAGATAGAACAAGAAGTGACCTCTATCCCTCTGGGTGCGCTGCAATCCTCACGAATGCGGAATAGAGCAGCGGGAGGCCTATTATTGAATGCAACAAGGGACTCTTTACAAAAATGGGATTTAACATTGAAATGGGAGAAAATCACCCCAGGACTGGGCCCACACAGCCCAATGTGCCATAATGCAGACTTCTCCCCGGGAATGAAAGAAACCTACTGGAAAAGGTGGGAGGGACCTAACACGCTGAAATTAGAAGACTTCCACCAGGGTGGCAAACTGCTCCCTTTCAAGGAATGCAAGCGCAAATTCCACATATGGGAAGGAGAGAGGTATAAATATATATACAGATCAGACACTGGATCTCACAGACTGAGGTAAAGAAAGCGGGTACATGAACACCAATGGGACTGGAACTAAATATGCGTGAAGGGGTAAACACAAAAAGGAATCTCTAGGTTATATAGGTGACTAGATAAAACACAATACACAGAAGACTTACCATACCTGATCAGATGGGGCAAAGATTTAAGAGTTGACATCAAGGAAGAGGAATGTGGGCAGATCTGGAGGAGGGTTCAAAAATCGTCCAAATGCACAGCCATAAAAGAATTGGCCTATAAAATCTGCCACAGATGGGATATAACACCCCAAAGGCTGCATGTGATGAATAAAGACCATTCACCCTTGTGTTGGAGGCAATGTTGGGGAATAGGAACCTTGGGACACATGTGGTGGACAAGGCCCAAAGCCCAAATATCTTGGAAAGAAATCCTAGCTCACATCAAAAAGATTACAGGGGCACAGTTACCGGATTCGCCAGGAGTAATACTCCTGGGGGCAGAGGTGGAAGGGGTATATGTAGCGACAGGAGGAAATGCAACACTCATCACTCATTTACTAACAGCAGCTTGTATGACCATAGCCCAAAGCTGGAAAATAACAGAAGGCCCTATAGTTGCTTGTTGGTGGGTCAAAATCTGGGAGGTACTGGCAATGCAGAAAGTGTGCACTCTTAAGGCCGGGACATATCAGACATTCTTAAAGACTTGGCTTCGTTTCCATGAATATGGCAGAGAGAGAGAACACTACTTTCATAGGCCTCAATCGCTTAGAAATATGAATGTAATTTGAATCCATGATGAAGTGACGGAAACAATATGGACAAAGGAACTTGAGACCAGCAGATAAGAAAAGAGACTTGAGTTATGCTTGCTAATTAGTCATGTCCAAAGAGGGGTGAGGGAGGCTAGAGGAGTTTTCTATTTTCTATTTGTATACTGTTGGTCTCACAGTTTATACTAAAAAAGAAAATTCAATGCACCAATGGAGGACACTAATGCAAAGCTCTCGAAATCAACATGATTAGTTAGTGTAGGAGCAAATCTGCATACTGGTGTTAAATGTTGATGCGTTGATCATATAAATAAAGATCTAAAAACAAAAAAGATACAGTGGAGACCCGGGTCACTTGGAGCAGGCTTCCCAGAAGACCAAGGAAGGAGCAGATGTCAAGGAAAAGAATGCAATAGAAAGGCAGTGAAAAGAGGGTTCCTACTGTACACAGCCAAAGTGGAAGAGAAGTGAATGGCCTATAGATGTCCTAGCAGTAGACAAAGCAAGGGAAACAGATCAGCTTGCTAAAGGCCCAACTATCAGAACTTCAGGAAATGCCATAGCAGGCTTGTTGTAAGATCCAAAGTGAGATGGAGGTACCTGAAAGGGAACTTGATTACCCTGCAAGCTGATAAGGAGAAGCTAAAGAGACACCTCACCAAGATGGAAGAAATTCATTGGTTGTCGAGAAAGCACAAGAGAAGTAGAGTAAAATCCTAACAAATAAGCTATTCTCTTGCAGTAAGGTCCTTTCTGAATCAATATTGCAGTCAAAGTGCAATTGCTACTAAGGGCATGTATTTTCAACGTTAGCCTGAGAAAAATGTGTGGACATTGGTCAAAACGCTGAGAGGAGAATTTATGGAATAAGTTTGACATGCTTCAAGAGAGGTTTAAGGCACTACAATCTTGAACAGCAGTTACAGAAAAACAATATGAGACACAGAAGAGGAGGACCAGGCTAAAGCTATCACAGAAATGTTGGGCTCTCAGGCTCATTAACGAACTAGAGAGGAAAAGAAGACACTGAATGGGGTGTTCCCGTCTCTGTGAAGAGTATTTCAAATGGAGACGAATCTTCGAGACACAGTTAATCTTGACATCATAAGGAATCCCATCAAGTTCATGACTTTGCGTGTGGTCCAACCTCCTGCTATAACCAAGAAATCCTAAGCTGCTACAAACCTGAAAGAAATTACAAGGTGTGCTTATCAGAATGTTCAGAGTGGAGGTCCCAGAGGTCACCTACACCTAGATGATACGGGGTCAAGCAACAAAGCCAGAGAGAGAAGTCACATATGGCATTCACAAATAACTCCAGAGACTCAAGAAAGGTCCAAGGATTTGTATTAAAAGTTTGTGGACCATAGGGCTGCCCCTCTATTGTCTGCCATGGGACTTCCTCCCTAACCCAGCCTTCCATAACTTCCATAACCCCAGCTTAGTAATATCGACCAAACACCTACTGTCTGTTTCTGTTTTAGGCTACGGATGGCTCCCTGAAACTCTGCCTCTATAAACTCCCTCAGGGACTTCCTATCTATCCCTACTCTATCCAGTGGTTGGCGTTCTTAGGGAATCAGGAAATTTCCTTGACTTGCTCAGTTGGATTCAAGCTTGTTCACGCATGTCCTTGCTCACCTTCCCTCTTCTTCTCTTACTGTCTTTCTCCTTCTCTAACCCGTCCCACCAATCCTCTGTTCCTCTGATGATTCACTCCTCTCTGCTATCGCCTTCACCCTTTGATGGTACTTCTCCTCCCTCTTCCACTCTACTGCTCCCTCCACCACTATACTGCTCCCTCCTCCCCTCTGCTTCTCCCTCCTCCACTCTGCTGCTTCCTCTTCCACTCTACTACTCTGTCCTCCACTGTACTGCTCCCTTCTCCACTCTCCTGATACTCCTCCAACCACTACTTCTACTCAAACACCCTCCCTTTCACACTTCACATACACTCTCTAAACTAGCCTTTCCATACGGTCCTCATCCACACTGCTGTACCTTTACACTCCCTAAAACAATGTCACCTTTTCAAATAACAGCTTCCATACTCCACTGTTTCCTCCATCGTCCTGCTGGTCTCTTGGTCTGCCTTCTTCTCGCCCTCTGTCCTCACCCTCACAACCAACAACATTCTCTTCCTGTTTCCTTCTTAAATCTCCCCTTCATGCTGTTGATTGGCACTGTCCCCTAACCAACTTTCTTCTTCCTTCCCCCTCCTGGGCCATGTATGTGCCAGGGAAATTCTTAACACGGCTTTCAGCCCCACCTCCTTCTTCCATGTGGGCTTACCACTTGGCTCTGCTAGTGGTAGTGCCATTTAAGTGCACAAGTTAGTAGGTTTAGAGGATCTTCCTATTCTTCCCTGGTGGTCTTGGGCAAGTTTGTTAATTTTTTAAACGTTACCACTTGAGCTTGTCCTTTTCGTGGCTCTAGGTGGTTGCACAGCACTATTGCACCTCCATTTATTGTATGACTGTGCTCTCCCATCAGCGTATGACCCGGCTGTTGGTGGTGTTGGGGCTTTGCTGTAGGGGTCGGCTGCAGTGAATATTCCTGGTACCGCCTGCATTGTGGGACAGCTTTTTTTTTTTTAACATTTGTTATTATTTTATAACAACACACCAAACATTACAAATAATTAGGACTTCCATGTTTAAGTTTAACAACATAACATTACAAAATACACTCTTCTGTCCTCCCGCCCCATTAACTTGAGCCACTGTATCCGTGTCATCAGCCTGTTCTATTGTCATTATCTTTTCCGTGTCATCATCACTGTGATTGGTCTGGGAGGGGCCCGCCATAGTGGCCACCAGTTGCCTCCATTCGATTAGAGGTCCCACCTCCTCCTCTCCTCCCCTGCTGACCGCTTCGAACCAAGCAGCCGTTTCTGCCTCTGCCCACTTCATGAGGTCAGCCCACCACAACTCTAACCTAGGCCTATGGGCTGCCTTCCAGCACATTGCAATCCTCCGTTTGGCCAGGATGTAGGCCAGGTCGTTCATCTTACTAATGTGCCTCAGATTACGTGGTCTAGGAAAGCCCCCAAGCATGCATGCCCAGGCCGACTCCACCTCCAGCGTAATGCCTTTTCCAGCCAAGCGTATCTTCAGTTCAGACCAAAACCTTCCCATTGCCGGGCAAGCCCAGAACATGTGTAACATCCCAGCTTCCCCCTCCCCGCACCTGCGGCATCTCTGAGTCGACTGGCCACCAAACCTGGCAATCTTACTGGTTGTCAGATATGCTCTATGTGTGACATATAGTTGGATCTGTTGGAGCCTCGCGTTCCGGGACACTTTCTTATATCTTTGGGCTCTGTCCCATAGCCCATCCGACATGGGTTCTCCCACCTCTTCTTCCCAGACCTGTTTCAGTTGGAGCAATTCCTTCCCCACCTTGGACCCCAGTAGCTCATATATGCGGGATATCTCATGCCCACCCTCTGAGATGTCATATATCGTCTCAATGGTGGCATCCGGTTGTTCTGCAAGCACTGCCGCCGGCCACTTTTCTCGCACTCGTTTAACGATTCTGTAGTAGGTAATGTGTTGCCCTTTATGCACCCCGGTATCCTCTATTAGTTTCTGGAATTCCAGTGCCTCCCCCTCCTGCCATATGTCTCCCAGGGTAGCCAGGCCCATCGGTTCCCAGTATCTACGGACCCCTTTTATCAATTGGGGGTCCTCTCTGCATAGCGCCACCAGCGCCACCTGCATAGAGAACGGAGCCGGGTATCCCACAATGCCACGCCCTGTACCACACTTCCCAGCCAAGCGCCAACAGCCTTACCATCTCTAGTACCTTTAGCTTTGATAACCACACTACCTCTCTTAGGCCGTTTCTTCTTCAGACAGCCACCTGGCCACATATTGCAGTTGTCCCGCCAAGTAATATAACTCAAAGTTCGGCAGGTTTATTCCCCCCCTATCACACAAATTCTGTAATTTCCAGAGAGCCATCCTGTTCCTGGAGTTATGCCATATAAAGCCCCTGTACTAGCTGTGGAGACTAGCAAAGAAGCACCTAGGGATCACATACGGGATATTTACAAAAAAGTGTAACAGTCTGGGCAGGACTACCATCTTAATCAGAGCAGCTCTCCCCATCATGGCCAGGGGTAGTCTGGACCAGAATCCCATGCTATTTTTAATGCTTTCGACTGCCTTTTCCGTGTTGTTTTTGTGTTCCTCTCCTGTCGTGTGGTATATGTCAATCCCAAGATATCGGAACGTCTCGGTTCGCCAGGGTATCGGCAATACCGGTAAGCTCCTTGATAAGGCACGTCTATATCTCCCCAGGGGGAGCATGATAGATTTCTTGGGGTTTACCGATATGCCGGAGAGGGTAGCATATCGTTCCATCACCTCCAGGATGTATTGTATGTTCTCCTCTGGGAAGCACAGATACAAGAGTATATCGTCAGCATATAATGAAATAAGATGCGGACCACTTGCAGTGCGGATCCCTTTCTCCCCATATTGTTGTCTAAGACAGACAGCCAATCGTTCCAACACTAGTATATACAACATGGGTGACCAGGGGCAGCCCTGTCTAGTGCCCTTGCTAAGTTGCCATTTGTCTGAGATAATGGCACCTGTTTTAACCCTCGCAATTGGGGAGCTGTATAACATTTTGACCCACCTGAGATATCCTGGCCCCATTCCGTAGTCTCTCAAAGTCACCAACAGCCAGGGCCATTTTACTGAATCAAAAGCCTTAACCGCATCAAGCAAGACGGTCGCCAGTTCACCCGGGTCCTCTTCTGTCTGATCAATAATATGGTGTAGTCTTCTATGGTTATCAGTTATGTTCCTGCCAGGGACATAGCCTGTTTGGTCGGGGTGTATCAGCTTGCCGATGACTCGCTTAAGCCTGTTTGCTAGCACTGCCGTAAGAATTTTGATGTCCTGGTTAAGCATCGATAGGGTGTGGGACAGCTTTTACTGCTGGCTACATCTTGCTCTAGAAAGTAAAAGAAAGACTGGCAAGTTTCTGTACCTCGAGGTCTGGCAAAGTGAACAATCTGCCTTCAAATATATAGGCACGTTGGAGAAGGGGTGAATACTGAGTCCCTCTCACTGCCACATTCCCTTTCAGGGGCAGGGCTGGCCCCTCCTTGACAGAGTCAGGTTACTTGTCCTGTCACAGAGGAGAAAATTCAAAGTTTGACTTCTCCACTCGCTGTGAGGACCAATGGAAGATGGAGAAGTGTTAAGAGGGAGGTGTGTGCTGATCTGATAACTTCCAATACTAAAGTTAAGTGTGTTTCTCAATGTGATCATATGACCTGCCCCATGTAGCTACAGAAGGAAGAAATAGAGAGTTGATGAGAGAAGTGAGGGCAAAGCTCTGATTTAGCTGTAGTCCAGAATGCCTGATGTGTTGAAGGGCTTTGGAGCGAAGTCTTGTCTAAGCTCAGAGAAGTGTTCAATGTTAAAGGTATTTATACCGCGCACCGTCACCAATGGAATTGGTCCCCTTGCGCTCAGGCGGATCTGTAAAACAAGAGGCAGGCGGCTTTGGTTAGTCAGGTGAAGAAGGAATAGTAAAGCTAGAGAAGTAGTGTGCTGTTGGCAGCTTCAGTTCGGTTTTCACTGTGCGCTGAGCTCTGGTGTGAGTATCGGACCGATGCGAGACCTCGTGCGTTGTTGGTGCAGTTTATGTGTTGTTTGCTTGTTGTTGTTACAGTGTGGTGAAGTGCGTGCGGTTTGCTGGGCGAGAGATGGTTGTGTGGATTTTCTGGTGATTTTCGGGTGAGTGAGGTATGCAGAGGTTTGAGCTTGGGTTAGTAGGTTATATATCCTAAGTCATTGCAGGACTTGTTCTATTTGACGGGTATTCCTGTAGGTAAGCTTATTGCCACTTTCCTTTCTTGTCCATCTTATTATGAGTGATGGCGTGGTGCGTTCCCGGCTGTGTTGTATATGGACTTAGTGTAATGGGACGGGGTGTGTCTAGTCCCCTCTCCTAGTGTTGGTGCCGTGGATTTGCAGTCCCCTACTCCCTTGCTAACTATTTCTGTCAGTGGTCTGTAGGTGCAAGTGAGTAATTCGGACCATGGTGCTATTGGGGGTTGTCCTTGTCCTTTCGTCCTGGTCTAGCCGCGTATTCAAACTTTAGTTTCGTCCTGTCATAGCTATCTCTCAGTTGGTGAGCTTGGTATGTTGTAGAATGTCTTCCTTAGATTCTGTTTGTAGTTGATTGTATGGTGGGATCCGGGATTGGTTTCTTTATTCATCATTGTTTCAACTATGTATATGCCTCTATGGGCGTTCTTCTAGTTATGCAGTGAAGTGCAAGGATTTTAGGGGTTTCCTGAATAGTAGGTGATTTCTTGTGTTACATATGTCCTTGGGTAAGTCGTTCCAAGTTTTTGATGTGAGGTGAGAGAAAGAAGATCCTCAGAGTTTCCTTTTGTTGTAGGCTTTCGGTTCCAAGCAGATGTCGTAGCTTGATCTGAGTGTCCTTTTAGGGTGATGTAGGCTTAATTTGTCTCTCAGGAACTCTTCGCCTTGGTTGTGGATTGCTCTGTGCGTGATGCACATTGATTTGAATTTTGCTGTTTTATTGGTAGCCAATGTAGTGTTTTTAGCGCTGGTGTGATGTGTTCTCTTCGGGGAAGTTTGAGGAGTAATATGGCTGCCGCATTTTGTATGCTTTGTAGTCGTTCAGGCATGTCCAGGCATGCCCAGGTATAGGCTATTGGCATAATCTACTCTGGACATGACGAGAGCGATGATGTTTTGTTGGCGAATGACAGGAATGGTAGGATTCTTTTTACCGCTCGCAGGAGAAAGAAGCATTTCTTGAGTAGAGCTTTTACTTGTGGCTCAACAGTAAGTTTGTTGTCTATCAGGACACCCAGGTTTTTTACAGTAGATGATGGGGCTGAGGTTGTACGGAGTTCCCTTGGCCAAGGTATGTAGTGGTTGTCTCCTCTATTTTTTGTGATGATCATTATTTCTGTTTTGCCTGGGTTGAGTTTGAGGTAGTTCGAGTTCATCCAGTTGTATATATCACAAAGTGTCTGGTTTTGGAGACTGAACCAAGTGGGAGCAGCAAGGATGAGCGCTAGAGCTGGAGCAGGCCTGCGATCAGCTGTGGAGAACCCTAGAAAGATAGAAGTGGTGCAAAAAAGTCAAGCTCAAGGGCAGACTTATAGTTGCCAGCCAAAGAACCCAGTGCAGAGTGAGTGAGAGACAGACAAGCCTGACAGTTGCTGGGGCAGCTTGGTACCATTGGCAAGCAGAGAGGAGGGGACACCAAGGTGATGAAAGCGATCGAAGGGTAGGAAGAAGGAGACACATGCTGTTTACCACTGAAGGATGAGAAAAGTGGCCGATAGACAACCTGTCTCAGAGTAATGGTGAGGGCAGGAGAAAGATGCTGAGAGTGGTGAAATAGCTTCATGGACTATGAGAATCTTTGTAAATCCAAGGTGAGAAACACTGCAACCTGGAACCAGTAAAGAAATCCCTAAAGCCTATGAGCATTTTTGTAAAACCAAATGAATACACACTGGAACAGGGAGAGAAATTTCCCGAAGTGTGTGAGAGTTTCTGAATAGCCATGTTGATGCACTCTGTATACTGGACCCAGAGCAGAAAGTGCCTACATCATATGAGAATCCTTGTAAAGCCCAAATTGAAGTAGCTACATAATACAACTGGGAAAATGTCCTAGAGTGTAGGGGAACATTTTTAAAACTAAGTTAACACACACTGCATCCTGAACCTGAGAGAGAACGTTCCCAAAGCGTATGAGAGTCTATGTAAGGTCAAGTTGAGAAAGACTACAGACTGCAACCCGGGGTGAGAGTGTCTAAAGCATTTGACAGTTTTTGTAGAGTCAAGGTGAGCCTTGCTGCAAACTGCAACTAGGATGGATATGCCTGTAATGTTTGTATTGTATTGTACTTATAATTTGTATAGCACAAATATTACCATTATTATAGTTTAATTGTGCTGTTGGTGGGAACGCCCTCAGAGGAATGAAGTCCAGAGTGTTGGAAGTCGTGGAGCACGATTATGACACATATGTGCATTTGGCCGACAAAGGCTTATCAGGGCTGGCCAGGCACTTCTAGAGAAGCAACCCATGCAGTCAGGCATGTGGATGGGTGCTGAGAAGAGCAGGGTGGCATTAGTGCTAGAGAAACGCTATGTGTTCAGCGTGCTAAACTGTATCATAGGTGTAGTCAGGTGTGAGTAGGCAGAGAATTTATATGAACAGCACAACCATTTTGTGTCATAGTCCTTGCTGTATACTGCTGTGTGTGGTAGGCCATGCCTGCGGCCAGTGTAGTGGTGTATTATACGTACCTTGCCGCCATTGGTGGCCCTTTTATGCTAGGGCACTCGCTCAGGTATTTTGGTGTTTTTCTCTTGGTTCTTGTGGCGGTGATAAAAAGAGTTAGCAGCAACAACAGTCTATGCTAAACGTAATCACCATTGACTCATTTGAGAGTCAACAGTACATGGTGAAATGCCTACATCTAGAACACCTGAGCAGTGGGAGAGAAATGCCTACATTTGAAAGTCAACAGTACATGGAGAATTGCATACAATTGAGACACCTGAGCAGTGGGAGAAAACGCCTAAGTCTGAGAGTCAACAGTACATGGAGAAATGCCCACATTTGAGACACCTGAGCAGTGGGAGAAAATGCCCAAGTTTGAGATTAAACAGCATATGGAGAAAGGCTCAAACTCGAGAGTCAACAGTACCTGTAGAATCGCCTACAATTGGGACACCTGAGCGGTGGGAGAAAATGCCTAAGTTTGAGTGTCAAGAGTACATGGACAAATGCCTTCATTTGGGACAACTGAGCAGTGAGAGAAAACGTCTAAATTTGAGAGTCAACAGTAAATGGAGAAAGGCCTAAATTTGAGAGAACAGCAGTGAATGAGAATGAATTACTAGCAGGCTGAAATGGGTGTACTAAGTTATCTAAGGTAATAAGAGTGCTTGGGCTTTAATGGAATACAGTAAATGCTGTACTCCCCACCCAAACCATGCTTACCTTATCAGTCGCTGCAGGGTGACGGCAGTATGCTTCACAGGCGAACACGGGCAAATCGCGGTCTGGAGCTGCTTCTTCAGGAGCTGCCCTTTGCCTTGGGGCCCTTAGCCAACGGGGCTGCCCTAGCAGAGGGGCTTCCGTAGGGGGTGTTGTTAAGAGCCTACCTCCTGGAGTGAAACTGCCAATCACAAGCACAGGATGGGGGAGTGGGACGGGGTGAGGTTGCACCAGTGCAGCAGAGACTGCTAGAAAGATGAAAAAAGACTGAGAAAAACAGGCAGGAAAGCAGGGGAATGTAGGAAAAAAACTAGCAGGAAAGCAGAGAAATTGAGGAAAAAACAAGCAGGAAAGCAGATGAATGGAGGAAAGAAAGGGCAAGAAAATAGAGGAGTGCAGGTAAGAAAAAGGGAAAATTACAAACTAGAGTAGGGGGTACAGGGGGCAAAAGCGCAACACCTACCTCATCAAGGCTAGGTTGCTGGATGGAAAGAGCGTCTTGGTCTCCAGAGGAGGCCTTTGCATCCCTAGGGAAAACAGTCAATCATGGGCACAGGGAGGGGGGAGGAAGAGGACAGGGGAGAGGTTGCACAGGTGCGGCAGAGACCGCTGGAAAGATGGAACAAAGACCATGAAAAGATAGGCAAGGAAGTAGAGGAATGGAGAAAAAAATGCAGGAAAGCAGAGGAATGGAGGAAAGAAAGGGCAAGAAAGCAGGGGAACGATTACAAAATGGAGGAGGGGTACAGGGAGCAAAAGCACAACACCTACCTCATCAATACCAGGACGCTGGATGGAAAGAGCCTCCTGGTCTCTGGAGGAGGCCTTGTCTTCCCTAGGGGAAACAGCCAATCAAGGGCACATGGCGGGAGGAGCAAGGGGCAGGGGAGAGGTTGTACAGGTGTGGCAGAGGCCACTAGAAAGATGGAAAAAAGACAGAAAAAAGCAGGAAAGCAAAGGAATGAAGGACAAATTGAGAAGGAAAGCAGAGGAATGGAGGATAAAACGAGCAGGTAAGCAGAGGAATGGAGGACAAGCGAGCAAGAAAGCAGAGACATGGGGCAAAGAAAGTGCAAGAAAACAGAGTAGTGCAGGTAAGAAAGATCAAGAAAGCAGGTGAAAGAATACAAAATGGAGGAGGGGCACAGGGGGCAAAAGCACAACACCTACCTCATCAAGGCCAGGACGCTGAATGGAAAGTCATGTTGAGAAACTCTGTAGACTACAATCTGGTGGCAAAGTACCCCAAACACATTAGGGAGACTGTACCAAACTAAGAATATTTTCATCCTAGAACTTGGAAATAGAGGCCTTACAGCTAAAGTCAAGGAAGAAAGCATCACATATTCTGTGTGTGTTCCTTTGAGGAAGCCACAACTGTGGTGGGGACTATTTCTATGGGATCCAATTTGTATTTATTTCTTAGTTAGGATGTTCAGTTCTGTTTTGTCCAGGCCCCTCTAACAAGGGTATAGTAAGTAAGCCCTGACTACTGAGGCACAAGTGTCACCCAAATAGGATACATATGTAAGTAAGTGACAGTAAGTTACTTGTTCTTCTTTTTTGTCATTGGGATGCCCCAGACATATACCTTTTCACAACATGAGAAAACAGAAAATGAAAACAGAAAATGACAATGGTTCTCATGGCTCCATGTACCCGGGGTTACTGACGAATGGCTTGATAAGCTGGTACAAATATAATCTTTACGCTTTAACCTTGATCACACTTGGAGGCGTAAATACAATTCGTCGCCCAGACAAATTAAGTACATGGATCTCCCCAATCACTCAGTATCCCGCACAGTTCAGTACCCCAGCCCAGCATTATACAAAATGGTAACATGGCTTCCGAGCTAATTTGAGGGTTCACCTTTCAGCTGTTGTGGCATGTAGGATATTACCTTAAAAAATGTCGATTTTTAAAAGGAGTCATCCTTGATTTCCATGAGGGTTTGCTTGGCTGTAACCTATCCTGAACATTGTAGTCGAATGTGTTCTCACCTTAGTATTGTCACTGCAGGTGGTGACTGCAATTTCCTTTCAAGGAGGTAGAATATCTATTCACTCTCGTATCAGCCCGAGTTAATTAGTACAAGCCTCTGTCACCTAATGACCTTTTTATGGCTCTCCAAAGAGCCAAAGTTGTCATTTGACAGCACCCGATTTTTCTCCCAAAACCTGTTCCACAGTGTAGTGAAAAGGGCATTTGCTCACCCCGGGACCAGCCCTGAACACTCTATCACCCCCCCCCCATACAGGTCCGACTCTGGCAAAAGCCATGAACACAATGTTGGAGAGACGACACCTTCAGCATAAAACTTAGCATTTATTTGAAAGAAAGCACAATATAAAAGAACAGTAAATTTAGCAGCAATTTGGAAATAATAATATGCAAGTTAGAGAAATCACAAATACTCAGAACAAGGTGTTGTACTGCTTAGCTGGGCTGTACACATGCATACTGAACAGCAAACACAGGAGCCATGATCACTGATGTCCTTCCCTTTATTCCTCCTTCTCCTTACTGCCTTCTCTCTTCCCTGGCCCCTCCCTTTCCTCCCGCTTCCCGCTCCCTCCCATACTCTGGGCCTTCCCTCTTAAAGGGGCTCTGTCCCTTTTCCACTTGCAACACCTCCCCCTTGCTTAACATGAGGCTTCCCGGGTTACATTTGCTTGATGAGCCGTTGAGGTCTCTTTGTGGTTCGATGGGGCCTGCTTGGTTGCTCGTGGGTCTCCTCTGCACTCTCCCATTGCAGTGTTTCATGAGTCTCTGCTCTCTCTTTTCCCTCCATCTCGATTGCTTCCTCTTTCGTTGGTTCATGCTCTTCAAAGTATAACTCGTGGAGGAGGGAGTCCTTTGGCGTCATCCTGCCATAGTTCCTTGTCGTATTTGTCACTTGTTCATTGTCCCTTGTCGCTAGGATGGGATCTATACTGTTCGCCCGTCCTTTGGTTTTGCTTGCCTCTCCCGCATCTTGCTCGGGCACGTGGTCCTTCTTGTGAGCTACTTTGAATGACTTATAGTGAATGCTGATGAGTGCGTGCTGTGGTGCTGTCCGGTGGCTGTGTCCTATGGCGGGACTCGGTCTCATGCGGATGGTGTCAGGCACTCTGTGGTCTCCTTGGGTTGGGTCGCGTTGACTCTCCTTTTGGCTGCATTGTCTATGCCGTCCTCCATTGGACGACATGGTCTTGGGGTTTGTCTAGGGGGTATTCTTCCACCCTTGTCTGGTACAGTTGCCTTATGCCGACGTTTCCTGTGGCTTCCACATTCCCCCCCCGTACGATTTCTCGAAGGGTACTGGGTGGTTGCGAGGTTCATAGTCCTCTCGCAGGACGGGTGAGGTTTGTGTGCCAAGTGCAAGTCTGTCCCCTTTTGGGTGGGTTAACTCAGGGTAGAGGGGGTGTGCAGGCCTGTGACGTCTAGGTGGGCTGGTGTTCGTGTCTTGATGTCTTTCCTGGTGTCAACCCATGTCATCGAGGTACTCAGGTATTTTGCTTGGGCTGATGGTGTGGGTTGGCATGCAGAGCTTGTGGGTGGTCCTGTTCTGCACGTTGCCTGAAGGTGACCTTCCTGACCACAGCACCAGCATGTTCGTCCAAAGGCTGGGTATGGTTGTCTGTGTGTGTATTTCTAAGTTTTCGCCTTCTCCAGGGTCGAGTGGGCTTGGAGTATTGCAGTTGCTCTTCCGTGAGGGCTGCGATAGCGTCGCGTTCAAATTTCCTTTCAATGGCGGCTGCCTGTGCGTCAACTCTCTTGTATGTTTTTGCCAGATTGAGTATTTTCGCTAGGGGTAGGGGCTTTTTGAGAAGGTGCTTTCAGAGCGTTGACGAGGTGCACACTTCTATGATCCTCAGTCTTATAGCTTCTTCATCATTGAAGTTGGCGAAGTCGCAGTCCACTATCCTCTGCTGGAGGCGTACTACGAATTCTCCAATGGATTTGTGCGGACGCTGTCTGTGTTGGTTAAATGCAAGGCGTTCGTAGTCTTTGTTGGAGTCTACTATCAGCTTGTCGTTGACTGCATCGAGGAGGCGTTGGTACGTTGTCTTGTCTTTTGCTGGAATTGTCTTGATGATGTCCTTTACCTCTTTTCCTACCATGTTCTTGAATATGCTGAGTCTGTTTGGCGGGTCTTGGTTCCGGATGGCACCTAGGAAGTCTTCGACCCATTCTTCCCATCTTGTTCCTTGGTCGTGGTGCGGGTTCAAGGCGAATGGGTTAGGGCGTCTCATGACAGCAGCATATGATGTGGGACCCAAGTCTGCTAGGGTTTGCGCACTTGCGTCAGCATCTGCTTGCGCTTGGTCAACCATCGTGGCCGGTGTTTAGTTTGGTTATGGAGTCGCTGTGCCTTTTGTATGGTCCTTTGGTTTGTATGGGTGGGTCTGCGTTTACTTTCGCCGTTGTCGGTCCCGTCTGGTACAGGTCTTGTCTGCTGCTGGTGCGCATATGTTTGGGCAGCTTTCGAGGTCTGTCTTCTTTTAATTTCCTGTGCGTGTCCTTGTGGTGGTGTTTGACCTGTGACGCGCTGTCATCGTGAGCGTAGTCGTCGTATGGTGGGCCGGTGTGAGCTTTAGTTGCCTTTCTTTCGTGTTGGGTTTGGGGTGGCTCCCTGGACCTGTTCAGATGGCATCTGCCATTTCTGTGGATATCTCATATGGTATTGGGGCCTGCCGTGTGGCCTGGTTCGTGATGGGGTTGCCCTTTGGTAACACTTTCCTTGCCACTTTTATATGATAGGGTGCTTTCTGTGTGACTGCTGCTCTGCTGTGTCAGTGCACTTGGATGCCACGTGACTTTCCCTGTTCATGTGAATAGCCTCCTTCGTATGGCCGCTCCTGTGACGGCTGCCTGCGTCTGGATGTGGTCCTGGCATGATAGGGGCTGTTGATGGTGTGCCGTTCATGGGCATTGGGCCACAGTGCACATGTGCGTGGTGGCTGATGAGGTGCGGCTGCTTCGGGATTATGTGCGCCGCGTGGTCCTTGTACAATGTTTGCGTGGCCTTTGTCAGGTAGGCCTACGGGGCGGGCGGCTGTGGGGTTCCCTTTGTGCAGCGGTGTGCCTTTTCGAGTGTTGTCGATCTTTTATTGGTTTTTTTTCTCATACGCTCGCAAGCATTGTTGGGTGTGTGGGTGTGGCGCTCGTTTTGGACCTGCCGCTGCTCTCTAATGCTGCGTAGTGCTGGCGGATGTGCCCCGTGCCTTCCGTTTTATTGGGAATGTCAAAGCGTTCCTGTGAGCATGTCAGGTGTGCGGGCTTAGGTGCCCGTGTCAGGCTTGCATCCGTCCTTGCGCGCTTTGTTATGCGGCGGTGGGGGGGCGAGTGGGGTCTCTTACCGGGATCACACCTGGGCCTCCCTGCTCATCCGCCGCGGTTTTCTTCTGCTCCTCTGTTCCTCCGTGTTACGATACGGACCGCCGGGCTCCTCATCCCTCCATCTGCTCTTCGTTGCGTCGCGGGTTGCTGAGCTCAGTCGGGCAGCTGGGCTCCTCTTGTCCTTGGACGTTCTCTCTTCGGCGTGGCAGCGGGATACCTGGCGTCCAATTTGCTGGGTGTCCCCTGGGTGCATACACGGCAATTTTACTGCTGGGCTCACTGTAACTTCGGCCCTACTTTTTCTGCTCTTCCCTGCTGGGCACATGGGTCCTGCACCTGGGCTTCTCCGCTGCAGGGCTCACGGGCCCTCCGTCTTCCTGTTCTGCTGGGCGCATGGGCCCCTGCTCACTGCGGGCACATGGGCCCCCAGATGCTGCTGGGTACACAGGCCCTCCGCCACCTCTGCTGTTGGGCGCACAGGCCCTACCTCACTGCGGGCACACGGGCCCCCGGATGCTGCTGGGCACACGGGCCCTACAAAGCTACTGGGCACGCAGGCCTTCATTCACTGACGGCGCGCAGGCCCTCGGCCATTGCTGCTGGGCATTTCCAACTCTCCCGCTTTCCTGTGGGCGCTACTGCTGGGCTCATACCCGTCGTCTTGCTGGGTCGGGTCCACCGCACCCTCCTGTCTGCTGAGTGCAGTCTGCCCTCTACTCTGCTGGTCCTGCGGGGCTCACCGCGTCCCTCCTGCAACCTTCTGCCAGCACAGGGCTCCTCTCCCACGGCGTCGTTCCTGTTGCTGCACTGTCGGGCTGCTTCTTCCTGGGGCACTTTTATTCTCTGCTGCTGGGCGTACTCAGCCCTCCTGATCCACACTGCTGGGCCGTCCTCTTCCCCGGCACCATCCTTCGTCTCACCTCAGACGCAGCGCTCCTTCTCTGGAGTTTCCCTTCTCTGCTGCATTTCCACGAAGCTGCGGCTGATGTGTTCCTCATTTCAGTGTACTGCCATTGAGGCACTGCTGCCGTATCACCTCGTCGCCAGTTGTTGTACTGCTTAGCTGGGCTGTACACATGCATACTGAACAGCAAACACAGGAGCCATGATCACTGATGTCCTTCCCTTTATTCCTCCTTCTCCTTACTGCCTTCTCTCTTCCCTGGCCCCTCCCTTTCCTCCCTCTTCCCGCTCCCTCCCATAGTCTGGGCCTTCCCTCTTAAAGGGGCTCTGTCCCTTTTCCACTCGCAACACACAGCCTCACGTTCCTTGTATCTATAAGCGCTGGAGGATCCTGGTCATCTTAAACAAACTGCTGCCCATCCCTTTAGATGACAGTGCCACAAGGAGCCGCAGGAGCACATCGACATCCGGACACTTGCTCAAAAGCCGTCCATGAAAGAATCCCCCCTGGGTCATGTGTGCATGCATTCTTGTACCTTTGTGCTGGCAGTCAGCATGACGCAATATTCTAGAACTTTCTCAGTGCAAAACATATTTACTGATTGAAAAACCCAGCTTGCTAACTCTCCAAGTCCTCCCTCCGACCCCCCTTGGAGCCCATCTGCCAATTCAGGAATGTTTCTTATCAGCGCGGGCAAGGCTGTGCCATTTCTTCTCATGGGCCTGGTTAGCGAGGCTGGCAGTATTACGGTTTCAAAGAAAGAGTATTCCAGTAGAAGCTGAAATAAGTATGCATTGCATTAACCTCTAGTGAGCAAGCTCTACTGGGCCTGCACTTACTAGCTAGTGTCTATAATGCTGTAAGACTGGCTATCTAAACGCTATAATGCTCTGCACTCAAATACAGGTCTCTATTAGCTACTAAACTTGGGCCTCAGCCCTGCCTTTTGCAATCTATGAATGTAACATTCCACCCCTTTGATGCCTGCACGTTCAATGTAGCTCACTATGCTTGGTACCCCATTTTCAAAGGTAAAGTCTTTTAGTCCAATACTGCCTGTGGTTGCTTGCACAAGCAGTCTCGTTTATTTTTTCCAGTTCTCCATGCAACTAGTGTTTTTAAAGTCTCTTGTTTTTCACTTGTCAGTTTCCCAAAGGGTGTCTGCTGATTTCTTAGGCCATACCTTGAGATCGTTAGTCTGAGTCAGTTTCTTTATTTGCTTCAACCAATCATTCATTAGTATTCTTGCACTAAGCCTTGAGGCTTCTGGATCATGGCTAATGTGCAGTGTTGATGTTATACTCCGAAGCCCAGTTTTGCATGTTGTATCCTGCAAAATGGCTACCTTTGTCAGATTTGATTTCATCTGGAACGCCATAATGTCTCATCAGTTACTCCAGCCCTTGCAATGTAGCTCGCTAATGCTGGCTGTGTTTCTTCACTTCTCTTCAAAGCGCCTTCAAAGCACCTTGACGTTTCTTTTCTAGTGCATAGCGGTTTATTCTACAGCATAAGGGGCACTGGGATGCAGCTTGCATGGCAATGTCCACTGTAACGGGCACTTGTCATTTCTTAGCCCATTCACAGGTTCCCAGTTACCCCAAATGTCCAGATGCTTGATGCGCCCAGTCTGCCATTTCATGCAGCATTCCTTTTTCTTCCAGTGTTGTCACTGGGCGAATCCTTTGCCATCTGTTCAGCTCCATCATTGCAAAAGTTCAGCTTGCTAGTGTCAAAAAGCAAGCGTGCATCGGCATGCACAAGGTAAATTGTGCTCTTTTCACCTTCTCAATTACGGAAGCTACCGCTTTCAGTTCATCATACTGGTGTCAGAAAGCATGCGTGCATCTGCATGCCCAAGGTAAATCGTGCTCTTTGCTACCGCTCTTAGTTCCGCATACTGGCTTGAACCCCCCACTTCTTCTCTCATTAACAGTCTTTCTTGATGGGGATGGAATGCAATTGCATGCCAGTGTCTCTGTTCTTTCTCATACATGGCAGCTCCGTTCGCAAAGCAAGCCTGTCTCTTTGCTTCTTCTGCCAACAAATCATAGACAGGTGCGACTTTAAAGGGAGATTCTGGCAGTGCTACAGGGGCACTCGTTTCAGACATTTCCTCCAGATTTACTGATTTCAGCATTTGCTCCGGCAACTTTTGTTATCATATTCAACTCACTATAATTCTGCAAAGCGTCTTTTAGCCTGTTGAAAAGCAGTCTGCCGATCAATGTCCCATTCAAAAGCATATTTCTTCCTGGTAACTTGGTAGTTTGGCCTTACAGTCAGACTCCAATGCAGTGTGTGATCTTTCCTTAGAACCCTCAACCCACTGAATCTTTGCGCTTCCTTATCACGCACAGGGTTTTTAATCTGTTGTACCATTTCCACAATAAAACCAATTATTTTCTTTAGTGAGCCAAACCACATTGCACTTCAAAATGTCACTTTTTGTGCATATCCCTGCACTTTCTCTGCATGAATTGCCCACACTATTCTGCTCGTGGGCTGTCAATTTCTCAACAACGTTTTCAACGTGTGTCACAGTTAACAGTATATCAACAATGTCTTGTTCAATACATTCATCACTCAATTGCAACATTTCCATGTCTTTAACAACCAATCCATGGCATAGAGTGGGACTGTTCAAATACTCTTGGGGCAATTTAATACATTTAAATTGTCTGTCCCCCAAACCACTGCAAAATGATCCTGCAATTCCAAATCCATGCACAAGTCAATAATCAAATGACATTCACCAACTTTTTTGTGAGTTTTTCACCCATTGTAACCATGTCTGACACAGCTAAATGCAACGAAGCCCATTTAGTGTGCTCAATTTAAACAGAAAGCGCCACCTTCTCATGGTTTTTACAGTTGCCAAAAACAAAGCCTCTCAAGCCTCTCAACACAGATGATACTTATTTTCCTAACAACTCGACCAATCCCAGGATGTATTCAGGAATGCCAGTAATTAACACATCAGTTTCAAAAGGCGAACCATCGCCAGTCAACATTTCAGCCCCTCACACTCATTCACTAGTACACTGGGACCAAATCACAATGTTTGAATCACCATTCACAATTTACATTTCGAATGCTTTTGCAACTTTCTCTGCCCCTCATGCAAAAATAGGGCGAGAACTTTGTTTCACTTTGCAATCCAAATCTAAACCTTTTAGTTGGGGAACGCATGAAAAATGATTTCCTAATCAAAGCAATAAATCCTTCCCCACCCGTTTCTCGGAGCGCTGACGAGCTAAGCCATTTCAACATTTTGCTCACAGAGCCTTCTATTCCCTAGCTTCATTCCCAAGCAGTAAGTCAGCCAAGCATTTATTTATTTACTGAAAGGGAAATCTCAACTACACAAGCTATCGGTCGCGGCAAAAACCGACACACAAGTACTGCCATTTGTTGACTCAGACTGCAGTGAGGCAACATGAAATGCGACAGCATCCCCCTCAATCTGCACTGTGTTCTCTTACACATTTGTCATCTCTCCAGCATGGCATGGCTTTGCACAATCCTGCCGACTATTCCAAGTGTAGTGAAAAGAGCATTTTCTCACCCATGGAACACCCGATTGCAATAAAACACCCGATCACCCCCCATACAGGTCCGACTCTGCGCGACAGCCATGAACACAATGTTGGAGAGACGACACCTTCAGCATAAAACTTAGCATTTATCTGAAAGAAAGCACAATATAAAAGAACAGGAAATTTAGCAGCAATTTGGAAATAATAATATGCAAGTTAGAGAAATCAAAAATACTCAGAACACAGCCTCACGTTCCTTGTATCTATTAGCGCTGGAGGACCCTGGTCATCTTAAACGAACTGCTGCCCATCCCTTTAGATGACCTCCACAAGGAGCCGCAGGAGCACATCGAGCTCCGGACACTTGCTCGTAAGCAGTCCACGGAAGAATCCCCCCTGGGTCATGTGTGCATGCATTCTTGTACCTTCATGCTGCCAGTCAGCATGACGCAATATTCTAGAACTTTCTCCGTGCAAAACATATTTACTGATGGAAAAACCCAGCTTACTAACTCTCCAAGACGCTCCCTCCTCCTCTTGGAGCCCATCTGCCAATTCAGGAATGTTTATTATCAGCGCGGGCAAGGCTCTGTCGTTTCTTCTCATGGGCCTGTTTAGGGAGGCTGGCAGTACTACGGTTGCAAAGAAAGAGTATTCCAGTAGAAGCTGAAATAATTATGCTTTGCATTAATCCCTAGTGAGCCAGCTTTACTGGGCTTGCACTCTGCTAGCTAGTGTCTATAATGCTATAAGACAGGCTATCTAAACGCTATAATGCTTTAAGCACTCAAATACAGGTCTCTATTAGCTACTAAACTTGGTCCTCTGCCCTGCCTTTTGCAAGCTATGAATGTAACCTTCCACGCCTTTGATGCCTGCACGTTCAATGTAGCTCACTATGCTTGGTATGTAGGTACTACTAAGCATTACAAATCCATCTATAAAGGTCTGTTTCATCATTTAGTACACACTTCGAATAAGCTGTTAGTCTTAGCTGTTAATGCAGCCATCTAAGGACCTAATATGTCATATGGTTAGCTCAGCAGGCTAATACACCAGAGGAAAATACAACTTCCTTCACACTACACATACTTCCCTTTGAACCAGGTGATTAACTTAAAGTACCATCCTTCTTTTCAAATCCAATAACAGCATTGGAGCAACCATTACATATGCTGTATGTTAGGAAAGTGCTCAGATGTCGAACCGTCAATGGCCTGCATGCAGCCGAGGAAGTTATCTATGAATAGTCGGTATAGGCTGACTCATTTCAAATACCTGCATCAAATGTACTGCATGCCAGCACAGTTGCACAAGTACTACCAGTACTATCCCAACACGACCAATGAGTGTGATAGGTGTCATCATTAAAATGCAGATTTCCTGCATATTGCGTGGCAATAAAGGCAGGTGATTAATCTATGGAGGCAGATTATTGAGGCAATGGAGGAGATATTGGAGGGGCATTTCCCCAACACTTTGTTGGCTTGGATGTTTTAGAGATTTTTGAGAGCGAAGGGATTCTCAGGACTGACCCCTACATTTGAACAGTGGTTGGGATGGATCTCGAACAGTGAGAGATTAGAAATGCGATATGCTGGCTCACTACCCTCTAGAAGTAGGTCCAAAGGTATATGGGCTCCATTGTAAACATATCTGGCCGCACATGATACCACTGGTGCAATGCAAGATTGTGGCAATGTCCAAACTGAGTAAACTGATAGAAACCCCAGCAAGCAGAGGTTTGAGGGAAGGCTATGGACAGACGCTTCCTTACCACACATGTTGGGGAATGTTGATATGTGTAATAAGGAGGATGCACTTATCTTAAGAGCATGGTAGAAATGGTGACACAATATGTGTTTCTGCGATGTTCAGTTTTTGGCTTTTGTTTTTTGTATGCATGATACAATTGACAAATGAAAAATAAAGAGTTAAAAAAGGAAAGCTCTCAGATATATATTGGACAGAGCAAAACAATTCAGATTGGCTTCGCAATTTTTGGTATTGTGTTGAGTTGGTAACATCATGCAGTATCTAATGAAGGGATCTTTAAGTGAACAGTTCAAGTATCAGATCATATTATTACAATGCCAATGTGTTCTACTTGGGTCCACCAAGGGTGCACTGTTCTCCCCTAAAATCTTTGCAAACGTGCTTTTGGTAGATTTTTGTACAACTGCACTGGAAAGTTCATTCAATAGTGTTTGTGCATTTTACTGCTTGCACCCAGGTGCTCAGAATTGCTGCAAGTGGACAAAGCATACCAGAAATATTTTGTATTAGTTCTCCTCAAAATTGCCCTTCTCTTTTGTCTGACTTTGCATATGAAGCGGGAAAGGATCCTTAGCTGAAGAATACAAATGACTTACCTGTAACAAGGGTGCTTGTACACCCCGGCCCCTTGAGTCGTACGCATGGGATGTCGGATATCATTGGATGCTACCGGAGCAGGTACATTGCACTACTAGAAAAAAGGGTGCAAGCATGGTCTTGCTAAGCCACACCCAGCAGTACAGTGTAACCTACATTCCCACACAACCTCCATTACATCAGTCCCAATTTCTAAGTAGGGCTGTGACTGGGAGATCTTTTTGTCAAGTGGCTTTTAAAGACGTTATATACATTTTTTTAATTCCCTTTCTCCACTTGGCCTTGTCCAATGGGTTTGGATTCTCAGATGCCATTTAGAATGGTTTTTAATATCTGCAATATTTACAGACCCCCCTTTTCTTCTATCAGATCATCTGAGCTACTGTCTTTCGTAATTGGGCATTTCACATCAAATCCATGAGTGCCATCTTTGTGCTTCCCTTGCAGGTAGAAGCATCTGTGCCTGCTTGCATTGGTGGAAAGAGATTTTCGGGGAAGAAGTTCCAAAGAAGTTCTAGAGTTTGCCGAGGTTAGTGAGAACATTTTTTCCATGGTCCCCATTTGGGTAGACCCATTTCTCCAGCAAGGTTTCCATCTCAGATTCATAAGCTTCGAATAATTTCCTAATGCCAGGCTGAACCCCGAACACTTTCATTAGTTTCATTTAAAAATTGTATCCTATTTAAATGTTTTAATTAAAAATATAAACATAACCAATCAAAAAAACAAACAAACAGCCATGTTAATGGATTTTTAAAGACATTTGTTTCTGAGAACTCAATAAATGCTCTGCGTCAATGAAGCCAGTTCAGACCTTTTTTACACTCTGTCAGAGTATACTCTCTGAATAGTCACTTGTGTTTCCTTACTTCTAAGTATTCCTTGTTGGAATCATCTTGTTTGACCATTTTGGTGTTTTTCAGTGTCGGCTGTTTTTATATTTATCTTCAGTTTGGTAAGAGAATGGTTCACATTTTCAAGCCTTTTTTGTCCAAGGTAAGTCTGCAGAGACCAACTGATTGTTTTGTGGCAATTGGTTTCTCCAGGTTTGGTGTACCTTTTGGTGAGAAGATGACTGCCTGCTAGCTGGCCAAGCCTTTTCTGTACAGAGGCATTGCTTGAAAATAATTCCCAGATCCATTTTAAAATTCGAGCGTATAGTTTTGCAAATTCGGAAAGGCAGTATAGTTTTAAACTTGACATAGACTTTAGACCTTTTGGGCTGATATTAGGCCCAGTGGTCTATCCACCCAAATATTCTGCCTAAGAAGGATAATGTCTCCATCTTAGCGTTGTTGTGTGAGATGGGCACACCTCCTTTGGATGATGTCCCTTCACTGCCCAACACCCACATCTCATATTGTCCTTGAAATTTATAGTCAGTGCAGTAGTAGGCTCAGGGCTAGTTTCATCACTGCTGAGGGAGCGTTACAGATGCTAACGGACTCAGGGCCAGAAAAATTGAAAATCACAAAAGTAAAGGAAAAGTGTGCCCATTATTCACCCCAGTAGGAAAATAGAGCTTAGGGATATTGTTGTGTGATTATGATACTGATCACAAGGGGAACACAAATGATGACATTATTTGACAATCCCTCATTGTTAGAAGGATTTCGAGGAAGAGCCCTAAGATCTTGAGATTTCCTTGCACTCTTTAGCCCTGTACAATCTGGCCTGTTTTGAAGATTTTATGCAGAGAGGAACTGCAGAATGTACTATTACAATTCTACAGCAAAAGGTCCTCTCAATATTTTGAAGCTTTTACATAGTTCCCCACCACGAGGTTTGTCCCAGAACAGTTTTTTGTATTTGTTTCAGGAATATTTAAAAACAGAAAAACAGGAGCTTCCATTTTTCCACATCGATTTTCATTGTTCCCTCTTTCAGGCATGTTTTAGTGCCAATTGGATTTGGTTATTCTTGGTATCATTTGTATGTCAAAGACAGCCTTCAGCTTTGAGATTTTCCCTAGGTAGAGTGCAAAGTCATGTTGGTCATTTCCTGTCAAAGTCATGGGCTCCTCTTAATAATGCATATATTGTAAAAGAAAGAAGGCAGGTGAAGTACATCACGTTCAAGGTCTTTACTGTTTGCCTAGTGTAACTATTGCAAGAGGACAACATATATGACTCTCAGGGAATGTCCGTTGAAAGGAAGCGCCCCCAATTTCAGCACGATCCTCCCCGCAATGAGAGACAATGAGGGACTCTCCCGTAGTGGGAATAAGACCAAGACAGAGTGCGGGTGAGCGTAAGTAGGAGTTTATCCAAAGATTAGGGCATGCAAAGAACTCTGCAACCTCCGAGAGCGCTCTGTCTGACAATAGCAAAGACAGGCGTATTTCTAATACAAAAAACGTCATCAGAACCTACATACTATAGGGGGCACAAGTTAATTGGGATTGGGTGGCGTCGACTAACTATAGGTGTTGCTGCAGCGTGGTTGGTCTTGGCGTGAAGACGTCACTGGTCAGCCTCGTGGGTTGGGTTGGGCCTGGCAGGCCAGCTTGAGGTCATCCGAGCGGTGTTGGTATGCTGGGGCAGCCTGTGACAAAGATGAATACCTTTCCTGACTCGTTTGCCCTAGGCCATGCACACTGCAGTTATTCAAGAAACGACATCTAAGTTCATCAATAAATCGCTCAGCAGTTTGTCTTATAAAATAAACGCAACACATGAGGAATGCACCTCGTGAGAGGTCCGGTGGTTGTCGGTTGGGGTGAGATTTACCTGTGTCCTATTGACCGGTATTTTAGGTCGAGGGGCTGGGCTCTGGGGTCTGAGCTGAATGATACATGTCTGTCTGCCGCGTTAGAAGTTATTATATAAATGGGTCTCTGTGTCTTGTCCCAGTGATGGGGGTTGTCTTTGCACGGGGTCATGATTCTTGGGGTGGTCTAGGGGGAGGGTTGTGGAATTTACGAGAGGGTGCTGGTAGATCAGTGGATTCAAACGTGGGTTTATTACCGTGCTGTAAATAACACTGGTGGCGGGCTGTGGCCTTGGGTGCGGTACCGGGGCCTCTGACTCTCTGAAGCGGCTCCAACTTGGTTGGGGGAGGTGAGGGAGCGCGGCACAGGCCTTAGCTTCCTTATCTGGCAGGCTTGGTAGGGTGGGAGGGAGAATGGCCTTGCATATATTCACAAAGGTTTTTTCCTCGTGCGTTGCTAACTTTTGAATGCAGAACTTTTATAATGTTCCGCCTTATTTTGATGTTATTTAAACACACATATATATATTTCAATTTCGTTACACATTTCTTTAATACAGTCGGTCCGAGTACCTTTTCGTTACCTAACATTATATTTACTACATGGTGTGATTATTTTATGTACATTAAACGTTACACGAGGTAGTTCTAGGTTATGGCCTACAGAAATTGATGCTCGCTGCTTTAGGTGATTGAGAAAACATATATGAGTTCAGGTTTCTACATAAAATTGTAAGAACACTTATACAGATAAAGGCTATACATTTGGTCGACATCTTTCTCTGTGGTTATAGCAGCACTAGTCCAGACCTGGGGTGGTATCATGTAACGTTGCGTCTTTATAGTTCATTCACAGTTTGCAGGATCTGTTTAAACAGAGGTAGTTCATTAATACCAATACTTGAATTATTTTCTACTTTCTTCAGCTAACAATGCTTCAGCTTGTTTTTTCATCACCCTGGCCTCGCGGATCAGGTCGTGCGGGGTGCAATATTACATGGTGAACGATGAAATGTTACAGTGTTAACATCTCGGGTTAGCTCATACCCGGCTTTCTCATGGGAACGCGCTCGCAGCGGATCTACCAGGGCTACTGCGGCGGCGGAGATGCATGAAAGGCCCTCCAAAGGTGGGGGCCTCGTTACAGTGTGCTGAACTCACGCCATGTTTGCTAAACAAGATGGCTTCTAGGCCTAACTGAATTTTGGTATATGCAGGGAACGGATATGTGTGGGCAATGTCGTCGGCGGGTGACCCCTCCTCCACCTGGGCCCGGGTGGCATGAGGGGACAGCCACCGAGTCATGGTCCTCACCTGGGGAGAAGGCTGCAGGTGAGGAGGGCCTCGCGGCCAGTCCTCCCCTACATTTCCCCCCTTTCGTTACTAAAGTAACGAATTCTTTAGCTCTTCTAATCTTCTACATTCTTGCTCCTCTATCACTGCGTCATCCCATGCAGGTGTTCCTTTTCTAGGCATCCAAGCTCTGCATACCCCCCTCAAGCTCTCACCTCTTCTAGCATACTCATCTGGGGTACAGGTTAAATATATACAGTCACCAGTCCCTTCCAAGTCTACCCAGACCTCCTCATACCATTCCAGTTCCACATCTCGGGGCTCTTTGATAGTGGTGTGCCATAGTTTATCTACTATGTACTTATCACGGCACATAGGCACTAACTGGTATCTGGGAGTGTTATCTGTTCCTGTCTGTACATGTGCCTCTTGTGTCGCCTTAATTGTACCACCAGAGTTGCCCATTGTCACCATCATCATCGCACCGTTAGGGACTGCATTAGCACAACATCGGAGGCCCACCTGGCATAGGCAGAACACCACGAGGAGGACCACCACAACTGGTATCAAGAACTTCATCGCCAGTCCAAGCCATGAGGGAACCCAGGAGAAGAGATTGTCGAACCATGAGCTATCTTTGGCCCCACCTTCCATCTTCATCTTCTCTCCCAGGTCATGTACCGCTTCAATGACGTGGGACAGGGACCCATTTTCTGCATCTTCAGAAGGTACGAACGTGCAGCACGCACTTCCTATTTTTCGGCAAACACCTCCATCGATCGCTGTTAGCAGGTCCAGAACATATCTGTTCTGCATGGTCATTAGTCGCAGAGCTCGTAGTTCCACCTTTATTATGTTGAACCCCTCTTCAGTGTCATTGGCCAGCTGAATCAGTTCCCACCGTGTGATCTGGAGCCATTTTGCATTTGCTCTTGCTTGGACACTTGAAACTAGTGAGGCAAAAAATGTTTCCACGGAGCTAAACAGGCGATACCTGTCTGGGATCTGTGCCAATAAATCGGATGATGCTTGTGATATGTAGTTTGATGTTCGCTTGTTCCGTAATAGCTCCTTTTCTTTCCCTCCGGAGGACAGGACATAGAGGTGCGCTTCTGCAGTGGGAGATGTGGCATCCTTGTTCACGTTTCCTTGCGTCCGCTTATTTTCGTCGACGTGACTTTCTGGAATCACCATTAAGGCCGAATGCAAAGTGGCCATTGAGCAGCTGCCACTCCATGCCTGGGGAAGGTGCAAGTAAGCCTGATTCCCGCATACCCAGTATGTGTCCATTAGTGCTGCTGTTCCTTTTTTCATGTCTGGGATGGTGAGAGTTTTGTTACAGTTTTTGTTCGCTCCCATTGCCACTTTTCCTTCTCCCTTGAAACATAGTTCGTTTTGTATTTCACTTTGTAGCTTGAAGGGTTTCTCCATCGCTGTTACCCATGTTAGTTTAGAGATGTGTTCTTTCCATATTGGTAAGCACGTTTTTTCCATCCACCGCAGCTTGTCTGGTTGGACACCTCTCAGTGCTTCCGCTTTGCACAGTACTTCTTCATCTTTCCATTTGTTTTCGAAAAACAGCGTCCCTTGTATTGCAAAGAAAGGTTCTTTAAGACAGACCACTCCAGACGCTTTTGAATAGCACGTTTTGCTGTCCTGTATCATTTTGAAAGAGATATTGTGTGCTTGAAAGGTGTTCTTTATTCTACACAGTGTGAGATGAAGGAGACATTGGGCATCCACAATGGGCAATTCTCTTGGCAACAACACTTTGGGCGTACCTGATGCATGGGGGATAAGCGAACAGACATAGCAGCTTTCATTGGTTGTCTGTTTAGCTGTTGTACTCATATCTGCATACCATTTATTTGCTTGGTGGGGGTGTCGTGGGTCTTCCATCTTATCTAATCCTAACCCATAATACTCATCATACCCCTTCCTGCTTGTCTCTCTTCTTCGCCTACTTCTCTCCCCCCTCCTATACCTTTTAGTTTCGATAGGTGAAAGAATAGGCCCCCCTTTCTCATTCCCTCCCCCCTTTTCCAATTCCTCATATATGATTTTGTGTTCTGTCATCGTAATTACTTTTCCATTTTCCTCAATAAACAACAAGTCGCTGTTCTGTATCGGGGCGGGAAGGGTAGTGGGGCTGTTATATATTTCAGGTAGGACCATTGTGTCATTTTTCATATCTTTATCTCTTGATTGTAACGGGGCAGCAGTGGATGGTGTAGTGTAGTAACCCCAAACAAGACGTGATCCATCCCAGACCAAAAAATCACCTTCTTTGATATTCATACTTGTAATTGAATTCGTGCCAGGGGCAAGGGTGGTGTTGCTCCCCCCTCCCCCCTCGTTCATCTCGGTAGAGATGAACGCTATGACCCAATATGTTACTAGGCAAAACATTGAGATGAAGAACACAATAACACACATTGATAAACCACATTCGTATGAATATGTCAATCTATCTACTAACATTTCTCTAAACCTAACAAATCTATTAGTTGCAGGCTGCCCATTCGATGCCATAGTAAATCCTGTTTGAAACATAAAAGTGCATTAAGTACAAGCATGTAAACATTTATAACGTTTTTTTTTTTTTTTTTGTCCGACAAAGTGTGGGAGTGGGTGAGGGAGGGGGTGTGTCCACAGACAAGGTAGCTTTGCAATCATTATTATCCGTACATTATTTCTCATATGAAGAGGAAAGTTGAGAGAAAAACTTTTCTAAAACAAAAAAAAAACCCCTACAAAAACCTTTAAAAAGTTGTAAAAAATTACATATATATATATATACACATATTCATTTCAGTACACTTGTTGTGCGCCAGTCGCGGTCAATGTTCATCACTTAATGCACACAAAATTTCCATCATTCATTCTGCACCACTTCATTGTCCGCAGTTGCCTGTGCCTCGTCCTGTACCTCACCTTCCACGGCGCTATAGGCTCTGCGTACGTCTGTCAAATGTACCCAATATCGTAGGCCCTTCACCTTTACTGCTGTGGGTGTACAAAACACTACTTCGTAAGGGCCATGGAAACGTGGCGCATTCCACCTTCGCACAAAACTTCTGACATATATGTGGTCACCAGGCATTAGTTGTAATGGGTTTTCAGGCAGTCTCTCTGTTTCTGTTGTGTTCCCCTCCTCTCTTGTAGAGGGGGGGGCTAGTTGCTTTGCAATTACGCGCGCTGCCCGTGTCAGTTTTTTCAAATACTCTGTGAACTCCTCCCCCAATAACGCTGCACTTCTGTGTGCATCAGAACGTTCACGGAGAGGCGAATGCGCTGTGTGCATTCTCCTTCCCGTGACGATCTCATGCGGGGACAAATGGTGGTCTTTACTGGGCTGGTTTCGTAACTCGAACAGGGCCAAAGGCAGGCAGTACATCCAGGTCTTTTTAAGGGAAAAACACAGTTTTGACAATCTGCTTTTTAACAGACCGTTCATCTTTTCCACTACGCCATTACTTTGAGGATGATAAATCGAACATAATTTGTGCTTTATTCCCAATAGCGTAGTCACTTTCTTGAATAGTTCATTAACAAAATGTGTGCCGTTGTCTGAGCGAATAACGTCGCAAATCCCCCAGCGCGGGAACACTTCCCGCACTAGGAACTTCGCGGCGCCCTTCGCGTCTGGGCGCGCACAGGGGCCTGCCTCCACCCACCTCGAAAATGGACATACAACCACAATCATGTAGCGAGCCCCGTTACATCTTTCTCCCATGTCTACATAATCAATGTGGAGCTCCCTGAATGGACCATTTGGTTTTGGTATCGTTCCTCTCAGTGTGCGCAATGTCATACCTGAGCTGTAAATCTGACATGTCGTGCATTCTAAAGCCAGCCTTGTGATGTGTTCATGGAGGCAAGGTGCAAACCAATCTTCTTGTATGTCTGCCATTATGTGTTGCTTTGCATTATGTACAGGAAAGTGTAGTTGTTGAAATGCTATTTCTAACAGTTTAACTGGCATTACCGCTTTTCCTGAGCTTTTTTGTCGCCACAATAAATCAGTTGGCGATTTGCTGCATCCCCTCTTAGTCCACAGCAATTTTTCTTCTGCACTAGCTCCCTCTTGCAGCTCTATTATTTCCTGCGTGGGCATCATGTTGTATCCTGTGGGGACCTCTTGGCTTGCTGTGTGGTGCAACATGTACTCTCCTACTGCACCTTTCTGTAAATACGAAGCTTCTTTGGCAGCGGCGTCTGCTGCCGCGTTCCCCAAAGATATAAAATCTGTATTTGTGGTGTGGGCTTGGCATTTTACGATGGCCACTGCCGTGGGCTCTTGCAGGGCCTCAATCAGTTCTTTTAATAATTCTGCATGTTGAACTGGTGTTCCATCTGCTCGTCGAAACCCTCTCCGCCCCCACCGTGCCAACCCGCCGTGTACTGTTGTTGTCATGTATGCTGAGTCGGTATATATTGTCACTGCGCACCCCTTGGCGGCATGCAAGGCTTCTATTAGCGCTATTAGTTCTGCTGCTTGGGCTGAATAGTGTGATGGGAGGCGGTGTTGCACTAGTGTCTCGTATTCATCTTCTTCTAATCGTACAACTGCCATACCCACATGTTTCTCTCCTGTCTCCATTTCTATTGATGCTGACCCGTCCACGAAATACACCTCTCCCTCGTTCAGGGCATTCTCAGAAATTACTTGATCCTGACCTTCGTCACCTGTGTATGTAGCGCAATTGTGGTTCTGCATGTCCTCTACGGTGCACGCCTCTGTGATGAATGTGGCCGGGTTCACTGTTTTACATCTTACTATATGGATGTTTGCGCTGGACAGTATTATTTCATATGCTGTGGCTCGTTGTGTCGTCAATGTGCTCTTTGATCGCTCTAATATTGCAAATAGTGAGTGTTCCACAAACAGTGTCACAGGACAGCCCATCACTATTGTGGCACTTTTCTCAATTGCGAACGCGGCTGCAGCTAGGGATTGCTCGCACGCGAAATGACCTTGCATAACTGCGTCTAGGGTGCCACTATAGTAAGCCAGTGGTTTGTGCCCTAACGATGTCTTTTGTGTCAGTACTGCTGTCATCAGTGTTCCTTTGCAGTGTGAAAATAGGAAGAATTCGTGCCCATAATCTGGGTGTGCCAGTACTGGAGCACTTGATATCAGTTCCTTTAGTGAGTTAAATGCTGTGTTCATCTCTCCTGTCCATTCTATGTGTTTGTTGTCCTGCTGTGCCTCTTTTAGAGCCTGTAACAAGGGCCTTGTGTATGCTGCGTAATCCAATATCCATGCTTGGCAATAGTTGCACATACCCAGAAATTTCTGCATCTCTTTTACTGTTTTGGGTACCCCCACTACTCTAATCGCCTGTGCCCGGTCTGGTATGATCCGCTTGCCATCCTTTGATATCAACTGTCCCAAGTATAGAACCTCTGTTAGACAGTATTGTAACTTCCCCTTGTCCACCTTGTACCCCTTATTGGCCAATAATGTCAGGAGTGTTATTGAGTCCTTTCTGCACTCTTCCTCAGTTTGTGCACAAATCAATAAATCATCAACATATTGAATCACTGTGCTTTCTACAGACAAATTCCCCAGATCTTCGTGTAGTACCCTGTTGAATATGCTTGGGCTCTCGCAATATCCTTGTGGTAGTCTGCAGTGTTCGAACCTCCTCCCCCCTAGTGTAAACGCTGTTAAGTACCTGCTCTCCTCTGCTAGGGGAATCGAGAAGAATGCATTTTTTAAGTCAATTACTGTGAAGTGGGATGCCGTTTTCGGAATGTTGCACAGTATTGTTGCCGGATTCGGGACTAAAGGGAACTCCTTCTGAATCACATCATTGAGTGGGCGTAAATCTTGTATCATCCTCCATGAACCTCCCTTCGCCTTTTTAATCGGGTAAATGCATGTGTTGCATGGGGAGTTTGAGGGCACTATTATTCCTTGTGCTAGCAGTGCATCTAGTGTCTCTCTGATCCCTTCTTCTGCTTCGCGTGACAATGGATATTGTTTTACCCGGGGTAGAATTGCTCCCGGCTTCAGTTTTATTACCACAGGCTGAACCTCATGTAATAACCCCACATCATGGGGGCCATTTGTCCATATGTTAGTGGGTACTAACCTCATGTCGTCATCAAAAAAGGCATGTGGTGCTTCTACTACTGCCATCAATTCAACTTTAGTTTTTCTGGCTGTAACTACAATGTCACACGGCATTGCCAGTTCCATCACTATTTCGCCATCTGTCTCAGTGTCAGAAAATAGCTCCTCGTCCGAGAGCTCCCTCAGTGGGATATTTGCATTTACACACAGTACTGTCCGCCACTCACATCCTTCCATGTCAACGCCAATCACACATATCCTGTTTGCTGACACGTGTACTGCGTGTAAATCCAACGATAGCACTGACCCGGGAGCAGTGTCGGGGCTTGCTATGGGGCGGAAGAGGAACTCGGCTGGAATCCTCCAATCCATCCTTTTTAGTTCTGGTACTATGAGAGCCAATGTTCTCATGCCCTCAACAAACATCTCCTCGTTTCTTGGTAACCCTCTGATCTCTTGCATGATTGTGTGGCCGTGTATTACTGCTAATATGCGGAGGGGGCATATTCCTGGCGTCGAACATACGATACCGCTCCCTGTGAATGATATTGTCATATTTAGTTTGCTTAAGAGATCTCTCCCCAGCAAATTAATGGGAGAGTGTTCATAGTACGGTAAGGGTGCTTTCACTGTTTTACCCCCCACTGTCACATCCAATGCCTCTGTGTAAGGAACTTCAATTACAGCCCCAGAGAACCCCTGCGTCTCTAACGTTCTATTAGATAGCGGGAACCGGCCCTCTCTAATGCATGATTTCTCCGCTCCCGAATCCACCATGAATATGAACTGCTTGTCTCCTATCTGCGCCCCTATCAATGGTTCCTCTGATGCATTGTGGGTCGTAGATAGTACTGGACACGCAAGTGCTCTCTGTGGGCTGTCCTATGCGGGGTGTCTCATTGCCCCCCCTTGATCAAAAATGTTCCCCGAAACTACTGACACCCCGCTGTAAGGTGCGGGAGCAGGAGCTCCGTTAGCTACTGTGGCGAAAGTGTTACCTGGCGTGTATTGCACATTGTCATTGTTCTGTGGATGATTTTGTGTTCTGTACTGATGTCCGTGTAGTTGTGTGTTACTTCTTTGTCCTACATTTTCCGGTTGTTGGTATTGTCCCATGGGGAGGCCATAGGGGCTTCCTGGGTGGGGGTGACCGTACTGTTCTATCTCCTGGAACCCGTTGTTTTGTCTGCTCCTGCACTCTCTTGAGTAGTGCCCCCATCTCCCACAATTCCAGCAGCTCCCCTGTGGACCTCTGGGACCCTGCCACCCATTTCCTCCCATTCCTCCATACCCTTGTCCTCCTCTTCGGCCCCTGTACCCACCTCTTCCCCCTCTTGGGGCCCAGTCTTGCCACGTTGGACCTCCGTTCTGCTCCTGCTCAGTCCACTGTCGTTGTCCTTGTCCTGCCCAATTTGCTGCTATTCTTCCTTGTATTGCTATTTGCCCCTCCTCTCCTTCCTCTCCCTCCCTCATGAGTGGGAGCCCTGCTACCGCTGCTGCAACCTTCACCAGTTTTGATTGTACCAACTTTGCCTCGTCTGCCAACCTTCTCTGTGCTACTTCCTTCTCTCTCTCTTTGATCCTTTTGCAATGGTGCACTATTATACTTTGGATCTCTGGCCACCCCTTTGCCTCAACGCCCGCTATTTTATCGAGTGCCTTCTGCACCTCTTTTGGGAGCCCTCTCTTAATGATGAAATAGAATAGAGATGTGGATTGGTGCCAGGGCGTGCCCGTTTCCGCTCTCCACATCTCTTGCACCCGGAGAATGTAATCCATAGCATCTTCCCCGTCATTCATTGTACATTGCATCACTGACTGTAAGTCAGGGGTATCTGGGAATGTCTCCCTCAGTGCGTCCCACACCCTTGCTCGTACTGTATTAAAGGAAGCCCCATCATGGCGATCACAGTCCAACGTCACTGCCGGGAAACCAGCCTTAGCCCATACTCTGTCCGCTTGATCTCCTACTGCTGTTACTAGTAGGCTTTTCACATCGCCTACTGCCAACGGTATGCCGGCGGTATGTTTCTCAAATGCATATATCCACTTGCTCGCCCCTCCTGACAGCTGGGGCAATAATTTCATTAAATTAGCCTTATCCATCTGAGCCCATGGTATATAGTTTGGTCTCCCCCCCCCCCTGTGTATTAATGGAAGTTGTAGCTTCCCTTTTGAGGTTGCACCCTCCCTTTCCTTAGTCGCTGCGGACTCCAACGACGCCATCTTTCCCACCCTATTTCTTAGTCGTCCCATCCATTCGTCGTCTATAGTCCCTAGCGAACATGCACCGTCCACCTCCTCGCTTTCCCCCCCTACTGCCATACTCAACCTATCACTCTCATCCAATCCTCCTCTGACATCACATAACAAGTCCTCTCTGATCCCTCTCTCTCGTGATACATCACCAATGCTCCCTTCTACTGCTCCTATCTCTATTATTCGTGTCGGCTCTTCCTCAATTCTGAACAGTATTTCTCCCTTTTTCCATCCTTCCTCGATGTGCCTACTTTCGCTCGACGCTCTAGACGTGCGTCCCGATTGTATAGGGGTGCACGCCGTGCGCTCACATATGTCTTTTATTCTTGAGAGTTCATCCCTTGCCACAGTAAGCCTTGACTCTAAGTCACTTGTTAGCTTCTCTATATCCACCCTCTGTGTGCTTCCCTGGGCGCGCTCTCTGGTGTTTTCGTATGGCTGGGGGGCTGTTGGTCTTTGTAGTGTACCAGTTGTGGGGGGAGGCACATAAGTAGGGTCGCTATATCCTGCTGCGGGGGCTGGTTTAGGTAATATCGGGTACAAACTAATCACCTCTGTAGGTTGTTCCGTACTTAGCTGTTCCTTTTCCTCTCTTGGAATCATCAGTGGATTATCTGTGGTGGGAGGGAGATCACTATTTGGTGCCGGAGCTTTGGGTGGTGGTACTTCCTCAAACAATCTCCAGAGGTCTAATATCTCCTTCCTATTTTGCCACTGCTTCCCCTTATACTTGAGGCTGATGCATGCTCGTACCATATCAAGAACGCTTTTGTCAAAAGACCCTCCCTCGGGCCAAATCTGGGGCAGACCCTCCCCTTTCAATTCTGTCACCCATTGATCGTGATATTTATTTATTCGTTCAGCGTATCCCGGTAAGCTTTTACAAATATGTGACAGGGGAGTTTCGGCCCCCATATTCTAAATCTCTAACACAGTCGTGTCCGCCTTTTTTACTTTTAGTTAGGTGTAGATATGTATATGTATACCTGTATGGCACAGACAAGGGCGGACCTCTCAAAAATTATCACCCAGTTTTATTCACTGCGCAAGTCCTTTCTCACTTACCATAGCTCATCTCCTTCCCATTCCCATACACTCTCATGTGATTTCACTCGCAACTGATCAAATACCAGTTTTGGTCAACACTCTCTGGCGCCACCTCGCGGTCAACCGTTCGTCTCCAACACTCACACGGTGCGCGCACCCTTCACAATGCTTTTCCACTCACACCTCGTCTTTCTCTTTTTTTTTTTCCTCCCTTTCCTCCCTGGCCAGCTGTCCCTGTTTTTCTGCTAAGGTTGCTATGTTCACGTCTGTACGTGCCACTACTTAATCCCCACTCCTACAAATGTGCTCCCTATTTTATAGTTCTTCTACAAGTATATTCACCTTATACCCTTTTCGCTTTCTCCCCCTGCCCCGTGGAATGGAAAAAAGAAATAGAGAGAGTAGCAATCACTAAAAAATATTCCCGGTGTCTCCCTTTGCCAGACACCAATAACTTATTTCTTACTTCTTCATATATTCCCAGTACTAGTTTAGATAGCACTATGCGGCGCCGCCTTCCACCCCCTTTCGGAGCTAGGTTTCCGTCACTTCTACCACTTCACTTATTTCTTACTCCTAATGGCCATATGCAAAGAAAAGATAAAGAAAGTTTCAAGACCCGTCTTTAGTAGACCCCCGTTATTCTTCTCCTCTACCTGTCCCCGTTCCTCTGTTCACAATTTCCCCTCCCTTCCCCTTTACGATCGCTCGCACTCAGTACTCACGTGCCCGTCTTGAACCGATAGTCTCCGAAACTGGGTCCGTCCAGGCGGTGTCACCGGTAACTCAACGGTCAGCCCCTGGCTCCGGCGAGCGGCACTCAAAGGGGATTTTTTTCCAATCGGGATCCCGTACCCTTTCTCATTGAGTGCGCACTTCTTATTGTGCCAGTCGCCGTTGGCGGGCAGCCTCCCGGAGCCGGCTCACCGTGCGTATCCCTTCTCGACCGGAGATTCTCGTGCTACAAGGGGGTCGTTAAAAGGGAGTTAGGAAAAATAATTTGGAGATATCACGCTATCGGGGTCACCACTGAAAGGAAGCGCCCCCAATTTCAGCACGATCCTCCCCGCAATGAGAGACAATGAGGGACTCTCCCGTAGTGGGAATAAGACCAAGACAGAGTGCGGGTGAGCGTAAGTAGGAGTTTATCCAAAGATTAGGGCATGCAAAGAACTCTGCAACCTCCGAGAGCGCTCTGTCTGACAATAGCAAAGACAGGCGTATTTCTAATACAAAAAACGTCATCAGAACCTACATACTATAGGGGGCACAAGTTAATTGGGATTGGGTGGCGTCGACTAACTATAGGTGTTGCTGCAGCGTGGTTGGTCTTGGCGTGAAGACGTCACTGGTCAGCCTCGTGGGTTGGGTTGGGCCTGGCAGGCCAGCTTGAGGTCATCCGAGCGGTGTTGGTATGCTGGGGCAGCCTGTGACAAAGATGAATACCTTTCCTGACTCGTTTGCCCTAGGCCATGCACACTGCAGTTATTCAAGAAACGACATCTAAGTTCATCAATAAATCGCTCAGCAGTTTGTCTTATAAAATAAACGCAACACATGAGGAATGCACCTCGTGAGAGGTCCGGTGGTTGTCGGTTGGGGTGAGATTTACCTGTGTCCTATTGACCGGTATTTTAGGTCGAGGGGCTGGGCTCTGGGGTCTGAGCTGAATGATACATGTCTGTCTGCCGCGTTAGAAGTTATTATATAAATGGGTCTCTGTGTCTTTTCCCAGTGATGGGGGTTGTCTTTGCACGGGGTCATGATTCTTGGGGTGGTCTAGGGGGAGGGTTGTGGAATTTACGAGAGGGTGCTGGTAGATCAGTGGATTCAAACGTGGGTTTATTACCGTGCTGTAAATAACACAGGTGGCGGGCTGTGGCCTTGGGTGCGGTACCGGGGCCTCTGACTCTCTGAAGCGGCTCCAACTTGGTTGGGGGAGGTGAGGGAGCGCGGCACAGGCCTTAGCTTCCTTATCTGGCAGGCTTGGTAGGGTGGGAGGGAGAATGGCCTTGCATATATTCACAAAGGTTTTTTCCTCGTGCGTTGCTAACTTTTGAATGCAGAACTTTTATAATGTTCCGCCTTATTTTGATGTTATTTAAACACACATATATATATTTCAATTTCGTTACACATTTCTTTAATACAGTCGGTCCGAGTACCTTTTCGTTACCTAACATTATATTTACTACATGGTGTGATTATTTTATGTACATTAAACGTTACACGAGGTAGTTCTAGGTTATGGCCTACAGAAATTGATGCTCGCTGCTTTAGGTGATTGAGAAAACATATATGAGTTCAGGTTTCTACATAAAATTGTAAGAACACTTATACAGATAAAGGCTATACATTTGGTCGACATCTTTCTCTGTGGTTATAGCAGCACTAGTCCAGACCTGGGGTGGTATCATGTAACGTTGCGTCTTTATAGTTCATTCACAGTTTGCAGGATCTGTTTAAACAGAGGTAGTTCATTAATACCAATACTTGAATTATTTTCTACTTTCTTCAGCTAACAATGCTTCAGCTTGTTTTTTCATCACCCTGGCCTCGCGGATCAGGTCGTGCGGGGTGCAATATTACATGGTGAACGATGAAATGTTACAGTGTTAACATCTCGGGTTAGCTCATACCCGGCTTTCTCATGGGAACGCGCTCGCAGCGGATCTACCAGGGCTACTGCGGCGGCGGAGATGCATGAAAGGCCCTCCAAAGGTGGGGGCCTCGTTACAGTGTGCTGAACTCACGCCATGTTTGCTAAACAAGATGGCTTCTAGGCCTAACTGAATTTTGGTATATGCAGGGAACGGATATGTGTGGGCAATGTCGTCGGCGGGTGACCCCTCCTCCACCTGGGCCCGGGTGGCATGAGGGGACAGCCACCGAGTCATGGTCCTCACCTGGGGAGAAGGCTGCAGGTGAGGAGGGCCTCGCGGCCAGTCCTCCCCTACACCGTTCAGCCCTCATGGATAATGAACCTCCTGGGAGGCAGTCTTCTTCTTCAGAAGATTGTTGCTGCGATAAACTCTCATCATCAGTCATGTTGAGTGTGGCCAGCACACATCTGAAGAATGTCACTGCTGAGAGCACCACCCATTCCATTTCACCAAAGCTGATCGCTCACTGTTGGCATTGAGTGTGCCGTTGGTGTAAACAAGATATATCGGCATGGTTGTGAGGTACTATGCTCTAAGGTTGTACCTTTACCATACTGTGGGATCCACTTCCTAAATCGGGGTACAGAAAGAGAGTACATCCTTCCCAGGCACCAGGTGACTTTGTGGTATTTGCTACAGATGAGAGCGATGATGAAGTTGGTGAATTTGGTATGGATTACCCATTCCGACAGTGACCCTATTGACCACTGGGATGACTCTTTCCTTCTGAGAAATAAAGATAACTATTGAGATGGTTTTGTGGGACATCAATAGATTTCCCTTTGAGAGCCTCTGGACCAGATGACATTGTTAATATTGTTGATTTGATCCATGCAGCAGCGCCACAGTTCGATATAACTCTTCAACAGTAAATGGAGGTTTCATATTTTCTTTATCATATGCTGGAGACCCCCACAACCCAAAGGAACCATTCACACCGTAGCAGGTATATTAAATTCCCCCATGGCAATGTTTTTTATTCCTAGCTCTGGCCAAGCAGCTGCAATAAGGCATTAAAGGTAATGCAAGCAAACATCTGTGACCATCTGTTTCTTAGAGTTTTCCCCTCACCCAGCAGACTTCTTTATGCCTGCTGTAGTCATGAGAACTTTCATTCAGGGCTGTTGTTGTCCACTACTCTCATTAGGGGGAGCAATCCAATTGCTCTCTTTGTAAAGGCCTATCTTCCAAATCTTAGGATATGCCCAATAGAAAGTAAACAGCCGAGGGGTATTGTTTGACCAGGGACTTTCCTTCCCACTATAGGTCAACGGTGCTGTGAGGCACACTAACCATCAGCCCATGATCCTAGAAAAGGTCCACCGATCTAAGCACACTATTGGACTGAACTCACAAGAGCTCTGGGGCTGTCCCGTTTAGGCTCTGGCAGCCTAGTCGGTATGGGCGCTCCCGAAATGTAGAAAGACCTAATTAATTCAAAACCAGGTGCATAGTCTTTACCATAACCTAAAGCAGTCACACAACAGCATTCCAACTTTATCCACCTTGCATTGGCACAGCATATAAAAGTAATTTCCTCTGTACTTTGGTCATTAAGACCAATTTGGGCAGTGGCCCAAACTACTGTTAAAAGCTGAAACTGCAATATATTGCAGAATCTAATGTCCAGAACAGCCAGATCAATAGGCCAAGTCAGAGCTGAAATGGACATGTATGTAGGAAAAGCCAACAAGGTTTCAAGGTACTCGCACCAGGAATGTTCAGAGACCACAACTGAAGTTCTTACCAAATATGCATGCAGGCCATCTTCAGAGAAGCCTTTCTTACATAAACCAACCAGTTGTATACAAGCACCATTATAAACGTTTGACAATAAACTGCATCAACACCAGCAAAATGGCAATGGGGCTCATTATAAGTTGGCCCATATACATTAAAAGTGCCGGTAATAACGTTTACCAGCGCTTTTACCAGACCGGTAAAGTTTGCTGGTAGGGGTGGAGGATTTACCTGCAGCTGGAGGTAAATCCGACACCCTATTGGCAAAAAACTACCAGTGTTACTGGCACGGTAGTAGCAGTGCCGGTAATACACGCAAATCGCCCCATGGAGTCCTGTCGGACTCCATGGAATGGGGATTTACCACCCCTACCGGTACTTGTAATCTGCCGGTAATTCCGGCAGACTAAATGCCAGTAACGGCAATTCCATTTGCCGGTATCCTGGCGGTATTACTGCAATGGATACCGGCAAACTTGTAATGAGGCCCAATATCTCCAAAAATAAAGACTTCCCACTGAAAACATCCCTCATGTTTGCAGGGGAGCATCTTCATAGTGACCCTCCTTACAACCATACACCATACTGACAAACCCTCTGGAAGTCTACTTATGGCGGTTGAAAGACACCCTTAATTGAGGGTGACATTTGAACTGAGATCACAGTGTCTGTGCAGTGATACAAAGTGGCGGCACTGCGTCATGTGAGTTATAAATCTACTTTTTTTAACGGTTGAAGATTCAAATTGTATTCTAAGCAGGATTAGTATAAAACAATATTTGTACTGGATGCGTGCAACACGACGTGGGTTAAAATTCTGTATTGAAGCATAAGCAGTTTTTAATTCATCAGTGCATTAGCTTATTTGTCTGACCTGGTCTTTAGCAAGAGGCGCCATGCTGTTGTTGTTAGTCTGGATGTATGCTTTACTCTTGCAGATGCAAAGCCTTATGGTCCGAAGAGCATCACAGATCTCCTCTTTTCAGGCTCAACCCTCATTGGCTTTTGTTTTGATGAAGAGAGCCAGAGTATGAGGGCTAGGGCAGAAACAGAACACATAGTAGAGGAAAGAAGACCAGCTCACAGAGGCAGGTTTAGAGGCTCTTCCTTGCAAAGGGCATACCATCAAGTTCAAGCCCCAGTCTGGCATCAAAGTACAGACAATATAAACATAAACTCAAAGATTAAGGAGCATGGGTAGATAACCTGTGACAGCATTAACCACCCTTAATCCTGCACAAATAAAACAATATCTTGTGGCACCCCAAAGAATGCAGGATTTTCTTACACACTTTGTAGTAACAACATCTGCTCAATGGTGGTGAGTATTGCAGTCCCCATTTCAAGCTAAATCCTCTAGGTACCCTGCACCTGTCAGATCATCTTTCTTTACTGCTAACAGAGGTAGACACCATGATGAACAGGGGTATAGAAGGTTTCCACGACAAGAACAAGGGAAACATGTCTATTTTTGGGGGAGGGGAGGTGCTCAGTCAACAAAAATTGATTGGAGTTACATAAGAAATTAACATACACCTCTACAAATCGAACACAGACTTGTGACTAGTGTTTCAAGATGTTGACTCTCTGATCTATGACCAGAATTATCCAAAGAGGAGACCATCTGGTAATTCATCAACTTATAGGGTATATATCTATATTACTGCAAGAAATGCCAGAACGCTTTACTTTGTAGGCAAAGAGCATCTTTAATTCAAGGTACTTTATTTGGCCAATAGTTGTTTTTTTACAAACATGGTCTATCTATAAGGAGTCTTTAATTGTAAGGAGGCTATTTGGACAACTGCCTGTTTGAAGGATCATATGATATGATATGATATGATATTGCATTTGTAACGTGCCTATACACAAGTTTTTCAAGGCGCGACGAGGCAAGGAAGGGGGAACAGAGGGAGGACAGAGACACCAATCTTACTAGACCAAGTGACATTGAGATCGCACAAGTGCAGGGGAGGTGGGAGGAGAAAAGTGCCAGGGAAAAGGGGCGGGCGCACTGCTGTACATGGGATCAAAACAATAACAAGATGTGCGACCAGCATGTGGCAGGTGCAAGGGTAAGTGCAGACAGCAGGTTTCCGAAAGTGCAGGTAGGGAGCCTGTAGTGTTACAGATACAGACCCAAGTGCAAGGGTTGCTGAGAGGCAGTACAGGTATGCAACTGGGCAGGCAGGGACCTGAGCCCGAATCAGAGGATAGCCAGGTGACCAGTGCAGTATAAGACAGGAAATCAGTAGGGGAGAGGAAGACAGAAGGCAGAAGCAAAGAGGAAGGTCTTGAGGTGCTTTCGGAACCGGAGATTGTTCTCCTAAAGTTTCAAAGAGACAGGGAGGCTGTTCCAGCGGGAGGTCCCAGCCGAAGAACGAGATCTACCACCCACTCGTTGCTTGGAGAAGCGACTGACTCTGAGGGAGTTGGAGGTGGAAGAGCGAAGAGCTTGAGTAGGAAGGTATTTGTGAAGAGATAGTTGGAGGTATTGAGGACCCAGGCCCCAAAAGGCCTTGTTAACAATGCAGATGGTCTTGAACCTAATCCTTGCAGCCACTGGGAGCCAATGCAGAGATTTCAGTGCTGGGGAGACATGATCCCTGGGCTTGACAAGTCTTGCAGTCCTGTTCTGGATGAGTTGCAGAGGGTGGGGAGTAGAAGCAGGCAGATTTAGAAAGTGGCTGTTGCAGTAGTCCAGCCTAGAGAGAACCAGAGCTCTAAAGACAGTGAGCCTCTGGGGGAAGGAGAGGAAAGGAAGAATACCTCTGAGGAGGTGCAGTTGGTAGTTTGACTTCTTAGAGACGTCAGAGATGTGAGGAGAAAAGGAGAGTGTGGAGCTGAAGAGGGCCAAGGGAGGCTAGCCAGAGAATGACAGGAAAGGAGGGTGCAGGTGTGCCGATGGGGAGAAACCCTGTCTTACTGGCATTGAGGCAGAAATTGTTGGTGGCACACCACTCCTGGATAGCAGACAGACAGCCGGAGATGAGATAAGGAGAAGTAGTGTCCGAGGGGATACTGAAAACAAGCTGAGTGTCATCCGCACTGCACGGAAAGTTGGAGCAGAGAGCAGCAATGTAGTGGGCGAGAGGTGACAGATATTGGTTGAACAGCCAGGGAGAGAGGTTAGACGCCTGGGGAACACCACAGGTAGAGAGTGAGATAGAGGAAAGGAAGTACCCATGTTGGACCTGGGAGGGTCGATCACAAAGGCACAAGGTCAACCAGGCCACAACCTGATCGGTGATACCCAGGTTATCACAGAGACGATTGAGCAGAATGGCATGGTTGACCGTGTCAAAGGCAGAAGAGAGATCGAGTAAGATGAGGACATGCCATAAAGGCATCAATGGCACCTCAGGCCACAATAGGCCTGCTCAACAATGTAATGTTCTCTATACATTGAGAAATGTCCTGCAGAAACTCAAACACTCATGCGACTTTTGTGAGGGCCAAGATAGAAAGAATGGCTTTGCTGCATTTTACATTGTCAGAAACATGTCTTTTTTTTCACTTAAAGCTCTAGGACATGATCTAATTTCAACTTCTGGCAAGTGACCTCCCTCCTGGCAATGGTGCATCTTGCTTTTTTTCTCATCCTGAATTCCCACCTGCACTTAAGACCATTGCAGAAATGCCTTTGAAGGATATGGAAAAAAGTCTTAGGACTTTGTGAGGTCAAGTTTGCCCTTTCTTAATAGGTATTTGACTTTGACAAACACATTACAAGTGTGTCAGTCCAGAACCAGAAAAAATGCTGGAGCTGGTATGGCTCTGGCATTTTTTCTGGACCGGCAACTTCAATTTTGCCAGTGGGGGCCACAGATCTCCCGGCAGGCCTAACCTGCCGGTAGAACAGGCCCCTACCAGCAAAGTAATGCTGCAATCCCATCCCATGACCATTGGAATGGTAACTTACCGGCACTCTGCCGTCTGTAATATCCCGGTAACCGGGATATCGGATGGCAGAGACGATAAAGGCAGTTTCCCGGTATCCTGGGTTTTCTCTCAGACCACAGTTAGTTGCTAGGTCTGGAAAGGACTCGGGGCTAAGCTGTTGTCATAACTGTTGGGACTGGGGGCTAGCTAGTCTTTTGGCTGTAGCTCCTGAGATTCTATCCGGGGCTACAACCAAAAGATCAGGGGCTATAGCCCCCTTAGCCCCCCCCTAGCAACGCCCCTGCCTGTAAGTTATAATGACAGACAACTTGCTGCAGGTTTGGGGTTTTCACTCAGGAAACCATGTGATTCACAGCTTGTGGTGCAGAAAATACTCTCTGCACATACTTGTTTTTTAACTGAAAGTGATCTGCTTTGCTTTGCAGTAATCTTTACAACTAATGAGACACACATTTGATTTAGAGAGCTAGCAATACATGCATGCATTACATGGGAATGTAAGAGGGTGAGCTTCTTACTTCTGTCAACACATGCTCAAATTTGGTGAAACAGTTCATTCACCAAATAAACGTCATGTTGATTCAGCACCTCCCAGAGTACAGAAATCAACGGTCGATCTTCTGAGCAGGCAACACAGACAAGAACTAATTTGGGAGATGCATACCATGGTGGAAGCTTTTCTTATGGAACTATGGGGTTTGTGCATAGATTTTGTCACCACCCATAAAACACCACATGGCAACACTTTGCACCCATGCTGCTAATTTAGATATCCATAGACAAGGCCTTCTTAATAACTTGTGCATGCTTTTCCACCCACCCTCCTGATTCTGTCAACAAACTACACAGAGACACAATATAGAGGTAGCCTTCCTAATTTATGCTCTAAAAATCTGGAACTCACTACCACTCCAGCTCAGACAGACATTATCCTTCAATTCAGAAAAAGGGGTTAAACTTCTACTCTTCCCTCTCGACAAACTACCCAATCTAACCTGGCTACCCTAGTCTTTGCTCACGTACACCCTTCAACACCTAACAAAGGTATATCTAAACCCTTCGGTCACCTCTAGCAACCTCGCCAAACAATTTGTAAAATGTGCTCTGTAAAAACGAAATCGTGTAATTGTAACTCACACACCTCCAAGTACTTCTTCTTTAACTGTTGCTCAGAAAACAGAAATCATTCTGTTGCTTACTAGGGCTAGGTTTGCACTATTTATGTATCTCCAATGAAATAATACCCAAATTCAAAAGCAGATTAAAAAAGAATTACTTTGATTTAATATTTCTGGAAAAAACAGATAACGGCTCCAGGATCTATTTCTGATTCACCTGTTGCCAATGGACAGTTCCAGAATCTTCCCTCAGAACGATCTACACAGATTGGCTCATGAGGTCCTGGAGTATGACCATTTTAATTTAGGACTGCGCTACTTGCTGAAATGGTGGTATTTTTTTCGCTGTTCCTTTGGAACAACCCATAGGCCAAAGCTTTCTTTGTGCAATTAAATAGCATATACTGCAATACAAATACCTTTGCTGACTTTTAAGGTGACGTGGCAGTAGAAAATGTATGTGTTTTACATGGCACTGTCTGCATTATCTATCATGGTTGTAACCTGAGCTTTCTTATTGCTCACCTTAATATTGCAGTAGTGGACGGTTATGGTGAGCCGTCATTTGTATTGTGTTGATGCTGTTGCCTAGTTAGAATAATTAGGGGTTTATTTGTGTTCTGAAGTGCACGAGGGGAGTGGAATTGCATATTTCCAGTGGAAGAAAGGTTCCACAGCTCTTGCACTATTGTTCCAAACCACATTTCCCTCTATCATACATTTTGCTCTTAATACTGCTTGTACATTTGTATTTGCATTGCGCAATGAGCAGTTGAAGCAGTGTTGACACATTTTTGGAACTTGTGCTTAGCACTGTGTCATTTTCTATTACATCTTCCCCCTAAAGTGCACTGGTGTAACATATGCCTACATTTACAAGACCCCCCCACCACCGTTATTTATTTGCTGCTGGGAATGTGTGGAAGCATATTCTTTAGTAGAAATTGCAAGAATGTTGATTGTACTATTGCTCTGATGTGTGTTTTAATGATGAGGGCATATGATTCTCCCCTTTTGTTTTATTTGGTTTGCCTTCCCGAAGAAGGTTGGGCAGGACATAAGGTGCCTTTTTCAGTCAACCGATTGTGTCCTATGATTAGCCTTTCTGTTTTGGAAGCATTTGTTTAAGATCTATTTGACAGATATAGGTGATTCAGCTGGCAGGCTAATTCCAGCTTCACTTTATTGTCCTGTCGACGGAGACCTGGCCCCTTTTCCATCCACCATCAACCCCCCCCTAACCCCCCCCCCCGACCTGTGTTCTTGCACCAGCAAGTCTCGGTGCTGGCAGTGCTCATTGGTGCTTTCTTTTGTTGGGGGACTTGACCCTCCCATATACTCCAGTCTTCACCCCCTGTTTTCTGCCAACTGTTCCTTCTTTGCAGCACCTCCTATGACACAGCCCCTCTAAGGTAAGGCACCCGCGCAGGTCCCAGCTGGAGAGACACAAGTGTTTTTTTTCTCCCACACACAACACTTCACACCGCCAGCTTTTTTGTCATTGTGGTATGTTCATTGTTAGTGTGGAAACAGTGGCCAATTAGGAGACTAGTCTAGGCATGTATACATTTACCATGCAACTTTTCTGGCTCGTCTATGATTCTGCCACCTCCAGGCCGTTTGATAAGGCAGAGCATTGATCTCTCCCAAAACATATAGGTAGATCTGAGTGTAATCAGCATAGGAGTGAAATTGTATTTGGTGAATTGGGGTCTAGATGAAAAGCAGCTAACTTGGAAGGGGGTTGAAGATCTATGTGAGTGCCACTTGTGATTGGCCTTACAAACTGCTCCCTAACAGTCAGGTATCACCTACATCTCTCCAGCTCATGTTGTGGCACCGTGCCCAGTAGCATCAGATGCTGAAGCAAGATGTCATGGTCCTTTCTGCCAAATACTCAGACTAATATTCATATTGCTCCATACACCTCATTAGTCAAATCTACCAATACCATCATGTCTGCATATGTAGTGAACATCTGATTGGGGGCTGTTTGGATCCCGCGCAAGATGGCGGGGTTCATCTGAAGCTCTGTGCAATAAGGGAATGAAGAAGCTAGAATAACCATCCCGACTATAAGATGGCTAACAATTAATCATGACCAGAACCCCATTCACCACGCACACCACTGAACCGAGGATCTGGGGCAAAATATGGCCCAAGAGTGCGCATAGAGCTACTTGGAGAGCTAGTTCCGTGGTGTGGAGCATAGCAAAATTGGGGGCGACGGAGCGGCAGGAGTGAGGGCATATCGCTGGCGACTACGGGCCCATACCGATCAGTCAGTATTCAAAGAAAGATCCTCCCCAGATAAAGCAACAGTGCGGCTGAAGCTGTTAAACCCCTGGGACCGTCAGTCAGGAAGGAACTGGTGGACTGCGGTCAGGGGCCGCAGTGATCCCCATAGACCAACAAGATGAACATGGATGTCCATATCTAATACACTGCACCGAGGTAACGGTGGAAGTGGGAGGTTGGGGCCAGGAGTGCAGAATCTTACGTAGGCTTCACCGATTATCCCAGCAAGATTACAATACATTCAGGATTAGAGGGGCAAGGTTCGGGAGTGGAGAAGGCAAACCATGCAACTTATTAAACCAAGCAGTAGCACATGAGGAATACTGGGTCTGACTCTGGAGAGCATGTTTACTCATTAGGAAGCAATCCTGTTTAAGATTAAAGACGGGTTGAGCCGAAGGTTTGTGCAGTGTGCTCCCATGTATTTACTAAACAATCAGTATTGCTTTTATGCTCAGCGGTGTGTAAGTTATCTGAAACCAGATGACCCGTTATACTGAATGACAAGTAAATCCAACTTAATCGCTTGGATTTAGGGAACGGCATACTGAGGGACCTGAAATTTAACTTTACTGCTCCCTTGCATCACGGGTCAAGATGATGTCTTTAAACGCTCACTCACAAATGGCAAAATTAATAGCAGAAATGCGTAGGATGAACATCCAACAACATTGTCTCAAATCTAATGAAAGAAATGAAAGCAATTAATATCAAGATCACACAGTAAAAATATGGCCTCTCCTTCCCAGTAGAGTTGAAGGTGTATCATGAGGGGACGGTTCACATGTTCAACAACCCTACGGGACCATGGCACTCGATGGAATTCTGGATCCTGTCGATTCCTGGACCCAGACCAACAAAGGGAAGGCCCAGAGTGCAGGAAGCGGTGTGAGAGTCTCCGCTTAGGTTTGACTCGCAGCCTACGGAGTAATCTGGCGAAACAGCTGGCGAGAGGGATTCCGGGGGCCCCAGCTGAACTAAAAGCTGTAATTATTCTGGCTCAACTAAGTGATGACTAAATCGGGGTTGCAGCTTAATGGGGCAGCTGGCGGAGGGAGGGAGGCTTGCACAGCCTGTCTGGATGCACAGCCGACACGTGGTTTGGCTGTATTCTCTCGTGTCCGTTTGACGTGGGACTAGGGCAACAGGTGCTTCTGGTTGGGGGGATCTACGGGTAGGTGGAGTTGGGTTTATTGTGGGGTCTTGTATGGCGAGGTACGCAGTGCATGAGAAAATCTCACATGGGTACGGCGTGACACAGGGTGTGACAGGGGGAGGCGGGGGGAGGATTGGACTGGTGCATACGGCCCGTTGCATGAGGAGGTTTCTCTAGGATGATGGCTCATAATGGGAAGGTCTCGCTGATGACCTGGAATGTCAACGGGCAATGTTCAAGTGTTAAGTGCAGAGTGGTGCTACAATTACTTAATAGGCAGTCCCCCGACATTGTATTTCTCAATGAGACACATCTAGCAGGAACGGAGTGCCAATATTTCCTTAGGTCCAACTACAGGGTGGCATTCCATGCGGGTATATTGAGAGGTTCCTGGGGGACACTCATACTCATGCATAAGAGGATCCCATTTCAGTTTGGTGAGGTGAAGTCAGACCCTAGGGAGTGCTTTGTGTTGGTTAAGGGGGAGCTGTAGGGGGCCACTTGGGGCATGGTGGCGGTGTACGCGCCCCCTCCGCTTGCACCCAACCTCCTTTCAGAACTTCAGGTGCTCACCCTTCAATACCATGCTGATGTATGGGTGTTAGGGGGGGGACTTTAACGAGTTGATGGACCATGGTCTAGACAGAACACACATTGGCACCAGGATCCTGGTGCTTTGAACTAAACTGAATTCTTTCACCACTGCCCTGGGCTAGATGGACGCATGGAGATAGCTGCATGCACCAGAAAAGGGGTACTCTTTTTTTTCTCTGGGGTTCACGCCTCCATGTCAAGGAACAACACTTTTTTTGTCCCATTCAACATAACTCACAGGCTGTTGTCCGCTAGGTTCTTGGCAGGAGGGATATCAGACCACTCCCCACTAGTCACTGAGCTAAACAAACGGGCAGTGTAAGCCCAGCGGGTGCTGGCACCTAAACACCTTCTACCTGGGGGACCTGGAATTTGTAGAAGATAGGTCTACTAAAACCGAGGAATATTTCACTATAAATACGAGGACTGTCAACATCCCTGTTATACTCTGGAAGGGCTATAAGGCAACACTGTGGGGGGAGACACTCTCATTGGTGGCAGCTAGGTGCAAGAAGCATTCGAAGGCTGTGGAGGAGTTGGAGAGGGCGGTAAGACAAGCAGAGGACGAGTTCCTCTCCTCTGAGTCGTCAGAGGCAAGGCTGGCCTTCAATACGGTGCAGGGGACACTGCGCAATGTGGCATTGGACAACGCCAAGGAGGTGCACTGGACTAGGCAAAGCCAGATACATGAAGCAGGGGATAATGTGGGTAAAATGTTGGCCTGGCTGGAGAGACTGGATAGGGGGAGCGGACACATGCAGGTTATACAGGATGCCCAAGGGAGGGACTTGACCGCCGATGCAGATATTGCGGGTGCCTTCGCCCAATTTTATGAGACCCTTTATAATCCCAAGATGGGGGGTTTGGCGGCAGGAGGGTCTGATACGCTGGATTGGGTGCCTCTTCCAAAACTCACTGCTCAGCAGACTTTGGGTATGAATGCATGAATCTCGGAGGAGAAGATCTCTGCTGCACTAGCGCAGCTGCAGACGGGTACATCGCCGGGACCCAATGGTTTCCCGGTGGAAGTATGGAAGCGACTGGGGGGAGCGTGTGGTCGGACCCGAACCGAAGATTAGTAAACCTCTGGAACAGTGCGCCTCTTATATGCAGATATCTTTAATAAACGGAGAGGCCAAGATCCTCACCCGGGTCTGGCTAATTGCATACTAGAGGTAATCATTCCTCTGGTACACACGGAACAGTGCAGGTTCATGCCTTCCAGATCCACACAGATGAACCTGCACAGGTTTCAACTCACCATAGGATTGGCTTCCGAGACGCCGGACCCGCTGGCTCGCCTCGCAATGGACATTGAAATGGCATTATACTCTGTGAGATGGATTTGCTCTGTGAGATCATGGGTCGCATGGGGTTTGGTGGGAACTTCTTGTCCTGGATTTGCCTGCTTTACACTTCTCCTGTGGTGACAATCAGAGTGAGCAGAGTCTCTTCTCTGTCCTATTTCCCCGCTTTTGTTTTCACTGGCCACAGAGCCACTTGCGATACAACTCATAGAGAGCCCACAATGGGTGATATTCAGATGGTCCTGGGGGAAGAAAGGGTATCACCCTATGCTGACGATCTCTTAATCTACATGAGCAACCCAGGTGTTTTGTCCCTGGTGGTAACCTGTATATTGACAGCAGCCTTTAGCGGGCCTAAACTCAATTGGCAAAAGTCAGTTCTGTTTCGGTTGCAGTGGGGCTAAGGTGTGATACCAAGGATTACCTGTATGCAATTATGACCTCAGGTTTCAAATACTTGGGTATCCACCTGAGTCCGAACCTATCAGATTTCTCCCGGCTTAATCTTTCCCCGTGGTGAACAGGTTTGCACTGGATATAACGCACTGGCAAACTCTCCCACTGACCCTGTTGGGAAAGGTGGCTCTCTTTAAAATGCTAACGCTTCCCAAATTACTTTATCTCCTGCAGAACACCCCGCTCCCAATTCCTAGAAAAGTTTTTACAGAGATTGAGCGATCACTATGCGGGTTATTCTGGGGAGAAAAGCAACCGCAGGTATCATTGAGGAAGATGCAACCGTCAGTATGGGAAGGGGGTATGGGCTTGCCCAATCGTCAAAGGTACTGCCGGGCTACACAGTTAGGGATAGTAACTGGCTGGCTGCATGGGGACCCGGCACTTCCTCACATTGCGATCAAACGTAGAAGGATGAAGGGATGGACACCTAGACAGGTATTGTATGGGGGTAAGGAACAGAGGGGTTCTCCCCGGGTTGATGCGGCACACATGCCAGATATGGGTGGAAGCGCATCAGGACATTAAATGGGGGGTCAGACCAACCCTAGATCAGCCCATCTGGCATGATGCACACCTGACTGAATTGCTAAAAGTGGGGCATGTTGCTCTTAGGGAGGCAAAAGGGATAGCCACCCTGGCAGATGTGGTGCAGGAGGGCCGACTTTGCTCATTTGAAATGCTGAAGGGATGATTCAGCCTGCCAGTAAGGGAACGGTTTCGATATGTGCAAATAGCACACGCCATGGGCTCTGTTTCCCTCTCTGGAAGAAATCCCAAAGAGCTCACACCTGGAGGCCTACTTGTTCGGCAGGTATCTCCTCCAAGGTAACGTCCACACTGTACCAGGTAATCATGGCCTTTGGTGGCAAGGAACTGATCCGCCTAAAGGAGAGGTGGGAGCGGGATGTGGGGCGGTGTGAAAGGGAGGAGTGGGTTGAGGCTTTAATGTTTCCAAGAGAAGTGGGAATTGCGGCCAGACTGCGGCTAATACAATTTAAGGTACTCCACCGGGCATACTACTCCTGTACTGCATTGGCTAAGTGGGGCTTTGTTGAAAGTGATGAATGTCTCAGATGTGGAAGAAGGGGAGCACCTTTTATCATATACTCTGGGACTGTGCACAGGTCCAAGTCGTCTGAGGGCAACTTATGCGTAAACTAACTGTCTACAGTAGTGGGTGCCTCTAGAACCGAAATTGGCTATGCTGGGTATTTGGGAAGATGCCAGGTTCACGAAACATAAAAATGCGTTTCTGGCAGTAATAATGGGGCTTGCGAAGAGATTTACTGCAGCATCCTGGGGCATTGCAGAGCGCCCGAGACTGAGCTGGTGGACTGCAGAAGTGGACCAATGTTCGTCCCTAGAGAGGAGAGTGTACAGGGTGAGGGGCTGTCCCCAAACGTTTTTGAGGATTTGGGGCAAATAGGTGGGCGAGCGATGAGGGAGTATGGTAGTCTGCTTTGTTTCAATCCCGGACCTTTATGATGGTGCAATATCACCCGTTGGTTTATACTGTTTTATTTGTTATTGCATTTATGTCACCCTGCAGAGACTGTTTTATCATGCTCAGGCGTACCTATGTTTGTTCAGTTTTTTTGTTATGGCAAAATTAATAAAAAGTTGCAATAAAAAAGAAAATCACACACCAAGCAGAAAGGATCAAGGATAACGAGATGAGAATCAGCGCTAATGAGGACAACTATAATATCCTGAATGAAGAGCTTGATTTTGTCAGCCACGAAATGCAACAGTTATTGGAAAAAGTGGATGAGCTTGAAAATAGGTCTAGGCGCAACAACCTATGTCTCTCATGCGTTAGGGAAGGAGAACAGAGGCAGAGATTTATTAAACTGCTGCATACAATTATGAAAGAGGCTCTTACAAAGGAATCCTCTGATGACATAGTAAGAGGCGGAGCACGCAGAGCACCCGGCCCAAAACCTGATAAAGACTAGAGACCTAGAACAATCATCATGAAACTTTTAAACTTCCTAAATGAATTAGCCATACTTAATACCTTCAGAGAACAACAGACTGTGAAATGGGCAGAGAACCCCATTGGAATTTTCAATTATTTCTCAGCTGAAATCGCCAGAAGGAGGCAGGGATTCAATAAAGTTTTCAGCACTCTAAATGGCTCATCTCACCATTTATATTTAAGCTACCCAGTGATTTTTTGCATTACCTTTCAACAACAAAGACATACTTTCGATAACAGGCAGGTAGCGATACATTTGTCTTCACAGTGGAATCGGCAGAACTTTCCTCAGCAGAATCCTCATCATCAAACATGAGTGAGCAACAACATGAAATAACACTGGTTAAAGCCAGAATCCCTCAAAAAACAATGACCACCGAGAAACAGAGTCCACTTCAGAAAACGGAGAACCCCTGTAGGCCCCACTGGAAAAGCTGAACAAACAGCCTAAACAACCAATAAACATAATTTTCGTAAGTGATTGGGGACACACAAATGGGAGGTCAAGAACTTACTAGGTGGCAGGGGATGGTTGGGTAAAAATTAGCCTTCTTAGACAATATTAGAGTTTTAAGAATATGGGGCATATGCTAATGCCACAACAAGTTTAGTTGTGACGGAGCTAAATGAGCAATAGTCTTTGATAAACACCTGAAATATTGCTCTGATCCATTCCTCGGATGGGCTTTTTGCTTTAATATTTCAGAAAACCCCCCCGCAAAATTCATAAGGTTCATGGTAGTGACACATCTCCACACTAGAGATCTAATCTGTTGATCTCTTAACCCCTGACGGGGGGGATTTATTAGTGAATAAGTCACCATGACTTTTATGGTAAAACTTGAATCAGCTACATTGAGAAACTGCGAGATTCTACAGTCTGTTGTAATTTAGTTGTTTTGATGGTTGTTATGAGTGCACTGTATTAGGACCCCCCCAAAAGGCATAATTGCAATGGTCTAATCTGACCAGAACATCCGAGCAACTGGAATCCCGGATAAGGGAGCCAGCAGCCCAGTGAAGAAATATAGGCTCATTTCTCATCTCAAGTCGCTAAAGGTAGACAGTGCCTTTCTGCAAGAGAGATATGACATAATCTTGAAATAAAAGATGCAGTAGGTCGATATCTACTGATATATGGAACAATGAAATTACATAAAGTGTCCTTCCTCAATGTGTACGCTCTTTTGTTGTTGAATTTTTCATCAGGTGTGCACCATATACATAGCACATAACTTGTTTGGGTGGTGATTTTAATGTACCACTTTGTTTTCCGTAAAAAAACACCTCTTGAACTACAAAAGCTCTGAGGGATATTACACACAGAATGGGTATGGTGGATTTATGGGGACTAATGAATCCTTCACAGCAAGTCTACACATTTTATTCTCACCCACACAAGACCTATTTGAGATTGGACCTACGATTTCTCCATAAAAAATGGGCGGCAAAAGTCTCTTGCTGCAAGATACTCCCAATGATAATCTCAGACCATGCGCCTGTCATAATGACACTTTGTCTCCCTAATATATGCAGGCCCTCACCCAGGTAGACACTGAATCTAACGATCCTGAACAAAAAGGACAAGACTCCATTATTGTTTTATGGGACCGTTAGAAAGGCATGGTGCTCAGAGATAGACAAAGACACAAGGATACAAGTTTCGAAAAACCTTTATTTATATAAAAAAAGTAATGGAAAGTTGGATTTGGGGAATACCTAACTTGCCCTATCTCTAAATGGGAGTAGTCTCGACCATGAAAATAAAGAAGAAAGGATAGCCCAAAAGTCTGTCTGTCAAAAGTAAAAAGTCTGTCTGTGTGAAACCTGTGCTTGCCCTCACTTTCTAGCTTAACAATGTGTACGGTATTGGACAAAGTATACAAGTGTCTCAAAAGAATATCAGGATAACCATGGAGTTACTTCTCAGCTCCCTTCCCCAAGTTTAAGTCACTCAGGATTTCCAAAAGTTCAATTTGTTTCAAAAAGGCAGTTCAATAGTTTTCTCATCCAACCCAGTTCATGTACTTGTTTCAGGCTTTCCTCGCCTTATTCAAATGCTCTCTAACACAAAAAAGTTTCTGTTTCAAACTTAACAATATTTGTAGGCGGATCTTTCAGGCTTTCCTCATTGGACCTTAGAACCTCTTGACTTGTTACATTCACCTCTTCCGTGTTTTACATTACAGCATTTCATCCATCCGTTTTCATCATGCAGTTTGTGTTGAAGACTTTCAAAATGGCGTAGATTAGCTTATTCCTATGCCTAACCACTCTGACATTGTTGCATTCTGGTGGTCGTATTTCTTATACTCTGCTAGTCTCTTTCTCAAACGTGCCTTCTAGCACCACAACAAGTTTCACTTGCTTGTCTCCATCTCAAGTGTGCCCCTTTGCACTCCAACAAGTTCCACTTGCTTGTCAGTCTGTTTCATTCAATATTCTTTTCCGTAGCCTTTGCCGTCGGCTTTCACTTTCTACAACTGTGTTTAACTCGATTTTCACTTCAGCGTTACTTTAACATTCACATTTCATAGAGACTTTCGATAATGCAGTATTCTGCAGGACCACTCTGTTACTTTGTTTCATCACAGTTCCAAACAATCAAATCTTTCTCCAGATAAATAATAGACCATTGAATTGGAGAAGTTGGATTAGCAGAGGTATCTTGAAAATTGGGGATATTTGGGGTGATGACGGAATGGTTGCTTTTGGTGGGCTTGTAGAGAAATTTGGATTACGAAATAGAGAGTTGAGGAGATACGATGATTTGTCGTGTTTGATGTCTGAAAGGATTCGGATGCTGGATGCTCCGCTATTGCGGGAGCCTGGGGTTCTTAATCTACTGACCTGTGGGTCTAGGAAAGTGTCGGATTATTTGTGTGCTATGCGGTTGGATGTGCAGTGGATCGATTTGTGGGACAAACTGAGATTGTCATGGACGGAGGAGTTGGGTAGAGAATTGACATTGGTTGAATGGGAAAAGGTTTGGAGAGTAACGGTACGGGCAAAAACGGATTTGCAATTACGTTACATACATCAGAGGATTTTGGGTAAAATCTATTGGACCCCTGCTTGCATGTGTGATTTGGGTCTGGTTGATTGTGATAAATGTTGTAGTTGTGGGAAAGTGAGAGGTACAGTGATTCACATGTTGTGGAACTGTGAGAGGGTAAGGACATTTTGGAGTGATGTAGTTGATAGGATCGACCAGGTTTGGAATATTGCATTTCTTAGGAATTCATTGGCAATTGTTTTACTATTACCGAGTAGCACTTACAGAATTAATTGGGTTTTAATCAAGCTGGGGCGATCACAAAGATCCATAGGATGTATAGCTATAAGGTGAAATATGGATATCATTTTCTTTGTAAAACGGTTGATAGAAGCTGGATATGCTTTAAGCAACATTTTTGCAAGTCCCTCGTATAAGGAGTTAACCGGAGGCTGCAACATTTTAGTGTAGCTCGTGAGCATTCTCCAGCAAAATTTGGAAGCCAGCGAGTTAAGGCCAAGCTCATGTAGTAATATGGAATTGGGCAATGATTTAGGTAGTCTTAGTACCGTTTTCCATGTTTTCCCTTGCAGTTTATTAACATTTTTAGTTAGATTTAGAAGATAAAGATATAATCCATACAATATGATTGCTTCCATCTTCAAAACATAAAAGTAAAATATAAGAATTAGAGAGAATTTACACTGTCTCTGATAAATGATTTTCATTTGGGAAATAATTTGCGCAACCTTAGAATTTAAGGAACTTTCCCACATTGAGATGGAAGAAGAATAAAGATTACCCCTGCTAACTGCGCAGGGAGTATTAATTCTATTAAAGACTAGGAGGCGAGCATTATGCTTCAACTTCGTTTATTACTACTCTTCAGCAGTTTCAACAAACTATACCAAAAATCAACAACAAAGATGTGTTCCACGTGACTTTCTTCTTTTAAAACTACAAATACCATAGTCTCTGTAGTCCTTCACACTCCAGCTCAGCTATGACCACTTCCTGTCCCTGAGCTCCACGTCTCTTTTACGTGCTCCGAATGTTCATAAACTTTTCTTGTCCCGCCAACCGAGCGAAGACTTCCTGAACTCCAACACATTAACAATTCTTCTGGCTGTACTCTCGCCTTCTTCTTGCTAGCCGTTTCACTCAACTGTTCTTCTGCTCTTCCCCTAGGGAACATAAAATATAATATCAGGGTAGAGTCTAGTTTGTTATCATATAATTACAAAACCACATACAATATGATTAACAAATAGCAGTGAGTGGGAACTAATGCTCGCCTCCTAGTCTTTAATAGAATTAATACTCTCTGCGCAGTTAGCAGGGTTAATCTTTATTCTATGACAAGACTGGAGGCAAGCATTATGCTTGTTCAAAGCTGTCCCAACACCATACTCACTATACTCTCAGCTGGTTTAAAATAAAATTCCCTGAAGGTACGATCATTCGCCCAGTCTGCTGCTGACATTATATCCTGCAATGGAACTCCTGTCCTATATGCTTTGGACGCCATGGCCCCTCTTACTGAATGAGCACCATACTTCTGTAAATCAATACCTGCTGCTAGCATTATTTCTCTGACCTATCTCGCTATAGTAGCTGTCTTTATCACATGGAAAGGCTTCCTACGCGCTATTAGTAACTGTGTCGTACTCATTGCTCTATTTTCTGCTGTTCTGGCTTCATACTCTTTGATGCAGCTTGCTACGCACCATTTGATATTATCTGGAAAAAACAGATAGTGCACCATATAGGTGTTTGATTTAGTCCTTTGTACTACTACAAAAGTCACTCCTTCTGGTCCAAATGTCCTCCTATTAACCTCTAATGCTTTAATATCCGACACTCTCTTACAGGATATGAGGCATAACAGCATCGCTAGCTTGCCCGACAACTGTTTGAGAGATAAATATCTATTAACTGGCCAGCTTTCTAATAATCACAGTACTACTGTCACGTCCCAGAAGACTGTGTACCTAGGTTCTGGCGGAACTTTAAACTTAGCTCCCCTGATGAGCCTACAAACTGCTGGGTGTTCTCCTGCTGGCACTCCTTCAATTGGTACGTGTCCCGCAGAGATCGCTGATCTATACACTCCTATAGTGCGAAATGCTTTCCCATCTTGCAGAAGCTGTGCTAGGAAGTTCAGTATCGCTACTACAGGTGCCGAAATGGGATGAATATCTCTCCCTCTACACCAACTAGTCCACTTGGCCCAAGCCGCGTCGTAGCTCCTCCTAGTCGATGGAGCCCAGGACTCAGCAATGAGTTCTACAGCCTGCATCGAAATGCCTGGCAGTTCCCATCATCTCCTGATATCCTGCACGCGATGAGCGGGAGTGTCCCTCTCACTCTCAGAGGATGACACTGCCCAGCTGGGTCTGTGAGCAGTCGCTCTCCTTCTGGGAGGACTCTCGGCAGATCTATCAAGAGGTTCCATCAGCGTCGGGAACCATACTTGAGCTTTCCACAAAGGCGCTACTAGTACTAGCTCCGAACTCTCCCTCCGACACTTCGCTAGCACTCTGCTCAGCATCATGAAAGGAGGAAACTCGTAATGCGGACCGCCTGCCCAATCCTGCTGGAATGCGTCTGTATCTTTTGCGTCTGGATCTAGCCTCCAGCTGAAATAGCTGGGTGTGTGTGCATTGAGGCGAGACGCAAATAGATCCATCTGTAACGGGCCCCACCTCTGATCCAGTATCTGAAATACTGCTGGGTCTAGCCTCCAATCGCTGGAGTCCGTGAGGTATCGGGAATTCCAATCCGCTACTACGTTCAGTGCCCTGGGAAGATACTCCGCTGTCACTGATGTCCCTGTCTGCAGGCAGTAGTGCCAAAAATCCTTCGTTAGCTCTGCTAGCATCCTGGACTTCGTCCCCGATAAGTGGTTTATGTAACGTACTGCCGAAATGTTGTCCATTTTTAGCAGGACGCACGACTTCACTTTGTCTCTCGTGAAGGTTTTTATCTCGAAGGAGCCTGCCAGAAGTTCTAGGCAGTTTATGTGCAAATTCAGCTCCTCTCCAATCCATTTGCCTCCTGTCTGCAACTCTCCGCACCGCGCTCTCCATCCTAGACGACTGGCGTCTGACTTTATTGTGGGATCCGGCCGGTCTCCGAATATGGCTCGCCCATTCCAGGCATCCATATTCTGCAACCACCATTCCAGTTCTGTGATAGACACCTGACCCAATGGTATCGACTGATGATATCTCAACCCTTGTTGGAGGTGTCTTATCTTCAACCTCTGTAAAGCTCGATAGTGTAAGGGACCTGGAAAAATGGCTTGTATGGAGGCTGCCAGGAGGCCCACTATTCTCGCTAAAACTCTCAGTGAAATCACTTTCTTCCTCAAGCATGCTCTGATCTCCCTCTTGATATCTCGTATCTTCCTTGCTGGTAGCTCCAAGGTGGCTTTCCCCGTGTCTAGAATGAAGCCGAGGAAATGCAGCCTCTGCGCCGGTTTGGTATCGGATTTCCCTATGTTTACTAGAAATCCCAGTGACTGTAACAGTTCTAGGACCCACTTCGTCTGATACTCCAGCGCTCCTAGATCTTCTGCCACAAGCAACAGATTGTCTAGATATATTATCAACCTTATGCCTTTCTCTCGAATAGCCGCGGCTACTGGTTTCATCATTTTCGTGAAAGCCCAAGGCGCTGACGCAAGCCCGAATGGAATCGTCCTGAATTGCCGGAGCTGTTTCTTCCAGTGAAAAGCTAGGAACCTCCTGAAATGCTTCTGCACTGGAATCATCAGGTGGGCATCCTTAAGATCTAATCTGGTCAGCCAGTCTCCCTCTCTCAGAGAGTCTCTGAGCTGATGGATCCCCGCGCCAGTTTTCCCAGAACATACTTGTTCTCCCTCCCACTGGAGGGTAGGTTATCGCTCTTACCTGGTGTAAATCCTTGACCCCGTCCGGAGCCTCTGCCTCTGCGCCCTCTGGTATTGCAACCTCTGGCTGGATTAGATCTTAAGGATGCCCACCTGATAATTCCAGTGCAGAAGCATTTCAGGAGGTTCCTAGCTTTTCACTGGAAGAACCTCTGGCTGGAAAGAACGTGCCCTGTTGCCTGTTCTCCCAGTACTGGGCTCTGTGATTAGGGGGTATTCTCCCTCCTTGTTGGCGACCGGCCGAGCGACCCCTGTAACAGCCGGTCCCGGCAAAAACTCTCTGTGGGAAGATCTTACGTATGGATGCTTGTGCCTTCTCCAGTGATGTGTACGTGTCTACAAAGCGGCCCATCTCCTTCCAGAAAGTTTCACCAAACAAGAGTCCTTGGGCTGCCTCTCCAGCCTCGTAGGATGCCAGGTCACTGAGCTTCGAGTCTATCTTCAATAATAGCCCTCTTCTTCTCTCGGAAGCTACAGCGCAATTCGCGTTCCCTAGAAGGCAAACTGCTCTTTGCGCCCATCCTGCAAGGGCTTCTGGGTACACTTCCTCGTCTGTGTCCCTTGCCCTTTCTGCTAAGTCCATAATCTTAGCGAGTGGACCGGCCAAGTCCAGTATTTCTTCCTGGCAACTTTTCCATGATCTATCTATCCCTTTACGGGGGTCCTTACTGGTCTTTCAGACAAAGGTAAGCATTTTGGGGTCCAATTCGGGACCTTCTGCCACTTTCCCCGGCAAGTCTGGGCGGGGGCATTCCGCCCAGAGGCGCTGTCTCAACGCCTTATCTAATGCTTTTCTCAGTCTGCTGTCATATATTGAGCCATAATCGGAGATGGCTGCCAGTCGGAAGATCTCGGATCAGTGGCGGCTGGTGAGTTTGAAAGCTGGTGGGGCGTAAAGATCCCCGGGCGAATTTTTGGAGCGAGCGCGCGCAGCGTGCAAGCCCACACCACCCAACTGGTTCCCTTTCACTTTCCCGCTTTTCCCCCACCTGTTTTTCCTTTTTCTTTTGCCTCACGTGGGGGAGATGTTATGGTAATACATGCACAGGTCTCCTTAGAACCTTGTGCATGTAGATTCCATTTGAGAGTGCCTCGCCAGTTGATGCTTCCACTGCAGCTACCTGGGGGCCTCAAATAAAGCTCTTCTCTTCTCCCATACTTTGTGCCTCTTTATTTCATATGGCGACGAGGCACTGTACCCTGAGGCCCCCGGGAGCGTATTAGGTCACCTGATTGGGCCCAGCCCCCCCCTTTTTTCGCTGCCGCCGACTTCTGCTGCCAGCGCCTGCAGCGGCCTGCCTGTCAGCTGTGGACAGCCAAGAGGAACAGCCAAGAGAGGCCTCGACATCACCTTTCAGTTCTCCACTGTAAAGGGTGCCGCTCCTCCCCGCTGGGAGTTTAGAGCGGCGCACATTGCACTCCTGCCCTACTCCAAAGTGCTTCAGACAGCAGGAGCTGTCCATCTATCAGGTCAGAGGAGGGGGGAGGACGAAGTGAAACTTACACTTTCCTTTCATTTGGCATTTTATGTGTAAAACGGACAAAATGAAACGTACGCTTTCCTTTTATTGGCATTTTTTTTGTGTAAAACCCTCACTGCTGCCCTGAGCAGAACCCTGCATCATTTTCAAAAGCTGCTAGCTGTTGCCCAGCAACACACACACAGCATTAGCAGTCTTTATTCTCTCAATGGCTACTCTGACTTTCCGGGACTAATCACTTACTATCTTGGTCCATTGTGACATCACAACTGAACATTCCATCAGGTCTTCCCTGAACCAGCCAACCTGTGCTCCCAGCCCATTGTGAGGTCACAATCTGTACTAAGGACCATCCATACACTGAAGCCTAAAGACTCTGCAGTACAGATACACCTGGGCATTCTCTGAATCGGGTCCCACCCTGCCATGCAAGCAATTCTATAAAGACTGTATCTCAGCGCCTCCTTGCTAACTGCCAACAGTACTGAAAACCTCTGCCTACACTACAGCAACTGGTGCCACTCAACGCCATTCCTCACCACTTACAACCTAGAATCAGGCACACCACCATGCAGGGCGTTCCGCCTCCCACCAAGTTTCTTCCATGCCCTGGGAGCCCAACCTGCCCATGGGAACAATGGATCGATGGATTCCACGTCTACCTCAGAGCCATTGGGGGCAGCAAATTAAATGATGACCTCAAGGAGGCGACCCTCTTGAACTGTATAGGGGCAGAAGCACTGAGACTTTTCAGGACCCTTCCCGAACCCGGCAACATAGGAGGAGATGGCAACCGCAAGTTTGACATAGCATTGGCCAAACTCACCAGTCATTTTGGCAACAAGACCAACGTAGTACTGGAAAGATACAGGTTCTTTTCCAGAAAGCAGCTCAAAGGCGAGTCTATTGATTCATACATAGCGTCCCTGAGGGCGCTTATGTCAACCTGCAGTTTCACAGGTGTCTGTGATGAGTATTTGAGAGACCAATTGGTGCTGAATGTGGCTGATCCACGCATCCAACAAAAATTGTGGCAAACCAAAAATCCCACCCTGGACCAAGCCACGGAGATAGCAAGGAGCATGGAATTGGGAGATCGATGCATGAGGGAAAGACGTGACCACACGACCAGTGTGGAAATCAAATGTGTCAGCCCTGAGTCCGAGCCTTACGAGCCTCTAGTAGCAGCAGTAAGAAAGGCTCCGCCATCAAGGGGTTCGAAATTTGGCTCAAGCAGAGCGAGGCCATACAACTCCCAGAATCCAACGCGCTGCCAGAGGTGCGGATGGTACAAGCATGCAAATCCTGACAAAGAATGCCCCGCCATCGCTGTGGAGTGTTATAGGTGCAGCCAGATTGGACACTTTGCCAAAGTCTGCAAGAACACACGGGGAAAGACAACCAGATATGGCAATCTCACCAGGCGACCTTTCATCAGACCGTCCTCTGTGAGAGTAATCGAAAGCAACCAAGAGCACAATGACATGTTATCTATCAGTCCAATGCAACAAAAGGTACAAATACTCACTGTAACATCCCAACAACAGAGCAACGGTCCCTGGGTCAAAATGCAAATCAACGGCATATCATTACCTGTAATGGTAGACACTGGCTCCCCCTACACCATCGTGGATCTCAAGACCTTTTTGAGTGTACTCTCTGGCAAGATACATGACCTGCGAAGCACTTGTGTAAGAGCTACCGGTTATGGAAAAACGCCCATCGAGATAATGGGCTATGTGTGGGTGAACCTCAAGTTCCACGACAGAGAAACATATTGCAAACTCTTTGTAGCCAAAGATGGCTCCTCCGTTGTGGGATGGGAAGAACAAGCCGCTCTTCGAGTAAGAATACACCCTGGAGAAGAAATCCCTGTGCTGAGTGTGCTCAATAATGATATGGACATCAAATCTAATTTAGCAAAACAATTCCCCAAGGTGTTCTGCGACAAGATTGGACTCCTAGAAGGTTTCCAACACAGAATAATCCTCAAAAGAGGTGCTGTCCCAGTGGCCCACCGAGTCCGCAGTATTCCCTTTGGAACAAAAGAGGCGTTGAAGAAAGAACTTAAGCGCCTCTGCGATGAAAATATCATACAGCCCATCGAAAGTTCAGAATGGCTTGCCCCAATTGTCTTAGTAAAAAAACCGGACGATTCCATAAGAATGTGCGTCGACTTGAGAGACCTAAACAAAAACATATGGGTTGACAGACACCCACTTCCCAATATATCTGAACTCCTATCGACCATGAAACCTGCAAAATACTTTACAACTCTGGACCTCTCCTCAGCCTATCACCAGATTGCTTTGGAAGAGAGCTCAAAGAACCTAACATCTTTTGTCACACCTCTCGGTGCATTCATGTTTAACAGAATGCCATTCGGACTCGCTTCAGCCGCAGCAGTCTTTCAGAGACTCATGTCACATCTATTTGGAGGACTTGATGGCATACACTGCTTCCAAGATGATATCCTCATATCAGCCAGTACAGAAGAAGAGCACAACGCAAAACTTGTGGGTGTCCTACAGGTCATACAAAAAAGTGGGCTCACACTCAAATTAGAGAAATGCAACATAAAGTGCGACCGAGTTTCATACCTGGGCCATTCCATTGACGCCAACGGCATCAGCCCCAAGAGGAAACTCATGGACACCATAATGAATATCGCCGAGCCTCAAAATAAAGACCAATTAAGGAGTTTCCTCGGGATGACAGAATACTACTCCAAGTTTATAAGCAACTATGCTGATAAGACCAAAAACATGAGAAACATCTTGAAGAAGGCAACCAAATTCATATGGTCCACTGAATGCAAGAACGAATTCGAAGAAATCAAATTTCAAATTAACCAAGCCCCAGCCTTAGGAATGTTCGATTGTAAAGCTAAAACCATCATATCCGTAGATGCAAGTAAAACCGGACTGGGTGGTGTCCTAGAACAGCAACAAGATAAGGACATTGTGACGATCGCATTTGCATCGAGAGTACTGAGGGGAGCCGAACTAAACTATTCCACCATTGAGAGAGAAGCTCTGGGTCTGAGGTGGATTCTTCAGCATTTCAGGAACCTAATTTGGGGCTTACCCGTCATACTGAAAACATACCATAAACATCTAGTAAATGTCCTTCAGTCCAAAACTCCTCACCTTATATCACCAAGAATAAGACGTTGGTTCCTCGACATCATGCAATACAACCTCCAACTATGCTATATTCCTGGTCCACAAAACCAAGTAGCAGATTGTCTTTCCAGATTATCAACCAACATCGACACTGAGATTGCATCTCCAGATGAGGACATCATAGCTGTCGTAAACCCTGCCATCTCGAGAGATGAATGGAAAATTAATGCCAATACTGATCCGGAACAGCGAGAAATCAGGGAAGCGATAGCTAATGACTGGGTGGAAACGGGAGAGGCTTTAACAACCTTCATTCCCTTCAAGGAAGAAATATCGATGGACGATGAGCATATCTTCAGAGGCGATCGAGTAATCCCACCCACCCAACTCAGAAAAAAAGTACTCCAACTGGCACATGAAGGTCACCTAGGAAGAAGCTTGACGAAAAACAAGTTGAGAAACAACTATTGGTGGCCAGGAATGTGGAAAGAAGCAGAAGAACTGGTCAAAAATTGCTCCACGTGTGCCATGAGTGACAAGTCCAAGATCTTAAGAAAGACCCCCTTACAGCCTATTGAACCTCCCAAACATGTGTGGTCTAAACTGGCAATCGACATCATGGGTCCATTCGAGAACCTCAAAACAGTCAAAGTATATATCATAGTACTTGTCGATTACACCTCTAAATGGACAGAATGGGGAATAGCTGAGGACAATGTGACCTCAAAGAAAGTCATAGATTTCCTGACAGAGATCTTCAGCAGGGAGGGAGACCCCAAGGAATTGGTTTCGGACAACGGGTCTCAGTTCATATCTATGGAATTTGCTGATTTCCTCAAGAAAAGGTCCATCAGCCACATAACAACATCTTTGTACCATCCAATTTCCAACGGACTTGTGGAACGCATGAACAGGCTCGTGAAGAGCGTAGTCCAACTGGCCACGGCCAACAACCTCCCGTGGAGAGAAACCCTCAAAGAAGCTTTGCATGCGTATAGAACTACCCCACACACCACCACGAACATAGAGCCCTTCACCCTCATGCGAGGTAGGGTTGCAACTAACCGATTTAGACCGGCGTGGATGTTCTTATACATGGGAGAAGCAAGGGTGAACATGGATCTACTTCAAAAGACAGTAAGAGAAAAACAAGCAAAATACAAAAGACAATACGACTCCAGACATGGAGTAAAAGAGATGATGGTTCGTGAAGGAGACTGGGTACGTGTCAAAGAACCGAAGAAAACTCTCAAGGGTGAATCCATCTTCAGACCTCCAGAGAGTTGTGAGTTGTCATGGGAAGTCTGTCATCCTCGATGATGGAAAGAGATGGTCTGGAGATTATCTCATAAAAGTAACACAAGACATCCAAGAGACCAGCATATCTAAGGACAACAGTCCTGACAAACCATCACAACACACCTCACATTCCCCAAGAGAATCCCTCTGTGAACATGTGGACAATGACAGACCTCACTCCATGCATCAAGGAGTCCCCACTGGAAGAATGTCCAGAAGGAACCGCAAAATCATCCAAAACTTCAACAATGACTATGTTTATTACTAATGTACCCCAGTTTACCCATCTTCCCTCTGCCTCTCCCACTTGACACCCTTTTTTTTCCCTTTCACTTTCCTGCTTTTCCCCCACCTGTTTTTCCTTTTTCTTTTGCCTCACGTGGGGGAGATGTTATGGTAATACATGCACAGGTCTCCTTAGAACCTTGTGCATGTAGATTCCATTTGAGAGTGCCTCGCCAGTTGATGCTTCCACTGCAGCTACCTGGGGGCCTCAAATAAAGCTCTTCTCTTCTCCCATACTTTGTGCCTCTTTATTTCACCTTTCCATTGATATTGCCATTGTGCCCCGGGTGACCCTTAATTGAGAGTTGAAAAAGTTCTCCAACTCTCGTGACACGAGTGACCTGCACATGTACAGTGCCTGTGTGATAATGAGGGGTGCCGGTAATGCACCAGTACATCCAAAGCACGGGGGAGTTATGCCCGTGCAACAGCCCTGACTTTAAAGGAGCTCAACCCATAACGTGCCAAGAACTGTGCAGTGTCCCATCCAATGAACAACCCAAACAGGCCCTGCTTCGCTTCCTACGTGGCCACATGACAATCAAACCTTTCCTAATCGTCCTCACATTGTTATCCTTATTGTCATTTTACAGACCTGTAGGTTAGTCAAACTTCATAGATTTAAAGCAAAATAATTTCCACACTTATATTAATGTAGTATAATACTAAACTCTGCGTGTATTCACCCAAACACCTAATTTTCCCATTATTATATGTACATATAATTTAAGAATAATTATACACACAAGGTCACTGGGAATGTACCTTTATTAATAACCAACCTTCATTATAATACATAGCAAGCAGTAAGTTTGTTCGCCACATATAACATTGCATTCCTTCTCAATATGCTGCACAGAAACAGAATGCTTTCAAGAAATAAAAACGTGTGCTTGTCTTACGAAATTCACTCCCTTTACCTGCAATAAATAAAAGCTACGAGCTCCAAAACCGGACGGGATCAGTCCCGTTCAGGCGGGATGTACATTTCAGTTACCAACAAAGCATGTTTACACAAAATATTAACTCCACACGCCATTATGAAATCCGAATGTAAACCAATTGCAACCTTTATTGACAACCATATTTAATCGAATCCAGGCATCACATAAATTCACAAAACCCACTTCGAAATTATTATCACAGTTATTTGGCAACAATGCACAGTGCCATAAAAACACAGAAATTGCTCAGCCCTGGGAATCCTACACTTATCACAAACAAAGCACCATGCTATGCTGAAGCGTATGGGAAAGCTGGCCTGCTGCCTGGCCTGGCTGCGTGCATGCCGCTGCAGTGCACGCGACGCGCACACACAAATAGATGATTGTTATTCAGTTAAGTAACTGAATAAAAAAATCATTTTTTATTCTGTGCAAGCGCCGATGCAGCAGGGCAGGCCGGCCAGGCCTGCCAGGGTCTGATGCAGCAGGACAGGCCCAGTCAGGCCTATCCCTGAATCAGGGCCCAGGTCTGCCAACTGCCCCACAGGCCCCAAGGTGTTTCCAGCACCGGACGTTGCTGAAGACACCTTGGGGTCCGCAAGCAGTCGGGCACCTCTCTGGCACGGTCACACCATGCACAGCACAACAGGCTTCTTTCTGAGTCGGGCTGGGCACCTCTCTTGTCAAAGACGAGAGAAGGGCACTGCCCGACTCAGAAAGAAGCCTGGCTTCTAATGCAGGCAACCTTAGTGACACAAGGCCCTTGCCTACACAGTCCCTCCAGTCAGCACTGAAAGACGTGTAGGCCCTGGCTTGCATGTCTTTCAGTGCTGACTGTGTAGGGGCCGTGTTACACACACGCCCCGAAACAGGGGTTACTAGTAACTTACCGCAGGCAATGGCTCAGAGCTGTCTCTCTCTGGTCTCAGCAGGTCTTGTCCACTTGTCGCTCTCGTCGGGAAGAGAAGTGTGAAGGTGGTGCAGGCGCACGTACACACCCTGCGCCACCTGCATAGATACAGTAATGTCATTGGCTGTTTGCCAGCCAATGCAAGGTTTGTCATTGGCTGGAAAACAGCCAATGACATTACTGTAGCTAGGGGGAAAGAATCTTCAGTGCGCTGTTTGTGCACATTTTATGCTGGCGGGGCCAACCCTGAAGCGCCCCGCCAGCCTGCTAATTAAAGGGGCTACGTAGAGTGCGTGGAGCTACAAGCTCCACGCACTCTACTATTAAAAAAGAAGAGTAAATTGGGACGCGCCCCTCTATGAAAGCCGGGCCCAGCCCTACACAGTCACAGACATACACATAGCCTAGCCTTGCCACAGCGCCCCCGCGCTGTTGGCAAAGGAAATGCACCTTCTAGAACCTAAAAGAGATTCAATCAGAGAACTTCTCTGATTGAATCTCTTTTAGCTTCTCTCTTTCTTTCTGGGGGGGCGGCGCCCGGCCGCCCTATGATAGCAGCCGCCACTGTCTCGGATTCCTAATACTCTCTGGATCGAACATATCGTCCTGCTCCTCTTCGAGGTGCTTCTCCTTGCGGGTCCTTTTTCCCCCGCTGGGCTTCGCCCATTCCTCCTCGACTGGCTCCTCCAGCTCTTGAGTGGGAGAGTCCCCTTCCTCTGGCTCCTCTTCCGAGTCTGGATCTTCATCTCCTTCATTCTCTTCCCCAGGAGAGGGGGTCATGAGGTCCGGCACTGCCTGATGCTGCAAATATGCTTTCTTAAGCTTCGCGAAGGCATCTGCGACCTCCGGGGCCTTGTCTTCTACCCCTTCCATAGGGCCCTGGGGGTCTGCAGAGGCTTTCCTCTTGCGGGCCTGAATACTCCTTTTAGACCCTGATCCAGAGGGTTCAATGGGCAAGCCGTGTGTCCTTTTGGTGCTTTCTTTAGACTGGTGGAGCATTGCTTCCAACATCTCTAGCCTTTCTTGCAGGGGTCTCACCCCTTGAGCCACTGCATCTACTGGGGAATTCCCCAGCACCTCCTTAAAACCTGCGGCCAAATCTAGAGGCTGCTCCTCCTCGCTCCATTCGAACTCCGACATGTTAAAGGGTGCTGCGTGCCTTAGTACCTGTAGGGAGGTGTCTTTGCTGCCCACTTCCTAGTAGATGCCTATCGAGATATAGGTCTGTATTCTCTTACTTACATTCCTTTGTTTTTTTTTTCTTTTCTTTCTTATGTGGCTGCACCGGTCTTTCTCAGTTTAGGATGATCCACAGAAGTATTATCTGAGATCTGGAGATGCACTGTGGACTCTTCGGTTTTACTAGTACGTTTTTTTTGGTTTTATTATTAGAAGACTCATTTTGAGTGCTGTTAGTTTGTGCTTTTACAGCATTACGTCTTCGTTTTGGGGCCCTAAATTGTAATCGTTTTGCCTTTCAGGACATAAAGTGCTTGGAATCACAAGAATTGTCATTTTCTGTCAGTGGTACTTGACCGTTAGATTGTTGGTCAAGAATTACAGTCTGTACTGATGGACTATCTGGCATCTCTTGGACGGGAGTATCAGAGGCACCTATAGAGTTTTGGTTAGGTGCCAATACAGTGGCAGGCTGAGGAACTAGACTGGCCTCAATCAAAAGATTTTCAATTTGGAGTATCTTATCAAGTTGCAGTTTTGCTACTTCAATTATATCTATATTTTTGCGTTCTTCTAGGGCTGGATGATAAGATTGTTGGTCTTTGAGGCTGTCAGCGTAAGACGGTGACGATATCAATTTCATCATGAGTTTCCATAGCTTGACTTTTTGAAGTACCAGATTTCGACAGGCAAGCAGGAGTAACATCATGCGCCAAAGGATGTTTCAACACATGAGCAGCTTGAAATAATGAGAGAGATTCATGAGCTAAAATGAACCCTTCTATTTTGTTTAATTTAGCAAGCATTTCAGCCATCGACCCTTTCATCTCATGCCCTTTGTCCAAAAGATTAAGGATGCGCGTCAGTAGAGGGAAGGTTTGAAGATTTTGGTTGTTTAGCACAAGCAGTGGCTCCTCAAGAGAAGCAGAAAAGGTTGTGGCTGGGATATATTGAGAGTCTTATCCTTAGATATATGTGTTTTATTGAGGTTCAGGGCATCAAAGTCATATAGGTCGTCACAATTTAAGCTGTTCATTGGGATGGGACCTGACGAAGAGCTTGCCACCACATCCGCCTTTTGGAAGTCTCTAGGAGGAGAAACACAACTAGTTGTCATAGACCTGTGAGTGTAAGGGGTATTTGAGTGATGCAAATGTACTTGTTCAAGTTGAATAGCAGATCTGGTAACCACAGTAGAAGGCCCCAAAGAGAGGCGTACTCGCTTGTCCAGTTCAGCCATAACAATTGGGGCAAGCATTGAGTTATCCGCTATAGATGCCTGAAGACGCCCCTCACGGTAGTGGGACGGGGAATTATTAGAAATGCAAGTATTGAGCGAAATATCTAACGGCATAGAATGCACGTCATTGACTTCTTTCAATGAAAACGTACACATATCTGTTTCAGGGAGAGATGATATGTGAACCAGAGCTGCAATTTGTGTTGTAGTCGAGCAGAGGGGTTGTCACAAGTCTCTCCCCTTCTCACCTGTTTTTCCTTGCTTGTGACCTTCTTGGGTGATCTCTTCCGCACGGACCGGGACTTGTATAGACCCGTGTGCTGGTCTTTGGGTTCCAGCATGAGGATAGCAGTCCTGCAGAGGAGGCGTTCAGATGTCCAGGAGCCAGGAACCAGGAAGAAAAACAATGTCCGAGCTCGGGGGCACGGAACGCCGTGACCCGAGCGCGGGCGAGGATCCAGGAAGAAAACTCGAAGGTAAGTCAGAGGAAGGGAAGGGAAAGGAAGAAGTGTCAAGGAATCGGGAATCAGGACTCGGCAGGAACCCCCGAGCGAACTCCGGCATCACACGTCGGGCTACACAGAGCGGTAGCGTTGAGACGCGCAGAGCCGCAGGTGGCATGTCAGCTTTGCAGAATGTTGAACGTAGCGCGTAAAGACTGGCAAGCTGCGTTCCGCACTGCACAGCCATGTTGGTAGGATTACGGAATTCAGTCTTCTATGGGTCAGGGACCATGAAGTCCAGAATGGACGCAAGTGGTGGTTCATGACAGGGGTGGGGCAGATAAGGTGTCTGAAGTTGCAACTCCGTCTGGTATGAGAGCCTTTTGAGGAGATCCAACAAGCGGAGGCTCATGTAAACTAGCTCCAAGCATGGAGTTTGCAGGTTGAGGTGGGAGTGGGGGGATTTTTCCATTAAGATCTTTTAATCGTTTTCCACTCCTCAAGCTTCAGTCCATATTGAAAAATGTGACCTAGAAGTTCGTAGATTGAGCAGAGATTGGAGCAGAAGTTTTACATTTCTATCACACGCACACAAGCACATTGTTTTGCTTATGAATAAGTGATAGAAGTGAGACTGACAATTCGTAAGAAGGTAACTTGCAAAATGCAACTATACACACAACCGACAGGCATTCACCCACAATGAAGACCCAAAGGGCTAGTATATCCGTAAGTGCGTGAATGCCTTCTAGAGGTGCGTAGTCGGGATTGCCAGTATAAAGGCAGCGTTAGCTAAAGCAGCTAAAGCAAACGCGCATATACTCTCTGGAAAGTAGAGCGTGTGTTTAAACTGCCAGATAGTGAATATAGGGGTACAAATTGATTGATTCCAAAGAGGCATATACAATTTGAGAAGCGTTGATAAGTTACAAAACGCAGTACATTCACTTCGTACTACCACATATACGCTGTTTAACAGATGTTAAGAGACAAAGCATGCACTTAGACCGTTGTGTAACACTCAAGGAGCAAAGCAAGTTAACAAGTTCGTAGATTGAGCAGAGATTGGAGCAGAAGTTTTACATTTCTATCACACGCACACAAGCACATTGTTTTGCTTATGAATAAGTGATAGAAGTGAGACTGACAATTCGTAAGAAGGTAACTTGCAAAATGCAACTATACACACAACCGACAGGCATTCACCCACAATGAAGACCCAAAGGGCAAGTATATTAACAGATGTTAAGAGACAAAGCATTCACTTAGACCGTTGTATAACACTCAAGGAGCAAAGCAAGTTAACAAGCAAGGGTTTCAAAAACAATCACCTTGGTTGCGAACTGGAAGCATAAATGGACTGGGTCTTTCGTTGAATTAAATACGATTCACAAAGTGCCAGCTTCGCCTAAGTATAATGTCCAAATCCTTGTGGATCACACGCACGCACTTCACAGAAGACACACTCATCCAGCTACGAGTAGCAGTGTTACCTAAATGACATTCAAAACAACGTGCAGACACACTTTTTCTGTTGGTAACAAGACGAGGGACACTTTTGTCAGCAATTACAAGCGTGTTTGCACACAAAATACTGCACTTTTTGAAAGAGCGAGAATGCCTGAAGATTTGTATTCCACCTTGCTAGCAAAACAGATGACACCCTATCGGCAAGGCAGGGGCGTTTACACGCGCGATGCTCGCTTTACATTTTGTTTTTTTAAAAAGCTGAAGTGCCTGTTGGGCTAATGTGCTCCTTGCTATTATGGACAGGGTAGACGAGGACTAGCCAGCAGTTTACAACACATTAGAAGGCAGCAAATGATACAGTTGAAAAAAGACAAAAGGTAGTTTTAGACAATGTTCGATAGACCTAATCCTTACATATGATATAAGCAAAATACAGACAGGACCACATAAACTAATGAACGCGGCGGTAGGACACACAATCAAACCCCTGTCACGGTGAGGCTTCCTAAAAAGAGAGTCGCTAGATGTTACCCAAGCAGGGTTAGGTGTGGATTTAGGTTACTTGCCTCGAGCCACCTAGAGCTCGAACAGGCTCCAACAGGCACTTTCTGGGCACTTCCAGGGTGTGTGCACAGGGGCATGTGCCAGCATACTGGCATCGAGGGAGGAGCCGTCGATTCCAGCAAGGCCTCATTCAAATTAGATGGGGAGGAGGCTAGCAAAGAAAGCACCTCACCTTGTTGTGCAGAAACATCCTCTTCCAGTTTTGATGGGGAAGGGGGCAAGGGTGGCAAAGGGAGCGCCCAAGCATTCACCATAGTATTTCTTTTAGGTGTAAAAACAAGGGGGGGCAGGCAACATATCATGGAACAGCCCCACCCCCTCTGATTTCTCTTTCCTGGTCTTGGTGTTTGGTTTCATTCTCCCTTTATAGTTGCAGAGTCTGCTGTAGGCCTCAAAGGCAGTGAGACCTCTTTATCCTTTTAAGTAGATATTCTGATGTGAGAGTGCCTGGGGCACGAGTGATTTTCTCTCCCCACCTCCCCCACGACCCAGCGAACAGCAAACAGACACTCGTGGCACTCTGTTATGCGCATACGCTGATGCGCGCAGCCCATGCCTCATGTGGAGTGCTCTGGAGAGGGGGAGTGGCTTCACGCAAGTGTAGGCAATCTTGCTGTTCTATGAGAAAACAAAGAACATATCAATAATAATACACTCGGCATATACATATGGAAGAGTCACTTTTATCAAAGCCTGGTGCGCCACGTACTGAGCAATATCAATGTCTTAGTCCATTGCACAGAAGTATGAAGCAGGCAGGAAACAATCAGGAGGTGGCTGAGACAGCGTCCTCAGTCAAACAGGCACTTGTGGTAATGCGGGATGCGCGCGCACAGATGCACGTGGACCGTGCCTGTTATGGAGTGCTCTGGAGAGGGGGCGTGGCTTCATGCGAGTGTAGGCAATCTTGCTGTTTGAGCAATATCAATGTCCTTAGTCCAGTGCACGTAAGCACGAAGCAGGCAGGAAACAATCAGGAGGTGGCTGGGATAGCGTCCTCAGTCAAACAGGCATTCGTGGCACTCCGGGATATAGGATGTTATGTTCATGGAGAGCTTTAGAAAATGTTTTGTGAGATTAGAGGAAGTCAATATTCTTTCCAAGAAGGGATTTTTTCCTGGTTTATATTTTGTATATAATGTCAACTTTTTTAGTATATAATGTCAAAGTTCTCTTATGCTCCACAGGCTTTGTAACGTGCCATTGATGCCCACGTCTATCATTTATTTTCTTTGGTCAGAGATGTCATGAACCAAGGATGATGTTTTACACCATTCAACTAGTACATGCTGTTTGGCAGTATAGACTATCAAGTAGTACACTAGGGCAACTATGTGAGGAAGAAGTTACCTCATTGTGCTAAACACCATTTGCATCAAGATGCAGTCCCCATTGGAGTGGAATGTTTAGGTCTTGGGTGTTGGGCAATAAAGAAAATGAGCATTGCTAAATGGTTGGTCCAATTTTGCCTCTTGGATAATCCTATAAATCAAGGAAATATCCATCCGTGTCAGTTATCTCAGTGCAGAGGGCATTTCCTCATTCTATCTACAGCCTTTATTGGATTGCACGTTTCTGTAAACATCCTTAAGCATACTAAAATGCCAAAGCTCCCTCCCACAATGTCTCTAATGGCGACCTTGACCAGTTTCCCGATTTTCCAAGCATTAATTCCAGGGTGTGCCTATCAGGGCTTTCAACTCTGACTATTCCCCCCACCTAGGGAGAGTGTTAGGGTTTGCATCAATTGTGCAATAAAGAAACTGGCTCTAGCGAAGCCTTTGTCCATTTTCTGTTTTGTGTGTTACAGTTATATTAGATAACAGAAAGGACACAATACCCGTGTTTGGAGGTATTGTGTACTATAGAAATTCCCTGTGTATTTTATATATTTTTATCTCCTAAATTTTAGTCCAGGGTTCTCAAACCTGCAGTCTGTTAAACAATATGATGCCCCAATATCAGGGACACAGGATGGGGCGCTAGAGATGAAGGGGAATAGCCAAGCACAAGGAGCGGAGCAAGACCTCAATTGGAGGTGGTTGCCCTTAGTCTACGAGACTCAATTTCACAATTACAACTTTTAAAAACCCAGCTTCAGCTAGTCTCGCAAGGTAGCCGTCATTTCATGGAACTCTAGAGGTTCGGTGAATCTACGTGCCTCAGTCGAATTATGCAAATTGTTAAGTCAATATTCAATTAAATGTATCCAGGAAACATGGTTGACCGCCCCCCCAGAGATTAGATGGTTTTGATGTAAGAGCAGAACTCGCCATTAAGGGGTTGAGGGCGAGGCCGTCTGGCGGCCTGATAATGGGCAAAAGAAATGGGGAAGACATTCAAGTGAAGAAATGCATATGTTGCCAATTTTTCTTGCTACTAAATATATATATTTCTGAGGTTTTTGGAATCTGCTTAGATCACATGCTGTGCATAGGCCGACATCTAGTGGAAGCTGCTGCGTATTACAGTTTGTTTTTCGAAACTCGAAAATGGGCGTCGACACAGGCGTGCCAGTAATACTATCCCTAGTGTGACGTCCACTGTACCCAAGATCCCTCACGCGTCTAGGATCCTCAGATTGTTTTTTTCCGCCATACTGGTCGGAAGCATCTTGCGGAGTCCCCTGGCCTTAGCCATACTTTTGCTAATTATTGAAGTTTAAAATTATTTATCGACATCCTTCCCCACCCCAACGTCGACCCTCCACACTCAACGACGGCTGGAGAAGACATCGACCGTCGGCTGCTGCACGACGGATCTGGGCCTCGGAAGGCCGCTGGCCTCGGCCCTGCAAGTAGGGAGAGTGGGGGGTGGTACATACTCTTCACTCTTGGTATATAGGTACACCTTATATATTTCCTACACTTACCAGCCCGCTGCCTCAAGGTGCGTATGGAGGGTACCCCTTTCCAATTCTGCCCCAAGTGCAACCGCAAATACCCTTGGGTCGACAGGCACGCCACGTGCAATCTCTGCTTGCCGAGGGACCACCCCGAAGCGAACTGCAGAGCGTGTAGTAGGTTTAAGCCTAAGACACTTAAGGACCGTTCGACAAAGGCAGGCGGCCATGGCAGCGGAGGGCGCCTTCAGCGATGGCAGCGACGCCGTACTTTCGGACGGCGAGGGCATTACGGCGTCGAAAGACTGCCGAGCGCAGGTCCCCGACCTCGGAAGGTTGTCCGGCCGGGCGGCTATGGGGAAGACCTACACACCCTACACACACTAAGCACACTAAGTCCAACCGAACCTCGACGACGTCGACTTCTCGGAAAGAGGCACAAATAGAACGGTCCGACTCGGTGTCCTCTGGGCGCTCTCGATCGCCTCATGACGCAAGGCAATCATCCACTCTTGCCAAGAGTGCCTCGCTCCCTAGATTAACGGAAGTTCGATCGTCGGAAGACGAAGACGACTTCCACCCCCAGGCCGCGCTCCAGGAGACCGAGGCCGCAGTTAACACCAGCGAGGCCCCACGCTCGAAACACACAGATACCTCTCCCGACCCTCGACGCCAGGTGTCGAAAGGCTCTGGGGCCTCCAAGGGGCAGGGAAAACATTTTTCCACGCACGGGGAGGGGGGGAAACAGCGGAAAGCACAGCCTTCCACTCCTGTAAGACCATCCTTCCACCCTAAGCAGACAGGCAAACTCAAATCTACTGGGGCATCAACATCCAGCAAGGGTACCCTTGATAAGTCCTCTAAGTTGCCTACTAAAGTCATACCCTGTTCCAAAGAATGGTCCAGTGAAGACATAGACAGGGTCATGTCAAGGATTCTTCCTTAGCTGATTTTTATGACAAAAACCCAGAACATTTCCTTTCGTCTGACCCTCAAGGGGCCACACCCTCAGGCTCCTCTGATCCTATCCCCCTAAGTAAAAAGGCCCGGTTCGAAATTCTTGAACCCTTCGAGGTGCAGCCTTACTCTACTCCATACTCTACTCCACACCACAGATACCAAGGACAGCCTTTCCCTGAAGGGGACCAGGAGTTTGAAATTATGGAGGAACAAACCGGGACTGAATACTATGCGGATGATGAGGACCTGGAGGAGGTAGAAGATGAGCAGGAAATTTACAGAGTAGATTCCCCGGTAGAGAGCGAAGCCCCAGTTACCGACTCGCCAGTTGATAACCAGCCCCTCCTTAATGAAGTTCTCGCTCGCGCAGCAGAACATTTTCACATCGACACCCACGGTGTACAGGAGGAAAGGGGATTTCGCAGAAGAGTTGGTGGGAGAGAGGAGGCCGGTCGCTCAGACCATCCCTATCCTTAAATCCATCCAACGTAGAATAGATCCATCCCTGGTGAATCCTAACCTCACCAGAGCCGTCAACCCCAGAGTCGAAAAACTTTTTCGGGCAGCCCAGTCTGACCCTCTTTATATAAGAGGACATCTTAAACCAGACTCCCTAGTGGTTACCAACACTCGGAAGAGGGCTGGGACACCCTTATCGTCGTCAGAAGCTCCTCCCGACAAGGAGAGCAAAAAACTGTACGGGTTTGGCAGGAAGGTAGCCTCAACGTCCGCCTACCAAGCAAGGATTGCAAACTCCACCACCCTGTTGGCAAGTTACAACTGCCATCAATGGGAAGAGGTCGCGGCGCTCATAGCCTCTGCTCCTGAACCGTTAAAGGGCCAGTTGGCTCGGATCTCGGCAGAAGGGAGAGCCGTGTCTGGTTGCATATTAAAAGCAACTTTCGACGCCGCGGACAACGCAGGAAGATTGATAGCAGAAGGTACTGTTATCAAGAGACATGCGTGGTTACGGCAGTCGGGGTTCCAAACAAAAACCCAGGCTTCATTAATAGACAAGCCGGTGGAACCCGATCTATTGTTTGGGAAAGCGGTCGAAGACGCACTTAAGAATGCCAAGGACGAATACGAGACTCTCAAATCCCTTGGCCAGCTTACCAACAAACCCCCTAACCAGAGGGGGAAAAGTAATTTTCGTCGCCCACGCGGCCAAAATTCACAAAGAGGCAACTATGCCCAAGGACAGGGTACACAATGGAACAACAACCAGCAGTCTACCCAAAGTTACGGCAGGGGTAACAAGAGAGGTCGTGGAAGAGGCAGAGGCAGCCCCAACAAGGGAGGTGGCACGCCTCCACCAAAGCAGTGACGCTCAGTTCAGGGTCCCTTCTCACGCAACCCCAGTAGGGGGACGCATTTCCAACTTCACCCAGGCTTGGGAAGGGATCACCTCAGACAGATGGGTGCTGTCAACAGTGTCCACAGGATATTGTATAGAATTACTGCAGCGTCCCCGGAACCACCCTCCACGACAAAGAATACACTCCTTAGAACATCAGAAGATCCTTCTCGAGGAGATCGCCATTCTGCTAGAAAAGGACGCGATAGAACTCGTCCCAGGACACCAGGTAAACAAGGGTATCTATTCAACTTACTTCCTTGTGCCAAAGAAAGATTTGACAATGCGCCCAGTATTGGATTTACGGCCTGCCAACAAGTATGTCAAGCCCCAAAAATTCCGTATGACCACGCTACAAGAGGTAATCCCCCTCCTAAAAAAGGGGGATTACATGGCAACCTTGGATATGAAAGATGCTTATTTTCATATTTCCATGCTCCCAGCGCACAGAAAATACTTGCGCTTCAAGGTGGACAGTCGCCACTACCAATTCAAGGTACTGCCCTTTGGGATAGCTCATAACGGGGGAAACCCCAGGAATTTGCAGGTCAAACATTCAGAGGACTATCGACCTCCTCCACGAATTAGGCTTCTCTATCAACGAGAAGAAGTCAAGTCTGTTGCCAAGCACCTCAAAACAGTTCCTAGGAGCAATCCTAGATACTCAGAAAGGGTTGACCTTCCCTTCGGAAGAGAGAATTCGGAATATACTACTGCAAATTCCACATTATCAGTCAGGTCAACAAATAACGGTACGCAAAGCAATGCGGTTACTGGGCATGATGGCGTCATGCATTTACCTGGTCCCCCACACGCGTCTGCGCATGCGTCCCATGCAGGAATGGTTGGCGAAACAGTGGTCTCAGGCAAGTGGTCAGTGGGACGATCTAGTGGTCGTTTCGCCAACACTCGTACAGAGCTTACACTGGTGGACAAGAGAGAATCTCGCAAGGGGAAAACCCTTTTACGATTCCGAAGTACAGGCAGTGGTGACTACAGATGCATGCCTAACTGGGTGGGGAGCTCACCATCTCCACCACACAGCTCAGGGTCTCTGGTCTCACTCAGTAGCAAAGAACCACATCAACCTGCTAGAGCTTCTGGCAGTATTCCGAGCGCTTCGGGCGTTCGAGCCCCATCTGCTAAACTTGTCGGTGCAGATCCGGACGGACAGCACGACAGCCATGTTCTATCTGAACAAACAAGGAGGGACTCGTTCGCCAAATCTGTCCAAGCTTGCCCAGAAAATCTGGATATGGGCACTCAGACGGAACATCTTCCTGTCATCACAACATGTTCCAGGGGAGCTCAATTCCCTAGCGGATGCCCTAAGCAGAGACTCCCTCCCAGAAGAACACGAATGGGTCCTTCACAGAGATATCGTAGAAGATCTCTTTGCTCAGTGGGGTTTCCCCACTATAGACCTATTCGCCACAAGCGAAAACAAACAATGCCCAGGATTTGCATCCAGGTTCCCCCAGCCAGACTCCCAAGGGAACGCCCTGTGGATGAACTGGTCAGGGATGTTTGCGTACGCTTTTCCACCAACTCCTCTCATCAGGAAGGTGGTGTACAAGATGAACAAGGAATCGATGACGCTCATCCTAGTTGCTCCCATGTGGGCGAGACAACCATGGTTTCCACACCTACGCAGGATGGCGGTGTGCGAGCCCATCAAACTCCCAGCCTGGTACAACCTACTGTCCCAGCAACAAAGTCAAACAGTGCACCAGGAACCCAACTCAATGAACCTGGCAGCATGGCTCCTGAGGTCATAGAGTTTGGGCATCTCAATTTACCACAGAGGTGTATGGACATCCTAAAAGAATCCAGGAAACCAAACACAAGGCACTGTTACTTTGACAAGTGGAAGAGATTCGTTATTTGGTGCCAGAATAAACAAATCAACCCAGTTGATTGCACTCCTTCCAATGTTGTAACTTACATGCTCCACCTGCTGGACGCAGGTTTGGTTTTTAACTCTCTGAAAGTACACCTGGCAGCCCTCTCGGCTTACACCACATCCCATAACAAAGTATTGTGGTGGAAAGTACCAGTAGTTAAAGCCTTCATGGAAGGAGTAAAGAGACTTCACCCTCCTATTTCGAACCCACCGCCAGGATGGGACCTCAATGTGGTGCTAGCTAAGCTCATGGGCCCCCCTTTCGAACCCATGCATAAAAGTAGTCTCAAACACCTGACTTATAAAACGGCCTTCTTAGTAGCCATTACCTCTATAAGAAGGGTCAGTGAAATTCAGGCTCTGTCAGTGCAGGATCCTTTCTTTGCTATCCACAAAGACAAACTGGTTTTACGCACACACCCTAGGTTCTCACCTAAATTTATATCTAAGTTCCATGTAAACCAGTCCATCGAGCTTCCGGCTTTCTTCCAGAACCCGCAAAGCTCAGCTGAGGTGAAACTACACACCCTTGATGTGCGTAGGGCGGTCCTCTACTATGTAAATAAAACCAGACCGCTAAGGAAAACAGATCAACTGTTTGTCTCCGTAGCTACAGGCAGAGAGGGGGATCGCGTCTCTAAAGGCGCAATCTCGAAGTGGATTATCAACTGTATACAGCTGTGTTACTCTCTTTCTGAAAAAACTCTGCCTTTTACGCCAAGGGCCCATTCTACTAGAGGCATTGGGGCCACTCTGGCTTTCATTGCAAATGTTCCCCTCGACACCATTTGCAAAGCAGCTACTTGGAGCTCTATTCACACTTTTACTCAGCATTACTGCATTGACACTCATTCCAAGACAGATACACAAGTGGGACAAGCGGTTCTAAGACACCTGTTTGCTCATGACCCTTCTCACATCCCACCTCCTTCTTCTGGTACTGCTCGCTAATCTATGCACAGCATGTGATCTAAGCAGATTCCACAAGCCTCAGAAGGGATACATTACTCACCGTAATCGTATTTCTGATGCTTGTATCTGCTTAGATTCACATGCGACCCACCCTTCCTCCCCTCCGAGAGAAGGCGCATGATTGCTTGTAGTCTTACCTTTCTGTCTATCTGCTTGGATTATCTGTACTCACGCTACTCCTCATGCTTCCTCATGTCAGAAAAAATACAATCTGAGGATCCTAGACGCGTGAGGGATCTTGGGTACAGTGGACGTCACACTAGGGATAGTATTACTGGCACGCCTGTGTCGACGCCCATTTTCGAGTTTCAAAAAACAAACTGTAATACTCCGCAGCTTCCACTAGATGTCGGCCTATGCACAGCATGTGAATCTAAGCAGATACAAGCATCAGAAATACGATTACGGTGAGTAATGTATCCCATATATATATATATATATATAGGAATCCTCACTCTAACCTTAATCCGACCATAAGCAAGATAAATTATCTCATTGAAGACTGGTTGGTCAACACACCAGGGGCACAGATAATTATAGACAGGGAGCTAAATGCAGTAATCTCGACACATAGAGTGAATAGTGACGACCGTGAGTCCAATTTAGGGTTGCTGACCACAGTCCATTCAAATAATCAAAACATCATATTGGGTGGCTCTCCTGAGTGTAAGAGGAAGACCCTCCAGGGTTAAATCTGGCAAGAATTGTTTACAAATTGGGGCCTTTTTTCTGTAAACACAGTCCAGCATACAGCCGCTGACCCCATTACATGGTCAGGTGGTAAGCGGACATCAATAATTGACTATATATACATATGTCAAGGGCCCTTATGGATCGTGTAGAAGAGTTTAATATAAAACACTCTAATTTTAGTGACCACAACATTTTAGAGGTCATCCTTTCGTTTACACACCGGGTGGCCCCAGGAAACACTATAGACTACCACTCATTGTTATTAAAAACAAATCAAGAATTGTCTGGATTAAACACTTTGTTTATGGATGAGTTTAGTGCTTCTGACATGGATAATAAACTGTCATTGTGTACACATACTCGCTTTAGTACTTATGTCGAGTCCCTAATTACAAAATCTGTGAAGAGAACGCTATGAAATCAATAACTCAAAGGCATAAATATGGTTTTGACAGTGTGGTACAAGGGGAGAAAAAACTATGTCGTAAGGAAATTCGTAACATTTGGAAAACAACCAATCCATTAAAAGCCAAATGCGAGGCGGTTAGGAAGGCAAAACAAAAGTTGGAAAATTGGTTAAATTACATTGAGCAGGTATGTATCTGAATGACAGTGAGAAAATTATTGTGACGCTAAAAGATGGTAGTTCTCTGCAATTTTGGGTATTGATCAATGCTGCTGATCAGAGGAGGTGTGTCCAGGGCTATTTGGCTCACTATACAAATGTAATGACCAGCTGACTTGGAAGGTTTGAGAGACTGTGCGTGGAATATTGAGTTCACCATTGAGGATTCTTCTACCATGCTCCCCCTCCAGCCTACTTCTGTAGGACTCTGTCCTGATACATTCTGGTTTCTCCATCACCATCTCGTGCCCAATGCTCGATTTGACTTTTATGAACTTCATTGATTGACAGTGTGTCACCCTTTCTCAACTCTCATGCTGGACTTCCTTTGCATCTTGTACTCATGGTGGCCCTGAATCATGCTGTTCCCAATCTACACCTTGTATCCTGGCTTGCAACATTATGTGTTACAACTGACTTCTGCAATTGTATTCGCTCTCCCCTCTTGCTTCTCCACTCTTTTTTACTGCTCACTCTCTGTTGTCTCCTCCTCTCCCTTTCTCCCTTTTCCTATCTCCTCCCCTTACTTTCTTCTATGCAATTACTCTATTAGAATTGTCCCTGGACCTAGTATGATAGCAACATTGTCTGTCTTCTCCCCCCCCTCCTCTTACTTGTCCCCCCCTCCCACACTAGCTGGAATGTTGTCAGGACTAGTACGATAGTCGCTTGTTTTGTTCCTCCCCTCCCTTTCTGCACCCCTCTCCCTCCCCTGTTGTTTTTCTCCGGCTCTACCAGAAATGTTGTGAGGCCTAGTACGGTAGTCGCCTGTCTGTTTCATTTCCTTCCCACTCTCCCCCTCCCTTCCTTATCTATGTCTTAGCTCTTGCCCTATCGGAAATGTCGTCAGGCTGTGTACGATATTTAATTTCACATCCTTACTGTTCATGGCCTGTAAGAATGTCATTGTATTTTCCCTTGTTCCCTCCCTTGCCTTGAAGCACTTTGAAACATATTGTGTATAGGCGCTATATAAATAAACTATCATATTGTATCATTACTAAATTAATTAATAATGCTAGTTCCTCAAGAGTGGCAGGCCCAAATCAGTTATCAAACGCAACCCTTAAAGGGAATCCTGATATGCAGGCTAAGGCTCTATACCTATTATATAAGGATATCATCATGACTAGGTTATGCGGCCCCTATTTACCAAAAAGGCGACAGGGGCTCTCCTTCAAACTATCACCCAATTGCTCTATTGGACACTGACTCAAAAACCTTTTCAGGTATCGTCCTAAAGCATATAGAGGGCTGGAGCTACAGGAATTATATACTTGCGATGCATCAAACAGGCTTCAGGAAACAAGTGGGCACTGATGTGGGAGGGCTCTTAGTGCGTTCTTTGCAATGGATTGCTTGGAAAGAGTAAGGCCCCTCGATATATACTTGGCAGCTATGGACCTATCCCTTGCTTTTGATTTGGTGAATAGGCCAACTCTTTGGAGAACATTTTAAAAAACTAGGCTTGCCGGGAGATGTCCTCTCCTTGTTAATCTATCTGCATGAGGGATCCCAAACTCAAGTTCATCTGATCACTGAGGGTCTTCTAATACACACTATTTGTACATTTAACGGACTCCATCAAGGATGCATTTTTGCACCAGCACTTTTTAATCTATACATGGCTGATGCTGGGTAAATTTTGGACAAGACAGCGCTTGTGCCGCCTAAGATCGAAGGGGTCAAAGTATGTTGGTCAGCATGTGCTGAAATGCAGCAGGTATTCAACACTGGGAACTAGAGTGCGCGCCTCACCCACCCTCTGTTTCTCTACATATCAGCATATGCTGATAACTTCCTCCTAATGGACCACACTCCAAAGGGTTTACAACGATGAATAACTGCATTCAATGATTATGTTCTCTCTAATGGTCTAAAAGTGAATTCTAACAAAAACTGTAGTGATGAGGCTAAGCAGACGTCTACGCCAGTTGGGTTCACATGGTTCTTGAATCATGAAAAACTTGTTTTAAGGACCTCTATGATGTACCTTGGTTTCCCAATTTTCGATAAACTAAAATAATGCTTATTTCATAATGTTTTATGCGAGAAAGTTAACAAACAAATTGCTCAAATGAAAAAAAATAGACCAAAAATACAGGACATTTTCAATGCTTCCTTTGTTGTGTTTTTATTCTGCCAAAATCATACCACAATTGTGCTATGGTCTTGAATTGTTACCAGTCTGGGTAAGCAACGAAATGAGCAAAGTGGAAGCCCTGATTTGGCGTTCTATCGTATACTGCCTACCAAAATCCATTCCACTCCCAGCAATAAGATATGAGCTGGGATTGCAATCTGTTGAAAGTATGGTGGTATGGAGACAGCTGTCCATCTGTCGGAAACGTTATACTAGCCCGACCAAAACCCTATATGCACTATTAGGTAAGGGGTTACGCCAAGATGTAATAGAGAATAGCTATGTTTCAATGTTAAAAGAAGAATGTGTACAGACTCTGGCAAAATTGGGCACAACAGTAGATACTCCCCTTTTTAAAAAATGTTTTATTAAAATGATATGGTTTGATGGACAAACCTTTCATCTTTCATTATCATTATTATATGTCAAACTGCATTTCCAGTCAAGCTACGTCCATATTTTGTTAGAAGGGGATGTCTATCTCCACACAAGGAGAAGACTGATGGATGTTTCTTTGCTTCTTTTTATTTAAAATTTCCCAAGTGTCCATGATGTTGTTCCAAAAGTTCACGATTGTGCAGATCATTTTTTTTTAATTTCCCAAGAGGATTTGGGCCCATCTGTCTTCAGGGGAGAGCTCATTCTGATTTTTAAAGAATATTTCTCTTATTTTGTCCGTCAGTGCTGGGCATATCATGATGATGTGTTGCGCGGATTTTATTGCATCTTTGTCATTACAAAAGCGGCAGTGGTTGTGTTCATATGATATAATTTTCCTCAATGCCAGGATTTCACGTGTCGGCATGATGTTTAGCCGTATTCTCATGAAGGTTTCATGTATGCCGTGTGATGGAAATAACTTCAAGTATGTTGGTAGCTTGTTCAGGGGTTCTGGTCGAATCGACATGGGAGATCATGTTGATATTGGGCTTTTAGGTCATTTGTTATGATCCAATCATTGTCTGCAATTTTCTTTTTCGCTTTTTGCGGCCGATTCATTAACATGTCCATCGATATTTCAGCTGCTTCTCTTTTAGAATCTACACATTTTTTTCCATATAGCCAATGGTTGTTCAGTGTTTCTGCTGGATTTGTACCAGAAGATGTTGAGTGCTGGTACATTTTTTTCAGTGACTATTTTCCAGTAGAGGTCAAGTTGTTTCCATGCAACAATTGAGGACAGTGATTGGAGGGCCAGTTCAAACCGAAAACGGGGCATCTGGAACGATAGTGGCAAGGCTAGCGCTTTCCTCCAAAAAATGCCCTCGAGTAGTTGCCATGTCGCATCGTCCATATTGATCATGTATGCTAATATGACTACTACTTTCTGTCTGTAGAAGCTTATCAGTGGTATCAGAGAGACTTTCCCAAATTTCTGATGTAACATTCAGACTTATTGGGTTAGGAATAGCGCTTTTATTTTTAGATACTGGGTTCATTCTTTCCCGACTGGTTATTGATTGAGCTAGACTCCCAGGTATTTGAACGTTTTCACTTGGTGTAATTTTTGGTTCCCAAGAAAGAAGGACGTAGTGATTGGCTTTCTCTTTGTTTTGTCGTGCAAGTGACATGACTTTCGTTTTTTCCACATGTATTTCCATTTGATTATTAGTCATATATTCTTCCGATTTATTCAGGGCAATCTGGAGCCCTCTTGGTGTTTTAGCTAACAGAACTATGTCATCGCCATACATCATACATGATTTGAGAGTGGTGTTCAGTTTTGGCAGGTTTATCGTTGGGATGGATATATATTCCTCATAATCCGCTGTGAACAGGTTGAACAAGGTGGCTGCCAATGGGCAGCCCTGTTTAAGTCCATCCCAGGTTTTTATCTGATCAGATACTGAGCCTTCCTTGGACATTCAGATCTGGATCGACGTGCTCGAATACAGCAGCTTGATTGGTTCGAGTATGGCGACGGGACACCCCCACAAACTTAGCTTTTTCAATAGGGTGTTCCTGTTCACCATGTCGAATGCTTATTTCAAGTCTACAAACGCAGCGAAAGTTGGTGTTCTGGATTTGATAGCTTCCTGCTTTAAAAGATTCAGCAGGAAGAGATTGATATTCGGTACAATGTGTTTTACAAATCCAGTTTGTCTTACTGCATATCATTTTTCTTTGACTGCCGAGTTATTTAAGTTGCCAAGAAGCACTTTTGCAAATATCTTCCCAACGCGGTCCAGTAAAGCGATGGGGCGGTAATTTCGCAGATCCTTAGTGGGCCCCTGTTTGTAAATTGGGATCATGATTGCTTGTTGCCATGTTGTGGGAATGTTATTCGTCTTCTGGATTAATTCAAAGATGCTGCTGCATATCTATCGTTCCCCAGATCTCAGGGTTTGTTTTGATCATCTCATTTGAAAGGCCATCAGGACCCGGTGCCCTTGAGGAGTTTAACTTCTGCATTGCATTCTGGATGTCACTTGTCTCCGAGTCGAATTCCCACTTTTGATCATTTTGTACTGGGGGAGTGTCAACTTGCAAGGGCCTTGCTTTGTAGAGATTTGTGAAGTGACCAATCCAGTTCTCCTCTGTTACATCGGTGATCAATAGGACTCTTATCAAAGACTGGCAGGTTAGTAGGGACCCCAGCTGTCTTGTGTTTCTGTTTTTCAATTGCATATAGCATTTTTTCGGCGTCCTCCTGTTGGATGATCATTTTATGATTTTTCAGCCAATTTTTGTATCGTTGTTTTGCCAATTTGATGAGATTGTATTTGTCTATGTGGTTCTGTAGTTTTATCGCTCTTAAGGATCTCTGGAGCTCTTTCTTTTTCTCAATGACTTTCGGGTTAAAGGCATGGATGTGATTTCTGGGAGAAGTTCATTTGAGGTGTATCGTTTGTTTAAAGGGTGCAAGTAGCAAAGCATAGTTCGATTTCTGGAGGTCTTCAAGGCTGGCATTTTGAAAAATGTCTGGTAGTTTATCCACTGTCTTTTGCTTTATTCTCAGTCTATTCAATCCAGAGTTGATTTCCAGGGGAGGTAAGGTAATTTTTTCATTAGTTGAATTACAACCTAGCCACGATCCTGTCAAAATGAGGTGGTCACTGTTCTCTAATCTCGTGATATAGCTTGTCTTGATATTGTCATGAATTCTTTTGTTTGTTTGTTTGTTTGTTTATTCATTTGTTATGCGCACCAGACTCGTAAGTAAAAGGGTGCAGCAGTATGGAGATGCAAAGCTTACAAGGTTGAGAAATATACACAGCGTACAGTATTTACATGCTTACAAGATATACACAATGAAAAAAATAGGAACACAGACTGAAAATTGCCTATGTAATTACAGACATAAACACTAAGCAATGTACAAAAATATATATTACAGGAATGAAGCCCTTCGTATATCACTTGGGCTCACAGGTAGACTAGATTACACATGGTCTTCAAATGTTAACACAATAATACAATATTAATACAGGGTGAGAGGGTCTCTTCTGATGTGGGCAGGTCAACCACGGGTACTGGGAGACTGGGGGTCAGTAGCGATGATGTGTTTTATTACATTTTTTCTGAAGTGTAGGTAGGGTTGGTCAGCTCTCAGATCTTGAGGCAGTGAGTTCCAGAAGTTAACTGCCTTTACAGTAAAGCTATTACCACCGATAGTGGTGAACATGAATATATAGTCAATGATTGCGGTTGTCGTGCCGCAAGACCAGGTCGCAGTTGTCCGTCCAGTTTTTGGATCCCAGAACGGATTATGTTTCTATTGGCCGTTTTTTTCTTCCACTGACTTGCTCGAAAGGAGATCATATTATCATCAAAAATGCATCCGTTGTTGTCGAATAGGTACAGATTTAAGTCGCCACAGATGATAAAGTCTATGTTAGGGTGGTTTGCAGCTGCTAGATCTATTGCTGTGAATACTGCAGTCTTTGCAGTTTTGGGCCAAGAGTTTGTTCGGGCCTCTTTAAGTATGGTGAATTGCGCCCATAAGTGGATGTTTATGGATTCTATTATTTCCATGTTCTCGCCAGTTTTGATCATGGTAAGGAGACCTGCTGACGGGCGGCCATTTGCTCTTTTTATTGCTGGATTCATTAGTATTGTGTATCCATCGCATACCGGTTGCTCATGCAACCAGGACTCTTTAATACAGATCATCTGTGCGTTTACAAGATCTTGATTGGTCTCTCGAAAGAGATGCCAGTGTCCTCTTGTGTTCTATGAACATAGCGAGAAATTAGTACATTTTGGTTCAATTAGTTGTTACTGGTGGTGCCTGTCAATGTGGCAGTCATTTATCGAGCCGTCTTCCAGGTCTCTCCATGTAAAATGTTTTGCATATGTCGTGTACTGCGTTTGGTGTCTAGTATCTTCGTAGTGGCCATGTTGTGAGGACTTTCGATCTTCTTTTGGCCGTTGTGGGCTTCTCGCGGCACTATGAGGATGCGATTTCTCGACCTGTTTTCCTCTTGGTTGTGTATTTACATTTGTCATACAGGGCCATGTGGCTTCATGGGCGAGTTGCTCTCGATCATTATTTATTTTGAAACCCAATTGTTAGAATTGCAACTTATTCTGTATCATTAATTGTGCCGTGGTTTGGGATTTAAAATGAATCCATACTTGGTCCAGCCTTGCATCTTCAATGAATACAATACTTAAGATATCTTGTGACGTTATGGGTTTCATATTGGGTATCACATGGAGTAACCGCAGTACGTTAGTATGATTGAGCGTCAGATTATCTTGTTGTAGGACAATTCTTGTGAGTTTTATTCTGTTCTTGTTTCGTTTCTTTAGAGGATTGACAAAGTTAGGAAGTTTAAGGATTAATTCACAATCATTATGTTTTTGGGAGTTACTTGAGTCGTTTTCCTCGTCTGGAATTCAATGTCTAGGTTCTGTGTGTGAGCTGTTATGTTGAGCTGACCTTTCTACTTCATGGGATAAATCTGATTGATCATAGTCAGATTCCGAGGTTGAGATGTCGTCGCAGGATAATTCTATCCCTGAGCTTGTTGAGAATATTCTTTGTCATATTGATCAATAATGATCATTGAGCATTAGCTCAGTTGGATTTGTGCTTCTTCAGAGTTATCAATATCGTCGTCCATGTATATGGACATATTCATCAGGTATTCTTGGTGAGATGTTTCGTTGATTGGAGATACTTTTTTGTAGGAACTGCACCTTGCTTCACGCTACACTCGCCGATTAGTACATCTTCTAGTAAGGGGGCGGTAGTATTCTTTCTCGAAGTCGGGTCACGTTGCATAGGCTGTTGGCTGTTGGTTTCGATTATCTCTTTTTTGCTTTACATCTTGCGCAACGTTAATTGGGAGATTGAGGTTTCGCAGAAATGCACGCGATCCGTTTTGTCTTTTTACTCTCCTATTTTATCCATTAAGAGTGAAAAGGCTTTTGCAGTATAATGATTGGGCCAGACGAGTGGATGCAGTATTGGCTTCTAAATTGTACTCTGAGCTTGTCTGCCACTATGCAAAAATGGGGTGTCTTGAACCATATCTTATAAGATTCCCAGATAAGAAGCGTTGACATGACTTTATGAGGGTAAGATTTAATGTTTTGAAGACCAGAGAAATTGTGTTGGTACGTGGTGACATAAATGTAGAAATGTCATTCTGTAGATTCTATAAAATGATGGATTGTAAGGAAACACTGTGGCATTTGTTGATAGAGTGTCCAGCCCTCAGACTGGAGCACACTCAACAATTAAAAAATGTTGTTCTGAATGAAGAATGAGTTCATGTGGACACTTTATGGTGGGATATGATCCATAGCAAGTCGGTCCCGATATAAATTGCAGTATTACGCTTTCCTTCTGAGGTGTGTAAAATATGTTAGAAGTCAGATTGTCACATTGGGTCCAATATTAAGACCATCATCTCTTTCTAGATGTGAAGTGAATATGGTGCACCCAATAAATGTCTGATTCTTTTTCTTATGACTTATGGGTCCAATATTAGAACCATCTTCTTTCTTTACACGCAAAGTGAATATGTTGCATCTGATAAATGTCCGATTCTTTATGACTTATGTGAGCAAACCGAATTGATGGTTTAAATTGTTTTATGTGATTACTGTAGAATGTCACTCTAAGTTTGATTTTAGGATGAATGTCTGATTTGTTATGATTTATGTTAGCTAATTGATATCATGATGTATATTTGCTATGTGAATTTGTAGAACATTATTGTAAGTTTTGTTTTTATGATGAATCATTTTATGATGTATTATTGAGATATTCTTTATTGATTTGATATTTTGCTTTTAAAAATGATTTCCTCTTTTTTTTGTAAAGGTTATTTTATAACCAAAACAAACAAATAAATAAAATAAAATCATAAAGCTCTTACTCAGACTTTAGACCCTCCCCAACCACTATGTTACAATATTGCAGCCCTCATAGTCTAGCATCTATTCTAGTAGGACAGAACTTTCTAGACCCTCTTCAAAGCGTGGCCCAAATGTTTGTATGGGACTTTTATGGCTTTCCCTACCCTTTTACACTCCTATTACAATCTCAAGTTGGTGATCTGTTGGTTACATTTCAACCATGTGGATAGCCAAGCAATATCTGCCTAGTCAGGATATTCGAAAGCATTAGTCCACTTCTTACAAATAAGCTTACCCTGTTTATTAATAACTCTTTTAATTTCAGGGTTCTACAATCAGAACGTTAATTTCCCTCTGTTTTTACCTTACTAAGAAAGCCTATGTTGAACACCAATGATCCTGGCAATTTTCACCCCATTTCTTGTTTGCCATTCTTAGAGAAACTCTTTTAAGTCTGCAGCTACAAAAACGCATGTGTCATTTGTTGAAATAGCTGACATTCTGGGTGACTGTGATGCTGGTTTACGCTCATGTTTGGGACCGGAGACAATGAAAGTAGCCATGATGGGCAATACCCATATGTTGGTTGATTGGGTCTTTGTTCGAGCACTAGTCTCACTTGATCTCTATGTGGTGTTCAACATGTGTAAACCCCCCCTTACAGCATCCCAATTGTTTTGATATATTGGTAACAGACTTGAAACGGCTAGCCGTGTATCTTGCCAAATGCAAACATGTTTCATTCCCTCCTTTTGCTTTTAAAAATCAGTTTTTAAGTTGTGAATTACCACTAGGCTCAGCCCTGGCTCCTCATCTCTATATGTAAAACCGAAGAGAGATGGATGGTAGGTTTTGATTCAGTCATAACCACTGTCATTGATATAGGTAACCCTCAAATCATCAGTTTTCAGCCTGCTGTGAGGTTACTACAATTGAAATACTTCATGAAAATCAGGCTTGGTCTCACCTCAAAAGGGAGATTCCAGCCCGACCTGCTACATCACATCCTTCTGCACGAGAGCACATTTGCACCAGACATGTTTTGTTTTCATTGGACATCATGGAGAAAATGCAGTTTGGGACAATAGACACAACAAGCCTGGGGTCAAAATCTGGGCATACCGTCCCACTTACGGAGACTTATGCAAAACCTATAACTACACGTACTGGCCAATCTTTCGGAATTAACTTCTACACCTATGCCAGTCATCAGCAAATCATGCTCCCTCTCTAGATTAACACTACTTCCATATAAGGGCATGTTAAATAATGGAGTCATTAACTGGATTGACGTTAACAGGTTAATATGTAACCAGCAAGATATAGGTCATGGTCTCTGGACCTCCAGTAATATCCAGGATGGAAGTCTTTTTCCAACCAACCTTAGTCCCTTTGCACAAGTACATAATTTAGATGTTATCATTGATCCCCATCGATTATCACTCAATAAAACAGTTCTGTTAGGTGTTAATAAATTATGTTACTAAGAAAACATCTGTGCTTGTTTTCCCTTTCTCATCAAATTGTAATAATGAATGTAAACCAGTACTTTTGCCAGCACTATTGTGAAGCAGTATATCTGGCCTCCCAGAGTATTCAGAAGAAATTGCAGTGTGTGTCGCCTAGCAGCCATGTAATGCTAAAACTTCCTCAAAATATTGATCTGTTCCTGCACTTCACCAGCTTTTATGGTTTCCAGTGGCTAAAAGAGTCTGGGCTAAATTGTTACTGAATGTTTGGCACAGAAAGCTTTGTACACACCAAGGCTAAGTATTTTCAGGTGCAGGTTTGAATGTTGTTTGTTTTATTCACTTTTTATGCGCGCCAGACCCTGGGGTAGCAGGGCGCAGCGATAAGAAAATGCGAAGCCTACATGGTTACAATAATGGCCCGAAATCACAAATAATTACATAAAATACAATGTACAAGGAATGGTCAAATTTGAATTGCATAAATTGGAATTGCATAAAATATACAGTGGAGATAGATGCAAATGATTACAGTAGGATGTAGATGACAGTTCAGCTGAGGTCAGTAGAGGTTAGGAGCTGAATAACATTTTTTCTGAAACGGACGTAGGGCAAATCCTCTCTTAAGTGAATTCCAGGTTTTTGCAGCCTTTACAGGGAAGCTATTTCCTCCGATCGTGGTGAGTCTGAAGTTAGGTATTGTCAAGCAGTTGGCGTTGACAGCTCTGGTCGGTCTGATAGATGTTCGCCTATGGAATTTGTCAATCAAGTATCTAGGGGCGGAGTTGTTAAGGGCTTTGTGGGTCAGAGATAGTATCTTGAGTTGTATTTTATTGTCAGTGGTCAGCCATTTGTGATGGCGTCTAGCGGAGGAGATATGGGTTCTTTTATTTATACCTAGTGCTGCTCTCAGGGCATTATTTTGTAATATTTGTAATCTTTGAATTATTGTTTTATTAGCTCCTGAATATAGTGCATTGCAGTAATCAATTCTGGAGAGTATTAAGGCTATGGCCAAGATTAAGCAGCTATTATTGGAAGGGAATGGTTTACCAGCACTTATCAATTTGCAGGTGTAAGCCGTGGAGGAGGCCAAGGATTTTACCTGTTTATCAAGTGATAAGGTGGAATCAAGATAGAATCCAAGTGTTTTTACATCCTTGGACACTTGGATGATATTCCCGTCTATATTGAAGGAGGAGAATTCCTGGCCTAGTTTTTTGATATTGGCTTGGGAGCCCAGGATTATCAACTCAGTCTTATCATCCTTCAGACAGAGGCCAAGAGTAGCCATCCATGCCTGGATGATAAGATATACTTTGTTCACCAATTCCGTGTCCTTTTCATGATCCCCAGAAAGCGGGAGGAGGATCTGTGTATCATCTGCATAGTTAGTGTAGGTGATACCGAGATGGTCCAGATCATCAAACAGGGGGGCTTGGTGAAGATGTTGTATAGAGTTGGGGAGACACAAGAGCCCTGGGGGACACCACATGAGATGTGGGTGGGATCTGCCGCTGCTGAGGGAGAGAAGACTCTTATGGTTCTTTCACTCAAGAATGACTCAATCCATTTAATGGCTTCCGGGGAAAAGTAGGCAGCAGAATCCAGATGACTACAAAGGACTTTATGATCCACTAAATCGAAGGCGGCTGAGAGGTCCAGGAGTAGCAGGAGAACTGCCCTACCTTTGGCCCTCAGCTCATCGATTTGGGATTTCAAATCAATTAGGGCAGTTTCTGTTCCATGTAACGGACGGAAGCCCGATTGTCTCACTCCTAAAAGGTTATGTAGTTCAAGATGTTTTTGAATTTGGTAATATGCAGCTTTGTCAAGTATCTTGAGAAGAAACGGTACTGTAGTGATGGGGTGGTAATTAGTAGGGATGAGGGGGTCTAAGGTCTGCTTTTTAAGGAGGGGAAGCACCCAAGACTGTTTAAGGTTGGCTGGGATGGTGCCTGAGGCAAAGGAGGAGTTAATCAATTTGGTGGTAAAGGGAGATACTTCTCTGGCAGCGTCCTTTATTAGTTGCGCTGGGCAGATGTCACCTTTACAATTGGAAGGTTTAAGTGAAAGGATAATTTTTTCTACTTCCAAGGTAGTCATTTTGGAGAAGTGGAAGGAATTTGCATGCACCAATAAATTATTGGTGTGGGGCATTTTAGGCGAGTCCTGAATTTTAAGCGTTTCTTTTTTTTGCTGAATTTTATTTTGGAGTGTGATAATTTTATTTGCTTGGGCTAGTTGGATATCTGTGCACCAGGATTTATCCTTGGTGCAGGTATCCTGTGTGGCGATAGGGGACTCGAGTTCCTTTAGGATGGAAAAGAGCTCTCTCATGCTAGAATTAGATTTGGCTATACGATCGTCATACGAGTTGCGTTTTGCCTGGCAAACTTCTTTTTTGTATAACGAGGAGAGAGAGGTTAATTTGGCTTTGTTGTCAACTGAAGGGCAGAGCCTCCAAGTGGTTTTGCTTTTTCTTTTCAGGATACGTAGGTCTCTTAGCTGTGGTGTAAACCATTTGTTTAGATGAGCTTTGGGTTTGCTTGATCTAAGTTTAAGAGGTGCCAGTTTATCTAGAGTAGAGAGCATAATATTATTGAATTCTTGCACTAAGGTTCTAGGATCTAGATTTTCTGATAGTACGTTGAGGGTGGGTAATATAGCTGGGATGACTTTCTCTGCAGTAATGCATTTTTTATTTCTGGTTAAGCAAGGAGGCGCTAGTAGAGGGGCCATGGTGTTGGGTCTGGCGGTGGCTAAGTTAAAGAACACCAATGAGTGGTCTGTCCAGGGTAAGGGCATTATGGAAGAAATAATGACTGAGCAGTTGCAGTCTGCTATCCAATCTAACGTTCTCCCCTTCAGGTGTGTGGGCTTGTCAACTTTTTGAGTTAGGCCTGGTGCGTGAATCATATTGGCTGTCACTAAGGCATTGGTATCCCTGCTGTCATGGAAACGTAAATTAAAGTCCCCAAGAAGGATTAGTTGAGAGCAAAGTTTGAGATTGTTGGTAAGTAGGTTATGGAGATCCTCTTCAAATGTGCCTAACCGGCCTGGAGGTCTGTATAGTAGGTGAATAGTGAGTGATTGATTATTATTTATCTGGAATTTGGCAGATAAGGTTTCACAAGATTGAAGCGATTGGGTGGGGACTACTCTGAGGGCGAGGCTCGTTTTAGCGATTATGGCGATACCACCACCTCTTGCACCTTCTCGATCTTGTCTGACTATTGTGTAACCATCAGGGATGGCTAACATAAGTGAGGGTCCTGCGGCATTATGTAGCCAGGACTCAGTAATCGCGAGAAATTCAAGATTACCTTCAGTGATTAGGTCGGCTATGTTAAGGGCATGGGCGACGAGTGATCTCACATTAAGGAGTGCTCCTGCGATGGGAGGGGTCTTAGTGATGTCTGTAGCTTGGCTAGATTGAGTGGTAGATGTGTTCAATGGCTTGGGTTTGTTATTATGAATTGGGCAGGCCTTGGAATTAGGTGTGGGAGGTTGCAAAGGTAGCCTAGTATGGCTTGGTTTGCTAGTCTGCTGATAGTTAGTTTTGATGTTGGTAGCGGGGAGAGACCTACGGAGAGGTTCGTGCAGTTTAGTTAGTCTGGCACGAAGTCTGAGGTTTCTGCTGAGTGTAGCACATTGTAGTGATGCCAAGGAGATTGTCTCGGGGGATCCGTAACTGGGATGTAAATATAGGCCAAGGGTATTGCAGTTCAGGCGTGTAGGCGACATCAAGGGAGACAGAGTGTGAGGTAGGTTAATGTCTAGCATGATGAGCAAGTGTAGGATAGTCCTCAGTAGGACTGTGTAAATAGCTGGCAGATACATAGTTGTATTAGAGTGAGCTATCTAGAAAACCATACTGGGCAGTAGGCGGGAACCGTTGCTGACCAGGTTAATCTAAGTTCAAGGAGTGCAGTGTGAACTAAAGGCACGATATGGATAGGTGGAGTAATTTAGCAATAGGATTCACCTAAATACAGAACACAATGTATACTAGAAGCACCTAAGTATGAAACACAATGTATAATAAAGTCACCTAAGTGCAGGCACAGTGTATACTAGAGATATCAGCAAGTAGGAGCAGTTTAGCAGCAAAAAATCACTTAAATGCAAAACACGATATATGCTAGAGACTGGTTACAAAGCATAATGTATGCTAGAAGTGGATAGGTATAGTCAACCTAGATGCATCTTTGCTTGAGCGAACCTAAATGCGAGTTTGCTAAGGCAATAGTAGGTGGGCATAGGTAAGCTGGTGGCTAGTGGGCAGATGCAAGCAACCTAAAATGCAGCTTTGCTATAGCAAGTGACCGAAGTACAATTTTGCTAAGGCAGGCAAAAATAGCTAGGCATAGGTTGTTAGTTCATGGACATTTGTGTTCAGCTTAAATGCATATTTGTTGAGGCATGCGGGTAGAAGCTAAACATTGGTAGGCATCTGTTAAGTATGCGCAGATGCAAGTTCACTAATGCAAGAAGAAGTCGATAGTGCAGATATGCATGTTAGCAGAGTACAATTTAGCTGACTATGCGAGCCAAAGGATAGATCCGTATGATCCGTATGATCTATTGGGTGGGCGGGTTAGTTGCACATACGGTTTTACATACTATTAGGCATAGCAATATGGGCACACGTTATATTGTCAATATAAGATTTGCATACGCATGCGGGCTGAGCAATGCTTAGATACCTGAGGTCCGTAGCGCTATATGAATGTCCAATCAGGTTGCATTCCTAGCAAAGGTCCGGGTCAAATATGCACAGCAGTGCGGGAATTTGGATGTAGACGTGCAAAGGGGCTGGCCCCACGGGCACCACAGTGCGCAAACAGGGGCGAAACAGGCGCTTTTCATGCAGCGCTTCTCAGGAAGGCACCGGCTTCCGCCTGCCGGCGGTTGTACGTTGCTGAAATAAGGTTGCTTGTTGCTAGGCAACCGATCAACAACAGCACAGAGCGGCCATTTTAGGCGGCGTGCAATCGTCGGGACTTTGTCGGTGGAGACAGCTGTGGGCCTGCAGTCTAGGCGAGGTGCAGGGTGCCTGAAATGGCACAGGTGCAGCAGCTCCAGGGGAGATCAGAGAGGGAGGGTAGATCGTGGCATGAGCGTGAGCATCGTATTGTGCTCACCTCTGAGCATGCTCATAGATTTGCCTTTCAGTATCCTCTCAACCTCCTTTAATTTCGTCTGTTGAAGTAGAGACACAGTTTCTTTAAAAGTCACAGCACTTGGGATGCACTACCTCTGAATATTGAAAAACTGCCAGTTTCAGAAAACTTAAAAATACACATTTTTGGGTGCAAACCTCTCTCTGTTATCTCTAGTAGAAGTACATAGCAGACATTGGCACCAAGGAGCTCCTTGCACTATACTGAGTTCCTAGGAGGCAGGAGTTATTGGTGACCTTGTTGCAGTGGTTACTTTTGTACCTTCCGGGTCCATGCCCAAGACTCCAATTTCACCTAATAAAAACATCTGTCCAAACGATCGGCCAAGAAGGTAAAGGCCCTTTTGTCCCTGTCTCTTCTGGCCAGATTCCTCAGCACAAAATGCCTACAAAATGAGACAAAAGGAGCACTAAGTCTTGTTTAGGGAGCCTTTATGCAAGATTCACACAAGTCCTTGGGCCTGTCAGGCTCTCCATGACACAGACTCAGAATCCACAGCCAGCTTGTCCCCGGTTGAGTTGGCTGCGAGATTCACCTCCAGAGAACACAAATCTCAAATTTCCCTGCCACCAACAGAGCATCATGCATCCTTCTTCCTCCGCTCGGGCTGGAAATCAAGCTGCTGGCACACAACTTATCCAACCAGCACCTTGGCTCCCACATCATCTTGGGGCCTGCAACACAGGCAGACTTATTTTATACAGCGACGGCATCATGAACTCCTCCAGCACCTGTTTTACAAGTTACAACTATGCAGACAAATGCAGCAGTGTCATCCTCTTGTGAGTCGTAAGCAGCCCAGGTTGATTTCCAGGAGCTAATGCGTCCTGCGGTGCTGCCTACTCATACAGCACCACATACGGTTACAGTAGTACTACGACACCCACTGCAGCCTCTGCTGTCCTATTCCTCATCACGCCCCTCATGCTACCCCAGTTCAGCTTCCTCAGAACCTGATTTCTCGAATCCACAAGGGCCTTCTGACCGTCAAGATAAAGATACTTCCAATGAAATTAATACTTCACTCTGCAAAGGCCCTTGATGATGGAATACTTGGCCTTGCAGAGTTCTTGGGAGTAACCCACCATGAGGCTGGAGGTTTTGGCCCTGTGGGCATGAAAAGTAGCCCAATGTACAGGGGTGCCCCTTAATTATACAGATACCCCTAATCATGCTCACAACAGAGTAAATGCGCCCCTCTAGGAAAGCAAGACCAAGAGTCTTATCTTGCAACGATAAAAAAGTGAATCATTACAGAAATGAGGATGGGACAAAGAACTCTGCTCCTGAACGGTCTGTTCTGTCTCTCCACCATTCCAAGCTGCCAGGCAGGGAGCTTTTATACTCATAACTTGCTGAAGTGGCATCTCTGGATATGGACATAGCTTTAACCCAACTTGTCCTGCTTCCATACAAGGGAGGCTCCAGTCTTCCTTCCTCCATTGCCGGTGATGTCTGTTTTAGGACACGCTACTTATCATAGTGCTAGCCTATGCAAGAATATACTGTAGCTTCATTTTTTTATCATTTTGTTACTTATGAACATTTATATATAAACACATTTTTCCGTCATGCTCTCCATACTTCACTCAAAATACTCATATTTTTATCTGGTCTAGAAATTCCCCTTAAAACCTTTGTTTTCCATAATTCTGAATGTCGTGCATTGAGCATGTTAAAATCCCCATTTAGCATACATGGGCTTTTGACAGACAACAAACAGCTGCTGAGTTACGTACTGCTCTGCCAGTACTAGCGAACACCACAGCAATGCCTGCAGTCTATTTTTTAGCACAGACTGCATTCCTTTTGGCACAGAGCCTACTTCTGTCATGCCTTCAGAAAAACTAAATAGAATTTAACATTTTACAAACGTATTCAGCTAATAGTTATTTGCACCTTATATTTAAATAACTGCCTTCTTTTAGTCCCTGTTCATGTCTGTGTGTGTGATTATAGCTTTCTCAGTTCTCTAGTGCTTAGAAACAGTCATCAGAAATTGTAAAGAGCTTTGGGGGTGCAGGAAGGTGCTAGCTACTTCCCAACATTCCCCCCTTTTGTTACTTCTACAGTAACAAACTCATCCCCACCCAGCATATCTACAACCCCAGAAATATTAGTTTGCGTTTCGCTGTTTATTGTATAGCAAGGTGTTTTAGATCCCCCAATTGATACCATCATCTTTACACTATTAGGGACTTTATGAACACAACATTGGAGACCCAATTGGCACGTGCAGAACAGGACCAAGAAGAATATGAGTACTCAATCAAAGGCAAGCGATAGCCAATCCGTGTTCTGAACTCCACCTTCTTTCTTCATTTGAACACCTAGATTGTGCACCGCCTCGATGACGTGGGATAGTTACCCATTCTCAGCATCCTCCGGGGGTTTTAAAGCAGCTGCATGTTCCCAGGAGCCAAAAAAGATGAAAAGAAAGTCTCTGCTGAGCTAAAAAGCTGATACTCGTCAGGTATTCCTCTGACCAGTGTGTAAGAGTCTTTTGATATGTAGTTCAACCTCTTCTTTCTTCCCCGGTGTTGAAATTGTCCTTTTTCTGGCAGCATACCGAATTCCTGTGTGATCTGTAAGCTTCTTTCTGCTTCTTTAGGTGCTGGAGTGGCTGTTGGCACCTTGAAAGGCATTTCTTCTCCCTTACGGTGTTATTCCAGAATTACTAGTAGCACTGAGTGCAGGGTGGCCATTGACTGCTTGCCCCCCATGAGAGTGGGAGGTGCAAGTAGGCTTGTTGGCCACAAACCCAGTAGTAATCCATCACTGCTGCTGTACCTTTCATCATATCAGGGATCACAAGAGTGTGGTTGCACTGTGTGTTTGCGTCAAACAGGAACTGTTCCTTTATTGATTAAAACAAAGTTCATAGTTTATGGCTCTATGTATTTGCACTGGCTTCTTCATTGTTGCAATCCACATCAGCCTTGTGATGTATTGGGACCATATTTGCGCACGTCTCTATTTGGGATACTGCTTCTCTGCTGTACTCGATCAGTCCATCTTCCGGGCATGTCATTGTGTTGCCCTGCCATTTGTCGTTGCCATTTGACTAACCTCCCAAGGAAAAATCTGGTACTGGTCAAAGATATCCTAGACAAGAAGTTCGAGGAGATCAGTACCTATGGGAAGGGACCCGACGAGGCAGACGTAGAGAGCAACGGTGGAGCCGACGAGAAGCCGCGGGCCGCGGAGGAAACGTAGGACCCCACACCCCAGCCGTCGCTCCCATCGCAACCGATGCCTACGCCACAGTACAATTCAGGAGCAATCTTGATGGCTTTGGAGACCCTGTGTATGGAGATAAGGACAAGGTTGCCCTTACCCCAGCGGACGATCCAGCAGCGCCTGGACCGTCGGGGAGCCCACCGAGCAAGCGGAGGCAAGTCCATCCTCCCCCTCTTCCAGCCTTCACCCCCGTCCCCTCCTCCGAGGGACGAGACAGAGACGGCAACAGAGACGGCGACGACGGGGACTGACGACAGTGGCGACGACGGAATGGATTTCCTGTCGCCTCCCGCCCGGGCTCCCACCCTGACGAAATTGGCTCCTTTCACACCATGATCGCCAGGGCATCAGAGCTTTTCCAGCTGTGCCCCGAGGAACAAAAGAAAGAGGGATTTCTTTACCAACAATGGGAAGCCAAGAGGAAAACCGTACTCTCAGTCCCGCTTTTGGACGACATATGGGAAGAAGGACTGTCCCTTCTGAAGAACCCTTCCACGGCCCCTGCGAAGAGAGACTGGTACGAGATGAAGTACCGGGTCCCGGATTCCGCTCCTATGTGCCTCAGGGCACAACCGGCCGCGAATTCCGTAGTCTCCGCGGCAGCCAAGAAGAAAGCAGCAGGGGCGACGGCGTCATCCTCCACTTCCCTGCCGGACAGCGAGGGAAACAAGCTAGATGCCACGTGACATCGAGTCATCTCGTCGGCAGCGATGACCATTAAGGCGGCCAACGCCCTCGCGATCTTGGCCCGCTATGATAGGGAGCTGTGGTTCAAGATCGCCCCTATCCTGGACTTCCTCCCGGACGGTAAAAGGGCGGAGGTCCTGGAAATCCTGCAAGAAGGCGAGGTGGCATCGGATCATGCCATCACTGTAGCTACGGACATCGTCGATACCGGTTTTCTTCAGATTGCAACGGCGTTTGCCTACGCCGGCGCCGTTGACTCAGGGCCACCAACTTACATCAGGATGTGCAGGCCAGGGTACTGGACATGCCCTTCGACGGAAACAACATGTTCGGGAAAGTGGTGGACGAGTCGCTACAGTCCATCAAAGCGGACACCGAGACGGCCCGTGCCCTAGGCACTCTTCATCAATGACGGCCGTCCTTTCGGACCTCCGGAGGCAAATCCCAAGCTGCCTCCAAAGGATTCGGCGGCAGTTCATGTCGTACCGCCAAGCTGCCCGTTCCTCGTTGCAGGAAGCTTACAGAGGCCGCAGCAAGGCCAGTGGATACCGTCATCGTCGCCAAGGAGCCCAGGGTGGCCAACAAGGAGCCCAGGGTGGCAAGGCCTCGGCTAAACAGGACTGAACCGGCCGTGATGTCGGGCCCCCACCTAAGCACACCTGTGGGAGGCCGGCTGGGGAACTTCGTCGGCATGTGGGAGTCCATCTCCACCGACCGTTGGGTGCTGGATGCCCTGGCCCACGGGCACACTCTGGAGTTCCAAAGGAAGTGCCCCCGTTTCAAACCACGTTCCACAGCTGCTTCTGGAGGTACGAGCCATACTGAGAAAGGGCGTGATAGAATTCGTCTCAAAGAGGCTCCGGAGTATACTCGCTGTACTTCTTTGTCCGAAAGAAGACCGGCGGCTGGCGGCCCATCCTGGACCTTCGGCGCCTCAACAAATACATCAAAGCCCAGAAGTTCTGGATGGTGACCCTTCAGCACGTGCTGTAACAGCTGGAGGAAGGCAACTTCCTATCATCGCAGGACTTGGAGGATGCCTACTTTCACATCCCCATACACAAAGGACATAGAAAGTTCCTACATTTCGTAGTCCAAGGGCGGCACTACCAGTTCAAGGCCCTGCCCTTAGGGTTGAAGTTGGCTCCAAGGGTCTTTACCAAGTGCCTGGCACCGGTGGCGGCACGGCTGCAGGGGATCTACGTACGTATACCCCCACCTGGACGATTGGCTTATTCGAGCAAAGTCAAGAGAACTTGCCGTCGACCACGCAGCGAAGACCGTCCGCCTGCTCACGGAACTGGTCTTCTTGATCAACTTTGCGAAGTCCCACTTGGTACCATCGCAGGACACTCTGTTGCTGGGAGCCAGACTCGACACAGTGGCACGGTTGGCCTCACCGTCGGAGGAAAGGACGAGGGCCATCCTGCGCAAGGTACAACGGCTGTTGACCATGGAAGTGGCCAGGGTGAGGGCCATTAAGTCCCTGCTCAGCATGATGTCATTGTGCATCTACCTTGTGCGTCGGTGCAGGTTGCGGATGCGTCCAGTGCAGGAGTTCCTCGACGCCCGTTGGATGCAAGTGGCGGGAAGCTTCGAAGACAAGATCCCACTCAACGAGACTTTCCGTCAAGTGATACGGTGGTGAGGCACCCGCGCACATCTCGCAGTGGGCATGGACTTCCAGACCCCAGCTCACCAGGAAACGGTGATGACGGACGCCTCCCTGGAGGGATGGGGCGCACAAACCAGAGATCTCCACGCAAGAGGCCTTTGGCTCCCGGAGGAGAGGTCCCTGCACATCAACGTCCTGGAGCTCCGGGCCGTGTTCTGGGCCCTCAGGTCTTTCCTTCCGTCCCTCAAGAGCAAGGTGGTATGGGTCTTCACCGACAACACCACCACAATGTTCTACATCACAAAGCAGGGGGGGTACCAGATCCCCAGCCCAGTCCAGGGAAGCACAGGATCTTTGGCACTGGGCCATCTCCCAGGGGATATTCCTGGTACCTTTTCATCTGGCAGGAGTGAAAAACACTGTCACCGACTCACTCAGCAGTGGGAGCTTCGGCAGGATCAAGTGGATCTCCTATTCCGACGGTGGGGCAGTCCCCAGATCGATCTGTTTGCGACGGCGACGAACACCAAGTGCTGGAGGTTCGCCAGCAGGTTTCCCCAGCTGGGGAGCATGGGCGATGCATTCTCCTTCCCCAGGGACGGCCTGTTCCTGTATGCTTTCCCACCGTTGCCGTTGCTTCTGCGACTCATCAGTCAACTCAGACGGTCCCGGTGCAGGATTATCCTCGTCACACCGGCGTGGCCGAGGCAGATATGGTTCCCGGACCTTCTGGACATGTCAGCGTACCCCCCAGTCAAACTGCCGACGGACGTGGATCTTCTCGCCAGGGAAGGAGGTTCCATCACGACCCGGGATCGCTGAACCTGCAGGCCTGGCTCCTACAGCACTAGAGTTCGGAGGCTATGACATCCCGGTGGACTGCAAGGAAGTCCTTGCAAAGGTCACTCCTACAGCACTAGAGTTCGGAGGCTATGACATCCCGGTGGACTGCAAGGAAGTCCTTGCAAAGGTCAGGGCATCCTTGACTCTTAAGTGCTATGGACATAAATGGAAGAGGTTCCCTGTCTGGTGCCATGTCACAGAAGATCAACCCCCTACGGATCACGGCCCCTCAAGTGCTGCCGTACTTGCTGTCGCTGGCCAAGTTGGGGCTGGCACATGCCTCCATCAAAATCCATCAAGCGGCTATCTCCCGCTACACCAGAACTTCGGGGCGGTCGTCGCATCGCCTGGTGAAGGAGTTCATGAAAGGACTGTTACGCTCATTCCCGCCGGTGAAGGCTGCGGCCCCGGCGTGGGAGCTCAGTGTGGTGCTGACCAGGCTCATGGGTCTGCCATTCGAGCCCCTGCACACGGCACCGCTGAAGTTCCTATCGTGGAGGACAGCTTTTCTTGTGGCCATCACCTCCGCACTACGAGTGGGAGGAATCCGGGCCCTCTCCTGTAAGCCTCCATGTCTGACATTCCACGAGACGAGGGTAGTGCTGAGGACGCACCCCTCTTTCATGCCCAAGGTGCCGTCGGACTTCCATCTCAACGAGCCCTTGGTGTTACCTGTTTTCTTCCTGTCGCCTTTGTCGCCGGCTGAGAGGACTTTGCACTCGCTGGATCTGGCTAGAGCGCTGAAGTTCTCGTGGTCCGCACAAAGAGTTTTCGGAAGACATCACAGCTGTTTGTGAACTTTGGACCTGTGAACCAAGGGAAGGCCCTCTTGAAGGCTTCCATTTCCAGATGGCTCTCCGGCTGGATCATGCACTGCCACCGGTTGGCAAACCTACCTTTGCCCTGCCGTCCGAGAGCCCATTCAACCAGACCGATCGCTGCTACTACAGCATTCCTGTCTGGTGTGCCCCTGCTGGACATTTGCAGGGCTGCTACGTGGAGGTCGACGCACACCTTCATGAGATTCTACTGCGTCGACAGGGATTCCAGGGAGGAGTCCAGAGTCGGCCAGGCAGTGCTGCGCAACCTGTTCGCTTGAAGGTGAGCCTGGTGAGGAGGTAAGAGATGCTTAATGTTGAGTTGTTGAAATGCTTAATGTTGAGCCTTGCCACCTCCCGTGGGTGTGCATGCGTGTACTGCTATGTATTCTTGTATTCATGAGCATGTGAATCCATGCCAGACACCATGCTGGAGAAGGAACAAGTTACTTACCTGTAACTGTTCTCCAGCATGGGTCTGGCATGGATTCACATGCAAATCCTCCCGCCCACCCTTCTGTGGCTCTTCTCTTGGTCCTACTGCCACTTTAAATGCTACCAAATCTGAAGATGGCTGCCAGAGAGGGGCTTAGGTAAAGGGCAGTCATTGGCTGGGGGCAGTATGACCCAGAGACCAGTGTTTGGTTAATAGTCGAAAGACAGTTCAGAAACGAAACTGAAACTGATTTTTCTTTACCAAGGATTCCCAGCCTGACGACGGGGAATATTCATGAGCATGTGAATCCATGCCAGACCCATGCTGGAGAACAACAGTTACAGGTAAGTAACTTGTTCCTTATCCTTCATAGTGTAGGATGTACCAGGTATTGTGCCTCTGTAATTTGGACTGGATGTGGAACTAAAACCTTAGGAGCCCCTGATGCGTACGCGATAAGTGCACAAACGGAAGAGCTTTCATTGATTATATTCCTTCCTGCAGTGCGCATATCAAAGTACCAGCTATTGGAGGATTCTGGGTACTGGATAACAGAAATGACGTCAAAGCCCATCCCCTTATATAAATCATACGTCATTCGTACTTCCTATTTCATTAGTCTAAGAAAACTTGTAGGGGTGGCCGGCAAAAAGTGAGACATTTTCTATTTCCTTTTTTATATATTCATATTAGCATTATTTTCTAACTGTCTTCCCCCCCCTTTATATGGCCACCCCATATAAAAGACATACCTTCGTCCACTCCAACAACCACGACCAGTGTCATACAAAACAACATAATGCTAAAAAGATGCAATACATAATTTCTAGAACAAATGACTTTTAGCTTAACCTTATCCCTACATAACAGATAGGTTTGCACTCGTCGGTCAGGCATTCTTACGTATTCCTGGAGAGGAGAAAAATGGTTATCAAGAAAGAGAGAAAGAGAGAGAGAGAGAGAGAGAGCAAGAAAGAGAAAGGGAGAAAGAGAGGGAGAGACCCTTTTTCCAACAGGGCCGAACGGTTTCTGGACCTTCAAAAAATTGAAAAAAGATAAAAAATTTAAATCAATCATAAATGAAAAAAGAAAAGAAAGAAAAAAAGTAAAAAATTAGGCGTGTGCCACTGCACACCACCCTGGTATGGATCCTTTATCTTACTCTGTTGATTGAGCTTTGCATTGTCTCAGGTGTTCTTCGGACATCCAAGAGATGCACCCAATATCTAACTCCTTCATGCAGACGGTGAGAGGAGTACAGAACACCACCTCATATGGACCTTCAAACCATGATCAGTTCACCAGGTAATAATGGTCCAGTTGTAATATGGGGAATGCTGTGTATGTTACTATGGTCTTGCTTTCTACAGGGGTGGTCACTATTTCTCCCCCTCTTTACCGCACACCACTACCACCCCTGTGTGCCTCCGTCCCGTCACTGGTCAATTATTGATGACCCATCAATATATAGTATGTCTCCTTCCGTCAAGGCATGAGCCATTCATCAGAGTGGGAAAATAAATATATAATATATAATCTGGAGTTGCTAAAATAGGGGCTGTGCAAATAGCTTCTTTTAAGTCCTCAAATTGTCTAGTCATTTTGTCAGTCCATTCCAATTTACTTTCAAGTCCTTTGTCCTTCCCTGAGACTTTGTAACAGCGGCCTTGCATAGACTGCGTAGTCTATAATCCATGCCTTACAATAATTACATAAACCCAAAAAACTGCTGCATTTCCTTAACATTACGGGGCCTAGGAGTGGAGTGTACTGCCGCCGCCCTTTCTGGTAATATTTTTTCCTGTTTACAAAAATGAGCTGCCCCAAGTATAGTACCTCCTATTGGCAATATTGTAGCTTCTTATTATCTGCCTTGTACTCTTTGTGAGCCAGCAATTGCAATAATGCAACATAATCCCTCCTGCACTGTTGTTCATTTTAACTACATATCAACCTATCATCCACATACTGGATGATTGTGCTAGGCACCTGACTTCAATTAAATCGGTACTGGGGTCACATCTCTCAGTAACCCAAATCATGTGGATTAACAGTCCATAATTATGCTGGCACATATTGCATGTCCTCCTCAAAAAATAAAAACGGCTGGGTCACCACTGCCATCAAGGGGCACTGTACATTCCTATAATGCACCATCATATCACAGGGGATGCAGATTTCCAAAATAATCTCCCCATTTTGCTCACTGTCCTCAAATAACGCCTTATCAGTCATTTCCTTTAATTGTACTATCAGATCTATACATAATACTGTGCGCCACTCGCACCCGTCCTGGTCTGTTCCTCTTTTGTCAGACACTACTAGTCCTTGTAAACCTAATGACAATATTGTTCCTGCCGCCATCTCAGGTGGCACCATGGGTCGAAAAATAAAATCGGTGGGCACTCGCCAAACACTTGTCACAATTTGAGGCACTGCTTTTACTAATACCTTAATACTATAAAAATATCTTGGACCACAGGAACACCATGGACCACTGACTCCCTTGCTATTGCATTGATTATTACCATTGCTCGAGCTACACACATCCCTGGAGTGGAACACACTACCCCTTGATCTGTGAATGATATAGTTATATTTATATTTAGTTTACTGAGCAGATCCCTACCTAACAAAGTTCACAGGGGCACTCTCTGAATAAAAAAGGAGGCTCGTACTACCTCCCGTCCCACTTTTGTATCGAACTGTAGAAATAGCCCCATAGAGTCCCTGTGTGTCAAGAGTTTTACCTGATAATGGAAAGTTCCCCTCCATAATACATAATTTAGTTGTACCTGAATCTACCATAAAAATAAATTCATTGTGTCCTATTTTTGCCTCCACCAAGAGCTCCTCTTCAGGGTGTGCGGTTGTTAATAGGATTGGACACACGAGTGCTCTGTGGGCGGTCCTAATCAGAATATGTATTTGTCCCGGAGAATGAAAAAGGGCCGCCTCGCCATTGCAACTCCTTGGAATGGAGCGCCTGTTCCCCCTGCCATCCTGTTAAAATGTATTCCCTCACCCAGCTGTAGTTGTTGCCCACGTTGCCCCTGCCTGTCAGCCCCATAAGGGAACTGATTTTGACCCTCTCGCCCAAATTGCTGTTGTCCTATTCCTTGAGGCCCTTGGAATCCCTGCCCTGGAGGGGATGGCCCATATTTAAATCCCATCCCAGGCCTGTTCCTGAACTCCCTTGCAAAATGCCCCCATCTCCCGCCATACCAGCACTGTGATGTTCCCAATCATCCTCCCCGGGGCCCTAACCCCCAAAGCCTCCTGATCTTGCTCCTCAAAATCCTCCTCTTCCCATTGGTGCGCCTGTATACTGCCACTGTGGGTTAGGGTACTATCTCCCCATCCCATTGTCCCTGTCCTCATTTGCCCCATAGTGCTGCAATTGTGGCATTCAAAATGTGTTGAATTTCTCCTGTCCTTTCCCCCTGAGCCGGTGTCGTCAATGGTGCTTGATCAACAACCTTATTTAGTTTCTTTTCCACTAGTTTTGCCTTGTCCATTTGCTGCTTCTGGGCTGTCTCCCTTGATTCTCTTACAATGGTGAACTATTATACTTTGTATCTCTGGCCACCCTTTGGCTTCAATTCCCGCAATTGTATCTAGTGCCTTCTGGACCTCTTTTGGCAATCCCCTCTTTACGATAAAATAGAAAAATTGTACTGTCTCAACTCTCCACATTTCCTGTAACTTAAGAATAGACCTAACTGGGTCCTCATCATCACTCATTGTGCACTGCATTAAAGAATGTAAGTCAGGGGTATCTGGGTACATCCTTCATAGTGCATCCCATACCCTTCCCCTTACCTCATTCAAAGCTGCTCCATCATGTTCATTATCTGCAAGACTTACCCTAGAGTAACCAGCCCTTGCCCATATGTCCCCAGCCTGGTCCCCAACTATGGCGACCAGTAAACTGTTAAAATCTCCTAGTTCTAAGGCTACCCCTGCTGTTTGTTTTTCAAATTCATAGATCCATTTACTAGCTCCGGCTATAAGCTGGAGGAGAGCTTTCATCACATTATTTTTGTCCATTTGAGGCCATGGCACATACTGTGTTATCCCTACTCCTTTATGTATAAGAGGCATCTGCGTATCTATTTTTTTTCTACCCCTTTTTTCTTCTAATTTTGTACTACCATGATTAAATCTGGACGATTTCATGGTCTGTCCCTCCTCACTGCCTCTTGTGGCAGGGACAGGTTTCTCACCACCTGCTCTCCTTGATCTCCTTCTTGCCCTGCCTCTTCATTATTTCTACCACCTTGATCTTCCCCTCCATTTTCCCTTGCTTGTTCTACTTGTTGTCCCAGGACCATCCATACCGTCGGCCCATCATCTTTTTCAACACAAACATTTCTGATTGCCCCAGGGTTGAACCTAACCAAAACATCTCCTGACTTCCAATCCCCTATTTTCTGGTGATACTTCGTCAGGTTCATGTAACCTGACCAACCTTTCCCGCAATGCTCTTTACTCGTTATCTATGTCTACTTGTGGATCCTCTGGGTACACAGATGCTATGGGCATATCAACGCTTGTGGATGGAATATATGGAGATGCACCAGCTCTTGAGTCCCCCCTAGTTGCTAATCCTGATAATCCTGTTGACACTCTCTACCACTGGAGATTTATAGACTGGGATTGTATATCCTACTGCAGGTTTAGGCGTTACAGGGTATATCCCCTTACACTGGATATCTTTTTCACCACTTTTCCATATTTTGATGCAAACAAAGTGGTCATAAATGTGTATATCTTGTTTTGCTAAACCCCTGTCAGGAATCGAGGTGGGTCTGGCCGCAATCATGAAAGACTAATGCCGTTCCCATCAGGTAAACAACAGAGACATTACGGAATACGCCCTTTACACCATACTCCATTGTTACGGCTTCGTTCTCCTCCTCACACAGCAAAACAAAGGTCAACATCTTGCCGCGCCGAGTCTCTGAATGCTTACCCTTCGGCTTGGTCGCGTTGGCGGTGGCCATGGAGATTGGGGCAAGCACGCCAAACCCATACGCACGCTTGGGTCATGTGACTTGGGCTTGATAAAGTTTACCGTATAAGTTGTTTGTTGCTTCTGATTTTGCTGAAGTATGCTACGTATCCTGGATATCGTAACCTGTTGCTGCCTTAGTTTCCTTGTGATCCTCGCCCTTCTTCCCAAGTCCTTGTCTATGTTTTGGTTTCCTGATTCCACGTTCACCCTCTGAGCGCTTCCCTCCTGTCCCTTAACTACCTGTACCTCTCTTGCTCTGCTATAGACTTTTGCCTTGCTGACGACTCAGAATTCTACAGGAACTGCTTCTGCCTCACGTTTTGTCATTGGTAAAGATTCCCTGTTGCCGACCCGGACTCCATTTGGACTGCTTCTGCCTCACGTTTTGTCATTGGTAAAGATCCCGTGTTGCCGACCCGGACTCCCTTTGGATTGCTTTTCTTTGAGCCCACGCTGTTGCAAGTGTCCCGAAAAGACCGCCGGTGCCTTTCTCCTCTCCTTGCCCTAATACGAACTAGAGATTGCAGGAGCATTCATACAGGGTGAAGGGGGAGCGTCCTCTGAACTGTCGGGTTTTCCCTGTTGGACTTCCTACCCCCAGGCGTCCGCGTGCCGGCGGGAATAGTCCCAGTCACGCCTGCACCTGGTGGTCTTACAGGGAGCATTTGCATCATTTGGAAGATCACTTATCCCATGGTAAGAATGTCTGTCCTTACTCCTGATTTCATGTCTTTTCATTCATTCTGATATTTCTGTAAGTACTAAGACCACTTGTTTTGTTTATTGTGACAGAATCATTGCGGTTTTTTCTTGGTGTTGATGCTATTGCAAAACAAGGGGCTTGCCTGGGAAATCGTCTCCTTCCAAGAAGAGAGTCTTCGGCATCGCGTCTGGGTCCATTCTTCCAAGTAATTGATCCCTGGTGCTGGTTTGCTTTATCCAGACACAGGGTTACATTGCAGGGTAGAATTCGCCGTCTAGACCACGAGGGCAACTTGGATTGGCTACCCCGACAACCCCTTTTTCAGTATGTGTTATTTTGTGTAATGCACCTTCCCTTTTTTTTAAAATACGTTTTTTTTAAACTAGGTTTTGTAATAATGATATTTTGCTTGTGTTTGTGGCACTTTGTGCCTTTTTAGTCATATAAAATAAGTAATACATTTTGTTTCTGTTCATGTTCTCTGTGTTGGGTTCTATGATGTTCTGGAGACATAATATCAAACTGTATTTGTTTAGTTTGTAAACACTCTGTCACTTGAACCATTGAGGGGTAATCAGACTCACCTTATATATTCCCTTTTTAAGACGGAGACAGGGTTAGGAAGAGATGACGAGGGAAGAAGGAGGAGCATGAGGGGGGAGTTGATAGTTAGTATCCTGTTTGCCGTGAATAAAGAAAGACGTGTGTAATTTCCTCCTTGGTCAACGTCCTTATTTTCCATGGGCCTCCAGGCCCTAACAACTGGCTGCCTCCGTCGCTCACCAAGGTCTTCCGTATAACGACGTGCGAGCTATCCAGCCGTGCTATTTCCGTTCCAGCGGCCGTCCATGAGCCGCATCCACAGGGGTCCTCGCTGTTCCAATTCCGCGACGTGGCAGGTCCCGATCCCGGGCTGACCGTCCTCCGTTGGTGCAGGCAGCACCTACAATCAAGCAGAGAGGCGTGGAAGGTGAAGAACGCCATCTCCGTTTGGCCGCGCTGCAGTCTGCCAGCAGCTAGGTGAATTCACCCATGTTGGGGCACGTGTCTCTCCAGGTGGGTGGCCCCTCACCCCTACATCCAGCGGAGCCTGCAATTTGCCCACACATGCCCAGAAGCACACAAAGAGGCACACGATCCTAAGGGGGGCCCAGCCAGCCTCTCTCTCTCAAAAAAAATATAATGTAACTAGCTTCCACTGGCAGGCCTGCCTGGGGACACACCATAACGCCATGGTGGAAGTGAACATGCACTCTCTTGAACTGCCATTAACCCACCCACGGGCTTCCTGAACACTGGCCACCTGCCACCCGCCTCTTGCCACAAGGGGGCACTGCTGCCACCCACAAGCTGTACAGGACACTCCCGCCAGGTCCACAGCCACCTCATGGCGCATGCCACCCCCATTTTCCATGACTCTGCAGGTGAACAAGGGCCCACGGTGGGTGGAAGTAAAGACACTCATCAAAACCATCCCCGCGGTGGAGCAACCCGATTTTGCGGCACTGATCACAGCCCTCAACAGAAGGCCTGTAATGTCCCGGGAGGATAGCTCAGCGGCAACGTGTTCGCCTTGGAAGCAAGATGACACGAAGCAACACAGGTTCGATCCCCGGGTCCGTGCTTAGAAACCTCTGGGTATTTAAGCGCGTTATAAATACGTAACTAAGACAAAAAAAAAACTATTACGCAACTTACAAAAAAAAAAAAACAATTCCTGTAACAGCGCCTCTATGAGCGCTTTAAAAATGCAAATAAATTTAAAAAAATAAATAAATAAGCCCAACAGAGACTATGAAAGATACATGTTTAATCAATGTACCCGGAGAGGAGACAGTTGACAAATTCATCACTCGCCTGAGGATAAAAGGAGCACACTTCCAGTTCCATGTCTTCTCGTGTTGGATGAGGCCATACGCCTAGGTTGATTGAGGGGTGCCTATCCCAGACACTCAAGAAACAACTGCTCAAGAAACCGCTCTCCATCGATGAAGTCAGTAAATGGCCAGAATCTTCGAGAGAGTCGACGTACAAGCAACCCACATGTCTGGGAGCACCACGTTCAAGCAGGACAAGGGCGAGCTGATCGTGGTCCAGCCCGAAAACCCAAGACCAGGGGACAAGAGTTCTGGAGGGGGATACCAGACAGCCCCCAGAATGCCGAGGCAGTGCTGGAGGGGGATACCAAACAGCCCCCAGAATGCACAGGCAGTGCTACCGGTGCGCAATGGCATTCCCCCACTCAGGGGCATGCCCTGCCCTCACCCAGACGTGTGGAAACTGGCAGGGACGGTCATTTCCAATCAGTCTGCAGGGAAGGCAGGCCTTTTCCCTCACCATGCACGCCACAGCAGTACAGGGCATACAATCGGACCCTACAGAGTCCGGCATATCAGATGCGCCCGTAACAGCAAGGGCTGAGACGGTATGTGAGGGTTGTGGAGGACCACTACCCTGAAGATGATGCCCAAGAGCCCGAGACGTATGAACAGATCCCGCAGGTTCAAGATGAATACGATGGACCGCCAAGCCACTACATGACAACACCTCAAGGGCTATGGTACGAGTGTGACCAGTATGACCAGTACGCCAAGACGAATATGTGAACCTCATCATGGAGGAGAGAGAAGCAAGAGAGGCCCCCAGAATAGCCGTGGAGATATGCAGGAGACAGTTATCCATACTGGTCGACTCAGGAGCCACCGTGAACATAATGGGGGAGCAGGAATTTATTCAAATTCCTGATAGGCCAATACTGGCCAAAACAGTGTCCAGGATTTTCCAATGGGGAGATGACCTCCCCCTACACTCCATTGGATACTTCAAGTGCCGGCCCGTCCATAGAGATCTGACCACCACCACGATCATCCATGTGATCCAAAGCCCGACCAAGGGAAGGTGTCTACTTAGCTACCGCACAGCATCCTGCCTGGGGCTCATTGACATTCACATCCAGTAAGGCGACTCCATTCACTCAACTGCGCCCACCAGTCACTGAAGGGACCAGGTCTGCACCATGTGGAATGGTCATCCACCCGGAGGCCCCATCACGAAGGACATGATCCTGAATGAATTCCCGCTCCTGTGCAAAGGGCTAGGCATGATGAAATGTCCCCCCGTCAAGCTGCACATAAACCTGTCGGTCTGGCCTGTCCCCCAACACCCGAAGAGAGTAGGGTTTTACCTACAGGCTGCTGTGTCGAACAAACTCAATCAATTCATGGACAATGGCATCATAGAACCGGCCAAAGGCCTGACCCCATGGGTATCACCGCTGGTGATTGTGCCGAAGGAAGGGGGACGCTTGAGACTCTGTGTTGATATGAGGATGGCCAACACCGCCATCCAGAGGGAGCAGCACCGAGGACCACGCATAGAGGACATGATTATCCAACTGAACAAGGCGGTTCTTTTTTCCAAACCCGACCTCAATCAGGGGTATCATCAGGTGCTACTGTAGAGGCATCACCACCTTTGTGACCCACGACAGCCTTTTCTGTTACAAGCGCCTAAACTTTGGCATCTCGTCGGCAGCCAAGCTCTTCCAGGAGGCCATCAGACAGGTCATCAGGATGGTGCGTGGCGCACTAAACTACAGTGATGACATCCTTGTCTTTGGAAGGTCATGCCAGGAGTATGACGCCGCCCTGCGCGCATCCCGTGCTGCCGTCCAAGGAGCGGGTTTGACACTCAACATCGACAAGTGCAACTTCAGCAAAACCAAGCTGAAATTCTTGGGCACATTTTATCGGCAGATGGCATGAAGCCAGACCCCGACAAGGTCTCTGTTGGGTTTTTACGCGGGTCCCGTAAACCGCCTGGTACAAAGTCACACGGGAGCCGGGATACAGTGCAACCTCTTTATTCCGTGCCTTTACAGGAACCCCCTTCCCCCAACCTTTTCCCCGCCCCCTCCCTAGCCCAACGTCACTTCCCCTTGTCCGGGGAGCTAAGACCGCAACGGCGGTCTGCCCACACAACGATGTGGGCGGGCTGCAAAGCCCTCACCAACGACCCGACATCTCCCCCTTTTTTAGCAACCAAGTTGCACTCTCCTCCTTACTCCATTTCTTCTATGAGTCTGTGAGGTTTGAAGCGGCTTCTCTGGGGTCGACCACTGTGGCCAGGCGTCTGCTCGGCCAGGCCCTGGGGTGATGAGATGTCCTCACCTTCTGAGGTATCACTCTCCTCCACGTAATAGCTGTCCTGAGAGTGGTCATCCTCACTGTCTGCTTCTCGGTCCGGTGCTTCCTCCATGTGATACCTCTTGGGTTTGAAGTATGACACATTTCTGGTGACGGAGGACAGGTCGGTTCTCTGGGCCGTAATCATCGTCCCTTTCTTGTGCGTGACCGTCAGCGGTTCCGGTGCAAACGTGGCATCCTCCTTGCGTTGCTTGGGTTGCCGCAACCACACTTGGTTTCCCAGTTCCACGTTCGACTCCTGTGCCTTTCTTTTATGATCTGCCTTGTCCTTCATCTTGGCTTTAGCTGTGTCATCCCTGTTTCTGGCCTCTTGTTCCAGGCGCGTGGCCTCTGCTGCATGTGTGTCTTCCGGCAATCTTGTCTGTACTGGTCTGCGGAACATCAAGTCGGCTGGGCATATTCCCGTCATGCTATGGGGGGTGTGACGATAGTCCCTGAGAAATTGATAGAGCGCTTGTTCGAATGGTTTATGGAGGATGGTCGCTATTTGCAGGGTTCTTTTGATGTTGGCCATGAACCTCTCGACCATCCCGTTGGCCTGTGGCCATCTCGGAGTTATCTTCCGATGGTGGAAGCCCATGTACCTGGCGAAGTTCTCGAAGTCTGTGCTCATGAATGGCGCTCCGTTGTCGGATTTTATGATCCTGGGTATTCCATATGTGGACAACATGCGGTCCAGTACTGGAATGACGCTGGAGGCTGCCGTGCTGTCTACAATTTGTGCGTCCGGGAATCTGGAGTGTTCATCTATTAGTACTAACACATAAGTGCCATTTCTGAGAGGTCCAAAGAAGTCCACCGCCAGTTCCTCCCATACGTGTTTCGGTAGCGGCGACATGTGGAGTGGGTTTGGGTGCGGAGGCGGTGCTACTTGTGCACACGTCGTGCATTGTCCTATGATTTCCTCCACGATCCTGTCGAGTTTGGGGAACCACACTTTTTCCCTTAGTAGTCTCTTGGTGGCAACCACTCCCCGGTGGCTTTCGTGTGCTACCTGGATTGTTCTGGTGCGCAGTGACTTTGGGAGGAGTACTTTGCACCCTTTTAGTATTACGTGATCGTCGACAATGGAGAGTTCGTCCCGGACGTGGTCTATTAGTTTGATGTCCTCTTGGATCTCTTCCGATTCCTGCTGTGCCTGTTGACGCATGTGTGCCCTTCTGTCTTCCTGTATGCAGTGTCGTACAATTCGTAGAGCCGGGTCTTGTTCTGAGTGTGCAATGATGTCTGCCCACCCCACTGGTAACGGTTGGAGGTGGTGAACCACATAATTGAGGTATTCATCGGCGATGGATGGTTGGGAGTTGGCGGGGCCAGTCGGGTGACGCGACAGATAATCCGCTGGATTGTCTTCTTTTCCAGGCTGGTGCTTGATGATGAACTTGTAATCCTGCAGTCGTAGGCCCCATCTGGCTATTCTGGGCGGCATCCTTGACTTGGGGTCTCCGTAGATTGTAAGCAGTGCCTGCTGGTCTGTGATGATGGTGAACTCCTTGCCATACACGAACAGGTGAAAGTACTCGCATGCCCATACTACCGCTAGGCTCTCCTTTTCAGCCTGGGAATAGGCTTGTTCTGTCGGGGTTAGGCTCCTGCTGGCGTATGCGACAATGTATATTTTCGCGGGTTCCAGTGGGTCAATTTGTGTTAATATGGCGCCCAGACCGACGGGGCTGGCATCCACTATTACCTCGGTGTGCCTTTTGGCCTCATAGTACGCCATGTCCTCTGCCTTTGAAATGGCATCTCGTATCGCCTCAAACGCTTTTTGGCAGTCTGTGGACCATGTGTAGGGTTGATCTTTGCACGTTAAGAGGCGCAACGGGTTGCTGATAGTTGCGTAGTCCTTTAAGTATCTGGAGCAATAGCTGGCCAGTCCCAGGAAGGAGCGAAGCTCCGTCGTGTTCGTTGGGGGTGCGGCTGAGTTGAGTGCCGCCACTTTCTCCGGGTCTGGTCGCATCCCTTTGTCAGAGAATATGTGGCCGAAGAAGCGTAGTGAGCCTTTCCCGAACTCGCATTTGGCCTTGTTGAGTGTTAGCCCAGCCTCTTGCAGTGCAGCGCACACTTTGTGGAGAGCTGTGTCGTGCTCTTCTTTAGTCTTTCCAAATACGAGGACGTCATCCGAGTAATTCAGGCAGTTGGGCACGTGTCTGATGACTCTGTGTATTTCCTCTTGGAAGATTTCGGCTGCGGAGGATATCCCGAAGCTAAGCCTTTTATATTGAAATAGACCCAGGTGTGTGACGAATGTCGTGATGTACCTGGATTCGGGAGCAATCTCAATTTGATGATAGCCTTTCGTGAGGTCCAATTTCGAGAAAACCTGAGCCCAGTGGAGGAGGTGTATCATGTCGGTGATCCTGGGCGCCTGGTGCCTTTCCCTCTCAATGGCCACATTGGCTCTCCTCATGTCAACACACAGGCGTATCGATCCGTCCGGTGACTTCTTGGGGACAGGAACGATGGGGGACACCCATGGGGTGGGCCCTGAGACTGGTTCAATGACGTTGAGCTTGATTAGCTTGTCTAGCTCCTCTTCGACCTGGTGTTGTATGTTTATCGGAATGCCCCTGTAGTGCTGGGCGACGGGCGGTGTCCTCGGGTTTATGTGCAGCTGTACCTTTCGATGTTTTAGTTTTCCTAGGCCTCTGAACAGCTTGGGGAATGTGTGCTCAATGGCGTCCGGTTTGGCGAAATATTTGTGGGCCATGAGCTGGTACAGGATGTGCACCAGACCCATCTCGACGGCTGTCTTAAAGCTGAGGATGCACCCGCTGTTGGCTTCCGTCTTGAGGATGTGTAGCGTGATCTTTGCCACATGCGCTTTGTGCACGCACCATGCTGATATTGTTCCTTTGCATGGGAGCGGGGTTGTAGCTCCATAGGGGTAAATGTCCACTGACGCCTTTCGGATCTTTGGGGGGTTGGTGAGTGAGCTGTATGCCTGTTCACTTATTATGTTAACTGTCGCCCCGTGTCTATGAGGAATTCCACCGGTGTGTTGTTGACTTGTAACAGGAGCGTCGGACTGTGTTGGGTGGCTGTGGCGTTGTTGAGTGCCCACACGTACCCTTTTTTCCGTTGATCGTCCTCTGACGACTGGGATTCGCTGCCTGACGGGGATCTCATCTCAATGTACCGGACAAACTGTCTTCTTTGCGCTCGCCTTGATCCTTCAGATGGCCTTCTGTCGTCTCAGGCGTAGGAGCTCCTTCGAGGTTTTTCTTCTCTCCGGGGTCCCACCTGGTCTTCTTCTCCTCTGCTTGCTGGTGGGCTGTGTCGTGAGCCTCTCCTTCTCTCCTGTTGTCTCGGTCTGCTGGGTCCCTGTCCCGGCGGAATCTTGCAGACAGCTCTGTAGTGGTCCATTCCGCCACAGGCGGCGCACTTTTGTCCTACTGCTGGGCAGTCACCCACGTGTGGATACTCGAACCCGCATCTGTAGCACGTGGCATCTGTTCCTTTCCCTCCCGGTGGGGGCGCGGTATGCAGTCTGTTAATGGCATCTGCATTCAGTGTCGGGTGTTGAATGGTGACCTTGCCTAGGCTGTCGAGCTGCGACTCAACTGCGGCTTCCATCCTGGCGAGTGCGAGGATTTCCTCGAGGGACCTTTGTTTTTGTAGCAACTGCTTCCTGAAAGGCTGCGAGATGCAACCGGCTATGACTTGGGATCTTAGCGCCTCGTGATTGGACTATCTATGGAATTCACAGTACTTTAGCTTGATGCGTAGGCGCATCACAAAGTTATCAAGGGACTCTCCTTTTTCCTGTCTTGTAGTATGAAAGACATGGCGCTCGTATGTTGGTATGGGGCGTGAAGTATTCTGATAGCTTCCCATGTAGATCTCCATAGGTGACCGTGTCTACATCCATCAGTTCGCCTGCGATGTCCCTGACAGCGGGGCCTACTGTCATGAATAGGGTGTTTTTTAGCATCGCGTCATCGGTCAGACCGATTGCCCCCGTGTAAAATTTAAAATCCCTGAGCCATATGACCCATCTGGGTCCTAGGTTGGATGTGTCTCTAACATCAAAAGGGCCCGGTAATGGTAGGTTGTGAGCAGCGGTATCTGACGTTGGTGCCTGTTGGGGGCCATCAGCCACGGCTCCAGATCCGTCCGATGAGGAGGCTACGGGGCTCGCTGGGGCCGACATGTCCGCTGTAGCTCGGGTGGACACCAGGCACTCCTGTGCAGCCTTCTGCCGTGCTGTGCAGTAGCCCTCAGCACGAGTTGGTGGTGTGCAGCCTCTTCACGGGCTGTTGCGTGACCTTTAGAGCTGTCCCCCGGTCCCTGGCACGTCTTGGGGCCTCCCGCCGCTTGCGGGTTGATGTGAGAGGGGGGGGCGGGACCTCCGCCCGCACCTGCCAGCGGGCCCGCGTTCGCCTCACAGAGCGCGAACACGCCCGCACCCCCGCGGTGTTTGTGAGGGGCCGCTACCCTCCTTGGCACTCCGTGACTGCGGCAGATCCGGCGGGTCCCTGTATCCGTGAGGTGCGCCGACGCGCCACACCGCTCGACCGCGGACCTCCGTGGCCCTCCGGGCCTTCAGAGCGGAGGTGCGCCGACGCGCTGCACCCGCTCGCCTGCGGGCCTCCTGTGTGCGCGAGTGGGTACGGTGTACCCTTCGTCGCCAATGTTGGGTTTTTACGCGGGTCCCGTAAACAGCCTGGTACAAAGTCACACGGGAGCCGGGATACAGTGCAACCTCTTTATTCCGTGCCTTTACAGGAGCCCCCTTCCCCCAACCTTTTCCCCGCCCCCTCCCTAGCCCAACGTCACTTCCCCTTGTCCGGGGAGCTAAGACCCCAACGGCGGTCTGCCCACACAACGATGTGGGCGGGCTGCAGAGCCCTCACCAACGACCCGACAGTCTCCACCATCTTCAACCTTCAAGAGCCCTGCCAGGTAGCGGATGTGCGATCATTTCTGTGGATGGCAGGCTACTGTGCCAGCTATATTTCACACTATGCCTCTATCACCAAGCCGCTACAATGACTGTTACAGAAGGAAGTCCCGTTTGAGTGGTCGGCTGAATGCCAACGGGCCTTTGACTCCATCAAACAGGCCTTAGCGGAAGTCTAGAAACTGGCCTATTTTGGCCCGGATTGGCACACGGAAATTGTAGTAGATGCAAGCCCAGTGGGGCTAGGAGCCATACTGGCTCAGACCAATGGGATTGACGCATTGGCCCCACCTGAGTCTGCATACTAGCAGGCTGAGAAGGAGAGCTTAGCAGCTGTGTGGGCGTGCGAGCATTTCTACATCTTCGTGATAGGGAAGAGGTTCACCCTCATCACGGATCACCAAGCACTGCGGTCACTCATCGGGAACCCCAGGACCAAGATGCCTCACAAGGTTGAACGGTGGGGCATCAGGCTCCAGGAATGTGACTTCGAAATAATCCACAGGCCCGGGGGGGGGGGAACAACCCGGCAGATTATCTATCAAGACATCCAGCAGGCAAGCCACTTGCCAGACCCGGCGACACAGAGTACCTGAACTATGTAACCTCCAATGCACTCCCACCAGCTGTCTCGCTTGAGGCAGTCGCCTCAGCGGCGGATCCCTCCATGGCCCTGTCGATCAGCCTAACGGAGAACAACAAGTGGAGGGACAACCGACGCGTCATATTAAACCATCCGGGGGTGGTAGAGACGAGCTGGAAAGATTAGCCAAAGTGCATACAGAGCTGGCTGTAAAAGACAAAACGATACTCCTGAGAGGGTGCAGACTTGTCATTCCGGTCTGAAGTGATCAAGACAGCCCACGAGGGCCACAGAGGGGTGGATAACACAAAAAGGTAGCTCAGGTGTAATGTGTGGTTCACGTTCCTAGACGCCATGGTCGACCGGTGGGTGAAAAACTGCATAGCGTGCCAATGCACGGCCAGAGCTGAGGCTCCAGTCCCACTTCAACCAACGCAGATCCATGAGTACTGCGGGAGAAGTTGGCCGTGGATTTCTATGGTCCCCTTGAATCGGGATAATACCTGCTACTCTTCATAAATGAGCACTCGAGATTTCCAATCGTGAAGAGGTCAACATCCACGGCGTTTGCCCAGGTGGCAGCGATCTTTGATGAAACCATAAGCGAATGGGACATCCCGGACACCATGGGCTTCGCCCACCAAAAGATTACACCCCGCTGACCACAAGCCAACGGAATGGTGGAGAGGTTCATGGCCTCAATCAAGAAAACCCTGCAAAGGGCCCACATTGCGGGCGTTGATCCCCACCAAGCGCTCTGTCGACTGCTGTGGGACTATGGAAACACTGCCCACAAGGCCACCAATAAGACCCCCGCGGAGCTGATGGTGAAGTACTAAGATCGCACCCAAATTGTGAGACACCGGATGGGCCAGCCAGAAGTGGACAAAGAAGTCATCAGAAGGGACTCCGAATGGAAGGAAAGAACTTGGATGAAGACCGATGAAAGCAGGGGAGTCAGACTAAAGGAGTTTCATGTAGGAGATAAGGTGTTGGTGCAGCAAGCCACAGCCAGAAAAACAGACTTGCGGTTTGCCCCGAACCCTTTTCAGGTCACTGCCATCAAAGGGACTATGGTGACAGCAGTCAACTCTGAGAAAGAGGTGACAAGGAACAGTTAGTTGCTGAGCGCTGTGAGCCGAGGGACGACCTGTGGATCCCGCTGGGACCGTCCCGTCACCACTTGGCAGATCTGAGTGACGGCCCTGGAGGAGGTCCGACTGGAGACGCCCTGACCCATCTGCAATGAACCATCAGGAAGCCTGGTCGAGGAATGCTGAGTGCAAGCAAGGACACTTGTCCGGGGGTGTTGTTAGCCAGCCCCTGTCTCTTTAAGACAGAGACAGGTCTACGTAGAGATGACGAGGGAAGAAGGAGGAGCATGGGGGGGAGTTTGATAGTTAGTATCCTGTTTCCCGTGAATAAAGTAAGACGTGTATAATTTCCTCCTTGGTGAGCATCCTTATTTTCTGTGGGCCTCCAGGCCCTAACAAGATCCAGAATCTTGTTTTCTTTTTTGGGATTTGTTCCCTTTATATTTTGCTGCTAAAAAGATGGTCATTTTTCTAGCATATTTCTGTTATGGGACACCTGCTCTGGCCGGGAGCAGGACATCCCCCCTTCCTTTGTTTCTATCTATTCTTTATTTATTCTGTTACTATACAGTGGCAGAACACTATGCATATGTTTTATTGGAGTTTCCTCCATAATGTTGTGCATGTCCCTAATGCTTCACTTAGACCCTACTGCTATGCTCCGCATGCTTCAGCTTATTACACAAAAATACAGATCTACCCACTTTCCCCCCACCCCCTTATACTTTTTCCACTTTGATTTCACACATACACACACACACTGCGACTCATCCATCTTCTTTCCTTTTTACCACAAAAGATAGCAAGAGAAAAAATACAAAAATAATGGGCTAAAATCCAGGCCCATTCCTTATACCGAACCAATACAGTTTTTACTTATATCCGTTGTAATACCACGTTCCCAGCATTTTTTAATATACTGAGCATACTATTGCTTTTATCGTCATAAAAGAATAATCTGTGGTACTACCTTCTCAACCTGTTATGGCTGAGGATCCCTTACTTCCCAGTCCTTATAAGCTAGGGCTCCCTTTCCTCTCAATCTTTATACGCACAGGGTTCCTTTTTCCATTTTTCAATACATAACCCACCTCCTATCCAATCTACTCCTTAACACATCACCCGAAATCCTATTCTATTCTTTAACACATCACCAAAAAGTCCTATTCCATAATACAGCACCAAAAATTAATATCCCATAACACATCACCAAAAGTCCTACTCCATAATACATAACCAAAAAGTCCTATTCCATCTAGTGCATTGATCTCGTACATCATCCACATCACCATACTATCATTCACATCACCATTCTATCATACATTCATACATACATGTTCCCATGGTGTTATCGCTTGCAAGAGTATACTCACATGCGCGTTGTTCACGCGAGTTTCCCCGTTACAAAGCTGGCCTGTCTTCCCCTCTGGAGCCACACCCAGCTTCAGTGAGCAGAGAATATTACTTTTAAAATGGCTTCTACTAAAACTGCTCAGGGTACACGTGTTTTTTTTTATTTGGGGGACCGGTCTCTGTAGCTGGACGTGACTCCTGGTGACTGGCATGGGGTTTCGCAAAGTACGGGTGTGTAACTGAGATCACGCCAAGGGGTCACCACTGAAAGGTAGCCCACTTTATAGGAGTAAATGCACCTGTTAAGTTAACTTTAAGACAAGCGGTAAATCCCCACTTCCAGGTCTCAATTATGAAAGGAAGCCACCTACCTTAATAAGAAACTACTGTTGGAGATGATGGTAGAATTTTCCTGGACGCCCTCAACCCACCTGCAGTGGAAACCAGCAAGTAGGAAGTTGGATTCCAGGGAAACCCCCTGGGGAAGAAAACCCTGTTGTCAGTGGAAAGTGGATGTCACCCCCTTATGGTTCTTCTGCTGGACGATCATCGTGTAGACTGGCTCTAAGCTTCTCAGCAACAGGAAGTTGTGCCGTGAAGTTCTTCAGATTCTGTTGATACAAGTATTGGGATTAAGGACGAGACGTATGATTGCTGCCCAGAGTCATTAGAATCTGACTTACCCATAGTGCAGCAAGCAATGGATGTGTATTTGCAGGATGTTGTCTTCTGACGTGGCGTCACGGGAGGCAAGATCGCTAGTGCTAAGCGCTGAGGCTGATGGAAGGAAAGAGACAGGGTTAGAACAGAACAGAGACAAATAGGGAAGAGAAGGGCAGGTAGAGAGGATCTCAGATCGAAAACTCACAAAATGTATCCAAGGGAAGCGTAGCAATGCGACGTTGTTCAGTCTATGCTTCCTGATAACTGCTCCATGACAACGGAGGCAGAGCCTGACGACCAAAAAGTACAGCTGGAGGCTGGAAAGCTGAAACGTCGCCACTGTGTCATTTTGGAAGAGGTAAAAGTGAGCAACCCAATCCTGTTACGCTTACCTGGCTCCCACAGGGGCGTCGATCTGAACTGGACAGCTGCGGTCTCCACCAATGTGACGCGTAGTGCCGAGATGACGGACTGGACTGGCCCACCTAGCTTCGTTTGCTTGGCCCGTAGGAATATTCTTCTGCAAATGGAGAAAGGGAATTAGCCACCCGTGGAGTTGAGCGTTAACCCCCCCCCCCACTCCCGCTGTTCTCCCCACTGATCACCTTTGATGTCCCCTCTTATAGTCTCACCTGATGGTTTGGAAAGATGAGCTCTCCATCCTGCATTGAGCGCAGGGGCGCGTAGATAACCAGTTGCTTCACTGGCTCGAAGGAATTGGTGAGTTCCAGAACAATATTGAATCTGAGATTCCCGGCAAGACGCCGTAAGTATGTAGTTCGTAAGAGTTGAAATGTCTGACTTTCACTCTGTCCGATTCCTTGCAGGTTGCAGCTTGACCCTAGCGAAGAGTTCCTCGTGGCAACCGGTAATATTCAGGTAAGGATTTGTATTATCCAACACAGTTCGATAAAATAATGTCAATTTGTAACCTTTTGCTTTCCCCCTTATTCAGGCACTGAGAGAAAGTATGAAGTCTCGGGGAATAACGCCTCCGGCGGTAAAATCAGGTAAGTTCTCCCACAATGTACAACATCCAAATTTCTCCTTCCACACTTGCACACTTATCAAAGTATAATCTGCTCCACTGTCCATGAGCATTGATACTGGCACCCCTCCAACTAACACAGTTGCATATGGTTTCTTTTTCTTGACCTTCCCATCAATGGCATTGACTGAAAATATAACTTCTCTACCAGCATCATCAATTGATATAAATTCTTGATCTGCATTGACTTCATGTATTTGACTTGGGGCGGTATAAAAATTCCTACAGCATCTAGCCATATGTCCTCTGACCCCACATTCATTACATATAATGTTTGATGCATAACATTCTTTGTCAGATGCTTTGTGATATAGACTCCCACATCTGAAACACCTCCTAATTGATGCACCTCTAGGATAACCAGAGTCCCTGCCACCCCTGAATGTAACATTCTCACTGGGCGACCCTCTGGTAGATGATCCTTGTCCCCATGCTCTGGTAAAGGGACCTTGGCGACCCTCAGGTCTCCTACCCATTTGCCAAGTGCGACGCGCAGTTGCCGCACCTCTCTGCATCACTCTCGAAACCTTATGTATGGCAGCTTCATTGTCATCAGTTTTGGGCTTATCTTGAGATGTATTATCCACTTGAAGCATTTGTATACATTTGTCTGTGTGTTCTATCATTTTCGCTATCTCAATTGCTCTATCAAGAGAAGGATTTCTTTCCTTCCATAACTCCTTCCTGATGTTATCATTAGAACACTTAATCATGAGTTGGTCCCTGACATGCTCATCTCGACAATGGTCAAATCTACATTTGATGGCTAAACCTCTAAGAGCAGTTACAAATTCCTCAATACTCTCTCCAGTTTTTTGAGTTCTCGTGGCAAATTTGTACCTTTCAAGAATTATATTTTCTTCAACACAGTAGTGTTTGTCTAATTTTGCTAATGTTTTCTCATATGGACCCCCATCAGGAATGTCTGGAGGTTCTGGTAGTTTTTTGACCACTTCCTGTCCTGCGGCACCTAAACAGTGAAATAGGAGCGCCTCTTTGCGCTCATTGGAGAAATTGGGTCCAAATGCTGCCAGTGCATATTTTTGAAAACCCTCTTTCCAGTCTATCCAACGCACTCTGGGCTCACCTGGTGTAGGCAGGAAGAAAATTGGGGCTGGGACGTTTGCCATGTTGTGAATTAATTAATGTCACCCCCAGGTAGGAAACCTTACACAGCCACACTGTCACTTACTTGTACTTAAATTTTATAAGGTGTGATTTCAGGTGGAACCTGTGCTGATATTGTCAGCGCTGTCTGTGGTAGTTGCAATTTGTGATCCACAGGTCAGCCTCCTCCGTAATCCACAGGTGATCCAATTTGTGATCCACAGGTCATCCAACCTCCTCAATATTCGTGCTCAGCTCCAGTATGCTTTTATGGTTCTCTCCACTGCCAGGCACTGACTTCTTTCTTGGTGCTCCGCTCCAAAATGCGCTTTGCTGGTTTACTCCGCTCCAGGAGGATGGCCGTGTTTCTCGCCTGCTATTACACAACACATCTAGTGTAACACTCCGTCCATTTGCATCCAAACTGTAATCAATATTGCTGCAGTGTTGCTGCTGCTGGGGGCCTTTTCTCCTTGGCCCAATCCTCGTCGCCAATGTTAATATGTAAATGACCACGCTTCACGCTGATGCTTGTCTTTATAGAGAGGCTTTATTTCTTTAGTTCATCCAAGAGAAAGGCCCCCAGCTGTGGCTGTCCTCCTGTTCTCAATCCTCTCTCTCTCTCTGCTAGAATGTGGAACCTTTGCTTAATCATAACAACAAAGGTTCCTTGGTAACTAGGTTACATGGCAGCAGCTGAATTGATGTGATTGTAAACTCAATGAAGTAAATGTAACCACCTCCTAACACCCGTCTACAAGGATGGGGTCTGGTGGCTTGGTTAGTCTTGTCCCTGGTTGCACTGGGGTGAATTCGCATATTAGCAGGTAAGTCCAACTTGACAGCCACCGGGTTGATAATGGCCTTAATAGAGTAAGGTCCCAAATATCTTGGGTTAAAGGTCCGTGTTCCCTTTAGAGGTATATGTTTTGTGGCTAACCATACTTGGTCCCCTATCTGGTATTGTGGAGTATCACTTCTATGCCGATCAGCATCTTTCTTGTATTTTTCTTTCGCCTGTTTTAAATGTGCAGTTGCTTCCTTAAAGGCTGTGTAATGGTAGCGTGCAGATGGTCCACTGCGGGCATTTCTAAGTGTTGGGGTGAGTCGAGGTCTGAGGTTCGAGGATGGTGCCATATAAGGTATAAAAGGGGCTTTGTCCAGTTCCTGAATGTACTGAATTATTGTATGCATATTCGCTGATCCAAAGAATGTCTTTCCAATTACTCTCAGTCTGATGTAACATACAACGCAGGTATTGTTCGAGAGTCTGGTTGGTCCTCTCCGTTTGACCGTCGGTTTGGGGGTGGTGACTGGTCGATAACCTCACATCGATTTGCGCCAATTGACAACATTTTTTCCAAAAATGTGAAATGAATTGACTGCCCCGGTCAGAGACCAATACGGACGGAAATCCGTGTATGCGAACAATGTTTTCGAGGAACTCCTTGGCCAGGATTGAAGCTGAAGGTAATCCCTTTAAAGGAATAAAGTGGGCCATCTTGGAAAAAAGATCCACAATAACTAGAATGGTGTTAAATCCATTGCATTGGGTTAGATCAGTAATAAAGTTTAACGATAAGGTGTGCCCTGGTGTAGGCGGAATGTCTAACGGTTGTAAGAGTCCAGTTGTTTTTTTCTTTTGACTTTTGTTTTGGGCGCAAATGCCACAAGACATCACAAATGATTTAATATCCTTTCGCCAGGTGGGCCACCAGAATTGTCTCTTAATTTTAGCTTCAGTTTTTGCAATACCTGGGTGCCCTTCCATTCGGGTATCATGATAACGGGAAATGACTAGCTCTTGTAGTTCCTTGTGTGGCAGAAATAGCCGCCCTTGGTAACAAGGCAGGTCATTGGTGACAGAGTAGTCCGGGCCTTTCTTTACCCAGTCCTGCAGGGCTGTAGGATCAAAGAGTTGCTGGATCTTTACCTGAATGTCCTCTAGTGTCTGTAGAGTAGTCATGCCAAGAATCCTTTGTTCGGAAATTATGGGTACTGCTTCTGGGTTCACTTCTGCCTCTCCCATCCCTATTCGGAATAAGGCGTTTGCTTTACCATTCTTACAACCTGGTCGATGGATTATCACGAAATCGAACTCGGCAAAGAACAATGCCCATCGGAGTTGGCGTGACGATTGGGCCTTGGCTGTCTTTAAATACTGTAAGTTCCAGTGATCACAGTAATGGTATGCCTGGCACCGAGAAGATAGTGCCGCCAATCATTGAAGGCAGATTTAATGGCTAATAACTCCTTGTCGGTAACCGCATAGTTTAACTCGGGTGCCGAGAACTTTCTGGACCAAAATGCTACTGGGTGAAGCTGGCCAGTTTCAGGGTCCTTTTGAGACAGGACAGCTCCCATGGCTAGACTGGATGCATCAGTTTCCACTATGTATGGAAGTTCACGGCGCGGGTGCTTTAATACAGGTGCAGACGTGAATTTCACTTTCAGCTCTTGGAAGGCATTTTCAGCTTCTTAAGTCCACATAAAGCGTTTATTTTTTCGCAAGAGTGCTGTGATGGGATGAACAACATGTGAAAAATCCGGGATGAATCTGCGGTAGAAATTGGCAAAGACGAGCATGCTTTGTACTACTTTAACTGAACTTGGTGATGGCCACTTAAGGATTGCGTCCACCTTTCGTGAGTCCATTCGGACTCCTCTTGGGGTCAGGATAAACCCAAGGAATTCAACTTCTGTGGCATGAAAAATGCATTTTTCCAGTTTTGCATATAGTTTGTGCTGGCACAATTTCTCAAGGACTGCTCGGATGTGCTTCACATGGTCGGATTCTGAAGAGGAGTATACTAGAATATCATCGATATATATGACAACACAAACGTCAATGAGTTCACGAAGGACATCGTTCATGAAGTATTGGAAGGCTGCTGGTGCATTGCACAACCCGAAAGGCATCACCTGGTATTCGAATAACCAATACTTAGTGCGAAAAGCAGTCTTCCATTCGTGCCCTCTTTTACACGTACCAGATGGTATGCCCCCCGGAGATCTAACTTAGTGTATATGCAAGCGTCCTTCACTTGGTCTAGTAGTTCAGGGATCAGAGGCAATGGGTATCGGTTCTTAACAGTTATCTGGTTCAATGCGCAGTAGTCTATGCACGTTCTGAGGTCACCTTCCTTTTTGGGCACGAAGAACAAAGCTGAAGATGCAGAGGACTTGGATGGGCGAATGTAGCCATTAGCAAGATACTGGTCTAAGTATTGTCGTAGGTGAAGGTTCTCAGGTTCCGTAAGGGCGTAGATCCTGCTACAAGGGGGTTGTGCACCGGGTATGTGATCGATTTGACAATCGTACGATCTGTCAGGAGGTAAGGTGTTTGCCTGTTCTTTTTGGAAGACATCCTGGAATTCTTGGTATTCTGGAGGTAGTTGCACGACTGCTGTGGTTATTGTGGCCAGGTCTACGTTCAGATTTTTCTTTGGGTAACAGGTTTGTGCACAATCCGGGAAGGTTATTCTCTTCTCTCGCCAATCAATACAAGGATTATGTGTTTCCAACCAAGTTATCCCCAGTATTATTTGGAACTGTGGGGCTTTGATTAGATCAAACACAATAGTCTCTCGATGACCATCCTGACCCAATATTGTCATCTCTGCGGTGGAATGAGTTACAAGCCCAGAGGCAATTTCAGTTCCATCGACTGTGGTGATGACATCTGAGGTGGTTTTTCGACAGAGAGGTAGATTCATCCTGGAAGCCAATTCGTAGTCCACATAGTTTCCTATGGCCCCACTATCAATGTATGCCCTTACTGCGTGCATACGCGATGGCTTCCTTGGATCTACGAGGACCATTGGTATGAGGAAATGCGAGGTCTGAGTATCCTTCTTCAAGCTCAGCAAGCGGACCTCTACGCTTGTCGGGCGTGGTCGTTTCCCAAGTCTGACTCCATATGGCTTTTATCAGCAGCTCCTACCACCTTCTTGGGTGGTTTTACAGGGCAATCCCGTAGAAAATGCCCAGAAGTTCCACAATATAGACACAATTGCATTTGCTGTCTCCTTTCCCTTTCCTTCTGGGTTAAGGGTCCTTTAACCCCTCCGATTTGCATGGGTTCTGAAGCATCTGCTCCTTTGGGGTTAGCGTGGGTTTTGACCAACACCCGATTCTCAAACTTGGCTCGATCAGCCTTTCTGTTCTGAAGTCTGTGATCTAACTGGACCACTAAGTCTATATATTCAGCGCAGTCTTGAGGTGGGTTCACGACTTGAGCCAAGACATCCTTGAGTTCTCCTCGAAGCCCTCGAGTAAATAACGTGATTCCTTTTACCTCAGGCCATCCAGTTTCCACTATCAACCTATTAAAGGTCGCGATGTAGGACAGAAGGTCCTGGTTATCCTGTCGTAGGGACAAAAGTTTGTTATCCAGGGCCTGTCCTTGGGCGTGCCGGGCAAATAGTCTTTTCATGCTCATTTGAAAGCCCTGAAAATCCCGAAGAATTGGGTCATCCTGAGTACCTAGTGGAATTGACCAATCATCTGCACTGCCGCTGAGATATGACAATACGAAGGCTACCTTGGCTTGATCGTTTGGGAAGGCTCCAGGTCTGCATAAAAAGTGCAAGCGGCATTGGCTCATAAACACGGTGAACCTTTTGGGATCTCTGGCAAAGCGTTCGGGCGGAGCTAATGGAATATTTCCTGGTAGGTTTATTTGCACAGGATTACTCGATGACACAGGAGCTGGAGCTACCAGGTCCCCCGGGACCTGGTAGGGGTTCTTGTCCAGCCTGGCTTTGCAGTAGTTGCCTAGCAAGGTCATCAGTTCGCTCCTTTGACAAAATCAGTTCTCTCCTAAGAGCATTGGTTTCTTGACGGGCGGAATGCACTTCAGCCCTCAGTTCCCCTAGTAATTGGACCAATTGGTCAGTTTCTGAAGTATCCATAACGCCCGGGTGGGAATTTGTAGGTAGGCTTCGCGTTCTGTTACGCTCACCTGGCTCCAACAGGGGCGTCGATCTGAACTGGACAGCTGCGGTCTCCACCAATGTGACGCGTAGTGCCGAGATGACGGACTGGACTGGCCCACCTAGCTTCGTTTGCTTGGCCCATAGGAATATTCTTCTGCAAATGGAGAAAGGGAATTAGCCACCCGTGGAGTTGAGCGTTAAACCCCAACCCCCACTCCCGCTGTTCTCCCCACTGATCACCTTTGATGTCCCCTCTTATAGTCTCACCTGATGGTTTGGAAAGATGAGCTCTCCATCCTGCATTGAGCGCAGGGGCGCGTAGATAACCAGTTGCTTCACTGGCTCAAAGGAATTGGTGAGTTCCAGAACAATATTGACTCTGAGATTCCCGGCAAGAAGCCGTAAGTATGTAGTTCGTAAGAGTTGAAATGTCTGACTTTCACTCTGTCCGATTCCTTGCAGGTTGCAGCTTGACCCTAGCGAAGAGTTCCTCGTGGCAACCGGTAATATTCAGATAAGGATTTGTATTATCCAACACAGTTCGATAAAATAATGTCAATTTGTAACCTTTTGCTTTCCCCCTTATTCAGGCACTGAGAGAAAGTATGAAGTCTCTGGGAATAAAGCCTCCGGCGGTAAAATCAGGTAAGTCTATTGTGGTGAGGAGGTTTCCCCTTGTTTGTCCCTTTGTTTCACCTTGCTGTCCTTTTGTTTCCCCTTCCGGGGTTCGGCGAGGATGCAGTGGAAGCTGCGCCGACCCGTGAAGGGGAATAGTACCCCCGGTGGTAAAATCAGGTAAGTCTATGGGGGGTAACTAATATTGCCTCTGTGTATTCCCTTGGCTCACCTTGCTGTTCTTGTCTTCCCCTTAGGTGCCTGAGTGCGGCGGGAACATGCAGAAGGATGCGGTGGAATGTGTGAAGATGCTGCGAAGGCCGGTGAGTTCAGTGCGGCTCTGCAGCAGGCGAGGCGACGCGCATAAAATAACTTCTTTCTTCCAGCTCGAAGGCGCGATGGATCGGGAGTTCAGGTAAGGATCAAAGGTATTGCTCTTGTTCTAACAATTTCTCCTTCTTTCTCCCTTTTTCTAGGAGCTCCAGACTCGAGGCGGGCGTGGCAGAAGACTGGATGCAGACTTGCAGGCACGGTGAGCGTTACGCTGCTGGATGCAGAATAACGCGAATCGCGTGCTGCTCTTCGGGCGTGGTTTAAACAGCCTCCAAGGTAGTCCCAGGTAAGTATTCCTCCCCAGCCCCACCCGAGTAAAAAATAGTCCCTAGGTAAAGTAGTCCCTTCCAAGCCTCTTTTGGCTTGGAGCTCTTGCAGCATGGTCTGCATCATGTAAGTTTGCAGCATGGTCTGCATCAGGTAAGTTTTAATCTATGAGCCTGGCGCCTATGGTGCCAGGACTGACTCTTCATATGAGCCTAGCGCCATAGACGCCAGGACTGCACCCAAATAGCCCCTAGCAGGGGTTGTTGGGCTTGCTTGGAATAACTTGATGCCTGCTTCCGGGGTTGCTGGACTTGGTCTGGGTCCCCGGGGGTAGGCATCATGACAAATCCTCCTCCATCTGTGCCATAAAGACCATCTGTGCCCACGGTCATAACAGCACCCCTCGAGGGAAGCAAGGCCAAGAGTCTTATCTTGCAAAGATAACAAGTTTAGTCATTACAGAAATGAGGATTTGGCAAAGAACTCTGCTCCTGAACTGTCTGTTCTGTCCCTCCACCATTCCAAGCTCCTTCAGACAGGTGCCACGCAAGGAGCTTTTATAATCATAACTTGCTGTAGTGGCATCTCTGGATATGGACATAGCTTTATCCCAGCTTGTCCTCCTTCCATACAATGGAGGCTCCAGTATTCCTTCCTCCATGGCCGGCGATGTCTGTTTTAGGATATGCTACTTAACATAGTGCTAGCCTATGCAAGAATATACTGTAGCTTCATTTTTCATCATTTTGTTGCTTATGAACATTTATATATAACCACATTTTCCCATCATGCTCTCCATACTTCACTTAATATACTCATATTTTATCTGATCCAGTAAGTCCCCTTAAAACCTTTGTTTTGCATAATTCTGCATGTCGTGCATTTAGCATGTTAAAATCCCCATTTAGCATACATGGGCTTTTGACAGACAGCAAACAACTGGTGAGTTACGTACTGCTCTGACAGAGCTAGTGAACACCATGGCAATGCCTGTAGTCTATTTTTAGCACAGACTGCATTCCTTTTGGCACAGAGCCTACTTCTGTCGTGCGTTGAGAAAAACTAAATAGAATTTAACATTTTTCAGATGTATTCAGCTAATAGTTATTTGCACCTTATATTTAAATAACTGCCTTCTTTTAGTCCCTGTCCATGTCTGTGTGTGTGATTATATTTGCATGAAAAAAAGCTTTCTCAGTGCTCTAGTGCTTAGAAACAGTCAACAAGTCTTGCCTAATTGTAAAACGCTTGGGGGGGGTTGCAATAAGGCGCTAGCTCCTTCCCAACAGGCATCCGGTCACTCAAGACCAAGGAACAGTACCTTTAGTGCGAATACGTTCTGTAACCTTGACAACCAATGCAGTACCCACAGGCCATCCGAACATCGCGCTCCATGCTTACCCAATTCCTGTGGAGCAGCCCATGTAGTGCAGCATTTTGAGACAAGACAGAGGTTCCAACATTTCAGAGGGGTGATTTGTCCCTCTCCTGTGCATGGTTACTTTGATATTATAGATGCCAAACCATATGCTCTATGCATGGGGTGCCAGTTATGTAGACGTGTGTATGAGAAGAGAGACTTTGGGTTCCACACGATCAGAGGAACATCCCCTGAATCTTTGAGGGGGATTCGCCTTTTACTTTTGTCCTGAGGAAGCCGAAATAACACTATCTTGCCACCGAAACGTACAGCCCCCTGTGAAGCAGTTATGGGCAAGTTGCGTGGCTACACAGTCATAATGATTAAAACTGTGCCTTACGTAGACCCCCCGAATCCATAATTAGGTCAATGTGAACTTTTAAGTGGTTGAGTCATATGTTTAGTCAGATAGTGACGATTTTTGTGAAATTTCACAGACTGTAAGCTTTGAACAAATTGTTTGTTCCCCTGTCTGCCGTCTGACTGACATATATTCATTCTGTGAACCAATTATGTGCTTCGATATGTCTACTTCTTGTTCAATATATTAATTGTATTATGTTTTTGTCTAGTTGTCCAAAGACGTGGTATATTAATTGATTAATTTAGCTAAATAAATAACTTGCAACATGCAAGGCAGAAAACAATAAGTTGCCATATTGATTCTCACAAATCTGAAATTAGCCTGGCTTTGATTTATACTGTCAGGTTTGAGCAGAATTGCATCTAGCACTCTGCTACCACCAACACGTAAGAGCAAAGAAGAATTTGTTTCTATAGATAAATTATTTCCTGGTGGAACATTTTTCTGTTTTTGTTGAGGGTCTCAGAGCACACTCCACCAGAGGGTTGGCCACCACTCTGGCTCTGCAGCGTGGAATGCCTGTCCTAGACATTTATGAAATGGCCATATGGGTTTTCTTGCACATGTTTGCGAAACGCTATTGTTTGGATTGTATCTCTGGTCAGAATGCTCATTTTGGTAGAGCTGTCCTTCGCATTTTCCTGGTTTAAGGGATGTCATCTCCATTCTCCCTCCTCCAGGTCGTTATACTGCTTTGAGAATCTATCATGGACGAGGAATCCGTGGGACGACAAGGTCCATTTGAAGAACAAATTACTTACCTCTGGGTAATGTACTTTCCTCCCACAGATTCCTCATTGCCCTTCCTACAGGCCCCTCTTGGCAGATAGCTAGTACACCTTAGTACTGCGGTCCTTCAGTGTCAGAGTGCTAAGGAAAAATCATGGAACTGAGGTCACAGGGCGCAGTGCCTCTATATATACTGCCCATAACAACATGTCCGGCGTGAGAGGCGTTGAGGTGGAGCCATGCTGAGCCCCCTGGCGGCAGAAAGGTTTCTGGAGAGCAGCTGCAGTGGATGATAGATATCATAGATGAGGAAACCGTGGGAAGGAATGTCCATCAGAAAGAATATTACTGAGAGGTAAGTAATGTGTCCTTCTATCTGAAGAAGCAAAAGGGAACCAGATCCCCGCCTCTTTGTCACCTGCAGTGTCGATCTGGGAGTGGGCCATCAAACATGGCATGTCCCTCAAGGCAATCTCCCGTACGTCCGCAACACGGAAGCCGACTGGATTCCTTGAACCACGAATGGGAGATCAAGCTCTCCTTTCTCAAGCCTATCTTTCTGCGCTGCGGGCATGCCTAGGTGGATCATGTTGTGACCCAGAGAAACTGCAAATGTCCTCTGTTGTCTCTTGAGCAGCATGGGCGTGAATTCCTTAGGCAATGCCCTACAGATTCATTGGGACTCTATATATCTGTATGCCTTTCCTCTGATTCCTCTATTTCGCAGAGTGCTAGTGAAATTTGCCAACTGCAGAAATTCTACGCTCATCTTGATAGCGCTGCAGTGCCCAGCTCGCTTTTGGTTCTCTGACCTCATGAAGCCCGGCCTTCTAACTCCCAATGACCTCCTTTATTAGCAAAGGGCAAGGTTCTACACCCCCCCTCGCACCACCCTCCATCGATTGCTCAATGTATCTTAGTACCTGAGGAGCTGACTTCAGGACATCTGGGCATTACTGCTGATAACATGAGAGCTAGAAAGCCTTATACTCGATCACAATACTGAAGCAAATGGATTGGGTTCTGTCACTGGCGCCTGGACAACCAAATCAACCTTCTGACATCCTCGCTCAGTGACGTGCTGTCCTGTGTGTCTCACTTGGCTTCATCGCACATCTCAGTGGAATCCTGACACTCCTACTTATTGGCTATAGGGAAGAACCATAACACTCAAGACACCTCCTTTTCTTCCTTGAGCCCAGTTGTTTACAGACATTTAAAAGGGCTGACAAGGCGTTACCCTCCTGTTAAATGGCCGCACCCAATATGGGATGTTAACATTGTCCTGGCTTCCGTGGGTAATAAACCTTTTAAGCCATTGGCCTCTATGGAGTTGGAGTTGCTTTTATGGAAAATTAGCCTTTTAGTGGCACTTAAATCAGCACAGAGGGTCAGCAAGCTGCAGTGTTTTAATGCCTCTGAGCCACTCACTGGGCCTCATTAGGAGTGTGGCAGCCGCGGAATGAACGGTGCTGGTAGAGGACTGGCACTGTTAATTCCGGGCTGCCACATTACGAGGTCTGCAGCAGGTCCTGCTCTGGACCGCTTGGCCAGACCAGACGTGCAGAGCGGGACCCGCTAGCAGTCCAGGATGCTAACAACGGGCCCGTCATTAACGGGCCCGTTGTTAGCTTCCTCCCCATTCCCATTAAGCCCTATGGGGACTCAATGGGAATGGGGACGTACCGGGTCTTGGTCCTGCGAAAGGGAATTACCAGGCCCTCCAAGGTCGGAATGGCCCGGTAAGTCCCCTTTTGCGGGACCCGGACCCGAGTTTGGGGGTAGCCATGCCGCTTAAAACAGCATGGCTACCTCCAAACTCGTAATGAGGCCCACTGTCTTTCAAAAGGAGAAGGTGGTTGTAAGAAGCTATCCGGCTTTTGTGTCTTCTTTCAACATTAATGAAGACTTGGTTCTTCCCACCTTGTTTCCCAATCCTCAATCTCCTGCAGACACAGTTTTTCATTCCCTTGATGTCTGGAGAGCTCTTAATTAACAACAGTTCAGAAAGTCCTGTTGGGAATCCAAAGTTATCTGAATTTCAGGATCTAGTCTGTCAGTAACTGATTGGAATGTGGGAGTTACACTTTTGTGTGTCAGATATGCAGGTTTAAGTAACAATGCATGGAATTCTGGGTGGATCTGCCAGTTTCTTTGTGGTAGAAGTTTCATTGCTAGCAGGAAGATGACTGTTAGAATTCGGAATGGGGCTACAACTCTGGGTTTCAGTTTCGGGGAGACTGAGGAATCTAAAATTGATTTGTGGATAGCTATACACGATTATGCACTGCATATGGTGGATCTCGACCTCTCTTTCAATCTGGCAATTGTTTGTATATGATCTGAGTGTGCTATAACATGTCCTAGGGTGTCTATTGTAAGGAGACGATTGTGTTTGCAATGCCTTGAACATCCAGATCTGATCTGATCTCGGGGAACAGAATTGGTAATCTGTTGAGTATAAAAATCAGTTAAGCAGTAAAACGGGTACATCCCATTCAAGATATGATGGTTGTTATTGACAAATTCAGCTAGTGACAGAAACTCAGTCTTATTATCTTGAGACAGTAAAATGAAACATCTCGATTATTGTTGAATAAGTGGTACATAATGTCTGATTTTAGAATGTCTCTATTACAGCACCAAAAATAGCTTATTCTTGGGACAAAGTTAGGTCAGGGATAAGGTCCATGGTACTTGCTTTACATGCCTTTTAGGATTCGCTAGAAGTTGTTGTATTCTTTCTGTTTAGCATAGGTGTGCATTCCTGCTAATATTCTCTTTAAAATCTCTTTTCCCAACTTAGATCACTGGAACCAGTGTTGAACCATTTCGTTGAGCTTCCTCTTTCACATATGGCCACTAAGGTTTGCATCATGACACCGTTGTAGGAGTTATTGCCTAATTTCTGATGATGGAACATCAATTATTTTGTTTACATTTTATTTTTTAAAACTGTTTTTATTGTTATTTAGCTGACTTGCAGCTTTTAACAAATAGCAAAACAGAAGAAAAAGCGAAAAAAGCAGTAATCAGGTTACAGCAGAAATACAATACAATGTATACATTTTGATCAAATTCATTTTTGATTAAAAAAACAATTCATTAGCATAAAAAGAATTTTTAAAAAAGTATATTTTCCTTATAAAAGTAGGGCAACCAGGCTAACCCAAATCTATGGCTTGGAAAAAGCCAACCACTGCTATTAAGTCTGAGGTTACTCAGCCCCCCAAACATCTATGCCAGACATTCCCTTCATCCACAATAACCCCCCTGTCATAGTATCTCCTAAAGTACTTGAGACAAACAGGATGCAAGGAGAGGCATTCCATCATTTCAATCTTTGCCACATCACAAAATCTACATTTTTATCCCCAGAGTTAATCATTTTATATCTCAACAGAATCTCCTAAGTGTACATAATATTCCACCGAAATCTGCAAAATTAATTTCTTACAGGTCTACATGGATAAATGGATAAAAAAGGTGCTGCCACTCCCTGCTTCTTATGTTCAGTACTCAAACAAGCCAGAGATGGATATGAGTGTAGTAATTCGACCGTTTGGGTCCACCATAAATTCATTCCTGAAAGCAAAAGTTAACTTCTGGGAGCTGCAGTTCTGGATGTTTAAGACTTTCCAGATTGTGGGATCCTTCACACATACCTTACATTTTTATGGCTCCGATGGTGGATGTTGGCACAGGAGGCATGTTAGGTAGTGGTCCAAAAGGGACCGCAATAGTGGAATTTAATCTGGAGGGACCATCTGCTGTTTCGTGCCTGGGTGAAAAGACAAAATATAGGTAAAATGGGCAAAGTATAACATCCATCAAGCACATTTGGGATTAAAGCATTGGTCAGAATGTTACATTATTGTGGCTCATCAGAACTGCTACTGGATGAATGGCACTTTCAAGGTATTGACTACAAGGCATGAATCCATACTTAATATAGGTGTGTAGACTGAGGGTGGGGGTCATTGTCAGGATAATAATCTGCCCCCAAGTTATAGCAAGAGGTAAAGAACATTTCTTTCCACAACTTTGTGTGTATGGTAGCATTGTTTAGTTGTTGACTGATTATGTAGTTGACCATGATCTCTTTGTTGTGACTTCTATATTATAACCTCTCCACATGTTTCATTGCTAGTGCAGCTTCTTTAATGTGATTTGTTAAAGAAGTATTGCATCTTCACAGGACTATAAAGATCATAACTTTAATTAGGAGTTTGCGTCAAACATATTTAAGCCATAAACCCTGATTGGGGGGATCTTTACAGGACCAGATAATTCCTCAGCCAATTCGCGAGGGCTTGAACATTAGCCTGGGCATTACCTGCCCCGCCTGGAGGGGCTTATTGCTATTAGCATCCCGGCATGTTTTCCGGGGTGGCAATGGGGTCTCTCAGGGGCACACCTTGTGTTGATATTCAGGAACCGACTGGTAGAACAAGCCACTGTCATCTTCATAGAGGGTTACAACTTGGTGGATGTCACTTCATTGTGTTTTCAGTCAGTGGATCAACCCATAAGCCTGTTCCTTCACTCAACACTGAGGAAAGTGTTTAGAGGGACCTATACTGTAATGCATACAATTATTTAGACCAATTGCTGGACTGTTTTGTAGCTCAATTCAAGGACCAGCTATATAATATGTGCTGGATCTGCCTATGGCTCCAGGGATGTCGACCCTGGACACTCTGCTCCTCTTCCACTGTCTGTTATAATGGCTTGGGAAACTGTGTGGATACAGAAAGGCAGGCATTTTCTGATCAACATTTTACTTCCATACATCTGTCCGAGCTGTACAGTATGGTCCTAGCAAAAGCCATCCAAGCGCCAGATCTTTTACTTCCTGGAAAACATAGTTCTGGGGTCTTTTTTCTAGACTTGCTCCTATGAAACCTGTAAAACCAGATTTAGGCATTGACTCGTCTTAGCAGCGCATTTTGCAATAGCTACATTTAAAATAGCACATTTCTGAATTTTTAGAACTATAGGGTCCCTAGAAATGTGCCCTTTGTAGTTTCAGGGAACTATCTGCTAAACTACAGTTGTTACAGATACATTTGGCAAAGGGAAGGATCCATCTGATCATTAATCAACTGTACTTAGCAAAGAAATAAAGACATGAATTATTCTGCAAAACTGTACTAATCTCGACAAGCTTGCAGTCCCGTACCATATTGTATAGCTATCTCCCTTCTGATCCTCGGAGGGTAAGGAAGCTGCCTTGTAGCAATTAGAAATAAAAGTGGACATGGCAGTTACCACTTCGAGAGCTGTACATTTAGTTGTGGAGATGAAAAGGCGTGCTTTGCTAGGAACCTCCTTATTGCATAAGGAAACTCAGGAAAAGGGTCTTAACCTTCCGTTCAATGGTAGGACTCTCTTTGCCTCTAACATGGTGGAGGTTTTGCAGATTCACTCAGCTTAGTTTTCACGCCACCCAAAAATCCATACCAACCCATTTACATTTTTTAATTCTTCTATGGTTCAACAGATGGAAAAGCCCAAATCCAATGGATGCAGCTCAAAGAGGCGCAGGTTCTATCCTAAATCTATGCATATGACCCCTGCTTTGCAGGACACATCCGAGAGGTCTGCCTGACTCCCAGAAGCAGATGACAACTCTTCTAATCAAATAACCCAGGACTCATGTCCTTCAGATCATCATTCACAGTCTTCTCTAGTTCTGTCACTGGCCTGACCATCATCTCTCAGAATGTATTTATTTAATCGTTTTTTTATAACGTGCCTAATACCATACCTGAGTTCAGTTTCTAAGCGCGGATCAGGGATTCAAACCTCTGTTGCTCTGCGTGGTCTTGCTTCCAAGACTAGCGTGTTCCCTCTGTGCTATCCTCCGTTCACTTCAAGTGCACACAATAGAGTTAGTACCAGAACACAAACAGGGTCAGTTTGGGGTTTTACAACAGATATTGTTGGTTCTCTTGAAAAGAGGCGGCCTCCCAACCTGTTCTGGACCTTTATGATCTAAATCTGTTTTTATAAGTGGAGACTGTCCATGTGGATCACCGAAAGTCGCTGCATGGCTACTGAGTATACATAGTATGCACATTTGAATATACCTCCAGATCGAATGAACCTCCTCAAAGCAGGAAAGCCCTCTGCTAAATAGCCATACACTTACCAAAACCTATGGTGACTGAGAAAGACTGTGAGCCCACAATATTAAGGAGACGTCCTACCATACCTTCTTTATTGAACCAGATCTGGCTTGCAATTGAACTTGATAAAGGTTAATCTAACTGCTGTTACAGCATGCAAGAGAAGTAATTCACAAGAATGTTTCTGAACTTTTCCAGTCATTAATGATTAAATTACTTAGATTGCATTATGAAGATGTATTCACCTGTACTGTGTCCCTAACCCTCATGTGAGCTGCACATTCTTCTAGTTGATGCCTTTTCCCCTTTGAGACTATGCACCAATCTGACCTTAAGTGTCTCTCTTGAACCATCACCTTCATGGTGGCTTTTAATTTGGCCACAGCAATGAAAAAAGTACAGATTTTATGCGCTGATAACACAAGCCATTCACAATTTCCCATAATACAATTGTTGCTTTTGGAACACATTCCTATGTTTTTCCAAAGCAACTTTTGGATTTTTGTAGTAATCAACTTCCTTGTAATCTTTTTCCCAATCCCTCTTTTGCAGAAATATTCATTAATATGTCATATCTAGAAAGTAAGTAACGACATGCGCAGAACGCTGCCAGTGCGGGAAGGAAAGAACCAGAAGCTAGTCCTTCTCTGTCTGTGACGCCAGAGCCTCAAACCTCCTCACCGTCAACACCAGACACGCCCTGTCGCTTCTACAGTTCAGGAAGAAACTCAAGACCCTTCTCCTCAAGGAATGTCTCCACCCTAACACCTAGGTCCACACTGCCTCCAGTCCCCACCTCACCTGAGAATGGGTGATCTGCTTCCACCTGTTTCCTCCCCTGGTTGCTTGCAGATCCCTTGCTGCCACAATGCCCACACTTCCCCCGTGGTTTGCTCCCTACTCCGTTGTATTTCTGCTTCCCTCTCCATGTCGCTCCCGTATGACTTGTACAACTCTTGCTTGCATCCCAAAGCTAAGGCTGTGCTCAGTAATAATAAAAGAGGTGCCCTCTGTTACTACCTGGCTTGGGTAACCATTTAACAGACTTTCTAACTTTAAAAAAGAATGGATATTTGCCAGCATTACTTTGTTTCCAGAAATCTAACACACATCTCACATGTAAGCTGACCAGAGCCGCTCCTCTGGGAAATTGACCAATTTCTAAAATCTGCCAATTAGATGATAGCTTTTCTACCCCAACAATCTGATTTTAATGGTACAGCAGATGCCTAGAAGGGCCGATTGGTCGTGTGTTCAGGATATGGGTACATTTGAGCATATGCTTTGGATGTGCACCAGGGTTCAAGGTTTTTGGTTTGAATTTGGCAGGATTTGTGATGCAGTGTTAGATGAGAAAATACATTTTGATTTTCAGACTTTGGTATTCAGCAGTGATGTTCTTTTGGAGGATCTACCAATATCTCAAAAGAAGTTTGGGTCTATCGAGGTGCGATGGTTGGTAAAACAAATATTTTGACAGGGTGAAAGGCAGTGAATCCAGTCCTGATTGAATTTTGGATTGATGAAATGCATGATATGGCTGAGATGGAAAGGGTTATATTTCGCAGGAACAGGAAACTTACTGTATTTGAGAGAATATGGGGGAAATTCCTTGCTATGTACTGATTTCTATTTGATGATTTTGATGTGAACCCTGGATGTGGGTGGGGGGAGGGGAGAGGTTTTGTAAATATGTACAGGTTACATGCTGTGAGCTAATTTGTATTTGAATATTGTTGTTTCTTTTGAATGTTTTGTATTTATTACTGTTATAATCTTAAACTGAAGTTTAAAAAAAAAAGAGAAGGGCCAATTGTCTCAGGGGAATCTATTTAAATAATGATACATTTTCATCTTCCTCCATAACCTCTCTTGTTTTAGGCCGGCCCAGCTTTGTGTGGTAAGGGGAGAGTTTGCTTGCTACTGTAGTCAGTGTTTATCATACAATATAATAAAATGCTAGATGTATGTTTGTCCGATGCAATCATGTGCAGAAGAGACTGGCCGCTTCACCTGTTGTCACCGCTAGAGGGAGCTGTTGCCTTAGGAATATTAACACTCTGAAAATTCCTCTCCTCATGCACTGTGTGCCCGTGTACACAGGCTTTCACAATAGTATACATATAAATGAAGATGGGTATCTTCTTTAAATTCATGAACAACTATTATTTATGTATTTTATTTTTACATTTATAAAGCACGCTAAACCCAGGGTCATCAAGGCGCTGTTACGAACACAGTGACATACTAGGTATGATGGTTGTACATTTCAGGTTAAAGAGAGCATCAGTTTTCTTTGCAAAGGCTGTTGCCCATAAGGCTACGTGAACCCTTGGTAGAGGACAATCAGGTGAACAACAATGTTTTTAGCGACTTACGAAAGGTCCCTTAAGAGGGCTCAGCTCGCATGGCAGGTGGGAGAAGGTTCCAGTGTTTGGCAGCGATGGAAGGGAAGCTGGAGTCTCCAACTTTGACCCGTTTAAATTTGGGCTCAGTAAGACGGTGAGCGTAACTGCCCTGGTAGGTCTAGACGAGGCCACTTTCTAAAAGGTTTTGGTAAGTTAGAGTGGGGCGTCATTGGAGAGGCAGCTGTGCATAATAGAAAGTGTTATGAAGCGAATTCGGTCCCGAACAGGGAGCCATTGGGCCTTTTTTCTTGCAGCTTTGATATGCTCCAGTTTAGGGATGTTCAGAGCTGTTCCGAGTGCATTATTTTGTATAACCTGCATCTTTCTAATGTTGCTGGCAGAGGTTCCAACGAAGAGGGTATTACCGTACTCAAGCCTTGATCCTATTGTGGCTCTGGCTATAGTGAGGCAACTGTCCGGTGAGAGGAAGGGTCTGGCCGCGTTGATTAATTTAGTTGTGTAGGCGGCTGAGGAGGCAATAGCACTTACTTGCCATGAGAGGGAGAGTGTAGCGTCCCAGACTCTTATAGTCTTCACAAAGGGTGAGACTGGTAGCGAGATGACGTCAATGTTAAAGGCGGCATATTGTGTGTCAAGTTTCTGAATCCCCAACGGGGAGCCCACCAACAGGATCTCCATCTTGTCATCATTTATGCATAAGCAGTGGGTGGCCATCCACACCTGGATGGTCGTATATATGGAGTTTAGTGTGGTAGGGTCCTCGTTCCTCGCTAGAAAGTACAGGGAAAAGGGTCTGGAGAGCAGAAAAGATCATCATTCATCAGAAAAAGGATAAAAATAAAAGGACTCTTAACTGCCACAATGTTTTATGTTAGATTGCTTGAAGAGACTGATTGGCTTAAATTAAAATAGTTTATTCTCTTTTTTTGTGGATGAAATATCTTTTTTTTTTTAAAATATATTTTTATTTTATATATATAAACCACACAACATTACAACTTGAACATAGATAAACACATTTAACAACAAACAACACTGCAATCCCCATCCCTCCCCCCTATGAGCCTGTATGGTGTTCGCCATTGGTATCCGCTGTGGGCGAGGGGGCGTCAGCACTCTCAGAGTCAGTTGAAGCTGACCCCATTCCAAACAATTCAGCTATCAACAGTTTCCATGCCGCAAGAGAGCACATTTCCTCGTCCTCCCCTGCGATACTGGCATCTCGCCACACAGCCGTCTCGGCTTCCGCCCATTTTTGGAGATCCCTCCACCAGACCTCCGTTCGTGGTTTATGACACTCCTTCCAACCCATGGCAATCCTACGTTTAGCAAGCACATAAGCCAGATCTTTCAATTTATCGACATGTCTAAGTTTACGCGCTCTGGGATATCCCCCCAGTAAGCAGGCCCAAGCTGAATCCACTTTGAGTGTAACACCCTTTCCTGCCAGCTTCTGCGCCACTTCGCCCCAATAGCTTGCAATTACTGGGCACGCCCAAAACATGTGTATCATGTCTGCATTCTCCTCGTCGCACTTGGGGCACGCCTGGCGTCCAACACCCCGAAATTTGGATATTCTCAAAGGGGTCAGGTATGCTCTGTGCGTTATATAAAGCTGTATTTGCTTAAACCTGGCATTTCTCGATACTTTTTTATGATACCCAAGGGCTCGCTCCCACAACCCATCTGTCATCGGGGCCCCCATCTCCGTTTCCCATTCCAGTCTCAAGTGCCCTAAATCGCTCCCAGCCTTCATCATCAACATCTCATACAACCTAGAGACCTCGTGCCCGCCCTCCGATGTGTCATATAGTATCTCCACCGGGGCATCCGGTTCATCGGCCAGGGTAGTTTCGGGCCACCTATTCCGGATCTCCTGCACTATCCTGTGATATGTCATATATTGACCCCTGTGCAGTCCCGACCCTGCCTCTAATTCTTCGAACTCCAAGATGGTCCCATCCTGCCAAATATCTCCCATGGTGACCAACCCCACTGACTCCCAGTATATCCGAATGGTTGCCCTGAGCTGCCCATCTCCCCTCGCCAGTGCGACCAATGGGAACTGCAATACACACGGCAAAGGGTTGCCCATCATCCGGCAGGCCCGTTTCCACATGTTCCGTCCCAAAGCTAGCATACTAGGCCGCTCCCTCATGCATGCATTAGCCACCCAGATCACCTCTCGCAAGTAAAAAGGGGAGCAATCCCTCCCAAACAGCCTGTGTTCAGGGGTCTCTTCATCAGAGAGCCACCTGGACACATATTGTAGCTGCGCTGCTACATAATATGCCTCAAAGTTCGGCAGCTTGATTCCGCCCTTCTCATAGAAGTTCTGCAGCTTCCACAGTGCGACTCTGTTGCGCATGCCGTGCCACAAGAATTCTCTGCAAACACTGTGTAGCCTCACAAAAAACTTCTTAGGAATCATGTAGGGGATGTTGTTAAAATAGTGCAGAAGCCTGGGCAGCACCACCATTTTAAGCATGGCTCCTCGGCCCATCATCGCTAGTGGCAATCTTTCCCAGAACCTCATACATTTCTCGATCCTCCCCACAGCAAGTTCAGTGTTATACTTGTGCTCTTCCACGGTCGTATGATACACATCAATCCCCAAGTATCTAAAGGATCTCGTCGCCCACGGGATCTGCAACACTGGCAACCTCTCCACTGGAGTCCCCACATAGCCCCCCAGCGGAAATAGAATGGATTTCTGAGGGTTCACCGCTATACCGGACAACCAGGCGTACCTCCCCATCACCTCTAAGACATACTGCAAATTTTCTTCTGGGTATCTTAGGTATAACAGCATATCATCCGCATACAGGGATATAAGGTGACACTCTCCTCCTACCTCGATGCCGACCGGGTCATATTGCTGCCGGAGGTAAATCACCAAGGGTTCTAGGGCCAGGATGTACAACATAGGGGACCACGGACACCCTTGTCTAGTGCCTCTGCCCAACTGCCATCTCTCTGACACCACTGCGCCCGTACGGACCCTGGCCAGTGGTGCACTATATAACATCTCGGCCCACCTAACATAACCTGGTCCCATCCCGTACCCTTTCAGAGCCGCTAGCAGCCAAGGCCATCGAACAGAGTCGAACGCCTTAACCGCGTCCAATGCTACTATCGCCATTTCGCCGTCCTCACCCCCACCCCACTCGACCACCCTGTGGAGGCGCCTGTGGTTGTGAGTGATGTTCCTATTAGGGACATAGCCCGTCTGGTCAGGGTGGATCAACTTGCTGATCACTCTACGCATTCTAGTAGCCAGGACAGCTGTCAGGATCTTACTATCTTGGTTCAACATCGACAGGGGCCTGTAGGAGCCACAATCATGTCCCGGTTTATTTGGCTTGGGGAGCGGTATTATAATCGCCTCCCTAAGTGACTCTGGCAACCATCCCATCTCGTACGCTTCGTTGAGCATTTCCAACATGGGCGGGAGCACTTCCTCTGCATAAACTTTATAAAATTCACTGGGGAACCCATCTGCCCCTGGGGTCTTACTAGTGGGCAACTGTCTCACAATCTCCTTCAGCTCTTCCAGGGTGATCGGAGCATCCAGCTCCTCTCGCTCCTCATCGCTGACCTTGGGCAAGCCTACATCTTCCAGCACTTCGTCTATCTCCTCCTGGCTACCCCCCTCGCAATCTTCGTATAGGACCTTATAGTATTCCATGAATGCCCTATTCACGCCTTCTTGGGTGTCTACCTCCTCCCCCTTTTCATTGGTTATCGTTCTGATCGGGGATCGTGGGGTCTCACTCTTGTACAACCAAGCCAAGAGTCGGCCCGTTTTATCTCCTCCCGCATGCAGTCTCTCAGTATACTTTCTATAATTCAAATTACAGAGCCTGTCCCAATGTTCCGCACACTCTTGCTGCAATTTAGAGACCGCCTCTGCATCTGTCCCACCACCTTTCAACTCCTCCTCCAGCGCGGTCTCAGCTCTATGCAAATCCGCCAGGACTCCCCCCATCAATCCCTTAGACTTCGCAATGGCGATCCCCCGCATTACAACCTTAAAGGCCTCCCATAAGGTGCCAGCCGACTTAACGCTCCCTTTATTCAACTCAAAATAAGCAATTATCTCTTCCCTGATATCCTCTCTGAAGGCGAGGTCTTTGAGCGCCTCCGCCCTTAGGCGCCATGTTGGTATACGCGCTCGTGGGGGATACAGTTGCCATCGCATGACCAGGGGTGAGTGGTCAGAGAGGACCCTCGCCCTGTATTCTATATGGTCGCACTCCGCGACTATGTCTGGCGTGGTGAAAAAATAGTCTAGCCTCGTGTGCAGTAGATGCGGAGCCGAATAGTGCGAGTATTGTCTCGCGCTCGGGTGTTTCGCTCTCCACACATCAACTAGGCCAAAATTCGCCAGCAGCGTCTGCAACACCCTAGCCGCCGGACCGGGCCCCGCCATCTTGTCATCCGACCTATCCTCCTTGGGGTTCAACACGCAATTAAAGTCACCACCCCATATCACCGTGCCCCCCATCCCAACACTGAGCTTGGTGCACAGCGTCCTAAAATATGTCGCCGTTTCCTGGTTAGGCGCGTATGTATTTACAATGCACACTACTTTGTTCTCTACCAGCCCCCTCACCATAACCAACCTCCCATCCTCCCCCACAACCTCCTCAATTAGCTTGAATGGGACGTGTGGCGCCACCCACACCAGCACTCCTCTGGCATAGGCGGAGTACGTTGATCCTACCACTGTTCCCTTCCACTTCCTCCCTACCAGCTCCAGTTTCTCTCGCTTTAAATGTGTCTCCTGTAGCAGGGCTACGTCTATCTTCTGCCTCTTGAGATACAACATAACTTTATTTCGCTTAAGGTAGCTGTTAAGCCCCCTAACGTTCCACGTTAGTATCCTAAGGTCTCCCATGGCCTATCAGTAGTTTCCTCCCCCCATCCAAGGCAATCCCTCTCCACTTTGCGAACCCCCACTCCCGGTTCCACCCTCAGGCTCATACAAAAACTAAAACTCCCCCCCAAACCCCTACCCCCAACCACTGCCCAGCTCCATCCCTGGATCTCAGGCATCCCTGTGTTCGGTCCTCCTTGGTAACCCAAATAGAGAACCCGACAGGGTGTCACCCTACTAACAGTGACTAAACTAAACACAAAAAAAGGGGGTGTAAAGGGTGGCTTCAGGCGGCTCCACAACTTCGCAACCATGTCCGCGCAAGGACCACGTTTCATAACCCCTGACGCGCGCATGTTCTCAAGCGAGTTCAGTGACTATAATCTAGTCCCAATGTTCATGGCCCGACCGGGCCTACAGCGTTACTTATCTCGTCCCTTATTTTCCACCGGCCGTCTGACCATCTGATTCCTGAGGGCAGTTGTGTGCATCCAACCACTCCATAGCATCCTCCGGGGTGACAAAGAACAGTAGCTTGCTCTGAAAGAAGACCTTCAGTTTGGCCGGATAGAGCAACATGTATTTAAGCCCCGCTTCCCGCAATCTCCTCTTCACCGTTCCGAAGTTCATACGACTGCGCTGTACCTGCAGGGTGTAGTCGGGATAGGCCGTTATATTCGCCGCTCCTCGTTGTATTGTGCCTCCCTTGCGGAAGTGTTCAAGGATCCTTTCTCGGTCCCGGTAATTAAGGATCTTAGCTATCACTGGCCTGGGCGGGTTTCCCGGTGGTGGCTTCCTAGTTAAGGCCCTGTGCGCTCTCTCAACCGCAAAACCCTGCGACAGGGTGCCTCCCGTGATCTCCTGCAGTAGCATGTTTTCAATAAATTCCGTTGGATTGTGGCCCTCCGTTCCCTCCGGCAGGCCTACGATGCGAATGTTGTTCCTCCGGGCGCGCCCTTCTGCCTCCTCCACCCTACTCTCCAAGTTGCCCACGCGTTGCACCAGGGCATGGAGTTCACGCTTATGCACAGCGCAGTCCGCCGCGGTAGGGCCCAATTCTTTCTCCAAAGTCTCTGTACGCTCTGCCAGAGTACGCACATCCTGCCTTAGGAGGTTCACGTCCTCCTGTACTGCCCCGACCTGGAGTTCCATTGCGGTCTTCAGTTCAGCCACAGCGAGCTGGAGCTTGGTCTCCCAGGTCGCTTTCAGGTCTGCGATCGCAGCGAGGACCTCGTGGTTCGCACCCCCGGCGGCCATTTCCTTGGCTTGCGTTTTGTCCTTGCTTTTGGCTCCGTCTGGGCCGGGAGGCGTTTTAGCGTATTCGTCGAGCGTGTGCTGTTTGGTTTTCGCTCTCAGGGGCTTGTTAGACATGTCTCACGTCCTTCGATCCCCGCTCGGATCTGGGGCAGGGTTTCACAGTGCGCCCTGCGGGTGCCCCGTTGTTATCACCACTTCTCCGACACCAAGTTCCTCTGTCCTCCGGCACCCCCGGCCACCCTGCCCGTCCACCCGGCCTGGCCAGGTCGCGTCTCACCCTCTGAGGTCCACTTTAGGCCACAAAGGGCCCGGGGCACAGTTCCCGGTCACACCGCACGATCCGGGTATAAAGTATCTTCGATCAGGCCCTGCTCCCTTCCCAGGTCCACGCCGTCGGCCTCGCAGGACTGGGTGTCCTTAATGACCTCGATGCACCCGCGTCATGCACCTACACCATCACCATGCTCCAGTGCGACCGACAGGCGCCCAGATCAAGCACCCCTTTGTTCCTTCGTTCGGCGGCGGCGGCGGCCATTTTCTCGTTCAACGCACTCTCGCCTCCAGATCTTCTTTTAACTTTTTGTTGCGCCCTCACGGTGCAGGCCCGTGTCGAAACATAACCTCACGTTCACCTGAGTTTCATGCGCGCAGTCATATCGGTCTCAGCAAAATTTCATCGGTCCTTGCACTGTTTTCAGTCGGATAATGTGCGGATCTTCGGGAGCCCCCGTACAGACACGTCCTTTCACATGGCTTCCAAGCCACGCCCCTCGTGGATGAAATATCTTTATTGCATTTTTTACAAACATAGAACATGAGTAACCATAACCTATCCCCCCGCCCTACTTCTTACCCAGCACAGTCCTTGCCAAGGAGGTTCCCTCCCCTCACCCATACCTGCCCATTGTCTTACTACTCGTGCCACACCAATAGCCAGTGGTCTTCTTCATCCCCTTCCTTCCCGCTCTACTTTTATAATGCGCCCTGTATTTCAGGGCGGAAGGTCATCTGGGGTGGTTTGTAAATCGTTTAGGAGTATGTTCTATGCAAGTCCCTTATCCTTGTTGTTCCCCTCTTTCCTCCCCAGGTCTTGCACAAGCCCCTGCTCTGCGACTACCCATCGCTACGCGTCGGCCAACCACTGTGCCAGCACAGAGCCCTTTGGACATTTCCACGCAATTGCCAGCCTGCGTTTTGCTAATAGTAACAAGAAGGCTACAATTCATTATCTCTGATTCCACCTACTGCCCCCAGGTTTAGCTCCCAATAGGCATATCTTGGGGGAGCAGTCCAGCTGACCCCCCTTTAGAGCACTGACTCTCGCCAGTAGTCTTGTATTATCGAGCACGTCCACACCATGTGCCAGAAGCCTGCCGAGCCTTGCTTACATCTAGGGCAATGGTGTGGGTGAATTGGGCGCATCATATGCAATTTTTGGGGGATCATATAGACCCTGTACAGGAAGTTAAACTGGATCAACTTAAAGTGTGCATTTCTAGATACCTTACTAATTCGCATGCATATTTTTTCCAAATGTGACTTCTCAAAAGTCGTCTCCATGTCCCATTCCCACTTGTGTTTAACTTTGAGCTGAGATGGGGAGCTACTGTCCTGTAGTGCAGAATACAGCCTAGATATGGCATGCCTTTCATTCCCAATAGTGAGGATAGCGTGTAGAATCGGGGTAGTCAGTGGTTCTTCTGGTATTGTGCCTCATTTATTTATTTTTCGATTTCATTTATAAAGTGCACAAAACCCATGGGCATCGAGGCACTGCTGCAGGTAAAAGGCTTTACATACAGGTATCAGAGAAAAAAATGTATGATTATTTACATAGCCAGCTTACATGGGACTACTGGCTAGAACATACTGACAGTTTAGGCAATACATTTTTAGGCAAACAGCCATGTTTTGAGGGCTTTGAGGAAGGTCCAGTACGGCTCCTGTTGCCTAGGGATCTAGGCCCAAATGAAAGACGCACACACGGAGAGATAGGAGGAACTTTTTTATTCTTTCACAACCAAACAGGCACTGGCATTCGCAGCGCACGTGCCCCATAACCCCCTTGCCCAGTCAAACTCCGCCTTTCCAACGGAGGGGGCTCACGAGCGTTAACCCCTTGAGTCCCGGGTAACACTACCCCCGGACAATATGTCCAAACATCAACTTGACACGCTGTGTCTCAACAAATAACTCAACACTCCTCAACAAGTCTCATCGGCTTCCTTATGAGCCGTCTCGGCCTCTCACCTCGAGTCCCCAGATCGGGCTCCTCTTCAATCACTTCACTCTGGGCCATGTCCCGGGGGTCCCCTTCCGGGGGAAACCACTCATCATCCCTCTGCATCCGTGGTTCCGGTGAAAGTGCCCTTTGGGTTCCTTCCGTGGGCTCTCTCCTTGCATATGGCCTGAACTGCTGACAGTTTCTGGTGATGGTCCTGTTCTCATCTTCCGCCGTCACCATCGTGCCTTTCATGGCAACAATCCTCATGGGGCTTGGAGCAAACCGCGGGTCTGTCTTCCTGCTTGCCGGCTGCTGTACCAGGACTTCGTCTCCCACCTGGAGCTCCGGCAGCACCGCTCCTCTTCGTGCATCGGTGCGACGCCTCGCAATCTCTTTTGCCACCGCATCTCTCTGGAGCAGATCTTGGTCGGCCGGCTCAGCCTGCACCGTACTCCTCGGGATGCGAGTTCGCACCTCATATCTGAACATGAGCTCTGCAGGCGTCTTATTTGTGACCTCATGAGGAGTGTTCCTGTAGTCTCTTAACAGGCGGCATAGCGCTTGGTGTGTATCAACGGCGTCCAGCCGTGCCCTCTGAATGGCCTTCTTAATCGATGCCATAAATCGCTCCGCCATTCCATTAGCCTGGGGGTGGCGTGGTGTGATCTTCATGTGCCTGAACCCCAGGTGCTCTGCCAATGTCCCAAATTCGTGTCCACAGAACGGTGGTCCGTTGTCGGATTTGACCCACTTGGGGATCCCCCACTCACTAAAGACCTCTTCTATCGTTGCCGCAACTTGAGAGAACGCTGTGGAACTGACTCTCTTGGCAATCGGGAATCTTGAGTGTTCATCCACGAAGAGCAGAATGTAGTCGCCCGCTTCAGTGGGCCCGTAAAAATCCATGGCTACTCGTTCCCATGGGTGCTCAGGTATTTGAGTGTGTTGGAGCGGGGGCGGACGTTCTGCAGGGGCTGTGCACTGACAGGCGTGGCAGTTCTTCACCCACTCGTCCACAGCTGCGTCCAGGAGGGGGAACCACACATGGCATCTGAGCTGCTTCTTTGTGTTCTCGGCTCCCCTGTGACCTTCGTGAGCTATGCTGACCACCTCGCTCCTGAGTGTGGCAGGGATGACGATCCTGCACCCTCTGAGCAGAATGTTATCGTCCTTTACCGCCAGTTCACCATGGACCCTGGCTAGCCGTTCGATTTCTTGCTTGTTCACGCCCGGGTGAGCTAGAGTGGCTCTGTGGTGATCTTTCCACTTGTTGGCCGTCGTGAGGCTGATCGCCAGGGCTGTCGTCGGATCGGCTGCCGATGCGGCCGCTACCCTTTCAAGTGATAGTGCCGGGGGCAGCGCCTGAGCCGCCACATATTGCACATACGCAACGTCACCCTTCCGTGCCAGCGGGGCCCCTACTGGGTGTCGGGAGAGGTAGTCAGCGGGGTTAAGGTCGCCCCCCGGGCGGTGTACGATATCGTAATCGTATTCCTGGAGGCGGATGCCCCACCTCTCAATCCTCGGTGGCATCTTGGTATGCGGGTTCCCAAACAATGAGAGGAGTGCCTGATGATCGGTGATCAGCGTAAACTTCTTTCCGATTATAAAGTTATGAAAATGCTCACACGCCCAGACCGCTGCCAAGCTCTCCTTCTCGGCTTGGGAGTAGGCTAGTTCAGGTGTTGATAGCGCTCGGCTCGCGTATGCAATCACGTGTCTGGGGTTAACATCCGCGCCACTGGTTTGGGCCAGAATGGCGCCGAGGCCTACGGGGCTGGCATCGACTACCACCTCGGTGTGCCACTGTGGGTTGAAATATGCGAGGCGATGGGCCTCGGCGAGGGCTTGCTTGATGTCCGCAAAAGCCTGTTGGCAGGCCTGTGTCCATTCAAACGGCGACTCCTTCTGTAGCAGTTTCCTCAGCGGGTCTGTGATGGAGGCATAGTGGGGGATGTACCTCGCACAGTATCCTGCCATGCCAAGGAACGAGCGGACGTCCGCCACTTGTCGGGGCTCGGCGAGGTTGGTGATCGTCTCGACCTTCTCGGGGTCAGGCAGCATGCCGTCCTTGGAGAAGATATGTCCAAAGAACTTGAGTTTTGTTTTGCTGAACCGGCATTTTGATATGTTGAGCGTGAGGCCGGCACTCTGAAGGGCTTCGCATGTGTCGTGTAGAGCCCTGTCATGGGATTCCTTGGACGATCCAAAGACGAGAATGTCGTCGCTGTAATTGAGAGCCCCCTTGATAGGTCGGATGATCTGGCGTATAGCTTCCTGGAAGATCTCAGCGGCAGATGAGATTCCAAAGTTCAGCCTCCGGTATCTAAAGAGCCCATCGTGTGTCGCAAACGTGGTTATGGGCCGGGAATCAGGGTGGAGCTCCAGCTGTTGGTATCCCTGATTTAAGTCCAGTTTGGAGAACATTTGGGCACTGTTCAGCAGCACAATCATGTCCTCAATACATGGTCCCGGGTGTCGCTCCCGTTGAATCGCCGTGTTGGCCACCCGCATGTCCACACACAAGCGGATCTTACCCCCTTCCTTGGGTACCACCACAAGGGGGGACACCCACGGCGTCGGCCCCGTCGCCGGTTCAATAATGTCGTCGCGGAGCAGTTGCTGGAGCGCCTCCGAAACTGTCTCCTGAAGGTGGAATCCGACCCTTCTGGGATGTTGCGGCACTGGACGCACGTTGGGGTCAATGTGGAGCCGGATGGGGGGTCCCCGTAGTTTTCCTAGCCCCACGCAGAGCTTGGGGAAGGCCTCCGCGATGTCTTCTTGTGAGACGAGCGATTGAGTTTGATGATAGGCAATCGCATCTACCGTGTTCCCCTGGCCGGGTTTGGCCGCTGCGGCAGTGATCACGTCTCCCGCATTCACGTGAATTTCGATCAGTCCGAGGTGCGACGCCGTGTGGTAGCTAAGGAGGCATCGGCTCTTGGCGAGGGACCGTATCACGTGAATGGTTGCATCGACTTGCCGCCCATTCAGGAGAAGGCACTGGGTGAATTGACCCACCGTTTGGAGCGGGGTGGCGGCACCCCACTGGAAGATTCTGGAGCGAGACGGACTGAGCTGTGGCGGGCATGGTATCCTGACGTAGTCTTGTTCGCCCATGATGTTCACTGTGGCCCCAGAGTCGATCATAAATTGAAATTGGCAATTCGCCATCTTGAGCGGGATCTGCGGGGCCTCCCTGGCCTCTTTGTTGTCGAGGATGAGGTTCACGAACTCATCCTGGTCGTAGTGGTCCTGCGGCGCGTAGTAGGCCGCCGCCTGGTCGTCTTGGCAGAGGGTTTCCGGCCTGTATTCTGCAGGCGGGTTGTCGTATTCGTCTGTGAAATGTCTGGGCTGTTCGGCCTGGTCATACGGAGGGGCATATCCTGCCGCTAGGTATTCGTCCATCGCACGAACGTAACGCCTCTGGCCGAGGCCCTGTTGATATGGTCTCGGCTGGCTGTATTGCAGGGGTTGCGGGCGGAACGGCATTCTGGGGGCCGCCTGGGGCCGCATCGGTGGAAATGGTACGCCCTCCCTGCAGACGGAGTGAAAGTGTCCTTCTCTCCCGCAGTTGGTACATCGCTGGGACAGGGCTGGGCAGGACCCTGAGTGGGGGAAGGACATCCCGCAGCGGTAGCACTGTCTTTGCAGACGCGGGGTTGACATCGACGGGGCAATCGGTGGTCTATATGGCTGAGGGCCCCTGTCGCCTTGACGGGGGGGCAGTATGGCGGCCACGAATTCCCCTGAGTCCACTTTCGCGTTGTTGGAGTGGCCCATGGCTGAGGCCTGCGCATCCACCCTCTCGTGGATGCGGGCGAGTTCACTGACCTCGGGCATGGTGAGCGGTTTCTTGAGGAGCTGTTTCTTGAGTGCGGGGGAGAGGCATCCCTCGATCACCCTCAGCCGGATAGCTTCCTCTAACGAGAACGCATCAAATTGGCAGTTCGCCCCTTTCACCCGTAGACGTGTGATGAATTCGTCGACGGTCTCTTGCGGGAGTTGGGTGCATTGATTGAACAGGTATCTTTCATAGTCCCGATTGACTTCGATGATAAGCAGTTTGTCCAAAGCGCCGATCAGCTTGGGAAAAGTGTCCTGGTCTGCGGGCGGAATGGCCTTGACGACCGTTTTGATCTCTCCCCCTACCAGGTTAAGGAAAATGTCTCTCATATTGGGGGAGTCCCCGTCGCCGGAACCTCTCACGAAGTGTCGAAAATCGTCCATCCAGTCGGTCCATCTGGGGCCTTTGGTGGCCTGAGGAGTCATAGTGAACGGCGGGGGCAGTCGTAGTTGAATTGACTTCGCCACCCGCGGCAGTTGAGGCGAGCCCTGGCTGGACCCCGGGTTGGACCCAGGGTTGGAGGTGCTCATGGCGCCTGGGAGAGAAGGCCCGCGCGTGCGCGGGCGGGGTCGCTTCCGCGGAGGTTCGACGGAGGAGGTCCGGCAAGGCGGATTCGGCGGAGTGCCGTGTTGCGCGGAGGTGGAGCAGGAGGAGGAGGCTCGCTGGATCGGCCACCACAGGCGGACTGCCGTAGGAGGAGGACTCCGGTGCGCGGGAGAGATCCTCGTCGCCAAATGTTGCCTAGGGATCTAGGCCCAAATGAAAGACGCACACACGGAGAGATAGGAGGAACTTCTTTATTCTTTCACAACCAAACAGGCACTGGCATTCGCAGCGCACGTGCCCCATAACCCCCTTGCCCAGTCAAACTCCGCCTTTCCAACGGAGGGGGCTCACGAGCGTTAACCCCTTGAGTCCCGGGTAACAGCTCCTCTACCCTGAGTGCGGGACGGAGAGAGGTCCAATGTTTTGCAGCAATGTATGGGAAACTCAACCCTCCCGGTTTGGAGCGTTTGATTTTGGGCAGGGCCAGTCTGTGGGCGTATGGTGTTCAGTTTGCCTGGATGATTGTGTCTTGGCAATTTTTTGGGCTAAGTAGGGTGAGGCAGATCTGGAAATGCACCTATGCGTGATGGTGAGGGTTTTGAAAATGATTCTTTGCCGCACTGGGAGCCAGTGTACTGCTCTCCGAGCCGCTGAGATATGTTCTGATTTAGGAATGTTCAGGGCCGCTCGAAGAGTGTTTTTTGGATAGTCTGTAGTTTCTTTAGATTTAGTGATGACGTGCCGACCAAAGAGAGCATTGCAGTAGTCTAGCCTGGCCCCAACCACTGCGTATGCAATAGTTAGGCAGCTGTCTCTGGTGATGAATGTTCTTGCAGCGTTCAGCATTTTGGTTGTGTATGCTGCTGACGAAGAGATGGCGTTAACTTGGCGGGTTGAATAGGGGAGCGTTGAGGTACACTCCCAGTGTTTTTACCGCTGGGGAGACTAGGATCTGGGTGCCATCGATGATGAAGGCAGTGTATTTTGGATCAAGTTGTTTTACCAGGGTTGATGGTATGACAAGCAGGAGCTCTGTCTTCTCATTGCTGAGGCAGAGGCCATGCAACGCCGCATGTCTGTGTCATAATGACCTGAGAGGGGGAGGAGGATTTGTGTGTTGTTAGCATATTTGGTGTAGGCTATGCCGAGGGAATCCAGGAGGTCAAAAAGTGGCTTTGTAAAGATGTTGTAGAGCGTTGGGGACACACATTTACTTACAAGCACGCTTTTTAACTTGGCATAGTTCAGAAACTGCCCCTTGGGCATCTGAAATTCTTCCACCCATGCATTGAACAGCAGTAGTGTCCCCTCCTCAAAGGGGTCGCTCTGCACCCTTCTTGTGTACACTTGGCATGTCCTATGTTCTGTCCGATCTCTGCCACCCTGGTATCCGCTCTTAGGGGCATCTCGAGGCAATAGCCTTCCCCCAGTTGTAGTCTAGTGCACACCCTTTTCCATGCCTGCCTAACCACATTGCTCAGGCAGAACCCTTCACACTCTCTTGTTTCCCTCCAAAGGAGCTCCATCCCTGTATAATTCCTCTTGGGTTTCCCCATCAGCTGCCGGTCCAGTCCCCCCTCTCCTAATTCCTACCTGGTGGTGTGTTGCAGTTGGGATGCCAGAAAGTATAGCTCAAAGTCTGGGAGGGCCAGCACCCCATTCTGGTGTCTCTTACATAGTGTGGTCTGTGACGCCCGTGCCATTTCCCTCCCCACAATAAGTCTGCTATCTTGTTGTCCAGTGATTTAAAGAACTGAACCCTGGCCATGTAAGGGATATTCACAAATAAGTAAAGCAGTCTGGGGAGCATTAGCATCTTACAAATCGCTATCTTGCCCATTAGGGACAAAGGCAGTCTATTCCAGAATGCAATATTATCTTATATGCCCATGATTGCCCTCCTAACATTATATTGGACAGTGTCTGTTGTGTAGTGGTGTATTTGGATACCCAAATAGCAAAAGGATCGTGTTCTCAGTGCAGCCCAGCGGTGCAATCTTGCAGTGCTCTATTGGATACCCAAATAGCAAAAGGAATCGTGTTCTCAGCGCAGCCCAGCGGTGCAATCCTGCAGTGCTCTAACCCTCAGCGAGCCCAGCGGGAACACCAGTGACTTTTCCACGTTCACCTGAAACCCAGTAAAAACCTCCACATGCTGTAGCACCTCCATTATTTGAGGGATATGTATCCCTGAGCTATCTACATAGAACAGGACATCATCGTGCTATAGGGAGATGATGTGTTGCTGACCGTCCACCATTATCCCTGCATTGTGAAATTGTGTCCGGAAGATCCTTGCCATAGGCTCCAGTGCTAGAGCAAATAAGATGGGCGACAGCGGGCATCCCTGACACATTCCCCTACCCAATTTCCAGCTGCCAGAAATCACTTTGCCCATCTTTAACCGCACCAGAGGTTCCTGGTCCAGCAGCCAGATCCACCTCAGCGTGTTTGGCCCCAGCCTGTTCCACCCTAGGAGGCCGAAAAGCCACTCCCAGTTAACAGAGTCAAAGGCATTAACCGCATCCAGTGAAACCACTGCCAGTTCGTCCTCCGACCCTTGGACCTTTTCTATAATGTATTGGAGCCTTCCGAGGTTCATTGTTGCGTTCCTACCCCATACAAATCTGCATTGATCTTGATGGATCAAGTGGGAGACCTCCTTAAGGAAACTGGCCGCCAACAACTTGCCTAGTATTTTGGTGTCTGTTAATCAGCTAAATGGGGCGGTATGACCAACTGTACCTCAAATCCCTACCTGGCTTAAGTAGTACTACAATGATGGGTTCCCGCATGGTTGCTGGTTGCCTCCTTTCTTAAAAGGCTATGTCATTAAAGTTTTTTTTAAACAGTTTTAATTTTTTGTTCCAAACAACAACAATCAACAAAATAAATCCAACAGTGCACATTTCAATCATCAGCGTCAAACACAATGTCACAAGGTGGTCACTGTTATCCCATTACCCTCTCCCCTTAACTCGTGTTCTTCTGAGTGTTCTTCCTCGTCTGTGTTTACAGCAGAGTCATGGTCGTCCGGGCGATCTTGGGTGACTCCTTGAAGAGTAGCCACCAGGTGTCTCCAGGCGATAGGGTTTCCGTTTCATCCTCTCCTCCCCTACTGGCCGCTTCATGCCATGCCACGGTTTCGGCCTCTGCCCATTTCTGTAAATCATGCCACCATGCCTCTATTGTAGGTCTGTGGCTTGCCTTCCAGCCCATTGCAATTCTGCGCTTAGCCAGTATGTAGGCAAGGTCCTTCAGTTTACTCACATGCCTCAAGTTGCAAGGTCTTACAAAGCCCCCCACCATACAGACCCACACAAATTCAACTTCTAGCTTAATTTCCTTCTCGGCTAGCTGGTGCGTGATTTCCCTCCAGAATTTCCCAATCTCCGGGCATGCCCAGAACATATGCACCATCCCTGCGTTCACCTCCCCACATTTAGGAGGCTATGTCGTAAAGTTCTCGGAGTCTGGGGACCAGTAGGTCAGAGCATGTCTTGTAGAATTTGCCTGGGAGGACACCGCCCCCGGGCCTTTTCCCATACCCAAGCGACTCTATTGCTATTTTAATCTAATCCTCTTTAAGGGGTTCCTCTAGTTTGGACACTGCTTCCGCACTCTATCAAGGAAGGGAGGCCTGATCTAGCACCTCCTCAATGTCCCCAGCGTGCGCATGCCCCCTGCTATGGTACAACTGTTCATAGTACCCTTGAAAGACTGCATTGATGTCATCCTGCGTGGTGGCCTTGACCTCACTCTCGGCCTTAAACTGGGTATTCAAACTCTGGTGCTGTTCCCGCCTCTGGAGCCAGGGCAGCAGTCGTCCTGCCTTGTCCCCCTCCCCATAAATCCTCACTAGATGGTGCGCGTAATCATTTATTTATTTATTTATTCACATTTGTAGAGCGCACATCAGCCCTTAGTCATTGTGGCGCTTGTGAGATAGGTGAGCAAAGTAGCAGCATGTATACATTTTGAACAACCATTTATTTTGGATTATATACATACATTTTTCACCAATCTCTTTGAAAGTATACAAGAATTAAGAGTAGGAGAGGGTGGAAGGTGTGATGTTGGTATGTAGATATGAGGGGTGCTAGTTAGTTCAAGTGTGCGGTTTTCAGATTTCTCCAGAGGGCAGGGAGCGAGGTTTCAGCTCGGAGAGCGGTAGGGAGTGAGTTCCAGAGCTTAGGTGCTATGTACGGGCAGCCTAGCCCTCCTGCTTTAGCCCTGTTGATGTGGGAGATAATGAGTTGATTGGTGTAGCGTGTTCTCGTGGGTCTAGCTGAGGTGGTTCTGTTGAGGGTTTCTGATAGATAGGAGGGTGCTGTGTAGTTGATGCATTTGTGTGCTGTGGTGAGGATTTTGAAAGTAACGCAGTCTTTGACTGGGAGCCAGTGGACTGACTGTCTGACTTGTGAGATGTGGTCTCTTCTTGGGATGCTGAGTGCTGCTCTAAGTGCGTTGTTTTGTGTTATTTGGAGTCTGTTTATGTTTTTTGTGGAGGTGCCTGCTAAGAGGGCGTTGCAGTAATCCAGCTTGCCACCTCTGGTGGCTCTGGCTATAGAAAGGCAGTTGAACTTAGTTAGGAACAGTTTTATGGCATTGATGAGTTTGGTGCTAAGGGAAGACACGGATGCTATAGCATTGACTTTCTTGTTCATGAAAAGCGTGGCATCAGTGTAAACCCCTAAAGTCTTGACTGCTGTGAGGACAGGGATGATGGAGTTGTCAATGTTACAATTGGAGTAGAGACTGTCTAGTTTATTTAATGTGGTTTTTTGCCCCATGATGAGGATCTCCGTCTTATCTCCATTGAGGCATAGACCGTTTTCCGCCATCCAGGCCTGGATGGTGGCGTAGATTTGGCTTATGGCGTCTGCATCTTGCTCGTATGAGCCGGTTAGTGGAAGGAGAACTTGGGTGTCGACCGCATAGTTTGTATATGCGATCCCAAGTGCATCCAGCTTGTCAAAAAGAGGCTTAGTAAAGAGATTGTAGAGCGTAGGCGCAGTACAAGATCCCTGTGGGACACCACAGTGAATGGTGGGATGTTTCAGAAAACTTTAACTGGTCTTCCATCTAGGAAGGAGGAGATCCTTGAGGTTGCTTGACTGGAGAATTGTGCTGCTTGAGTGATGTGAGTGGTGAGAGTTTTATGGTCGACCAGGTCGAAGGCCACCGATAAGTCTAATAGGAGGAGGAGAGCTGGCTTTCCTCTGTCTAGGATTTGGGTAATTTCATTTTTAGGTCCAATAGAGCAGTTTCGGTGCCGTGCCCTTTGCGGAATCGTGACTGTCTTTTTCCTAGGACAAAATTATTCTCCAGGTGGAGTTGGATCTGATTATGAGCTGCTTTGTCCAATATTTTAAGAAGAAACGGGACGGTAGTTATGGGCCGGTAGTTGTTAGGCTGGGCCGGATCTAACGAGGGCTTTTTTAGAAGAGGTCGCACCCAAGCCTCTTTAAGGTTGGCTGGGACCATACCTGTTGCAAATGAAGAGTTGATGAAGGCCGTGAGAATAGGTGCAAGGGCGTCTGCACAGTCTTTTATGATCTTAGGAGGGCAAATCTCCCCCTTGCAAAGCGAAGGTTTGAGGTGTATGAGAATGTCCATAACTTCAGGTTCTGTGACATCCTTAAAGGAGAATGTGCTTAGGTGTTGTAGTTTAAGATCAGGCGTAGACTGTGTAGGCCTTTTTTGATTTTGGAGTGCTTTGAAGTGTGCCTGGATTTTATTTCGGAGGAGGTCTATTTTATTAAGCATAGCCGCTTGGATACTTGCGCACCACGCTTCGTCCTTAATGATTTCGTCTGTGCTGGTAGTGGGGGGGGGCTGTGAGTTCCTTAAATATGGTGAACAGTTCTTTGGTTTGTGAGTTTCCATTAGATATTTGATGATTTTATGAATTGGATTTAGCAGAGAATATAGCTTCTTTATATGTCAAAGCAGCCAATTTAAAGCTATCTCTGGTGTCGTCACATGGGTTAGATTGCCACATTTTGAGAGCAAGCCGTTTCTTTGCATGTAGTGTTTGTAGTTCATCTGTGAACCATGAGTTTCACTCAAACGACTTTTTTTCTTTCTTGCATTCTAGAGGAGCTACGGCATTTACTGCATTAGAGAGGGTGTCTCTAAAGCTATCCGGTAGAATGACTGGGTCTTGTGAGAAGGGCGGTGCTAGGCACGGGATGTTCACGTGTAGCCGGATATTATCAGCTGTGAGTTTTTTGGAGCTTCTTTCTAGCATGCTAGGGGCGGCTGTGGTGGTTTTGTTGCTGGAGGCTGTGGGGATAGTAAATTGAATGCAGTTGTGGTCTGTCCACAGGTAAGCACAGTTGGACGTGATGGAGGAGTTGCGGTTGTGGTCCACAATCCAATCGAGAGTGCGACCTTTGGTGTGGGTTGGGCTAAGAATTTTTTCAGTGAATCCTAAGTTTGAGAGATCCTTGGAAAGTGTGTTGGTGGATTGGTCATTGGGGTAATTGAAGCCTAGATTTAGGTCACCTATGAGAAGTGTTTTGGTGGATTTTTTGAGGTTGTCACTGAGTATGTGGGTGAGGTGTCCCTGAAAATCTGCAGTGGATCCTGGTGGCCGGTAAAGGAGATGGATATTGATGGTAATATTCGGCGAGGGGAATAGTTTCAACTATAGTAAATCTATGCTGCTCTCCCATGGATGAGGTGTGGACCTTATTGATAGGGTATCTTTGTAAATTATGGCTACCCCCCCTCCTATTTTTTCAATCCTATCCTGTCTGAGAATGGTGTAGCCTAGTGGCAGAGCTAGGGTTATAGCAGGGCCTGATGCCTCGTGTAGTCATGTTTCAGTGATGCCTAGAATGTCTAAGTCATGACTGAGTATGAGATCGTTGATTTCCAGTGCGTGGGCGGTGAGAGAGCGAACATTGAGCAGAGCACATTTGATGTCAGATGATTGTGAATTGTTGTTTGGTCGCATTCAAGTTAGGCCAGCTTTGGGAAATCATGTTTCCCCAGGCGCTCCTGCGCCTGTTGTCTATGGACCCTTGCCCAGAGGAGCTTGGTACCACATGGCAACCCCTTCGCCATGTCACCTTCCAGTATCCTGTTTCAGTCCTCCAGACCTTTTAGGGTGGATAGCAGCACCAAACGAACCCCATTAGTGGCAGCTATACATGTGTCCCTCATCGTCACCTTAAATGCCTCCCATAATACCCCGTAATCACTGACCAAGCCTTTGTTAAGGTCAAAATAGTCCCCTATGGCTCCTCTGAGCTCCTCTGCATATGCCATATCTGTTAACGCATTGGCTCGTAGCTGCTAAGTGGGAAGATACACTAGTCCTCCCTCCCCAAACCATTTTGGCTCTTAGGGGGGCATGGCCTGATACTGTCTTTCTCATATATTAGATTTCCTGAAACTGGGTGAAATGCTCCCTCACCGCGAAGATATGGTCCAGACGTGAGTGCATGCCATGTAGATGAGAATAGAATGATTAGCTCCCCCGTCACTCTTCTTCTCGTGCCAGAGATCCACCATGTCCAAGTCAGACAAAATGCAGCCCAAGGATTTAGAGGCCATCGCTTTGCTATGTTCCTTAGAGTCCAACCTGTGCAATTATGGCTGGAGCACACAATTAAAATCTCTCCCCCCGCTCCCCATGATCGGCTCCCTGTATCTGTGTCCCCACCCCCTATCATGTCCACTACTCCTGGGAAGTAAGTATCATTGTCGATATTAGGAGTCCCTTCTAACAACCCCAAAAGGATGAGAGTCCTACCGTCCTTGTCGCATTGAACCTTGGTTACCTGAAATAAACCCCCTCGCTATCCAGGTCAACACCCCCATGGAGTATAGGTTGTGGCATGTACTTCAGCCCTCCAGCTAGCTTTTACCTTCTCGATTTCCATTCTGTTTAAGTGTGTTTCTTGGAGAAATGCTATCTGCACTCCCACCTGAAACCCCATTACCTCCCTACGCTTGGTTGGCCGCCCCAGCCCGCTCACATTCCACGTGAGATCCATCAGTGACCCCAGGATCTTGGCTGTGGGTCCCCCCTCCTGTGCCCTTTCAACACACAATGCTTCCCGGAGCGCAGCTTGGCTTTTGACTCTGAGCTGGAACCCCCTCCTGCCTCCCTCCTGTTCCCTTCTCAACTCCGGCTCCCCCTCCCCATAACAACATCAGAAACACCAAAAAGTAACCTGTTTAACTCATGAACATCCATGTTACAATAGCTGCAATGTGGGCACTCTGCATCGGTCCACCTCCCCATCAGGGGAGCCAAACTCTATGCTTTTGTCAGGGGTGTGCGGTTGCGCAGTCCCGCAAGGGTGGCGGGTCACTGGCCTGCATCAGGGATCCTGTGTTTAGAACATTCAAACAAGCTCCCAAGTATCTCCCCCACCCAAGTCTGTGTTGCAACAGATCCGTCGTCATCTTAGATGTAGTCCTGTGCTATCCTTTGAGGGTCCAAATCCGTGGTGGTTCTCCTCGTTAGCAGGGCAGAGCCACTCAAAGTTCCGGCCAAAACCTCTGCTGATTGCTCGCCCTCTCATCGCTGCTGGGGGGTTCCATCCTCTGCCACTATGACTCGACTCAATATGGCTTGATCGGTCGGGACACGCCTCCCTCCTGTCTCCTGTGTTTGCATACTTTCTCGTCTGCCAGGGCGTCTGCCTTACCTTCCCAGGTGTGAGCTTGATGACCAGCTGCCTTCTGCCTCCCACCATTCACATGCCTCCTCTGGAGTGTTGCAGATCCAATGACGATCCCCTTTGATGATTGTAAGCCTTGCGGGGTACATCAGCATGTATCAAATTTCGCTTTCTCTTAGGACTTGCTTTATTTCCTCGAAGCTCTGCCACTGCTGCTGGACTCGCCTCATATAGCCCGGGGATACCATAATTGAAGAGTTGGAGAATCCAATAGTGCCCCTTCTCCTGGCTGCTTGTAGGAGGATGTCGTGGTATCGATAATTGAATATTCTGGCCACAACTACTCTAGGTCTGGCACCCAGTTCTGGCTTCTGTGCTGGGAATCTGTGAGCTTGTTCGACCGCGAACCACTGGGAGAGACTCTTCTCGCCCAGATGTTCCGGCAGCCACTGCTGCAAGTACATCTCGATTGAGTCACCTTCTGTGGTTTCAGGGAGGCCGACTATCTGTATATTATTCCTTCTCGAGCAGCCCTCAGCATCCTCCGTTCAAGCCTCCAGGACCTTGGTTGTCTGCAGAAGTGTGGCTACTTTCTAGTTGAGGGTCTGTAGCTCCACTTCTGTTGCTGTGACCCTCAGATCAGTTGACTTTTGTCTCTCTGTTTATTGCTGCATGTCCGCCTCTGTACCTGTACCGCCTGCAGGACTTCAGCAATTCTTCCCTCTGAATTAGTTGACTGCGCGTTCTGTTAAGGGGGGTGGGGAGACAAGGGTCTGGGAGGTGGGGGCTGTAAAATCAGGGCTGCCTATTTTTCCTTATTGGGTTTGCTGCTTTTCCCTTCCATCATGGTCGGCCCACTCGCCTGGCCAACCTGGAGCAAACCGATCCCTTGTCATGGTTGCCGTCACTCTGTGGAGGTGGCCCCCTCCATCAAAATCTGACAGGGGAATGTCTAAATGCCTACTTGGAGCTGGCGTTGGCAGTCCCTGAGATGTCCCTCACCTCTGGGTTCCAGAAGTCCAGTGCCCCTCAGGGTCTGCTTGGGTTCCTAATACACAGTACAGGCGCCACTGTTGCTTACAAACTGGGCCCAGCTGCGCAACGCGGCCCTGCTGGGTGTCTGCTAATGCGGAGGGCAGCTGTGACTCAGTCCGCGGTTCAGCTGTGCGGCTGTCTATCATGCTGCTGTTGCTTTGCCCTGATGGTTCCGTGGATGCCGGTGCGATACTGCCAGTTCTGCTCTGCCACACCGGACAGGGACCCCCACACTCTTCTCGCTGGTGGTCGTGGTGGGGTTAGCACTGCGTGGCGGCCATCTTGAACCGCTGCCAACACTCTGCGCAGCCTTTTCTTTTTTACTGGATTCTGCTGCAAAACTTAGTCTCCCCATCTCGAGTGCGGAACAACACCAGGTGCAGCCTGCTTTCCACTACACAGTTCTGGTCTGTGATCCGTTGTTCAGCGCTGCAAAAAGGATTATGCTAGGACAATTGCGGGAGGCGGCGGGAGCCTCACGGTTCTCTCACTGCATCAGTGCATGCTGGCCATGCCCCGAGAATAGTTTATTCTCATCTGTAAAATGACAATTTATAGCTCATGCTTTTCCTTTTCCCTGTTTTGGAATAAGGAATCTTCTTTTTTAAAAAGCACTATTGTGCTTTGGGAAGTTTATGGAGGTTAGCAGTAGTGAGAAAACAGTTGATATTCCAGATACTGCATGCTGGAGCATGGGCTAAGCGGTATTTACGACATGCAGTATTCCTCAGAATATGCATTATTATTATGTGAAATACTAAGTCGTTTTTACACCATTTTTATTAATTCCTTCAGCTTAAGAAAAACTACTGTAGGAACCCAGATAGGATGAAAAATTGACATGTCAGATGCCCACGTTCTGACCCACTTTCCATTGTAATGCAGAGTATGGTCAATAATGACCCTTCTTTAAATTATTGCTCCTCATAGTGTAGTGGTTTATTCCCTACTTTACACAATCCATTTCCATAATCAAAATGGGAATTGAAATTGATAAAGACACTTTTAAAAATGCTACATGCAGATTTTCAGAAATCCTCAATTCTTTATTTAACAAAATTAACATCTGTTACCTCCCTGCTGTAATCATTTGGATTCCTGGGACTACTGCATGTGATAACTTCTATTACTACATGCAGTCATTTCTGGAAACAAACTGCTAAACCCCTAATGAAAGCCTAATTGTTTTGTTAAAAGTAAAACTTTAGCTGGCAAGGCTCTTTTAAGGGGAGCCAAGCAGTGCCAACGATGGCTGCTACTTCCACTACATGTATACCATTCATCAGGGCTCAGGGTGTCATGCGACGCTTTGGACACTGGCGTCTGTGGCCCCGTTTGATTCTCCACCGTACTTCCTGATTCCATCACGCATTCATCTACGTGCATGCAGCGGTCTAGTTTCTTTTTCCCATCATGCACGTATAACTATTTAGGCACACCCCTTTTTGACACATGCGCGTTGCAACCTTTCGGTCAGCTGTGTTTTTGCTTTCGCTGCCGTTGTTGCGCTCCGCAGTTTTATCTTCCCGGACCCTTCCGGTCTCTTTTCTTACCTTTCGGTACTTTCACCGCTCCGTTGCTCTACTTGCCTTTGAGCTGCCTCCCGCTCTCGGTCCATGGCACCCTTCAGTTCCTCCCTCTATATCTCTCTCTCTGCTTTCTTTTTTCTTTTTCTTAGTGCTCTACCTATTGTTTTGATACTGCCTGCGGCAGTTTCTCTTTCTGCACTCTGCTCCACGATTTCGAGTGCTACCAGTTCCTTGCCGGAAATATCCCATCACTGTCGCTTGTGTCTACATCTTCAAACAAGCCTGCAGTACACCACTTCAAAGGTTTTTTTTGCCACAATTGGCTTTTTCCCCGTATTGGTCCCTTCCGGGAAGGGGGCCCCAGAGAGGTGCGTCCTAGCAGCCCTCACTGTGGCTTCCTCCCATACGAGACCCCCGCTACACCACAAAAAAGAAAAGGACTACAGATCCCACAGATCCTTGAGCACGGAGGAAGAGGACTCAGGTGAGGAGGTGGAGGAGGGGAACCGGGAGACACAACCTCAACAAGAGAGGGAAGTTGACAGTTTGCAACGCCACCCTCCTACGATGGCCTCTCCGGAGCAAGTTCAAGAGTTGGTTGCCGCAGTACAAAGCCTCTCACTAGAGATGCAGAACATGAAGGCGGAGAATAATCTATTAAGGCAGATGGTAGCGGCACGAGAACCCCATTCCACTGACTTACCACCGATGGCCTTATCCTCGGGCAAATACGACGGTTCTCCTAAGAAACTAAAAGAATTCCTTGATGCATGCAGGGTTTACTTTGCTTTCAGAACCCGCATCTATGCTTCAGACAATGCTAAGACAGGCTTCCTGATATCCAATATGACAGGCAATCCCCTAGCTTGGGCTACACCATTAGTTACTGGTAATGACCCGGTACTGCAGGATTTCAGTGCATTTGTGGAACTGTTAAAGCGTACATTCGATAGCCCAGAACTCTTGTTGGCACCCGGGGAAGAACTATTAGACGCACGTCAAGGTCAGGCTGAAGTAAGGTCCTACATTTCCTCGTTTAAAAGACTGGCTATGGAAACTGGTTGGTCTGACCAATCTCAGTATATTCTCTTCCATCTGGGCCTTAAAGAAGAACTGAAAGATGAGCTAGCGCATTTTCCACGTCCTGCTACGCTACCTGAACTGATGACGGCTGCTTTACAAATGGAAGCCAGAATGCAAGAAAGGCGAAATGAAAGACGGAAGTTTCGATCTTCCTACACCGCACCTCTCTCTCCTCTGCTACCAAACGCACGGAGGAACCCATGCAGATAGGTTCAACCCGAAGATCACTAACTCCTGAAGAAAGAAAGAGAAGGAGAGAACAAGGTTTATGCGCCTATTGTGGTTCCGACAGACACTCAGTAAAAAATGTCACCGAATTACCTACAAGACCGGCGGAAAACGACAACCCTCGACCCTAGAAGGGACGGGCAATCGAGGGCCATCTTGTAGTCCCTATGTTTCCATGGCAACAGACTCATCCAACGCACCAGAGGACTCCCGTCTAATGGTGGTGACTCTGATGGTTACGATTAATGATTCTGCTATAGAGACCTTAGCATTACTGGATTGTGGTGCCGCCGGAAACTTTGCAGACACCTTATGGGTAGATAAGGTCGGAGCCAAACGCATCGATCGCAGTCATGGACAAAAGGTAGAAGGGGTGGATGGCAGACCTTTGAGCTCCGGGCCTATTCTCCAGACCACAGAGCCCCTATCCCTCAGCATTCACGAACATTCAGAGGTTATTACCTTTGATATAATTAGAGCAGCACACTTCCCTCTCATTCTAGGGATCACCTGGCTGCGCCAACACAACCCGAGCATAAACTGGAAGACTAACTCCTTGAAATTCGATTCAAGCTATTGTCATACTGAATGCTTTTCCAAAACACTCTATCAGCAGCTTAAGACTGTTCCCAGTCCTCTCTTCACCACTGTCAGTATACATACTCTCACACAAGTGTTAGGAGAGTACACTCCGGTCTTTGCCAACAGCACTCCATCAGATTTGCCACCCCACAGACCGGAAGACTGCGCCATAGATTTGGTGCCTAACGCTCTGGTGCCCTTTGGGAGGATGTTCCCGCTCTCTAAGACAGAGAAGGAAGTACTTAGGAAGTATCTCGATGATAACTTATACAATGGCCTCATCAGACCCTCCAAATCCCCTGCTGGTGCACCATTGTTTTTCATACCAAAACGAGATTCCAGAGACCTAAGGCCTTGTATTGATTACCGAGGTCTTAATAAAGTAACAGAGAAAGATAGATACCCCATGCCACTCATCCCTGACATCTTAGAGGCAGTCCAGGGTGCCTCAGTTTTTACCAAGCTGGATCTGCGTAACGCCTACCACCTGCTCAGAATACGCTCGGGGGATGAGTGGAAAACTGCCTTCCGTACACCCTTCGGGCTATACGAGTATCATGTGATGCCCTTTGGGCTGGTGAACGCTCCTGCGGTCTTTCAAAGGTTTGTAGACCGTATTTTTTCAGACCTTCTCTTCGTTTCAGTGGTTGTATACTTAGACGACATTCTGTTTTTTTCAAAAAGCATGCCAGAACACCTGATCCATCTGAAGGAAGTGTTAAAGCGACTCAAACAACATCAGCTACTGGTCAAGAAAGAGAAGTGCGTTTTTGGAGTCACAACAGTACCCTATTTGGGGTTTGTTCTCTCGCCTCAAGGAGTTCAGATGGACGAAAAGAAGGTGGACGCCATTCTTAAATGGCCTGCTCCCTCTTCTGTTAAAGAGGTACAAAGATTTTTGGGCATGGCAAATTTTTACAGACGTTTCATCCCGGGTTTTCTGAGATCACCCTGCCCATAACAAACCTTCTAAAGAAGACATCCATGCCGTTCGTGTGGAGCCCACAAGCAGAAGAGGGCTTCCGACGATTAAAGGACAGGTTCTGTAGTGCTCCCATACTACGACAACCGGATCTAGGGAAACGATTCATCCTGGAGACCGATGCCTCAGCATCCGCTCTAGGAGCGGTTTTGCTTCAGGAACACGACAATGAGGAACATCCAGTGGCATATCTGTCAAAGACCCTTACACCGAGTCAACAGAACTACTCGGTTATAGAAAGGGAACTTTTGGCCATGTAAAAGGCATGCGAGGTCTGGAGGCATCTACTACAAGGGGGTAGCCATCCCTTTGAAATTAGGACGGATCACAAAAACCTACAGGTCTTACAAACCATGGACTGTGTCAACTCCAGACAAGCCCGGTGGGCACATTTCTTTTCTCAGTAGGACTTCCATATTACGTATATACCAGGGAGCCAGAACACTTTGGCCGATGCACTTTCCAGGAAGACTCATGCTTCCGCTTCTTCTACCGGTCCCCCAGACAGGCTGTTCCCTAGGAACCGCGTTATCGCCACCACCTCAGTATTCCTACAACAAGTCAGGGAGGCCACAGCTACACAAACAGAACCAAGAGGGTTAGCTAAAGCAGAAGGTCTCCTTTTCAGGAAGAAAAGGTTATGGATACCATCAAAGAGCCTGCAAGAAAAGGTGCTATCCTGGTGTCACGACCGTAGGACAGCTGGTCACATAGGACAAGCCAGTACCTTGGATCTGGTCAGGAGAGCCTTTTATTGGCCGGGTTTTTCCAGAGATGTGAAAAAGTATGTTAAGACCTGTAGCGTATGCAACCAAAGTAAGTACAGCACCAAAAGACCCATAGGGTTGTTGCAACAGGATGCCGTTCCAGGCCGTCCATGGAGTCATATCACTACTGACTTTATCGTGGAGTTACCACGTTCCAAAGGTTGTTCATGCATTATGGTCACCATGGATTCCCTCACAAAAATGGCTCACTTCTCGCCACTTTCAGGCTTGCCCACGGCCGATACCATGGCCGTGGTTTTCATTAGAGACATCTTTAAACTTCATGGTCTTCCCGACAAAATCGTCTCAGACCGCGGAAGCCAATACATATCCAAATTCTGGAAATCCCTATGCAAAGCCCTTGGCATCGAACGCGCGTTATCGTCTGGGTATCACCCCCAGACAAATGGACAGACTGAACGCTTAAATGCAACCCTGGAACAGTATCTACGAAGCTATTCAAATTTGGAACAGGACAATTGGGTGGACCTACTACCCACAGCAGAGTTTGCATACAATAACGCCAGTCATTCTGCCAGTGGTATGTCCCCGTTTTACTGTTCGTATGGATTTCACCCCCGTTCCATCATTCCCCTCTTTTCTGTTCCAACTTCTCTCCCAGCAGTGGATGAAGTGTTGGCTCATCTCAAGGACACCCATGAAAAGGCTAAACTGAACTTGGCAGAGAGTCTCAGAACATACAAGAGACAAGCAGATAGACATCGACAGGAAGTCCCCGAAGGGAGAGTGGGTTCGAAAGTATGGCTTTCTACCAAATACCTACCACGCTGGTCTCATCCATCTAAGCTTTCACCACGCTTCATTGGACCCTATCCCATCACTGCTAAGATCAATCCGGTGGCTTTCCGCCTTATGTTGCCTCATTCTCTAAAACGTATACATCCGGTTTTTCATGCTTCCCTCCTAAGAAGTGCAGACCAAACTCGCATCTCTAGACCTCTTCGGATTCCATCTTCTCCTGAAGTGCCAGAATACGAGGTGTCACAATTGAGGGATTCCAGATACCATAATGGTCGCCTAGAATATCTGGTACATTGGAAAGGTTTCTCTTCTACAGAAGACTCCTGGGAACCCCTTTTGCATATTCATGCCCCTATCCTCCTTAGGAAATTCCACAGGGCTCACCCGGGCAAACCCGGGGGTTCGAGAGGGCATACTGTCAAGCGACGCTTTGGACACTGGTGTCTGTGGCCCCGTTTGATTCTCCACCATACTTCCTGATTCCATCACGCATTCATCTACGTGCATGCAGCGGTCTAGTTTCTTTTTCCCATCATGCACGTATAACTATTTAGGCACACCCCTTTTTGACACATGCGCGTTGCAACCTTTTGGTCAGCTGTGTTTTTGCTTTCGCTGCCGTTGTTGCGCTTCGCAGTGTTATCTTCCCGGACCCTTCCGGTCTCTTTTCTTACCTTTCGGTACTTTCACCGCTCCGTTGCTCTACTTGCCTTTGAGCTGCCTCCCCCGGGCGTGGTCTGCTCTCGGTCCATGGCACCCTTCAGTTCCTCCCTCTCTCTCTCTCTCTCTCTCTGCTTTCTTTTTTCTTTTTCTTAGTGCTCTACCTATTGTTTTGATACTGCCTGCGGGAGTTTCTCTTTCCGCACTCTGCTCCACGATTTCGAGTGCTACCGGTTCCTTGCCGGAAGTATCCCATCACTGTCGCTTGTGTCTACATCTTCAAACAAACCTGCAGTACACCACTTCAAAGGGGTTTTTTGCCACAATTGGCTATTTCCCCGTATTGGTCCCTTCCGGGAAGGGGGCCCCAGAGAGGTGCGTCCTAGCAGCCCTCACTGTGGCTTCCTCCCGTACGAGACCCCCGCTACACCACAAAAAAGAAAAGGACTACAGATCCCACAGATCCTTGAGCACGGAGGAAGAGGACTCATGTGAGGAGGTGGAGGAGGGGAACCGGGAGACACAACCTCAACAAGAGAGGGACGTTGACACAGGGGCGGGGGGCAAAGTGTCCCTAGGTGTTGATGAGTGATGGTATGGCCGAGGTGGGTTGCTGCATTGTGGAGGCAGTGGATTACAGCTCTCAAGAGGAGGGAATGACAAAGGGTTGAGGAGCACTGAAGCGTGAACATAATGGTAGCTCAGCTGTACAACATCCTGTGAGGTGATCCACTGGGGAGAGAAATGTAAGTTCATCTCCTGGATGCCTATGAGGAAGCAATGTGAGGGCTTCATGCAGCATGTGGGTAATGCTGGTGCCGCTGTACATGCACCATTGGGATCGCTATAGGAGGTGGCTTACTGGCCACAGCTGAATACTCATCAGATTTGCTGAGCCATTGGGACCAATGGATGGCTGGAAAACAGACGATGGAGAGAGGTCATTCTTCTGAGCTGCAGATTGATGCCTGAATGTAAATGGTATAGTTGTGCTGATGAGCTACACAAATTACTGATATGAGGAACAATAGAGATAAGGGAGGGCTTCTTTACCTCATGATCAAGAACAATGGAAGGTGTTTCTCGGGAGGCTGAATCCCAGATAACGGGTGTGGATTTCACAAAAGCTTCAGGGACATTTTGGTAGCTTAACAAATCTCCAGCACTCAGTGAACATAGATGAGACGTTAGCTACCTCTGTGGAGGTAAGATAGAGCTATGGAGGGAAGTATGGGAATGATAGAACAGGAGCTAAAAGCAACAGAAGCGCATTTGAAGTCAGTGGATCAGAAGTTGATTCACACGAGACACAGCTTCTAAGCATAATCAGCCTACTGTTTGTATAATACACAGACATTTGGAGGTGGGCGATCATTTTAGGTGGGCAGCAAATATTAGAGCCCTGAGTACCTGTACCAGTTGTTCCAGAACATCATAAATAGACTATACAGTCCTTTACAGCAACAACAATTAGGGTCCAAGATGAAGAAATAGCATTTCAGGATCGTAGAGCATTCTGGTTTCCATCGAGTATTTCTGTAATTCCAAATGTGTCTGCTTGAGACACATGGGTGTTTGCCATGAGAAGAACTGGAATGTGAACAAAAAGTAGTGGGAAATCCCAATCTGTTTAAGGGGAGGACTGAAGGGTATGAGTGACTCCTCTATGGCCTAGCGAAGGGAGATGCTGTCGATAGGAAGGCATTAGTGAAACTGAAAATGGTAGCACTGATGTGTTACAACAAACTCAAAATGTGGTATTGGAACAAGAGGCTGGAATTGTGGGACAGGGGATGAAGTGACAGAAACTTTCCTGCAATGAATGTTGAACTGAAAGTGGATGTGGGAGAGGAGCCCACTTGATGGCCACCCAGCCGCATCACCAATCTTCATATTGTTATAAGAGGGGCTGCTGTTGGAGAGGTGAGGCATTTAGCCCATATATTAAAGTCACCCAAAATAATAATGTTTGTTTAGTCCATGGCCATATGCGTGAGAACTACCAATAAGAGTTCACAAAAAAAGGCATTGACTGGAGTACACAATAAACATAAGAAGACTAAGAAATGGAGATGATTGAAAGTGGCAGGCCAGAATGTCTCGTTTACCTAGTGAATTAAGGTGGAGCTAAGTAGTTTGAAAGAAGACCGGGAAAAAATGTCCAGTACTCCTCCGATGTCATAGGAACAGTTTTTAAGGAGAATGGAGTAACCCGAACAAATAGCAGTAGAGCAAACTGATCTCGATATGTACTACAGTCATCTTTCATAGATACAGAAAAGTCTAATTGGATGTTTGTAAGCTTTAGCATGGCTATCATCTGAACGTTTTTACAAGGATCAAGCATTGATTATAATACTATGAAGTTGCAACTGTTGGTGATTTTATCTCGAGGATGGATGATATCATTAGGCATGTGAGTAATTGAGTAGGTCATGTGAGAAACCAGAAGTTGTCTCACACACTAGTCCCCAGGGATCTGACATCCAGGTGGCCAGGACATGGCCATCGCTTTTGGATCTAGTTCCTGGGAGAGGACCAGTGTGGGAGGATCACTTGGGTGAGGGGTCTTCAGGGAGTGGGACACCGGATGGTGAGACGCGGTATCCCTCCCCCTCTAACACCTTTACCCCATCCTACCAGGTAGGATACGTGGGAACTTTACCTCCCCCCCTTTTCCCTTCACAAACACTTCCACACAGACAACCCGCTCTGGGAGAAAACATACTCACATCTGAGCAGTGCACCCTACTATGGTCAGGCGAAGTCAGGCAATTACTGACAACCACTCACACCTGACTTCCATTAAACTTCCCCAAATGGAAAAAAGGTGGAGCATGAGAACACACTCTGAGCGAGGCAAAGCACACGAAGGAACAGCAGTTTGTAATCGGCAGCTGAACGATAGAGAAAGACGGGAAACAAAGAAGGGTTTGCAAGGAGGGAAATACCGTTGACCTTTTCGGCAAGAAATAGTTACTTTCCAGAAACCTTCCAAGCAGAAAGCATAAGGCCAGGAAACCAGACTGAAGACTCCTGCATTGTGTGATGGAGATACCGAAGGCCCTCCAAGGTGGGGAGGAGCAGCAGCAGCCGGGGTATCGTCATTGGCTCCAAGAACAAAGAAGCATTAGAGAGATCAACACAGCCAGTCAGTTGAGGAGACCGATTCAAGACTGGTCTGTGTTGAAGCCAAGGTTGCAAGGGGCAACATTGTATAACAAGCGCTGGAACAAACATTTTTAAACGCATGTGATGAAAGACGCGAGTAAAGCTAAACTGCTGATGAATGTTTGAACTTGAGGAGGAATAATACGATACTGTTAACAAAGTGGTCCGGCATGTGAGGGTGCTCAATCGAAGGTCTCTGTAAGGTATCCCACCAAGATAAACCAAAACCAAAAGATTGATGAGAATATTGTATGAAGTGAATCGAAGTGGTCCTGCAACGGTTTAAGCAAAATCCATTGCACATTTGAAAGTCTTTGATTTTGAAATCAAGCAGTTCCAAAGTCGAACGAGGGAGACCAAGAGTAAACATTGTTGTACAAAGGGGTCCAAGCCTGTAGGAGGGAGACCCATGATAAATACCGGAAGCGAGAACTTGTGCATGTGAAGATTCCAGTAGAAATGGAACTTTGATATTTGTTTGTTACGACAGGCCCTCTGCAGTAAGAGACTGTTATTGGAAAAGAGACGTTGGCAGAATGCCCTGATTTCCCCGCTTTGAACTGTGTCCTCATGGCAGAGAAGCCAGTGTGTGTGAAGCTCGAACGTGCCGCCTTGCCCAGTGCTAAAAACATGAGGAAAGGAAGCCAACTGCTCAACCGTCCTGACATATTATTTCTTGAACACTTTTCTTTGTTGCATACATTACTGTCCCACACCCTTTTGTATTTAGAAGTAAGTATTTGAAAAAGGTTTATTAGTATAGGTCCTTTTATTTTGACAGAGACTCGGCTAGGACTGCATTATTATTATTTGATCGTCGTAGCTTGCTCCCATCCTTAGAGTTAGGTTAGATAGGCGCTCAACCAACCCACTGAAGTTCAATAAACACCCTTCAACTGAGATCACTTGTGTCTGTCTTAACTGTTTGATACCATGCCTTCCTTACTGTCAGAAGCAATGTTGTTAGCAAGAAACTTGCAAATGGTAGGCAGGGAGGAAGCGATCGAGGAATCTTTATCAATAGGGAGTGGACTGTTGCAAACAGGCTTGCCTGAGGTGCACCCAATGCTCTCTCATCCAGTTAGTTGACTATAAAGACAATTTCCCTTGCATATGACCTAAAAGTGAGAGGCTCCCCCCTCAGTGAGGAGAACAGATGCCGGCTACAGTAAAACCTCAATAACCTCAAGTGATTATTGGGGGAGTCGGAGTGCAGGCTAGCTCCCAGTTTGCAAATAAATCTTCACGGATCTAAGAAGGTGCCAAAATTAGGAGTTAAAAAGCAAAGGTAAGGTAGCCAGGCAGGAGCAGTGCGCTGTAGCGCTCTACAAATAACTCAGCATAAATTATAATAAGAGTTTGCAAATTGATGTACTCCTTGCTATCCTTGTACAATTGACCCACCATAATAACCCCTGAGACATAGGTTGAGAATCCTAGTACTGTCCTTGTCCTCCCCATAATCGTCATTAGGAATTTTTACCAAAAGAAGACTGACACTTTCAATAGCACCATGGTTGCCAGGTTATTATGTTGGTAATCACCACTAATGTATTTCCCAAAGTATTTACACCCTCCGCTGATGGATATAGTGGCTGGAAACCATTTGCAATTGACAGTTATTGGCCTTAAGATAATATGTTGGTCCATACCTCCTACATCTCTTTCTTCACCTTTCCCCTATCTTCATTTCATCTGATTTTCTCCCTCAAATTCATCACTCATTTGTTTTCCTTCATCTTCTCTCTTTAATTTATTTGTGGAAGTTGTGGTTTCAGAGTCTGTGATTAAGATAGAGTTTCTCTGTCATGCAGTTTTCTTTATCTGTTTGGTCAACATCTGACAATAAAACAATTTGCACACATAAAAGGGGAGAGATTTCTCTTGGTTACACATGGTCTGAGATCCCACAAACAGGCACGGGTATTCAGTGTTTGAGAATATATTGTAGATGCCCACAATGAAAAACTAGGATTACAAAGAAGAGTTGTTTCCTTCCAATAGCTCAAAATTAGTGACTGGTTCCTTCACCCATCTTGGCCAGTCTTCTCAAGACAGAGGTGGCAATACAAGGGCCTATCGCAGTCCTTTTGCTGTTAAACACTTGAAAGAACCATCAGTCTTTTAGAGGATTTGTCCTTCTCTTCAAGTGTGGCCAAGTCATGTGCAAATTGAAATACACAGGACTTAATTGGCAGCTGCTTATAGGAATAAGCTAGGAGAATGTTTGCCACTTGCAATGGAGCCAGCATCTTTCACCTTTGTTTTGTCAAATTGCATAACGTTCAGCAGGACCTAGGTTTCATTCTAGCTCGGCTAATGTACAAACCCTTTAAATCAATGGTATTAAGTGCTGTAATAATTGGTGTGTTTATTATCCGATTAACTTGCCGAGCAAACTTTCTGGCTGCTTACATGAATCGCTTTCCACAGAAAACAAAGTTTGTAATTGCCAATAAATTGACACGCCCCATAAGTAAGCTTCAAACCTTCTGTGCCTCAGAACCATACACTGTATTTCATTGGGACACACACATATATGCATGTAGTTCAGATGCTTCTTCAGTTAACGAGAAACTGCAACTTGTTAGACAAAGCATTCTAAGATTCTACTTTGACAGAATGGATTCTATGCAAATGTCGGACGATTTTTCTTGGATCTAGTGTAGATGAACATCAATCAATCAACAACCTATTTTGGATTTCTCCATTAACATTACACATAAAAAAATCATAATCAAACAGACAAATACTCACTACATCATAGAACCCACTTTAAACTTCTAGATCCAAGCTTAAAAGTTTAAAACAGACAGTCTTATGTACTTCATGGCGGGGTTAAGCATAGATCTATTCACCCATATAGTTCAAAATATGTAGTCCCAAGTCCAATGCTCTTTTTAAAAATTCTGCCATATCATACAAAAAAAGAGTTGCCTCAGAGTTTAAAACAATGGGCATTGCTTCCTTAATAGCCCTACTATTATTACTCCTAAAATGTGGTTTTAGCCATTCCTTTCTCAAGTCATGTTACGTAGACAGATAAAAAGAAAATGGGCCAGATATCCATCAAACCCTTTCTTGCACCCACCAGACCCGTTCATCTAACTCAGCCTTTTAGACAGAGGCTATGGCCCTCATTACGACCCTGGCGCAAAGCGAAAAACGATGGCGGTAAACGATTACCGCCATCGTCTTCCGCTCGGGCCGATTACGACCCGTGACCGTAAACTACGATGTCACTAGCGGCATCGTAGCTAACGCTGCCGCTGACTGCGCCAAGGGCGCGCGCACGCGAACATCCACACCGTACTTAGCGCCATGGCGGAAAGGTGCGGGAATGCCGACCCAAGCGGACATGCCCCTAACGCCATCACCCAGGCCGTTAAGTACCTTACCGCCATGGTGCAAATTACGCCATCACGAACCAACCGTAAAGGGCCATGTAAAGTGAATGCAGCTGCCACAGGTGCACAGAAACAGCACAGGTGAAGGCAATACAGACACAGGAAGTACAAAAAGAGCACACCCCACCCCTTCCCACACCCAGTCACACTCCACAATGATACCAATAGGACTAGCAATGTTGGGGCTGGAGGACCTGATAGCAATGCGAGTGCTACAACAGCAACTACAACAACCACAACTACAACAACAACAACAACAACAACAACAGGCTGCACAGAGGAGACGCAGGAGGAGAAGGAGGGCAAGGCAGGCCCAGCAAGCCCCACCAGCACAGCCAGTGCCACCACGCAGGCAGCCCCCAATCCCACGCATCAGACCCAGCCCATTCAACCTCACCGCTGAGCAGATCCACACCCTGTACCGACTGGACCGGGACACCATCACCACCATTGTGGACATGATACACAACGACATCGTCAGCATGATTGATACACCCACTGCCACCCCCCCCTACTGAAGGTAGTGTCCGTGCTCCACTTCCTGGCCACAGGCACCTACCAGCACACAGTGGGGCACTTGCATGGCATATCACAACCATTATTCTCGCGTACACTGATGCAAGTGCTCAATGCCCTCCTCAAGCACAAAGATGACCACATCTCATTACCACGGTCTGCCCAGGAGATTGCCAACACCAAAGTGGGTTTCCATGCACTGGCCGGCATACCTGGTTGCATTGGTGCCATTGACTGCACCCATGTTGAATTGGTGGTCCCACATGCCATGGAGGTACCGTACCGCAACCGTAAACATTTCCACTCAATCAACGTGCAAATGGTCTGTGACTCCAACAGGATCATCACACATTGTTGTGCCAGATTCCCCGGATCAACCCATGATTCTATGGTCCTTCGGAACTCAACAATACCACGCTACATGGAGCGGCATGCAGGCCCAAGATCCTACCTACTCGGTGAGTCTAATGACATGAGCATGGAAATGCAAAGTGGGTGTTGAATGACGTACCAATGCATATTACATCTGGCAGATACAGGGGGGTGGGTGCAACTAGCAGTACCCAGATCATTCCCTGTGGCAGCACTGACGTCAACAGAGAAGTGTACACATCATGCCTGACCTAATCATCCCAACATGTGAATGAAAGTGCATCCCAAAAACGACACAACCATTTGCAAGTGCATTGTGCAAATTGTGGCCGCATTGACCCTAACGAATAACACCAACATGCACGTCACCATGCACCAACTACTGAAAGGCCTGTCCCCCACAACTGCGCACAAAGGAGGCACATGACAGACAGGGACATCAATGCACCACTACAAGACCCACAAACTGTCCCCATTGACACCAGTAATGCTCACTGGGGTCATAATGAGCCAGACATCGATGTTGCTATCATGTGAGCTTCAAGCTCACAGGACACGTGCAAGGTCACATGAATGACGGCCTGAACGGACACAGTGGATGGCCACTCACAAGGCAATCGTCCCCCCTGCATTGTGTTTTAGCACGCAAAACGCGCGCCCTGGGAGCCTGGGTCGGGATATTCCCTTGTGACATCTTATATAAAAAGGAGACATCGCCACGGCCACCGCCTGAGTTGGCGATGTATGCAATCACCGGGGTGACAGGGGGTTCATGAGGAAAGGAGGGCCATGTAGCGCGGAATGCGGCACGGAGCCGATAGTATTGTAAGATCTCAAGTGCAGACCCGGAGTGGCTCGGTTTCCATGTCTGGGGGTATATAAACCTGCCTTCGGATAAAAGTCTGTCAGTGCTTGGTAACTAGGTTCCCCCAGTGACGGGCTAGAGCAGTGTCATGTGTGGGCTCCAGTCCAGGGAAGGCCCACACAGGGAGCCATTTGTAATATGGGGGGGATTCCGCTGTTTGGTGCAGCAGTCGCTTCCAGGCCCGCAAGGTGGTCCCTATTGGATCGATGGGGGAATCAGGTGCATAGTGTTGGTGTAAAATAAGGGTAATTATGTTAACACCGGCTGCAACCAGGGTCTCCACCTTAACATGTGGGCGGACTGGAGAGCCGGGGTACCAGTGCGTGGCGTGTTGGGCCTGAGCAGCTGTCCAATAGAGTATTAGGTCAGGAATCGGAGAACCCCCCTTGTTTGTATGGGAGGGCCATATCGGACCATTTCTTGCGCACTGCACCGGAGTGCCACAGGAACTGTGCGCATGATTTATGTAGTCCTGTGAAGTATTTCCCCCAGGACCATATGGTTATGTTACCGAAGGTGTAGAGCAGCTTGGGGAGCAGGACCATTTTGATGAGGGAGAGCCTACCGGCCAGTGACAACGTGAGAGAGCTCCAGTGTACCATTTTCGTTTCAGCTAGCTGTGCTATGGCCAGGTAGTTATCTGCAAGGAGAGTGGGCTTTTCTAAAGACACTTGCACTCCCAAATATCGGTTTCGATCTGGGGACCAGCAGAGAGGGTATTCGGTGGCTGGTTGTTGCGTGGAGTCTGTGAGCGGAAAAACCTCGGACTTAGAATAATTAATTGTGAACCCTGAGAAGGTGCCTATGCGTGTAATGTCTCATAGAATGGGGTTAAGGTGGGTGGTGGGGTCCCTGATGTACAATAACACGTCATCTGCATAGAGAGATATGATTTCAGGAGTATCTTTTAGTCTTATCCCCCTGCAGGAATGGCGTGCTCGGATGTGGTCCGCCATTGGCTCTATCACTAGAGCGAAGAGGATCAGGGAGAAGGGGCAACGCTGGCGAGTGCCCCTGCAGAGCGTGAACAGGGCTGATGTGAGGGAGTTGACGCGCACCCTGGCTACGGGGGAAGTGTAAAGTAATTTAATGTAGGTGTTGAATGACGTACCAATGCATATTACATCTGGCAGATACAGGGGGGTGGGTGCAACTAGCAGTAGCCAGATCATTCCCTGTGGCAGCACTGACGTCAACAGAGAAGTGTACACATCATGCCTGACCTAATCATCCCAACATGTGAATGAAAGTGCATCCCAAAAACGACACAACCATTTGCAAGTGCATTGTGCAAATTGTGGCCGCATTGACCCTAACGAATAACACCAACATGCACGTCACCATGCACCAACTACTGAAAGGCCTGTCCCCCACAACTGCGCACAAAGGAGGCACATGACAGACAGGGACATCAATGCACCACTACAAGACCCACAAACTGTCCCCATTGACACCAGTAATGCTCACTGGGGTCATAATGAGCCAGACATCGATGTTGCTATCATGTGAGCTTCAAGCTCACAGGACACGTGCAAGGTCACATGAATGACGGCCTGAACGGACACAGTGGATGGCCACTCACAAGGCAATCGTCCCCCCTGCATTGTGTTTTAGCACGCAAAACAGTACATGAGAGCCATAAACACATACTGGTTGCACAGTGTAAATCCATAACCACAACTCCAATTGGTGCACAGTAACAGTCAGAATCAAGGCATGGTTGTGCGTCATGTTCACATATCAATCTCGTGCCTGACACATTCTTTTCTCACATTTTACAGGTGATGCGGGCTATCCCCTGAAGAGGTGGCTCCTCACACCAGTCCGGAACCCATCGAACCAGCATGAGGAGGACTACAACCATAACCATGCACGTACCCGTGTGGTGATAGAGCATGCTTTTGGCCTACTGAAGGCACGTTTCCGCTGCCTCAGCAGGTCTGGCGGGGCACTCCTGTACCGCCATGAGAAGGTTGCAAAGATCGTCATGGCATGTGTCATGCTACACAATATGTGCATCAGACGAAACGTGCCTCTGCCCCCTGACGCAGAACCACAACCACCTGATGATGGGGATGATGATGATGGGGATGGGGCAGCACCTCAGGGAGGCAGCGATGCACAGGAGGGCCATATTATGCGTCAGAATGTCATTGACCGATACTTCTAGCACACACAGCGAGTGTGTGACATATGGATGGCACTTGGGGCACTGTGTGTGTCTGGTATGTCAACACTGTGGACTGTAACAATAAAGCACACATACGCAATGAGCAATGTCCACACTTTTAGTTTGTGAGAAAAGAAAAAGTGTATTGTACTACTGAATAGGCATAACAGTACCCCTCCCCCTCCCCCCTGCACACTCCACACACCCAATACCCCCCTCCCCCTCCCCCCTGCACACTCCAACACACCCAATACCCCCCTCCCCCCTGAACACTCCAACACACCCAATACCCCCCTCCCCCTCCCCCTGAACACTCCAACACACCCAATACCCCCCTCCCCCTCCCCCCTGAACACTCCAACACACCCAATACCCCCCTCCCCCTCCCCCCTGAACACCCTGCAAACATGTGACAGTGCCCGTGGTGAAGTGAGTATAGTTCAGCACACTATTGACTGCCCCCTCTCCCGGAACCTGGGGCCCCCCTGCCTGTGCTCCTCAGGGTCCTGGATGACCTGCGGACGGGAGAGGCTTGTGCTGAACTTGCAGCCGAGGATGTACCGGGCTGCTCAGTACGGCATGTGTCCAGAATTGTCTGGATGAGCTGGCTCATCATCTGCCGCCCTGCAGCAAGTTCGGTGCAAATGTCCCTGCTGGCAGTTTGGATGGCAGCCCTGATGCCATCAGCACTCCTCTCCATGGCTGCACTGGTACTTACACATTCTGCTACATGCTGCGTGAGGAGTGTGCCCAGTGCTTCCTGCCTGTTGGCAATCTGCTCCAGCGACAGATGGAATTCTGGCCCAATGGGGGGTGCCAATGGGGGACCAATGGGACTACTCCCATCTTCCACAACTCCCACTGGGCTTGGAGTTGCTGGCCATGAATTAGCTGGCGATGGGCCCAGGGTGTCATCTCCATGATGGCTGATTGGGGATAGGTGTGGTGAGTGCAGTTGTGTGTTGTGGTGAAGTCCGGTGTCATCCTCCACATCACTGTCGGAGCAGGCAGCGATGGCTGCAGTCTCTCCAACAGTACTGCTCCCTGCTGACGCATTGCCCTCAGTGGGCAACAGTGGGTGTGGTTGGGCTGCAGGTGCTGTCACGACCCCTTCCTCGGGGGACTTTGCTGCCCTGGGCTCTTCAGCCTGGCGTGGATTCTGCCTGGGTCCAGCAGAGGTGGATGCATGGTTCCCCTCTCCCACTTTCCTGGCCTTCTTGGCTGGGGTGCTGGTGCTGTCGTCCCTGCCAGTGTCCGATTGCGAGCCTGTGGTGGAGCAGAGGAGGGTGACTGTTATTGATGGTTTAGCCGACATTGAGCAGGCATTGTGAAGAGTGAAATGGATAGATGGTGGAGTTAGTAGCCCGTGACATACAGGTTGCCTCCCTTTAGGTTCGGTTTTGCATGCAGGTGTGTGTCTGCCTACTGTACAGTGTACATGCTGCATGTGCGCAGGGTGTGGCTCATCTGCTGATGTGTTGCGTCTGCCACATTGTGATTGTCACGTGCAAGTGTATCAGGGTGTCTTGCAAGGCTGGATATGAGGCACCTACCTGTGTCTCCAGATCTCGGGGCCCCTCTCTCCATCTCGCCGACACCTTCGATGCACTCAATGCCAATCAGAGAGGCACATGTCTCCTCCCATGGCTGCATCTTCAGTGGGGAGTCTGCTCCCCCGCCAGTTCCCAGGGCCAGGTTACGGTTGGCAGACATAATGCCCCGGACCCTGATCCGCAGGTCGTCCCATCTCTTGCGGCACTGTTTGGAGGTGCGTGGGGTGGTTCCAACAGCACTGACACGTTGTGCCACAAGTTCCCACACCTCCTTTTTGCGGCCTATGGCTGTTCGGGTCATCTCATTGGAGAAGACAACATCAGCCTTCTCCTGGAGCGTGTCTGCAAGCATTTGCAGTTCCTCTCGACTGAAGCGCTCCTGCCGCTGCCTGTCACATGCCTTCTTGACAACTTTAGGCATGGTTGGCTGTGGAAATGGGTGGGTTATGGGAATGTCAGGGTTTGAGGGTTGGTTGTGGTGTGGTTGGGTAGGATGGCAATGGATTGTGTTTTTTAAGATGGCCGCTGTGCTGTTTCCCGTTCCGCCGCGATTACGCTATTTCCGGTTCCGCCTAATTGCGGTCACCGCTGATTACGGTGACCGCTGACTACGGTCGGCGCAATGATGGGTAGCGGTAGGTCACCCTGCGCTGTTAACGAGGGCGGTAAGGGCTGTTTACGGCATGGCGTAGTTTACGTTACCGCCATGGCGTAATGCTCGTGCGCGATGGGTCGTAATGTGGCGCTCTTATCGCCATCGGACCATGGCGTTAACGCTCATTACGCCATGGCGGTAATTTCAATCACTTACCGCCTGAGTCGTAATGAGGGCCTATACATTTAAACATGCCAAAACCAGCAGCCTTCTGCCTGCTGGTGAATGTATTTCAGTAATTGGGCCTGCACCTAACTAAAAGGTTTTCAAATTAGAATACCAAGCCTGCGAGGATAAGGATTTGAAATGTGCCACCTCTAACTCAAAAGTCTTTCCCTTTGACCAGGCAAGAATGCTTGCCTTAGCTTGCTCTAATGTACCTGGCTCTAAGTTTTCCCCAGATCCTGACAGAATCTCATGCCATAGGCTGTTCCCGGTTCTAAACCACTCATGTTTCACCACACTCACCGAGGCCTCCAGCTCTATAAATCCGGAAACCACACTATAATGATCTGCAAAGCCTAATTTAAGCCTTGCTAAGAAATTATGACCTGAAATCCTAGCTCTACCCTCAAGGCGCCACTTGGACATCCAGGCGTCAAACCATGGACATCCAGGCGTCAGACCAAACAGTTGTCTCAAATAACAATTTATAACTACCTCCAGAGATTTGCAGTCCTGGTGTCCCCAGACTTTGCTTCCATATAACGTTAATGATGCAACATTCAATTTAAAGTCATTCAGACACCTATCCAATTTTCTGGCCCCATACAGGTCGTAAAATCACAATAGGCTCCTTAAACTAAGTACAGTTCTTTCTGCCTGATATTTTATTTGGCTAGACCAACCACCTGTTCTAGAGAACAATAGGGCAAAATACAAATATGTGTCTACTTCTTTCAATTGTTCGCCATTTATATTCCAGCTACAGGGTTTGGGTCGCTTACCAAAAATCATAATATTTGATTTATTTGTATTTAATTCTAGTCTGTTATTCTCAAAGAATGTATTAGCATATACTAAACCCAATTTGAGGGAGCTCTGAGTAAGACCTAGTAACACAGTATCATCCGGGTACAATAATGCACTCTACTCCACCCTACCCAATTTGGGGCAGAGAATTCTGCCATTGGCTTTGCCAGGGTCAAAGTCAGCCATCAACAATTTAAACAGCAAAGAAGGCAGTGGACAGCATTGTTTTACCCCCTTGTTGGTGTTAAAAAGGGGGGTACTTCCCCCTGAACTTTTTTTTGAAACTTTTATTTTTGTTGGCAGAGGTTTACAACAGACACACACGCCGATGCGTATGATACATGCAATGAGTTCACGATAAGCAGTGCAGGGAAAGAAGAAGATAAACAAAAAACCACAACAGACAGTAACAGAATGCATGGAGAGAAAGCAAAGTATGATGATTCATGACAGTCAGGTATTTCCAGGTGGGGGCGGAGACAAACCGCTTTTGGAAGTCTTTTCCCCTTGGCTGTTGAGGTAGCTATTAAATGTGGTCCATATATTCTTAGGGCGGGAATGAGTGGGGAGCATTATGAGGTACTCCTCTTCGCAATTACGGGACCATGTAAGCAGGCTTAGCCACTTCTGGAATACCTCCAGCTTTGAGGTATGCATTTCTTAGCCACCATACAACTTATGCTGAGGAATTTAGCCATGCGTCTGGAATCATCTGTTTCCCAAACCCCGAACAGGGTCCCCAGTGGATCAGGGTCAATTATAGTGTCAATTATCTCAGCAAGTGTCTCTAGAATTTTCCCCCAGAATTCTCCCAATTTATGGCAAGACAAAAACATGTGAAGGTGATCCGCATTTTCCACCCTTCAGCGGGCACATGCATGTGCGACGACATGGGCAAACTTAGAGATCCTGTGGGGGGTATAGTACAACCTGTTCATTAATTTGTACTGCATGGCTCGATAGCGGAAGTTGAGGGAGGCCTTCTGAGTGTGTAAGCACATTTTTTCCCACATTTGGTCTGGTACTCCATACCCAGTTCCTCTGCCCATTCCAAGCGCGCCCTGGGAGCCTGGGTCGGGATATTCCCTTGTGACATCTTATATAAAAAGGAGACATCGCCACGGCCACCGCCTGAGTTGGCGATGTATGCAATCACCGGGGTGACAGGGGGTTCATGAGGAAAGGAGGGCCATGTAGCGCGGAATGCGGCACGGAGCCGATAGTATTGTAAGATCTCAAGTGCAGACCCGGAGTGGCTCGGTTTCCATGTCTGGGGGTCTATAAACCTGCCTTCGGATAAAAGTCTGTCAGTGCTTGGTAACTAGGTTCCCCCAGTGACGGGCTAGAGCAGTGTCATGTGTGGGCTCCAGTCCAGGGAAGGCCCACACAGGGAGCCATTTGTAATATGGGGGGGATTCCGCTGTTTGGTGCAGCAGTCGCTTCCAGGCCCGCAAGGTGGTCCCTATTGGATCGATGGGGGAATCAGGTGCATAGTGTTGGTGTAAAATAAGGGTAATTATGTTAACACCGGCTGCAACCAGGGTCTCCACCTTAACATGTGGGCGGACTGGAGAGCCGGGGTACCAGTGCGTGGCGTGTTGGGCCTGAGCAGCTGTCCAATAGAGTATTAGGTCAGGAATCGGAGAACCCCCCTTGTTTGTATGGGAGGGCCATATCGGACCATTTCTTGCGCACTGCACCGGAGTGCCACAGGAACTGTGCGCATGATTTATGTAGTCCTGTGAAGTATTTCCCCCAGGACCATATGGTTATGTTACCGAAGGTGTAGAGCAGCTTGGGGAGCAGGACCATTTTGATGAGGGAGAGCCTACCGGCCAGTGACAACGTGAGAGAGCTCCAGTGTACCATTTTCGTTTCAGCTAGCTGTGCTATGGCCAGGTAGTTATCTGCAAGGAGAGTGGGCTTTTCTAAAGACACTTGCACTCCCAAATATCGGATTCGATCTGGGGACCAGCAGAGAGGGTATTCGGTGGCTGGTTGTTGCGTGGAGTCTGTGAGCGGAAAAACCTCGGACTTAGAATAATTAATTGTGAACCCTGAGAAGGTGCCTATGCGTGTAATGTCTCATAGAATGGGGTTAAGGTGGGTGGTGGGGTCCCTGATGTACAATAACACGTCATCTGCATAGAGAGATATGATTTCAGGAGTATCTTTTAGTCTTATCCCCCTGCAGGAATGGCGTGCTCGGATGTGGTCCGCCATTGGCTCTATCACTAGAGCGAAGAGGATCAGGGAGAAGGGGCAACGCTGGCGAGTGCCCCTGCAGAGCGTGAACAGGGCTGATGTGAGGGAGTTGACGCGCACCCTGGCTACGGGGGAAGTGTAAAGTAATTTAATGTATCCGATCAGGGCATGGCCAATGCCCTTCGTCTCCAGCACCAGCCATTTATACTTCCAGGACACCATGTCGAATGTCTTCTGGGCGTCGAGCGTAACCGCGACGGCGTGCGCGTCCTGGTCAATGCGAGACATCACATTAATAGCCGCCTGATGTTATGGAGGTGGACCTCCATGGTACAAAGCCTGCTTGGTCTTCATGGACCAGGTGCGTCATAAATGGGAGGAAACGATTTGCTATCACCTTGGCGAAAATCTTAGTGGGCCTCATTACGACCCGGACAGTAAGGGAATACCGGTACCGGTAAGGGCACTGGTGCCGGCAATCCCTTACTGCCCTATTCCGAGGTCCCTTTGCGGGTCCTGCCTTAACGCCTGGTTTTACCAGGCGTTAAGGACAGGACCCGCAAAGGGACTTCCGAGCTAATAACGGTACTGCAATTAGCTGTACCGTTATTAGTGCCTTCCCCATTCCCATTGAGCCCTATGGGGGCTCAAATGGGGAAGGGCCATGGTGAATGGGGAATTACCGCCCCCGCCAACCTTGGAATGGGGCGGTAATTGCTCCATTCACCATGGCGGAATCGGTAAGGTTTTGGAGGCAACCATGTCGCAAATAGCACCATGGTTACCGCCTGAGTCGTAATGAGGCCCAGTGTCTAGGTTCATAAGAGAAAGTGGCATATATGACCCACATTCATCGTCGGAGCGACTCGTCCCAAACTTCTAACAGCTTGGGGGCCAATATGGCTATGTGCTCCTGGTAAAATTCCGCAGTGAGGCCGTCAGGACCCGGGGCTTTACCCTTAGGCAGGTCAGAAATGGCCTTGACTATCTCATCCATAGTGATCGGGGAGTCTAGTTGGTCTCTGGTGGAGGAGGAGACACACGTTGTGGGTATTTGATTGAGTAGATCCCGCATATGTTGTTCAGAGTGTTCGGGTGCTGGGAATATAGGGTTGTATAAAATTCAGCCAATATGTCCAGTATGCGTTGGTCCGACCACTGTGGGATGCCGTGATCGTCCTTAATGGAGGCGATCTGGGCATGGCCCCATTCCCCTCTCATGAGATTCGTGAGCGTTTTACCAGGTCTATCATCCTCGCTGTATTTACGAGCCACCTGGGGGCGACTGAAATATTGGAATTCACTGGTTGCAAGTGCCTTGTATGTCTGGAGTTCATCACCAGTGAGGGTGAGTTTAGCGGGGTCAGCCGCGATCGAGCATTCCTGTTCCAGCTCGCGTAAATTGGCTTCAGAGCGACCAAGTGCAACTCTAATCCTTTTTAGGACTCCAGCTTCTCTGGATATGGACATCCCCCTGATATACGCCTTGAAACCGTCCCATCTGATGCCAATGGAGGTAGCTTGGCCGGTGTTATGCTCAAAGAAGGACTCGATGTCTGCAAGTATGTCAGCCTTGAACACAATGTCCTTAAGGGCCGATGATTTAAAACGCCATGTGTTGAATGTCGGGATAGGTGTACCCAGTTGTATCGACATGGTAATCGGGGCGTGGTCAGAGAATGTGCAGGTTAAAATTTGTGCCCCCTCCACCCTGCCCATCACTGCGCTAGATACCAGGAACATGTCAATTCTGGATGAGCTGTCGTGGTCCGAAGAGTAATAGGTGTATTCGCGCCGGTGAGGATTCAGTGTCCTCCAGGCGTCACGAATATTGAGTGTCGCGCTGTGACTATGTAGTCTACGTGCTGTGCTTGGCAGGGGTCGGACCAAGGTCCCGGTCCTATCCAGGTCAGTGTTCAATGCTAGATTCATGTCCCCACCCCATATGATGTGGACTCCAACATAACCCAGCAGTATGGTTGCCACAGTGTCTACAAATTCTGGGGAATCTATGTTGGGGCCGTAGGTGTTCACAAGGAGGTACTCCCCATTTACTATGGTACAGTGTAATGGCATATCTTCCATCGGAGTCAATATAGCTCTTGTGTAGGGTAAATTTAATGGATTTGTGGATCATCGTCGACACGCCTCTAGCTTGAGTGGAATAGGTGGTAAAATATCTATTGGGGCCCCATGATGGTGCCATGCTCCTCACCAGACGGCCCGTGGAGTGTGTTTCTTGCAACAGCAGTATTTTGCAGCCTTGTCTATTAACTTAGGCCATAATCTTGCGAGCTTTGGTGTAGTTGCTCAATCCCTGGACATTCCAGGACATTATGGTAGTGTACATTTCACTCGTCTAGGTTACTTCCCAGCACAGCCATCGTGACATGCATTTGCAATTTATGTAGTCGCTTGCGAGACACCTCAACATAGCGCGTTCTGTCAGTCCACCTCTGCCATTTCCAATGTAACACCCCAGAACTACCCCTCCCTCGCTGCCCAGTAATAACCAGCGGCGCCCATTCCCTCCCACTCTTGCCCACCCTTAACATCCCTCAAACAATAGGTGTCAGCAGGCAGATCCCAACGTGGAGCGGCCACCCCACCAACCGAACATTCTAACATAAGTTTGCAACTGCGGTGGTGTACGCCGGTGCCGTGTTGCCTCTAGAACAAGAAGGATTATTGAAGTACCGCAAGCCAGGGCACATGAGGTCGACTTTGTAGATTCTTAGATCGTGGTTTTTCCCTTAACGAGCATATGGGCCAGCGGATGGACAACCTGCGCGAACAGCACAGGCCCAGTATTCACGGTCAGCTCATCCAGAGAGGTACAGCACGCTTAGAGGTTGGGCCAGTGTACTTCATAGGTAAGCTGGATGTCCCAAACCGGCTTCAAATTTGGGGTGTGCAACATAGCAGATCAAACAAGCAGAGTAGGGGTAGCAAGAGCGCTGAAGACTCAGGAGGCAAACCGGGCCGGGTCAGTCATTGTCCATGTCCATGTGTTCCCCATGGGGGGCATGGACCGGTATCTGTGCATCAATGAACTTCACGGCCTCCTCCGGAACTGTGAAGAAGTATAATTTCTATTTGAATGTGAATTTCAGTCATGCCGGAAATAGTATTGCATAGGGAATGTTTTGTTCTCGTAACATCTTCTTGACCCCCTGGAACTGGCGCCTCTCCTGCTGCACCCCCACTGAGAAGTCGGGGAAAATCCTAATCGCCTGGGGGCCCAGACGCAACTCCCCCTTTTCTCGGGATGGGCGTAGAATAAGGTCCCTATCTCTGTAATTGAGTATTTTGGCAATGATGGGTCTGGGAAAGAAAATCTCTGGGTGCAGGAGGCGGTGACAAGGCTCGGTGAGCGTGCTCCACGGTAAAAAAAGGCGAAAGAGCAGGGTTGTCAAGCAGTTCCTTTAATAGATCTTCCACCGCCAGTTCCATGCGGCCCTTGAGGGCATTTTCCGGAACACCAATTACGCGCATATTGTTCCTGCGCAATCTCGACTCCAAATCGTCGCATTTGGCCTTGACCATTTTCATGTCTCGGCTAAGGGAGGTGACAGTGTTCTGGACGGTGTGTATGCTGTCTTCATTGGCACTTATTCACATTTCTGCCTCCGTAATTCTGGTGCCAGCGTGGTCTAGCTGGGATCTGAGCGACGCCACGTTAGCAGTTATCGTCGCAAGATCCGGTGCCTGGGCAGGCGGGGGTGAGGCGGAGTCATCCTGAATGGAGGATGCGTGGGCCTAGTCCGATTTAGGCGTTGCTTTAGCAAACTTATCCATGGCCCCTGTCTTGGTGGTACCCCGGGACCTGCTAGACATGACAATATAGGTGGAAGTAAGGAGTTCGCCGCTGGTGGGTGTCCAGGTGTGGTAGTACAGCAGCCACGCAGGGGGTAAAGTGTCAGAGGGGTGCCGCGTGCGTAGGAGCAGTGTCTGACACTCCAGGTGATGTGGTATGAGCTGAGTTCCCAGGGCTCAGAGCCCGCTTCAGTAAGGGACTGGAGCCTAGTGCACCAGCCCAGGCCCTTACACCACAGCCTGAGGCGGTTGCTACTGTGCGAAGGTGGCCTCAGGCAGGATCTGCAGTTAATGGACCTGGAGATGAGAGGTGTGTAGAGGGGCGGCGGGGCTGCAGGGGCACAGCAGCACATCCAGAAGGGCACAAGTAACAGTATGTGAGTGGGCCCCCAGCACCCACCTCCCAGCCCTTAGGGCGGCTGTCATCCGATGGCAGTCTGACAGAGGAGCAGCTCCTCGCAGGTCCCGGGCTCCCTCCTCCCAGCCCCGGAGAGGGCGGGCGCCAAGGGAAGCAAGTGGAAGAGTGTGCCGCGGGCCGCGCGCAGAGGCCAGCCCCCACAGAGCGCCGCACACAGGTGACGTGGTGGCTGGAACCAGGGCAGGCAGCCAGGCAGGCCCCCCGCACGGCCCCCCAGAGGCGACGTGTGCAGTGGCCGGCCACGGGAAGGTCCCAGCGCTCCTCGCGAGGGGCCGCAGCAAAGCAGATCACCACGGCCAAGCAGTGAGGACAGCGGGAAGGTGGCGCAGGGTGGACCAGTGCGCATCAAGGCTCCGCCAGGTGCAGGATGATGCTGGGGCGGGGGTCACCCCCAGCATCGCCACAGCAGGCGTGAGGAAGAAGACAGGCAGGGAGTCGCCTCAAAACCGCGCATCCGAAGTGCGCTCCGCCGTCGCCGCAGGAGCGGAAAGCCAGGGCTGTGTGCCCTGGTGGGTGATTGCTCGAGGGGCAGTAGGCAGGACAGCGGCTGGTCCCCTTTGTGAAGCCACACGGCCCAGGCCGCACACAGCAGGCAGAACGTCCAGCGGCCGTAACACAAATCCCAGACGTCGATTTCAAGCAGAAAATCACACGTACGTGTAGAGCAGAGTGTCGGGAGCAAGCCTGGGGAGTGATGGCCGGGAATATAAAGGATGTCAGCCGATGTTTGCGGATGAAGGCAGGCAAGGCACGGAGCTCACAGGCTAAGCAGCCATTTTCTGGGCTGCTCAACAGCCCCCCACTTCCCCCTGAACTTGTACAACGTACCGCCGCCTTTGTATCCCTATAACAGACTTGAATCAATTTCAAAAACCTTAATGGAAACCCCATTCTATCCAACTTATACCATAGAGCCGCCCTGTCAATTGAGTCAAAAGTCTTCTCAAGATACAGGAAGGCTGCATACAAAGTTCCCCTAACCTGGCAACATTTACGAATAATTGAGCTCAAGGCAAAGCAATGATCAATGGTAAAAAAAAAAACACGCCTGAAACCTGACTGGAAATATTGCTAAATATTGTTCTTAGCAACCCAGTCCTCCATCCGAGACATTTTGAAGGAGATGTCCAATAGGGAAATGGGTCTGGAACAATTTGGGTCATCAACCGCACCCTAGTTACAAATCAGGACAATTATCCCGCACGTCCAGAAGGCAGACACCTCAGCATCCTCTGCCACAATATCAAATTGCCTGCCCAACAGGTGCCCACCATTCTTAAAAACCTACAAGTATGTCTGAATTCAACCCATCTGGGCCTGTGGCTTTGCCGCGTTTCATTTGGCCGATGGCCTCTAGGATTTCTACATTTGTAAACTTTGTTTCCTCATTGAGGTCATCCACTCTACCGTGAGGGACACTTTGAAACTTGTCAAAAGAAATCCCTTAAAAGTGCGACATCCAAGTATCTTTGATGATTGCCCATTCATGGGGTTTCTGACCCATGTCTCTACCTTTCAGTACCCATTTCCAAAATAATGTATGGTCATTATTGGAGACCGCTGTTGCTAAGAAATACCAGAGTCTCTATATAAGCTTGTTTTTTGTTTTTAATAAATGTCTTAAATATTTTTTGTGCTTATGGATTTTGCCTGACAGATGTTTCCCACACCTGATTGCATTGTTCAAGATACCCTTCTGTTTCCTGCAATCAGTGTCAAGCCATGGAGCATGTACGTGAGAAGAGGATACATCCTTTAAATTGCCCTTATATCCTCCACCTAGTTTACCACAGATCTTATCAGCCAAACAGGAGAATTTGACTACCAGCTCCTCTCCCTTGACTTCATTAGAGAGCATTACATTCCGGATAGCTGAGATGTCGTCCGAAGCTGGATAATTTCCCACTTGCAAGCAACTCTCCCTGTCCTCTGTACCGTTAACCAGTGGCTGGGTACTGAATTGATCAACAAATTGGATCAATGGGTAATGATCACTAACCTATCATCCAATCATCCACCCTAAAATCTCTAAACTGTTTAAAAAAGAAAAACAATCAAACAAAATATAATCTAAAATTGAGGAATAGGTCCCTCTTCTAAACGTTTCCTTGGGGAGGGTATAGCCATATATTCATCCATTCAATTACACCAAGAGAAACTCTTCCATCATGTCGGCCAGCTGACTAAGCCCGCTGCCCCCCTGGTCCGTAGTATCGAAAAGAGCGTTTCTCCCAGGAACCCAACGTGAATCTCCCACAAAGTGTACTTCATTGTGTCTCTTGTGCAGGGGACCAAGTTTAATATTCAAATCACCCATGATAAGTAAATTACAGGTTTCCCCCTCGGCAGAGACTTGAGCTAAGACATCTCTCAATTCCCTTAACATAATAACATCTTATTTTGGCAGTGAATAAATGTTTACCACAAATATCTTGGAAACCGGCCTTCAGACCGAACTCAATGAATGCTATAACCATAGATTGTCAATTGGAATAGCACCTGCTTTTACGTAAATTGTTCTGCACACAGACCAGGATAGTTAAACCTCCCTTGTTTCAGCCTCTCACACTTCTCTTGGCGTTCAATGCATACCCATGGAACATTGGGAGAAGAAAGTCAGAAGAAAAAACCTATAAGTTGCTCGTTTAGACAGGACTACTTTAGGTCTAAGCTCACATTTTCTTATGGCTAGGTTAGTCAAATCAATAACACCCACCCCATGCACGTCCGAGGGTGCAGCAACCCCTAATGGTCAATTGCAGCACTTACAGGCAATCTCGGAGGTGGATAATTCAGCCACAATTAACTGATTATACATGACTCATGAATATGACAGTGTTTGGCCTTTACATCAAGACAAATGTCAATTCCCTTCTACGCCAAGACATCTCTGCACTGAATTAGGCAAGCTCGAAAATATTCATTGTTGAAACAAAAACTGATGTTACACCCCCACAATACATACAATCAGAAAGAATACAAACATGGGTAACATTTTTAAAAGAAATATCAGTTAGTCCAAGTGTCTCTTGCATCACCACCAGCAAAGCCCATTTATAGGAATTTGCATACCTTTGAAGGTCACAATTAAGTTCTGTTTCCTCCAATCTCAAATTGGGTCGTGCCCTCATCTGATGATGGAATTCAGCTCTTGCTTCTCACTGGCGGCTTAAACGACTCTACCCTCCAGGCGCTATCTTGGGCCTTTCCAGTTGTGATCTGTGTCAACATCTTTAAGTTCCCAATATCTCCCGAGGGCACCTGACTGTCTTTTTCGGTTGCACTAACAATAGGTAATATGGGAACCACAGGATCCATAACTCCATCAGCGATGATGATTGTTAGATCTTGTACCTATCCAGTGGCATAGTTTGTATTAAACATTCCGTAGCTCATTGTGCGTCCCCCAAATCTGTGGATGCAGGGGCTTCTGTATGGCTTTGATAGGATTTATTAAGGCTGCTTACTAGCCTATCAAATGAATGCCCTTTCCCACACACTCGACCACTTCTAGATCTGGGCAGTTCATGTGGGGGGATTGCCAGACCCCTTGATGCATTAGCAGTATTTCCACAGCATTTCTCTGTCTTCACATTTCTCGGCATCCGTTTAGCCAGCATTTTCAAGGAATTGAGCAAACACTGCCTATCCACAAGTATTTCTTTTCTCTGGATAGATATCAGCTGTTTCAGCTCCCCCAAGGCAGATTCCATCCTCTGCACATGTTGCCATAATGTGTTCTGCATGGCTCTCTCGAAAGTAAATGAGTTGTTGTAGGGAGACTGCTGGGATGTTGACTCGGGACCTCCATCACCTCCTCTTCTTGATCTGTCACACTCAGAGGTGTACCCTCAACCTGCACTGCACCTCAGAGGGTCCCTACAGGTTACTTAGCTCATGATGGACAGTACTTTTTTTACCTTTACTGCCCATACACGGACTGCTTGTATGTACCACACTTCTAACATTTCGACTTGACACCCTTACATTACTCCAAGGGCTGAAAGTTATATTTTTACAGGCATGGACTCCAGAGTATTTCTTAGCTCCAATCCTTGGGGATCCCAAAACAGAACACCCATCTTCACTAAACTCCACTGATACCACCAAGTTCAATTGGTCAGTTTTGTCTGTGGCCTCAGGCTTTAAACTAAAGCAATTTTCTTCATAGAGCCTTTTGATCGACCTCTCGAGAGCCCTTACTTTCGACCTGTTTGATATATAAGGTACTTCTCAGAGGTGCAAGGGGACCCGCAGATGTTCTGACTGAGATATAAGGGATGGATCGTGTGCCATGTCCGAAGCTGGGTCAAGTCCAACTATTTAATCTGCTTCACTCCTTGTAGGAGGCCAAATCTTCTTGCCTCCTCCGTCGCGCTCTCTCGCTCCCCCACCAAACATCCAGGTAATGTTTGGTCACTGTGAAGAGACGCCAGGAGCTCAGAATTGGAGGCTCCAGCCCCCCAACACCTCGCATTCTGTCATAGACTTAGAGCTGCCAGGCAGAGACGTTTCACCAGCGGCAGCAAGGCTTTTCCCTACCTTAGAGCTCCAGAATATCCCCTGATAGGGGGCACCTTCGGGGTGCACTTCTGGCTACGCAGAGACCACCTGATGGTTGTGAAGGTTCCCTAGGACACTTCATTTGAGAGCACAGATGTTTTGCTCGCCTTTGCTTTCCCGACCCCATTGTTTTTAGTTTGTGCTTCAGCTTCGGCTGCAGCTTAGATATTATACAGACTGACCCTCACTGGGCATATTCTAAACCAGGACTAACACAGAGGGCTAGCTTCCTAAATCTATAAGCACTCTGAACTGTATATTACAATTATACAGAGGTGCCACACAACCAAAACCATCTGAGTGACACGCTGCTACCAAACTAACAAGTTTTACAAGCTGTGGAAAACACTGATACTGGGATGAGCTGGGGTGAGCTTCCGCCACCAACTAAAGGGTGCGACTTGCACTCACTGCAGTGGCCTGAGGGCTCACCGCTCCTGCCACCCCACTTATCAGTACAGCAATTGATATCAATTCTGCTTGAGCCTTACGGAGCCATATTAACCTGCTCTCGTTACAAAATCCACACCAGCTGCTAAATGCAGGATAACAAGCAAGCAGAGGGTGCACAGAAACCACAACAGGGGAGCAGAGAGAGCAGGGGAGAGCAGAGGAGAACTTGCACCCTATGACCTACCCATCTGTGCAGCTCCAACAATGGTCAGCTTCTGAGACCCGGTTGCCATGGCTCAATACTGCCTGTAACTGGCACAAACATAGTCTCTCCCGTCCACGATGGTGCTGCTGCAGGAATACCGAATACTGCAGCTTCAACCTCAGGGACTCCAGCACTGCAATCTGCAATCTACCTCTTTGCTCGGCATGACCATCAGATGGTCTTAGAGGGAAGAACCTCAAAACACAAACAACAAGCGTGTCAAGCCGCACCTCAACCAACAAAAGAGCTGAGACTGCTTCCGACTCGCTCTAACCAACTTACTGTAGATAAAGACAGGCCACCCTCCAGAGCCAGAATGATCATTTTGTGCATCCTCATCTGCTTTCCCCAAGTTATTATATCTATCAAACCGACTAAATGGTTGCCCTCGAAGGAGGAGTTGCAGTGTCATTCAAGGAATCTATGCCCTTGGCTCAACTTCTTAGTCCAATTCTGGGTAAAGGCACAGAAGGCTAATTATTTTGTCCACCCCTGTACCCCGAATCCACTGCCATCTGTTTTCTGGCTTTCACTGCCAGTGGACAACAAATACAATGAAACACACTTCTATATGCTACCTCAATACCCCATCATCATCATCATTTTAGGTGACTTGAATCTCTGGCTTGATTATGCCACTAATACTATTACTGCCGATTTGTATACTTCTGTGATCTTTTTGTGCTTTACCCAAATTATCAGCGAGTATGCCTAGATCATGGACAGCATCTACACATGTGTACCCCAGCATTTCTTTTACCACCTCCTTTCCCATTTTCCTGTTGGATTACTTCCTACTTAACTTCTAGATAATATCCTCTAATGAAGTTAATAAGCTCCAATCTCCTTCCTCAATTCAGCGGTTAAAAGCACCAAACCTGACATCTCAGTAGGCCATCTTATTCCACTTCTTTAAAAAAAAAGTTACGCTCAGACGACTCATCACTCACCAGTCAAAATCTTATCAACATCGTCACCAATACTTTTTTTAATTTCCTGGTTGAAGTTAGGGTTTCAAAGCGGTCCTTAGGGCAATCTCACCACTCCCCATGGTTTATTTAAGACTTCAAAGCCATGAAACATGCTAATAGGGAGGCAGTACCATAACGGCAGAAATTCTAGCACTCAGCCAAAAAAACATTCTACAACATTCAGATAAATACATTTGCAAAAGACCCATTTCGGCCAAAACCATTTCGGAGGCCAGTTAACCAATAAATGATACTTGCCTCTAAGACAGTATACTGACTCCTAAGCAATAATATGATAACACCTGCCCCTATGCAAAAATAGGCTTTGCAAAAATAGGCTTTGCAAAAATAGCCCTTTCTACCATCTAGAAAAGCAACAATATAAGGGCACGGTTGGATGCAACCCAAATGTCCTACTTCTCCAAATGCGCCATATCCAGCCACTCTGGAAGACACCATTCTGTTCTTACTCATCTCTATAGAAGATCTACAGTTCTCCTTGTGGATCAGCTTCAGCCCACCTACTACCCTGTAGACACAGCTCCGGCCTTGTTACTTAAACAACAATTTCCAAACCTCAGCCTCACTCATATCAGGCTTAATTAACCTATGTTTTAGGGATTGCCAAATCCCTCCCATCTGAAAATTGAGGCCATCTCCACTCTTCATAAAAACATACTTCAACCCTGCAATCTTCTCTAACTTTAGGCCCATGTAATATGATATGATATGGCATTTATAACGTGCCTTTACACAAGTGTTTCTACGTGTAACATACCATCTTTTCAGTGCTGGCTAAACTAATGGAGAGGATTGTGGTCACCCAACTCCATAGTTTCTTAGACCATCATAATGGTTTTTTCCATTTGCAGTCCGGTGTCTGTCCCAGACATGGGACAGAGACTTTGCAACTGTTTATTGGTATGACCCACTTAGAATGGTGGACCGTCCATGAGGAATGCTCCATTTCATGTTAGACCTATCAGCCTCCTTTGACAGCGAGGGCCATAAAATCCTCCTACAGTAGTTTTCATTGGTGGCCGGGCCATTAGATGGTTTCAGTTCATTCTACAGGAACATTTTCAAACTAGGGGAATTTCGATCCTCGATAGCTTCTCCCTCTTGTGGGTCGTCCCTTTTGACTGTCAGCGAGCCGAGTATTTGTGTAGACCGGCAGCCATTTTGGAATCAGTATGAAGTACCACAATGAGTAGAGAGATCCGATTCTGCTTTTGCCTAATTTGCATAGCTTTCCGAATTGTCTCCTGCAGACCCCTGGCTATGTGGCAGTGAACAAGCTCAATATCCATGCCGTGAGGGTTATTGAGAGGCTTTTTTGTTCTGTGTGTATGACCAATGTTGTAACTCATGCCAGTCTGTGGTGGTGAGTGGCTCCTTAATATCTCTCCGCCAGCAGCTCCTGTGTCTCCCACTTGCTCCCAGCCTGTGTTTCACATTCTCTGTAATAGTGAGAGACTAAAATTGTTTATCTACATAAAAGAGTTGTAGAGTTAGTTGGGATAGGGCCAGAATGTGGCAAAGGGGCTCTAATGGGCCCATGTAAAGACGAAATCCACTGATTATTGTGACAGAGGATCTGTGCTTTCCACCCACTGCCTGCTCCAGGTAGCTCACGGCACTGGCCCTAGCGCCATTGTAACTGGCTTTCCTTGTCTCTATAGAGGAATCCTTAGGTCTTGGAATTAGATAATTGCGCTAATGTCATCAAATCCTGCAGTCATTAAATGTTTTCCTGATCCCATCCGGTTTTTGGAGCGAAGCTGTTTCTATTGTGAATCTTGTGACTTTTTAAGTTGCTATTGTGGATATGTCCTGCAAACTTACTGTCCCCAGTCTGGGCCTTTAACCCAGTGGTAACTGCTACAAGTGAGTGGCCCACTTTGGGGTAGATGCTGGAGTGGTCTTCTTTGCTTGTGAATCATGGAACAAGCAGCCTCACTCTTTATATTTTTGTATGCATAACCTCTTCAACTGCTTGTGCGTCAACAAAATAAACCATATAAAAGAAGATCTAGAATTATGTTATTCAAGTCTGATTTTAGGCTTGAAAGCTTAGACCATGCAAGATGGAAAAAATCAGAGTGGGTGATCAAACTTTATCTATATGCTGTAAAGCACCACAATGACACTCATTGATAGTGCCATAGAAACATTTCAAGTAAGATTATTTTTAATGATCTATGGACAATATAAAAAAAATATCTTCCACACATGCCTACTCTTGCAAACATGAATATAATTCTGTATTTGTAGATACTCACCAAAGTGTAAACAAAAAAATGAATGCTTTTTTCAGAAGGTTTCACTTACTAAATGGTTCTGATTGATAAAAGAAATGTTTACGCTTGACTGTCCATTCGACTTGCCGTGTATAAAAAGGCAAAAGGCACGATGGGGTTGTTTTGTAAAATTCACGATTAAGTTCATAAGTGACAAAAAGCATTGGCTTGAAATGTGTTTACACAGCCGGTGCACTTGTTTTTACACTGCTAAATGCATATGAATACATCAATCTTTTTATACTTTTGACATAAAATCGCATGTTGAGCGTCTTTCTTATTGTTATATTATTATTATAGGATTTACTGAGTTTGACCTAGCTTCAGGAAGCAATTGAGCGCTTTACAAGTCAGGCTGATCTTATTTGTGAGTAATCTTCTTGGCCCTCATTACAAGGTTGACGCCAACCCCATAACACTGTTACCGCTACTTGATATTGCAAGCGGCAGCTATAACGGTTAATCCCCATTTCCATGGTGTCCCATAGGACTCCATGGAAATGGGGGTCACTAAAGCACCGGCACCGTTGCTAATGGTGCCGGTGCTTCAGTGACAACCATTCCAGTAGGGGCCTGAAAACCCAGCAGGTCAAGCCTGCAGGGGGATCCGTGACCCCTGCCAGCATTGTTGTAGTATGGCGTGCCGGTACGTTGCTACCGGCACCCTTATTTCCAGACCGCCATACTTATAAGGAGGCGCATTGTCTCACTGTTGTTTCTTGGATGTTTCTGAAAGATATGACATAAAGGGCGCTTAAGGGAGACAACATATGTCATTTACCAGCCTGCCAAATTTGTGTTTTCAAACACTAATTTGATCATTTGTTATCATGAAAGCCCTAATCTTCTTTCAGAGATGGCGCTTTGGAAATAGGGCGTGGTCTTGTCGAGTGCAGAAGATGTCGACTCCCTATACTCCCGGTTACTGGCAGCTGGTGGTGGTTGGAGCTGCAGTACAAAAGGAATTCAGTGATTAGGGATTGGCGTTCTGCAGATGGACCAGCTAGTCCGATACAACACTTTTGAAGGATCTGATCCAACATGGCCGTTCGTGCTTGCTTCATGGTACTCGACCTGTCTGATTATTATGGCAAGCACTTCGAGGGCACGAGTGCAAGTAGCATACCACTCTATCCATAAAAGAGGATACAGCAGTATGATCTACATGTCACAACACTCCATTATTTCAGCATTGTCTCCTGTTAAATTGTATTTCCTCTGATTATTCCTTGATACGACTTCCTACTCCGCTCTGTCTGGATTTTTCCCTGCTGTGTAGTTTATCTACCTACCAGCTTTCTTTCTTAAGTGCTAGTTTTCCTGGCTTAAGCTTTCAAGTCCCTCCTCGTTCTTTTGCTCCTTCTTTTCTAGCTCCATCTCTTGTCTTTCGGTCTTCAGGTTTTGCATTACATCCACACTCTGCAAGGCGCTTATCTATCATGGGAGTTTTTCTCTGGGGATTTCTGCCTTTTCATTTTCAGTAATACTTGTACTTTGGATCAGGGGCAAATGACTGCATTTGTTGCAGCATTTGCTATGGGGGCAAGCCTCTATCCCTCTCTTGCACTTCCACCCACCCTTCCTCCACCCCTACTACTCTAATATGCAATCTAAAATATAGTATTACCCCAGACCCCCCTAAAATATGTGGCAAAAAATGCAGTGAAACTGTTGTTTCACCAAATGCAGTGAAAGGGCCGCAGTGAGTTGGGCAGCTACCAGGCCCATCAACGGTTTTTCCTTACTAAAGAGAAGGAGCCAGAATGAAGCATCCACGTAAGATCTGCACTTGACAATTGTTCAGAGATTGCTTATTTGTCCAGCGCAGCTTGTTTTTCCTCATGTCTCTGTGTAATTAGGAGAAAATCAAGCCATTTTTTCATTTCATCCTGTGTCAGTCTGTGTAAACGACTTCGATATTCATATGATCAAGCTTTACTCTCCTGTCAAGAGGGACGTATCGAATGTTTGCCCAAGAAGACTTTTTCATCCTCATTGCTGCCACCATTAAGCTAGATCTTAAGAACAAAGAATCACTGTCAGGTGCCATATACTTCTGTTCTTGACATTCTGAAGCGGCTTTGGCCAAAACATTCTTACTGTTCGAGAATGTATTTATTGTCCATTACCACTAATTAGCATCCCAAGGGCCCCAGCCAAACAGGAAGGGGCAACGGGCCTCCCAGCCAATCAGGAAGCTTGGAATATGGGTCTTACCTCATGGTAAATACTGCGCTCCAAGCCCACGGAGCAACTGGAGGCCACCATTTTACCCATGGGGCAGTAGGTAAGTACTCTTACACCCTCTTCCTCCACTTCCAATTTGCACCTCCACATCTACCCCCACCTCAGACCCTGCCCCACTTACCTGAAGGTGACTAGTCCCTTGCCGGTGCCTCGAACACTCAGTTTTCTGCTTCTTCCCCACCCCAGCAAAAACCGCCATGGAAAGGGAGAAGGGACTATGTGGCTACGTGTACTTTCCTTCTCCCTTGACCCTGGCACCACCTTGGTTTGTATTTTTCTTTTTTAAAGTTGAGAAACTGCAACCGTGCCATTTCTCAACTTAAATAAAAAATACTGTTAGCATTCTGCAGAGACACACAAGCAGTCTTTCTTTATGAAACGTGGGTCAACAAGGTGAGTACCAACTCTAATGACATTGGCATTTTCAGATTCTTCATTGTGATTACTTGTGAAGCTTTTATCATTTTTACTCCCTGTACCCTTTACCCAACTATCTGTCATGCATTTTCCTTTTACTCTCCGGAGGATAGCTCAGGGGCAACGTGCTCATCTTGGAAACAAGACGACACAGAGCAACACAGGTTCGATCCCCGGGTCCGCGCTTAGAAACCTCTGGGTATTACGCGCGTTATAAATAACCTATCATATCATACTATTCTCATCCTCATGCACTGTTACCTTCTTCTGGCTGGGATAGTGAACTGCGACTATGTTGACTGGTCAATAAAATCCTGCCTCTGTCGAATTTGAGATTATTTGAATTCTAAGATTAATGCCATGTCCTGCAATCTCTAGACTCCCTTGCATCTGAGGATCAATATGCTCCTCATCACATTAATTCCTGCTTAAAAATAGTGCACTGTCATACGCATTTACATTCATCGGCAGGCTGTTTGTAAGTCTAGGTAAGTAGGGCTTATCCAGAGCAAGAGACTACAGATTTCACATTTGTTACTTCAGCCATTTTTCTTTATAACTTTTTTTCATGCAAGTCTTTTTTTGTCATTGTTGGCTGAGCTACCATACAGTGCTCATTCGTTAGTCTAAACGATGAACAGATTTTCTGTAAATTAGGTGAGGGTCAAGCCCTATATCTACTGGACTATTAGTCAGATCATCATCAGTGAAGCCAGAGAAGAGCTCCTTATTCAGTATCTTTTCTTGAACGTGTTGATGAAAAAGGAGGAAATCAGCCAAAGTCTCCTTTCCGCATATGCTCCCAAGCACACAGTGCTGGAAGCCAAGACCCCATGGTACAATAGTAATCGCATAAGATTGAACCAAGCTCCCCGCCTTCATTTATGGTTGCCTAAAACTCCACTCCGCTATCTGGAGTAAGGTCATTAATAGAATCTACTAGTTCCAACTTCATCTTCTGGCTACACCCTGCCAGAATAGTGTCAGTGACTGTGTCTGGCGCAGGTGTAACAAGGCACTTTGATACCCCTGTTTCCTTGTGAAGCTGAGAACCCTTGTCTCATAACCAAATGTGAGGAAACTGATTTTTAGGCTGTGTCTCAGCAGCTGAAACCGCAAAAGACAGAGGCAGGGCAGTGATGAGGCCCAAATGTTTTTTGCACAGTCCTATACATGGCGTCAATCTGGGATGCACAGCACAATGCGTTGGATTCCATGCACTCCTAAGACCAAAGATGGAGAACATGGCCCCTTTACCATAGGTGGAGGAGGGAAAAGGGTATGTTTGTTCAGGCCATTCCATATCATTATGTCTTTAAGTATTCCATAGAAGAAGCAAGCCTTACAGGAGTCCACTTCTGGATTGTCAATTGTGCCAGGTTTTGGATTCAAGATCAAATCTTACAATGGTATATAATCATGGCATGGGGGTCATCCTCTGCTTTAGTAGGGGCCATCAGTATGGCAGAGCTACCAGAGGTTGAGATGGTGCCACTGCTACACCGCCGCATGTTATTCTGGTTAGCGAGGATGAACCTGTCTGATGAGAACAATTAAGTAGTCAATCATGGCCTTAGAGGACATTAATTTAGAGAAACTGTAGTGTCCATGGTCAAATCCACTGACGTCGGGAGGAAAGGGAAATATCCAATATTGGATTGGGGTCGTATGTTGTTCAGCTCCTATCCGCAAATTCAGACGTCTTGTCACAGGGACGCTTTAAGTGGGATATGTGTGTGTGGCTGGATAGATGTGTATTTGTTATCGGTCAGGAAGGTTAGTGTGTTGTGTATGTCTTTAGTGGATGCCTGGATGGATGGATGGATGGATGCATGGTATGTGTGAGGTCAGAGTGAAGGATCTCACTGTAGAATGTGTACGTGTGATTGTGAGAATGTTATGCCCAGGTGTTCTACCAGAAGCAGTTGGAGATATAGCTTGGATGTTGGGCACCGGTGGGCCCCTGTACTGCAATATACTTAGGAATGGAACTGAATAAAATAACTAAATAAGTTCTTATATACTTTGTCCTGCAAAGTATCTTTACAACAAGAACCATGAACCACAAATTTGAATCCTAGCAGGCCTTCTCAGACTATTATTCTTCTGAAGTCGATACACTGATTACCATTAAGTTGGGTGGGGATAAAATTCTTAGAAGAGGTTGGAATCAAGCAAGATGTGCTGTGTAAAAATGTGATATATTTGTTATTATTTTCGGTACATTTATGGTCGAGATCTGATGCCCGGGTGAGATTGTTGTCCCTCAGAAATTGCTTAAAGTAATATTTCCTCCTCAGTAATCCCCCAATAGCCTCCACTTCTGGAGGACCTTCTGTGTGTTCTGTCCAAAGTTTTTATTATTCTGGGAAGGATCTCTTGCTGGAAAAGAAAATGTTATCTATTGTAACAATATTTCTCAAGTGATGCTATTCTGCTGGATTCATGAAGTACCCTAACTGTCATCCACATATTGAAGGTTAGAATTTCATTTGTAAGCTGGAAAATTAACTGAAATTGCTTCTTTTTTGACATTCCGAGAGGTCACAGAGACAATGGTTTATTCTTTTATGATTGGTTTATATTAAAAGTAATTACACATATAAAATACAATATATTTTGAAGGGAACAATTTGAAATAAGATGTGTCCCAGGTTGAACCCTGTTAGGTAGGGATTATTCAAAGCTTATGAATCAGGAGGGATACCATTGCTGGAGGAAATGTTTTACAGGTAGGTAACATTTGCAGCATCCTATCACGGTTGTGTTGTGTAAACGGAGGCATCCTCAGACACCCAGTTAATTTCAGACTTAGGGCCTCATTCCGAGTTTGGAGGTAGCCATGGCGCTATTTGCGCCATGGCTGCCTCCAAACCCGGGTCCACTCTGGGTGAATGAGGACTTACCGGGACATTCCGACCTCTGTGGTCCCGGTAAGTCCCCATTCACCCGACCATTCCCCATTCCCATTTGAGCCTCCATAGGGCTCAATGGGAATGGGGAAGGCGCTGATTCGTAAAGGACGTGTGGTCCGACCACACGTCCCTTGCGGTTCCCGCTAAGGGACCTTGGAATTGGGCGGTAAGGGATTACCGGCACCGGTCTCCTTACCGGTGCCCGGTATCCCTTACCGCCCAACTTGGAATGAGGTCCTTAGTCCTGAGGTTAACCATACACCAAAATTAAGGCATCCGCATGAGAGGTCCTCAGGGCTTGGGAGTAGCATTAGATCAGTATGATCGCCACCAAAGCCTTCCTATTTTACCTGATATGTCTCTGTATTGTTGCTGAAAACATTTTGCTGCAGCCCTTCCCCCTACTTCCAAACTCAAACTGGTACTTCAGACCATCAAGACAGCTGCTTTTACTTTGAGCCCCTCCAATGTTTTTTAGTGAGGAGTGGACACTCAGCCCCACTGACTGTCTTTTGCATTCATGCCATTTTTTTTTTATTGATTCTCCAGGATCTGGACCGTTGTTTCCGGATTCCAAGTTCAACATTCCTACTTTCTTAAAGTGAGGTAAGCAGGTACTTTGAATACTCATCAGCTGCTCAAATTACACAGACCCTTGGCATACTTGTTACAGGAGACCTGTTAGTTATTCAAACTTCAGTCCTTTATTGCCAATGATATTTTATGGACTGTTTAAAGGGTCACATTATCACAGGCAGCCCCCAGCCATTTCCTGCACATCTGTGTGCGCACCTCACCTGAGTCTGTAAACGCAGATTCATGCTGTACCAGTCCCTCAAGACAAGTCCTTCAGCTATCTGGCCAAAGGAGATTTTTCTCACCCTAGATTCCTCTATGAATCTCCCAAAACATGAAGGAGGCCCTCACGACAACCAAAGCAATATGTAGCAGAAGATGGTCTGCCCTACCAACGTGTGTTTTAACATCTATTGGGCAATTACCTAGAACAGGCACTGAAAGTCCAGCAGCTATATAGCCAAAAAGTAGAAGTCTTCACCAAGGTGCTTTGCCTCATCGCATCCAGACAGGCAGAGGTGGCAACGGTCCATGGTTATTCAGGATAGCATATTCTGATGGGCTGCAAACTTAAAGATGAGCATTAGTATACTGACAACCATGTAGAAGGCTCTGAATAGTACACAGATGATGAAAACACTATCTGTTTTGTCCCGTCGCTTAGCACAGTCGTGCACTGTCTCTACGGGCTTGGTAATGCAGTAGCCCCATTAGCAACACCAACAGGGAGCTGCTCTGGGCAAATGTTGGTGAAAATAAAGTTATTGAGGAAATTTCTCGCGGATGACCAAAAAGAAATGTTTGGGTTGCAGATAGATTGTGTATGGTCTATCACATTCTTAGGGCCACTTATCTTCCAGCCATGTCCACAGTCTTGTTTCCAGACGGGGCTGGAGTCCTCCTGCCTCAGTCAGAGGTATAGGGTAAAGGTATGGCTCTTCCTTATGACATTAATATCCTCTTCCTTCTGTCTAGATACAGAGCCTGACATAGAATAAGACAGGTGCTGCCATGATATTGATACTGATATTGGGGGGTAAGGCACTGCAACCAGAACATTGCATCTAAGTGCACCCCCTAAAATAAGCTTCACAGAAAAGAAGGGCTTAACATAGAGAGAGGAAGTCTCTTTCAATAAGTTTGATAATACCTCATCCAAAAACCAACATTCGCTTCTTATTCTGCCATTTTGTAGTGTTGAGACAGCACAAATTAAGGCAACTCTTTACTCATTCCTGGGTTTCTTTTTCTTTGTCATAAAGACGCCAGTGTCACAAAGGCATCTCCATGCTGGTGTTTGGTTTTGATGCCTTAGCCTGGCTACTAATGTCGATAGCGCCCTGATCTATCAGTTTGACACTGTTAACCTGTCTGTTTGCCTGAAAGTAATAAGCATTGGTGTCATGGCACCGGCCTGTGTCCTCTCTTTCTTGGCTAAATGAACACAGACTCTTTTTCTCCTACCATTCTGTTCCTCTGCCACATTTTCCTATGCAGGTATTCCCAGGTCACAGCACTGTCACTGTTGCTTTGTAATCTAGATTTGCTTGCCCTCTTCTACTTTTTTCATAATTTTGGTTTGCATTTTTTTTCCTCTGCAGGCAGCACCCAGATCCTACTCTGTTTGAGACAAATCACAGTTCGAACTCTTCTGGTTTAGTGTTTTCTTCATATAGGCTTTATTGATGAATATACATCATTACAACATATGCTATCAGTGGACTAGCTTTCCAATTATTGCTTCATCATTCAGAGTTTTGCATTGTCCCCCTTAAACTCAAACTTCAAAACACACCTCCCCACTTCACCCACCCCTCACCTCTTCTTTATTCACAACATGTATAACCTCGGGATTGCAACTCCTGGAGTATCATCTGCGCCGAAGAACTGGATGAAATATCTATCCGTGCCTTCATTTGTCGGGGGTCCTCCCACCATAATCAATTGTGGGTACCACACCCTCACCCTGGAGTCCCGCGTGCGAGCCACGCTTATATTGTTTGTTCTGTATTAATGTAGTATTTTGTGTGAACCACCCTTCTTCATCATTAGTCCATTTCTCCTCGACCAGATCGTTGAGAGCACTCCTTCTCCGCCCCTTCCCTCCTTTCACCTGTGTCTTCCCTACCCGTTTCCCTCTGCCGACTCTCCGGGCCGTACTTCTCAAGGAATGGGCCCCATTCCATTGCCCTTGTTGGGGCCAGGTTGTATACTTGTCTCGTTACTTCCTCCATTCTATACAGATCCAGGGCTTTCGAGGCCCATTCTCTTTCACTCAGAAGTCCCTCCCTCTTCCATCCACCTGCTAGGCATGCCCTTGCAGCCAGCAGTAGATAATGTGGCAAATGTGAGAGTTTTACCCAATCCCCTTCCACCGTTTCCATTCCGAACAGCACCAGCAGAGGGTCCAGCCTCCTTTCCAATCCCTCTAGGCCCTTTATCCACCACAGGATTTCCTTCCAGTATTGCTGCACCTTATCGCATCCCCACCACATGTGCCAATAATCAGCCATTTGCCCGCATTTTGTCCAGCAGTGGGGGTCCGCCCCAGTAAACATCTTGGATATCCTCACTGGGTCCCACTGCCACCTGTATAGAAGCTTGAGCCTGTGTAATTTATACTGACATCCCACTGATGTACGATGTGTGCTTATAAATAATCTTTCCCATTGATTCACCTGCATCTCCTTACCTAGATCTTGCGCCCACTTCTTCTTTTGCATGTCAATTCTCCCCCCCCCCCCCTGTGCCTCTAATAATGCCTGGTAAACTCTGGAGATAAGCCCCCTTGTTCCCCTCTCTGTCTCTGGTAATCTCTCCATACGTGTCAGTTCTCTTTGCAGCTTATCCTTCCAATCCCCTGACAGTAGGACCCTTTTTTTAAGCTGCAGATATTGGAACACTGATATTTTCCCTATGTTCAAGGTCTCTTCCAGCCTCCCTATGTCTAGAAATGTATCCGTTTTTAAGACTTGACCTATCCTCTCCAGTCCTGCATCCAGCCACTTCTGAAACCTCTCATGGCCCGGTATTCGGTCCCATACCGAGGGGGCCCATATGTGGCTCAGTGGTGAAGGCCAGGTTGTAACACCCATCATCTCCCTTTTGACCCTCCACAACCTCCAGAGTGGGCCCAGAATCCTGTGAAGGTGCACCCTTTTGGGGGCCGCTGTAGCGGGTGCCCAAAGCCATTGTACCAGCGTGACCGGTCTAAACAAATGGTTCTCTATGTTTACCCACTGCTTATCACTGTCCATGCGCAGGTGAGGGATCAGGGCTCTAAATTGGGCTGCCCTGTAGTAGGTGCGCATCCCGGGTAGCCCCACTCCCCCCTCCTCTTTGGGCTGTATCAGGAGCCTGTAACCCACTCTCTGCTTTTTCCCTTGCCACAGGAACCTTACCATTCTCCTTTGCAGTTCTACAAAGTGTGAGTCCGGCAATTCTATCGGCAATGCCTGGTATAAGTACAGAACCCTGGGAAGGAGCATCATTTTTAAAGCATTCAGCCCTCCTAGCCAGGAGATTGTTAGTTTGGACCAGACTTCGAGCTCATTAAAAAGTCTATGCAGCAGGTGAGGGGTTAGGGGGGTTAATTGAGCCCATACACATTTTCCGAGTTCGCAGGTATCCTCACCCCTAAGCATGTTATGCTCTCTTTTTCTACAGGTTTCCCCAGGCCCACCCACTCCCTACCTTGGTCTTCAATTTGCTCCCGTAGGGGGAGGAGTGTCGACTTACTGATATTTACCTTAAAGCCTGATACCTTTCCATAGTGTTTCAATATCTCAAGTGTCCTCTGTACCGATCCCACTACCTGTGGGATACAGCAGTGCAGCATCAGCATACATGCTTACCCTGCGAGTGTCTGCCCACACCTTAATCCCCTTTATCCAGTCGTCTTTCAATATTTTTTCTCCTAACGGTTCCTTTGCCAACACAAATACTAAGGGAGATAGGGGACATCACTGCCTGGCAATTCCCTTCACTTTGTCCCATTCACCACTACTCTCGCCATGGGCCCCGAGTAGATTGCTCCAATCGCATGGCACATTATTTCCCCAACCCCTATCTTTCTCAGCATGGCGAAGAGGAACCTCCACTTGACCCTATCAAGGGCTTTTTCCTCGTCCAAACTTAATAGCGCCTGTCTCCCTAGGTCTCCTTTATATGTTGCCTGAGTCTAGTGTCTGGACCCGGTCTTCCCGCTATGAACCCCATCTGCTCTGGATGTACTATGCAGGCTTAAAATCACGTCGCTACGATCCCTGTGAACATTTTCTCGTCCACATTGTTAGGCAGAATCCTGTGCAGTTCCCTTAGGGAGCACTACAGAAGATTAAGACTACAGGTATGAGCAATAAATCCCCTTTGGTATCAGTCTGTACCACAAAGATTTAGTTGGTAGCTGTGGCTAAGCAGTCAGACTTATCTCAAGAGGGAGATAAGCAGTATTCAGGGTTTACACAATAGGACTACAGTACTGTGGTACAAGTAAACACTGACCAAAGCTTTGTATTAAAAAGAATATATATATTTATTTTACACACTTCTAGTTCAACACATAAATCACAGTTATTAAAGCAAGATAAAATCAGTCAATAAAAGTATACACAACTCCCTGGTTAAATTGTAGACAAGTTTGAGCAAGAGTGAAAACTGAGCAAAACGGCACAGTGAAAACCAAACACAAATGGCACTCTAGCAATTTCTCACAAGGGAGGGAAAGAACAAGTTATACAGGAATATATTCTTAGTTGCCCTAGCAACACTTCCCAATAAGATTGTGAACAAGTTTAGACAAGGCAGTACTTTAGCATGTATAATACTTAGGTGAAAACCAAGAAAAATGGTACTTCACAAGTTTTAAAAGTGGGAAGGAAAAGGTGGTTGTAAGAGTTAGGTGCACCAACACATTTCTAGTTGAGAAGCAATCTAGAGAGGGCAGTTGTAACAGATTCAGCCAGAGTCAATAGGCCTGTGCCAGAGTCAGTGGTACAGGGCAAAGTGCCCAGGAGCAAAATGTTTTTGTAGCTGCAGACATAAACGATTCGAAAAGGTGGTTGCAGAAGGTGAAAGACAATGTTAGACGATAGGGGTGGCCAACCCAACAGGTAGGTAAAGGATTTAAAACACCTTTAGCGCTACCCAACGAAAAAGGAGGCCTGGTGGAACAAAGTACCTTAAAATGTAGAAGAGGCTCCTGCGGTGGCGGTTGTTCCTGGCAGTTCCTGCTGTTCGGGAGATCCAGCAGAGGAAGAGAGACTCTCGTCATGGAGGAAGGTTCGAGTTACTTCACTGTCCAGGGATGAAACCAGCCGCGGTGCTGCCAGACGAAATAAAAGGTACGCTCCTTTAAATCGCGGTCCGGGTGGACAGGTGCCTGGCTATCCGGTCTCCGAGTGCAGGGCACTGGCGATTCGACCAAGGCAGGTCCTGGAAGTCGATTGGCAAACTGGTTGGCCCCACCAGCTCTAGGGAAGAAGGCTCTTGCAGATGAAGATCTTCTCTCGTTGTGTGGAGAAAAGTGGTAAGATGCTGCAGCAGGGCTTCACCGGTGTGTCAGTTGGTGCAGATGTCTTTGGCTTCTCTCCTCTTCGGCTTCTTAGTTCCAGTGGCAACGTCTTGCTCTTCCAGTCCTCAGGACCCTGCTTTTATGCAAAAAGATCCCCATTCATACAGCCTAGCTGTCACTCACACAGTGGAGTGGTCATCCTGGCGGAAGACCCTCCAGCCTATCAGGGCAGAGTGCGACATGGGTTGCTGAGGCAACCCTGTCCAGGGGTCCTACTCCACCTCTCACACAGTGGGTCCACCCCAGACTCAGTGGCGCCGAAAGGAGCGCTTCTTGGCAGAAGCCCGCCAAAAGGACGAACAAAGGATCCCAGACCTGGGTTAGGATCTTAGAGAAAGACATGAGAAAGAATTTATATAAAAGTTCTGGCAAATAAAATCTACCGCAGTAAAGTTAATATAAGAATAAACCGGCGGTATGTTAGAGGCTGTCAGTAAATGTTGTAGCCTCGAACAATGGGAAAATCCCATAGAGAAATATTTGCGGTCGAATATTTTTGGTAGTAACCACTGCCACCAGCCAGAAACTTTTGAGAGAGGGACTGTACAGTACCCTCTCGAATATGAACATAATGGAAAAACTATTAACCCTTGCCAGTACCTCCATAGTAAGATGGGTTGGACTGGTTTTGTTCATAAAGATTGACTAGTAAAGTCAATGGGGACTTTACATGCCCTGGGAGACAGTAGTCAGTCCCAGGGTATGGAGTCTATGTTTGGGGGTCTCTAAAACACCCCTGTGTCACTGCACGGAGGGTGCTGTGTAAGACATGTGGATAAAGATGGTTCCTATGAGGGTGAGATAAACCCCATAGACATGAAACACAAACAAATAGCCTAGAACACATAGCAAACATGCGTAAGAGTGGGAAAAAGAGTCTCACTCTTAGCAGGAGAAAAAAACAAACCCTTCAAATCCAGCAAAGCTGCTGGGGTACTCTATAGGTAAGGGAAATTAGCCATAGAATGAGAATTCTCCCTAACACACATTCAAAAGTGAAATGGGACGGTAGGAAGAGCACTGGGTTGGGTCCCTCCCACCTTCGGGATTACTGTTATTAGAGCTTTACTAAACGTGGGTGGTGCTTCTCTCGTATCTAATATATGTTTTTTTTTATTTATTCTTGTCTTAACTGTACAATTGTTGCAAGAATATATGGTTATATCATTTTACCATGTGCGGCAATAGGACCCCGGCATATTTTTTTTATAACATTGTATGGTGTATCTGTATTCCCCTGGTGCCTTCCCGTTAGGGAGACGTGGCATCATGTCCTTCACCTCTTCCGCGGTTATGGGACCCTCTATATGCTCTATTTCCGGACTTGTGAGTCTGGGTATGGTAATTCCCTTCAAGTATTCCCCCACTGTATTTTCCTCATCAGGTGTTTCCGATCTATACAGAGTCTCGTAGTATTGAGCGAATCCCTTAGCTATGTCTTTTGGGTTGACCCGGTCTCCCCCCTTGGGGCCTCCCAACTTGGTAACCCATCTCTCTGCTCTCTGCGCTTGGTGTCTTGTTGCCAGTAACGCATCCGCCTTGTCCTCTTTTTCATAATATTTCTGCTTAAGATATCTCAGTTTCCATAGGATTTCTCCAATCCCCATTGCTTTCAGTTCGGCACTCTTCGATAGCAGCTCTTCCTTGATCCCTTCTACTTCCCCATCAGTGGCATGCATCCTTTCCTCACCCTCCACTATCTCTCTTCTCAATTTTGCCTCCCCCATTCCTCACTCCCTTTTCTTACGCGCCCCCTTCCTGATCAAGAGACCTCTCTAGGTTTCCTTCCCCACGTCCCAAACCATCCCAGTGCATACTTCCCCGGTATCATTAAGCTCGAAATATTCTGCTATTGCTTTAGCTAATTGGTCTGCAAAGAGCGGGTCCCCTCAAAGTGATTCGTTACATCGCCATGTGCTATCCAGCATGTGCTATCCAGCCTGTGCGTTCCTTCCACCTCCAGGGTCATGGTCACCATGTATTGGTCAGTCCATTCCATCGGCTTGATGGCACTGCTGAGTACTCTCCCACTTTATTCCTTATTTATCAGTATGTAGTCTATTCTAGTATGTGTTTTATGAGGTGGCGAGAAGATGGTGTATCCCTGCTCCCTTGGGTGCTGACTCCTCCACACACCTACTAGGCCTCTCGTCTCCAGAGACCTTACCAGGTGTCCCAGCTTGCCCTCCCCCTTTTTCGGCCATCTCCCTTTGTCTTTCTGTCCCAGGTTTCGTTTGCCCATAAATTCAGATGCCCTCCAATGACGTACAGGTCTGCATCTAAATTTTGTATTGTGTTGAGTGCTCTAAGTACGAATTCCTCCTGCCCCTGATTAGGACCATAAACTGCTGCAAGCAGCACCCTTGCTCCGTTCAAATTGCCTTGCAGTACCAGCAATCTACCCCCCAGTAGGTTTGTTGTTGTACAGTCCTGTAGCTTGCACTGTTTGTGTATGGCTATGCCAACACCTCCCTTCTTGGTGTTCCCAGATGCCCAATGAACCCGTTCTACCCCCCCCCCCCAGTGACTGCTCCTCTCCTCTTATCAATCGTGTTTCTTCCATGAAGAGCACGTCTAGCGAAGACTTGCAGAATTCCCTTGCTACCAAAGATCTTTTCGTTGGGTAGTTAAGACCTTTCATGTTCAGTGTGCCCACAACGAGACCCCTCTCGGCTTCACCCCTTCCCATTACGGGTGTATCCCCCTACCTCCCCTTCCCATCTCTTCTTGGTTAAGGACCCTCCCCTATTTTCATCTTCTGTCACACGGTAGCTTACAATTTCCTGGTCTATTTTTGCTTTCCTCCGGCTAGCCCCTTTACTAAGCCTGCAACTTAACATTATAACTGTTAACAACCCCAACTTGTTATGTAGAATAAGAGTTCCTGAGACGCCCCCTCTCTCACAGAGGGCCACTTTGGAGCAAGTTCTTCTAACTCCCTGCAGCAAATAATTTGCTTATCTGCATCAGTCTACCTGATGTGATGTTACTGCTTCAGTTTTCACACAATTCATTCCCTGGAGCCTCGATCCAGCTGTTGATCTGATGTCGTGGGCGCCTTGCGTGGTGAAAACTCCTCTATTCTCATGCATTTCCTCCTTCCCGGTCCCCTTCCCCTCCTCTGTGGACCTTGTACTGGCCTCACACTTTCTCTACTCGTGGATGGTCCTTGCGGCTTCTTGGATTGGCCTCAATGTCTGCTGTGAGGTGAGTCAGAGCCTGCTCCGCTTCTTCCACCGATGTTATTCTCTAGTCCACCCAGTCAACTTCGAATTGTAGCGAGAAGGGGTAGCCCCATGTGTACCTGATTTCTTTTTCATTTAGCCATTTTGTAAGGGGACGACAGGCTCTACGCCTGGCGAGTGTAAAATTGGAAAGATCCTGGTATACCATAATCTTTGAGACTTCAAAGTCTATTTCCTTTGTTGCTTGGCTGTATTCAGGATGTCCGTTCTGCCTTTATAGCTCAGGAACTTAACCACTATGGAACGTGGGCTATTCCCCTAGGGTTTGCCTCCTCTCTGGGCTCTTTCAAGTTGCACTGCTTTTCCCCGTTCCGCTTCAAAGAGTTGATGCACTAAGTCTTGGACTTTCTCCTCCACTTGTCTTGGACGGTTCTTTCAGCCACAGTATCCTAAGGTTCTTGCGTCTTTCCCTATTTTCCAGGTCATCCATTTTAACCATCACTTCTTCCTCCCGAAGTTCCAGCTCTGTCATTCTGCCGTCAAGTCTCATTTCAACCATGTCTGCGTTAATCTGATTGTGTTAGAGTCCTTCAACTTTGCTTTCCACTGTCGTCATTCTGCCGGACAGGTCTGCTAGTGAGTCCTGTATGTCCCCTCTGAGTGCTTTTATTTTGGCCAGGATGTGCTCGAGTCCTCCTTTGTTGAGAACATGGATATGTCAATTTCAGGCACCATTTTCGTTCCTGGGTTCTTCTTTTCAACCTCACTTTCCCCCCCTGGTTGTGGCACCTTGTCTTCCATTGCTCTTTATGTTCTTATTTCGGCTCTCTGCTCGGTTATCTTTCCAGTGGTCTTTGGCCACTTCTTCTTTTCCTCTGGGCCCCCCCCTTTGCACCCGTGCGGTCTGCCGCCCTCTTCCGTGGGTTCGCCGTCCGGCTCTTCCTATCTCCTCTTCAGGGCTTCTTTCCTACCACTTTTCACTGTATGTGCCATTTTTTCTATATGTCCTCCTTGTCAGTGCCTTCACCTCTTTGTTACCTCAGTTTTCGCTGCACCCTTAATCCATTGCCTCAGTTTCAGGGGCCTTTCTAAGTTTTCTTGGGCCATGCAGTAGTTGTGCCCTCCACCCTGGAATCCAGCCCGGAGTCCCCGGTATTCAGCCCTCTATCCCACACTTGCTGCGGTTCGTGGGTGTCCTGCAACTCTTCTTTTGTTGTGCCCCCAACTGTTACCCCTGTTCCACTTCTTACACCACATGCAGTCAGTAGATGTTTACGGTTTGCGCGGCTGTCACAGTTCTTCTCCAGCTCACTGTTTCAATGTTCTTAACTCCCACTTTCCTGATGATCTCCCCTGCGTGAGCGTCTTTTCACCCGGGACCGGGGGTCCGTTCTCGCTGTATTTCGCTCCTGTTCCCTTCCCAGGCTCCTGCAATCTCACTGTGCTCCTCGGCCTACAGGCCTCCACTTGCTTATACTGGCATAGCTCACGTGCGTTGCTCGGCAAGGGCCGGGCGGGTGTCTATGGAACCTTTTCCACCTACTAACAGTTCTTTCCCTTCCACCGGGAGGGGCCGCCCTTTCTGTATGGGGCCGTTGGGCCTAGTGGCATCCCGTGCGGGTTTTGCTCCACTTTCCTGGTTGTGCCTCCCCCGGGTGGTGTTAAGTGTTCCGCTGCTGGTTCCGCCCCCCTTTGCGGGAGATGTCCGCTCTTAGAGCAGGCGGTGGCCTGCCAGGTCAGTTTTGGGCCTTCCCCAGTCGCCTCGCTCCCTGGGGTTCCTTGCAGTGGGCTGCTGTCCCTGGCGTTGGTATCAGGGCTCTGGGAGGGGTACGGTCCTACCTGGGTCCGCCGTCAGCCGCTCTGTCCCTCTCTGTGTGCTTTGCTTGGCGTCAGCTGCAGCTGTTCCACTGCGGTCGGCACCTCCTCCTCGCTGGGGGCTGCTGACTCCTCTTCTGTTACGCCGCCACCACTCTTCCTGCTGCAGCTTCAGTCTGTTCGGGTTGCACCCGGATGGTTCGCGGCACTTCCCTGCATCCTTCTGAGGGTGCGTTCTTCTGATTGCCCTGCCGAATATCGGCCCAACAGCCTGCCTGTGATGTCGGCTCACTCGGTGCTGGCCTCTGTGGTTATTCCTGACCTCCCAAGGGCCGGTGGGGAGCTTAGTTTTCCGTTCGCACGCCCCCTACTCAGTCAGATCAAGGCCGGGTCTCGTCAGCGAGCTGCTGGCTTCAGGCTGCGCCTCTCCTTCCCATTGCTGATTTCGTGGCATCTGGTTCAGCTCTGTGCCGCTCGTGTTCTCCCTTTCTTTCACGGCACCTGCGACCCTTCTTTACTCCGTCTCTGTTCGGATGTGTTAAACCGCCGTACATCGGGTAAATCTTCGCTGTATCATCACTCTTCTGCTGGAGAGATGTGGCCATCTTCTTCCGCGGCCCTTAGTGGTCTCTGTTTAGTGTTTTCATATCAGTCATTAACCATTGGATGCCCCTCCACATGCGTAAATCAAACACAGAAAAAACAGGTGAGGATTGTGTGTGGTAAAATAAACCTCTAGGGCCCCATCACTGCCCCTCCTCCATGGCTCCTCCACTACTTCCAGTGGCCTTGGTCTGTATTTCTCTTTGATGCTGACATCACACCGCTCCACGGAGTGTTAAGTTGATGCTTTTTGGCACTGGGATTTTTGCAGACAATTCTACAATTTTCCCCCAAAATCTTAAAGCCATTGAAATCTCGGTCCTTGTGTCATCATAATCTGATTACGGGAACACTCATGATCTGGGTCTTTGCAACTTCCTGTTACAATGTCTCCAATTGATACATAATGCAGCTAGCTGCCAATCAGCCAGTAGGGCTTCCTGACCCGATAGCTTTCTCCCTTTTGACTAAACCTCATTGACATCCATTGAGGAAAAGGTTGCACTTCAATCCTGCATCGATTTGTGATTATATCCCCAAATCGATGCTGCACTTCAGCGCCTCTCTTTTTGTTTTCTACGTTCCATCAGAAAAGAGGTCAAATGCCTCCACTCTAAAATAGTCTTTTGTCATACTGGCGCGCTATGTCTAAGCATCTATCATGTCATCGCTTTCTGAAAACACTTTTCTTCTCTACTTAGAGCTTCATCTGATTTGCCCTTACTCATCATTGTAGCACTAAGATGACTCTAGTGGTTGAGCACTTTATAAAACATGCACTCGTACCTATATCCAACAACAATACTGAGCACATCTTCAAAACATAGAGCTGTATGCATTCGTCCAAATCTTCATGAACTCTCACTCAGAATCTAAAGTTCAGTGGTACGTTCTCAGTTAGCTTCGGAGATAGGTAAAGCAATTCCTCAATTGGAAGACGTTCAGAGCCTCCCAATCCCTCATAGATCCAATGGCGAGATTGCACACCTATGTATCAGACCACCCACTGAACAGAATTCCCAGTAAATCAAGGTTCTGGTTCATCAGGGTATTCATAGCTCTCTCAGCAAAAGAAAGCAATCTCTTCCAGATCCTAAAAACATATGATGGTGACCTTCAATAATTATGACTATCACCTCTGTGGTAAATTTTTCGGAGTCAAGGTATTGTGCCAGTAGCTTTTAAACATGAACTTGTTACAGCTCTTCTTAATAAGCGCAATCTGAATCCTACATTGCCTGCAAATGTTTGCCCTATTTCACTCCTCATGTTCTTCATGAAAGTGCTTGAGGCTATAGTCACCCCTCTTCTTAGAAATTATCTTGAGGTAGCTTGTGTTCTGGACCCCTTGCAGTCTGGATTTTGGCCTTCAAAGGGAACTGAGGCAGTGCTGGTGTCAGTCATTGACACCCTTAGCCTTGTTAGAGATCAAGGTGATGCTGGCTTATTGATACTACTTGATCTGTTGGCCTGCATTTGATACCATCGAGCATCCTACCCTGTGCCAGCAGCTACAGAAGCTTGGTATCACTGGGACAGCTCTCCACTGGTTTGAATCCTTTCTTTCAGACCAAACTCAGACCCTTGCTCTCTTCTGTTTTAGGCCTGCACATCACCTCTCATTTGCGAGGTCCCATAGGGCTCGGCGAGATCTCCTCTTCTTTTTAATATCTACGTTCAACCCCTTGCTAGCCTTATTCATTCTCACAGTTGCCAATTCTATTAATACGCAAATGACACAAAACGAATCCTTAGAGTGTATCAGAACCTATAAGTGTCAGCAGCTCATCTGAAGGCCTGTTTGGCCTATAGTTGACTGTATGAATACAAATTGGTGACAAGGCCAAAGATTTGCCCACTGCCCACTCTTTATGGACCCCTGATTTGTTCCCCCACCTTTGGTACTTTCCCTACTCCGGTGGGCTTTGTAAAAAAATCTCAGAGTGAAGATTGTGGCATCTCTGAAACGTGATTTGCAGGTCTGTGTAAGGGGCAGTGCTAGCTTTTACAAACTTAAAACCTTAAAGAAAGTGGGACCTTTTTTACTGCACCCACTGAGGGGTCCATTGGTGGCCTCTGCAGTCTTAGGCATTCTTGACTATTGCAGTGTCACCTTACTGGCCCAGCCTAAATACAATGTTAAGAAACTTCAAATCCTCCATAACTCAGCAGCTCGGCTAGCTGCTGGCTTGGCTGATGTGCACATATCTCTCCTGTTTTATCTCAACTTCACTGGTTCCCCGTTGAAAACTGAATCAAATGTAAGGCTCTCTGTCTGACTCATCGAGCCTTGCATAAACAAGGGGACCTCAACCTTCAGGAGAAGATCACCCCTTATTCTCCAACTAGAACCCTTCGATCTGAAAATAGAGGCCTTCTTGTTGTACTTAGGTTTAATAAGAAATCAGTTGGTGGCACTGCTTTTTCTATTACAGCCCCATCTCTTTGAAACACTCTTCATACAGCACTGAGACTGACAGAGCACCATGCCCAATTTCGAAAATCCTTGAAGACTCTTTTCCCCCCCCCCCATGTAATTCTTTTCATTTTCTTTCCTGCCTCTGCGGCTGTCTGCCCCCTTAGAGCCAGGTTACCTTCGGGTCACAGTGCTCTATACAAAATTAAATATAACATTTGCAGATGCACAATTAGCTCTAGTTGGGTTTTTGTATATATTAATTATTGATTATGCTCAGATCTTTTTTATTTTTTATTAAACATTTGGTTTATTTCAACCCTTTTGTCGTGTGTGAGTCCATCCTAAAGAAAGAAACGTAGCTTTTAGACCATATTTCTCGATTGTTTAAAAGGAATACAAACCTGATTTCCTAACATCGTTCGTCCGAACTTTACATCATATTATTCTTGTATGGATTTCCGGCGTCATCACAAAAGACCTCTTTTAGAAACTTCACAAGTGCAAATATCGGCAGGAGGTGGTCCCGGTGCAAGGGAAGACATCAAAAGTCCTCTGCAGAGCCAACAGGGGGCGCTGAGATGAGCTGACGTGTCTCAGCCGGTCTCCTCTTCGGGGTGCCTAATGAGGGGAATTGAGCTCCCCCAACCCTGTGGGAGGTGTATCCTGACCCCCCCCGCCTGAGGCAGGCTGAATCCTTGGTGTTGTGGCCGAGCATGATCCCGGAGTCCGGGGGTGCCGGGAGACCGGTGTTTGACTGCTTCATTGCCGGAGGCGGGAGAAGTGACGCGGCCTTCCCGTTGGAGATCCACGCTGAGGCTGGCTGCCGGTGGGGGAGGGGCAGTGTCCTTCCCCGTGAGCTTGCCACCCGGAGAGTGCTGCTCGTGAGGTGCCCGCGGTCCCGACTGCGGGACCCGGGCCCAGGAGATCCAGTGAGTGGTGACGGATCGGCGGGAGAGCCCAGGCACGGGCGGCGTCCCCCTGCAGGTGGTCTGAAGGTGGGCTGAGGTGGTCTGCAGGGGAGCGGCCTGTGGGGCAACCCATGCTTGACAGTGGAGGACCTGCCGGGAGGAGGAAGGGAGGAGTGAAGGGGATCCTGCCTTGTTGGGGAGCGAGTTGCCGGCAGACTGCATGCCACCAACGCCTGCCCAATGTTTTGGTTGGCTGCCGCTCGTGAGGACTTTGGGAGCGGATGAGCGGTGAGGGCGGGCCGTGGTCGGCCCCTCGGGGCTCCTTGGACTTGGCTAGCGGGGTGGTCCTCCCCCCCGGGGCCTTAACTGCCCTTAACTGCGCCGCCCACCATCCCCCCCCCTCCAGAAAGTGCTCATGAGCGGGCCTGTGGATTGGGACTTGCCTGGGCATCTGTTGGGCTACACTTGGGGGGGGGCACTATAACGCGCACAATCCCTTGCTTTGGAGATAGGAGAGGAGGTGGTCCTGGTATTGAGTGGCCTGTTGGAGGTGTGGACCTCAGCTTCGGAGCCTCAGGGGAGCGAGAGTGGGCGTGTGTGAGGTGGGGAGGCCCGTCGCGCTGGCCTGGGGGCCTGGATCCGGCTGCCGCCATGGGCCCACTGCTCCCCTAATGTGAGGGTTTAAATGCTCTTCCCTGGATGGACTGGGCGCAGGCCCTGTAAAAGTTTCGGTGCGGACCGGACAGGCCGGGGGAAGAGGACACCATGCAGGTCGCGGGCCAGTCGGAAACGATGGAAGCCCAATCGATGAGTCGGAATATGGCAGCCCTGTTGGAGGTGATCCGGGTTTTCAGGGCGGACATTAGCAAGCGGTGGGATAAGAAGCTGGATGCAGTCGAGGACTGCGTCCAGGCCCTAGAGGCCAATCAAACTTCGGCGGACCTCTTTGAGACACAGTTTGACATGAGGCTTGCTGAGCTGGAGAGGCGAGAGGAGAAGGTCACCCTTAAGCTGGATGACCTAGAAAATAGGGAGAGGCGCTCTAACCTGAGGTTTTTCAGTATTCCGGAGCAGGAAGGGAAGACGCTGTCGGACATTGCAAGAGGGGTCAAGGCAATCATAAGTAAGCTGCTTGATGGCGAAAACACCAGCGAACCTACAATTCATAGAGCTCATAGAGCAGGGGGTCACACCGGTGGGCCTAGATCGGTCCTTGTAAATTCCACAATTTTACTGAGAAAACTAAGATTCTGGAGTTGGCGCGTAAGAAAGGCCCCATTGACTGGAAGGGTGATAAAATAACGATTTACCAAGATCTTGCAGCGCTCTCCCTCTCTCGCCGGAGACTCTGCGGGCCCTTGACGAGGTGGCTGCAGCCCAAGGGAGTTTGTTATAGGTGGGGCCACCCGTTCTCGCTCACCTTTGAGGTGGATGGCTACAAGTATCCTCTTACCTCAGAGTCCGATATTCAACGGGTGACTGGTGAACTTCTGGGGGACTCCTCCTCGAAGGTTGCGAAAGGCAGTGGGAATGGGGAGGACGGAGGCCATCGTGAATCCTCAGAATTTGTAGGAAAACGTCGCATCCGAGGGCATAGGAAGTTCAGGAAGGTGGCGCCGCCATCCCAGAGGCAGCCGACGCCCTAACTTGGACAAAGGAGACTTTTGCGATAATTGTGGGTGGTGGAATTGAGGGGCAGGTGTCTGGTATTGGTTGTGGCCGCCTCATATGTTTCAATTGTTAGGGTGGTCTTTGGAATATGAGGGGGGGGTTGGAACAGTTTTATGTGGGTGGGGCATGTTTCTAAAATGGGGGGCGCTCAAAATGCTGTGTTCGTTCTTGGTGGAAGGCGCCCGGGTGGAGGCGATCCTTGGTGGCCTGGTAGCGTGGCGGTGTGATGTTGCGGTCTGTCCAGGCGCTCTGGGGTAAGGAGGGTGGGGGACAGGGGGTTTTCATTGTTGGGGTTGGGTTGGGAGGGAGGCGAGGTTGCTCCCTAAAGGTGTCGGGCTGAGGTGTGTATGGTTGTTGGGGTTTCCGGGAAGTAGGGGTTCTGCAGGTTCTTGCTGGGTGTTCTTATGTGCCAGGGGTTGGGAAAGCCAAGTTAGGTTCCCTAGAGGGGCTGGTTTTTTTTCATTTTCTTTTCGTACAGGAATCCCATTGGGTCAAGGGGTGGGAACTGTCTCTCAGATCCAATATGTGTTTCAATCCCCCTACTTGGCGAAGAAGCGAGGGGTAGCCCTTTTGATTTCCCCTAATGCCCACTTTGCCCCCAAGGCACATAGAGCCGACCCGGAAGGGCGCTATATCATGTTTAAGGGATCGGTGAGAGGTAGGTTATTTACTTTGGTAGGGGTTTATGCCCCGAACAAGGCGCAAGATCTGTTTTGGGAAGGGATGAGGGAGAAAATCAGAGGATTCGTGGAGGGTGCACTAATAGTAGTTGGTGATTTTAACATGTTTCTCTGTCCGGACAAGGATAGGAAATCCCTCTCCCCCTGCTATGACCTACGGGCCCAAAGGAAGTTGGCGGACTCGTTCCGGTGGATCAACAGGGAGCTGGGCTTGGTGGATGCTCAACTCTTTGAGCGAGACCGGGAATCTCTCTTCACTTTCTTCTCTAAGGTGCATAGTGTGTTCTCAAGAATAGATTACGTCTTGGTGGACTCTTCGATCCGGAGCTGCATTTCGGATTTCGGGGTAGAAACTATCCCATGGTCCGATCACGATTTGGTCAGGGTCAATTTGGGGGCTCCTCCCGTGCCCCGTCCAGGGCTCGGTGAATTTGCAATGACTCCTTGCTGCTAGATGGGGAGCTGAGACAGTGCCTCCTAGGTTCAATCAAGGAATACTTCCTTCTTAATGACACTGGGGATGTGGAGGTTATGGGAGTTTAGGACGCATTCAAGGCCACGGTCAGAGGCTCCCTGATGGAGATGGGTGCGAGGAAGAAGAGGGAGAGGGGTCGGGAGGAGCTAAAGCTGAGGAAGCGCATAGCTGCCATTCAACTGGGAGGGAAGTTGAGATCGCAAAAGTGCCCGGGCAAGTGGGAGGAGCTTCAGAATCTCAAAGCTAAACTGTCCGCCCTGCTTGTGGGACAGACAGAGAGAAAGTTAGCCTTTTTGAAACAATGTTATATGGAAAAGGGGGAAAGGGCGGATAGGATCCTGGCGTGGCGATTGAGGGAGCTTTGGAATAGTAGAAGGGTGAACTTCATTGCAGGTCGGACAGGGGAAAGAGGTCTACAGGATGACCAGATAGCAGCAGAGTTTAGGCAATATTTTGAAGGTCTGTACACGTCAGAGTATTCAGGAGACGGGGCTGATGTATACCGGTTCTTGGAATCCCTCCCCATCCCTCGCCTCGCTTCGGAGAACTCAGGCCTGTTAGAGCTCCCAATTTCACCCCAGGAAATAATCGATACCATTTCTACTTTGAGGAGCGGCACAGCGCCAGGAGACAATGGTTTCACTGTCCGCTTCTATAAGACTTTGAGCTCCACGCTAGCCCCCTTCCTAGCTAAGGTGTTTAACTCTGCCCTAGACACAGGTTCCCTTCCGCGTACTATGATGTCGGCACTTATCGTGGTACTCCCGAAAGAAGGGAAAGATCCCTCGCGATGTCAGTCCTACAGGCCCATTGTCACGATGCCTGCCCCCAGACATCCGGAACAGGTACATCTGTCCAGGGAACAGGCACCCAAGAAGACACAGGAATTCCCAAAACCCCGCCTAGGGGCTATATGGGTTCAGTCCTGGCGCTGTAGGCACCAGGCTCATATTGCCAACTTTAAACTATGCAGGTCATCCTGCAAAGAACTCATGTACAGGCCATCATGAGGCCATGACGGGACTACTTTCCTTTACGAACTATTTTGCTGCTTGGGTGTGGTACTGGAACTTCTTACCTGGGAACTACTTTCTTGATGCTATTTAAACCACGCCCGAAGAGCAGCACATGCTTCGCGTTATTCTGCATCTTAGCAGCGTAACGTTCACCGTGTCTGCAGTCCAGCATCCAGTCTACAGCCACACCCCTCTTGTGTCCGGAGCCGATCCTAGAGAAAAGGAAAGAAGAAGAGAAGGTTAGAACAAGGAGATTTCCATTTGGACATCATCTTTTCCTGGAGCAGCCGCACCTGTTGATAAAGAAAAAAGACATTAAAATAAACCGCGTCGCATTGCCAGCTGCAGCGCCGCGCCATGCTCACCTGTCTTTGGAGCATTTCCACGACCTGGCGCAACACCCGTTGAATCGCCGCCCAAAACATCAGCATCTGAAAAGACAAGAACAAACAAAAGGTGAGCGGGGTTCCGCCAAAGCATTCTTTTACTTACCGCAAGATACTTACTCGGAATTTTACCGCTCGAGGCAGCGCTGGTCACCATCCTACGTTAGACATTTTCGGCAAGGCGCCGCACCTGCAAAGAAGATAGAGAACTATTGGTTAATTACATTTGGAACAATATTACTTGCTAGACAGTGCTTGGTACAAACTGACTCTTACCTAAGCGCTACCTTCATCCATCGAGGCAAACTCACTCCTTGGATCACGCTGCAAGGGAAAAGGTATGAAAGGAGCAAGAGTGAATTAACAGACATTTGAACTCTAAAAGAACTAAACATTCAGTTTACACACTACTTACCTCTGAGTCATTGTTGTCTGGAACTCTGCCAAATACCTTCGGATCAGTGAAGTAACTGAACTTCTATGCGCCCCTGCACTCCACGCAGGATGGAGAGTTCATCCTTCAAAACAATAAGGTGAGACTTTATGAAGGGGAATACTGGATGTTTTCAGGGAAAATAGTGTGAGTGTAAACTCTCTACCACGGGTGGCTAATCCCCTTTACTGCTTTTAGGAAAATATTCTTGCGGGCCAGGCAGACGAAACTGAGTGGGCAAGTGCAGTCGATCATCACTTCGCTACGAGTCACACTGGTGGAGACCGCAGCAGTCCAGCTTTGTTCAACGCCCCTTAATGTAGATGTCAAAATTTTGGCCAAACCTTTGGCGAATAGACTGGCGAAATTCCTTCCCTCCTTGGTTCACGGCGACCAGGTCGGTTTCATTCCCAGTCGCCAGGGTTCAGATAATGTAAGGAAAACCCTGGGTCTTATGCATGAGATTTCGAGGTGGGAGAAGGAGGCTTACCTCCTATCCTTGGATTCGGAAAAGGCCTACGACCATGTCGAATGGCCTTAAATGGGACGGGTACTCTGGAAAATGGGCTTTGGGGACAAATTCTGTAGGTGGATCTCAGCCCTGTACAATGGTCCTTCAGCTAAGGTATTGGTTAATAGTTGTACTTCGGCGGGTTTTACGCTCTCTCGAGGCACTCGCCAGGGGTGTCCCCTCTCTCCCCTTTTGTATGCGCTGGCGATGGAGCCCTTTGCCATTGCGGTCAGGGCTGATAAGGGCGTTTCAGGGGTGCTTTGCAGGGACTGCGAATTCAAATTATCTTTGCTTGCAGACGATATTTTGGCATACCCGACCAACCTTCGTGAATCCCTCCCGCAGTTGCTGGGTTTGATTAGTCGCTTTGGGTCTTTTTCTGGGCTAAAGGTCAATATATCCAAATCCTGCATTATGCCGATGGGGGGGTTGGATCACGAAATCAGGGGGAGAACAGAAGTGCACGGTGTGCGAGTGGAGCGGGAGTTTTCCAGGTATTTGGGCACCAATATCCCCAGGGATCTAAGTAAAGTGTGTGAACTAAACTTCCTCCCTCTTCAGGAAAAGATCCAGGATGATCTGTTAAGATGGGCCCGCCCTTACCCTTTCGTGGTTTGGGTGAATGGTCTTGGTTAAAATGAACATTCTCCCACAGCTTCTCCATCTCTTTGCGTCCCTCCCCTGCAAAATGCCAGACTCCTTTTTTGAAGTATTGCAATCCCGTCTCCTTCATTTCATTTGGAATGGCAAGAGAGCCAGAGTGAAATACTCCACCCTAACCCTTCCTAAGTCTTGTGGGGGCTTTGGTCTCTCAGATTTTAGACTGTATTATAAAGCAGCCCAGTTACGGGTGATGTTAGAACACTTAAGAGACAATCTGAGGACATATTGGACTTTTGTGGAAGATGTTCAGGTCCATCCAAGAAAAGTCAGGGGCTTCCTATGGGCTCCCCCAAGATCAATCCCTGGGCCAATTAGATTGCATCCAATCCTTGCTGTCTTGTGGATGTCTTGGAAGCCTGATAAGGATAATAGGCTCCTCTTTTCCTGGCCGTCCCCCCTCTCTTCTTTATGGAGTCCCCTGATTAATCTTGGAGCCAGAGGTTTCCGGGAGACGCAGTCTTGGTCTGATCAGGGGTTGGAAAGGGCTGCCCAACTCTTTCACCAGGGGGTCTTTATTGAATATGATCAGCTGTTGGAGGTGCTTAGGGATAAGCCGCGTTCGGTCTTTGAGTACCTGCGGCTCAGGGGAATCCTCACTCAGGCGGGGTGGTTGGCTGATCTGTCACGTACTTTGACTCCTTTTGAAAGTATTTTTGCGGAAGCCAAGTCTAGGAAGGGGTCCCTTTCTAAGATTTATAACGTGCCAATCACAGCTAACCGGCAGACAGTCATTCAAGCATACCTGGGAGGAAAGGCTAGGCCTCACCCTTGATGATCAGTCTTGGCAGTCAGTTTTCAAGTCTGTTTTTTCGGGGAGGTTGTATACGGCAGCCATGGAACATAATTTTAAGATTTTTCGCTCCTGGCATCGCCCTCCTGTTTCTCTATCCAAGATGTTTGCTAAGGTGTCTCCAATGTGTCCTAGATTGTGCTCGAGCCGGGGTACCTGGTTTCACATGTGGTGGGAGTGTCCGATCATCCAGGTATTCTGGTCAGAATTGCCCAGTTGGATTAAGGACATTCTCGGAATGAGCCCTTCCCTCTACCCGTTTGAGGTCCTCCTGGACACGCCCTTGCATGATAACGATTTCTCTTCCTTTACAGGGGTGATGGGGGCTATGTTGGGAGCAGGCAGATTAGCTCTGGCCCAAAAATGGAAGGGTTCCTCAGCCCCCACTAAGACGGAATGGCTTAATAAGCTAATAGCTATCTTCACGTATGAGAAACTGTCGGCCATTGCCAACGATACTATGGCCCTCATTACAACACCGGCGCTAAACCATGGCTCTATTAGCACCATGGTTGGTGCCGGTATTGTAACGAGTCCGCCATGGTGAAATGGGGAAGTACCATGCCATTCCAAGGTTGGCGGGGCGGTACTTCCCCATTTCACCATGGCCCTTTCCCATTCCCATTTTCGCCCCAAAGGACATAATGGGAATGGGGAAGGCGGTAAGTTACCTCGAAAGTCCCTTTGCGGGTCCCTACTTTAACGGCTGGTCTAGACCAGCCGTTAGGGTCAGGTCCCACAAAGGGACCTCGTAATTAGGCGCTAAGGGGTTAACGGCGCCGCAGCCTTTTACGGCGCCGTTAACCCCTTAGCGCCAGGGTCGTAATGACCCCCTATGTCATCTTTTTTACAGGATTGGACAGTGGTTTTGTTAAGCGTGGACTGTGAAGCTTTGAAACTGTGAACTGCTTGGGGGTTTTGTGGGCCTTGTACTCTGGGAGTGGTTGGGGGTAGCCTGCCCGGTTGCCATGTTCTGAATTGCCATCGGTGACCTCACTACTAGCATGGCCGAAATGTTCTGATGTTATCAGTGTCTGGTTCTTGCTCTTTGCCTCTTGCACCTTTTGTTCTTGGAAGCCTGGTAAGCCTGTGGTTTGGGAAAGGGGGAAAGCGGGGGGGGGGGGGGGGTGAGGGTGGGAAGAGTGGGAGGATTTGAATGTTTGTTGTGTTTATTTGCTGGTTAATGCCAGATGTTGGCTGGCGGAATTGCCTTTGGTCATTTGTTGAAAAGCTCAATAAAAAAGTGGGGGGAAAAAAAGTCCTCTGCATAGTCTGCATAACTTTCTGCTATCAGAGACCCAAAGAATAATGTTCTCTTCTCCATTAGGCCTGTACAAAAAAGGGCGAGGTGCTTCAAGGTCTCCATTGTCCCCTCTTTGTCACAAAATCTGCAATCTTCTGGACTTCGGTGCTGGTATAGATTGTCAGGATGTGGCGAGTGGGGTGCAAGTTCATCGTAAACTGCATGTGTTGAGTCCTATACCAACTATTTGGAAATTTGGATAGGTATTTTGGGAGTGAGCCCTATCTCTTGTGCTCTCCTCTCATGTCAGTCTCTAGTATGTATAGATTTTTCTCATCCGTGCTCTTCACCCAGTCGTCCTGCCACAATTTCCATTTTACCCTTGCCGGGTTAACTAGATCTTCCACTTTAACCTCAACATGATCAGGCAGGTTTTGACAACTAGTATTCCATTCCGTCAGAGGGGTGTTTTTGTTCACCCTCAGTGCTCTTTCCAATATTTGGTAAGGTTTGGGTATGCCAAACAACCAGCATTTTCGATGATATAGCATGGGCAACTTCCAAGTCACTTTGGCCTGTAAGGAGATCAAACCCAACTCAAACTGTATGAGTAAAGTAGGAATTAAGTTAGGGAGCTTTAGGATTTTCTGCCAAAAACCACCCTCTAGGGAGGGCCAAAGTTGCCAAGGAGTGAGGGAAAAACCTTCTGCTCTGTAAATTAAGACAGGTGTGGCCTTAGCTTGAAAGAAGGTCAAGATTGGTTTCATGGAAAATCTCCCAAATATTCATTGCATCACTCTCCCTTGGGTGGTGAAAGTCTTTAGTTTCGCTCGCAAGGTCACCTGGCGCAGAAAGTCTGTCTTGCTGTTGTTGATCAGCGACCCCGGGTATGCAACTTGTTCGATTAGTCTTAGGGAATTGTTCCCAATAAACCACTTGTGCACCCATCTCGGGCCACGCCCACGATCTCCCAGTACCATGATAGTGGTCTTTGCGGAATTCATAGCAAGCCCGTTTGCCGTCAAGTACTCATCCAAGGCATCAATACTCCTCTGCAGGCTGATAGGTGTTAAGAAGGACCACATCATCTGCAAAGAGCAAGTTCATCATAGGCTCTGTGTCTAGTTTTGGTGGAAACAGTCTTACTTTAGACCAGGCTTCTTTAAGATCTGAGAGAAACAAACTGAACAATGTCGGGGCCAGCGAGCAACCCTGCTTCATGCCCCCAAAGGTGTTGATGGGCCGAGATAGTAAACTGTGGGCACTGGGTTGGATATTGACGCTAGTGCACTCATAAAAGGGACTTTATAGCTTCAAGCAGATCTATCGGCATTGCCATGCCTCCATTTTGCCCATAGGTAATGGTGATCAACACTGTCAAAGGCCTTCTTGATGTCTATAAACGCCACGTAAACTCTTATTTTCTCGTTGAACGCTTTCGCTTTGAGAAGGTTGATCAAAAAAAGGTTCAACTCAGTGCTGACACCTTTCACAAATCCTGTTTGCCTGGGGTCTTCTCTTTTGGCCTCCTTGATCCACCCTTGGAGTTGTTGTAAGAGGAAAGCTGCAAACAACTTGCCCAAAGAATCAAGGAGCACTATTGGGCGATAGAAGGGTCAGCTCTACACCCTTGTTTGTAGATTGGAACTATTATGGCAGAACACCCAGCTTCATGATTTGGTTTAACAACTAGTATATAAAAGGAATCCAGTTCTCAGGAGCTTCCTTTATCATAGAGTTGGTAATCCCTGTCGGGCCCCCGTGCTCTGGACTTGTTTGCCTTTTTAATTAAGAGTTCCACGTCCAGGTGATGAAGCTGGAACGACCAGCCCATACTTGGTTTCTCAGGCGGAACTTGGGTGGAACTGTCTTTTGCTTTAATCAGTTGTTGGTAAAAATCTGTCCAGGCTTCTTCTGCGACGGCATGGAAAAGGGGGTCATCCTTCGTCCGTTGAGCAAACGGCAGTTTGCTCTTTTGTCTTTGTTGATAAGGGCCTGGAGCATCTGCTCCGCATCCTGTTGTAGCATCTCAGCTTTATATGAACCTAGCCAGTTTTTGAAACTTTGCTTTCTCTTTTTCACTTGAATTAACTGCTGAGACCCTTGCTTCCTCACAATCATTTTTATGTCCTTGTTTAAGAGCTTTTCCTCGAGGGCGATTCTCTTGCTTGGAACGTGTTTGTGGTTTGTGGGCCGTTGTTTGAATTCCTGAAGGAGCGAGACGTAGTTCACTCCATTTCCCTGCATTAGCATACCAGTGGCTTCCTTGGAAAACCAAGCTGTTTCATGCTTGGTCATTCGTAGGCGGTTGGTTCCTTGAGGCGTATCTAGGACCACCTCGAAGGTTTACTGTTGATGACGGTGTACACCCTTCCATGTACATTTCAATAACAAGTGGTCACCAGTTGATTTTTGAATTACTTCCAAGGACACAATGTCTTGAATTAGTAAGCTGGAAACGAAGACGTAGTCTAATACAAAGGAACGGGGCCCGTTAGACCATGTGGTTTTAGCCAGCAAGTCACCGACTGTTTGGGCATTGAGAATGTGGAGGTACTGGTCTGACATCAAGTTCGACCATTCGCAAGCTTTCACATAGCCCGTGATCCAAGGGTCCCGCTGGAGTGGGGGCAGGCCAGTTGTTTTGAAAATGCATCTGCAGTTTAGGGCTCCTCCCACAATGATAAAATGTGGGCCAAATTGATCCGTCCAGTGGTCGATGGAACTTGCCACTAGATCTAGGAATTGCGTGGTGATGAGGGCGGCCGGGTTCCAATATATGATAATAATAAATCTCTATTGTGACTAGTTCATTTAAGAACTTTACACAAAGAATACACTTATCAGGCAATTCATATATCATATACAATAAACAGTCATACACAATGTCCCTCATTACGACCCTGGCGGAAAGTAACTGACCTGACCGCCATAGCGTAAATAGCGTTTCCGCCATTGCACGATGGAGTAAAGTGCGGCTAATTCCGACCCATCGGTCACGAGCATTACGCCATGGCGGAAGTGCAAAGTCCGCGATGGCGGAAATGTCCCCAAAACGCCCCTCACCGCCGTCGTACGGCGCCCTAGGTGCAATTCCGCCACCCATCATAGCGGTCACCGTAATGAGCGGTAATCGCAAAATACGGTGACCGTAAATATACGGAAACGGAAGTAAAAACATAGGCCGGAACGGGAAACAGCACGCCGTACACCTACAAAATCAGAATCCCAACACAACCATTACAAATCCGACCCTGAGACACATCCCAACCCGTAAGCCACCCTAGTCAAAACAATCAAAATGGGAAAAGTTGCTAAAAAAGCGTGCGACCGCAAGCGGCAGGTCCACTTCTCCCATGAGGAACTCACCGTGCTCACAGAGACCCTCCAGGAGAATGCTGCCGTCGTCTTCTCGACGCAAATGACCAGGACGGCACTTGCGAACAAGAAGGCCATATGGGCCCTGGTGGCACAGCGGGTAAGTGCGGTGGGGACCGCACCCCGCAACCCACAGCAATGCAGAAAGCGATGGGACGACTTGCGGATACGCGTACGGAGCATACTATCAGCCAACCGTAACATTGCCACAGCTACCGGGGGAGGATCGGAATCACCCATCAAGTTGACCCCCTGGGAAGAAATCTGTGCCTCCACCATTGGAATGGAGAGTATAGAGGGAGTCGGAGGGATGGAGAAAGGAGTGCAGACATCCGAAGAATCAGGTAGGTGGGCCAAATAAAACAATGCTAAATCCACAATGTCCAATCATGTGAAGTACCATGTGTCCACATAGTGCAACAGAAACACATGTCCAGGAGAACGTCCACATACATTGGCCTGATAGCGCACTTTAAAAGTCACATTAAATACATAAATAATTAAAAATCCTAAAAACACCCTCTACACGTGCAGCATGCACACCCTAACTGCAGGCTGCAAAACAACTGCATCCTCAATCCACACAAAAATGAAACCACCTCCAAGGCCCTGACCCAAATCACCCTCAGGTACCACCCCAATGCATGTGATACATTGCCATTCCAATTTCCACAGACCCATAAATAACGCTCGCCCTCCTTTACTCCACCACAGGGTCCGATTCAAACGACGAGCTCCAGGACACCCCTACCAGCACACCTGCAAAGAGGGCCAAGACCAACGGCCAAAGACCCTCCACCTCAGCTGCACGGATCAAGACACGGCAGCAGCACAAATCAAGTGGCAGCACACAGGAGGGGACTTCAACAGGCACCCCAGCAGCCAGCATGCCCACAACAGCAGCACCACAGGTCCCCCCAATGGATGCCACAGAAGGCACTGCTTCTGGTGGCAGCAGCACCATAGGTGACACTGCATTAATGGCAGCATGCTCCGACACAGAAAACGGTGCTGTCGATGTAGGACCCATCCATGACCTGTCTCAATCCCCCTGTTTGTTTCATCCCGTACACCATGAGGATACCACGCAGGGGCACCCACAAGACGACTACTGGCCATCCCCCACAAGCCCTGTGGCAAGGCAACATGAGGTGATCAGCCCCTCTGTGACACCACCGCAAATGGCCATGGCCCAGAAGAGGCAACAGTCCCTCGACCAGGTGATCGTGCAACAGCAGCAACTGGCCACGCTCCTCAAGGAACATGCTGATGAATGTGGGGGTTCTAAGGCAGTCATAGAAACATCTACTGAGACACTTAGGGCACAAATGGAGAGAAGTACAGAGACACTAAGGGTACAAATGGAGAGAAGTACAGAGACACTAAGGGTACAAATGGAGAGAAGCACCGAGAGCCTGAGGGGGGAACTGCATGCGACGTCCAAAGACGTATGTGGTGAACTTGCCGCTGTGCGCCGTGTGCTCACTGAGCTCTCACAAACCCTTAGGGACATGCATGGACGTGAGCAGGCAGAGACATCATCCGTTGCAAGTTCCGTCCAGGGCAGCCCCCAACGTAGATCTGGGAGGAACCTGCGCTCCACAGGCAGGGGTGCCCCTGATACCCGGAGAGGGGGCTTGCAATAGCGTCTGCCCACTGACAATGAGCATCTTTGGACACTGGTGTTCGGGGGGGAGGTAGGAGGGTGGAGGGGGGGTGTTGGGCTTTCTTGGGTGGCGGGTCGATGGGGTGTGTAATATAATTTCACATATGCTATAAACATTACATAATCATCCAATGAGATGTGTGGACATTGATCTTTGTGTACGAGGCCTTTATTGGCGTACAGTCCACATTGTGCATGTTCCAGACACACACAGTGCCACAAGTCCCGTGTCCATGTATCAGCCACCAGGCGTGAGTGCTAGAAGCATGAATCTATGATATTCTGACAAATTTCACGGGCCTCCTGTGCCTCGCGGACTCCTTGAGGTGCTGCCACATCCCCACCCTCATCATGACCATCTTCAGGTGCTTGCAGTTCTGCGTCAGGGAGCATGGGCACATTTCTACGTACGCACATGTTGTGTAGCATGACACATGCCATGACCATCTTTGCAACCTTCTCATGGCGGTACAGGAGTGCCCCGCCAGACCTGCTGAGGCAGCGGAAACGAGCCTTCAGTAGGCCGAATGCCTGTTCAATGACTACACGGGTACGTGAGTGGGCATGGTTGTAGTCCTCCTCATGCTGGTTCTGTGGGTTCCGGAGTGGTGTAAGGAGCCATCTCTTCAGTGGATACCCGGCATCACCTGTATGTGGACAATAAAGGATGTTTGTGGAATGACATTGCTACGTACGCATCCCCTCCCCTTCCTGCCAGGTCATTGCCGCATCACATACCCCACATTATCATGCATGAAATGAGACTCACCGAGTAGCCAGGATCTGTTCCCTGCGTGTCGCTCCATGTAGCGTGGTATTGTAGAGTTCCTCAAGACCATAGAATCATGGGTTGATCCAGGAAATCGGGCACAACAATGTGTAAAGATCCTGTTGGAGTCACACACCATCTGTACATTAAGAGAATGATATTGTTTCCGGTTGCGGTACTGGGCCTCCATGGCATGTGGGACAACCAATTCCACATGTGTGCAGTCGATGGCACCAATGCAACCCGGTATGCCGGCCAGTGCATGGAATCCCACTTTTGTGTTTGTAATCTCCTGCTCCGAGCGTGGTAAAGAGATGTAGTCGTCTGCGTGCTTCAGGAGGGCATCGAGCACTTGCGATAGTGTCCGTGACAACAGTGGCTGTGAAATGCCATGCAACTGTCCGACTGTGTGCTGGTAGGTGCCTGTGGCCAGGAAGTGGAGTACAGACACCACCTTCAGTAGGGGTGGGATGGCGGTTGGGCTATCTATCATGCTGACAAGGTCAGCGTGTGTCATGTTCACAATGGCGGTTATGGTGTCCCCGTCCAAACGGTAGAGGGTGTGGATCTGCTCAGCAGTGAGGTTGAACGGATGAGCTCGGAGGCGTGGGATTGCGGGCTGCCTGCGTGGTGGTAGTGGCTGTGCTGGTGGCCCTTGCTGGCCCTGCCTTGCCCTCCTCCTCCTCCTGCGTCTCCTCTGTGCGGCCGGTTGTTGTAGTAGTTGGTGTTCGTCTTCTTCTTGAAGTTGGAGTACTTGCAGTGCTATCAGGTCCCCCAGGGCCAACATCGCTAGTCCTGCCGGTAGCATTTTGGTGTGGGTGTGGTTGTGGGAGGGGGTTGGGTGTGCAATTTATGTGTTTTCAGGCTGTATAGCCTCCACCTGTGGTGATTCATTCCACCTGTGCCAGCTGCAATCCCCTTTGGGCGGGCACGTCCCGAACACAACGCTGCGATGTGACGCATGGCATCTTGCTATTACAATCATGTATTTAATCCCGATGGCAGTGAAATATTGGTTTATATGTTCATTCTGCTATGGTCCCATTGTTTCACATACTATCTTTGCAGTCGCGAACAAACTTGTGAAGGGTCAGTGGAATGTAGTACTCGATTAACGGTGGACCCTCATGCAGCACTGTACCGAGGTTCACCGACGGGCGGGACGTCCCATTTGTGAGTGAAGCCAGTTGCCATTTTCACACACTGCCGCACTACATGGATGAATTTGTGATTTCAAGCGGTCACAGATGCCTTTTCGACGTGATGTTGCAAATGAGGAATTCGAAGGACAGCGCTTTCGGTTTTCAGCTAGCGGCGAGGAGACGCCCACAGGTCTGACTGCAAATATAACGTTCTATTGTTTAATGTCCTTGGGACAGGGGCCATGGCGAGAATGCAATGATTGATATGAATAGTATGGGATGCGCAATAGCGTAGTCGACGATAAGGCAGGACGTTCCCAAATACATGTTACTTCACAACACTAGAATTCCGGGCTGGAGCACAGTGGATTTTGCAGACTGCATTACGCACAGACTCAATGGAAATTTCAAATTTGATGTGAGTAAATAATCAGGCGTTTTCATACCGGGATGAGGGAATGATGTATGGATGCATGGACAGATGATTTAATTGAGAGTTTGCCATGTACATGGCTTTTCGGAATCTATCCCCTTCCCCTGCGCTATGTGATGCAGAGCTGCCATAGTGGGACCATCGTCTATCTGCCCTTGTTGAACCCTCCCTGTCTCGACGCGCCTTCAAACACTTGTGTCTATGCACGTTACTAATCCCATCTAATGGATTCTGTCTTAACAGACGCATGCACACAAACACTCGTTTGTAATGGTGTTTTCACCTCGATTTATATAGTTATGATTCGCAAGTGATTTTTGGGTGGAAATAATCCTTTTGAGTGGGCTAGCATGCATAAGGCTGTAGATTTAGTGTGATCATTGAAGTGAGTAATACAAATGAAGTTCTGATGCCCATACTATTCTTTTTCATTTCATTTGGGTGACAGGTATCTCCTCCCCTTTTGCCGCTGCCATCTGTATGCCACTCCTGCAGATGGCTTTTACTCCCGACACCTGCTGCTTCGAGTTAATCAGTGGAGCACCATTACGATCTTATGGGACGATCGCCAATGGACCACATGCCCTTACGCAGTACTAGTGGCTAGGAGCTACATATCAACCTTTCAGCTGGACTAGTGCCTACCTAATGGGACGGCCCTGCGGTTCTCGGCGCTTCCATGTTGCCTTTTTGAACGTGAATGTAGCCCCTGTGTACCATGAAGGAACAGGGCGTCACACAAGAAGAAGCTGGTCATTTATTGCGGATGCAGCCCACAGTAATGAAAAATATTTTGGAGTTTATGACCTAATAGCTGTATGGGCTTGGTGAATTTGATGTGCATTAAAATTTGATTCTGATATCAACCGTGTAGCGTTATTCTTTGCAAGTAATGTAGCATATTCCTATTTGTGGAGCGGTGTATTGTGAGAAGATCTGCATTGGGTTCCGGCTTCTGAGTATAGTTGCGTGGTACTGTACTGGCCGCGTTTGCCTACGAAGCCCAGTAAGGTCAGGGATGGGGGCTGCCATTATGACTGTTTTAATGATGTCATGCTCAGGGGCGGGGGATTAGCTTTTGTGTAACAGATGCCGGTCAGCCAGGTGGATTGGTGGAATGATGTGATTATCAGAAAATGGCTGGTCACAGGTGCCTGTGTTTGCGTGCGTTTCTTGGAGGGAGACTGAGGTCATGTCCATTGGAATAGCTTCTGTATTCGTGCCATCTGTGCCCTGCAGCTCCCATTGGCCCCTCTTGAGATGAGCCTGGCTGCTCAGTCACTCTGCCAACTTGTGTGGTACATGCTTATGCTGATGGTTGGTTTGTTTACTGGCAAGGGTACAGGGCTGGTGCAGTCTCCCTCAGGATACTGCTTTGAATTTTGCCTTATACTGGTGTCAAGCGATGGGGGCCTGTTGTTGTTTTGTCTCATGTTTCAGTTCATATTGCTGTACTTGAACCTTCACATGCCTGTGCTGCATCAGTACGGCAATGGTGCCATGCCAAACATGGATGGCCACTCACAAGGCACTTGGAGCCCCTACATTCATTTGTTCGTTGGCATGCATGGGTGACTTGTACATTTCACTGGTTGCATTGTGTAACTTCATTGCACCTACGAGGTGTTGTGCAATGTGGGCAGGGAGTGGTGTACAGGCACTCAGTAGGGCCATTTACGGTTGGTTCACGATGCCGTAATTCTCACCATGGCGGAATGGTACTTTCCGCCATGCTTGATGGCGTTAAGTAAATGTCCGCTAGGGTCAGCATTCGCGTACCGTTGCGCCATGGTGGTAATTACGGTTTTGCATGGCGCGCGTGCGCGTACTTGGTGCAGTTAGCGTTGGCGTTCACTACGGTGTCGCTGATGACATCGTACTTTACGGTGACGGGTCATAATCGCACCGAGCGGTATTCGATGGCGGTATTACATTTCCGCCATCGTTTTTCGATTTCCGCCAGGGTCGTAATGAGGGCCAATATCTTTTAAAAATCACATTGTAAAAGCAACAAACCAGTGTGGACATTTAATACTAGCAAAGTACGTAAATAGTGACACTGCACACTTGACTAAATTATACAACACACACTATTCATTCAGTTCATTTATTCATCATCGTTTGGTTTTTTTTTCTTCGTTTTTTAAACCTTTTTATTTATTGTTTTTCAAGACAAAAACATAACACATAACAACTTAACAATAGCATACAACACATGTCTTCTGGGACTTCCAAATTGGAGTTAGAGTCCACTTCTTGCTTATCCGCTCGGTGCATGGCGAGCGAGGTTTCCACTTTCTATCTGTAATGTCTATACGTTTCTCAAGTACATACCACCCAGGTACGCTGGGCCTTCTTTCTCCTCCTTGGCTCATTGACTCTTCTCAGCACCGATCTCCTCTCGACCAATATCGCTGATCAATCCTCAATCAAGCTTATTGACCCGTTCAGGCTATCCCTCTCATTGCTCCCAAACAGGTCCTGCACAAATTTGTGCCACGCCAGTATTTTAGACCCATTGCCCTATCCTCTTTGTGCTGCTCTTGTCCACACTGTTGTTTCAGCCATTGCCCATTTTCCAGATCTGCCCACCACCCCTCTATCTGGGGGCCCGCACTTGTGTTCCACGCCATAGCGATGCAGCGTTTCACCAGTATGGTCATTAAATCCTTCATCTTTGCCAAGTGTATTCTCTGACTGTCTCCTCTTGGGAACATGCCCAGTAGGTAAAATGCTGGCGACCACACTTGCATTTGGATTCCCCCTTTTAGCGCTCTTTCTTTGATTGTGTTCCAAAAGTTCGTTATTCGTGGGCATGACCAAAACATGTGCACCAAATCCCCTAGCTCTGCCTTACAACGTGGGCAGCTCCGGATCTGCGTGTTCCCCATGCTCGACATTCTTTTCGGCGTTATATATGCCCTGAGATAAATCTGCATCTGTCTGAACGTTGTGTTCCTGGAAACCCTTTTTGCATATTGGAAGGCCCTGGTCCATTCTTCGTCCTTGAAGGGCTTCTGAAGCTCTTCTTCCCATTTAGTTTGTGCTTGTAATTCTCTCATGTTGTTAGTTCCGAGCAATTGTTTGTTAAGCCTGGACACTGTACGTGCTCCCTCTGAGATATCCTACCACGCGTCCAATACCCCTCTGCATTGTCCACTTCCGTTAGGGTGTCCCATCTTTCCTTTATCGCTCTGACCATGCTATTGTACAATAGGAACTGTCCTCTATGTATGCCTTGCTCCTCTACCAAGGTCTGGAAGTTCACCCAGTGTCTGTCTTTCCACAGATCTCCTATTTGGGCTACTCCCTTATCTTCCCACTAAGTTCTGAACTTTGCTAGGTTTGCTATGCAGGCATCTACGAATCCTGCTAGTGGGAGGTGTCTGGAACAGGAGTCAAGTTGGCCCTGGAGTTTCCACGCTCTTTTCCACAGGGCTCTGCCCAACTGTGCCATCCTGGGTAGTGCTCCAACCGAGGCTGTATCTATCCACAGAAGCTCTCTCAAGTAATATCGCTGCAGTGACGGTTTAAGAGTTATTGAATCTATGGATGTGTCCTCGCCCAGCCACTGCACCACAAATTGAAGCTGACCTGCCAATTAATTTCATTCAAAGTCCGGGAGTCTGACTCCTCCCCACTTACAGCCCCTTTGTAGTGTAGTCAGTGCTACTCTGTTCCTCCCTCCTCCCCACAGGAACTCCCTCGCCATGGTATGTAACTGTTTAAAAAAGGACCCCGTGATGTTGTAAGGAATGTTAGTAAAGTAATACAGGAGGCGGGGGCGAACCGTCATCTTGAGCAGGGCCGCCCTGCCCATCATCCCTAACGGTAGTGTCCTCCAAAACTGCATGGCCTTCCTAGTCTTCTCCAAGGCCGCCTGCGTATTAGCCTTATGCTTGTCTTTAGTGTCGTGGTATATGTCCACTCTTAGATATCGGAAAGTGAGCTGGGTCCATGTAAGGTCTAATTCCGGTAATCTGTCCGGCGCCACGCCTCTCAGACCCGCCAATGAGAACAGCAAGGCTTTCTCTCTATTAATGGTAACCCCAGACAGTCTGCTGAATGCTCCTAGGGCCTCGAGCAGCCTTGTCAAATGAACCAGTGGGTTCTGGACATAGAACAACATTTCGTCTGCATATATCGATATTTGGTGTACTTCCCCCTCTATCACTATTCCAGCATCTCTGTACTCGGCCCTCAGAAAGGCTGAAAATGGTTCCAAGGCCAGGCTATATAACATCGGGGACAAAGGCGACCCCTGCTTCGTACCCCGCACTATGCTCCATTCCTTTGAGACATGTCTACCCGTCTTCACCCTCGCCCTCAGATCTTTATATAAAAGCCTAATCCACCGCAGGAACCCTTCTCCTATCCCAAAGTGAGCAAGCACTGCCAAGAGCCAATTCCAATTCACAGAGTCAAATGCCTTAATGGCATCCAGGGAGGCCACTACGCTATCCCCTTCTTCTTGATGTGTGTAGTCTATGACATGGTGAAGTCTACAGAGGTTTCACATGGTATTCCTAGCTGGCACATACCCCGTGGTGCACCAACATTTGTATGACCCTTTTAAGCCATTTGGCCAGGGTCGCTGTGAGAATTTTGGAGTCTTGGTTAATCAGGGAGATTGGTCTGTAGGACCCACAGTCTAGGGGTGGTTTCCCCGGTTTCAATATAGGTACTATTATGTATTCTGACATACTACTCGGGAGCCTTCCTCTCTCATACACCTCCTCTAACATTTCCAGTAGTCTTGGGGCCAAACTCTGGGCCTCATCACGACCTCGGCGGTAACGTTAGCGCTATTAGCGCGGGGGCTATTAGCGCGACCGCCATAGCCCCCGGCGCTAATAGCGCGGGATCACGACTTGGAAGTCCCCATTCCCCATTGAGCCCATTCGGGAATGCCTCATTCTCCATTGGGCTCAATGGGGAAATTTCGCGCTCATACCGCCGGCGGATTTCCTGCCGGCGGTATGAGCGCGAATTATCTGCGGATTTCACACCAGCTCAGAGCTGGGGCGAAATCCGCTGAGGCCCTGATTCGGCGGACCCTTAAATCCAGCGGTAATAGCGCTACCGCCGGATTAAAGGGTTACCGCCGAGGTCGTGATGAGGCCCACAGAATTTCTTGCAGAATTCCACCGGGAGCCCATCTGGGCCCGGGGACTCATTCATTCATCGTAAAATAATAAAATAAAATCTGATATACGGATCAGGCATGAGTCTTCTTAAGCCCTACTACTTGTAAAAAAGCCTCTTAGGCAGGGCCATAGATCTCCAATACTCTTTCCTTCGTATGTGTCTACTCAAATACGTTATCCCAGTTTAATTGAACCTGAAGCCACAGTCATGTCAAATACAATTTAATACTAACTTACTGTGTACATTCTGGCTAATTGTCACTGGATCTAATGCAGCCTACTATATGAAGTAGGTTTGGACACGTCGCCATACTCACAAAAGTGCAATTTGAAGGGCTAAAGAATCGGTATTCAGGCATCTGTCCCAGAAGGAGTCAATGAATATCATCTCATAACTATGCACAAAGTTCCCAAAACTAGTCTTGTATACGTCGCTCAGTTTAACACACTGGGTAAGAACATGTCTCACTGTTTCAGGATAGTTTGTGAGGGAACATATGCGGCAAAATCTGTCCTCTACCGCTAAACACAGGCGTGCTCCTGTTATTGTACGTACTGGGAGTTTGTGTGTGCGTAATTTAAGGATAAAAGTCCTTAACGCCGGGTCCGGACAGAGTAGCAGATAGGATTGGACTTTGCAATAGCGGTGAACCACGTGGGCCGTTTCTTCGTATCCCTTTAGTTTGCCTAAATGGGTATGGTTTTTACACCAGTCCCATCTGTCAAACTTTTTCCCAAAAGATTTTGTTAGGTAAATATATGGGGTGCCCAGACTAGATTTATAAGTCCAATTAATCTCCTTAAAAAGCTTTTCGTACAGGGCTTGATAGTTTAAGCCAGCGAAAACATTTTTTGGATTCAAAGTTCCTACCCACTGTTGCTAATAGTTCACATACTGGCTTGGCACAGGTCTTAAGATAGAAGAATCCTCTCGCTCGACTCGCCATACCACCTAAAGAAATGCGACCCAACTCCAATCGCAGATATTCCATGGAACATGATGGTCCCATGTGCAGCATCCCTCGCCCAAATAGACCCTCGAGAACATTAAGCCAAGAGAAGTCCTGCATGGCCAGGGCATCAAGTCCATACAGCATTGGAGGAACAAAGCATTGCTTGTATAGCAGGAGGATCCCGGCCAGAGGGAATCCAGCATTCCCCCGGTGAACGTTCACGCTTGTAGCGTTAGTTGCTTAACTCTACGAATGTTCTTGTTTTTAATGAGGTCATAATCACCTCTAGAGCTAAAGTCCAAGCCTAGATATGGGTATTTATCAACATAGTCAATAGTTCCCAATGTTGTGTCCATCCAGGACCGGTTGACCGCATTTCTAGTGTTCAACATCAGGTTGGTCTTCTCCAAATTGATTGTCAGTCTCAATTCTAGAGCATATATGTTCAATTCATTGAGCAGGATCTTCATTCCCTTGTATGTGTGTTAGGGAGAATTCTCATCTATGGCTAATTTCCCTCACCTAGTGAGTCCCCCAGCAGCTTTGCTGGACTTCTGGAGTTTGTTTTTTTCCACTTGGTAAGAGTGAGAGCTTTTTCCCCACTCTTCCCTGTGTTTTGCTATGTGTTTCTACCTGTTTTTGTGATTGTGGACTCTGAAGTACACCACTTCAGTAGCCCCCTTCTTTTGTGTGTCACACAGCACCTTCAGTGCCGTGGCACAGGGTTGTCTTTGAGACTTCCCTCGACTCCATTTCTGAGGCGACTACCGTCCCCCAGAAAAGGGTAAAGTTACCATTAGCTTTACTTAGTCAATCTACCACAGATCCAGTACACCCCATCTTCCATGGAGTACTGGAAAGGGTTAATTCGTATCCCTTTTTATCTGTACCTCCTAGAGCATTGTTTCGCTCTTTTAACATTTAGACTTGGCTGGTGGCAGTGGTATCTACCCTAACTTTTCTACCGCGATTATATTAGATAAATGTGGTACTGTTCTTGGCTATTATATTAGCCTCGAACATAAACCCGCTTGACTAAATCGTCTTTCTTTTGGCTCCGGTTGGGTTTATTCGCCATTTCTTTTTGTTAAAGTCCTTCTTGTGTCTTACTTTGCGCGGCAAACTAGGTTCGGCTTCTTTGTTCACTGTCTTTTGGCGGGCTTCTGTTCAGAAGCCCTCCTCAAGGCGCCTGGGTGTCTAGGTGGGCTGAATGTGAGGGAGGGGTGTAGTCACCCCTGCACAGGGTATCCTAGGAAACCCAAGTCGCACTTTTTCATGATTGGCCGGGGTAGTTGTCCGTGCTGGACAACCCCCCTGCTGGGTGATTGACAGCCAGGCTGTGTGAATGGGGTTTTTTCACATAAAAGGCAGGTCTCTTGGGCTAGAAGTCAGAGAGTCGCCACTAGAACTACAAGGAACCAAAGAGAAGCAGAGGGAACGACAGCTGCTGCAACTACCCCGTCCCGGTGAAGCCCTGCTGCAGTCCTGAGCTATCTCCCCTTCAACGACTTAGAGAAGATCCAGTCCGGAGTCTTCTTCCCTTGAGCTTGGTGGGGATAACCAGCTCATCTTCTACAGCCAGAGGATTCTCTTCCTTTGCTCGAAATCGCTGCACGCTGCTGTAGTGGTCCGGATAGCCACCTGAAGAGCCTCTCCTGTTTTTAAGGAGCGCACCTTTTATTCCTTGTCGCTGCTGCCGACTTCATCCCTGCGTGGTGCAGACGCCCTTCAGACATCCTCCTTCACAATGAAGCTCCAGGAATCATGGGTCTGCGGGAAACCAACAGGAACAACTGCCAGGGCACCAGCTGCACCATTGGAACAAGGTAATGTGTTCTACTTGAGGAAACTGGGTGAATCCCTTTTCTTCATTTCCAAGGCTTGCCCTTGTCTTCCCTCCTTCTTATAACTTTTGCTTCCGAACATTGACAATATCGAAGTACTTTTGGCTACGTTGAATCGTGAACTGTCTGACTGTGTGATCTTCGGCAACAGGCCCCGGTGTCTTTCGGCCCTGGCTCCGGCCCTTTGACTTTTGAACTCCTGTCTCTGAGTTTTTCTTGATTCTTACTGCCTAACCAAAATATTGCCTGTGATTTTTGCCTCCAACTCTCTCTGGGTATCTGAGGTGCTAAGTGTGTTTTTGCCCGGTAGCATTTCATGTCACAGATACGCATTTATTTAATAGACCGAACTGTCAAAAAGTGATCACAATCATATTCGCGGTAACGTGTTTTGTTCGTAACACCGGTTCATTCAAACACAGGGTACTTACCTTGAGACTTACTGTACAAAGTGAATTGGTTAGTTGTAGTATATTTAACGTGTGGTTTTTATTTGAATTTAATATAAGTGTTGTGTTTATAACGAATGATTTAAAAATAAATGTACTTATATTTTTCTACCTGAAACCTTGAGTGTTTGCTTGAGTCACAGTAATTGTGGTCCCTTTGTGTAATCTCTGCTACTGCTCATATACTCTTGAGATAAGCCTGGCTGCTCCGCCACTGCTACCACTCTGACATAGAAGTACAGGCTTGTACCAAAGGTAAAACTTGTATTGCCACCTGTAGTCTTAATTATGTGTAGTGGTCCCTAAGTGCACTGCACAGGATTTTGCCTAACAACGTGCGATCGAATAAAACTAGTTCGTCCGCGTACAAAATTCCTACTATGGGCAAGTCACCAATCCTAAGAGGGCAGTTCGCCACTCCCAACATACGGGGCAAGAGGTCAGCTATATACAAATTGTATAAGATAGGAGCTGCAACACAACCCTGTTTCACCCCCTTGTTAATAAGTATGGGATCAGTAACATTGCCCCTATGATCACAGCGTACTCTTGCGTTGTTTTTGGTATGTAGTAAACATAAAATGTGCACAATCCAGTCAGGACAATCTAAAGCCCGCAGATTGGTCCATAGGGTGTCTCTGTTGACCTGATCGAACGTGCTCTTGAAGTCAACAAAGGCTACTTACAAAGATACATCCCTACAGCTACGGGTGGTATGAATCAGCTGGTCTAGTACCAAACCCCGGGAGAAATCCTGTCTGAGCTAGATGGAGTATGTTTTTCCCGATACCCAGGCCTGCAGTTCTCTAAGGACATGTGAAGTAAAAATCTTCCCAGTGCTGTCTAACACTGACAGCAGTCGGTAATTATTTATTTTAGCACAATCTCCCTTTTTGTGCACTGGGAGAAGAACAGACTGCTGCCAAGAGGGAGGAATAGTCCTAGTTCTGCAGACTCTAGTAAACAGGATTTATAATATTGGTGCCCAGTTTTCCGGATCGTGTTTCAACTCTACATTAGCAAAACCATTTGGCCCTGGGGCTCTGGACCCCTTAAGCTTTGTAATAGCTTCCACCAGTATCCGATCACTCAATGGGACAGGCCAAGATCCGTAGGAATCAGGCATAAAGGCAGAAATTGTCGAAGTGAAGAACTTATCTGTAACGTGTTCAATCCACTTCAACCCCGAAAAGGGGATTTAAGGTAATGAAATGCCTATTCCCCCTTGCTACCACCAGAGACCTCCAGATTTCACTACTGTCCCTAGAGATTATTGCACAGACAAATCGCTGCCAAGCAGATCGCTTCAAAGACAGACGGTAATGCGTTTTCCAGGTCCGGAAGGTCGCCCTGGTTTGTTTAATCTCCCGTTGTATATGTGGGAGATAACCCCGACAGCAACCGTGAGTAGTCAGGGATCGTATGGTCCGGCGCATTTTGCGTTTAGCATCTCGTATATTGATGTCAAATGATTTATTAAACTTATTGTCCCCACAGACTGCCGAAGGAATAGTGGTTTGGCCAATGGCATAAGCCCATTTGCGGATCCAATGTTCTATAGCTGCCAGATTCATAACTCTAAAATCAGTGCGATCCACCACATCACTGGGTAACAGAGTCGTATTCATCCTGAAGATTTTTTTGTGGCTAAAGCTGATTCTGTGACCTGCATGGTTGGTCACAGACTCCCCACACATGGTAATTTTCTCCTGAGCGGCCACATTTTCTAGTTCCAGTATTAAGATCGAGTGGTCGCTATAGTCGTTTGGCATGATTTTAAGTGAGGCCACTCGCTCTAGAACTCTATGATTCCCAGCCATATAGTCTAAAGTATCCCCCTTAGTGCCCATCCTCCAGGTAATATTTCCTGGCTGGTCACCTGTGGAACGACCTTTGGGTAGTGTGAGTCCCCAATCATCAAGGAGACTCAGCCACTGCCTTCCTTCAGAATTGGACCTGTTCTGTACTACGTTCTGACACATTGGGATAAGTGCTGCCACATTCGCGGTCAACACCCCTGGCATTCCAATCCACACATAAAAGAACAGCCTTATCTGGCTACGCGGTTCAGCAGTTTAATAATGTGGCATCAAGTAGCTCAGACAGCTTCTCTGTGATCTCGTCGCCTGGGGATCATATAGATTCACCAATAATAGGCTCGTAACCAATGACCCCTCGGCTGGTAAAGCAATTTCAACTGCTAAAAGATTACCACCATGGGGACCCAGCACAATTGCTTTAGGATTAAAATGGTTTTTAATGCCCAACATAAGTCCACCCACTGGGCAACCGCTACCCCCTTTAAAGCCGGTGTTTGGAATATAACATAGCCGTCCAGTGCAAATTCAAAGGTGACCCAGGTTTCCTGTAAAGCAAAGTTATAACATGCAGTAAGGTAAGCCTGTGGCCCCCCTCGTTGGATCCAGTGTGAGAATCCCCTGGTATTCCAACAGAGTGCTGTGATATTTCACTTAGATGGACATCTTTGGGCAATCATGCGCTGTAGCCATTGCCATCCTACAGCATCTTCGATATTACCATTAGTACTTGCCGGTTTACTTTTTAAACCAGGTGGAACAGGACTATGAGCGCACTTACATCCCAATGATTTATCTAGCCCTTCTGTCACCTGCACAGGAGTGTCCAGAGTGTAGCCCAGATAGGTTAAAGACTGTTGGTGTGCCTGTGTTAGTGCTGCAGTCTCTGATAAATAACAATGTACCCTAGTCATCTTTGTAGATTGATTACGGAGTGGTTCCACAAACTTAAAGTCCCCAGTATTGAGAATTCTCAATGAGGGGCTTTTGGTAAATAGTCCCAACAGTAGGGGTCGATGAAGGTAACCCTTTTTTGTCGCAGACGTGTCTTCAGCGATAGTGAATTATTTTATATCCAAATCAGGCTTGGAGGCTATGACAAGCGACCGTGGTTGAACCGGCCGATGAGGGGTGTAGCCAAAGCAGTGCCCCTCCCAGGCACTGATAGGGCTACATCTAAGCACTGAGCATCAGTTGGGATGGACAGTGCCTGCTCATTATCCGGCACTTCCCCAACCAGCCAGCTTGTCAATGTCCCCACTGACTGAGCCGACCTCTGCTTTTTGCGCACCACTCTTTTACATTGCTTTTTTGAGAGTGGATTTTTCTCAATACATAAGGTGGAATTTAAAGGTTGGGTATCCAGAGCGATGACACTTGCTTTGGTGGATGCCAAATTCTTTTTCGTTCTGAGATTTGTTAGCTGGAGTCTTTTGGCCATGCGAAGTTGCTTCCTCGACGGGTAGGAATTAGAGGGGGCCACAGTCTCCTCTACAATGATCGGAGGGGTGAATATCACAGCCCCTATTACTATGGCAGCAATTATAGATGGGCATGGCTCCTCTACGCAAGGGGATAAGGTGTTCTCCTGAAGCCCCCCCTTCCCTGATTTCCATTAACTTTATTATTTAAAATTAACTGGGATCCTAGGCCCTTTTGGCTAGTGAGCAATTTGTTCAGGGAATAAATAGCAGCACTCTGCTTTTTTACATCCTTATGCATTGCTCCACAGAGTTTAAGCAGTATTATTACTGCAAAATGCAAGATGTTATCACTCCATGATGCTGAGGAAGTATTATGCACTCTATAATTATCGGGGTCAGGATCAGAATTAGTCCTAGTCTCATACAAGAGGTTTGGACTTGCTGATAACCTCTGATTGCAAGAAGGGAGTAAAGGAGCCAGCAGAGATGTGGACAAGGTGGGAATGGCTGGCCCTCCATCACATATGCGGCATGGGAGGAACCTGAGCAGCTATGGGGATGGTTGGCACTGGCAAGGGAGAGGGATGAGGTTGCAATACTGTAGGGACCTTCTCCTGATTAAGTCCCATATCTCGATCCCGCTGGCCATCAGCCAGAATCACCTTGGGATACAAGTCCCTGGGCTCACCAACAATAACAGGGGGTAAAGCACTATTTTGAAGTGCATAACACAGTTGTAAGAGCGAATCATTGTCCAGATCAAGTGCCGATGTACTATGATCCAGAACCACCTGAGGCTCTGAGATGGGTGTGGGTATAATAGGCACATTGATAAATTTTTTTTTGCAATGGAAATAGGCATTTAAAGGACCTTTACAACCCCCCCACCCTCCCCGATCCATCGTTGTCAGAAGGTGCCATATCATTTGCAGAAGTGTTAACTCCATTATTAAGGCATGAGTGTTGGCCGTACGCCTTTTTGCTCCGACTTGCCATAGCTTTGGAGCGGGTCTGTGCTTTGTCTGTCGTGGAACTCACTGAATTCCGCTGTTTAGGAAATGCACACCCAATCAATGCAGAGTCGACCAAAATGTCAACCCTACACACGAAAGCACACAATCAAATGCACAGAGTACATGGAGCCAATCACATTGTCAACCCTGCATTCAAATTACACAAACAGATGAGCACAGTCAATCCTGCACCCGTGAGCACACAATCGGGAGGGAAAAAGGCAATAAGAGGCAAGAATATGCCGAAGAGTTTGCGACTGATTAATCAATCCTGTAATGGTGACAGTGGCTATACTAACAGAAGGCAGCAACCTTACAATAGGCAATGTAAATAAACAGTCTGAGTATAAACAAATACGTAATCAGTGTGATCTTTGCAACACGTCCTCAAACAAATCATGGCTAGGGGCACATCAAACTTGTCTCAATTCAAATAGTCATCTAATTAAGTAACAGTTTTAAACCTGCGCCTAGTCGGAGGAAACCCTCGGTCCTCGAAGGGGCTCCAAGGCAGAATCGCCCACAGCCACTCCTACGCACGCTATACAGCAGTCTCGTCAGGAGAAACAAAAGACACACCGACCGCAAAGGGGCTCAAAGGCTATAACATCTGCAGCCGCCCCAACACGCAGTGAGCGTCGGAGTTCATTGGCTGTACACTCCCACAGTCACTCCTTTTGTGTGTTCGGGCGCCGGCCGTCGGCCGTTACACCGGCATACATCCGCACGCGCCCATGCATACACAGAACACACGCCAGAGACGTGTGATGGCTCCGGTCTCCGGCGCGAACTGCCGGGCACCGCCTTTATTACTTAAACGCGCATGCGCGAACTCCGTGGAGGCTCGCGCATGCGTCCCTTGTGTACTCAGTACACAACATCCCTCCTTTTCCCCCAGAAACAAACAATTAACAATTAACTGCAGAAAACAAAATGGTTCCTTCTTCGGATTTCCAACGACAGATTTCCCCGCCTATGGTGCAGGGTCCATGATAAAGTCTCGGAACCTCTGTGGAAGTCGTCGTCCTGCCCTGCTCGGGTATCGTGGTGCCGCGTCACCAGGGGCCTCCGATGTCTCGGGATCTGCAGGTGGAGTGGCTTCCTCTGTCCCTGTCTCTGCCTCTTGTTCCGGGACTTGTTCCGCTGTTGTCTCGCTACCTGCGGGCTTGATGCGCTTAAAGAATGACACATTTCTGGTGACGGTTCCTCTGGCATTGGCTGCGGTGACCATTGTACCTTTCACGTGTGTTACACCCAGTGGTTGGGTCTCGTAAGTTGTCGACAACTTTCCTTCTGGTCTTCTGTTTCGTACCAACACGGTATCTCCAACTGAAATCTGTTTTTCAGGCAGTCTTCTCCGCACTGTTTCATTATCGTTTCTCAATGACCTTTCTGACTGTACTTGGTCATTGTCGATCACTCCTGGTTGTCTCCCTTCTGATTCAGGTATGAGTCCTCTTGGTATCCTCTTGAAAAGTGCTTCCGCAGGGGCTATTCCAGTTGATCGATGTGGAGTTGTGCGATACTCCCGGAGAAATTCGAATAAATTCCGTCAGAGGTCTTCTCCTCCATTTTCGGATATGCGAAACACCTTGTTTAGTGTGCGCATGAAACGCTCTACTTCCCCATTGGCTCTTGGCCATAGTGGGGTGACCTTTCGGTGTTTTATCCCTCTCTCTTCACAGTATCGAGCAAACGATTGCCCTTGAAAAGGTGCCCCATTGTCAGAACATAACTCGATGGGAAAACCATGGGTAGCAAATATCTTGTCCATGGCTATGGTGGTGTGACGCTGGCCTTGGACTCGACCAGTTCCACCTCTGGATATCGGGACCACTGGTCAGTTACTACTAGGAAGTGTAGTCCTCTTCCGGTAGAGCCAAAATCGGCATGTACTGTCCCCCAGGGTAAATCACTCCTTGCCATGGTCTGAATCGGTGGTCCTCTCTCCGCTGGGCTAGTGGCTTGGCACGGTATGCATGCCCTCACAAAATCTTCCACTCTCTTTTCCAATTCGGGGAACCAGACTTTGAGTCTAAGACGTGCCTTCATTCTGGTCATCCCTTGGTGTCCGTTGTGTGCCAGCTGAAGGACCTTCGACACAAGTGACCTGGGGATCACAATCCAGTGTCCTCTCAGCAGGAGACCATCGGCAGTTACTGACAGTTCGTGTCGTGCACTCCAGAGCAATTGCAAATCCCTTTGCGTTTCTGCATTTCTCCGGGCATTGTTCATGAGGAGCTCCCGCCATGCTCCTGTGGCTACCGCACCTTTCACTCTCAGAAATGCTTCACCTGAGTTAGATTCGTTGGCAATTTCTTGTCTTGTCAAGGCAATGGGAAGTGCGGACTCGACGACCACGTGAATGGTGTCCACACAATTTGCAACCTCCGTAGTATCTCTGGATCGTCCTGCGCCGGGGTGACGAGACAAATAGTCCGCAGGGTTGTGCGTACCTGGGCGGTATACCAGCTTCACCCCGTACTCCATGAGGGATAGCATCCACCTTTCTATTCGAGGTGGCGGTTTGGAAGAAGCGCCTGCCAGAATGGGAATTAGGGGCTTGTGGTTCGTCACCACTACAACAGGTTTCCCCAGGATATATAATCTAAAATGTTTACAGCCCCATAGTTTTGCGAGGGCTTCGCGTTCAATTTGAGAGTATCTTCTCTCTGTGTCGGTGAGTGCCTTGCTGGCGTATGCAACAGGTCGCATGGATCCCTGTTGATCCGCCTGCATGAGAACCGCCCCAAGTCCCACTGGACTGGCATCCACTATAATTTCAGACTCCCGGGCTGGGTTGAAATATGCCATGGTATCTTGTTCAGACAGAGCATCCTTGATGGCCTTGAATGCTCTCTGTTCCTTTCCAGTCCACGTCCATGCCACTTCATTCCTAGTGAGCGCTCTCAGGGGTTCAGAGAGGGATGCTAAATCTCGAATAAAGCGCCCACAATAGTTCACCATCCCTAAAAAGCTGCGGACTTCTGCCGGGGACGTGGGTGGTGACGCCTCTCGAATGTCTTTCACCTTCTCAGGATCTGGGGATATGCCTCCCGCATGGAAGACAAATCCAAAAAACTCTAGGCTGTCCTTCAGGAATTCGCACTTTTCTTGGTGCAGCGTCAGCCCGAGGCTGTGGAGTCTGTGAAATGTGTTTTCCAGACGCTTGATATGCTCTGCTTCAGATTTGGCAAAAACTAGGATATCGTCTGACATGTTTATGACGCCTTTTAGTCTGGACAGAGCCCCCCTGATGGCATTTTGGAAGACTTCTGCCGCAGAGGATATTCCAAAACTGAGTCTTTTATATTGGTATAGTCCTTCGTGGGTTGTAAAGGTTGTAATATATCTGGACTCTGGGTGGAGCTCCAACTGGTGGTAACCTGCTCTCAGGTCTAGTTTTGAAAAGAATTTTGCTCCCTGAAGTTCTCCAACAATGTCGTCTAGAGTGGGAGTGAGATGACGTTCTTTTTTTATAGCCAGATTAGGTAGTCTCATGTCTACGCAAATTCGTACAGCCCCAGGCTGTTTGGGCTTTGGGGCCACCACAATTGGAGAGACCCACGGGGTGGGTCCTTCCACTTTTTCAATGATGTCTCGTTCCACTAAGTCTTGCAGCTCCTTTTCCACCTGAGCCCTCAGATGAAACGGTATGCGACGATGTTTCAGCGCCGTTGGTCTGACTGACCCATCAATGTGGAGCCTTACGGGCTCAGCCTTCAGTTTCCCTATGCCTCTGAAGAGCCTCTCAAAGCGTGTCAGCAGGCTGTTCAGATCTGTATGATATACAGCAAAAGTGAAATGAACAAGGTTGAGTGCTTCAGATGCCGCGCAACTTAAAAGAGAGTGCGGGCTTACGCTGGTAACAAAAAACCTCGCTTTGATGCTGTTCTGGCCATGGGTCACTGGGGCTACGAATACCCCTTGGATGGGTAGGGGAGTATCTTCACCAAAAGTGTATATTTGAGCCTTGGAGGGCGACAGGGCTGGTGGGCCTGTAAGTGCGTTGTAATGTCTGTCCGCCAGTACGCAGACTGAAGCTCCCGTGTCGATGAGGACTGGAGTGGGAATTTCTCCAATGACTACAGTACATGTGGGTCTTCGTCGAGTTCCAGGGCCTTTTGCGATGCTGGAAATGAAGAATATTTCTTCATCCTCTTCTTCCTCTTCTTCGGCAATGTGTAGGTCATGCACGTCCTGTTCAAGGGATGATATGCCCCTCACGGTGCGAGCACCACCTCTACCGGCCCTCTCTGGTCCTCTGTTTGCTGCCACGGGCATGGCGGCCCTGCACATTCTGGCGTAATGCCCAGGTATCCCACACCTTGCATTTTCGTGATTTGGCTGGGCATTCACCTCTGTGTGGGAGGTCATATCCACAGTAAGAGCACGACTGAGAGGTACCTGATGTCATGGGTCCTTCTCCCCTCTTCGGTGTCCATCTGGACTTCCCAGGTGTGAAACGTCCGACTGCAAGTGCCTCCTCTTCATTCTTGGGATGCGTGGCTGCGTCCATTTTCGATCCTCTGGCCTCCGCCAGTTCATACGCTCTTCCCATGTCTAGGATTTGCCGGAGAGTCAGCCCTGGTTCCCTCAGGACTTGCCTCCTGAGTTTTCCTGAGCAGCATCCTTGCAGCAATTGGTTACGGACCATTTCCTCTTCATTGCCCACCTGCAGGAGCTTGCTAGGTGTCTCAAACGGGCACAAAACTGGTCCAGTGACTCTTCGCTCCGTTGTTTTTCTGCCCCCATGAAGAACCTGTCGAAGTCAACATTCGCTAAGGGTAGGAAGTGATCCCGAAGTGCTTGTTTGACAGCGTCATATGTCGCCACTGGAATATCGAGGGAGTCATATATTTTCTGGACTTCAGTGCCTGCGGAGTACATCATGATGGCGATCTTTGCCTCGTCCTCTGTCTCCCCCGAGGCTCTGAACATCATTTCCAGTCTTTTGACCCATATGAGCCATTTTGGGCCAAGTTTCAATGGGGGCCCCATGGTATCGAATTCAGGCATGGGAGCCAGAGTGGTGCGCACTCTGCGTGGTATTGGGGCAACGGCGCCCTCATCATCTGTTTCTTCACCCATCACAATAGGTACTCACAGTATTTTCTTGGTAAGTTGATGGGTGATCCGGCTCCCAACTGTGGCAGAGTCTGCCTGCTGGCTCTTCTGCCACTTCCTGTGTCACAGCCCTGCACCAGCTGGGCTGTGGAGTGTCCAAAAATTGTTGCAGCTGCTTGTAACAGGCAGATGGCGCACGAGCACCCAAAACGGGCCGCAACCACTGCGTGTGTTGTAGTGAACGAGCACTCAAAATGGCCACCGGCTGTTAGAACGGGTCCGCGACTGCGGAGTTGGATTCCGTTTCACTGATGTCGTCGGAAACGGGAAGACAGCTCCGATCCCGCCCTCGTCGCCAGTTTTGTGTGTTCGGGGGCCGGCCATCGGCCCTTACACAGGCATACATCCGCACGCGCCCATGCATACACAGAACACACGCCGGAGACGTGTGATGGCTCCGGTCTCCGGCGCGAACTGCCGGGCACCGCCTTTATTACTTAAACGCGCATGCGCGAACTCCGTGGAGGCTCGCGCATGCGTCCCTTGTGTACGCAGTACACAACAACTCCGTCGCAAGGGGTAGACTCCCAAATCAAGAGAAGGAGTAGGAGCCGAATGTGACATGTGGCACATGCCACAGCGTGCCACAGCATGCCACCAATCTCTGGACTGGCTGATGTAAAATGTGCAGTTTTAAGGTTTTCAAACACATTCAACAAGGGAAAAATACCCTCTCAATCATTGTGGGATTGTTTTATATTGAAACACTTTCAGCAAATGCTTAGTTTAAGCACTTATCATGCCACAGCATGTCACCAATCTCGGGACTAGCTGGTGCCAAATGTACTGTTTAAATGAGTTCAAAGACATTAAACAACTGAATAAAAAGCCTCACAATCATTGTGAGATGTTATAAATCAAATTTAAAAAAAAACAAGAAAAATATGAATTCCAACAGCTTCCTAGAACTTTCAACCTCGTGCACTGCAGTCTGAAGCTGCACACAGCTTGATCTATTCAAACAGCAGGCCCTGAAAGTCCCTTTTCAGTTTCAATTCTAATGTGACATGCCACCTAGATATTTCTTTATATCTGCGTCAAATCAGTGTTTTCATTGCTTCAAAATTACTTCAGGCATCTCACCTCTTAGTCTCTTGTCTTATGTTTCATACCTTTCAGCAATTGAATGGTTGAAAGCACTTGGAACTCCAGCATGCCACAGCATGTCACCCCTCTCGGGACTAGCTGATGATACATTTACTGTTTAAATGACTTTAAAGACATTAAACAAGTGAGTAAAAAGCCTCACAATCATTGGGAGATGTTATAAATAAAAATTTTAAAAAAAGAAAATTTTGAATTCTAACAGATTCCTAGAACTTTCAACCTTATGCATTGTAGTCTAAAGTTCGAGCATTGCACCAACGCTTTACGTGGAGAAGTTGTGGTGTTAGTTCTTATGACCTATTCAAACAGCAGGCCCTAAAAGTCCCTTTTCAGTGTCAATTCTAACGTGGCATGCCACCTAGATATATCTTTATTTCGAAGGGATTGTGTCCTCCGACGTATTGCTTATCTTAGATATCTCTTTCCAGCTCTGCTGACCTTGGAAAATTTTTATCTAGAGGGCGCTGCGCGTCGACGTCCGCCGAGTCGATTTCCCTCGACAGCCGCTGCATCGACGTCGACATCATCCTGCCTATAAAGGCCGCGCGCAGCGTCCGTTGCTCAGTTCCGTTTTTCCGCGCTTACTCAGTGCCTCGGAATATCGTTGCTCAGTTTCGTAGAGAATTTATCCTATTTCCTCGAGATATTCGATCCATACTCGATGGCTTCCTTGTCGGAACCGACGACCCCTCGGTCCGGCTTCAAAAAATGCTGAGACTGTGGGAAAAAGATGTCGCTGACTGACCCTCACAGAGTTTGTCTGTGGTGTTTGGGAGCTGAACACCATTGTTCGGAGTGCGAGGACTGTATGTCCATGACAGCTAAGGCCCTGAAGGAGCATGGGGGAAGCTGGAAAAAGGTAAGACTTCAAAAGCTTCTTCTTCCTCGACGAAGTCGAGACATTCGTCTCCTCGTCACCATTCGCGCTCCAGGTCTCGGAGTGGGTCCCATCACTCCTCGAGATCGAAGCACTCGAAGAGGAGACGTCGAAGATCCCCTTCTCCGTCCTCCTCTTCCTCTGTTTCTCCTAAGAGAATCCCTTGCCCCACGAAACATAGTTCCCGGGCTGAATGGGAGGAATTCCGCAAAAATATGATGAGCGTCTTCGAGAAAGCGGCCTCGACCCCCTCGAAGACTGCCGAGAGCGATGCTCTGGTCGAAAGACCCAAAGGTCAAAAACGCTGCGAGTCGCAGTACCCGGCGAAGGAAGCTTCTCGAGCGCGTCATGAACCCTCGAGTAAAGCTATGACCTCGAAACCTTCTTTGAAGGTTCCGTAGACGCCGTCGACGAAGGTTCCGTCGACGCCGAGGTCGGTGTCTTCGACGCCGTTGTCGAAGGGACCTTCGACACATGGGTCTGTCGACTCGACGCCATCTTCGACACCGGCGTCGACGCCAAGGAAAGTCACGGTTGCGGCGCACCCAGTGGCTATCCCCAGGTCCTCGATGACGATGGCGTCGAGATTGTCGACTTCCTCGAGCAGAATCCCAATTCTATCGAGGACCTCGAGGCCTCTGCCTTTGTTTTCGACGCCACGCTCGAAGCCTTCGACGTCGGCGTCGACGACATCGACGTTTTCGAGGCCGATTACAACAAGTTTGGCACCCTCTGCCTTGGAGATGGGTTTCACACCCTTTGTGAGTTCAGACCAATTGAGAACTATGTCCTCAATTATGGAAGAACTATCTGACCAAGAAGAGACATTTGAGTTGCAGGGACCTGCAACCCCAGTTCAAGAGGAGTTATCCTCAGAAGAACGCAGGTTAAAGGATCTCCATGATTCCTTACATGAGGCAAGTGGGTTAGACACTTCCCCTGAGGTGGAGTTCGCTAGGCCAGACCTGGGGGAGCATGCTGAAACCCCCTATAGAGCCTTAATGGCCAGGATCACATAATTTATGGGGTGGTCAACACCTTCACAGGCTTTCCAACAAGATGACCTCACGGATATTCTTGATAAAGGTCCACAGGAGGATCCTGTAGTGCCTTTTCATAGAGCTCTTCAAAGGAAAATCATGACGAACTGGGAAACCCCAGATGTCGTCCCGGCAGTAAATAAAAAACTGTCTACTAAATACAGGGTATCTTCTGCAGACCCGGAGTTTTTGTCAAAACACCCATCCCCAGAAATTCTGGTGGTACAGGCAGCATCTTCTACTGACATCAAGACTGCTTACCCTACCGTCCCACAGGACAGGGACGATAAGAAATATGATGCCATGGCAAAGAACGTTTTTTCGGCATGTAGCATGGCGTTAAAATCTATTAATGCTACTTGCACCCTTGCTAGATTCAGCCATACACTTTGGGAGTGTGCGTCTACAGCGGCTGACTGCATCCCGGAGGGAGAAGAAAGGGAGGCGTTCCTAAATATCATACAGGACGGTAAAGACGCTATGTGCGAATCCCTCCAGACGGGCATTGATTCGGCTGACAGTATCAGCAGAGCAATGGCGGCAAGTATAACAACCAGGAGATTCGCTTGGTTGAGAAAGTCTGGTTTTGCCCCAGATGTGCAAGCCAGGCTCTTGAACATGCCATTCGATGGCTCTTCTTTGTTTGGGAAAAAGGCAGATGACAGTTTAGAAAAACTGCAAACATCAAAGGCAGCAGCAAAATCCCTAGGCGCTGCAATCCGTCAGACACCTTTTCGTCCCACAGGAACCTCTGCAAGAGACAAGTCCTTTCGCTTCTACTCCGCATTCGGAAGAGGTAGAGGACGACCGGCTCAAAGGGGACAAAGAAGAACTACCCGAGGTGGACGGGGTAGATATTCAAAAGCCGCAGCAACAGCAGGTGCCTCTTTACCATCGGCATCTGCATCAGCCGCCCCAAAACCACTCTGAGGACTTCCCTCACAAGACACCTGTAGGAGGCAGGTTAACTCAACATCTGGCGGAATGGCAGGCTATCACGTCAGATGCTTGGGCATTGGAGACAGTTGCACAAGGTTACTGCCTGCCTCTCCTACGCATACCTCAGAGTCATCCACCGGGGATCAGCTCTCAAAAAGCTCCAGATCCGCTCCTCTTGCAGGAAATTTTAGACCTGCTAGAGAAAGGTGCCATAGAACCGGTACCTGTAGCGGAGAGGAACACGGGCTGGTACTCCCCTTACTTTCTCATTCCAAAGAAAAACGGAGGACTGAGACCCATCTTGGACTTGCGAGAATTGAACAAATTCCTCAGGAAAGACAAATTCAAGATGGTAACTCTTTCTCAGATCCTTCAGGCCCTTCAGTTCCAGGACTGGTTGGTATCTCTGGACCTTCAGGACGCTTATTTCCATGTGCCTATCCATCTCAAACACAGGAAATACCTGAGGTTCGCAATTGGCAACTCTCATTATCAATTTCGAGTGCTGCCATTTAGGCTGACCACCGCCCCGAGGGTCTTCACCAAGTTAATGTCGGTAGTGGCTGCAAGTCTAAGGAGGGAAGGGATTCACGTCTACCCCTACCTGGACGATTGGTTGATCAGGGCTGTATCTTCGGAACAAGCTCAGATCCAGCTAAATCACGTTTGCCACTCCCTTCACAGACTGGGCTTCTCCCTCAATTTAAAGAAGTCACAAATGATACCATCGCAGAGACTCCAGTTCATCAGAGCGATCCTGGACACTTCCCTGGGAAAAGCCTCGCCACCAGAGGTGAGGGCTCAAGATATTCTACAGATGGTTACCAAGTTCCAAAATGCCCAATGTCTCCCAGCCTTCGACTTTTTGAGGTTGCTAGGCCTCATGGTATCCTGCATTTTCCTAGTGCCAGAGGCTCGCCTGAGAATGAGATCACTCCAGTGGGCACTGAGAACTCAGTGGTCGCAATTCTCAGGAAGAATGACAAATCTTCTTCAGGTTCCAGACAGGGTGGCTCCAGACCTTCAGTGGTGGGCCTGTCAGGAGAACATTCTGAAAGGAGAACAGTTTTGGCAACCCTGGCCGGAAATAACAGTAGTCACGGATGCCTCACTCACGGGGTGGGGAGCCCACGCCAACGACTTGACCATCAGCGGTCGTTGGTCTCCATCGGAGTCCAGACTACATATCAACCTGTTAGAGCTGAGGGCCATCAGACTTGCGCTAAAGGCGTTCCTGCCATCTGTACAAGGGAAGAATGTCCTGATAATGACGGACAACACAGTGGCCATGCATTACCTCAACAAAAGAGGAGGCGTAGGATCACTACCTCTGTGCAGAGAGGCGATGCAGCTCTAGTTTTGGGCAATCCAAGAAGGAATCTCTCTATCGGCAGTTCACCTAGCCGGAGAGAAGAACTTGACAGCGGACTCTCTGAGCAGGAAGAGCAAAGTCTCCCACGAGTGGGAACTAGCTCAGGAAGTCCTTCAAGAGATCTTCGCCCTTTGGGGAACCCCTCAGGTGGATCTGTTCGCCACCAGTGTCAACAGGAAGTGCGATCTGTTCTGTTCAAGGGAATTTCCCCCGAGAGGAGCTCTGGAAGACGCATTCATAGTGGACTGGGAGTTTCCGCTTCTGTACGCGTTCCCACCGGTCCCTGTCATTCCTCAAATGATCAGGAGGTTGAGAAGATTCCGGAAAACCATGATCCTAATTGCCCCGGATTGGGCCAGGAGAATGTGGTACCCGGATCTTCTAGACTTGTCCATCTGCCCTCCAATTTGACTTCCACTCAGAGGGAATCTACTCTCACAGAAGGTAGGTCAGGTTCTCCATCCAGACATCAAAACCCTCAACCTTCACGCTTCACTTCTGAAAGGCTGAGGTACAAGGATTGGGACCTCCCTGATGATGTTATGGAGGTGTTGCTTTCGGCAAGGAGGCCAGCAACAAAGTCTTTATACCGCTGCCGTTGGAACAGATTTTGCAGCTGGTGTAGAGAAAAGAATATCGACCCCTTTTCATGTGGTACACCAATGGTTTTGTCCTTCCTAATCTATTTGGCAATTCAGGCCTTCAAGTTGGCACCATTAAGGGCTATCTCGCAGCGCTATCCATCTTTAAGCGCACTACGGAAGAACCATCCTATTTCAAGTTACCCTTGGTAATACAGTTCCTAAAGGGGTTAACTAACGTTTATCCCCCAAGACCATTCCAGGTTCCCCTATGGGATTTAAACCTAGTCCTAACTTTCCTGATGGGCACACCTTTCGAACCACTCCATTCTTGTTCGTTAAGATTTCTTACCCTTAAAACTGTTTTATTAATAGCACTTACATCTGCTAGAAGGGTGAGCAAGTTACAAGCTCTTTCTTGTAAACCCCCTCATACAATCTTTCACAAAGACAAAGTTGTCCTGCAAGTGAAGCCTAATTTCCTCCCAAAGGTGGTTTCTGAATTCCATATCACTCAGAAGATTACCCTTCCATCTTTCTATCCTCCTCCTCATCCGGGGAAAGAGGAAGAGAGGTTACACAGGCTGGACCCAAGAAGGGCTTTAAGTTTTTAGATCAGTAGACTGGCTAGGATAAGACAAGCAGACCAGCTGTTTGTAGGCTACGCAGGTCAAAAGCTGGGGTTACCGATAACTAAGCAGACCATTTCCAGATGGATCATTCTAGCCATTTTGGAATGTTATAAACTGGCAGGAAAAGAGCCCCCTCAAAATCTTAGGGCTCATTCGACCAGAGGTATCGCAGCTTCATCGGCCCTCAAAAGAGGAGTGCCGGTAAAAGACATATGTGCGGCTGCCACATGGTCGTCCGTCCATACCTTTACACGGTTTTACAACTTGAATTCCTCCTCCAGTCAAGAGACTAGGTTTGGAAGGGCAGTATTGCACTCTATTCATCAATAAAAGGAAGCATGAAGTCAGTACTCCCACCTCCAATAACAGAATACTGCTATGGGAGCTTATCTAAGATAAGGAATACGTCGGAGGACACAATCCCTTCGAAGAACAAGTTACTTCTTACCTTGTAACGTTCTTTCGATGGGATGTTCCTCCGACGTATTCCTTATCGACCCTCCCATCCATCCCCGCAGTACTACTTCCCTTGTTGTTGCAGCTTACGCTCCTTCAGGGTGATTAGTCTAGTCCAGAAAGAATAATTGTGGGCTACAAAACGGAACTGAGCAACGGACGCTGCGCGCTGCCTTTATAGGCAGGATGACGTCGACGTCGATACGGCGGCTGTCGAGGGACATCGACTCGGCGGACGTCGACGCGCAGCGCCCTTTAGAGAAAAATTTTCCGAGGCCAGCAAAGCTGGAAAGAGATATCTAAGATAAGGAATACGTCGGAGGAACATCCCATCGAAAGAACGTTACAAGGTAAGAAGTAACTTGTTCATCTGCTTCAAAACAGTGTTTTCATTGCTTCTAAATTACTTCAGGCATCTCACCTCTTAGTCTCTTGTCTTATGTTTCATACCTTTCAGCAATTGAATGGTTGAATGCACTTGGAACTCCAGCATGCCACAGCATGTCACCCCTCTCGGGACTAGCTGATGATACATTTACTGTTTAAATGACTTTAAAGTAAAATGCCTCACAATCATAGGGAGATGTTATAAATCACATTTAAAAAAAAAAAAATTGAATTCCGATAGCTTCCTAGAACTTTCAACCTCATGCATTATAGTCTAAAGTTCTACCATTGCACCAACACTTTAGATGAAAAAAAAATATGGTGCTAGTTCTTATGACCTATTCAAACAGCAGGCCCTGAAAGTCCCTTTTCATTGTCAATTCTAATGTGGCATGCCGCCTAGATATTTCTTTATATCTGCTTCAAACCAGTGTTTTCATTGCTTCAGAATTACTTCAGGCATCTCACCTCTTAGGCTCTTGTCTTATGTTTCATACCTTTCAGCAATTGAATGGTTGAAAGCACTTGGAACTCCAGCATGCCACAGCATGTGACCCCTCTCGGGACTAGCTGATGATACATTTACTGTTTAAATGACTTTAAAGACATTAAACAAGTGAGTAAAAAGCCTCACAATCATAGGGAGATGTTATAAATCACATTTAAAAAAAAAAAATTCAATTCCTATAGCTTCCAACCTCATGTAATGTAGTCTAAAGTTCTACCATTGCACCAACACTTTAGATGAAAAAAAAATATGGTGCTAGTTCTTATGACCTATTCAAACAGCAGGCCCTGAAAGTCCCTTTTCATTGTCAATTCTAATGTGGCATGCCGCCTAGATATTTCTTTATATCTGCTTCAAACCAGTGTTTTCATTGCTTCAGAATTACTTCAGGCATCTCACCTCTTAGGCTCTTGTCTTATGTTTCATACCTTTCAGCAATTGAATGGTTGAAAGCACTTGGAACTCCAGCATGCCACAGCATGTGACCCCTCTCGGGACTAGCTGATGATACATTTACTGTTTAAATGACTTTAAAGACATTAAACAAGTGAGTAAAAAGCCTCACAATCATAGGGAGATGTCGTAAATCACATTTAAAAAAAATAATAATTTGAATTCCGATAGCTTCCAATCTCATGCATTGTAGTCTAAAGTTCTACCATTGCACCAACACTTTAGATGAGAAAGTTATGGTGCTAGTTCTTATGACCTATTCAAACAGCAGGCCCTGAAAATCCCTTTTCAGTGTCCATTCTAACATGGCATGCCACCTAGATATATCTTTATATCTGCTTCAAATCAGTGTTTTCATTGCTTCAAAATTACTTCGGGCATCTCACCTCTTAGTCTCTTGTCTTATGTTTCATACCTTTCAGCAATTGAATGGTTGAAAGCACTTGGAACTCCAGCATGCCACAGCATGTCACCCCTCTCGGGACTAGCTGATGATACATTTACTGTTTAAATGACTTTAAAGACATTAAACTAGTGAGTAAAAAGCCTCACAATCATTGGGAGATGTTATAAATCAAATTTTTAAAAAAAGAACATTTTGAATTCTAACAGCTTTCTAGAACTTTCAACCTCATGCATTGTAGTCTAAAGTTCTAGTATTGCACCAACACTTTACATGGAGAAGTTGTGGTGTTAGTTCTTATGACCTATTCAAACAGCAGGCCCTGAAAGTCCCTTTTCAGTGTCAATTCTAACGTGGCATGCCACCTAGATATTTCTTTATATCTGCTTCAAATCAGTGTTTTCATTGCTTCAAAATTACTTCAGGCATCTCACCTCTTAGTCTCCTGTCTTTTGTTTCATACCTTTCAGCAATTGAATGGTTGAACGCACTTGGAACTCCAGCATGCCACAGCATGTCACCCCTCTCGGGACTAGCTGAGGTCAAAATTACTGTTTAAATGACTTTAAAGACATTCAAAAAGTGAATAAAAAGCCTCACAATCATTGGGAGATGTTATAAATCAAATAAATAATAAAAAAAATCAAATTCTGACAGCTCCCTAGAACTTATAACCTCATGCACTTTAATCTGAAGTTCTACCATTGCCCCAATGCTTTAGATGGAAACTTTTCTGGTGTTAGTTCTTATGACCTTTTCAAACAGCAGGGCCTGAAAGTCCCTTTTCAGTGTCAATTCTAATGTGGCATACCACCTAAATATTTCTTTATATCTGCTTCAAATCAGTTTTTTCATTGCTTCAAAATTACTTCAGGCGTCTTACCTCTTAGCCTCTTGTGTTATATTTCATAACTTTCAGCCACTTGGAACTCCAGCATGCCACAGCATGTCACCAATCTCTGGACTAGCTGATGTAAAATGTACTGTTTAAATGACTTCAAAGACATTAAACAAGTGAAGAAATAGCCTCACGACTATTGAGAGATGTTATAAATTTAATTTAATAATAAAAACCCTGTACCTCACTTTGCGGCTGCTAGCTGTCTGTCTCCTGTGCATTACACAATATGGCCTGGGTATAAGTAGAATCCTCTGACAGCGAGTAAAGCAGAGAAGGGCCTTCAAACATTCTGCAGGACCCCTCTCTGGGACAGCTGATGGACAAAGCAGCATGGGCAGGCCTAGGGCCGCTATCCCATAAACTGGACTGTCTCCTGGGCTGGGTCGCCTTCTCGCAAGGGCCGACAGCTGTGAAGCCCAGAGCCTGCAAGAGACAATGGCAGGAGGAACATAAGGCCAGTGGCGAACCACTGTCCGAATCACGCAAAGGACACACAAAAGAGAGGCGTGATGGAAGGGACAAGGTGACATACCCCTTAGCCCACAGGAAGACCAAGAGGGCACTGAATGGGATTCCAGCAGCACTGAGAGTTCTCACCTTTCTGTGAGCTTGGCCACTCCTCAGGAAGGAGAACCGTGCAAAAGGCACAATAAGAGCGTTAAGAAATGCAGAGATAGTTCCCTGGTTGACCCCTTTCATCCAGACCTGCTACTCCACCCGAGATCCTCGGAGGGGAAGTCCCCACTTAAGGCCAAAAGGTACTTGAGCAAGTGACTGCGCACGCCTTTAAATAAGGAGGTGAGAGGCTAATTGAAGGCACAATATCCCAGACCTTCTCTGCCAGATAAAGTAGCGGACACTCTGGAGGTGGACTCATTCATGGTGAAGCACACCAAGGACCTGAAAAGGGCATTGACCGCTCATGGATAGCATGCCAGGACACGCTCCCCGATTCCATAGGTCCATTGGCCAAGATCATTAAAATGGTCGAAGAGACCAAAGAGGCCCTGCCTATGGATGTGCATATTCTGGCTAATTGGGCACAAAGAGCAGTTTGTTTAATAAGTAATACCAACTGTACAATAGCAGCGGAAAGGAGACGATCGATTGTAGTAAAGATCGACCTGAAACTCAGGGAGTTGGCATCCTCTGAGGCCACTGCAGCAGCTAAAGGGCTTTTGTTTGGAGAAGCTTTTGTCAAAGACATGTCCAGATTTGTTAACAGCTTTGCTGCTCTGGACAAAGGTCAGACATCGTTAAAAAGAGTGTTTGTGCCCTGTGTATCCGCCAGGGCGGCAGAAGCAGAGGCGTCTCTGCCAGCCACTGAGGAGGCCAGAGGCCCTATAGAGGAAACAACTGGTGACAGCAGGAAGACAGAAGGCTGAATCCTTCCTTCCCCTCCCGTGGAAGAGGCAGGGTTCGGGGTTGGCACTGCAGCAGCAGGTGAGAGTACAGTCATATGCACACAGCGCAGCAGTAAGCAATGCAATTCCCGCAATAGTTGGTAGGATAGCGATGCACCTAAGCGCTTGGGAGGAGCTTACCATGGACTCTTGGGTCGCAGAGACTGTGCAGGGGTGTTGTCTGTAATTTTTAAAGAGCACAAACTAAACTGCAGCACACTTTCGCAATTTCAGAGTGCTAGGCAGAATCACATGCAGTACCCTTTGGGAACACTAGATGCAATTAAGACTACAAGTGTCAGTACAATTTCACCTTTGGTACAAGCCTGTACTACACAGTTATGTGGTAGCATTGGCTAAGCAGCCAGACTTATCTCAAGAGTTGAAGTGAGCAGTAGAACAAGTTACACAAAGGGACCAACAAAAACAGTGGTTCAACTCAAGGTTTCTTGGTGAAAGAATACACATTTATTTACACAGTCAATTAGAAAACATTACACTAGCAAAAGCAGCTTAATATCATACACTAATACACCACAATACACAAGTTACTGAACAAGTTCAGATCCCCTGAAGTGGGAGCAAAATGGCACTTCAGTTACTTTAAAAAGGGGTAAAAAGACAAGGTTATAAGAAATGCAGCCCAAATACATTCATAGGTAGGGCAACAGGTTTCAGTTAACTACAAGCAGCAATTCAATTCGATAGGCCTGGGTCAAAGTCAATGGTTCAGAGTCTTTGTATAGGATAGCACAGTTCCGATAGATAACGGTTAAGTCTTTGCCACGGTTTTTAGAAGAATTTGGCTAGGTGAAAAGTTAGACAACTGTTATGGAAGGACCAGCCTTCAAAGAGGGGAAAGTTTCACAAACTTTCTCTGTGGTCGAAAAGATTTCCGGACTGCGTTTGCACAGTACCTTTAAAGTGAATAAGAGCTGTAGCTGAGGCAGTTGTTCCTGGCAGTTCGAGCAGACCTCGCTGTTCCTGTGCTTCAGTCGTGGGGACAAGAAGGAGGACGTCGGGAGGTTCCTGCACTGCCCAGGGACAAGGTCACAAGCTTGGCTAAATGTCGGTTTAAGGTATGAGTGCCTTAAAGAACACAAACTGGTATCCGGTTTTCCACAGCACTTTGTAGAAAATTCGACCAGGAGGGGACGGTTTCCAGGCGGCTTGTGAGTTGGTTGGTCCCACCAAATTCGAGGGAAGAAGTTAACCTTGAAGGGCTTCTCTGTCGATGGAGTTTCAGGCAATTCGGACCTGTAGCAGGGCTTCACCAGTCGTCCAGGAGTTCCACTAGTCCTATTCCTTCAGCTTTTCTTCGGTTCTTTCGTTCCAGTGGTCGACTCTGCTTTCCAAGTCCCAGAGACCTGCTTTTAAACAGTTTTCCCCCATTCATTCCAGCCTGGCTGTCACTCACACAGCAGGGTGGCTGTTGTTGCTGGACAGCCAGCCAGCCAATCACGCCAGAGTGCATTCAGGTCTCCTGGGAGACTAAGCACAGGGAGTTTCGGGCACCTCCCTCACATCCTGTCCACCTCAGACACTGAGGCGCCAGAGGAGGGCTTCAGCACTGAAACCCGCCAAAGGACAACGAACAAAGGGACCAAACCTGGTTAAACACAAGAAGGACCTTTCCTAAAAGAAACGGCGAAAAAAGTCGACCAGAGTCTGTTTTTACAGATAGGTCTTGGGCGCCATCTTGAAAAACATGGCTGACCCGATTTTTTGCTACCGTTGTTCGCGGTCTGGTAAAATCATGGTAGTTTGATCTAAACCACTGCCACCAGCCATTTAAACTAAGAAAGGGTAACATTTGACTGTTACATGAGTGTTTTGACTCAGGGGATGCTAGGCAACCCCTCCAGAACTCTATAGGAAGATAGTACATGCTGGGTCAGTAAATATAAAGAGACTAGTAAAGTCAATTTAACTTTACATGCTCTGGGAGACAGTGTCAGTCCCAGAGAAAGTGTTTAAACCTTGGGGAGTCTGAAAGACACCCGTTTGCCACTGAACTGAAGGTGTTGTGTGACACAAAGAAAAAGATGATGCCTATGGAGTTGTTTTAAAACACCATAACCAAAGAACACAAAAGTAAAACACACATCAAAATACATGGAAGAGTGGGAAAAAAGGCTCACACTCTTCCCAGGTAGAAAAATCAAATCCTAGAAATCCAGCAAAGTTGCTGGGGGTCTCAAAAGGTAAGTGAAATGAGCACATTTTGAGAATTCTCCCTAAACACAGAGGAGGAACAAAGCCTCATGGACAAGGAAGTAGGAGAGTTTCTAAAGAAAATGCCGATAAGGCCAGCGCAGCAGGTGGCACAATGCTTCCTAAGCAATGTCTTACTGGTGGAACAGAAGCAAAAGGTCAGGCCGGTGATTATCTCAGACAATTTAACGCCTTTCTCGTGTACCGACATTGCAAGATGGAGGAAATCCATCTCTTCAGGGACATTTTGCAGAAAGGACACTGGCTAACCTGCATAGATTTGAGGGATGCCTATCTAGCAGTACCGATTCCTGAGATGCACCAGCAATTTTTAGGATTCCTCTGGTGATGGCAAAGGTGGGAGTTTATGTGTCTCCCTTTTTGGACTAACTTCAGCACAGTGGTGCTTCACAAAGCTACTCAGGGGTCAGACTGATTTTATACATCGAGGATATTTGTCTCATGGCGCAGGATCCGATGCGGCTGCCAGAGCAAATGGTCCCAATGACGGGTCTCCTAGAGAAACTGGGGTTTCTCATCAATTGGGAGAAATCCGAGACCACCACAGCAGAGAATGGAGTTCCTGCGGTTTATCACAGACTCAAAGCTGGGGCACTGTCTCTGCCCCTGTACAAAATGAACGACCCTTTGAAACATCACAGTATTGACTTTCCATTGAAGACTAAACTTTACTTGACAGTCTTATGTTTGCTCAATCACCTCTTCTGTTTAAAAGTTCTTTTAACTAGCTGATCAATTTCCCATCAATCATATGTCATAACAAGTTGCATTCGTCAGTAATTTTACAGTCACTTATCTAAGAAGGAATCTGCTGAACCTCCAAGGGAACCTTACCTGACAGCAGGTGCGGACACTAAACAGGCAGACAACACACGGCGGATCCCTGCTGGAGTTGGAGGCGGTTCATTACAGGCTTTGTTCTTCGCTATACCCTGTTTGAGATGGAGTCATTCATTAGGAAGCTACAGCGAGACAGTGAAAGAAAGAGGAATTGGGGATGAGGAATTGTGAGGTGATAGGACCATAACGTCGTGATTCATGGACTAGGACAAGTGTCATGCCTGAGGGCAATAGAGTTTCAAACTGCAAAGACTACATTGACACAGAAATGTTTTTTTCTTTGATTTTTGTTTAATGTTTTTTTTCTTTTTAAGATTGCTGCTTGAGTTTTAAGAAAGAAGAGTATGCATAATACAAGCCTCTTTGTCTTTAATAGAATCATGACTTTCCTGAAAGAAAGTATTGACAATCTGGACTCTACCACAGTACCAACTGCCTCAATGGAGTTTACCATCAGACAGCATTTCTGGCTAGTCCCTTTTTTCTGGCAATGTATTCCATATCGTGTCATGGAGTGCCCCCTACATTTCTCTGTCAACAGAGCTGCCAAGTGTCCCTAAAATCGTGAGAGTCTCTAGCAAAAGGAGACGGACACCTGCACTCTCGTATTTGAGCAGGATTTTCTTTCTACATCTGCAAATATCTTCAGCTGTGCCTCAGACAGTCCCTTTGTTTGTGGCAACACTGGGGTGAAGTAAGTAACACACTGCTGAACACAGCACTCAACAGCACATGCTGGTCTGACTGGGGTTAAGCTGTGTCCTGTGCACCTCGACTGCTGAATTTCCAGCTGATCTCAGTGGCAACTTTGGATAAAGAGGGATAAATGGGATAGATAAGATGATCATGTGTTTAATTTCAGCACAGGTGGTGTGTGAGAGGCTACACAGCCCATGTGATGGTCTGAAATGTATATTCTGGCACACAAACATGACTGTAGTGTCTGACAGGACATATTCTTGCTTTGCTTCTGAATATGATTAGAAACCACATCCTGCAGTCTCATATGAAGCACAGTTTAGGGTTTCTAAGCCAGACCTTTCATTTTTTAATGTTACATCAGGAAAGGAGAGGACCTTGCAATTCTCTTATTGATTTCATGTGCAAGTTCATCACTAACAGGTTGATGCTGCAGACCCCAGTCAACGTCAAGGGATAGGCTTCACGGAGGGACTACTTCAGCTTAATGTCTACTTTCCTTAAGCCTCAGCCCTAGGAAAATCCAGACACTTCCCAACAGACTGGTCCCTCTGAATGTCGCTGTGGCTCATATGTCTCACACTCTGCACGACCTCTATTATCCTTCAAAGGCATGCATGAAATGGACAACTGCCCTCAGGGCCACAGCTTTATGGAAGAAATGGCAGCAATTATATGGCTTTTCCCCTAGTCCATGTTGGCAAGAGAGTAACAATATTCTTATACTGCAGGCCCATGTGAAATATAGCTTTCTCTTAAAATCTATGTATCATATGTTTGTCCTTCTGTAGGCTGTTGATTTCTTGGAGTCATAGATGTGTGTGATGTGTTGCATTTTGATAAGTTGTTCATTTTGTGAGGCCCATTGCTTCCGAGTCACATTTTACATGTTACTGTGTGGGATCTCAGCAGTGGGTCAAAGAATAGAAGAAAAGCATGACAGGGTTTAGTTAAAAACAATATTTCCAGAGCCACATGGGCTAGATGGAGCCTGGGGTCCCCTGGTATATTAAACAGGCCAGGCATTTCAGGAGCCACATAAGGAAAGAAGGAAGGCCCTTTACCCTGGAATAGGGGGTGCAGAGAGTGGGAGCTCCCAAAGCATAGATACGAACAGAAATGCGACATTCACAAATAGAGTGTGAGGTGTTCCTTGGTCTGTTGTGGTGTCGTCATGTCCACCTTTACATTTTTCATCATCCTATCATGATCGTGATGGACCCAAAACCCCTACTGCCAATTTTCCAAGGGTCATTTCTTCGCACACCACTCCCATTAGAGCACTTGATTGCAACTGTCAGATTACATGGTCACTGTCCATTTCGATGCAGTGGCTGGCAACCCCATGGACTACCTGCTGGGTTATCCAGGTCTTCGGCCGTCGACATCGGAGGCAGTGGAAGTTGAGGCGAAAGCGCTGGTTAGCATGGTCAGATCGATGACTCCCCTAAAATATTTATCACTTTGATTGTCCTGCTGCTATTTAAATTCGTTTTCTGCTGTGTGGACATCGCGATTGTCCTGCTCCTGTTTACATTTGTTTTTAGCTGTGTGCATAACCTGCTTTTCATGAGAATGTGTTAACAAGTCCACCCCTCTGTACTCTGTCTAGTCTGCTACCGGTTCCCTCACCCTTCCTCAGTCCCATTGTCCCTCTGTGCTGTTATTCCCCTCAGCCATACACCCACAACGTCCCCTTCCTCTGCGTGTTCACTGTTTTTCTGTGCATATTACCTCCCCCAGCTCCCATTGTTTTTCTCCCAGTCTTGTTCCCTGTCTCCCCCCCTCTACCTTTTGCTCTCGCTGCGCCTCTGTGGCCTCAGCCTGCTTAAGTGTACCTCACTCTCTGCAGTTTGCTATGGCGCTATCTATCTCTCCTATCTTCTCAAACTGCTTCTCTATCTCTTATCCTTCACCCCTCACTAAGTCTGGCAGGAAGAAACTCAAGAAGGATAAACTGGGCTTCAACCCAGGCCTTCCAATTGCAGGCACCTACATCATTGCCTCTGCCAGAGAGACTCTCACAGACATACTCTGTTGTTCCTTCACCCGTCCTATGGACTCTCCATATGACTGCTCTTTTCTCTCCTTTCTCTTCTTTGCCCATCAATGGTGGCACCCGCTGCAAGGTTTTCTTGCCCTCTCCACCTCCAGGGTCATCATCAATGTCTACTGCAATGGTACCATCATGGTCCAGGGTCCTCAAACCAACCTTCTACTCTTTCATAAGCTCCTCCCCCACCTTATCAACCTCCCTCTGCCTTTTGGACCAGCTCCTTCAGCTGCCCTGGCTCCCATACCTGCTGTGCCCACTTCGGCTCCCTTGCCACCTCCTAACCACCCTTCTACCCTCGCCATGGCTTTCTTGCCACCACCCCACACATTGACAATCCCATATGCCTTCTCCCCTTGAGTGAACCAGTCACCCACTAACACTGTATCTGGGGCTCCCTTGCCCCCTGTGGTGCCTCCCGCACTGGCTCCCTCCTCACCCATTATGGTCCCGGCTCCCTTACCGGACTTGGTTCCTCTGCCCCCTTCTACTTCTGTCCCTCAGGCCCACTGTCCCCTGCTCCCCCCGTAAGTCTTTCACTGATTGCAATCTGCTCCACATTGCCATGGTAAGCACTCGCTCAGCTGTCAAACACTCCTCTGACATCTGCAACCTCCTTGAACTCCTGGATTGTGATGTTCTTGCCATCACTGAAACCTGGTTCAAGGATTGCTCTGTCACAAGTTTTGACACACTTCTCCCAGAAGGCTACACAATACTCTCTCTTCCTAGACCAAACAGACCAGGTGGGGGAGTAGCATTGATCTTCCCTGAGTGTATCCCTGTGTCTGTCATTCCCACTCAGGCCTACTCATCCTTTGAGTCCCTGATCTGCAGGCTGTCCCTCTCTCCAAGCACTTCACTGCTGCTGTCCACCTTCTATCGGCCACCTGGTCAGCCCTCCCTCTTCCTTTCGTAATGGGCTGACCTGGCCTCCTCTCTCCTTTCCTCCTCTTCTCATCTCCTCCTACTGGGTGATCCCAACATCCATCTCGACTCACCTGATTCCTTAAGACCTTTATGCAACCTTTGCGACTCTCCCTTTCTTTCCATCTTACCGTCTGGCCCAACGCACAGCGCTGGCCACACCTTGGATGCTCTCTTCTCAACTGACATTCCGCTATCTATCCCTCTCACTACTTCTCTCTCCTGGACTGATCATTTTCTCCTCTCCTCACTTGAAGCTCTCTTCTCCCGTTGCATAGGTAAACCCGGCACTCCTTCCACTCCTGCGACTGACTCCCACCCTGCCACAGCCCTCTCAAACTTTAACCTCTCTGTTTCCAATACTCTTTATATTCTTGCCTCTGTCATGAGGGTACGATTGAAGCCTACCAAAAAGTGGAAATCAGCTTCCGTTAAACACAAGTGCAGGGCAGCCAAATAGAAATGGGATTCCTCTGGAGCACCCTCTGACAAACTGGCTTGCCGCCTCCTCCAAAGGCAGTATAGACTCTGCATCTGCTCCCAGAAAAGAGTCTTTATACAAGCCTGCATCTCTGTGGTTTCCAATAACACGGACACACTTTTCAAAGTCTGCAAGGAATTAACCAACCCTACCGCAGCCTCCTCCACCACCTCGCACCACCAGCTCGCACCATCCACCACACATGACACAAAGTCAGGCACGCACGCAGTGTCAATGAAAGGGAAGGGGTGCCTGAAAGCAGACATGGATGCGTGTCAAAGGGCAAAATAACACATATACTGCATAGCACCTGCATCACACACAAGCATGTGACTGGCATAGTCCTTCCACAAACATGACTGATGCCAATACGCAGATGGCACGTAGTATAGCCATGCCAGAATTGTCAACCAACCTCAGATGGAAGTTGAATACTACTGACCATGAGCCATGTACAATGCATGTCAGATGACATTTCATGGAATTCACTATTAGAAAACCCACATGTGTCACAGGGTGCAACAACGCTAGGGTGTTGTAATACAGTGAGGGCAGGCATACGGATTCAATAATGCTAGGTCACATTGACATCACGCAAGTGAATAGGCATATTGAAGGGGATAACAGGGTTTAGAAGTGTGTGGGTGCAGTGCAGTACATGGGTACGGCCTCAACTATGAATAAAAACACAGATCCAGTAATGTCAATGTCGTGGCCTGATGGCAGTGTAAGGGTAAGTGCCGTCATCATGTGTAAAGTGTTGGTAGTGGGTTGTAGGGATACAGTAAACCCCACCCCCAAGGGCGGGGGGTGGCTGGGAGGCAGTGCATGTGTTAAAATGGTTGCTCAGAGTACCGTGTCGTAGAAGACAGTGTGGGCAGGTGGCAGGTGCATTCTCTCAGTCATCTGGGAGGAAGCATCAGACGTGCCTGCAGACCCGGAGAACCTACACCTCCAGTTACATAAAGGCAGGGAGGCTGTACCAGAGGGAGGCCCCAGCTCAACACAGACATGAACCACAAACTAATTTCCATGAGGAGCAACTGACCCTGAGGGAGTAAGAAAGGGATGATCAAAGACCATGAGAATGAAGTAAATACTGGAGGTGGAGTTGAAGGAATTGCTGGCCCAGGACCCATAGAGACTTGCTAAGAATGCACAGGGTTCAGGAATGAACACTCATAGCCACTGTGAGCCTGTGCCATCATCACAGTCCTAGGGAGATACCTTGCACCAAGCCTAAAGGACTTTTCACACAGTCCAGGACTGGCAAAGTTGCAGAGGGAAGAGTGTAGAATCATAGAAATCCTGGTAAAGCCTGTTGCAGTAATTCCCATCAAAGGAATTACCAGTCCTCTGGAGACAGTGAGCTGCTGGGGGATGGAGAGGAAAGGAAGAATGCCTCTGACGATGAGCAACTTGCAGGGTGACCTCACAGAGACGTCAGTCATGTGATGATAGAAGGCGACTGTTGAGTGGAAGATCATCACAGGCTATCCGCGACCACAGGTTGGAGCAAGAATAGGGCCAAGAGAGGCTGGACAGAGAGTGTCATGGAAGGAGGGAGCAGGTGTGGTGATGAGGATTGCCTCTGTGTGCAGCATATGGTTTGTATGCAGTCTGCATGACAACAAGCACGTATCAGTCCAACATCACATGGGTCACACATGGCAGTCATTACAATGTAGCCTGAACTGGCAGACAATCATAACACATCACCCAAGCAACATACACATGGCCTGTAAACACACGCATCAGCACTCACCGGACATTCCCTCATACATTGGCAGGTCTCCCACGCCTTGGATCTGCTCCACTGCAATGAAATCACTAGCGATCTCCTCATGTCCAGTGAGTTCATCGTCCTCTGGTGGTGACCCACTGCCAGTCACCAGAGTAGAAGCGAACTTTGTAGCCAGCTTGTCTTTTGCTCGGTGTTGGAAGTCATTCCAACGCTTCACAACATCACCAGCTGTGCGCCTTCCATAGCCCAAGACGCTAATACAGTCAGCGAGGCACTGCCAGTGGGTCATACGCTGTGCAGGTGTATGTGTGCTCCCTGCCTGCACCAGCATGTCACGGCCATGTTCCAACATGTAGTCCACAAGCATATCCAGTGCCTCATCACAGAAACTCCTCTTTCTCGACATGTGGGGTCTTAGCCTGTACTGCTGGAGCATCCTTCTGCTTCTTGTGAGGTGGTGCAGAACCTGAGTGGTGTGTACCGCTCTGGTCAGTAGGAGCTGGAGTACAGGTGGACTGGCCTATGAAATCAGCCACCAATGTAACTACAGATGGTCAGCTTGCAGGTATCAGTAGCTGGGTGCTGTTGCCAGGACTCTGCGCCACACGTGTCTTGGCCTTAGTGACAAGGGACTTGGCCCCTGAGTCACACTGGGCCGGGACCAATCCATTCCTGGCTGGGTGACCCTGAGACAGGGTGCCGGTTGCTACAGCTGCCCCTGCAGCTTCCAGACGCTGGCCGGTGTGAACAGCAGATGACACTGCTGCTCCAGATCCCCGGGTGCCGGTGCCTGGAACTTGCACCACACGTGTCTTGGCCTTCGGGACATGGAAATCGGCCATTGAGTCACCCTGTCCCTGTGCCGGGGCCACTACGGTCCGGGCTGGCTGACCCTGACCCTGGGTAGTGGTAGCCGCAGCTGCCCCTGCAGCTTCCACACTCTGGCTGCTCTGGACAGCAGATGGCACTGCTTGTCCGGGACCACGGGTGCTGGGTATGTCATCAGCTACTGCATCTCCCTGGCCCGGTTGGGTGTGGGGCATAGTTCTCCCTGCATGGTCCTGGACACCTTGCCCACGTGGACCACCTTGCCCACGGGGACCACCTTGGCCACCTTGGCCACCCTGGCCATGTCGCCCACCTTGGCCAGCTTGGCCACCCTGGCCAAGTTGCCCACCTTTGCCTCCCTTCCCACTTGTTGCCCTCCCAGTCATGGCACTGATGGACTAGCGCAATGGGAGGTGCAGCCAACAATTGTCCTGGGCAATTGGAGTGAGGGGCAAGGGTACGTGATGGAAAACGTACCACTGAGCTCCAGAAAGGCTCTATGTGACCCCTGGTGAAAGAATAACGGGTTGCGCAATGCTCAGGCACCCGAAAAACAAAAATCAACGTGTATGTGACACCTCGGTAGCCCACGTTGAGTAAAAAACCTCCTGCAGTACACTGTGTCACCCAGCAACACAAAAAATGTGTACGCGAGGAACACATAGGCTACTATGACCTCGTAAATGGGGTACGCGTCACACAGGGGCAACCACAGTGGGAAAAATGTGTGCACAACTCACCGCCTGTCTCGTAGAATGAAAATAAAAGTACGCACTGCCACAGTAGTGAACTATTTGCGTGTGAACCCACAAAAATGTGAAGTTCACGCATCCGTCCCCACGAAAAGCATGTACAGTGCACTGTTGTCCTATGCAGACCTTTAACCCGATACTGAATGACAACGCTCAACATCCAGCGCATGTCACGTAACTTACGCGCTTAGGGCCTTTCCTCTGATTACACGCTAACGTGCTGTTTACGCATGTGCGGAGTCACTTTGTTTCCGGCTGGCCACGCGAAAGAATATGGAAAACCCACGCTCCTGCCTACAAGGCCATTTACCTGCCTCCAACTGCCCAAGCTGCCTCCTATGAGCCATCTGCTGATGCCAGCCCACTCTGTGTGTCTGCTGCCCACATGCCCTGCATTTTGGTGTCTGCTCATCAGCCATTGCCAGTGATCCTGTCATTGTGACTACCTCTGCTGATCCTGAATACTCCTGACTGTCATACCACCGCTCCACAGCCCAGCCCCAGGACCACCTGGCCCACCCACACCTGCCCCCCGGCAGAGAGGCAGAGGGCTGTCAGCTTCACACCCTGGGAAGTTGGCATCCTGGTAGAGCAAGTCCTGGGGCATCATGATGCCCTCTTCCACGGCCCATCGCAAGTTGGCAATGAAGGACGGAAGAAGATCTAGGGGTACATCGTGGGTGCCATCAATGCAGAGGGGCTGGCACCCCGCGACTACCATCATGTCCACAAGTGCTGGGAAGACTTCAAGTCCAGGACCCACAACAAGGCCTGGTGCCTCATTAAGGCTGGTGATGATCGAGTGAGGTGCCGGGGCCGGTTGACCACCGACGAGATGAGGGTCCTGGAGCCTACCCAGTGCTGTACCCCCAGGTGTTGGAGTTGGTGCTCCATCTGGAGTCAAATGGTTCATTTGTTCTTGCCCACCATTGAGCATGTGCATGTTGACATGTGGCTGGAGTGTGCACCTTGGCCTTATGTCTGGCATGCCTCCTGTACAGATGTCTGTGTGCCTGGCCCTGACAGTGCTGCATGAGAGTCCATTCAAGCGTGTCCCACATCAATGGTGTCTGTGTTGCGCACCGGCATGTAACAATGCGCACATGTTTGCATACCTGTGTCTGGTCTGGGGCATGCGAGAGGTGTGACACATGGGTGCTTATGTCATCATCATGGACATGCATGGTGTACATGTGCGTGTGTCTGAGTAGTGAGTGTGTAACTGCCCAACACTCCGCACGTATGTTACTTGAGTTCTTGATTTGTGATTGCCTCACGCTGCCAATTTGCCCTTGAGTGCACTGTGACGTGATAGCTCCATGGCCTGCCTCATGACTGTCAGGTGATGTGTGTGAATGAGATGTGTATGTCCCATGATGTGTGTGAGCTGAATACAGAATTATGATCTTGTGTCAGTGCCTTGTCCATGGATGTGAATGTCTGTTGTAAATGATAGACATGTTTGTGAATGTGTGTGAATGGCACTTCCCTGTGTGTAGTGGAGGGTGATGATGGTTGTGACCTTTGACAGTGCCACTGATGTACATTTGCATTGTGACAAACACACATACACACATACACACATATGTTCAGTAGCCTGATGTTTGTGTTATATGTTTCCCTATGCACAGTGACGATGGAAGAAGAGGGCGGAGAAGGCGCTGTGGAGCACCGCAGCAGGGATGCCTCCACCAGGCACAGACGCAGGGCCCAGTCCTCCTCCCAGGTACCGTCATCTTCCGGGAGCGAGGAGACTGGTGCCGCGTCCATGACAATGGCCTCAGCTGCTGAGGGGAGGCCCAAGAGGGTGAAGCTGGTCGTGGGCACCTCGGCAGTGGGAGGGACAGGTGAGCCCTCACAGGGGCAATCCGATGCAGAAGACAGTGGGGAGTCATCCAGGTTGGTGGTGGTGGAGGAGGAGGAGGAGGCCATATCAGCCCAGCACATGGGGCCCGGCAGGGGTGATGAGGTAGGTGTGAGTGGTGCCGTCCAGGATCAGGGCCGGAGGCAGTGCAGGTCACTGTGGAGGGACCTGTGACTGATCTTGTCCCTGGAACTGAGACTGCACCAGTATGCACCTGCGGGCATGCCTCAGGCCGGACCCCTCCACAGGTGGCAGATGTATCCACGCAAACAGATCCTCCACTACCTGCGGATGAAGCAATTTGTCACAGGGTGGAACCGTTGCTAGCCAGTGCGAGGCGTACAGCCACCATTCGTGATGATGTTCAGGCTTCCAATCGGGGGCTTGCACATCATCATGATGAGGTCTATCGCCTCATTAACTGGCTTGCTCAGTTCCTGGTCACAAATCTGGTACATGTGCTGGCCACTGCTGCAACCCCCTCTTCCTTTTAATCCTCTGTGCGCCATTCGTCCTCCATGCCGTCTTCCGGCCCAGATACCACCAGTGCCCCCTGTGTACCTGTCCCAACCCCAGTGGCCAGTCTGGTGGAGATCACATCCCTGCCACAGTCGGGAGTCGAAGGAGGATCAGCAGCTGTTGTCACTGCAGCGACAGGAGCTATGGCAAGGGAGGAAGTGCAGGCACGAAGAAGGAGGGCACGTGCATGACAGCCCCGGGTTGTGTCATCATCCCGGAAGCTGTCCTTGTGGTGCAGGCACCGGGCATTTTGGCAGCAGCAGTCTCAGGAAAGGAGGCAACAGGACTCGGGGCGTTCATCTGTAGAGGGGCAGGTATCGGCTATCGGGCAGGAGACAAACGTGGACCTTACGACAAGGATGTCTTCCGTGTTGGAGCGTTTGGACCGCCAAAACGGGGAAGAGCGGTAGCGGGCACAGGAGGCACAACTCACCATGGCCAGGGCGGAGAATTCACTGCGTCGGGCAGAGAGGCGGGCGGAGGTCCTCGAGGAGACTCGCAGGGAGTTCGAGAGGAGCATGAAGCATGAATCCCTCGAGGGGGAATCCGATGCCCGCCTACTGAAAGTGGATGCAGTGTTTGATGACGCCCTGCCGGAGACTATGAGAGAACATGGTGAGGAGATGGACTAGCCTGCTGCCTTTGTATATAGTTCTTTAGGAGTATGTTTCATTTGTTTTTTTCTTTTTATTTGGAGTTCCTGGACTTTGCTCCGCATCTTGTATATAGTTATTTTTGTATTGTATTTTTAGGATTTTTCTACATGTTTTGGGACCATGGACCCTGGATCTTTGTAAATATTTGGATTTTAATTTGGAATGGTTTTCACATGATATGTGATTTCATTTGCACATACATTAATGGACAAGGACCACATTTTTGACTCTTTCATTTTTTACATCACATTGATTTTGGTTTTCACTTTATTTTGATTTTTCATTTGGTTCATGCATGTTTAATTTGTTGTTTTTACTGTGTGTGACTTAGATACATGTTTTTCAATATAATTTTTTGACATTGAAATCGAAGTGGTATCTGGTCTCAACGGTTTAGTGCATGTTTCACTCCTCCTTGACGCATTTGCGTGTCCCTGCTGTTCACCAATGTTGTTCATGTGTGTGCACATGCATGCATGTGTGATGTTAAGATTCACATGACATAGGGAGCATGACTAATGGATGGGTGTTGAGGTGCACCAGGGGGATGCAGCGTGTGGTGGCATTTTAGTTGGCATGTGCTGCGTGATTGTATGTTGGTCCAATGTGTTTTGGGGTGGGGGGCGGGGACATGTGGCAGGGCCTGCCTGCAGGTTGCCGTCACTGGTGGGGGTTGGGGACATGAAGCGGGGACTGCCTGCAGGTTTCCGTCACTGTTGGGGGGTGGCGGGTGGGGACATGAGGCGGGGCCTGCCTGCAGATTGCTGTCACTGGTGGCGACATGTGGCGGGGCCTGCCTGATGGTTGCCCTCTCTGTTGGGGGGTGGGAACATAAGGCGGGACCTGCCTACAGGTTGCCATCACTGGTGGGGGGTGGGGTCATAAGGCGGGGCCTGCCTGCAGGTTGCCGTCACAGGTGGGGACATGAGGCGGGGCCTGCCTGCAGGGTATGGTCACGGGTGATGGTGGTGTCCCATGTGGTGTGGGCTGCCTGCGGGGTATGTTCACGGGTGATGGTGGGGGTCCCATGTGGTGTGGGCTGCCTGCGGGGTATGTTCACAGGTGATGGTGGGGGTCCCATGTGGTGTGGGCTGCCTGCGGGGTATGGTCATGGGTGATGGTGGGGGTCCCATGTGGTGTGGGCTGCCTGCAGGGTGTGGTCACAGGTGATGGGGTGGCCATGTGGTGTGGGCTGCCTGCAGGGTATGTTCATGGGTGATGGTGGAGATCCCATTTGGTGTAGGCTGCCTGCGGGGTGTGGTCACGGGTGATGGGGGGACCATGTGGTATGGGCTGCCTGCGGGGTATGGTCCACTGCTGGGGTCTGGCTGTCCTGTGAGGAGGCGTCTGCTTCCAGGGGAGTTGTGCATGTATCACAGGGTACACGCGGGCCTTCCCACATGATTTGGCTGGTGCGAGCAGGGTACGCGATTTCGCTGGGGCGCGGACGGGGTACACGCGGGCCTTCCCATGCGATTTCGCGAGTGGGGTACATGATTTTGCTGGGGTGTGGATGGGGTACGCGCGGGCCTTCCCACACGATTTGGCTGGTGCGAGAGGGGTACGCGATTTTGCTGGGGTGCGGACGGGTTACGCATGGGCCTTTTCACGTGATTTGGCTGGTGCGAGCGGGTTACGCTCTGATTTTTCACGCAATTACAATGGGGGGATGTGTGCTGGGTCACGGATGGTGCGGGGCGTTGCGCCGTATTGGGCATTTCACTGGCTTTTGCCTGCGCATGGGGGTGTGTTGGGGGCGTTGCTGGCGGTACTTGATGTTCTCTGCGCCACGGTTACTGATGCCTCAGAAAATCCATGAATACGCGTGCCACAGCTGGTGCACGCATGGCACACGCTCCTTTTCGGCGTGCAGCACTTGTGCTGCTTCTGCGCTGGATTCTATGAATTGGGCCCTAAATCTGAAGATTTAGCAACATTTGTAAATTATGTTTTCATGATCCTGTATATACTCTGATATATAAGTTATACATATTATCAGTAGGATATGGTTGTACTGTATTTATCACAGTTCGTACAGTCAGGTGTGAAACACATGAATTAATGTACAAACACACACACTTTAATATTGCAACCATACTGTTTTGGAAAACATGTACACAATACATGTTTGACATTTAAAGCATTACACGGTAACAGGTTTTGGATTGAACTGTTTTTTACATTTAGTATTATGCAAGAAAAGCACAAGATGCAAATACTTTTAGTAAATTGTTTCAATCCTACAAACTTTCAGAATTGCACATGCAGTTTGTTTTAAGATGTGACTTAAAATAAGAAAAAGAGCAGCTTTGAACCATGTAAGAGTTCACATTAGAGGTAGAATTTGAAACTTAAGTGTCGTGAGACTTAATGGTGCAGTGGTTAAAGGATCTAGGCCAGATAACACGAGGTCATGAGTTTAAATCTTCCATGCAGACTTACAATTTTATTTTTACAAAAAAGGATTAAAATTGGCGTTTCGTATTTTTATTTTTTAAAAGGAGGATTATAATTTGAAAAACAAAGAGACAGACTTACCGTGACACGTGAAACTTTTTTTTGGGGCATGGCATGTGACACCTGCCAGTGGCACATGTCACTTGTAGTGGTGACATGCAGTGGCACGTGTCACTGGCATATGACACATGCCATATTCGGCTCCAACCCCTACTGCAAATCAAAGCAGCAGGGGATACGTCCAAAGATGACCAAGCTGCGATTCGACTAACCAATAAGTAGTCTCGTAACCCAGTAGACGTAAATGGCCAAGCTGTAATGCTGTGACGGCTACAAGGCTCGGTCACAGCTTGTCGATCGACGGCGCGGAGCCAGGCGCGAGTTCCAGAGGTAATTGGAGTGCAGGATCCAAAGGAGAAGGGGGAAGTATCAGATGGAAAACTCCACAGCCCACATTAGTTAAAGCACTAATAATCCACGCACTAACGCCAGGTAAAACCAACAAAAGGAAGAACCAAGAGACAGGAAATGGAACTTAAGACAGTATTAAGTCTGCGAGGAGTCAGGGTGTAGTTTTGCTCCGATATTCTTACCCAACAGCAATCACTGAAGGAACAGCAATAGCAAGAATAGTATTCCACAATTCAGTCCAGGTCAGAGATGTTGGCTCCACTGCTGCCGAACACTCTGCCTAACACTCTGCCAATATATGTTGATGACTAAGCCTCTGGAATTCTCTTTTTCGAGAGTTTTGTTCAGGCAGATAATTTGTATGAAGGGATTCAGGCTTACAAATAAGCTATCACTATCAACAAGGAGGTAAAGAGTAAAAATAAAAATGGCCAAGATGACAGAGTGAGCAGATGGACTTCTCCATTCTGCTCATGGACCCCACAACTGAGACACTCCCTCAATGAACAGCGGGGATAGATCTGCATGCTGAGGCACACTGCACCCCCAGGCTCACGCCATGGGATCTGAGCGAGCCGAGACGAGAATCGATGTGGTGGACTATGTTATTGGAGCCAGCTAGTGCAAAGAGCTCAGTGGCACCACATTCATCACAGTGGATGGCCCACCGTGGACCTAATCCGCTACAGAGAAACAGCTGCGACAACCAGCTAAACCAATGTAATACTAGCAGGGGCAGCTATTGGACGGTGAGACTTCCTCCCACCTGGCCCTTGGCTTTTTGCTGTTCGGGGTAATCTGTGCCGCATCCGCTGGGACCTGCTCAGGGAATAGTCTTTGCAACACACCTCTCGGCTTTCCTGCCTCATGGGGAGGGATGAGGCGGTGTTGACACTTGGAGGCTGTGTAGGCAGAGGAGGAGCTCGGATGTGATGGGGTAGGTATCAAGCTCTATTGACGGCAAAGGAGAAACTGGAGGAGTACATTTAAAATTGAAATAGGTGAAACCACTCCAGCTACCCTGTTTCCCTAATTCTGTTGATCATGTGGTTGGTAGGAGACCGTCTGGTAGGAGTTTGGTGGGCCAATCTAATACAGACTGGAGGACATGGAGCAAGGCATATAATATGTTTGCAGAGTCACTGACTTGACAAGATTGTACAAGACCCCACAAAGTGAAAGACCCATGTATCCAGGCCTTCCTGAGCACAACTAAAAAGATTGCAGACCCACTTAATCAGCTCAGTGAGAAAAGGATGGACGCCGAAGCTTCAGAGGACTGCATCAACATGGGCTCTAACCTTATCACTGAATTTCTGTTCCACTCACTGCAATCATTGAAGGAGACATAAAAGATACACTCCAAATGGAGGTGGCAACCTGCGCACTGAACTATCAGCGGTGATTGGAGACAATAAAAAGGAAATATCCAGTCTGAGAGAATGCATAGATCATGTGGAGAGAACCATTACTGAGCTGGATAGTGAAGTGCACAAGATTATTGATTATAGATTATTGCAACAGGCTCCTAGGAGGTGCAAGTAAGGCTGAAGTCCAACAGTTGCAAAAAATCCAAAATGCAGCCATACGTATCATCTTTCAGATGAAAAGATCAGAACCAATGACCACAGCAAGGAAAAAGTTAGATTGGCTCCCAGTGGCAGCTAGAATTCAGTTTAAATTGTTATCCATATGCCACAACTGCATTTTTGGTAATGCCCCAGCTTACCTGAAGGATAAGGTTAATATCTACCAACCTAAGAAAAATCTAAGATCAGCTGAGGGCTCCGTACTGGAACTACATCGGGTAAACAGAGCCTGAGGCTTTGGTCGGGCCTTCCATGATCGAGGGGCCATGGAATGCCCTGCCCTTACAGCTGCGTAAAATAGAGAATCATCTCACTTTTCAAAAGCAACTGAAAACAATTCTCTTTAACTAGCATTAATGTTCTTGAACTTCTCCTTCTGCACCCTCTATCTCTTGCGGCCTGGATGCCCACGGGCTTTGGCGCAGTTATAAGCTCAATAACATAACATAACAAGATATTGTAAGAATACAATAACATCAAGGAAATGATGTCCCTACAGATGACATGCGAAGATCTCGAAAATAGAGCAAGAAGAGACATTCTCTGGATACGATTTATGAAAGAGGCAACGTCCAAACAAGTATATTTGAACTTTTTAAGGCTGTGCTGAACAACTCATCCAACCTTACTATCAAAATAGACAGTGTGACAGAATCCTGCGAGAACAGAAAAAGATTGACCTCACCGGAGACGTGTTGGCAAAATTGAGGAGTGGTGTGGCAGAACTGCACAATTATAAGGTAAAAGGAGTGATACTGAATAATGCAAGGAAAAAGATATACACATGTTCTGGACAGTACAGTGCATATTTTCCAGGACTTGATGCAGACCAGAAGACGGACAATGAAACCCTTAACTGAAAAACTTCAGAAACGTGACATTCCTTATAAATGGACATATACTTTTGGGTTGCATTTTATGTTCATACAATTCATGCTTGAATCTGGCCTTTAACATTTCGATATGTAATGTACATACAGAGATCTGACTGTGTGACAGGCATTGAGAGGCAATGGGAGCAGGGGACAATGTACGTAAAAAAGTTTCAGTAACTCACTTTGTTGTTTGGGAATAGGTGAAAAGGTCATCCACAGAGCAAAAAAGGTTACTCTAAACTTCTAATAAATAGAAAGGGAGCATCTAAAGGATGTTAGCCCAGGGAGAAGACGCAATGGTTTTACTTGGGGGGTGTTTAAGGGTTATCGTTCATTACATAAGGCATTGATGTGACTTGTGGAACTTTGGAGGGTGGAAAGGAAAATTTGGTTGCGAGGGTACCAATAATTACATGTACTTGCTTTGAGATCACAGGGCAGAGCACCCGCGAGAAATTAGAGGAAAATAATACTGACAATGGCTGATGCAATAAGCTCACTAAATGTCTAAAAAAAGAAGACCAATATAGGCTCAGGCAGAGAGACTTCCTGGTGCAAGTACATTCATCCGCTGGAGTCAAGAGGGCAGGGTTGGGTTGTTGTTCCACAAGGATACCCCATCTATAATCCAGGAATGCAAAAGAAACAACAGGAGGTTTATTATGGTGCCTGGCATCCTGGTTGAGAAACCCTGACCATAGCCTCCTTTTCTGTGCCTGGCACAGCAATTGTCCATTACAAGCTTTCTCGAGAAATTAGGCAATTTTGCCAAAGGTGACAATCACTATGGGAGAAAGGAACCTAGTCATGAATAGTAAATTAGACAGATTTTATCAAACTACTTACTCATCTGTAGGCAGTGCATCATATAGATTACTACAATCATTGGGACATCTAGGCCTAATTGACGCATGGTAGGTGTTAAATCCCCAAACCAAAAATGATACCCACAGCGTATGTTCACAAATCCTTCTTTAGGATTGACTACATGTTTATTCCCACACACCAGATGAGGCTACTATTTAAAGTGGATTTTGAAACCAAGCCCTTCAAAGATCACAACATGGTGATAGCATTGTTCTATGACCTAGGGATAAGCCACAACTGAGGTTTGTGGCATCTACCATTAGGTATTTTAAACAACTTAGTATATGCAATAAGGGAATACTTATTACATTGTTAAAGTTGCCTAACAAAGCTGAGGATACGTTGCTGGGGATATATTGAGCGGCCCTTAAAGCAGTGGCGAGGGGTAGGCTGATAGTGCTGCCTATGGCTATGGAGCACATTCGAAGGCTGACTGGAGATTAGCTCCTGGAAGAACTAAGGTCAAAGGAGACAGAGTACAAGGCACACTCGACAAGGGTTATATATAGGCAATTAGCAGGGCCTAAATATCATCTACATACGCTGATGGGGCAAAGAGCAGATCACTGCTTGCCGAGATCGAAGCAGGGCTATAGCAACATACGGGGAAGAAATTAGCCAAGCTGTTGCGAGCAAATGTAGGTCAATCTTACATACACACTGTTGTAAATGACGGGGGACCAGGAAAAGGGGATGAACTACATGACAAAAGCATTTTATAATATGTTATATGAAGCCAAAAATATTGATACCACACTACATCTAGCGTACTTGGTGGAGAATGACCTACCCACATGACCTACCCACATTATTTAATGAATATAGACGTTAACTGGAGTCCCCTAATGAACCCCATGAGGTCATTACTGCTATGAAATCATTGCACATGAATAAGTACACAAGACCTGATGACCTTACAACTCCTTTTTATAAATAACTAAGCCAAATACATCCTAACCCTTTAGCCAATCTTTTCAACATTAGTGAAGAGGGAACATCTGGCCGCTATGATGGAAGCCCACGTAATGCTAATTCCCAAAGCAGGTAAAGACACTAAAATGTGCGCATCATATAGGCTATTAGCTCTTATACAACAGACTAGAGTGATACATCCCCTTGCTACTATATCCAGAGCAGTCAGGATTTGTGTTGGGTAAAGGCACAATAGATGACATTCATTGGGTCCTTCATTGGATAGATAAAGCAAACAGGTCCCTAATCTACGCCGCGTTATTAGCTTTGAATGCTGAAAACGTGTACTGGGGATTTCTTAAAGCAACTCTGCAGGACACGTGCAGACTTGAAATCCACTGCTGGAAAAAGGAAATGACCAGAAAACACGCCTTCTCTGCCTCCTCCCCAAGACTATGGAACCTCCTCCCCGTCAGCCTCAGACTCACCCCAAGCTCCTACAATTCAGAAAAGAACTCAAGATCCACCCCTTCAAGGAGTCTCTCTTCCTCAGCAGCTAGGCGATCACGTGGCCGCCCGTGCCACCTGACTCGCTAGATGCCGTTCACCCCTCTTCTCCCCACCACCATCTACAGCTGTACCCCTCCTCTGTGCCCCTCTGTATATTAGCTCACTGTATATCTGTTCTGTTACCGCTGAAAAGAGCTCCAGTAAGGCTCTGTACGGTTGTATACATCTGTAAAGCGCTCCGTTGTGTATCTGTATTGTTACATACATCTGTAAAGCGCTCAATAAATACCATAATTATAATAATAATTAAAAAAGCTCTCCAAATTTACTTTTTGCCCAGTGATGTCCAATATGATTTTGGTTAACTACAGGAAACCTACATCCAGCTGCAAGTCAACAGGGACCTCACTGAGCATATCTGTTGAGGGGTAAACAACAGTGGTGCCTTTTATCACCCATTCTATTTGCCTTAGTAGGCTCTGGCGGCTTGCATTAGATCAAAGCAAGGGACTTCGGGAATTATGTTTGAGAAAAGTATACATACATTGATTCTCTTCTCCAATTATATCATTTAACACTTACCAATCCCCACACCTCTTTGGAACACCTGGAAATTGTAAGGAACTCGTGGTGGTAACAGTAAAACAGACACAAGTGATCACAGTTCAAGGGTGTTTATTAAACTATAAAAATGGGGGAGATAAACACCTAATCTAAACCTAAATCTAAGATGGGCGCAAGCTACAACCATCAAATCAAAATAAGGCAGTCCTAGTGGCGTTTTGTCAAATAGAAGGGCCTATACTTAAAAAAAAAAAGATTGCCAATCCTACAGCTAAGTACATAAACGAGTGTGGGATAATGTTCACAAAAAAAAGAAAGAAGTGTTCAAAAATTATAAGTCAGTATGTTATAGCTGGGTTCTCCCTTCCCCACGTTTTTTAGCAGGGACAAAGCAGGACTCCTGAGTACAGCACACTATCGGAGCGTCCTCAGTACGAGGCTACAGTTCCCTTCACTGGTATCAGGACTTTCGGTGCTTAAGACTCTTTTCTGCAAAAAGTCTCTTGCCTCCGAGGACCCGATGGGTTCAAAATCACACAACAAAAACAAACAGTTCCTTCTGGTAATCTCATCAGAAAGCGTTGGTTTCCCTCCTCTAGCCTTCTGCTTGGCATCCCTCTGTTGGGTTCACATTTGCCGCAGTTCACTATTTTAACAAAAAGACATTCCAGACCCCTTAGGTTCTTCCCCTTTTCCTAAGTCCGAGTCTCAGCCCCTCTCTAAAGTCCCCAGTCGGGCTTCGCACAGTTCAATTACCACAATGTCCCAGGGTCTGTTAGGGTTCACTGCAGTTTACAGGCTTGCTTCAGTCGGGTTCACGTCTGCCTCCACTAAGACTCTTGGGACTTGTAGTTTCACCTGGTTCAGAAGAGGAGGCACCAGCCAGAGACCTTCGAATGAGCACCCATTTGGCGCCAGACCACTTTAGCTCTGGTGCCAGTTTCTTTCACAAAACTTCACAGGGGTCTCCCTTTGCCGAGCTCAGACCCTTCTCACAAAGTTTACAGGGGGCTCCCTCTGCCGGGCTCAGACCCTTCTCACAAAGTTCACAAAGGGCTCCCTCTGCCGGGCACGGACCCTTCTCACAAAGTTCACAGGGGTCTCCCTCTTCCGGCCTCAGACCCTTACTAAAGGTTCACAAAGGGTCTCCTTTTTCAAGGCTCAGACTGTAGCTAGAAAGTTCACAAGGTTCAAAAGGGCCTCCCTCTTCCAGGCTCGGATCCTTGTTAGAAAGTGCACAAGGCTCAAAAGGTCCTCCATCTTCCTGGCTCGGACCCTTCTCCAACAGTTCACAAGGGGTCTCCCTCTGTCGGACTCAGACCCCTGCAAGGGTCACCAAGACGACATCCCTCCGCCAGGCTCGAGTCTCCTCTCACACCTCATAGTTTTCAAAAGAAAGGTTTTGGGACTTCCAGTCCCACAATGCACTGTTAGGATTTTGCTCCCACTTCCCAGCTCCCCAAAACAGTATTTGGCTTAGGGAGCTGCAGGAGATGAAAGGGGATATTGTTCTGAGGTCAGGGTCTCCTGCTGACCCTCAGAGACCTGGGTTTGCCTGACTGGCCCAGGGGAGGAGTTCTGCTGTTGGTATTGCCCGTCATCCCTGGCTGCCCCTGGACTTGCCTTCTGGAGGTACAGCTCCCACTCTTCAGTGTAGTCTCCTCTGGACTCACAGGGCCAATGTCAGGGCAGTTTTCTCCTCCTCCAGGTCTCTCAGGGTCTCTACAGCTCCTGTGGCCTTCCTCTGGCTTCCTGCACCTTCCAGCATCCCAAACTCACTCAAAGTGTGCTTTTCGGCCCCACCTTTTAAACTTCCTGGGAGTAGTGATTGGATCCAGGTGAGAGTGGTTGGAAGGGAATGCCTGACCCAGCCTATCCTCGTTAGTAGGACAACATGGCGGTCGTCCATAGGAGTTAATGGCCCAGGGATTCCTATGAGTAATCCTTATCCTCCTAATCGCTCTCCTCCTCGTCTCTGTGGTTTTAGAAAGGAACAGATGGGAGGAATTCTGGGAAGGGTAGTTTTTACTAGGGAGTTTAGGAAAACCTGGTCAAATATTGTCAGGAAAAGGGGGGTAGTCCTGCTGTAGGGTACGGGGTGACATATGTGATTTCCTCTCTTCCGTGTTGGGGATTGTTTGAAAGCGCTTAGAGGAGAGGAACGCAGTAAATTGCAGCAGGTATGTAAGCTGGGAACTAGAGTGCGCGCCTCACCCCTTCTTTTTTACATATTGGTCAGGGAGTCCCAGGCTCCAGAGGCAGCAGCACCGGGGTCACCATGCCTCGCTTAGGAGAGCCATATTGATGATTTCCCCCCTCCCCTCACCATGGGATTCAAATTGTGCTAATGGAGGGGAGTTGGTTCCTGGTAACCAGAATAACTACAGCTACCAGAATCCTTTGAGAACAAAATGGACACTAAATAGCTACACCTGAAAAGACTGCCTCCCTGATGATTGTGAGACACATGAAAGCGCTTGGAGGAGAAGAACACAGTAAATTGCAGCAGGTCTCTAAGCTGGGAACTAGAGTGCGCGCCTCACCCCTTCTTTTTTACATATTGGTCAGGGAGTCCCAGGCTCCAGAGGCAGCAGCACCGGGGTCACCATGCCTCGCTTAGGAGAGCAATATTGATGATTTCCCCCCTCCCCTCACCATGGGATTCAAATTGTGCTAATTGAGGGGAGTTGGTTCCTGGTAACCAGAATAACTACAGCTACCAGAATCCTTTGAGAACAAAATGGACACAAAATAGCAACACCTGAAAAGACTGCCTCCCTGATGATTGTGAGAGACATGCTAACGCTTGGAGGAGAAGAACACAGTAAATTGCAGCAGGTATCTAAGCTGGGAACTAGAGAGCGCGCCTCACTCCTTCTTTTTTACATATTGGTCAGGGAGTCCCAGGCTCCAGGGGCAGCGTCACCGGGGTCACCAAATTGTGCTAATGGAGGGGAGTTGGTACCTGGTAACCAGAATAACTACAGCTACCAGAATCCTTTGAGAACAAAATGGACACTAAATAGCAACACCTGAAAATACTTCCTCCATGATGATTGTGAGAGACATGCTAACGCTTGGAGGAGAAGAACACAGTAAATTGCAGCAGGTATCTAAGCTGGGAACTAGAGAGCGCGCCTCACTCCTTCTTTTTTACATATTGGTCAGGGAGTCCCAGGCTCCAGGGGCAGCGGCACCGGGGTCACCAAATTGTGCTAATGGAGGGGAGTTGGTACCTGGTAACCAGAATAACTACAGCTACCAGAATCCTTTGAGAACAAAATGGACACTAAATAGCAACACCTGAAAATACTTCCTCCATGATGATTGTGAGACACATGAATTTTTTATTTTCAAATTTGTTTATTGGCATTTCTTAACATACAATCACACATGTCAGAATTGAGCGTGCATTTAGTAACAGGATCAACAATATTGCCTAATGAATAGTAACTTTTTAACTGATATAAAACAACCTAACAACATTTAACTGTCTCCAAGTAATCAATGTCTCTATTCAAATGGCTTGGCGATCAGAGAGGTGGGGGTATAGAAGGCAGAAGTTCCAGGGGCCCCCGGGATAAGACCCGGTCAACAACTACTTCTGCAATGGGTATTGGGATCTGACAGTACCGCTCGGTCGTTTCTGATTTGTTCATGGGGTTTGTCGTCTGGGGAGGAAAGCATGCGGCCGGTTATTTCTTTCCACATCATCAGGGTGGAGCTTGATTCATCAGTTGATCTGAAGACGCTATCTTCCCATGCCCTTGTTTCCGCAGTGATCCACCGTACCAGTTCGTTACGCCATGTCGCATAGCGCGGCCCTGCAGGCTTTTTCCAGGCCATAGCAATTTGTCTTTTAGCCAGAATGCAGGTTAGGTCCAGGAGTTTCACCCAGTGTTTAAGTTTGGCCGGTCTAGGGTGCGTTCCTAGGAGGCACTCCTCGGGGAGCCATTTGTAGGTGGAGGAGCCGGCTTTATCAAATGTCTGTTTTATTTTCCCCCAGAAGGATTGCACTGTGTTGCATTCCCAAAACATGTGGATCAGATCTGCTTCATCCACCCTGCACCATGGGCAGTGGGATTCCGTTTGTCTGTAGATTTTCGCTAGTCTGCAGGGAGTCAGATATGTTCGGTGCAGCATGCTCAGTTGAATGAATCGGAATCTATGGTTCCTGGACACAGCCTTGGGGTATGCCAACGCTCTGTCCCATTTACCCTCTGACAGTTCTCGTTTCAGGTCTGTCTCCCATCTCATTTTCATGGATCCGCTTTTAGGGTTAGGGGTATCGCTGAGGTGGCTGTATATTTCGGAGACCGCTCTCCGACCCTCTCCCAGATTATATAGCAGTTTTATGAGGGGGGATGACTCTGGTTCTTCTGGCCAAGTGTCCCATTTGTTCTTCGCCGTTTCCCGTATCCTATGGTACCAGAGGAATTGGCCAGCGTGCATGTCATCCACCCTTTGAAGCGATACAAAGTCCCTGAAGGAGCCCTCGTCATATAGGTCTCCCCAGGTGTAAACGCCCTTACTCTCCCACCGTCTAAGGTGAAGTAGATCCTCCTCTGTCTTGCACATGCCATGTATCAGTGGTCTTTCCGGAGAGTACAGGAGCTTTTGTTGGATCTTTGACCGCACTCTCTGCCATATCTGTCTGCCCAGGACGTCTATGAAGGGTATGTTGCTCAGCAAATGTTGTGGTGCCCATATAAGTTCTTTCAATCGTATAGGGGAGATCATGGATTGCAATAGAGGGGGTTTCTGATGTGGCCTCATCGGCCAGCCATTTAGATACGAAACTGAGTTGGACTGGTAGATATTATTTTTTAAGGTTCGGGAGTTGGATACCACCCTGTGTATAAGTCAATGTCAGGGTAGTATGTGCTATTTTGTGTCTGTGTTGTCCCCAAAGAAATCAATGGACAATCGATTCAAGCAGGCGAAAGAACAAGTTTTTTATATGATAATGCACGTTCTGAAACCTGTACAGGAACCGAGGGAGAACAATCATTTTGACCACAGAGGCCCTGCCCATCGCCGATAAGGGAAGTTTTGCCCAGAAGTTTATCGATCTGCGTAAAGCAGGTATCGCCGCCTGCGTGTTGTGTTCATGCATAAGCTCTGGGGTGTGCATTATGTGAATTCCGAGGTAGCGGAATGACGTGGTCTGCCATTGTACTCCAAGCACTGGAAGCTCCTCAGTGTTTCTGCCCTTTAGGCCCCCTAGCAGAAACAGGCAGGACTTAGCCCTGTTAAATTGTATACCTGAAAACTTAGTGAAGTTGTCAAGGACCTCCAACATGGTTGAGACATTAAGGTGTGGATCTCTGACGTACAACAGGACATCGTCTGCGTAAAGCGAGAGGATGTGATTTGTCCCGCCTAGTCTTATTCCTGCATCAAAAAATTGTTTCCTGAAATAAATTGCAATAGGTTCCAACCCAAGGATGTAAAGCATGGGGGACAGCGGGCATCCCTGCCTGGTACCTCTGCATATATCCCATACCCCTGATACGTGTCTCCCAGTTTTTACTCGGGCCCTTGGATTGGTGTACAATATTTTAACCCATCAGACAAAGCCTGGACCAAAGCCAAATTCTTTCAAGACTGCCAGTAACCATTCCCAATATATAGAATCAAATGCCTTGGTGGCATCTAGCGACAACAAGGCGTAAGGTTCGGGACTCGTGTTTATTCGTTCAACAATATGCTGGAGTCTGCGTAGGTTCACAGTCGTATTGTGTCCCGCGACGAATCCGCATTGGTCATTGTGAATGATATCGCCTATAATTCTGGAGAGTCTTTTGGCTAGTATCGTGGTCAATAAGTTAACATCATAGTTAAGCATGGCCAAGGGTCGATATGAGCCACAATATTCGGCTGGTTTGTTTGGCTTGAGGACTGGGATCACCAAAGTTTCCCTCATGCTGTCAGGTAGGATGCCTCGTTCATATGTTTCTAAAAATACCTTATGTAACAGCGGGGTCAGGGAGGAGCTATACGCCTTATAGAACTCTGAGGGCAGCCCGTCACTACCTGGGGCCTTACACGTAGCTTGTGATTTAATTGACTCCGCTATGTCTTCTCTAGTGATATCAGCATCCAAGGTTGCAGCATGTGTGGGGGAGAGCCTGGGTAGTCCGATCTCATCTAGGGTGTCCAGTATCTGGTCAGAAGGAATTTTGGTGTCATGTGAGTATAGGTGTGCATAGTATTTTCTAAAGGTGTCATTTATGTCATGTTGGGTTTGATGTATGGTGCCATCTTCGTCTTGAATTGTAGTGATTGTGTGTCTGGGCTGTTCCTGTCTGCAGAGCCAGGCTTTCAGCCTGCCGGGCCTGTCCGGTAAGATAGCTCAGCGGGTTGAGCGCTCGCTGCTGTGATCTGAGTGTGATCTGCAGGTCGCAGGTTCAAATCCCGGCAAGGCCAACTCAGCCTTTCATCCTTCTGAGGTTGATAAATGAGTACCAATTTCGGTTGGGTGATATTGTATGTAAATATGTGCTCTGTAAAGCACTTTGGATTAAGGCGCTATATAAATAACACATTATCATTATATGTGCTCTATTTGTTTTGGTAGTGTAGTCAAACTTGGCCAGTCTATCCCAGTCGTGTGTGCATTCGTCTTTAAAGGTTCTAAGTTTATCTTCTCGTTGCTGTATATCCGGGGAGCTGTTGTCAAGCTTCTCTATCTCCCCTTCTTTTTGCGCTAGTTCGTCCCGCAGCTGTTTCCGCACACCTCCCGCCTTTGCTATAACTTCTCCCCGTATCACTACCTTCAGGGCTTCCCATGTGATGCTCACATGATCTACACTGCCCATATTCAGTTCTATATAGTCGTCTATCGACTCTTGTAGTTAATCTTTGAACGCCCGGTCCTTCAGGGCATCTACTGGCATTCGCCACATGGGGATGGGCGGTCTGGGGCCAGCATGGTTCCATGTCACTACCAGCGGGGAGTGGTCCGAAACTGTTCTGCCCAGGTAGTGTGCTTCCTCCATTTGGGGTAAGTGTTCCTTGCCTATAAAGACATAGGGCCTCATTACACGGTAGGCGGTAGGGATTTAACGTTACCGGTAATGGAATACTGGTAACGTTAAATCCTCATGCTAATTACGACTCGGCTCACCACTATTAGCGGCACCGCTAAGTACGGTGCCACTAATAGCGGGCAGTCCGCGTGCGCGCGACCCTCCATCCCGTAAATAACACCATGCCGCTAATAGCACAGCATCACAAGGCGAGCGGACATGCCAATATGGGCATGGTAAAGCCCCCAAAACCCCTTACCGCCATGGTGCTAATGCCACCATCGCGAACCACCCGTTAAGAGAACTGAGCAGTGTTCCCACCTGCCACAGGTGGACACAATCAGCACAGGTGGAGGCAATGGAGACTGTGGCAGCCCAAAAGGAGCGCACCACACCCCTTCCCACACCCCTTCCCACACCAAGATGGTTCCAATACTTGCAGCATTACATGGGCTGGAGGACATGATTGCAGCGCAGCAGCAACAACAACAGGCAGCACAGAGGAGACGCAGGAGGAGGAGGAGGGCAAGACAGCCACAGCAAGCACCACCATGGCACCTAATCATACCACAGAGGCACCCACCAATCCCCAGGATCAGAGCCAGTCCATTCAATCTAACCCCAGAGCAGATACACACCCTGTAACGTCTGGACCGGGATATCATCACCAGCATCATGGACATGATACACAACGACATTGTGAGCCTCATAGACATCAGAACTGCCACCCCCCCACTACTCAAGGTGGTGACTGTGCTCCCCTTCCTGGCCACAGCCACTGACCAGCATACAGTGGGCCAGATGGATGGCATCTCACAACCAGTATTCTCACGCACGCTGAACCAGGTACTCAATGCCCTCCTGAAGCATGCACCTGAACACATATTCATGCCACGGACTGCCCAGGAGATTGCAAACACCAAAGTTGGCTTCTATTCACTGGCAGGCATCCCAAGTTGCATCGGCCATCGACTGTACCCATGTGGAATTGGTTGTACCACATCACAATGAAGTAGTCTACCCAAATAGGAAGCAATTCCACTCCATCAATGTCCAAATGGTATGTGATGCCAACAAGGTAATCACACATTGTGCCCGTTTCCCCGGATCAACCCATGATTCCATGGTCCTGCAGGACTCATCTATCCCATGCTACATGGAGCGACAAGCCGGACAACGTTCGTGGCTACCTGGTGAGTTGCAGTCAGTGTCATGGGGGGGGGATACATACTCCAACTGGGTGTGATTGGGGAGGGAGAGATACATACTCGAAATGGGTGTAGCTTGTCGTCCGTCGGACAAATGCACATACAGATCTACGCCAATGTCCATCTGGGAAGGCCGCAACATACTTCAGATGAACGGACATGCAAGTATAAGCTACACAACATAGATGACAATCCAGGTCTACAAACCTTATACATCCATCCACATCCACATTGCACAACATTCCACGCCACCAAATACACAAATGTCATACATGCCGTCAAGATAGTCATACAGAATTAGTCCAGCACAACAACAATAATGCAATGTGCCCTTGAAAGCATGCAAAGGGATCACCCCTAGCCATAGCATAGCACCACACACCTATAGCACCACTGAAGTGATGCCTCTCAGAATGAGAACATCAATGTTGGAATGGCATCACACCAGCAGTGTGGTACCAAATCTGCCTGGGCCCAGGGACACCTGAGACCTGGCCTCACCCAGGACATGTCAATTACTGTTGGAGGCATTCATGGGGGATGTCTACTTGCATGGTCGAGCTCACCTTTGCACATTGCAGTCACACAGACCATCTGTATGTATGCTGTTAATTGTGTACTTCAATCACAATGCAAAGTCCATTTGTGTGATATGAACAGGCCGCTCTTGAGTTGAACAGTAACAGGACCCCATTCGTCCCCCCATACAGGTGATGCCGGCTATCCCCTGAAGAGGTGGCTCCTCACCCCTGTACGGAACCCACAGAACAGGCACGAAGAGGAATACAATCGTGCACATACCCGTAGCCGCATTGTGATCGAGCAGACTTTTGGCATATTGAAGACACGGTTTAGGTGCATTAGCAGGTCTGGTGGCGCTCTGTTGTATGGCCATGAGAAGGTGGCCAAGATCACCATGGCATGTGTCATGCTGCACAATATGTGTTTTAGACGGAATGTGCCACTGCCCCCTGACGTTGAAATAGAAGCACCTGATGAGGATGATGATGGTGATGAGGACGGAGGTGAAGGGGATGCAGGTCATGCAAGAGGGGATGGCCAGGAGGGACGTGCTGTGAGACAGCATCTGATCAACCAAATATTCTGAGTAACATGGTTTCGTACTGTCACATAGATATAGGTAGTATTGCACTGGTGTCTGTTTGGAAGCGCACAATGGACCATGGTGTCAATAAAGTACACATACACAATGAAGAAGTACAAGCCTGTGTTTTGTTCAAACACCAGTGTATTAAGGAACGTAAAGAAGAAAATGTGCATGTCCCCAAACATCCCACCACCCTTCTCCTCCCCCCCACAACAGTCCCATAACACCCTTCCCCCCACCCTCTACAACAGTCCCATAACACCCTTCCTCCCACCCCCCACAACAGTCCCATAACACCCTTCCCCCCACCCCCACAACAGTTCCACATGTGTCTTGCACAATGTTTCCCTCCAGCCATGCACGCCGAGGCTTCACCATGCACTCCCTATTGGCCATTGCCAACACCAGCATTGGGAGGCTGACTAGAGGTGCGCCTGGTGGTGCGTGAGGAGCGGCGGAGGGGGCTTGTCTGCCTCGAACTGGCAGATGAGGATGTTGCAGACTGTCCTGGTGGTGGTGGTGGTGGGAATTGGCGGTCCAATGCGTCCGCTATCCGTGTGAGGACCTCCCTGACTCGGATGATCTCCCCACACAGCCTGTCTGTACATGCCTCCATCCCCTCCCTGGAGTGCCTTGCTGTCTCCGTGATGTCTGCCCTGAGACGGGCAGCCTCCTCAACATGCTGCCAAACCAGCACAGTTATTTCTTGTTGCCGCTGGCTGATGCTGGCCAGGTCGAGGGCAGTGTTGGGTCCTGGTGGTGTGTCTGGTCTGCTGTGGCCTGTGATGGGACCAGGTCAACAGATGAAGCCACCGGGGGGCTACTAAAAGCTCCCATGTTCTCATCACCAGTGACATTGGACCCAGGTGTGTGCTGAGGTGATGGCTCAGGGGTCCCAGGGGGGGTTGGGGTGTGCATCTCCATGTGGAAGTCGGTGGGGTCCTCCACATCTGATAGTCGGGCAGTGGCTGCCGCCTCTCCTGCTGAACTAGCTGGAGCTGAGGGTGGGCCCTCTGTGGCCGGGATCGGTGGTGGTTGGTTAACCACCGGAGGTGGGGCAGTTGTTGGTGGTGTGGCAACTTGTGGCCTGGAAGTGGCGCTCCAACGATGTTTCGCACTCTGCTTCTGGACCCTTCTGCCTTTGCCACTTGAGGTTGTGGGAGTGTCCTCTGTGTCCAAAGCCCTTTGTTTCTTATGCGCAGGGAGTGCTAGTGATGCATTGCCAGCATCCTCACTGTCTGTATGTGAGCCTGTCGGGGACAAGAAGGGGAATATTACTGGTTACGGTTCAATGTACTTAATGCAGTATACATCAATGATGCAGTTGTGGGCATTTGGACTACATTGTAAAGGATACAGGTGATGTGTCAGTGCAGTGGCTCATCCATGCATGGTTGTGTGTGGCACTTGTCTCTGGTGATGTGTGCATGTGTGTGTGTTTGGGTCTGACACTGACATGGGCAGGGTGTGATGCATGTGTGGATGTTTGCCCATCCATGAGGTGATTCTGGGCTCACATTTGAGGGGACCAGTAGATTCACATTGCATGCTTTCATGTGTACACTCACCTCCATCTGAAGTGGTTGCCACGCAATGCTCCATCGTGCCGACTCCCTCTATGCATTCCACGCCAATTAGGTTGGCGCATGTCTCCTCCCATTCTTTAAGTTTTATGGGCGACCCAGAACCACCGGCTGTGGCAATTTGGTGGTTTTCAGCAAGGATGCTTCTAAGGTCATCCCACCTCTTTCGGCACTCACGCACATTGCGGGTGGTGGTGCCCACAGCACTGACTTTTAATGCAACCTCAGCCCAGATTGCATTTTTTTTCATGAGAGTCTCCCGCCGCATGTCGCTGGCAAAGACCACGGCGGCATTGTCAGCTAGGGTCTGGGTCAGCATGATAAGCTCCTCTGAGGAGAATTTTTCTTTCTGCTGCCGGCCTGTGGTTATTTTCAATGCCTTGGGCATGTTGAGGGTGTCCTTGATGATTTCCAACTGCAAGCTACTCCAAACAGGTCCAGGGAGCAGAGGATGGCAATGGATTGTGTTTTTAAAGATGGCCGCCGTGCTCTTTCCCGTTCCTGTGCGATGACGCTATTTCCGGTTCCGCAATTCAACGATCACCGCTAATAGCGGTGACCGCTATTTGCATGCAGCGTGAGGGCGGAGGTGCTATCTGCACTTTCGTCGAAGGCGGTAAGAGACTTTTTGGGGTCTTTAGCGGCATGAGGGTAGGGTTATTACCGGCATGGCGCTATGCTTGTGTCTGCGTACTCGTAATGGTACGCTATTAGCGCCCTCTTGCGAGGGCGGAGACGTTAAGAGCGCCATGCCGGTAATTTGAGATTTTTAGCGCACAACGTGTAATGAGGCCCATAATCTAGTCTTGTGTGGAGACCATGGGGAGATGAATAGTAAGAGTAGGTACGTGTCTGTGGATGGAGTTCCCTCCACACATCAACCAGTTCTAATCTATCCAACATGGTGTTTAGGGAGGCCGTAGCCATTGACGGGCCTTTAGGTAAGGGCAAAGATCTATCCAGTTCCGGGTTGTGGGTGCAGTCAAAATCCCCTCCCCATAGGCCATTTCTATGTGGTGCGACTTTGGCGTACATTGAACTGAGGTGGGATGGGATATTGTTATTGGGAAAATAGGAATTCACTATGCATATTTCTTGTTGTTCCATGTGTCCCCATAATATCACAAATCTGCCCTGCTGGTCTTTCACACCCTTGGTTATCCGGATGGGGAACTGGGGGTGAATCCATGTATAGACTCCCCTAGCAAACTTAGAATAGGCCGTTCCGTATCCTTGTCCTCCCCAGTGCTCCTGGAGTCTAGCCATGGATTCCTTGTTGCAGTGTGTTTCCTGTAGGAGCGCTATCATTATCCCTTTTCTGTGAAGATAGGATTTAATTCTATTTCTTCGAAGGTAAGTGCCAAGGCCCCTCACATTCCATGTCAGTATTTTTATTTTTATTGCCATAGTGCTTTACGGGGGGAATTTTAGCTTATGTAGTTTATCGGGTGGGCCCATGGGGACAGGGTTCTTGGATTGAGATATCTTGTCTGTCTGTCCAGGTTCTAGAGGCACATCCGTTGCATCCACCTCCCTCTCTGCTGACAACTTAATGTAGTTCGGAGACTTTCCAACATTTTCAACTGTCACTCCAATGAATAAACTATCCAAACAATTGAACTGTGAACTGCCCCCAGCAGTTGCGTGGAACTTGCTGCGCTCAGGGGCTCCCGAGCCTTCTGGGCCTCTCCAGGCCTTTCGGTGCGGTCGGTGTGCAAGCATTTGACTCACACGTTCTGTGCGGGGGAGGGCCATCGGCGTGGTCGCGTGTGGTGTCTTGTGCTTCTGCCCGATATTGCTATCTGAGTGTCACGATCTTAATAGATCAGTTAAATAAATTGTGCTTCTTATACGAATCCAGCGGTCGATGATGATAAATGTAGCTTCTTGTTTCATCTGTTATTAGTTTGTGGCAGTTCCTCTCCATCGTCTGCTAGGTTATTATGTTCAAGCCACATTTTTGCCGCGGCTGGGGTCTCCAAGAATAGTGCTTTCCCTTTATAGAGGACTTTGAGGCGAGAGGGGTACAGCAACATGTATTTAAGGTTAAACTTACGCAGCCGCGCCTTAATTGGTATGAATGAGTTCCTGGCGCGCTGTACTGCAGGAGTGTAATCAGGATACATAACAATTGTAGAGTCTTGCCTTCTGATTTCTCCACCTTCTCTGGAGTAACGCAATATTGTTTCTCTGTCGTGGAAATTCAGAATTTTAGCGATAATCGGACGTGGGTATGAGCCCGGGGGAGGGCGTTTTTGGTGGGACCTGTGGGCGCGTTCCACTGAAAACCCTTGTGAGAGTCTCCCTGCTCCGATCTCTTGCTGCAGCATTGTCTCAATGAATTCAGTGGGGTTCGATCCCTCCATGTCTTCAGGCAGTCACACAAAGAAATGCAAAGGCTGTAGGAAATAATAAATTGATAGACCGTAGTCCTAATTTACATGGTATCCAATAAGAGATATCCTAATTATTTTAACCTGAAACAAACTGAGATAATCAAATAGAAATATAATACCAAAAACAAAGGTTTTTTTTTCCTTTTTTTTTATTTTACAAAAAATAAACAAGAAGAATTATGATATTGAAGTGACATAAAATTTACAGTGAGAAATAAACATTCCAGAGCATATAAGTCTGGGTGTACAAAACAAATTTGCCATAATTTAACATTTAAATAAAGACAAAAAATATATATAAAAGGGAAAAACATTCAGTGCAATTTTGTTTAAGCAAAAGTGTGAAATCACTTATACATATATGCCTTGTTTATGCAAAAGTGTAAATTCACTTATACAGGTCTGCCAACGTAAACTTTTCACAATGGTCAAATAGAAAAGAGGAATTCGAAGAAATAATGCTGGGAACTAGGTTGATGTTCCAGCTGGAAAGAATCCCACATTTACGTTTCGGCGAGCCGCCTGTAAGGCCACTGGTGTTATAGAGACGCGTTCCTCAGGGCAGAGTCAATAATGATAATCCCCAAAATAAATGAGGGGGGAAAATTCTTCAAGACAGGGTTTCTAAGCGTCAGAGTCACATCAGTGTCAAGCATGGGCAACAGTGCCTGGTTTTGAACAGAGTCTTCCACTCTGGAAGAAAAAGAAGTCCTAAAGTTTTTGGAGTGCCAGGTCCATCCATAGGGGGTGTAATGTCTCCTGGAAAGTAAAGGAGGAACGTTTCTACATTGAGGGCGACGTCAAAGCTCTCACGTTTCCCGTTACTGTGCATGAGAAGGCTATCCAGTAGTAGAAGGCTATCCAACACCTAGAATTCTAATATTATTGCGTCGAGCGCGCCCCTCCGCATCTTCGGACTTCGTTTCCAATCTTGCCACCTTTTGCTCTAGTTCTTGGACTTGTTTCTTCAGATCTGCAGTGTTTTCAACGTTAACCTGTAAGGTGGTTTCGTTGGCATTCACCCTTTCAGTCAGATTGCGCGCGTCTTGGCACATGAGCTGCATGTCCACTTTAATTTCATCTATCTTGCTTTCAATGGAGGTGCGGAGCGCTGCGATGGCTTGGAGAACTTGTGTATTATCAGGTGCCGCCTCCGCGCGTGGTGATGCATCTACAGTCATGGGTTCAACCAGCGGCATTCTCTTAGGCCTGACCGTCGTAAAGGAGTCCATTGTTGCGGTTTTAGATTTGGCTTTAGGCGGAGACATCACGTCCTCTAGGGTCGCCGGGCCGAACTCTTTGTGCGGTGGGTGTTTGGTCGAAAGCTGGGTCGCAGCGATGGGCCAGAGAAAGAGTCCTCCTCCTCTGTGCGTTTCCCGCTGTGCCTGGTCGGGTATAGCTAACAGCAGCGTCGCCAGCGGTAATCCAAGGAGGCCCTCCAATATCATCGGGCCCTGCTTCCGGCCGCAGCCTGATGCCAGCGTAGCATCCACCTAGCGTAGGCAGGCCAGTGGGATCACTAGCTTAGAATACTTGAGCTCTATGTTCTGCTGCAATTTAACTCTGATGCATCCATAGTGATATGACGATTGCAGCGTTCACGTAGGCAGAGAGGACCCGGGTCAGGATTGTACGCATTAGTCGAGTGCGGAGGGGATCCCAAGCCTCCTGCGGCCGCGTATGTTCGCTTAGTTCATTTTGTGTAAGGCTTACTGTGCTGTGCAAGGACTACAGATGCCTCATTTCCGTGTCTGGCGTGTTTCCAGCTTACTGCGGGGGGATGTTTGTGCTGGGCTGTGGACTATGGGAAGGTATATGCTCCATGGGCCATGGCTAAGGAGTCCGGGACCCAACCTGGCTTGTCGGCACTCCGTGCCTGCGCTTCTTGTTAGCGGAGCTGCTGCATTATGATATGTCCCCTGTAATCACCCTATGTTTCCATAGTCCGTAGCAAAGATGTATAGCAGCAGCAGGGGGGGGGGCTCGATCTGGCCACTTACTTTTGTCAGTGTCGAGCTCCAGCTACTATGTGCGTGTCCGTAAGTCGGGCAGTCGTGCCGCAATTTTCCCAAAGGAGCCCCTTCGGGCAGCCGACTCCAAGGCTCGGGCGCTCCGACGTCAATTGCAAGCAGATGGTGGGCCCACCACATCCGCGCTCAGATAGTGGAGGGGAGTCCTCGTTTCCGTGGGTCATCCTGGAGTCCTCCGACTCTGACTACAGTCAAGGAGGACCCACGGCCATAAAGGTGCAGTTAGCGAAGGGAGTCCACTTACGCTCGCGGTCAGCCCAATGTCGATGCTTCCGTGTCACAGCGGCGGTCGCAGCCGAGAGGGGACCCAGCTCCCGGGCGGCAGAGGGAGGCTCTCGTCCTCAAGCTCTCCTGCGCGGGCTGCGTGATTTCTCCCTCTCCCCCCGGGCCCCTGTAGCTGCCGAGCCGCGAGTCGCAGTTCCGCGTAGCTTCACAGTGCCACCCTCGATTTGCCTGGAACCAAGTACGTGCCGGGAGCTGGCAAATAAGTCACTGCTGACAAGAAGCATTCCTCTTATGTGGATCTCCCAGGGCAGCCGGCTAAGGCAGGCAGGTGTGCTCCCAGCAACCCCCTCATTCACACAGTGGCTCAGAGCCGCCATCTTGGTTGCGTAGGTGGCCCCTCTACGATTGTAACGCTCACCTGATTCTCGCAGAGGCGCCGGTCTTGACTGGGCGACTACCGTATCTTCAAAGGTGATGTGTAGCACCCGGTTGGCTCTTTGGGCTGGACCTCTGTGCACTGTATGCCTGACGTGTAGAGTAAGATGTCTGCAGATAGAAAATATGGGGTTAATGAACTGGGGTTATTGGGGTGTCCCTATCTCTTTCCTCTTCTCCTCTCCTGTAGACCCCCAAAGGTTAACGCTCTCACCTTAGGTAAGTGAATGCCGAGCTCTCCATCTGCCTCGGGGCAGGGTGCTGTAACCAGTTTCTTCACTGGATAGGTAGCGCAAGCCTCTTGACTTCAGAGGACTGCTGTCCGTCGTTTACTGCACGAACGGTAAGTTTCGAGTCATTCAAATGTCTTTAAAGTCTTTAGTAATGATGTCTCTTGTTTTGCAGGGTTCCGGCGATGGCGGATGACGGGCTGAAGTGAGTTGAAGATGGAGCCCGTGTGATGAATAGAAGCGCCTGGAAGCACGTAAGTAAGCGCTTGTTGCCTGCTTCACTATGCGCTCTAACTGTCTTTTTATTTTGCAGGTACGAGTTCGGAGCGGCTGCAGGGTGCCGGAATACCCACTGGATTAGATGTGGAAAGGAGTAATGGCACGTGAGTATTAAAGTTCCCCAATGTCTTTAAACGCACCTTGTTTTGTCTTTCAGATGCGGGATGCAGCGCCGAAGGCCTCCGGAGCGTACGAAGAGTAGGTAAGCCTTTGCCTTTCAGATGCCGGAATGCTAACCTGTTCTTTCTTGTCTTTATAGGTGTTGCTGAAGACTGGATTCAGGATGGTAAGCCTTTGCCTTTCAGATGCCGGAATGCTAACCTGTTCTTTCTTGTCTTTATAGGTGTTGCTGAAGACTGGATTCAGGATGGTAAGCCTTTTTCCTTAGGCCCAGGACCGGATGCAGAAGACACGATGAGCGTTCTGCTGCAGAAGTTGCAGAATAACGCAAAGCAAGATTCATCCACCGGGTGTGGTTTAAATAGCCTCCTGTAGTGCTTAGGTATCTCCTTCCACAGCCACGCCTAAGTAAGAAAAGAGTTCCTGGTAAGAAAAGAGTTCCTGCCTTCCAGAAGAGTTCCAGTGTTCTGAATCTAGGGAGTGGCTCCAGCCCCACCCAACAGGAAAAGTAGTTCCAAACAGAAGAGGATCAGAGGCTCAACTGGCAGGCAAGTAAGCAGCATGGTCTGCTGAAGGTAAGTCCACCCAAGCATTATGAGCCCGGCGCTTCCAGCGCTGAGACTGGGCATATTTATGAGCCTGGTGCCACTGGCGCCAGGACTGGGTCCAAAAGGTCCCAATTGGGACTGGTTGGCACTCGGAACCTGGGTTATGGATCTGCTTCCAAGGGAGTTGGGAAAACCCTGACCTTTTGGAAGCAGAGATCATGACAGTACCCCCCCTCAAGGCCCCTCCCAAACCGGGCTTCTCCGGGGGTTTTGGCTTGTCAGGAAATGTTCGGTGAAATCTTTTGATTAGGCGAGGAGCGTGGACATATTCAGCAGGTTCCCAGGATCTCTCTTGGGGGCCGTTGCCTTTCCAGTCAATTAGGTAGAATAGTTTAGATTTGGAGATCTTGCAGTCCAGAATGCTTTTGACTTCAAACTCGAGTTCTCCATCCACTAGGATAGGTTTTGGAGATTTGGTTAGTCGGGTTTGAGGTTGCACGGGTTTTAATAGAGAGACGTGGAAGACCGGATGTATCTTCATGTGCGGGGGCAAGTCCAACTTGACCGCTACTGGGTTTACTATGGTAGTGATGGAATAGGGACCAAGGTATCTTGGGTTGAATGTGCGTGGCCCTTTTAGAGATAGATATTTGGTGGATAACCAGACTTGATCCCCTACTTGATAGTGAGGGGCTTCCTTCCGATGTTGATCTGCTCCTTTCTTGTATTGTTCTTTAGCCCTTTGAAGGTGAGAAACAGCTTCCTTAAAGGCTTGGGTGATTGTAGAATGCAGGTAGTCTACTGCTGGTGTTTCAAGATCTTGGAGGGGATCCAACTCCGAGGTTCGAGGGTGACTGCCGTAAAAAAGAAAAAACGGGGTTTTCCCAGTTCCCGAATGGACAGAGTTATTGTAGGCATACTCGGCTATCCAAAGGATATCTTTCCAAGTTTTTTCAGTTTGTTGCAGCATGCAGCGTAAATACTGTTCCAGAGTTTGATTGGTCCTCTCGGTTTGTCCGTCGGTCTGAGGGTGGTGACTGGTCGATAGTCTCACATCAATTTGAGCCGACCGACAGCAACTTCGCCAAAAATGAGAAATAAATTGACTACCTCGATCCGAAATTAGAACCGAAGGAAAACCGTGCAGTCGGACGATGTTTTCGAGAAATTCTCGGGCCAGAGTTGCTGCTGTTGGCAAGCCTTTGAGCGGAATGAAATGCGCCATCTTGGAGAATAAGTCCACGATTACTAGAATCGTATTGTATCTGGAGCATGGAGGTAGATCGGTGATGAAGTCCATAGAAAGCGTATGCCAAGGGCGAGGTGGGATGTCAATAGGGCGTAAGAGGCCTGCTGGTCTTTCCTTTTGACTCTTGTTTTGGGCGCATACTCCACAGGACATTATAAAGTCTCTGATATCTTTTTTCCAAGACGGCCACCAGAAGTAGCGCTTGATCTTTTCTGAGGTCTTGGCTATACCGGGATGACCTTCCATTAAAGAGTCGTGATAACAAGAGATTACTTTTTTCTGTAAATCTGTGCTGGGTAGGTATAATCGTTCTTGGAAATACAATAAGTTGTCCTTTACTGCAAAGTCCTTTCCCTGCAGATGCCAATTCTGTATGTCTGCTGGAGTTACAAGTTGCCTGGCTTTATCCTTAACTTCCTCTATGGATTCTGTGGCGATTACACCCAGAATTCTTTGTTCGGGAATGATTGGTACAGGTTTAGGGTTGACCAAGTGTTCTTCCACTCCCATCCGAGAAAGGGCATCGGCTTTACCGTTCTTTGTACCAGGTCGATAGGTAATTATGAAGTCAAACTCGGCAAAGAATAATGCCCAACGGAGTTGTCTAGAGGATTGGGCTTTTGCGGTCTTCAAATATTGCAGGTTTTGGTGATCCGTAATCACAGTAACGGTGTGTCGGGCCCCCAGCAGATAATGCCGCCAAGCCTTAAAGGCAGACTTGATAGCCAGAAGTTCCTTGTCAGTAATCGTGTAATTGATTTCAGGAGGCGAGAATTTGCGGGACCAAAATGCCACGGGATGCAACTGATTGGTTACCGGGTCCTTTTGTGATAGAACTGCCCCCATGGCAAGGCTTGAAGCATCAGTTTCCACGATGTAGGGGAGTTCGGGGCGAGGGTGTTTTAAGATTGGTGCAGAGATAAATTTAGTCTTCAAATCCTGGAAAGCTTGTTCCGCCTCGGTAGACCATTCAAAACGTTTGTTTTTCTTTAACAAGGCAGTGATGGGCTGGACTATTCGAGAGAATTCGGGGATAAACCTGCGGTAAAAGTTAGCGAAGCCTAACATGCTTTGCACACCTTTTACGGAGGATGGTGATGGCCATTTGAGAACTGCATCGACCTTCTTTGAATCCATACGCACTCCGCCAGGTGATAATATGAATCCCAAGAATTCAACTTCAGTCACGTTGAAAACACATTTTTCCAACTTAGCGAAAAGTTTGTGTTGACGCAATCTTTCGAGGACCATTTTCACGTGTTTCCGATGTTCAGATTCCGATGAAGAATAAACGAGGATGTCGTCAATGTAAACAACAACACATACATCTATGAGCTCTCTGAGGACATCGTTCATAAAATATTGAAAGGCGGCCGGGGCATTGCAAAGTCCGAAGGGCATGACCTGATATTCAAATAGCCCATACTTGGTGCGGAAGGCCGTCTTCCATTCATCGCCCTCTTTTACTCGTACCAAGTGGTAAGCTCCTCTAAGATCCAGCTTTGTATATATGCATGCTTTTCTGACTTGGTCCAGGAGTTCAGGGATCAAAGGTAACGGATATCTATTCTTAACGGTGATCTGGTTCAGGGAGCGATAATCGATACAAGTTCTAAGGTCTCCTTCCTTTTTTGGAACGAAGAACAAAGCTGAAGAAGCAGGGGACTTGGAAGGACGAATAAACCCATTTGCCAGGTATTGATCCAGGTATTGTCGAAGGTGAAGGTTCTCAGGCTCGGTGAGGGCATAAATTCTACTACAAGGAGGAGTAGATCCAGGTATCAGGTCTATCTGGCAGTCATAAGACCTATGAGGAGGTAGAGAGTTAGCCTGATCCTTCCGGAAAACATCTTGGTATTCTAGGTATTCGGGAGGTAACTGGGGAGTCTCTGAAGAAATTGCGGCCAGTGCAACACCAGGTGGAGGGTGACAAGTAGAGACACATTCTGGAAACTGGACCGTTCTTGCTTGCCAATCGATCAGAGGATTGTGTTTCTCTAACCAAGGTATTCCTAGAATAATCTGAAACTGAGGGGCCTTGATCACATCGAACACGATCTTCTCATGGTGTCCATCTTGACTTACTAGCGTCACCTCTTGAGTGGTATGCGTTACTGGCCCGGAGGCTATCTCCGTACCATCCACCGTAGTAATGACGTCCTTTACAGCCTTGGGACAAAGAGTTAGATTCATCCTCAAAACCATTTCATGATCCACATAATTGCCGATGGCACCGCTATCGACGTAAGCTTCAATTGCATGTAATCGATCCGGATTATCAGGGCTAATGAGGACCATAGGTATCACGAAATGCGAGGTCACGGAACTGGTTTTCACGCTCGGCAAGAGGACCTCTATTCTTGTCGGGCGAGGTCGTTTCCCTGCTCAGAGTTTGTAACTTTGGTAACTGCAGCTCCTACTGCCTTCTTGGCAGGTTTCACCGGACAGTCTCGAAGAAAGTGCCCTGAGTTTCCGCAATATAGGCATAATTGCAACTGTTTCCTCCTTTCCCGCTCCCTTTGTGTTAGAGGACCTTTCAGACCCCCTATTTGCATGGGTTCCCCGGAGTCTACTCCTTTGGAAGGAGTTGGCGGTTTGGAAAATACTCGAGCATCAAACTTGGAACGATCGGCCTTCCTGTTCTGCAGCCTGTGATCTATTTGAACGACCAAGTCTATATAATCCGAACAGTCTTGTGGGGGATTCACTACTTGGGCTAAAACGTCTTTGAGCTCTCCACGTAGACCTCTATAAAACAGCGTAATCCTTTTGTCCTCAGGCCATTGAGTTTCCACTATTAGTCTATTGAAAGATGCAATATAAGCCAAAAGGTCTTGATTACCCTGTCGCAACGAAAGAAGCTCATTGTCCAAGGCCTGCCCCTGTGAATGTCTTGCGAACAGTTTTTCCATACTAAGCTGAAAGGCTTGAAAATCATGGAGAACCGGATCATCTTGATTAACTAGAGGGATCGACCAGTCTGCCGCATTGCCACTAAGGTACGAAAGTACAAAAGCTACTTTTGCTTGATCAGTTGGAAAGGCTGCTGGCCGGCATAAGAAGTGCAACCGGCACTGATTGATAAATACTGCAAACCTCTTTGGGTCACCAGAAAATCGTTCGGGCGGTGCCAGAGGTACATTCCCAGGTAGGTTGATCTGCACTGGATTCATAGAGGATGTTGAAGGAAGATTTGCCCCTGATGCGGGTAACGGGGTCTGTCCGGCTTGTGACTGTAGCACTTGTCTAGCAAGATTGTCTGTTCTCTCCTTGGAAATAATTAGTTCCCTTCTTAGAGCATTCGTTTCCTGACGAGCTGCATGCACTTCTGCCCTTAGTTCCCCAAGTAACCGGGCTAGGGGGTCAGTATCCGAGGTTTCCATAGCGCCTGGGCGAGAGTTTTGCGGTAGGCTTTGCGTTCTGTAACGCTCACCTGATTCTCGCAGAGGCGCCGGTCTTGACTGGGCGACTACCGTGTCTTCAAAGGTGATGTGTAGCACCCGGTTGGCTCTTTGGGCTGGACCTCTGTGCACTGTATGCCTGACGTGTAGAGTAAGATGTCTGCAGATAGAAAATATGGGGTTAATGAACTGGGGTTATTGGGGTGTCCCTATCTCTTTCCTCTTCTCCTCTCCTGTAGACCCCCAAAGGTTAACGCTCTCACCTTAGGTAAGTGAATGCCGAGCTCTCCATCTGCCTCGGGGCAGGGTGCTGTAACCAGTTTCTTCACTGGATAGGTAGCGCAGGCCTCTTGACTTCAGAGGACTGCTGTCCGTCGTTTACTGCACGAACGGTAAGTTTCGAGTCATTCAAATGTCTTTAAAGTCTTTAGTAATGATGTCTCTTGTTTTGCAGGGTTCCGGCGATGGCGGATGACGGGCTGAAGTGAGTTGAAGATGGAGCCCGTGTGATGAATAGAAGCGCCTGGAAGCACGTAAGTAAGCGTTTGTTGCCTGCTTCACTATGCGCTCTAACTGTCTTTTTATTTTGCAGGTACGAGTTCAGAGCGGCTGCAGGGTGCCGGAATACCCACTGGATTAGATGTGGAAAGGAGTAATGGCACGTGAGTATTAAAGTTCCCCAATGTCTTTAAACGCACCTTGTTTTGTCTTTCAGATGCGGGATGCAGCGCCGAAGGCCTCCGGAGCGTACGAAGAGTAGGTAAGCCTTTGCTTTTCAGATGCCGGAATGCTAACCTGTTCTTTCTTGTCTTTATAGGTGTTGCTGAAGACTGGATTCAGGATGGTAAGCCTTTGCCTTTCAGATGCCGGAATGCTAACCTGTTCTTTCTTGTCTTTATAGGTGTTGCTGAAGACTGGATTCAGGATGGTAAGCCTTTTTCCTTAGGCCCAGGACCGGATGCAGAAGACACGATGAGCGTTCTGCTGCAGAGGTTGCAGAATAACGCAAAGCAAGATTCATCCACCGGGTGTGGTTTAAATAGCCTCCTGTAGTGCTTAGGTATCTCCTTCCACAGCCACGCCTAAGTAAGAAAAGAGTTCCTGGTAAGAAAAGAGTTCCTGCCTTCCAGAAGAGTTCCAGTGTTCTGAATCTAGGGAGTGGCTCCAGCCCCACCCAACAGGAAAAGTAGTTCCAAACAGAAGAGGATCAGAGGCTCAACTGGCAGGCAAGTAAGCAGCATGGTCTGCTGAAGGTAAGTCCACCCAAGCATTATGAGCCCGGCGCTTCCAGCGCTGAGACTGGGCATATTTATGAGCCTGGTGCCACTGGCGCCAGGACTGGGTCCAAAAGGTCCCAATTGGGACTGGTTGGCACTCGGAACCTGGGTTATGGATCTGCTTCCAAGGGAGTTGGGAAAACCCTGACCTTTTGGAAGCAGAGATCATGACAACGATCGGCTAAATCAGAATGTTGCCGACTCCGATTTTCTCCGGGAGTCGGATCGTCGCAGCAGGAAAGGGTTCCTCTAACAGCATAGGTAGATCTTTTATCAGGCTACATGAGTTTAATAGCCGGATTCAGTCAGCCAAAGGATCGCGGGCAGGAGCTCCACGAAAGCACATTTTCACGGCATGCGCTCTGGCCACGCCCCCTGTGAGAGACATGAAAGGGCTTGGAGGAGAAGCACACAGTAAATTGCAGCAGGTATCTAAGCTAGGAACTAGAGTGCGCACCTCACCCCTTCTTTTTTACAAAGGGAGCATAGAACATATCAGAATTTGACTTTTTTACATAGAAGCTGCCCTTTGCTTTGTGGCCCTTAGCCGGCTGCCCTGGGAGATCCACATAAGAGGAATGCTTCTTGTCACGTGGTGTGAAACCGCCCCATCTGGGCATGCTGGGCGGGTGGTCGGAGGGAGGGGAGGCTGGGAAGGGGAGGAGGAAAGCGTCTGCACCGAGGCTTGTGAGTGTGGGTTTAGAAAAATAAATATTTAAGAAATTAGAGCAAGCACTGAATTAATTTATGAGTGTAGCCAATATATTGCACCTAGATGAATTGTGAAGATAGGCAATCTATTGCTCTAAGAAGACTTTTTTGAGGATAGCCAATGCATGCACCTAGATTTTGATTGATTGATTGATGAATTGTGAAGATAGCCAATGTATTGCACTTAGAAGATCATTTTTGAGGGTAGCCAATATATTGCACTTAGATGAATTATGAAGATAGTCAATGTATCGCTCATAGAAGATTTTCTAGGGTAGCCAATGTGTTGCAACTAGAGCAAATGTGAAGACATACAAATGCATTGCACTTAGAAGATTTATGAGGGTAGCCAATGTATTGCACCTAGATGAATTGTGAAGGTAACCCGTGTATTGCACTTAAGAGGAATGCTTCTGGTCACGTGGTGTGGCCCAGGTCCATCTGGGCATGCTGGGCGGGTGGTCGGAGGGAGGGGTGGCATAGAAGGGGAGTTCTTGAAGGCATCTGCACCGCGACTTGTGAGGGGGGGCTAGAAAAAGTTATATTTAAGAAATTAGAGCAAGCAATGAATGCATTTATGAGTGTAGCCAATATATTGCACCTAGATGAATTGTGAAGACAACCAATATATTACTCTTAGAAGATGTTTTGAGGGTAGCCAATGTGTTGTACCTAGATGATTTGTGAAGATAGCCAATGTATCATTCCTAGAAGATGTTCTAGGGTAGCCAATTTGTTGCACTTAGAGTAAATGTGAAGACAGACAAATGCATTGTACTTGGAGGATTTATGAGGGTAGCCAGTGTATTGCAACTAGATGATTTGTGAAGGTAATTCATGTATTGCACTGAGAAGATTTATGAGGGTAGCAAATAAACTGTACTTAGATGAATTGTGAAGATAGCCAATATATTGCACTTAGAAGATTTTGCTGAGGGAAGGCAATGTACTGCACCTAGAAGAACTTTGAGGGCAGCCAATGTACCAACCAACCTTGCTCCTGCTACCCTCCCACATAACTCCCAAGTACCAAACACACCCTAAGGGCCAGCCAAAGTACACACAAAACATACACCCAACATAACTAACATTCACATACAAAAAAAAGTGCCAGACACTGGGCCTTATCCCTCCGGATACAACCAGACGGTGCACCCAATCAAAACTCACTTACAAAGCTAATACGCAGACACCCGTTTCTCTTGGTTCTGCATCAACAGAAAAGCACAACCTCTATCCTATTCCCCTTCCCTCACTAACTCCCTCTCCCCCCGGTCCTCTTTCATACAGAGCCACGTGAGCGCCTGGAGACCATGCAAAGGGTAACGGTGCACGGTATATGTCAACTTACATATTGACAGAACAAATAATTCTGTAATCATCTCAACTCTTTGTCACATATGGCATAGCGAAGCTAGGGCAAGCAATTGTCTATCAAGTTGTTGCCAGGTGCTTTGTGTGCTGTTTAATGTTTTCTTATGAAGAAGCTCATAATTTCTTCTGAAATATAGGAGGTTTGGTGGAAGGGCTCAAAAGAAGTGTAATACACTGGCTGACATTCCCCATGTCACTAATGGGAAGAGTATCTTCTCCAAAACTAAAATGCTTCTTGTGGCATCGTTCACACTTTAAAGCATGCCATCGCCAATACACATGAACAGTTCAAACAATTGAGTGCCCTGTTCACTCAATTATTTTTTGTAGAGTAACGCTGCCATGATCAGATTAGGTTCACTGAAGCTTTCTTATAAGACGGGTGAAGTAGGTATACCAGACTTTGGGCTAAATAAGAGACTTGCCAGTATCCTGGCTATATTCTAATGAATGCCTTAATGCACTAGCTACATTCAGCATTCACTTAGAATCCCTGCACTGGCTACATTCTACCTTCACCTAGATTCAAAGCATGGGCTTCTTTGTAGCTACACCTGCATTGAATGCACTGGCTACATTATACCTTCATCTAGATTCAATGTTCTGGTACAATCTACATAAACCTTGATTCAGTGCATTGGACACTTTCTACATACACCTACATTTAATGCACTGGCTGTGTTCTACCTGGTTCTACTGAGTGCTACATGGGCTATCCTACACAATTCTTCTAAGTGCAATAAAATGGATAAACTACACAATTCTTCTAAGTGCAATACAACGGCAAACTAAAGAGCACAGTGCATATCAACGCAGTGTTAGGTGGGTGGTAGTAATGTAGGAGTGGAAGTGTTTTAACACAGCACAATAATTGCTATGCTCTCTGCCCATGCCACCTTATCTGCGCTGTAGGTTGTTCCGTCAGGCGTCCATGCTCGACAGGGGGAAACTGGGAGCAGAAGCTGCCCTTTGCATTGTGGCCCTTAGCTGACTGCCCAGACAGGGCTGCCCTGGGAGATCCACATAAGAGGAATAATCCCCGCCACGTGGTGTGGTGGGTGGTCGGAGGGAGGGGAGGCAGGAAAGGGGAGTCCTCGAAGGCCTTCGCACCGAGGATTGTGGGGGTGGGGGGTTCAAAAATAAATATTTATGAAATTAGGGCAAGCACTGAATGAATTTGTGACTGTAGCCAATACATTGCAAAGCTCTTGCACTATCTGAAATGTCGTCAGGCCTAGTACGATAGTTCATTTCACATTCTTAATGTCTCAAGGCCTTGTAAGAATGTCATTATATTTTCCCTTGCTCCCTCCCTTGCCTTGAAGCACTTTGAAACACATGTGTGTATAGGCGCTATACAAATAAACTATCAATATCAATATCATTAGTATGGCCTGAATGCGCTTGTTGTGGGAATGCCCTTGGGGGACCGAAGTTCAAGATATGGGATAACCGTCAGAAGGAATAGAATGCATGTATGCATTTGGCCAAGATCGGGAGTTGGGTGGGCTGGCCGATGCTCCAATAAGCTACCCATGATGGCTAGGCATGTGGGAGAGGTGCTCAAGCGAGTGTGTGAGTGCAAGAGACTCATTATGTGTCCAGCTAGAGCAAATTTGTTGTCATAGGTCTTAGCTCCATTCTGATGCAAGAGACTCGTTATGTATCCAGCTAGATCCCATTTGTTGTCGTATATCATAGGTGCATTCAAATGGCAGAGATGTTGTGCTTTATATTTAGTCTGGTGTGTGGAGGCGAATGCTTGCGGCAGTGCGGAAGTTCCATAAACATGGAGTGTGACAGTTTAAATGCATTGGCTATATTCTAATGAATGCCTTAGTGCTCTAGCTACGTTCAGCTTTTACCTAGAATCCCTGCACTGGCTACATTCTACCTTCACCTAGATTCAAAGCATGGGCTACTTTGTACCTACACCTAAATTCAATGCACTGGCTACATTCTACCTTAATCTAAATTCAATGTACTGGCTACATTCTACATACACCTTGATTCAGTGCATTGGAAACGTTCTACATACACCTCCATTTAATGCACTGGCTGTGTTCTACTTGGTTCTACTGAGTGCTCCATGGGCTAGCCTACACAATTCTTCTAAGTGCAATATATTGGATAACCTACACAATTCTTCTAAGTGTAATAAAATGGATAAGCTACACAATTCTTCTAAGTGCAATATAATGGCAAACTAAAGAGCACAGTGCAGATCAACACAGTGTTAGGCGGGTGATAGTAATGTAGGATTGGCATGGTTTTACCAGAGCACAGTAATTGCTGTGCTCTCTGCCCATACCACCTTACCTGAGCTGTAGGTTGTTTCGTCAGGTGTCCATGGGCAAACAGGGAGCAGAAGCAACACCTGAAAAGATTGCCTCCCTGATGATTGTGAGAGACATGAAAGCGCTTAGAGGAGAGGAACGCAGTAAATTCCAGCAGGTATGTAAGCTGGGAACTAGAGTGCGCGCCTCACCCCTTCTTTTTTACATATTGATCAGGGAGTCCCAGGCTCCAGAGGCAGCGGCGCCGGGGTCACAATGCCTCACTTAGGAGAGCCACATTGATGGTTTTCCCCCCTCCCCTCACCATGGGAATCAAATTGTGCTAATGGAGGGGAGTTGGTTCCTGGTAACCAGAATAACTACAGCTACCAGAATCCTTTGAGAACACAATGGACACTAAATAGCAACACCTGAAAAGACTGCCTCCCTGATGATTGTGAGATACATGAAAGCCCTTGGAGGAGAAGAACACAGTAAATTGCAGCAGGTCTCTAAGCTGGGAACTAGAGTGCGCACCTCACCCCTTCTTTTTTACATATTGGTCAGGGAGTCCCGGGCTCCAGAGGCAGCAGCACCGGGTCACCATGCCTCAATTAGGAGAGCCATATTGATGATTTCCCCCCTCCCCTCACCATGGGATTCAAATTATGCTAATGGAGGGGAGTTGGTTCCTGATAACCAGAATAACTACAGCTACCAGAATCCTTTGAGAACAAAATGGACACTAAATAACAACACCTGAAAAGACTGCCTCCCTGATGATTGTGAGAGAGATGATAGTGCTTGGAGGAGAAGAACACAGTAAATTGCAGCAGGTATCTAAGCTGGGAACTAGAGAGCGTGCCTCACCCCTTCTTTTTTACATATTGGTCAGGGAGTCCCGGGCTCCAAGTAGAACACTGGCTGTGTTCTACTTGGTTCTACTGAGTGCTACATGGGCTATCCTACACAATTCTTCTAAGTGCAATATATTGGGTAACCTACACTATTCTTCTGAGGGAGATACATGCGCTAACCTACACCATTATTCTAAGTGCAATAAAATGGATAAACTACACAATTCTTCTAAGTGCAATACAATGGCAAACTAAAGAGCACAGTGCATAGCAACGCAGTGTTAGGTGGGTGGTAGTAATGTAGGAGTGGAAGTGTTTTAACAGAGCACAATAATGCTATGCTCTCTGCCCATGCCACCTTACCTGCGCTGTAGGTTGTTCCGTCAGGCGTCCATGCTCGACAGGGGAATACTGGGAGCAGAAGCTGCCCTTTGCATTGTGGCCCTTAGCTGACTGCCTGGACAGGGCTGCCCCTGGGAGATCCACATAAGAGGAATACTTCCCGCCACGTGGTGTGGTGGGTGGTCGGAGGGAGGGGAGGCAGGAAAGGGGAGTCCTCGAAGGCCTTTGCACCGAGGATTGTGGGGCTGGGGGGTTCAAAAATAAATATTTACGAAATTAGGGCAAGCACTGAATGAATTTGCGACTGTAGCCAATACATTGCACCTAGATGAATTGTGAAGATAGCCAATGTATTGCACTTAAAAGATTTGTTTTTTAGGGCAGCCAATATATTTCACTTAGATGGATTGTGAAGACAAACAATGTATTGCTCTTAGAAGACTTTTTTGGGGGTAGCCAATATATTGCACCTAGATGATTTGTGAAGATAGCCAATGTATTGCACTTAGAAGACTTTTTTGAGGGTAGCCAATATATTGCACTTAGATGAATTGTGAAAACCTTTTTAAATCCACCATAACTTTCTTGATGTTGTATATATATACATTAACCTAAGAGGGCAAGTGCTTCAAACTAAAGAAGAGTACTATTTAAATATACAAAATGACCTTACTAAGTGGCAGGCACTGGAGGTGGGGTCAGGTAAGGAGGATGGGGGGAGGGCAGGAGAGCTCCCTCTTTAGCAAGTAAGTGACGTTTAAACCAAGGTTTGAAGATATCCGCAGTTGGGCTGGCTTTGATTGTTGTGGCCAGGTGTAGGTTCCAGATTAGTGGGGTTAATAGGGAGAAATAGCAGAAGCGAGAGGAAGCACAGGGATAGTATTGGGCCGTGAAGTTGAATGCAGAGTATGATCGGTGGGAACGAGATGGTGAGTAAACTGAAATTCAGTCAGACAGGTACTGAGGAGCAAGACCAGTAGAGTAGGAGAAGGAACTTGAAAAGAGAGTGGTTGTGCATGTAGAGCCAACCAGCATGCTTTCCAGAGGTAGAAGTGGTAGAGCATCTGTTTAAAGGGTACAGAGTGCGGGTAGCAAAATTGAGGATTGTGTCTAGAGGGAGGAAAGAGTAGATAGGAAGGCCAATGAGTAGGCCTGAGCAGTAGTCAAGTTTGTTGAGCATGAGAGTGCCAATTAGACTTTGTGTAGAGTTGTAAGTAAGAAAAGGACGATTTTTCTGAATATTGAGGGGGTTCATACGAGCAGCAAAGGCAGTGGTAGTGATGATTTGTTGCACTCGTAGGTCTCTATCAAAGAGGACCGCAAGATTGCAAGCCTTGGGTGAGGGAGTGGGAAGACAAGGTGGGAAGGAGATAAGACAGTGGAGGGTAGGGAGGGCAATGAAAGCTGGAAGACTCCCGTTTTTTAAGAGTTTAGCATGAGTGAGCAGCGAGCCATCCAGTGGCAAGTTGCAGTGAGACAGTTGGTAATCTGTTCCAAGATGGCTGTGGTGAAGGAGGGAAATGAGAAAATATTTGAGTGTCATCAGTAAACATGTGATAGTGAAAGCTAACGGATGAGATAAGTCTACCTAGGGCAGAGGTATAGAGGATGAAGAGCAGAGGTCCAAGGACTTATTCTTGGGCGATGCAGATGGGGAGAGGGGTAATGTCAGAGGTGTGCGAGTTCCAAAAGATTTGAAAGGATCAACCTTGCAGGTATGAGGTGATCCAGGAAAGAGCAGATTTTCGAAACCCAAGGTCCTTGAGAGTGAGAAGTCAACAGTTTTGAAAGTGGCAGAATAGTCAAAAAGGATGAATATGAAAGAGGTGGAGCGTTTCCTACGGATGCCAGATTGAAATGGATCTCCAAGGCAATTTTCCTCAAGGACTTTTGAATAATGGGGAACGATAGAAAGTGGGCGATAGTTTTCTGGGCCGTAAAGTACAGCAGAGCGTTTCTTCAATAGGGGTAAGGCATTTGAAGATTTGAAGGAAGTAGGGAAGAATCCAGCAGAGTGGTCACGAGGTGGGGGGGCAGGAGGGGCAAACTGCCCCGGCCTCGCAATTGGGGGGTGGGTGGCTCGTGGTGAAAGGCAGCAAAACCCACCCGTGTCCTTTATTCACACAGGGGACTGTGCTGACTGCTCTCTGCCCCTGCATTGATTTTACTGTTTGTTGCAGAGCCATTTGGCTCAGCAACAAACATCAAAATAATGGGAGACAGCAGGGCTCAGAAGTGACATTATTCAGACGACAACGTAGAAATGCTGAATGAGAGGAGATGAGTCCTCTCCTGTCAGGCAGCATGTCTATGTGTCAGAGTGAAGGGAGGGCCATCTAGTCATCCAGTGGCTATTCGGGTGCTTTTGAAGTGTGCATGGAGATAAGGTTCTCCAGCATGGGGCCTGGCATGGATTCACATGCTCATCAATATACCCCGTCGTCAGGCTGGGAATCCTCGGTAAAGAAAAAATCAGTTTCAGTTTCGTTTCTGAACTGTCTTTCTACTATTAACCAATCACTGGTCTCTGGGTCCTACTGCCCCAGCCAGTGACTGCCCTCTACCTAAGCCCCTCTTCTGGCAGCCATCTTCAGATTTTTACCGCACGTTCAAGTGTTGGGAGTCCTCGTGCTGTAGCTCTCGAGCTTTTACTATGTATTGCATTTTTTCGAAGAGTTTACTCTTATTTTTTCAGTCAATTCGAGCCTCAAGCTCCACCGATTCTTCTTCCGATCAACAGGGACACGTTTCGAAAATTCGTAAGCCCCTCAAGGGCGGATTTTCGTAGAATTACACTTCTTGGAGGATTCCAGAAGACCTTTGAGGCCTACCCCGATTCGGACATGGCTCAGGACAAAGGAGATTCAACGCCTACTGGATACAAACTGTTTAGGAACTGCCCAGGATGTGGACTGCAGAACGTCTTTAAGGAGGACGAGCACTCCCCATGCCTCTACTGCCTACACGCCGACAAGTCGCACGTGGAGGAGGACTGTGTGTGCTGCAAGAACATGTCCGTCCGGACCATGAAGGACCGTCGTAAACGACTCGCTGACTGGCTGGCGGCGAAGAGCCCAGCAGCAGGTGAGAAGAAGTCTGAGCAGTCTCCTAAGAGCTTTGAGGGCGCTCCAGCGACGGGGGCACAACAAAAGGCAAAGCACCGCGGGCACCGGGTGCACCGTTGGTTTGGGCTCCTTGGCTGCCAGGCAGGGCGCAATGTCATCAACGCCATCATCCACGAGCCAATGCTCTGGCACGGTGAAAAGGAAGTCGGAGGACCCGGGTAAGCTTCGGGAGAAGCCCCGGTCGATCCCGACGGAGAAAGCCAAGTGGGGGTGAGGCGGTGACCCTCCCCCTAAGGTGAAAGCCTCAGATGCGCCCAAGGTCGTGAAGGCCCTGATTCACCCGGCGAAGGCCTTGATTGAAGGAATCGTGGTGGCCCTGGCAAAGCCTGGCTACCCCAGTGAAGTTGACATCCGGGCCTAGAGTTTCCCTGCCACCCCGGAGGGAAACGTCTTTCCAGTCTATCGAGAAGACCCCTGTGAAACCCCGGGACGAGAAAGAAGGGGGGGCACGGTAGCCCTAACGGACACAGATACCACCTCCGAGGATGAGCTGGCTGGCGTCAAAGCTATCCTGGACAAGAAGTTCGAGGATGTCAGGACCTATGGGAAGGATCCCGACGAGGCGGACGTAGAGAGCAATGGTGGAGCCGACGAGGAGCCGTGGAGGAAACAGAGGACATCGCGCCCCAGCCGTCGCTCCCGTCACAACCAATGCCTACGCCACAGGACAATTCAGGATCAATCTTGATGGCTTTGCAGACCCTGTGTACGGAGATACGGACAAGCTTTCCCTTACCCCCAGCGGACGAGGAGCCCACCGAGCAAGCGGCAGCGAGTCCATCCTCCCCCTCCCTTCCAGCTTTCACCCCCATCCCCTCCTCATAGGGACGAGACAGGGACTGATGACGGTGGCGACGACGGAATGGAGCTCCCATCGCCTCCCGCCCGGGCCCCCCCCCCGAACGAAATTGGCTCCTTTCACGCCATGATTACCAGGGCCTCGGAGCTTTACCAGCTGTGCCCCGAGGAACAAAAGCAAGAGGGATTTCTTTATGATATATGATATATGATATGGCATTTGTAACGCGCCTATACACAGTGTTTCAACGACGGGAAGCCAAGAGGAAAACCGTACTCTCGGTCCCGCTGTTGGATGACATATGGGACGAGGGTCTGTCCCTTCTGAAGAACCCTTCCACGGCCCTTGCGAAGAGAGACCGGTACGAGAGGAAGTACCGGGTCCCGGATTCCGCTCATATGTGCCTCAGGGTGCAACTGACCCCGGATTCCGTAGTCTTCGCGGCAGCCAAGAAGAAAGCGGCAGGGGCGACGGTGTCATCCTCCACTTCACCGCCGGACAGCGAGGGAAAGAAGCTAAACGCCATGGGACGTCAAGTCATCTCGTTGGCAGCGACTACCATTAAGGCGGTCAACGCCCTTGCGATCATGGCCCGCTATGATAGGGAGCTGTGGTTCAAGATCGCCCCTATCCTGGACTTCCTCCTGGACCACAAGAGGGTGGAGGCTCTGGAAATCCTGCAAGAAGGCGAGGTGGCGTTGGATCACACCATCACTGTAGCTATGGAAATCGCTGATACCGGTTTTCGTCAGATGGGCAACAGCGTTTGCCTGCGCTGGCGCGGTTGGCTCAGGGCCACCAACTTCCACTAGGATTTGCAGACCATGGTACTGGACATGCCCTTCAACAGAAACAACCTGTTTGTGAAAGCGGTGGACGAGTCACTACAGGCCATCAAAGTGGACACCGAGACGGCCCGTGCCCTAGGCACTCTTCATCAACGATGGCCGTCCTTTCGGACATCCAGAGGCAAATCTCAAGGTGCCTCCAAAGGATTCGGCGGCAGTTCATCATCGTACCGCCAAGCTGCTCGTTCCTCATCGCAGGAAGCTTACAGAGGCCGCAGCAAGGCCGGTGGATACCGTCGTCGTCGCTAAGGAGCCCAGGGTGGCAAGGCCTCGGCGAAACAGGACTGAACCAAGCTATTCGATGGTGGAGGGTTCACACGCATTTAGCGGCGGGCATGGATTTTCAGACCCCATTGCATCAGAAGACGGTGACAACGGACGCCTCGCTCAAGAGATGGGGTGCACACACCGGAAATCTCCACGCAAGAGGCCTTTGGCTCCTGGAGGAGAAGTCATTGCACATCAACGTCCTGGCACTCTGGGCCATGTTTTGGGCCCTCAAGTCCTTCCTTCCATCCCTCAAGGGCAAAGGGGTGCAGGTCTTCACCGACAACACCACGACGATGTTCTACATTCGGAAGTAGGGAGGCACCAAATCCCCAGCTCTCTCCAAGGAAGCGCAGGACCTATGGCACTGGGCCGTCGCCCAAAGGATGTTCCTGGTACTCTTCCATCTGGCAGGAGTGAAGAACACCATCGCCGACTCACTCAGCAGGGAGCTGCGCTCTTGCCACGAGTGGGAGCTTCGGCAGGATCAGGTGGACCTGCTGTTTCAACAATGGGGCAATCCCCAGATCGATCTGTTTGCGATGGCGATGAACACCAAGTGCCAGAGGTTCGCCAGCAGGTTTCCCCAGTCGGGGAGCATGGGGGATGCATTCCCATTCCCCTGGGACGGCCTGTTTCTCTATGCGTTTCCACCATTTCCGTTGCTCCTGCGACTCATCAGTCAACTCAGACGGTCCCGGTGCAGGATGATCCTCGTCGCACCGGTGTGGCCGAGGCAGACATGGTACCCGGACCTTCTGGACATGTCAGTGTCCCCTTCAGGCAAGCTTCCGGTGGACGCAGATCTTCTAGCCAGGGAAGGAGGCGCGATTCTGCACCACAACCCGGGGTCGCTGAACCCGCAGGCCTGGCTCCTGCAGTGCTAGAGTTTGGAGGATATGAGATCCCGGCGGACTGCAAGGAGGTACTTGCCAAGGCCAGGGCTTCTTCGACGCTCAAGTGCTACGGACATAAATGGAAGAGGTTCACTGTCTGGTGCCGTGGACACAGAAGATAAACCCTCTACGGATTACGGCTCCTCAAGTGCTGCCGTACTTGCTGTCACTGGCCAAGGCGGGGTTGGCGCATGCCTCTATCAAGATCCATATGGCGGCTATCTCCCGCTACAATAGAACTCCGGGACAATCGTTGCTGTGGTCGCATCGCCTGGTTAAGGAGTTCATGAAAGGACTTTCTCCAGCATGGGGTCTGGCATGGATTCACATGCTCATGAATATTCCCCGTCGTCAGGCTGGGAATCCTCAGTAAAGAAAAATCAGTATCAGTTTCATTTCTGATCTGTCTTTCGTAGTAGTAACCAATCACTGATCTCTGCGTCATACTGACCACAGCCAATGACTGCCCTCTCCCTAAGCCCCGCCTCTGGCAGCCATCTTCAGATTTTTACCGCACGTTCAAGTGTTGGGATCCTCGTGCTATTGCTCTCGAGCGTTAGTGCTTTTTTCGCGCTTTTTCTTAGGAAAATGTTCTCTTTTTCGGTCAAAGAGCCTCAAGCTCCACCGTTTCTTTATCCGATCAACGGGGACCCGTGTCGGATTCTTCTACGCCCCTCAAGGGTGAAGATTTCGTCGAGCCACGCTTTTGGAGGACTCCAGAAGTTTCTCAGGCCCATCTCGGACATGGCCCAGGAGAAGGGAAGCTCGACGCCCGGAAAGCTGTTCAGGGTCTGCCCTGGATGCCAGCTTCAGAATGTCTTCAAGGAGGACGAACACTCCCTTTGCCTTTACTGCCTGCATGAAGACAAGACGCACGTGGAGAAGGACTGTGCGTTTTGCGGCAATATGTTGGAGCGGACCATGAAGGACCGACATCAGCGTCTCGCCAACTGGCTGGAAGGAAAGAGCCCGTCAGGCGAGAAGAAGAAGAAGAAGTCCGAGCGGTCTTCTAAGACCTTTGAGGGCGCCCCGGCGACGGGGGTCCAACATAAGGCCAAGTACCGCGAGTCCGCTGGCACCGGGAGCGCCGAACGGTCAGGCTCTACGGGCGCCAGGCAGGGCGCATCCTCCCCGGCGCCATCAACCACGAGCCAACACTCTGGCTCGGGTAAGAGGAAGGCCGAGCACCCCGGCGAAGCTCCTAGAGAGACCCCGGTCGTGCTCGAAGGCCCCATCGGAGGGGGAGCGAGGTGGTGACCCTCCCCCCAAGGAGAAGGCGGTGAGCGCACCTAAGGTGGTGAAAGCCTTGATCCATCCGGCCAAGGCCTCTATCGAGACAGTCGCGGCGGCCCTGGCTCAGCCTGTGGAGGCTACACCAGTGGTGGCGACCTCGGGGCCCAGAATCTCCCTGCCACCGCGGAGGGAGTCCTCTTTCATGCCCATCGACAGGACCCCCGTGAAACCTCCGACGGAGAAGAAAAAGGGGGGGCAGGAGGTCGTTGTGGATTCGGCCTCAACCTCTGAGGAGGAGCTGATCGAAGTCTTAGGCCACGGCGCTGGCATGGTAGAAGACCACCCTGTTGGACCCCGACGTGGGAGACGACGATAACGTTGAGGGTGCCGACGGGGCTCCTAATCGCCCATCGGAACCCCCTCAACCAGTGCCGCAAGACAATTCGGCGGCCATTTTGTTGGCTATACAGTCCTTATGCTCGGAGATAAGGACGAGACTGCCGTTACCACCAACGGAGGAACCGCTCCCGACAGGGGACCCGGAGACAGGCCCTTCTGGGAGCCCTCCTCTTAAGAGAAGAAGGATTCATCCTCCACCTCCTTTTCAACCTTCGCGCCCTGCTCAGCCCTCCTCCCCGTCCACGACACGTGGGGATGATACGGGGACTGACACGGCCGTGACGGGTACTGACGACGAGGTTTACAACGAGGATCTCCCATCGTCACCTCCCACCCGGGCTTCCCCGCCCGACGAGATTGGATCGTTTCACGCCATGATCGCCAGGGCATCCGAGTTTTTCCAGCTCTGCCCAGAAGAGAAGAAGAAGGAAGGTTTCCTTTATCAACGGCGCGATGACCAAGAGGAAGACGGTCCTCGCTGTACCTCTACTGGACGATATCTGGGATGAGGGTCTCGCCCTCCTCAAGAACCCATCCACAACGCCGGCTAGAAGGGATCGGTACGAGAAGAAGTACCGGGTCCCGGACGCGGCCCCCTTGTGCCTTCGGGCACAGCCGACCCCGGACTCGGTCATCTCCGCGGCGGCCAGGAAGAAAGCGGGAGGGGCGCGGCCTCTACACAACCTCCCCGCCGGACGGCGAGGGAAAGAAATTGGACACGATGGGACACAGAGTCATCTCATTGGCAGCGACGACGATTAAGGCTGCCAACGCCTTGGCTATGGTAGCCCGCTACGACAGGGAGTTGTGGTACAAACTCGCCCCCCTGCTGGACTTCCTACCAGACGACAAGAGGGCGGAGGCCCTAGAGATCTTGCAGGAAGGAGAAGTGGCGTCGGACCACGCCATTACGATAGCTACAGACATCGGGGACACTGGATTTCGCCAGTTGGGCAACGGTGTGTGCCTTAGGCGGCGTGGATTGCTCAAGGCTACTGACTTCCGTCAGGACGTGCAGACCAGAGTCTTGGACATGCCCTTCGACGGGAACAACCTGTTTGGGAAAACAGTGGACGATTCCCCCCAGGCCATCAAGGCGGACACGGAGACGGCCCGGGCTCTTGGTGTTCTCCAGCAACGACGGCCGCCCTTTCGGAGCGGTGGAGGCAAACAGGGTGCCTCCAAAGGTTCCAGCGGCGGATTTTCCACCTATCGTCAGGCGGCCCGTTCGTCCTCACAGGAAGCCTACAGGGGACGAGGCAAGTCGGGCGGACCCCGCCGTCGTCGCCAAGGAGGACAAGGCTGCAAAGCCTCGTCGAAGCAGGACTGAACCGGCCGTGGGGTCGGGCCCCCACCGAAGCACCCCGGTGGGAGGCCGGCTGGCGAGCTTCGTCAGCGTGTGGGAGTCCATCTCCACCGACCGTTGGGTGCTGGACGCCCTGGCTCAGGGTCACGCGCTCGAGTTTCTAAAGAGGTGCCCGCGCGTCCCCCCTGAGGCTAGGAAGGAACATCACGTCCCTCAACTTCTCCTGGAGGTAAGGGCGATGCTCAGGAAGGGCGCCATCGAGCTCGTCCCAAAGAGGCTTTGGGGCTCCGGAGTTTACTCAAGATACTTCCTCGTGAAAAGAAGACGGGAGGATGGCGTCCCATCCTGGACCTACGATGACTGAACAAATTCATCAAGGCACAGAAGTTCAGGATGGTCACCCTCCAACACGTCCTGGGTCAACTGGAGGAGGGCGATTTCCTGTCGTCGTTGGATTTGGAGGATGCCTACTTCCATATCCCCATCCTAAAGGGACACTGAAAGTTTCTCAGATTCGTGGTCCAAGGGCGTCACTACCAGTTCAGAGCCCTTCCCTTCGGATTGAGGTCGGCACCCAGGGTGTTCACCAAGTGCCTCGCACCTGTGGCGGCGCGGCTGCGCCTAGAGGGGATTCACGTCTACCCCTACCTGGACGACTGGCTCATCCGGGCGAAGACGAAGGAGCTCGCCGTGGAGCACACGGCAAGGACCGTCCAACTACTCACGGACCGGGGATTCTCCTTAAACTACGCAAAGTCCCACCTGGTGCCCGCGCAAGACGCGCTGTTTCTGGGAGCAAAGCTCGACACAGTGTCGCTTCTGGCCTCTCCGTCGGAGGAAAGGACGAGGGCCATCTTGGGCAAGGTGCAGCGGATGCTGGTTGCGGACGCGGCCAGGGTGAGGTCCATCAAGTCCCTCCTCGGAATGATGTCTTCTTGCATTTATCTCATCCGCCTGTGCAGGCTCCGGATGCGCCCGTTGCAGGAGTTCCTGGACGCACGCTGTATCCAGACGACGGGCAGCTTCGAGGAGAGGATCGAACTCGACGAGAGTTTCCGACGAGCGATCCGGTGGTGGGTCACCCGCGCGCATCTGACGGCGGGCATGGACTTCCAGACCCCTGGCCACCAGGAGACAGTGACCACGGATGCCTCCCTGGAAGGGTGGGGAGCGCACACCGAAAATCTGCACGCGAGAGGCCTTTGGCTTCTGACGGAGAAGTCCCTCCATATCAACGTCCTGGAGCTCCGTGCAGTGTTTTGGGCCGTTAGGTCCTTTCTTCCGTCCCTCAAGGGCAATGTGGTGAGGATCTTCACCGACAACACCACCACCATGTTCTACATCAGGAAGCAGGGCGGTACCAGATCCCCAGCCCTGTCCAAGGAGGCGCAGGATCTGTGGCATTGGGCCGTCGCCCAAGGGATGTTTCTGGTGCCGTTTAACCTGGCAGGAATAAAAAACACCATTGCCGACTCGCTCAGCAGAGAGCTGCGCTCGTGCCACGAGTGGGAACTACGACAGGATCTAGTGGACCGCCTCTTCCGACGGTGGGGCACACCCCAGATCGATCTGTTCGCGACGGCGATGAACTCCAAGTGCCGGAGGTTCGCCAGCAGGTTTGCCCAGCCGAGGAGCATGGGCGATGCTTTCTCGTTCCCCTGGGAGGGCCTGTTTCTATACGCGTTCCCTCCATTGCCGCTGCTGATCCGGCTCATTAACCAGCTCAAGAGGTCACGGTGCAGGATGATCCTCATCGCACCTGTGTGGCCGAGGCAGATATTGTTCCCGGACCTTCTGGACTTGTCAGCGTCCCTGTCAATCAAGCTGCCGGTGGACGCGGATTTTCTCTCCAGGGAAGGAGGCGCCATCCTCCATCACGACCCGAAGTCGCTGAACTTGCAGGCCTGGCTCCTGCAGCGTTAGAGTTTGGAGGCTACGACATACCGGCCGACTGCAGAGAGGTTCTTGCAAAGGCCAGGGCGTCCTCAACTCTTCAATGCTATGGACACAAATGGAAGAGTTTCTCTGTCTGGTGCCACGCACAGAAGATTAACCCTCTACGGATTACGGCTCCCCAGGTACTGCCGTACCTACTGACGCTGGCCAGGGCTGGGCTGGCGCATGCGTCCATCAAGATTCATCTTGCTGCGATCTCCCGATACACCAGAACCACGGGGCGGACGTCTTTGTGGTCTCATCGTCTGGTGAAAGAATTCATGAAGGGACTGTTCAGATCGTTCCCGCCGGTGAAGGCTCCGGCCCCGGCGTGGGAGCTCAACGTGGTGCTGACCAAGCTTATGGGACCTCCGTTCGAGCCTCTGCACTCGGCTCCGTTGAAGTTCTTGTCGTGGAAAACAGCGTTTCTTGTGGCCATCACCTCTGCACGACGGGTGGGAGAGATCCAGGCCCTTTCCTGCAAGCCCCCGTACTTGACTTTTCACGACACGAGGGTAGTGCTCAGGACGCACCCCTCCTTCATGCCCAAGGTGCCGTCGGACTTCCACCTCAACGAACCCTTGGTGTTGCCTGTTTTCTTCCCGTGGCCTTCGTCGCCGGCTGAAAGGACTTTGCACTCGCTGGATGTGGCTAGAGCGCTGAAGTTCTATGTGGACCGCACAAAGTGTTTTCGGAAGACGTCACAACTCTTTGTGAACTTTGGACCTGTCAATCAGGGGAAGGCTCTCTCGAAGGCCTCCATTTCCAGATGGCTCTCCGGCTGTATCATGTACTGTCATCGGTTGGCAAACCGACCGCTGCCTGGCCGTCCGAGAGCCCATTCCACCAGAGCGATCGCAGCTACCACGGCGTTCCTATCTGGTGTGCCCTTGCTGGACATCTGCAGGGCTGCTACGTGGAGGTCGACGCACACCTTCACGAAATTCTACTGCGTCAATCGGGATTCCAGGGAGGAGTCCAGGGTCGGCCAAGCAGTGCTGCGCAACCTGTTCGCCTAAGGTGAGCCTGGTGAGGAGGTAAGAATTGCTCAATGTTGAGTTTTGGATATAATGCTTAATGTTGAGCCTTTGCCACCTCCCGTGGTTGTGCATGTGTGTACTGCTATGTATTCTTTTATTCATGAGCATGTGAATCCATGCCAGACCCCATGCTGGAGAAGGAACAAGTTACTTACCTGTAACTGTTGTTCTCCAGCATGGGTCTGGCATGGATTTACATGCGAACCCTCCCGCCTACCCCTCTGCAGCTCTTCTCTTGGTCCTAATGCCACTTCACGTGCTACCAAATCTGAAGATGGCTGCCAGAGGCGGGGCTTAGGGAGAGGGCAGTCATTGGCTGTGGTCAGTATGACGCAGAGATCAGTGATTGGTTACTACTACGAAAGACAGATCAGAAACGAAACTGATACTGATTTTTCTTTACCGAGGATTCCCAGCCTGACGACGGGGAATATTCATGAGCATGTGAATCCAGGCCAGACCCATGCTGGAGAACAACAGTTACAGGTAAGTAACTTGTTCCTTCGTCCCCAGGGCCTATCGGAAGACCAGCAGCTCTCGGAGGCCGGCCATCCGCACATGTATGGTCACTTGGAGTGTGAGGAAAAGGACAAGCTGCCAGAGGAAGAGCAATTGCATCCACATCAAGCACCCAAACAAACAAAACCAATAAAATAGGATCCATTTACCCAGATGTCCATTGTCACGATAGTCATGGCCCCATTCATGCAGCTTTATGAAGCTATTCACAAAACCTTCGCGGATTACACTGCCCTGATAACAATGCTTCACGTAAAAAAGGATCTCCGTGGAGGGGTACATTACAGCAAAAGAGTCTACAGGCCTACAGGATGGCCTCACGCGCCATCAAGAGACCTCTGGGCCTGTATCAAAGAAAAACTCAGATATACAGAACCCTTTACCTTCAGTGGCTTCTCCAATGTGTACTACAGCTGGGCATAAATCAAAAAACAGAATGGGGTTAGGAAAGGGGTGAGGACCCCACCACACAAAGTCTCAACCTACCCTTGGTCAACCTAAGAAGCCTAATAGGGGCCAGCAGAAAGGAGAACCAGCGATGCCTATTTCAACTCTTGGTTCAAGTCTCAAAGACCAGACCTACCCCCTTTTTGAGAAAACTAGGAAAGGGATCCCAGCAGCTAAAGGGAGATCTAATCTACGACAATGGAGAAATGATTACAAAAATGTCCTAAAACATTCTCAACCATCTCAAGACGCCACACAGACAAAGCCTCATAATGAGCTCATAATCGTGGATATTACCCAGTCAGAATCCTCTTCCAGGAAAGGAAACAAATCATTAACACAACAGTTTGAACAGTCAAATTCTGATCTTTTGGACCTATCAACCTATTCTGTTGAAAATAATGAATCTGACATTCCATGCCCAAGGATGGAAGTTCGACTAATGCCTAGGATCATTGGAAATGGGAAGCCAAGCTTATCACATGGTCCATCTACACCTCCTTTGTACAACACCTTTGGAAAACTTGAAACATCAATCCCCTTCTGGTGTCTCTCCCTTCCTCACCTTATCTGAAAAATGTGACTGACTGATCCCTACATTTCAAATACAAACGTCAGAGGTCATTAGTATTAACAAAACTCAGCTGACTCGGAAGCCTAATAAAGACCTCTCGTCTTCCTTTTCACAGAAACCTAACACTCATGGCCGGTATCTAAACCAAAAGGATAGTCTTCTACTAAACAATAAGGAAAGCAACAAATCAAGATAGCAGAATTTACCGACAAGAAACATCTATACTAAGACGTATTACTCCCCCTCTCACAAAAAGGGGGACATGAATGAAATGAAGTCAAGAACAACCGCAGAGAAACAGCACCCTAATTTAAGGAAAGATCATCAAAGATGTCTTAGATTGCAGCGAGTGATCGTCAAGGGGGATGTCCTTATTTTAAATTGAAAGAATGTGGTCGGCCTATGTCACTCTATCCCGAGTATAAAACATCTCTCTACTGAAGACATCGCCATATTTGAGTTTAGACGCGAGGAAAGAGCAGACCTTATCCATATTCATCTGCACTCAATGGCGCTAAAAATCTCCTTCTATCAGTGGCCCACAATTCTTTGGCAATAGGCTTCGATATTACTTAACTGCCGCCAAAGCATCTAACCTCGGCGTATCCAAAGAAGAGACAAACAGGCAAAGATAAATCTAATTCAAAACAGGCCAGGTATCAAGGCTTGTCTCTGACCTCCCCAGACAGTGACACCAAGAATAGAGACGGACAAGTGCACCCACACAATCTGAAAGACAGATGCATCATGATTGAAGAAAAATCTTCTAAGATGATTAAACCTACCATTACTCTGACGATTAATAGAGAAGCAACAATGGATCTGCCTTCAACCTCTTAGTGTAAAATAGTGACCCTGAAAACTACAGATTCAGAGGACCCCTGGGCATGGCTCCCTGGGTCCCTAGCAGTCAAAAAGAGGAACTAGCAAAGACTTGACAAAAACTGTTTCACCAAGGATCGCACCCTTGTTTCATGGAACACAAGAGGGTTTACCCATCTAACTCAACAAGACGCCTTACCTTGGAATGACCTGGACTGCGAGAGGAACCGACCCTGATGGTTTCACAGCCCTGGTCAACCCAGCCTTCAGAGGATAACCAGGAAAACCTAGGGCGGGGATCCTGACTTGAATTAATGTAGGGGTAGGATATGAGATTGTAGAACATGATAATCCATCCCCATATATACAACATACAATTCTAAGAAATGACGTCAACTTTGATAACAAAGTCCTACCCCTGCAGAGCCATTTATCCAAAAATAATATCTATTGGGGTGACTCAGACGTAGAACCGAAAGCCATGCTGGAAAAGATTGCTGAAGCTATTGATGTGGGCCTCACATACGAAAATTCTTCGACTCTTATATGTGGCGATTTCAAAATGCCTTCCTACACAACGCTCACCAACATACAAGAGGAAAGATTGAACTCAACCGCTGTGAAGGGAAAAACACGGTTTTGGCATGAATTTGTGAAAAGTCGCGATCTGCACATGATCAACTGTAATATCTGCCATGTAATGTGGAAAAGGGGAGGCTCATCCTCTATCATTGACTACATCTTTGTTTCCTGAGAAATGACTTCATTAATAACAGTCTTGGATGTTCTACCAACAGAAAAAGCGACCCCAATTGGTTGAAATTAACCTGGCCAGCCCCCTTCTCCAATTCCCATGCAAAACTAGCCAGCTCGGTAGAAGTAAGTAGCCAAGGAATTCACCTGAGCTTAAATGCAAAGAAAGTCGATCAAGTAGCCATGAACCTACCTAAAGCCATAGAAAGTCCACAAATGGCAAATCAAAAGTGATGGTGTATTATACAAACCTGCTGGCCTTCTGTTGGACAAAGAAGAAGCAAGGGAGGGCCCATTACAAGCCCACACATCAGCACATCTACGCAATGCAAGGAGATGAGGAGAGCAATAAGATCTATAAGGGCCCTCCCGACTATGTCCCAGGAGCCCCGAATGAAACAAATTTTCATCGTGCAGAGCCTGGTGTAGAAATCATAAGTCTGCCCTTTTACAAAAGGATGCCTAAATCATGCTGGCCGCAATTAAAGAGAAATCTACAGCTCAAATGTGGGCGCTTCTAAGAGCACCCTCTCAGACACAACATTGGGCCTCATTACGAGTGTGCTGGTCCGGAAACAATGGTGCTGATAGTTCCGTACCAGCACCTTTTTCCGGATCCGCATAATATGAGTCAGGATGCCAGTATCACTGGCACCGTAAGTGACCCGCTGCATCTGGCAACACCGTTGATGGTATCTGTGGAATGCTGCTGCAGCCATGGCTGTCATACCGGCATGGCACAACAATGTGTACATTACAAGCAGCACGGACACGCAATTACCGGCATGTATATGCCGGTATCAACGTGAAGTCGATGACGGAAACACTGGCATCGCGGACCGGGCATTAAGTAGACTCATGTGTGTAGAAACATGTCACAGGTGCAAATAATTAGCACAGGTGGTACAAATGAACAGTGCAACAGCAGAAAAGGACCACTCCCACACCCCACAACCCTTGCAAAAACACAATGCTAGCAGTAGCAGTACTGGAGCCGGAGGCCATGCCTGCAGGACTATTACTTGAAGAGGCAGGGAGGCAGAGGATGCAGCAGAGGCGTATGAGAAGGAGGGCCATCCTGGCCCAGCAAAACCCCATTGCCCAGCCTGTTGCACCATGCCGACATCCACTAATCCCTTGTCTAAAGGCCACTCCATTAAACCTGAGCAAAATGCAGATCCACACCCTGTACCGGCTAGACCGGGAACCATCATCATTATAGTGGACCTGATCCGTGATGACCTGGTCAGCCTCATAAATATACGCACAGCCATTGCCCCCCTCGCTGAAGGTAGTGTCCGTGCTACACTTCCTTGCCACAGGCACATACCAAAACACAGTAGGAGAGCTGCTTAAGATATTGCATCCCTGTTTTTCACATGTCCTGTTCCAGGTCATTGATGCACTCCTGCAGCATGTACAAGACCGCATCAGTCTACCTAGAACAGCAGACCAGGTAAAACTCACGAAAATAGTCTTCCATGCCCTTGCAGGCATGCCAAACATAATTGGCGCCTTGGACTGCACACATGTGGAGCTGGTGGCCAGGCATGCTGTGGAAGCTGTGTACCGCAACAGAAAACTATATAATTTGCTGTACGTGCAGATGGTGTGTGATGCCCGCCTCATCATCGCCCATTGCTGTCCCAGATTTCCCAGTTCCACCCATGACTCTATGGTGCTGCACAACTCCACGCTGCCTCTGTACATGGCACGTCACTGTGGACAGCCTACCTGGCTGCTGGGTGATCACAACTACTAGGCCATGAGCAATTTTGAATTGGGGGCCATGTCTAACACACATCCCCCGGGGCTGTGCACATAGAATACTTAATTCCATCTCACATACCACTTACCTTTCCTGCTTAAAAGATAAAAACACCATGAAATGGAACATGTGCCAGATATGGAGTGGAAAGGGGAATGGTTGCCATGATTAAGAATCTCAGGAATTAAGTCCATGGTACTACACATACATTCACTGACTATAAGGGGACAAGTATGTAGTTTGTGTTGTGCTTGCATAAAACATGAAAGTGTGCAGGTGTGACTGAAGCTGTTACACAGTCACATGCCTGAGTGCAAGCCCTTGACAGGTGTGCCTGCAATTTAGATATCTATCTAGTGCATGCATGACAGCAGCCAATCTGAACAAACATGAACAAGATAACTACATGTACCATGATGCACCACAACAGATTAGAAACATGTAGCCATAACACATTTTAGCAGACACACACCACCTGATGGACAGACAGAGAACAACACAGCGCCCACCCACATATCAGTGCCAGCCAACACACCAAATGTCAATGCCCCCTGCCTCATCAAACCACACAATCACACATGCTACTCATGTGAAATGCAAAAGTGCACTCACAAATGGACATGTTGTTCAATTTTCCTTCATAACACAAGAATGATAGATACATCTGTTCATATTCTGGGCCTCATTACGACACAGGCACCTTTTACGGCGCCGTTAACCCCTTACTGCCTAATTACGAGGTCCCTTTGCGGGTCCCTACCTTAACGGCTGGTCTTACCAGCGTTAAGGAACGGGCCCGCAAAGGGACCTTGGAGGCAATTACGGTACCGCAATGTGCGGTACCGTAATTACTGCCTTCCCCATTCCCATTGAGCCCTATGGGGCAAAAATGGGAATGGGGAAGGGCCAATGGTGAATGGGGAATTACCGCCCCGCCAACCTTGTGATGGGGCGGTAATTCCGCTATTCACCATGGCGGATTCCGGCGTCAACCATGGCGCTAATAGCGCCATGGTTAACGCCTGGGTCGTAATGACCCCCTCTGTCTTTTGTATAACAAAGGTTGGAGGTCATTGTGAATGCGAATGACCAAAGTGAATGCCACGGCATGCCACACCACCCACACACATTTTACATAGTGCATATCAGGTACCTGAAACAGGACATATGTTAGCTTAAATTAATGTTGTGTGTTCACTGAAATAATCACTATATAGCTTGTGCCAACATGACATGGACAGAGGAATGACAATGTACACTTTCTGTTGGCCCCCTGCAGGTGATGCTGGTTACCCCCTGTCGCCATGGTTGATGACACCCGTGAGGCAACCACACAGCATCCACGAGCAGGCATACAATCGTGCCCATGTATGTACTCGGGGCACAATTGAACAGACATTTGGCCTGTTGAAGGCAAGGTTCCGCTGCCTGAGCACATTGGGGGTGGGGGGGCAGGGAGGGCACTGATGTACAGTCCAGAAAAGGTGGGTAAAATAGTGCTTGCCTGTGCCATATTGCACAGCATGTGCATCAGACGTGACGTCCCCCTGGCCCCCGACATGGATATGCACCCACCTGAGGCGGAGGATGATAGTGATGATGATCAGGATATTGCCCAGCGCCATGACGGAATGGATGGATGTGTTGCACGGGATGAACTTATACAGCACTACTTCTAATCACCTGTCTGACACGTGGCACAGGCCACCTAGCACACTGGGCACTGCACCTGAATAAATTTGATCACACAAAAAATGATTGTCCAGTCACTAATTCAATTTGCCACACCAACTATATTAAGTGATTACAAACTATGTACAAATGTGAATTTGGTATACCAGTGATATTGTGCACCGCAACTATCGCCACCCCCCTCCCCCTCCCCAACTGTCCCTCCCCAAACCCACACCCCAACTATCCCCACACCCCCACCCCTTCCCCAACTGCCCCTCCCCACACCCCTCCCAAACTGTCCCTCCCCACACCCACTCCCCAATTATCCCCACCCCTCACCCCCTCCCAGCTGTCCCTCCTCACACCCCCTCACCAAACTGCCTTCTGGGGCCTGGGTCCTAAATACCTTCAACTCTCTCTTCCCAAATATCTTCCTTCCCGAGCCCTTCGCTCATCCGCCTCCAACTCCCTCAGGGTCAGCCGCTTCTCGAAGCAACGAGCTGGGGGTAGATCTCTCTCCGCGGCAGGGGCCTCCCTCTGGAACAGCCTTCCTGCCTCCCTGAAACTCGAGGAGAACCATCTCCGGTTCCGGAAGCACCTCAAAACCTTCCTCTTTGCTTCTGCTTTCTCTCTCCCTCTCCCCTGCTAAACAGCTAATATTCTTCACTGAAACTGCACTGATCCTGCAACTGGACCTCTCTAAACGGCCTCGGCCCTGGGCCCAGCCACTCTCCACTTGCACTGATGCCCTGGAACCCCTCTGCACTGCGGGACTGTCTCTGTATCCCTACAGCCCCCCCCTTCCCCAGCACTTGTTCTGCACTTACCTTGCACTTGCCACCAGCTGGCCCTATTTATTTATTACTTTACGCCACTTACCTTGTACTGCACTTCCCCCCCTCCCCTTCCCCTTGCACTTTTCCCCCTCCCCCACCCCTGCACTTGCGCGATCTGAATGACACCTGGCCTAGTAGGATCGTTGTCTGTCTCCCCTTGTTCCTCCCCTCCCTGCCTCGTCGCGCCTTGAAACACCTGTGTATAGGCGCATTACAAATACCATATCATATCATATCATATTTGCATATCATGTCCTGTATAACTATGTACATTAGCACAGTACTCAGACAGGGCACCCATGTATCCATGCCCTATTTCCAGCCCCTTTTAGGTTCTGGGGTGCGGCTTTGCGCTGGCCGAGACAGCTGCACCGAGCGACGCATTGGGCTGTCTGTAAAGAACACCCTGGTGTGCTACTAGTGGAGGGAGCCGATGGTATAGACAGGTGCCTTTGATCCAGGAAGGCCTGGAGCAACATGGACATTGATCCAGCTATCGAGGACATAACACTGTTGCCTTCCCTCACCAGGCATGACATTTGCACAATGGCAAGTGTACATCTGCCCAGTGCCTGTGCATTTCTCCTTGAACTGGCCTGGACACACTCCCGTATGAATTGTGCCTCATGAAGGTGCTGCTGCTCGAGTGATGTCCCTCAGTAAGGGTGGAGGTTGGGGGCTCATTGGGACCATGGGACTGAAGGCCATGGCCCCCTTGTCATGATCACTGCTTCCAAGGAGCTAGGACCAGCCCAACGTCCTTGGAAGCAGGCCCCTAACCTTCATCCTAGGCACCAGCCAGTCCCCACTGGGACCTTTTGGACCTTGTCCTGGCGCCGGTGGCACCAGGCTCATCAGAGTCACTGGTCCCGGCACTGGAAGCGCCGGGCTCATAATTTGTATAAAGATGCTTGGGTGGACTTACCTGCAGCAGACCATGCTGCTTACTCACCAGCCACATAGAAATCCTCTGTGAGCCAGGACTACTTTCTTACCTGGGTGGGGCCAGCTCCACTCCCTGGATACAACACTGGAACTCTTCTGGAACAGGAACTCTTTTCTTACTAGGGCGAGGCCGTGGAGGAAGATGCCTCATCACTCCAAGGCTATTTAAACCACACCCGATTGATGAAACGTGCTTCGCGTTATTCTGCATCTGCAGCAGAACGCTCACCGTGTCTGTTCCAGTTTTCTTCTTTCCGATCCTGAACCTGCAAGAATAAACACTTACCATTCCGGTATCCAGCCTTCAGTAGCACCTGCAAAGACAAGAAGCAACAGGTTAGCACGGCAACCTTCCCGCGCAGCGTTTTCCTTACCTGGATCCATCGGCAGCTACCATCTCTTCACGCTGCTCCTCCGCCTGCACTCCGGGAATTCTGGTTTTCTTCAACGCTGCAATCCTGCACCTGAAAGACAAAAGAAGAGACATTAGACAGGTATTTTACTTATGCGCCATTGCGCCCGCCACCATTGGGCGCCTGCAAATACTCCGGCCTTTACTTACGCATTTCCAAGCGCGTCAATTCAAGACTCTGGCGCGAACTTCGGCTTTCTTCACACCATCTTCGCCCTGCAAGACAAATAGAAAAAGCATTATACAGAGCCCTGTTCCACATTAATGTGCCCACGCACCTGAAGACTGTAAGGACTTAAAAGGTGTCCGGAAACTCACCGTTCGTGCAGTTAACGACGGTAGCAACCCTCTGATTTCAAGAGGCCTACGTTTCATCCAGTGAAGGAACTGGCAACGGCACCCTGCACCAGACGCAGATGGAGAGTCCAGCATTCACCTATCTAAGGTGAGCACGTTGACCTTGGGGCTCCACGGAAAAGCGAGGAAGGGAAAGGGAGAGAGATACCCGACAACCCCAGATCATTAACCCCATATTCTTTCACCTGCAGATATCTCTCTCTTCGAGTTAGACACACAGTAAAAAGAGGAGCAGCCCCGGAAGCCAATCGAGTCCTGCACTTCACTTTTCGAGTCACAGACACCATCCTGCCAAGACCGGCGCCTCCGTGGGAATCAGGTGAGCGTTACAGAACGCGAAGCCGACCGCAAAACTCCTACCCAGGCGCAATGGAAACCTCAGATACTGATCAATTGGCCCAGTTGCTTGGGGAACTAAGAGCAGAAGTACATGCAGCTCGTCAGGAAACAAACGCTTTAAAAAGAGAGCTGATAATATCCAAGGAGCGAACAGAGGACCTCGCTAGACAATTGCTACGAACACAAGCAGGACAAACACCTTTGCCCGCTCCAGGAGGAAATTATCCTTCAGCATCTTCCTCAAATCCAGTGCAAATCAATCTACCCGGTAATGTGCCCTTGGCTCCGCCCGAACGCTTTTCTGGTGACCCAAAGAGATTTGCAGTGTTCATTAACCAGTGCCGCCTACACTTCATATGTAGACCAGCTGCCTTCCCAACAGATCAGGCCAAGGTGGCTTTTGTGCTTTCTTATCTCAGTGGCAGTGCCGCAGGTTGGTCGATCCCTTTAGTCACTCAGGATGATCCGGTTCTTTATGATTTCCAGGCCTTCCAGTCCAGCATGGAGAAACTGTTCGCAAGACATGCATGAGGGCTGGCCTTGGACAATGAACTCCTTTCGTTACGACAGGGTAATCAAGACCTCTTGACTTACATTGCCTCATTCAATAGACTTATAGTGGAAACTCAATGGCCTGAGGATAAAAGGATAACGCTTTTCTACAGAGGCCTGCGTGGAGAGCTCAAGGATGTGTTAGCTCAAGTTGTGAATCCTCCACAAGAATGCTCAGACTATATTGACTTAGTTGTTCAATTGGACCACAGATTACAGAACAGAAAGGCTGATCGTTCCAAATTTGATACCAGAGTGTTTTCTAAACCGCAGACCTCTACTAGGGGAGCTGACACCGTGGAACCCATGCAAATAGGGGGCATGAAAGGACCTTTAACCCAAAAAGAGTGAAAAAGGAGAAGACAGCTGCAATTATGCCTCTATTGCGGAAACTCTGGGCACTTTCTTCGAGACTGTCCAGTGAAACCAGCTAAGAAGGCTGTAGGAGCCGCAGATACCTGTACCACAAATTCTGAGCAGGGAAACGACCTAGCCCGACAAGTGTAGAGGTCCTCTTGCCGAGCGTTAAAATCTGTTCCATGGCCTCGCATTTCGTGGTGCCTATGGTCCTCATTAGCCCTGAACGTCCGGATCGTTTGCATGCAATTGAAGCTTACATCGACAGCGGAGCAATCAGTAATTATGTGGACCGTGAAATGGTATCAAGGATGAATCTACCTCTTGTCCCTAAGGCAGTAAAAGATGTCATTACTACAGTGGATGGCACGGAGATAGCCTCCGGACCAGTAACTCACGCCACCCAAGAAGTGACGTTAGTGAGCCAAGAGGGACACCGGGAGAAGATCGTGTTCGATGTGATCAAGGCTCCGCAGTTCCAGATCATTCTGGGAATTCCTTGGTTAGAGAAGCACAATCCTCAGATCGATTGGCGAGCAAAGACGGTTCAGTTTCCAGAATGTATCTCCACTTGTTATCCTCGGCCTCATGTTTCACTGGCGGCAACCTCTTCTGAGGTTCCCAAACTACCTCCCGAATACCAGAAATTCCAAGACGTCTTTCGGAAGGACCAAGCTAACACCCTGCCTCCTCATAGGTTGTACGACTGTCAAATAGATCTGATACCCGGAACAACTCCTCCTTGCAGTAGGATTTATGCCCTCACCGAGCCAGAGAATCTTCACCTCAGACAATATCTGGATCAATACCTAGCTAACGGATTTATCCGTCTTTCAAAATCTCCAGCTTCCTCGGCTTTGTTCTTCGTTCCGAAAAAGGAAGGAGACCTTAGGACTTGTATAGATTACCACTCCCTGAATCAAATCACTGTTAAAAACAGATACCCGTTACCTTTGATCCCTGAACTCCTGGACCAAGTCAAAGACGCATGTATATATACAAAGTTAGATCTCAGAGGAGCCTACCACTTGGTACGAATAAAAGAGGGCGATGAATGGAAGATGGCCTTCCGCACCAAGTATGGGCTGTTTGAATATCAAGTTATGCCCTTTGGACTATGCAACGCTCCTGCCGCATTCCAGTATTTTATGAATGATGTCCTTAGAGAACTCATAGATGTGTGTGTTGTTGTCTACATTGATGACATCCTCGTCTATTCATCATCTGAAGAGGAACATCAGAAGCACGTTAAAGAGGTCCTCGAGAGATTACGTCAACATAACCTCTTTGCTAAGCTTGAAAAATGCGTTTTCACCGTAACTGAGGTTGAGTTCCTGGGATTCATATTGTCACCAAATGGAGTCCATATGGATTCAAAGAAAGTCGATGCAATTATCAAGTGGCCTTCACCAACCTCTATAAAAGGAGTTCAAAGCATGTTAGGCTTCGCTAACTTTTACCGCAGGTTCATTCCTGAATTCTCTCGAATAGTCCAGCCCATCACCGCTCTATTAAAGAAAAACAAACGTTTTGAGTGGTCTACCGAGGCGGAACAAGCTTTTCAGGACTTAAAAGCTAAATTCATCTCTGCACCTGTTCTAAAACACCCTCGCCCAGAACTCCCCTACATCGTAGAAACAGATGCTTCTAGCCTTGCTATGGGGGCAGTTTTATCACAAAGAGATCCGGTCACACACCAATTACATCCTGTAGCCTTTTGGTCCCGCAAATTCTCGGCTCCCGAGATCAACTATTCAATTACAGACAAGGAACTTTTAGCTATCAGATCAGCCTTTAAAGCCTGGCGGCATTATCTTTTGGGAGCCAGACACACAGTCACCGTAATGACAGATCACCGCAACTTACAATATCTGAAGACGGCCAAAGCTCAGTCTTCCAGGCAGCTCCGCTGGGCTCTGTTTTTGGCTGAGTTTGACTTTATAATTACTTATCGACCAGGCAGTAAAAACGGAAAAGCAGATGCCCTCTCCCGGATGGGAATAGATGAACACTTGACCAATCCTGAACCAATACCCATAATCCCGGACCAAAGGATTTTGGGCTTGGTCAGCACTCAATCCTTTGAAGACATCGAGACTACAGTCAAATCACTCCTAACTCCGGCAGAATTACAGGACTGGCAATTCAAGGGGAAGGATTTCTCAGTGGACCAAGAACTACCTTATTTCCGAGGACGATTGTACTTGCCCTGTGAGGAAATACAAAAACAGGTAATCTCCTGTTATCACGACTCATTAATGGAGGGTCACCCTGGCATTACCAAAACCATGGAAAAGGTCAAAAGACATTTCTGGTGGCCATCATGGAAGAAGGATATTAGAGACTTTGTAATCTCCTGCGGTGTGTGTGCTCAGAATAAAAGTCAGAAGGAGAAACCAGCCGGCCTCTTACACCCACTGGACATCCCTCCCTGTCCATGGCATACCCTGTCCATGGATTTCATCACGGACTTACCTCCATGCTCAGGGTATAATACCATTTTAGTAGTCGTGGATCTATTCTCCAAGATGGCTCACTTCATTCCCCTGAAGGGCCTACCTTCAGCTTCAGTATTAGCCCGAGAATTCTTAGAAAACATCGTTCGGTTACACGGTTTTCCCTCGGTTTTGGTTTCCGATAGGGGAAGTCAATTCATCTCCCACTTTTGGGGAAGTTGCTGTCGCTTAGCCCAAATTGATGTGAGACTTTCAACCAGTCACCATCCCCAAACTGACGGACAATCCGAAAGGACAAATCAAACTCTAGAGCAATATTTACGTTGCATGCTCCAACAGACTGAAGACCCTTGGAAGGATATCCTTTGGATCGCTGAATACGCTTAGAACAATTCGACCCATCCTGGAATCGGGAAGACTCCCTTCTTCCTATTATACGGAAACCATCCTAGGACCTCTAACCTGGATCCTCCCCAAGAATTCGAAACACCTGCGGTGGATCACTTGCACTCGGTGATCACTCGTACTTTTAAAGAAGCCACTGCCCATCTGCAAAGAGCTAAAGCTCTATACAAGAAAGGAGCAGATCAACACCGTAAAGAGGCCCCTCACTACGCAGTGGGAGATCAGGTCTGGTTATCCACTAAGCACCTGCCTCTAAAAGGACCCCGCACCTTCATCCCGAGATACTTAGGACCCTTTCTCATCTCTGCCATAATTAATCCGGTGGCTGTCAAATTGGAATTGCCTTCGCATATGAGAATACATCCAGTATTCCATGTCTCCTTACTAAAACCAGTACAACCAGAAACCCGATTGACCGAACTCCCAGAACCTGTTTTAGTGGATGGAGAACTTGAGTTCGAAGTAAAGAACATCCTAGACTCCAAAATCTCCAAATCTAAATTATATTACCTGGTTGATTGGAAAGGATACGGCCCCCAGGAAAGGTCTTGGGAACCCTCAGAACATGTCCACGCACCTCGTCTGGTCAAGAAATTCCATCTAAATCACCCCGACAAGCCAAAACCCCCGGAGAAGACACACTTAGGAGGGGCCTTGAGGGGGGGTGCTGTCATGATCACTGCTTCCAAGGAGCTAGGACCAGCCCAACGTCCTTGGAAGCAGGCCCCTAACCTTCATCCTAGGCACCAGCCGGTCCCCACTGGGACCTTTTGGACCTTGTCCTGGCGCCGGTGGCACCAGGCTCATCAGAGTCACTGGTCCCGGCACTGGAAGCGCCGGGCTCATAATTTGTATAAAGATGCTTGGGTGGACTTACCTGCAGCAGACCATGCTGCTTACTCACAAGCCACATAGAAATCCTCTTGTGAGCCGGGACTACTTTCTTACCTGGGTGGGGCCAGCTCCACTCCCTGGATACAACACTGGAACTCTTCTGGAACAGGAACTCTTTTCTTACTAGGGCGAGGCCGTGGAGGAAGACGCCTCATCACTCCAAGGCTATTTAAACCACACCCGATTGATGAAACGTGCTTCGCGTTATTCTGCATCTGCAGCAGAACGCTCACCGTGTCTGTTCCAGTTTTCTTCTTTCCGATCCTGAACCTGCAAGAATAAACACTTACCATTCCGGTATCCAGCCTTCAGTAGCACCTGCAAAGACAAGAAGCAACAGGTTAGCACGGCAACCTTCCCGCGCAGCGTTTTCCTTACCTGGATCCATCGGCAGCTACCATCTCTTCACGCTGCTCCTCCGCCTGCACTCCGGGAATTCTGGTTTTCTTCAACGCTGCAATCCTGCACCTGAAAGACAAAAGAAGAGACATTAGACAGGTATTTTACTTACGCGCCATCGCGCCCGCCTCCATTGGGCGCCTGCAAATACTCCGGCCTTTACTTACGCATTTCCAAGCGCGTCAATTCAAGACTCTGGCGCGAACTTCGGCTTTCTTCACACCATCTTCGCCCTGCAAGACAAATAGAAAAAGCATTATACAGAGCCCTGTTCCACATTAACGTGCCCACGCACCTGAAGACTGTAAGGACTTAAAAGGTGTCCGGAAACTCACCGTTCGTGCAGTTAACGACGGTAGCAACCCTCTGATTTCAAGAGGCCTACGTTTCATCCAGTGAAGGAACTGGCAACGGCACCCTGCACCACACGCAGATGGAGAGTCCAGCATTCACCTATCTAAGGTGAGCACGTTGACCTTGGGGCTCCACGGAAAAGCGAGGAAGGGAAAGGGAGAGAGATACCCGACAACCCCAGATCATTAACCCCATATTCTTTCACCTGCAGATATCTCTCTCTTCGAGTTAGACACACAGTAAGAAGAGGAGCAGCCCCGGAAGCCAATCGACTCCTGCACTTCACTTTTTGAGTCACAGACACCATCCTGCCAAGACCGGCGCCTCCGTGGGAATCAGGTGAGCGTTACACCCCTCGTAGCTCTGGTCTGTGTCAACGCTTTCTGCTCCAGCCTCATCCCCAGTGTTTTCATCAGGACCCCCTTGTGGAAGTCCTTGCGGCAGGGGTGCAGATGCCACCGGGATGGTGGGCAACGGGGGTGCAGGTGCCACTGTGATGGTGGGCAGCAGGGGTGCAGGTGCCACTGGAATGGTGGGCGGCTGGGGTGCAGGTGCCTCTGGGATGGTGGGCGGCTGGTGTTAAGCGGATGTGGATGCACTTTCATGTTTGCCAGAGGATGCTGGGGAGTCCTGTGTGGAAGTGGTGGTGGTCCGTCTGAGGGGAGGCCTGGTGGCCCTGGATGTACTTGGCTAGCCAGCCTTATTGCCAGATGATGTGCTTGTGGGAGTCAGGAAGGCAGGGCATCATTGATGGGTGTGGATTGATGAGACAGACAAGAATTCTAGTACTTTTTGATGATAATGCTGTGTCAGGGACATAGTGGTGGCTATGGCATGCTGCATACAGGCTTGTGTCAGAGATACTGTGCGGGTGCATGTGTGGTGTGCCTACATGGTGTGTGCAGTGGCACTTCCGTGGTCTACTAGTGTGTCCCGGTTAGGGTTTTATGGGTGTGGCCCACAAGCTGTATGATATTGTCTTGTGGCTGGTTGTGCCATGGATGTGTTCCACATATGACTGCGGCCTATGGCACTTACTGCGTCAGTGATGATTTTGCAACATGGGTCGTGGTGGATGGGACGAGGGGGCCACATGTTTCATTGCTGTGTGCAGCAGGTCATTTCCTGGTGGTGTAGGTGCTTGGCACTGACGTGACTTTGGGCCTGTGCTAGCACGGCGGTTACAACACAAGTTAGGCTGTGTCAGGGGGATGTGTGTCTGAGTGCCAGCAGGAGCATCTTGTGAGGGCAATACAGGGATCCTGTGTTATGTTCACTGTGTGACTGGGTATGAATGAGGTTTGGGTGTAAGGTGTATGTGGATGTGTGCAACCAGGTTGCAGGAGGGTGCGGCCGGCAGGGCAGTACTGGCGTTGTGCATGACATACTTGCCATGTTTGCCAACTCTATTGTATGCAGTGTGGACAAGGTGGATGATGTGACATTGGGCTTATGGGTACTCAGCAGCCTTCTCCGATGTCGCGGCTCCGGCCTCCGCTGCACCAACTCTCTCTATCAACTCTAGGTGCAGCACTCTACAGCAGGTCTCCTCCCATGGCTGCAGGTGGATGTGGGATGCTGTGCTGCCTCCTGTGGCCATGCCCTGGGCGCGCTGGGCCGACAGGAGGTTTTGCACCCTCAGACGAAGGTCGTCCCACCTTTTGTGGCAGTCCTAGACAGTTTGTGGTGTAGTTCCAACTGCCGTGACCTTCTGGGCCACCTCCTCCCAGCTTGCCTTCTTGCGTAACTGGGCCTGCCTTCTGAGGTCATTGCTGAATATCTGGTCAGCATGTTTGACTATGGTATCTGCGAGCATGTTCAATTCAGCCTCGCTGAAGCGCAGCTTTCGCCTCCGGGTTGCAGGTACCCTTTCTGACATGCCTCCAGATCAGATTCTGTGCTCAGGATGTGGGTGTCATTCCTGTGCTCAAAGGATTGCAGTAGATTGTGTTTTGTTAAGGTCCGCCGGTCCATTTCCTTTTCCAGCGATTCGTTATTTCTGGTTACGGTAATAACGACACCCGTGTTACCGGTGCTGCTGAGTCCGGTAGCGTGGAGCCGGAATCCAAGTTAATGACATAGAGGATGGTGGTAAGGGGATTTTAGGTGGGTTTGGTGGTATTACTGGCGTGCCGGTTGAACCGTTTCCAGCATGCCGGAATGCACGTGCACATTAACGATTTTTTACCACTGGACCCGTAATGAGGTCCATTGTCTCCATGCTATAGGAGTAACGGACGCAGCTTCGTTAGAATTCCATCCAAAGCTCTTCAAGGATCCCATACTATGCAGGAGATCCAAGCTCTAGAAGAATGGACTCTATCCTACGATCTTGAGGATCTAATATTAATGATAAAAAGACTCGACCCCTCAAGAGCTCTGGGACCGGATGGGACCTCCAATCATATGATGAAATTACATCCGGAACATAGGGCCAGGTTGTTGGACACGTTACTCCAAAAAATCCTGAAGAAAAAAACAGATCACGTGGACTTGGAAGACCACTCACATAATTCTGATATTTAAAAATGGAGCAAGAGCTGAGCCAACTAACTATAGGCCCATAGCCCTCCTTAACGTCATGGGGAAATGGTATGCCTCTCTACTGCTGAAAAGAATGACCCGATGGCTGGAACTTAATGCTCTCCAGGACCAATTTCAAGCAGGATTTGTAAAGGGCCTAGGTACGGCCCCTCCAGCATTTATCCTCTCCATGCTAAAATCCTGACATCTAACACAAAATCCACCTGGCATTTGGTGACATTACCAAGGCCTTTGACACTCTTAACAGAAAGTGTCTTTGGCACAAACTGAGGGAGAAGAATTGTCCCAGAGACTTACTTGAACAAATAAAAGGCCTTCACTCGAACACCTCCTTTAGAGTGCGTCTTACAACAACGGGCCAACTAAGTGAAGAAATTCAAACTTACAGAGGAGTAAATCAGGGATGTGCCTTAGCAACAGCCCTTTACGACATTTATATTTTAGATCTTGCCAAGCACATGGCTCTAATACGCTGTTTCCCGCCTAAACTGGAAACCACGACCATAACCCATATACTCTATACTGACGATTTTGTCCTCCTGGACTCTACAGAAATTGGCCTACAATGCCAGCTAGAGGGCCTGCAGAAATACCCAGCGAGGACCTATTTAGAGATATGATGATAGTTAGGTATGATGGGTGACTGAACCTGCATTGGGAAACGTGGGAGAGTAAAATTTATATAAAACTGTTTCATAGTAACACTACGCCACCTAGGAAACAGCCAACTCCAAAGCCCTTGCCACCCAGCACCCTAACAGCATTCCCATTGCCTTTCAGGGCCCAAAAGGAGCCACGACTGCCAACAGGACGGCACCCATTTCAGGAACAGGACCCCACAGGGGGCTCAAGACCGATTGACAATAGGTAAGAGGCTCTTTCCTCGCCATTCCCAACCTTGACTACAACCCTTTACCAAATCCTGGCTAACTTTATTCTGTTCTTTCTCCTCTTTCTCCGACCTTGAATTATAATTCATCTCATCAAATGTATGTGTTATGTAATTTTGAATAACGTACCACAAATCATGCACTTCACTTAAACACCACTATTCATGGACCTATTTAACTTATTTTCACAAATGTCACGAACCACATGATTTTTGAATATTCATCAGCCTTGATAAAGACCCACGGGTCGAAACACGTGTCGGCTGACAAACAAGGCGCACTACTGCCCTTAAGTGTACTTAACGCTTATCTGATGTAATATGATCAAACAATTCAACACTATCACTAATAAAAGCGAATCCTGTATCGCACTAACTAAAGTGTTAGAAAAATTATTGCAACTAATGAAGCAAGATAGCCAGGAGAAAAAACGTCCTTCTTTCTGTTTCATAATAAACCAGCAAGAGTGGGTGGTTGAAACATTTGCGGGATGCTCTTCGAATTGTTACTTGGGATACCCTGATACCATGCAGTTTCGAAAGTGGGTTTACATGTATGAGTACTTATTGTCTTTATGTGACTAAGGATCTTAATTGCAAACAAACAGTGAACAAATGCTACATATGTTTTTTAAACTTCTTTGGGCAGAAGTGGTTTCAAATTGACACAGTATTATGCTTCTGTAAATATTTCCCTGGTAACACGAACAAAATATTATAATGATTGGGAAAGGAATTGGCATGTTTTGATTGGGGATTTTATTGGACGACAAATACACATTAAAGGTTTTATTATTGAAATTTAGAGAGGGAGTCTATGATATTTTGAGAATTTGCATAATATTAGAGATGGATTTGATGGTGGGTGGGGAAAGGTTAATAGATACAGCTGAATGGATGAGGAGACTTAGAGTGCAAACATTCACTGTAAGATATGGTAGAGTGCAAACATTCACTGTAAGATATGGTATTCGGATTGGATGGTGGGAAGTTATAATGATTTGGAATTGTCAATGACTTTTGTAACATAGTTTATGAAATATAGGGATGCAGTAGGAGAAGAAATGTGGATGAATTTCTTTCTGATAATGGACACCGTTAATCGGGAGTCTAAGGTTTAGAACATAGTTTGACAATTCATGAGAAGACTCTGAGATGGTTCTGTAACTTCTTGGACGGACATAGGTCAAATCGTTTGCAGATTTATTTTCTTTCTTTCTTTTTTTGTTGTTGTAATGTACTGTCTCTGTTTGTTTTATGTGTTGGTTGTATGTTGTAAGGTGGAAGCATGCATAATAGAGAGCAGTGTAAATAGGATGCACATGAGGATTTCAAATATTAACAAGCGAACATTCACTGAGATGTGTGAACAGAGATATTTACTTAGCTCATGTTGGGTTGCAAATATGTAAGGTGTTTGTGATATAATGGGTGACTTAACGTTTGGATCTTGGAATGTTAAGGGTCTAAATTGCCCAAAGAAAAGGAAAAAAGTGATGGCTAGATTATGGAGAACGAAGGCGGATGTAGTGCTTTTACAAGAAACTCACTTATTGGATCAATCTAGGAAATTTCTGACCAACAATAAGTATCCTTGTGAGATATCTGATTGTTATGTTTCAAAATCAAGGGGAGTTAGTGCCCTCTTTAAGAAGGGACTTATTTTTAAGATTGCGAAAGTGGTGATGGATGGAGAAGGTAGGATACTTTTAGTTGACATTTTTATAGTGATAAGGTTATTACAATTGGATGTGTATATGGTTCATGTCCTCCAAATAAATTATTCTTTGAGACTATTATGCGGTTGCTACGTGATATGCAGGGTGACACAATTATAATTGGTGGAGACTTTAATTGTGTTCTTGATCATGCTGTTGATCGATCAGCAGTGTGCAGATTCACAAATTATGGGATCAGTGGAGAGTTTGGTTTGTTCCTTGAAAGATTCAATCTTGCAGATTCATGGAGGATTATACATTGCTCTAGTAGAGAATACTCCTTCTATTCGCCAATGCATGATTCCTTTTCCCGGATTCACTATGCACTGATATCAGAGAGATTGGTGGATAAGTTGCTGAGTGCAAACATTAGGGAACGTGAAATTTCTGTTCACGCTTTGGTGGATTTAAGGTTGGTAGTAGGTGGAGAAAAATCAAACTTCTTAAAATGGCACATGAAAGCAGGTATATTGAGAAATGACAATGGAGTAATTCATCTCAAAGCATATATTGAGATGTTTTTCAAGGAAAACATGGGTTCTACGGATATTCAAACTATGTGGGATAGTTTTAAGGCTGTCATAAGAGGTGAATTAATTAACAGGACCTCATACTCTAGGAAAACTGGGTTACAGGAGATACGTAAGGGGGAGTTATCTGCTTTTCAAAGGAAATATGCACAAACAAAAATACGGACGATCGCCTAAAGATGTGTCATACACAGGAAGAACTGAAACACAAAACAAATATGATGGTTGAAAAGTGTATCTTTTTTATGAAGCAATAGTACTGGGAGGGTGGGGATAATAGCGGTAGATTACTGGCTAATAGACTGAAAGTGATGATGGAATCATAATTTATACAAAATATTGAGAATGCGCAGGGTGAAATTGTTATTAAGAATGCAGACATTTGCCAATGTTTCTGTTCCTATTAAAAAGCTATTTACACAGAAGATACCTTTCCATTAGAGTCAGAACTAGAGACCTTTTTTTAGCAAATTAGACCGTCCCAAATTAAAAATTGAAGATGCAGAGGCATTAGATGCAAAGTTTGAAATAGGAGAGATCTTAAAAGCCATCGAACAACTTAATCTTGGCAAGTCACCAGGATTGGATGGTTTGCCTTCAGAGTTTTATAGACCCTTTGGGGATACACTAGCTCCCATTATGTGTGATCTGTTCCATGATTTTATCTGCAAAGGGACCATTTGCCCATCAATGCGTGAAGCCCTTATAACACTGATTCCGAAACCAGGAAAGGATCATAAGAAGTGTGGTCATTATAGACCCATCTCTTACTTAATGTGGATATTAACATTTTCTCTAAAGCATTAACTAACAGGTTGGATAAATATATTGGGGGCCTAATACACAAATCACAAGTATGATTTATGAGGAATAGGCCCGGGTATGACAATATCAGGACCATTATTGATATATTGGGATTATCAAGGGATGTGCTTCAGGAAACAGCACTTGTATTTATTGATGCGGAGAAATCCTTCGACAGAGTGAATTGGGCAATTTTGGAGTTCAGGATGCAAAGGTTTAGATTTGGGTTACATTTCTTGCAGGCTATCAGATGTCTTCATGTTGATGCGACAGCTAGAATTTGGGTGAACAATGAGGCTTCCGCTTCGTTTAAATTGGAGAGGGGTACAAGGCAGGGATGCCCGCTGTCACAGTTCTTGTTTAACTTAGCTTTAGAATCCTTTCTTGCATATATACTCGGGGATAATGTTACCAAGGGACTAACATTTGGGGACACAGAAATCAAAGTCTTGTCATATGCTGATGACATGGTATTTATATTATCAAATTTGAGGGAGGGGAGTAGTGCCCTGAAGAGAGCTTTTGAAAGAGTGGGTAATCTTTCTGGTCGCAAAGTAAACTGGGAAAAGTCCGAATTTTTTCCACTTTCAGAAAAATGTATGAGGGGTGATTTTGAGGATTTGAACTGTAAATGGTCTGATTTGAAAGTTAAGTATTTAGGGGTATTCCTCGCCAGGGACTTGAAAGGAATTGTTGGGTTAAATGCTGACATTTTGATTGGTGACCTAATTAGATATATCAGAAAATGGGAGGGTTTGAATCTGGGAATTTGGGCTAAGGTTAATGCCATTAAAATGACTTTATTGCCAAAAGTGTTATATTTAAACCAATCACTTCACTTACCTTTTACTGAGAAATTATTTAAAAGGATTGATAATACATTTCAGAGATTTCTATTGGGTGAGAAGGGGAAAGCGAAAATTCCTAAATATATTATGTTGCGTAAAGTACAGGAGGATGGATTCGGTTACCCGGATCTGGTTAAATACCATAGGGGCTTTATTTTAAAAAAAGGCTGCTCATTATAAGGTATCCATGCATAGTTAGGAGCCAATTTGGCCTAAAATTGAGAGGGAGGTATTTTGCCCATTGGAATTGGACGATATTTGCTTGATGGAAAGAATTTCATCAAGACAAGTTACATTTCAAACTATAAATGCAACATGTATGACTCTAGTTTCTTGGTTGATAGATAATGATCAGAATATTTATTTGCATTCCAAGGCTTCAATTTGGGTTAATCCTAGTCTTCAGCTGGCAAACAAAACTCTACATTGGAGAAGTTGGATTGTTAAAGGTATTTTAAGAATAGAGGACATTATACATGACAGACGGATGGTTCCCTTTTTAGAGTTGCATAGGAAGTTTGGTTTGGAAATGAGGGAGTTGGCTAGGTATAACAAAGTTAAGATACTTTTCTGTCAAAGGCTATGAATGTTGTCATGTAAAGTACTGACATCATCTCCAGGCGCAGTATCTACTTGCGTCAACCTAATGCCGAATATATTGAAAGAAAATGGAGTCAAAAGCTACCCTTATCAGTGACACTAAGGTAGTTTGTCTAAAAAAGTCCAGTGGAGCATTAGATAACGTATATCAATATATACGAGTAGAGTGCAGAGTGCAGTGGAGCTTTAGATAACGTACATCAATATATACGTTATCTAAAGCTCCACTGCACTCTTTTAGACAAACCACCTTAGCGTCACTGACAAGGGTAGCTTTTGACTCCATTTTCTTTCGATATATATGCCTAAACCCTCCGGAGTCAGGCCCCCATCAAAAAAGAGGGTTCTTTGCCCTTACTTTACACTTCGTCAGCCTAATGCCCCCAGAAGATACTACTGTTAAGTCATGGGATAGACTGAAAGAAAAATGGGAAAATTAGTTGCAGTGCCCAATTTCGGAAGAAGAATGGGAGAAGATACTACAGACGGGTTATTGGAGTAAATTGGATTTGAACTTACACCTAGTTCATAAGAAAATTCTGTGTGGTCTGTATTGGACACCTGTGCGTATGCATGGATTTGATCTCCTAGATAATGAGGTATGCTGGGGATGTGAGAAAGAGAGAGGGACTATGGTTCACATGATGTGGAATTCTTCGAGATCAATGAGTTTCTGGGGGATGTCTTATTTCGGTTGGATACAGTATTGTCTATAAGCTGTCCGAGGACACCCTTGTCAACAATTCTTTTATCAGATAGGGGAAGATGAATAATTGCTAGAATATATAGGTGTTGGATTAATAAGGCTTTAATAGTGGCAGTGAAACAAATTTTGCGATTGTGGAAAACTAGGAAAAAGCCGCAGGTGGAAGATTGGGTCAATGATATGCAGTTGTTATCAGATTTTGAAAAGTGTACGTATTATAGGAGAAATCAGGAAGAGATTTATTTGGATATCTGGTCGCCCTTTAATGATTTGTATGGTGCATAGATGTGGGTTTAGTGAATGACATCTGATAGCTGTGTGTTCATGTGGGTTATGCCAAATATAAGGCATGCTGGGTGTTTTTATGTGGGGTGCTTAGTTGATCTTTTTTTTCTTCTTTCCTCTTTCTTTCTTCATGTTTTCTCCCTCTTTTTTCTTGGTTTTAGATCTTATACAAATTTACCAATTGTGTATAGAGGGTTGACGACAATAGGATATTGGTATGTTTGTTAATACGCTCATTGGATAATTATAATCTTTTAGGAATTACTCATTTAACTCATTGATAGTTTGTACTTTCTGTAAATACTAATGTTAAAACTTTTGAGAATTGTTACATATTGTTGATCCTGTTAAATGTTTTATTAGAAAATGTAAATAAAGCTTTACAAAAAAAAGAGATCAACATAAAATAAAAATTAAAATATTGACCCTAAAAAAGGGCAAGGAAGGAACCAAGAAGACATTCAAATGGTACCTGAATAAAGAAGAGATCCTAAAGTTCCCTTCATTCAGATACCTGGGAATAACGATCTCTTGTAGTAGGATGGAATCCAAAGCAGTGGAATCACTAGCCATAAAGGTTAGAACCTTGATGAGTCAAGCGCTGATTCTAAAAAGAAAATACTGTAAATTCTCCCTGACTCAGATCATTGAATTTTACAGATCAAAGGTTATTCCAACGCTAACTTACGGTTCTGAAGTTCTCATCAAAATGGTGGCCCTGTATGGAAGGCCGATTCTGGAAAAAAGTGCTAGGGCTGCCCCAATCAACCCCCATTCAGTTGATAAGGTAAGAACTAGCCCCAAATTTGCTTCTAATGGCTGTGCAATGGAAACAACTAACTCTATACACAAAATGCTTGACAGTCCCTGCAGCCCCTATGATTAAAACGATTCAACAGGAACTGCATTGCATTAATAGAGTCCTTGGAAAGTCAAACAGATGACCTGCTTATCACCCCGGCATCAGTTAAAAAGAAATTAAGATCTAATGATTGGATAACGACCATCAGTGAAGTATCCCAGCTAAACCTTCATCAAGAGTTGGCAGCAGAAATGAGGAAAAGGGGATTCCCTCACCCATACTTAACCAAATGCCCTGATCCGGGAGTCCGGGGATCTTTCATGAGGATCCGTTTACATTTTTGTCAAACTGGGGAAATTATCTCAGTACGGGATCCTTCCTGCATAATGAGTCCCACATGGCGATTCTGTTCTGAGAAGGATAGGAAAGAAACACTTAAGCATCTTTTCATGTCTTGCTCCCACTTCTCAGTGAAAATGACACGTTTTTTTTTTTGTCACTTTCTGGCAGAATTCAGGACAATAACGACAGACACATGGTGGAAATACATGCTAATATCTCACTAACTGTAGCCTTGGTTGACTTTTATAGGGCCATCCTGGAATATGAGTTTGCCAAGAAATCCTTAGAGGCCTATCCCTAATCCGGATGACATGGACCAGGACTTGACGAGTGGGAAACTCTATGCGTAGATAACAGCTTCTTGTTGTATCTATATGGACACATCGACGTTTTTCTTCTTGCTAAAAGTTTATCTGTAAACTATAAAGCAATTTTAATTTTTAAAAAATAGGTCTTGACTACCATGTTGTGTTTTTTTACCCACTTCCAATATTTAAAGACACAGCCCTCTGTTTTTCTTCCAACCGCCACCACCTCAGGTGGTCCTATCCTTCTGACCTCCTCCACTTTTGCCTCTCTTTCCTCCTTCTTAAGTACTTTATTCCTATTGACCTCTTTTATAGCTGTTTGTTACCTTTCACCGTACTCCTCTCCTCTGTTTCCTTCTTCTCCCTCCTCAACTGTGTCACCTTCCATTGATCCTTCTCCTCTTCCCCTTTACAGGTCTCCCTTTCTAGATCTTCCCTCTGTCCACTGTCCCATCTCAATTTCTCTCCTCCTGCTTTCTCTCCGTGCCTCCTCCATTTACCTGCATTTCCAACTCAATTTCCCTCTTTCCCACTACTGCCCATCTCTCAGCTTCACATCCTCACCATTTCTGTATGCTTCCCACAGACTCCCTCACCCAGGATTGAGTTCCAAGCGTCCCTACACTCTTGTGGATCCACCTCAGGGTCCTGTGATCCTCAGTGGAGGCAGGGATTGTTCCACTGTATTCAGATTGTTCTTTTTCCTCGCTTTCGATTTGGTCCACATGTCCTGTAGAGATCTGCATATAGAACCATCACGCACATAGGAAGTAGCTTCTTTGTGTGTAAAGAACTGGTTTGGAGTGGGTATGGGGTTGCAGACATTTCCAGTGCACTTTCTAAACCTTGTGTCAGGTCATGGCAACTGTTCTTTGATGTACATGTTTAGACAGCCACTGTTACGCTCACCTGGTCTCTGCAGGGACGTTGGCGCACGATTGCAGCCCTCCCTGGAACTGGCTCCCCTTGGTCAGGCTTCTTCACCTGCTCCTGTGTTGTGGACCTGGAGCTGTATGTGTAGCATAGCACCCAAAGTCGGGACTTCTCCAGTTGCTGGGAACTCATTCTTCGTGATGCTATGAATCGAGCAGTGCATATTTGTCCTAGGCCTTGGAACGTGCTGTTCTGCAGCCTTCTACCAAGTAGGGTAGGCCTTCTGGAGCCTGAGTCCTGTGGTTGTTCATCCTTTTTCTGACAAGCCTGTACCAACTCACTTAAACTTCTTGTTGCGCCCAGAGTGAACTGAATGGTCCTCCAACATTGTGGAAGTCATCAAAAATGTCTTCCTTCAACTGCAGCCAAGCCTGTTGATGATTAATTTTCTTATGTCACTGATGGAGGAAGGCCCAGCTGTCATATGAAGTTCACTCTTACCTGCCACTCCTGGACCTCCAACACTTGAACCAACGGTAAAAGCAGTTGCCTTCAACGGCCCTACCTTATTTGGGGGTCTTTGCTTGTTTTGATAAGTGTGTGACGTGAGGCTGGGTTGGTTACCTGTTTTGATGCCTACGTGCTCCACAATTATTACAAAGCGCATAACGTTCTAACCTGCAGCCATCTGATTCAGGCTTTTGGTTGGTTTATCCTATTCTTTTGCTCTTGCTGTCAAAAATTCAAAATATAAATAAAGGTGAGTAAAAATAAATTGTGCAAATTATTTTTTTCTTAACATTTTATAACATTTCAATATGTAAGAACAATAATTGTTGTAATATATATTTCTGAGGCTTGTGGAATCTGCTTAGATCACATGCTGTGCATAGGCCGACATCTAGTGGAAGCTGCGGAGTATTACAGTTTGTTTTTCGAAACTTGAAAATGGGCGTCGACACAGGGCGTGCCAATAATACTATCCCTAGTGTGACGTCCACTGTACCCAAGATCCCTCACGCGTCTAGGATCCTCAGATTGTTTTTTTCCGCCATACTGGTCGGAAGCATTTTGCGGAGTCCCCTGGTCTTAGCCATACTTTTGCTAAAAATGTACAGGATTAATCTATTCACAACCTTCCCCACCCCAACGTCGAACTTCGACACTCGACGCCGGCTGGAGAAGAAATCGACCGTCGGCTGCTGCACGACGGATTTGCGCCTCGGAAGGCCGCTGGCCTCGGCCCGGGCCTTGGAAGGCCGCTGGCCTCGGCCCGGGCCTTGGAAGGCCTCTGGCCTCGGCCCTGCAAGTAGGGAGAGTGGGGGGTGGTACATACTCTACACTCTTGGTATATAGGTACACCTTATACATTTCCTACACTTAACTGCCCTTTGCCTCAAGGTGGGTATGGAGGGTACCCCATTTCAATTCTGCCCCAAGTGCAATCGCAAATACCCCTGGGTCGACAGGCACGCCACGTGCAATCTCTGCTTGCCGAGGGACCATCCCGAAGCGAACTGCAGAGCGTGTAGTAGGTTTAAACCTAAGACACATAAGGACCGTTCGACGAAGCGTTGGGCCCACCACGCCAGGCAGGCGGCCATGGCAGCGGAGGGCGCCTTCAGCGATGGCAGCGACGCCGTACTTTCGGACGACGAGGGGATTAGGGCGTCAAAAGACAGCCGAGCGCAGGTCCCCGACCTCGGAAGGTCGTCCGGCAGGGCTACTATGGGGAAGATCCCCGGCGACACAAGCGCTTCACATACTACACACACTAAACACACTAAGTCCAACCGAGACTCGACGACGTCGAGTTCTCGGAAAGAGGCACAAACAGAACGGTCCGATTCGGTGTCCTCTGGGCACTCTCGATCAAGATCGCCGCATGACTCCAGGCAATCATCCACTCTTGCCAAGAGTACCTCGCTCCCTAGGCTAACAGAAGTTCGATCGTCGGAGGACGAAGACGACTTCCACCCCCAGGCCGCGCTCCAGGAGTCGGAGCCCGCAGTTAAAACCAGCGAGGCCCCACGCTCGAAGGACAGGGACACCTCTCCCGATCCTCGACGCCAGGCGTCGAAAAACTCCGGAGCCACTAAGGGACAGGGAAAACATTTTGCAACGCACGGGGAGCGGGGAAAACAGCAGAAGAAACTACCTGTACTTTCTTCCACACCTGTGAAAAACTCCACTCCCCCTAAACAGACAGACAAAACCAGGTCTGCTGATAGGTCCACAACCAGCAAAGCTACTCAAGATAAATCCCATAGACTTGCTGACAGAGTCATTCCCAGTTCCAAAAAATGGTCCAGTGAAGACATAGATAGGGTCATGTCAAGAATGTCTTCTTTGGCTGATTTTTGTGATAAAAATCCAGAACACTTCCTCTCGTATGATCCACAAGGGGCCACACCCTCAGGCTCTACTGATCCTATCCCCCCGAGTAAAAAGCCCCAGTTTGAAACTCCGATGAGGTCAGAACCCTTCGAGGTACAACCTTACGCAAGACCATACTCACGGTATCAAGGAGAGGCTTCCTTTTGTGAGGACCAAGAATTTGGTATGATCGAAGAGCAAACCGGGACGGGCTACTATGGGGATGATGAGGACCAGGAAGAAGAAGAGGATGACCCGGAAACATACACAGTAGATTCCCCGGTAGAGAACGAAGCCCCGGTTACCGACTCCCCGGTCGATAACCAACCCCTCCTAAATGAGGTTCTCGCTCGCGCAGCAGAACATTTCCACATTGACACCCACGGTGTCCAGGAGGAAAGGGACTTCGCAGAAGAGTTAGTGGGAGAAAGGAGGCCTGTTGCCCAGACCATCCCTATCCTTAAGTCCATTCAGCGGAGAATAGATCCGTCCCTGGTGAACCCGAACCTCACCAGAGCGGTCAATCCCAGGGTTGAAAAACTTTTCAGGGCGGCCCAGTCTGACCCTCTCTATATAAGAGGACATCTGAAGCCAGACTCCCTAGTTGTCACCAACACTCGTAAGAGGGCTGGGACACCCTTGTCATCGTCAGAAGCTCCTCCCGACAAGGAGAGCAAAAAACAATACGGTTTCGGCAGAAAAGTAGCCTCAACGTCCGCCTATCAAGCAAGGATTGCTAACTCCACCACCCTGTTGGCCAGCTACAACTGCCATCAGTGGGAAGAAGTCGCGGCACTCATAGCCTATGCTCCTGAACCTTTAAAGGGCCAGTTAGCTCGGATTTCCGCAGAGGGTAGAGCCGTGTCTGGTTGCATTTTGAAAGCAACCTTCGACGCCGCGGACAACGCAGGCAGATTGATAGCGGAGGGCACTGTTATCAAAAGACATGCGTGGTTACGGCAGTCTGGTTTTAAAGCAGAAACCCAGGCATCATTGTTGGACAAACCGGTGGAAACCGATCTGTTGTTTGGTAAAGCGGTCGAAGACGCACTGAAAAATGCCAAGGACGAATACGAGACTCTCAAGTCCCTTGGCCAGTTAACCAATAAACCCCCTAACCAGAGAGGGAATAGTAATTTTCGTTGCCCACGCGGCCACAATTCCCAGAGAGGATCTAACTATTCCCAGGGGTAGGGTACACAGTGGAACAACAACCAACAGTCTACCCAGGGTTACAGCAGGGGTAATAGGAGAGGTCGTGGTAAAGGCAGAGGCAGCCCCAGCAAGGGAGGCGGCACGCCTCCACCAAAGCAGTGACGCTCAGTTCAGGGTCCCTTCTCACGCAACCCCAGTAGGGGGACGTATTTCAGACTTCACCCAGGCTTGGGAAGGGATCACGTCAGACAGGTGGGTGCTGTCAACAGTATCCACAGGATATTGTATAGAGCTACTGCAGCGTCCCCGGAACCATCCGCCACGACAAAGAGTACACTCCCTAGAACATCAGAAGATTCTCCTCGAGGAGATCGCCATTCTGCTACAAAAGGACGCGATAGAACTCGTCCCGGGACACCAGGTAAACAAGGGTATTTATTCAACTTACTTCCTTGTGCCAAAGAAAGACTTGACAATGCGCCCAGTATTGGACTTACGGCCTGCCAACAAGTATGTCAAGCCCCAAAAATTTCGTATGACCACGCTACAAGAGGTAATCCCCCTCCTAAAAAAGGGGGATTACATGGCAACGTTGGATATGAAAGATGCTTATTTTCATATTTCCATGTTCCCAGCGCACAGAAAGTACTTGTGCTTCAAGGTGGACAGTCGACACTACCAATTCAAGGTACTGCCCTTCGGGATAGCTTCAGCACCAAGGGTATTCACCAAGGTACTGGCGGTGGCGGCTGCACACCTACGCAGGGAGGCAATCTCGGTGTACCCTTATCTGGACGAATGGCTCATAACGGGGGAAACCCCGGGAATTTGCAGGACAAACATTCAAAGGACTATCGACCTCCTCCACGAGTTAGGCTTCTCAATCAACAAGAAAAAGTCAAGCCTGGTGCCAAGCACCTCAAAACAATTCCTAGCAGCAATCCTGGATACCCAAGAGGGGTTGACCTTTCCTTCAGAAGAAAGAATTCAGAATATACTACTGCAAATTCCGCATTATCAGTCCGGTCAACAAATAACGGTACGCAAAGCAATGCGTTTACTGGGCATGATGGCGTCATGTATTTACCTGGTCCCCCACGCGCGCCTGCGCATGCGTCCCATGCAGGAATGGTTGGCGAAACAGTGGTCTCAGGCAAGTGGTCAGTGGGACGATCTAGTAGTCGTTTCGCCAACACTCGTACAAAGCCTTCACTGGTGGACAAGAGAGAATCTCGCACAGGGGAAACCCTTTTTTACGATCCCGAAGTACAGGCAGTAGTCACTACAGATGCATGTCTGACGGGGTGGGGAGCTCACCATCTCCACCACACAGCTCAGGGTCTCTGGTCTCACTCAGTGGCCAAGAACCACATCAACCTGCTAGAGCTTCTGGCAGTATTCAGAGCGCTTCAGGCGTTCGAGCCCCACCTAATAAACCTGTCAGTGCAAATCCGGACGGACAGCACAACAGCCATGTTCTACCTGAACAAGCAAGGAGGGACTCGCTCGCCAAATCTGTCCAAGCTTGCCCAAAAAAATCTGGATATGGGCACTCAGACGGAACATCTTCCTATCATCACAACATGTTCCAGGGGAGCTCAATTCCCTAGCAGATGCTCTGAGCAGAGACTCCCTCCCAGAGGAACACAAATGGGTTCTACACAGAGAGGTCGTAGAAGATATCTTCTCTCAGTGGGGGTTCCCCACTATAGACTTATTCGCCACAAGTGAAAACAGACAATGCCCAGGATTTGCATCCAGGTTCCCCCCAACCAGACTCCCAGTGGAACGCCCTGTGGATGAACTGGTCAGGGATGTTTGCGTACGCTTTTCCAACAACTCCTCTCATCAGGAAAGTGGTGAACAAGATGAACAGGGAATCGATGACCCTCGTCCTAGTTGCTCCCATGTGGGCAAGACAACCGTGGTTCCCACACCTACGCAGGATGGCGGTGTGCGAGCCCATCAAACTTCCAGCCTGGTACAACCTACTGTCCCAGCACCAAGGTCAAACAGTGCACCAGCAACCCAACTCAATGAACCTGGCAGCATGGCTCCTGAGGTCATAGAGTTTGGATATCTCAATTTGCCACAGAGGTATATGGATATCCTAAAGGAATCTAGGAAACCAAACACAAGACACTGTTACTTTGACAAGTGGAAGAGGTTCGTTATCTGGTGCCAGAGTAGACAAATCAACCCGGTTGATTGCACTCCTTCCACTATTGTTACATACATGCTCCAAATGCTAGATGCAGGATTGGTTTTTAACTCACTGAAAGTACACCTGGCAGCCCTGTCGGCTTACAGCAATTCCCATAGCAAAGTTTCGTGGTGGAAAGTACCAGTGGTTAAAGCCTTCATGGAAGGAGTAAAGAGACTTCACCCTCCTATTTCAAACCCACCACCAGGGTGGGACCTTAATGTGGTGCTAGCCAAGCTCATGGGCCCCCCTTTCGAACCCATGCATAAAAGCAGTCTCAAACACCTGACTTATAAAACGGCCTTCTTAGTAGCTATTACTTCTATAAGAAGGGTCAGTGAAATTCAGGCTCTGTCAGTGCAGGATCCCTTCTTTACTGTCCATAAAGACAAACTGGTTTTACGCACACACCCTAGGTTCTCACCTAAATTTATATCTAAATTCCATGTAAACCAGTCCATCGAGCTTCCGGCTTTCTTCCAGGACCCGCAAAGCTCGGCTGAGGTGAAACTACACACCCTAGATGTGCGTAGGGCGATCCTCTACTATGTAAATAAAACCAGACCGCTAAGAAAAACAGATCAACTGTTTGTCTCCGTAGCTACAGGCAGAGAGGGGGATCGCGTCTCGAAAGGTGCCTTCTCGAAGTGGATTATTAACTGTATCCAGCTGTGTTACACACTCTCTGAAAGAGCTCTGCCTTTCACGCCAAGAGCCCACTCTACTAGAGGCATTGGGGCCACTCTGGCTTTCATTGCAAATGTACCCCTTGACACCATTTGCAAAGCAGCTACTTGGAGCTCTATTCACACTTTTACTCAGCATTACTGCATTGACACCCATTCCAAGGCAGATACACAAGTGGGACAAGCGGTTCTAAGACACTTATTTGCTCATGACCCTTCTCACATCCCACCTCCTTCTTCAGGTACTGCTCGCTAATCTATGCACAGCATGTGATCTAAGCAGATTCCACAAGCCTCAGAAGGGATACATTACTCACCGTAATCGTATTTCTGATGCTTGTATCTGCTTAGATTCACATGCGACCCACCCTTCCTCCCCTCCGAGAGAAGGCGCATGATTGCTTGTAGTCTTACCTCTCTGTCTATCTGCTTGGATTATATGTACTCACGCTACTCCTCATGCTACCTCATGTCAGAAAAAATACAATCTGAGGATCCTAGACGCGTGAGGGATATTGGGTACAGTGGACGTCACACTAGGGATAGTATTACTGGCACGCCCTGTGTCGACGCCCATTTTCGAGTTTCGAAAAACAAACTGTAATACTCCGCAGCTTCCACTAGATGTCGGCCTATGCACAGCATGTGAATCTAAGCAGATACAAACATCAGAAATACGATTACGGTGAGTAATGTATCCCATATATATATATATACATATAAAATAAGGTGTACAGGATTACCCAACAATCTTGACAAAAAACAAAGAAATCTTGCCACACCTCCAGCACACGGGGTTGGAGTACTAAGGGGAGGGAGAAAAAAAGGATCTTTTACAACCATCCACACAGTTTATTGGAAACTTCTCATATCTCCTGAAGTCTCCTAATATGTCTTTCTTTTGGCAGGAGACCTTTTGGCGTGCAGACACAGTGAGTGCGTTATTTAACCATTCATCATGTATAGGTCTACCACATTTTTCAGAGTCTCATTAATTGCTTTTTTGCTGCTATAAGGGAAGCAAATATCCAATTTGTCTATAATTGGCTATTTTCAAAAGCTCAGGCATAAAACTTAGTATGTCGGCAATTAGGGACCGTGGCAAGGAGAAGCTCAAAATGATGTCCACCCTTTGCAGCACATCTTTCCAGAACTCTTTTACTTTATTACAGAACAAAAACATATGTATGGTTAGTCCACCTGCAATTTTACATGACCAAGAGGTGTGTGTAGGGAGCAAAGTTACAAGACCATAGATCCTTTTTGGCCAATAGATCTATGAGGGTCTTCTCCCCATAGGCGTCCGCTGAACCATATCCAGTCCTGTGTGGGGTCCCTCAAGGTGTTCACGAAACCACTCTTTGATATTCTTGACTCTCAGGGTGTCACCTACACTAATTACGCAGCTGCCACCCAGATAATCATTCCCATCCCTGGAGACCACATAGTGGACACCAAAGCCTTAAATGATGTTTATCAGGTAATTTAGGCTTGGATGGCACAACACGAGCTCTGACTTAAAGATGATAAGACAGAGCTCCTCATCCTGGGCTCCCATCACTGATTTAGCAGATAAGACCCTATCTTCAAATCTTTTATCATTGATGGCAACACCATCAAGGTTTCTAACGATACTAAAACCTTAGGCATCTATCTCGACTCCACTTTATCTCTCTTGAGACAAACCAATGCCATTATCTCAGCATCCGCCTACACGTGCAAACTCATTACAGCCTGCCGTCCATTCCTTACCACAGCTAACTGCACCATCCTTGCCAGGAACCTTATTATGTCAAAACTGGACTACTGCAATGCCCATTATCTAGGCACAAGTCAACGAAACCTAAGCAAGCTCCAGGTCACCCAAAACAACGCCATCAGGGCTGCATTAAATATTACCAGGAACCAGCATATATCTGACACCAGATGCAGCCTACATTGGCTCTCAATAGCCCAAAGAATCTCCCTCAAAACTCTTGCTCTCACGCACAAATGCCTGACCAACCTGGCTCCTAATTACCTGGCAAGCCGGTTCACACCGCACACTTCCAGCCGCCCTCAGAGAGTAGCCCAAGCTCATTGTCTCTCTCTACCTAGGTTTAAGCTACAGAAAGCGGGTGGGGCCAGTTTCCTGGTCCTTGCCACCAAACTTTGGAATTCGCTTACCAATCCACTTATAACAGAATCCTCCTTCCACTCCTTCAAGAGCAAAGTTAAACTGTGGCTCATTGCTCAAGACACTCACAACCACCACCCATCACAGCAGCCTTAAATTCACCTATAATGACCAAGTACTCTCGATGCATTCGTCCATGTACTCTGAATGTAAATACAGTGTACATTTCTTGTAAGTATTTTGAATGTATATTCTGTCTTTGTGATCTACTGTTCTCGATGTTTGTTATGTCCCTGTAACCTACGATATGGGCCCAGATGCCTTTGGGCCAGACGCGCTATACAAATAAATAAAATATAAATAAATATTTTCTAGGACGACCAGTACAGATGGTGAACTATCTTTTGCTGCATATATCACAAATCGGGATCTACTTTCCAGCAAAAAGCTCCAGATCAGATTCGATTGCAATCTATCTGAAATATTTATTGTCCCAATTCAGTCTCCCATGCACTATTGTCTCTTAGCAACAAACAACCTACTTTAGGTGAAGTAAGTAGTCGATATATAGTTGAAGTAGGGAAGGGGGAGGCTTTCAACAGCTGAAGCATTTGCAGGGGCTCATGTAAGTTTGCATTCATTGGGGCCAAAAGCACCCCAAATACGTCATTTCACAATCTGTATCTTCGAATTATTTGTAGTTCCAATTTATCTTTAAATTTAAGGAATTCAAAATTCAGTAATATGTTTCCATCAAGGACTTGATTTAGTATCCATATTTCAGCCTTCTGCCAGGTTTTCCATGAGATCATGTGGTTCTTAACCATTATGGCAGGGTTTCCCTTAAGGTAATTACTGTCTTTCCATTCTTTTATAACATGCCTAATAGCTGGTGGCATGGAGGAGGCTGGGAGTTTATTATCCATATATAAAACACAGTTCAGCAGGGTCGGGTGGATGCATGTCTTCTGTATTTTTAGCCAATTCAGGCTTTCATTCATATCTGCATTAATCCAGTTGTGGAGTGTGAATAGGGAATATGCTCCATGGTAGTCTCTTACCTTAGGAAAACCAAAGCTCCCCAATTCCACATGACCTTGTAACACTTCCAAAGGTATTTTGGGTTTATTCTCTTCACCCTATAAACAATTATTAAAAGTCTTATTTAATTCTGACATTATTCGATTGGGGAGCAGGAGCAGTAACATACCAAAAGATGTGCCACTGTTCCGGGAGAAGCATAATTTTAATCACTCCTATTTTGCCTCTTAGTGTTAGGTGAAGCCTCTCCCATTTCAGACATATATTATGTATCTCTATCAGTTTCAGTTGGATGTCAAGTGTTAGAATTTGATGCACGTATCAGGTGAACTGAATCCCTAAATATTTAAATCCCTTAACAGCACACTGCAACTTAGTTTTCATAAATAATTTCCTCTTGTATGATGGTGCTGTAGAGAAAATCTCTGTCTTCAAAGTATTCACTTTGAATTCAGAAACCTTCCAGAACCAATCTATTATTTCTATTAATCATTAAAAGGATCTCTTAGTGTCTCATAGCAGAATGAATATGTCATCCGCATAAAGGAGGACTTTTGAGGTATAGACCCCACAATTCACCCCCTTAATCCTTAGATCTCCCAGAAATAAAATGGCCAGAGATACAATAAATAAATAAAAGAAAGGGGCACATCAGGCCTCTTTGTCATGTTCCCCTCCTGTTTAGAAACTCAGCTGAGGCCATACCATTTACTGACACCTGAGCATTAGCCTTTTTTTATGGGGCATCAAAAAGACGTAAACAAAACAGGCCACATCCTATTCTACATAGTACTTGTCGTAAGTAGAGCCAACATTCACAAGCCTTTTCTGCATCAATACACACTGCTACACGTGCCTCTGGGAATATGTTTTATATAAATGTACTGTATCTATCAGCTCTCTCGTGTTATCTGAATTGTTGTGGCCAGCTATAAACCCAGTCTGATTTTTATGAATCAGTTTAGAAAGAACCCTACCCTACCGCCAGGCATATATCTTAGCCAACAGTTTAAGGCCCACATTCAGAAGGGATATTGGTCTGAAATTAGCAGTCTTTGTGACATTTTCCTGGTTTGTGAATTACTGTAATAAGTGACGATTACATTGATGGTGTAATAGCACTTCTCTCAAAGCATTACACAATCTTCTGAGAACTGTTCTTGACTGAAGGTTATATGAAATTCTATAGTCAGGCCATCAGGACCTGAGCATTTCCATCTATTCATGAGATCCATGGCCTCTCGTATTTCTTCCCAAGTTATTTCCATATCTAGGTGTTCAATCTCACTAACCACCATCTTGGGGAAATCTGACATCCACATAATCAACCACTTGCTGTCAGTTACTTTTTTGGGAGAATATCATTTCTCAAAATTATTCTAAAAGTCCTTACAAATACCTTAATTTTTTTCTCCATATCACATTTTCTTCTTCACCTATAATAGAGAGGACCTGCCTTTTATCATAATTTCTCCTAAAGTAAGAAACCCACCTTCTCCCCATGTTTCAAGGTCGCGCCTTGAAACACTTGTGTACAGGCATGTTATAAATGGTATATCATATATCATATCATATCAATAAAACTGTCTAGTATAAAATAGTATTTGCTCTGCTTTGAAGGTTAACTTATGATTTAGAGAATGCCCTGCTCTCTCTACAATCTCCCTACTTACAACAGTTTTATCGTCAGTTCTGCCGAGCGAAGATCATTTTCCAAGTTAGCCAATTTTGTCTTTCTCAGTTTATGCTTATGTGCTGATTGGCTATTTATCCTGCCTTTAATCATGACTTTCAAAGACTGCATTTGATTCTGTATCTAGAGAGACTCTTTGGCAGATACGTTTAGCTTGCAAAGACCCAGTAGATTTGATTACCGTTATACATTAGCTATACTCTGAAAATAAAGCCTCTGTTCATTATGGCATAGTTAGTAAGTTAACGCAAACATTTGATGTTAATATGGGTGTTAAGTAGGGCTGCATCCCGGCCCCCTTTCGTTTTAACATCTACATTCAAGAGATAATAGATGCAATATTGAGGGGGTGCCAGGACTGCCCAAAGATGGCTTCTGACAAATATCCTGCCTTATTCTACGTGGACGACGTGGTTTTGATTGCCACAACTCTCTTTCAATTTTTTGGGCTAAATGCGACAAGCTGCATTTAAGTTTAAACATAAAAAAAAATAAGGTAATGGTGCTCAAACCTTAATTCCGTAAGTATAGATAAGTATCGCTGAAAGTAAAGGGCTCTCCGATTGAACAGGTCAGTGACTACGATTATTTGGGAGTGAGGTTCCTTGAGTCTGACAGTTGGGTTGCGCAGATTAATAAATCCACTATTAATTTGGAAAAATTTAGTGGGGCTGTTATGTCTTACTATTTCAGACACGGTAGTGCTGCAATATCCCCAGTTATGGACTTATATCAAAAACAACTTTTGTTTGCTACAATGTATGGGTCAGAAGTATGGGCGTATGCGAATGCTATTAAGATAAATATTTCAGAATGGAATTGCTTTTGCTTCCTCTTAGTTCCCCGTCAGCACTAATGTATCTGGAACTTGACATGCTACCAGTAGCCTCACAGCCAATTCTCCTGTGGACCAGACTATGGAAATCACCCGATTTAGAAAACTATCAGCCTGCGCTGTCTCATCTAATGACTTTAGAAGGGAGAAAGAGTCTGAAATGACTTACACATGTAAAATAAACCCTTCATTGCCTGGATGCACTTGAATTGTGGGAAGATCCACATTGCCAGGCCTTTTCAGCGATTACGAACTTAAGAATTGCAGCTAAATATAGAGCCTGTGAAACGCTTATGTTGGTTGCTGCTACATTAAAGTTGGGCCCAGACTACTTAGAGTTCAGGGTTCAGTCTGTATTCAAAACTTACTTGGATAAAATCACTCCTCCATTTGAAAAATCTTTGTAAATGCGTTTTTGATTGGGCATACTGCCAGTAGCTTCCTTTACTTATTAATGGAGGGATTCGCAGACGAAGCGAGCCCGATGTGTGGGGGAGCTTATGAAACCATGATACACTTACTGTTAATTCTGCAACAAGACTATAAAATTGAGATGCATATATCTTAGACCAATTTCAAGGTTTAAACCAAATTAAAGTTTGAAAATGGAATGGTTAATTATCCATATTGTAATAACTTAGATTTTTAAGAATGGAATTGCAGGGCAGACTTAAAAAGTTAACACTTGCAAAACGGAATATGGTTAGATAAATAAAGGGATGTCTAAAAAATGTCATTGAAAAGTGGGACTGGGTGACTAGTCACGATAAGGTCTCTTCCATGAGTTCTTTACCTTTGCAATGATGCCCTTTAGTTATAAAGAACCTCAAAGATATCTCTTACTTATGCCATCACAGACCAATCGTAGAATCATCATGGATATTAGACTTAACCATCTTAATGTCCTGGGGGTTAGTGGAACATGGATGGGTCTACCCACTGAAAAAAGAATTTGCAGACTCTGTGTGGTCAATAACAAGGTGGAAACTATAAGACATGTTCTCACCTGTTGCTATTCAATGAGATCTACCTATGATAAATATGTTGCTAAACTTGATCGGAAATATAATGATATTGAAAGTGAAAACGTCCGGGAGGAGTAACTATCTGATTACTGCCATCACTCAGATCTGGAAAGTGGCAAAAGAACGTCTATGTAAATTTGAAGATGAGGTGAAACTGCTTATGGGCCTTGAGAATGTAAACATATAGGGCCCTGTTTTCGGCACTGATGTGTAAGATGTCTACCTACTTTGTTGTCCTACTGTATATATTACTTCATGTTTAGGTTTACTTCTGCCTCTTTCTTTTCATTTTTCTTTTCTATTGTATTAACTTTCTCGATTAATTTAATGTATATGTTAATTTTGCTGTTTTGTAATTATGTTTTTACTTTGTGAAAAGTTCTTTTGAACTATAACACAATAAAAAAAAGGGGATCAGTTTGATTACTGCCGGTTTCCAATTCTCTCCATTAAAAAAGAAAGTGAGCCTTTTCTGGCTAACAGTCCTGCACAGGTCTTTGGCACTTTGAAATACGATTGCAGGAGATAATAAGTGCTTAATACTCCACTAACCTCTTTGAACTTCCCACAGCTAAAGGAAGCCCATGGGGAGATGTCTGAGGAGGTTGCAGCATGAGTTACATTATCTTTAAAGAGGGGAATTAAATCGCCAGAAGTGCTAAGCAAGTTCAAAAGTGATTAGAACACCTATTCTCTGTCAAGACCGGAGGTGAGCATTATGCTTAAACCTCTTTAATGCCACTCTCCAGCCGCCCTTCAAATCTTAACTTTATATGTAACTTAAAATATGATGTTTTTTTCATAAAAACCATGCTGTAAGGAAAAACTCCATCTCCCATGAGTTTTTTTCCTAAACCACTAGTTTTCCTTTGCAAGCTTAACCAATCAGGACCTCTCTTTCCCGCCATGTCATGTCCTGCTACAGCTTTATCTATAAATATACACAATAGGATTCTGTAAGAGCCTGGCTACTAGTGATAGCTGTTCTTACATAGTTGTTTGGTGATGCGAGAGCCCAGTCGCTTCCGGAACACTTTAGATTCTGGGTTTAATGAGGCGTGAGCGTATTTTGCAACCATTAATGTAGCCGCATTTAGAAGTGTGCCCAATAGCCCCTATGTGAAAGTTGAATTTAGAAGTGCATTTAGAAGTTGCATTTAGAAGTGAACAGAACGCGAGATGTCCATTTAGAAGTGTGCCCAATAGCCCCTATGTGAAAGTTGAATTAAGAAGTGCATTTAGAAGTTGCATTTAGAAGTGTGTCCAACAGACCGTCTGTGGTAAGTCAAAAGTAGAAGTGTACCCAATAGACTAAATGTGAATTTGGAAGTGTGCCCAACAGCCATTCTGTGAAAAGTTGAATTAAGAAGCTCATTTAGAAGTGTGCACAATAGCCTCTATGTGAAAGTTGAATTCAGAAGTGCATTTAGAAGTTGCACTTAGAAGTGAACAGAACGCGAGAAGTCCGTTTAGATGTGTGCCCAACTTGCCTCTCTGTGAAAGTTGAATTTAGAAAGTTACCCACCCCGAAAGTTACATTTAGAAGTGTGCCCAATAGCCTGTCTATACATTTATAAGTGGACCCAATTGACTATCGGTGATAGTTGAATTTAGAAGTGTGCTCAACAACCTGTGAAACTCAGATTTAGAAATAACCAACAGTATAGCTGTGTAATGTAGAATCTAAATCGGTGACTAATAATCTACAAAGTTGATTTATATCCATGCCTAATACCTTCCCTGCATAAAGATGAATTGAAAGAAGTCCACCACTACCGTGCCCTATTCAATCCTATTAGTATAACTAAAAACATAGTTGTGTAATATAGAATCTAAATCTGTGCCCAACAACCTTTCGGTGAAACTCTGATTTAGAAATAACTAACAGCATAGCTATGTAATGTAGAATCTAAAACAGTGACTAATAATCTAACTACAAAGTTGATTTAGATCCATGCCTAATACCCTCCTTGTATAAAGGTGAATTGAAAGAAGTCCACCACTACCGTGCCCTATTCAATCCCAACCGTATAACTAACAGTATATCTGTGTAATATAGAATCTAAAACTGTGACTAATAATCTAATACCCCCTCTAAGCAAATTGAATCTAGAGGCTGACCGAATATCTTCTCTGTGTACAGGTGAACTTAGAAGTGTACCCAATAAACTAAAATCACCTCTGTTTACAATTCTATCTAGAAAACCACCAATAGTCTAGTATCATCTTCAAGCAATTGAACCTTGAGGTGTGCCTAAAAGCGTGTCACCACCACCGCGCCTCAGAACTACAATCAGAAAGCCCTCCTAAATCAACCTAAAAGCTCGCACCAATCATGAGTGCACCCACTCCTCAAGAGTCAGTCAGAAACGAACCCCGTGGACCACCCCCACTCTCCGATCTGCCTTCCCTCCCGCCCCCCCCTCCCAAATCTCTCCAACCTCCTTCGCACTCCCTGCCTTTCCCCTCTCCAAACACCAAGCCAGGGGGGCACGATGGTGAGCCACTCACCCCAAGACCACTCATTCCTGAACCCCACCCCCACCCCACCAGCATTACCCATACCCGCTCCCCTCACTATAATTCCTGGCACACCCCACCCTGCATTCTCCCACCTCCCACCCTCCCCTCATACCCCTGCCACCCTCCCCCCCGACCACACCCTTTCCCCTCCCTAAGAACTGCACGCCTAGCCCTAGCAAGAACCGAAGCTGCATCCCTCTCCCCCTCTGACCCCCCTACTCTCTCCCACACACCAGTTGCAGCAAAGAAACTAAAGAGGAAACGTTCCTTGTCCCTTTCAATCTCTCAGCACTCCTCACCTCCCTTGTCTCGACCCATCACCTCTATCCCGCAATCCCCTCCTTCCCCCATGGCTTCTCCCTGCCTGAAACCTCTCTCCCTCGACTTCACATCACCTGCAACTGAAATTCCTAACCGCCAACACCCCTCCTTCAAATCCCCCAACCCAAACCCGATCATCCTATCACACGCAGCCTTCCAACCCCACCCGAAGCCTGCCAATCTCTCTGCTCGCCCACTATTCCCATCTATCATCACCCACCCTACCCCCCTCCGTCCACCCGCTCCTCCACCGCCCCATCCCGCTCCAGCACCAAGACCATCCTTGGCTGCCGATGTGAACTGCATCCTATTTAACGCCCGATCTGTGGCAAAAAACAGACATAGCATCTTTGATCTCCTCGCCTCAGTCAAACCAGACCTAGTTTTCATCACTGAAACCTGGTTCTCTGACGACTTCGGCCCAATCGCTAATGAAGCCTTTCCGCCTGACTACTCCCTCATCCCACTGAACCGTCCGTCCAGGGGAGGGGGGATAGCATTCGTCTTCAAATCTCTCTTCCGCGCCTCAATCATCAACAACCAACCCTCCATTCCATCCTGCGAATCTCTCCTCGTTAAACTATCCCTCTCCCCGTCGCTCTCACACAGCTTCCTAATAATCTACAGGCCCCCTGGCTACGATAGACACTTCGCAAACAACCTTTGCGATTCTATTGCCACCCTCCAACTAAACCATCCCAACCTCATCCTTCTTGGAGACTTCAACATATGGCTCGACATCCCCACCAACCCTATGACATACTCCCTGGTTGACGGTTTAGATGCAATTAATCTACAACCCCACATAAACGGCCCGACTCACTATAAAGGACACACCCTTGATGCCATCTTTAGCTCCAACTCCCTGACCCATCTAATGCCGCCCACCCCTATCATCTGGTCCGATCACTTCATACTCTCGTTCGCCATCCACTCACCCGAACCCCTTCCCGTACTCACATCTGAACCTCCAAACATACGCAAATGCTGGAAGAAACTAATAATCATCCCGGACCTAGCCGAGGCACTCCTCCAGTCTCCACCACCTACCTGCTATCTCAACAACCAACTAACCCCTGAGGCCTTTGATTCATGGCTCAACGCATCTCTGATGCGGCTCACCCCCTCGTGCAAACCATCAACCCGCCGTGGCCTTTTCCCCAGATGTTTCACCCCTGAGCTGAAGACCACTAAACGACAATACAAATACCTAGAACGCAAATGGCAGAAAGAGAAAACCCATGAGAGCAAGACCTCCTTAGCCCGACACCTGTATTGGTACAAAGCCAAAATCTGGAAAGCAAAAAAGGCCCACTACAACTCCCGAATCCTAAACTGCAAAAACCAAAGCAAAGAACTTCACAAAATTATCTCCGAATTCACCAATCCGGCTTGTAACACAACCATCCCGACCGCGTCACAATCACTGTGTGACTCTCTCTCCCTCCACTTTTACTCCACCGCTATCGAAAGGACAAAAACTCTAACCACCAAACTGGCTCTCTTACAGCCACCTGGCAATCCTCCGCCCGTACCGGCCAGCCCATCAGCTGCGACCTCTACGCAACCAACGTTCGAATCCTTCAGTCCAATATCACCAGAACAATTTCTCAAACTCCTATCCGCCCGCAAACCATCTGGATCACCATTGGACCCCTGCCCAGCCACAACCCTAAAAGAAATCTTTGCCTCCACCTGCGCAGGAGAACACGCACGATCTATCATAAATGCCTCCCTTTCCGCCGGTATCTTTCCAGACGCATTCAAATTGGTGCACGTCAAACCTCTAATTAAAAAACCTTCACTCGACCCTCTCGAGCCCAAAAACTACCGCCCCATCTCAAACACCAAGTTCCTTGCCAAACTCATTGACCGAACCGCCTACTCCCAACTAAATGCCTTTGTTGAAGTCAACAATCTCCTGGACCCCGCCCAATGAGGATTCAGAACCCGTCATGGAACTGAAACCACCCTAACCTCGATCTGGGATGACCTTAAAATGACAGCTGACTCCGCGGGATGCGCCGCACTAATCCTTCTCGACCTATCGGCCGCCTTTGACACGATCAACCACTCAATCCTCCTGGACCGCCTCCACTCCCTAGGGATACGTGGAACCGCCCTTAAATGGATAGCTTTGTTCCTCAAAGACAGGCACCAAATAACGACACTCTCCGACTTTACCTCCTAAGCCCGACCAGTCGACACAGGAGTCCCACAAGGAGCATGTATATCTGCCCTCCTGTTCAATCTCTACCTGATAACCCTCCCACCAATAATTCGTTCACACAACATCCTGTGTTACAATTACGCAGACGACACTCAACTAATTCTAAAAATCCTGAACGCAAAACCCAACTCCCGACCTGATATTGCATCCTGCCTCCTGAACATAGAACGCTGGATGACCCAAAGCCACCTCTTGTTAAACCCATCCAAAACAGAAATCATGGTTTGCGGCAACTCTGATCTTCTACCGCACCCACTACCCTGGCCACCCGCCATGGGCAACTCACCGACACCCTCCAACACAGTGAAAAATCTTGGATGCACCCTTGACTCCGACCTAACACTCTCGCGCCAAGTCAACAATGTCTCAAAGTCCTGCCACTACCACCTCAAAAACCTTAGGCGCATCTTTCCATATCTCTCATTTCCCAACAGAGTTTCCACGGTCCAATCAATCGTCATATCAAGACTGGACTACGGAAACCCCCTATACCTCGGAATTCATGCCTACCAACTGAATAAACTCCAAAGAGCACAAAACGCGGCTGCCAAAGTGCTACTCGCGCTCGGTCCAAGAGACCACGTATCCCCAGCCCTCAAGACACTGCACTGGCTTCCAGTAGCCCATAGAGTGGCCTTCAAAACCTTATGCCTCACCCATCGAGCACTACATAAAACTGGACCGCAATATCTTCAAGAAAAGTTAATACCTTATCACCCCACTCGCACCCTTAGATCAAGCTCAGCCGGCCTCCTAGTAATTCCCAAGACAAACTCAGTCAGGTTAGGCGGAGCATCATTCTCAGCCCTGGCCCCAACCCTATGGAACTCGCTCCCTCCCCACATCCGCCTAACTAAGGACTTAACGGCATTCCGCAAACTACTAAAAACCTGGCTCTTTCCCTAAAACCAACCGGTTCCAAACCAGCAACATCAATCATCACAATAACACCGACCCAGCAAACCACAACATAAAGAAATAAATAAAGTACAGCTAAACTAACCAGGCTGTAACCTACAATGACAAACAGAACTAAAACGAGTAATGTAGATCTAAAACAGTGAAGTGGACAATAGGAATAAATCACTGGGAATGTAGAAAGTGCAGAGAGCGGATGAACGTGGAGACCGGACGAGCGTGGACAGCAGAAGAGTGTGGATGGCGTGATTGGACGAGTGGGGAGTACGAATGACTGTGATGAGTATAGATGAGTGTGGATGAGTGTGGAGGATGAATGCTGTTGGCGGATGAGTGTGGAGGGCAGTTGAGTGTGTAGGACGGTTGGTGATTGGACGAGTGGGGAGTACGAATGACTGTGATGAGTATAGATGAGTGTGGATGAGTGTGGAGGATGAATGCTGTTGGCGGATGAGTGTGGAGGGCAGTTGAGTGTGTAGGACGGTTGGGTGTAAAGAGCGGACGAATATGAAGAGCAAATGAATGTGGAAGACGGATGAATGTGGAGAGCTCATGAATGTACAGAGCGGTTGAGTGTAGAGAGCGGAGGAGCGTGGAGAGCGGATGAGCGTGGAGAGGGGATGAGCGTGGAGACCCGATAGGCGTGGAGAGCGGTTGACTGTGGAGAGCGGATGAGTGTGGAGGACGTGAGTGGATGAGTGGGGAGAGCATATGAGTAAGGATGAGTGTGGATAAGTATAGATGAGTTGTGGATGAGTGTTAGAGGATGAATACTATTGGTGGATGAGTGTGGAGAGCGGATGAATTTGAAGAGCAAATGAATGTGGAGGACGGAAGAGTGTGGAGAGCCGTCGAGTGTAGAGAGCAGTCGAGTGTGGAGAGCGGCTATGTGCAGAGAGCGGAGGCACGTGGAGAACGGAAGAGCGTGCTGAGCGGAAGAACGTGCAGAGCAAAGGAGCGTAGATAGCGGAGGCGCATGGAGAGCAGAGAAGCATGAGAGCGACTGAATGGGGGGAACGACTGAGTGGGGGAGCGACTGAGTGAGGAGAGCGACTGAGTGGGGAGAGCGACTGAGTGGGGAGAGCGGTTGAGTGTGCAGAGCGGTGGGGGGAGTGACTGAGTGGGGGGAACGGATGAGTGTGGAGAGCGGATGAGTGTCGAGGGCGGATGAGTGTCGAGGGCGGATGAGTGTCGAGGGCGGATGAGTGTCGAGGGCGGATGAGTGTCGAGAGCGGATGAGTGTCGAGAACAGATGAATGAGGAGGGCGGATGAGTGCGGAGGATGAGAGAGCTGAAGAGGAGACCGAATGAATATAGATGAGTGTAGATGAGCGTTGAGGAGGAGCGCTGCTGGCGGACGAATGTGGAGCGCGGATGAGTGTGGAGGTTGGCTGAGAGTAAAGAGCGGACCAATATGAAGAGCAAATGAATGTGGAAGACAGATGAATGTGGAAAGCACATGAGTGTAGAGAGAGGTTGAGTGTAGAGAGAGGTTGAGTGCAGAGAGGGGAGGAGCGTGGAGAGCTGAAGAGCATCCAGAACAGAGGACCGTGCAGAGCGGAGGAGCGTGGAGAGCGAAGGAGCATGGAGAGTGAAGGAGCGTGGAGAGCGAAGGAGCGTGGAGAGCGAAGGAGCGTGGAGAGCGAAGGAACGTGGAGAGCGGAGGAGCGTGGGAGCGGCCGAGTGTGGAGAGCGGCCGAGTGTGGAAAGCGGCTGAGAGTGGAGAGCGGCTGAGAGTGGAGAGCGGCTGAGAGTGGAGAACGGCTGAGTGTGCGGAGAGCGGCTGAGTGTGCGGAGAGCGGATTAGTGCGGTGAGCGGCCGGGTGTGCGGAGAGCGGCCGAGTGTACGGAGAGCGGCCGAGCGTGCGGAGAGCGGCCGAGCGTGCGGAGAGCGAACGAGGGTGTGGAGAGCGAACGAGGGTGTGGAGAACGAACGAGGGTGTGGAGAGCGAACGAGGGTGTGGGGAACGAAGGAGGGTGCGGAGAGCGAACGAGGGTGCAGAGAACGAACGAGGCTACGGAGAGCGGACGAGTGTGTGGAGAGCGGACGAGTGTGGAGAGCGAACGAACTTGTGGAGAGCGAACGAACGTGTGGAGAGTGAACGAGTGTGTGGAGAGCGAACGAGTGTATGGAACGAACGAATGTTGTGGAGCGGACGAACGCATGGAACAAATGAGTGTATGGGTGAATAGTGCATAGAGCGGATGTGAACCAAAACACATAGAACGGACCTGACCGCTCAGAATTGCGCGACGTGCATATTTTGTTTTGGAATGCAAGGAATCTTTGAAAGAGCATACTGCATATCACACCCCACGCTTACTCTCTCCTTACACCACTATTCAACTAGAACACAGAGATACTATGACACCATTCGGTATAACTGTTCTCATATCAACATCTGCCGCTCACCCCCCATCACTCTAAGTAAACATGGCTGGTCTCACACCCCCAGCCAGGCGTTTCTCCTCAGGCCTAACGCCGCCACACTCGGTCTGGATAATTCCAGCCAGACCGAACACATATCCATGATCTCTCAACCACCACACCTACCGCTAAGAAGCAGCTACCACATGAATTCCGCACCAGCTGCACACATACCGGTGCGCACACGCACCTTTGGACTCTCTCTAATCTTTCCACTGACCCGAACTTCGGTTCCCAAGGGCGTTCAACCTACCAGCGCCTTCAGACCATACCAATGGTATATAAGGCGCTATACAAATGCAAAATAACAATAACAATAACAATGTATCCTAGTTTCCTCAAAGCGTGACCAGTGGGAATCTGTGAGCGAACCACCCACATTAGGACATTGGCTCGCGTCTTTCATTCACCACCTGAACACACTTCATACACTTATCCTCGTAGAGGCTGCCATTGTTGAGGAGGAACAGTGTGAAGTGTGCCGGCGTGCATGCGTTTGATGTCGGAGCCAGGTACGCTTAGGCAGCATTAGAGAAAAGGACCCATTGTTTACACATAAGTTTGTGCGGGCCAGCAGAATAGCCGCAATTTTGTGCCGCGCTGAATACAAGCTCGACAATCTTAAAGTAGCATGCTTGGAAGGCCCCATTTAAGCACAGAACGGGTATAAGCGTTTGCTAGAGACATCTGATAATTTTTCATTGAAGAAAGAAAAGGATAAAGAACAATAATAAATCAGACATCATATAAAGATAATTTCTGTGTCTCCTTTCCCAAAAAGACACAGTTGCCTGCCATTGAGATGGAGGACTATTGGAGTGGGGAGAACTGCGAGTCATACAGTCAAGAAGAGTGTGAAGTTGAGATCATGGCCCGAAAAGACAATGGGGACATTATGACTGAGGAAGACACAGATCTTACCCTCAGCTTCAAAAGAGTACTGGGAGATTCCCTGGTTCAGGCAGTATCACAGGGGGTGAACCCCCTACAAGACAGGCTAGAGGCCCTAGAACTGCTCATGGGCAAAAGAGGCCAAGTCACACTGAAAATGGGCAAGGAAAGGGGAGAGGCTGGTCCAAGTGAGGGGCCATATGATATACACCCTCAAGACAGGGTTGAACAACAGGGAGTCAGCCGACCAGAAGAGAAAGGCCCCTTCTACTCCCCCAGGTCAAGACAAGAGGATGAGAGAGAAGCCCCAGGAGGCAACCTATGCTTTTGAGAAGCTAGCTCTGAGATGCATTTTTACAAAAAAAGGCTATGCCCAGCCTCTTAGCCGATACCCCAGGGGTGCAAAATACAGGGGATGATGCTGCAGGGCCTGACGATGACCAGTCGATAGCACACGTTGAAGCATAAGAGTCAGGTCTTACCAAAAGACCAAGAAAGCTTGAGGAGACAAAGGAGAGCTCTGATATGTTCAATACAAACGCAATTAGGCATCCTAGATCAACGGAATGGTTGCCCTCCCCTAAAGTGACTGCTCATATGGCACAGCGCTTGCAGAAGCCTTTGGATAATAAAGCGCGTTATCACATGAGGGCAGAGTGCCAGAGACCCGAGCTACCGGGTAAAGTAGCTGAGACACCGGAGCTGGATCCGAGGATGCTCAGCTTCATTTCCAAGACGTCCAAGGATACCCGCAACATGGACAGAACATGGAAAGGGTGTCAAGACAAGGTCCTGGATCCGGCAGGACACATTGCAAAAATTATGGATCTGACAGAGAGAGCAAAAGACAGGGGTGAGCCTATCGATGCTCAGACACTTGCCAATTGAGCACATAGGGCAGTCTGCATGCTGGGCAACACAAATTGAGCCCTATCGGCAGAAAGAAGAAGGTGCATGCTATTCAAAATTGTCAACAAGTTAGGGGATTTAGCATCTTATGAGGCAGGCAATTCAACACAAGGCCTGCCGTTTGGAGGGACATTTGCTAAGGAAATTAATTCATTTGACAGGACATTTACGGCTCTGTAGAAAGCGCAATCTTCAATTAGGAAGATCTTCCCTAGTTATGTTTTTGCTGGGGCCGGTCGCTACAAAGGCAGTCTCAAGGTCCCAGGGCCCAGTATTTGGAGACGAGACAGCAAGATACCTTCTTCCTTTCCCACAGAAGAGGGCCCAGAGATTGCAGAGGGAGAGGCTACTTTCAACATCAGGGCACAGGAACAGGTAAGACTCATTCATCATGTATACCCTCCAGTGGGGCGGAGGACGGGCCAGCATTTAGACAACTGTTGCAGACTATCGAGCAATTCTTGTGTTTTGCAGACGGTGGAAGGGTTCAGGCAAGAGTTCACAGGGAGCCCAGTGCAAGCACAGGTCCCGCAACCAATGCAGTCTTACCAGGCAGAAGCAAGTTTGCAACAGGCAGAACTGGAACAACTCAGATTGAAAGGCACTATAGAGAGAGGTTTCTCCTGTGAGGGGGAGTTCTACAGCAATATGTCCCTGTTCCATAGGAAGGGAAAGGTGAGGCCAGTGATCAATCTCAGTTGGCTGTTATACCGACATTTCAAGATGAAGGGGATTCATCTCCTCCGGGACATATTCCGTAAAGGGTACTGGTTAGCGAGGCTGGACCTCAAGGATGCATATTTCACCATTCCAATCATGGACGAGCATCCTCCATTCTTACATTTTCTTTGGAAGGGACAAGTGTGCAATTCAGATGCCTGCCTTTTCGGGCTGTCTTCAGCTCCATGGGCGTTTACCAAGCTGATGAGGCCAGGCACCGGGGCGAATTGAGAAAGGGGAGTGAGAATGATTGTGTATCTGGATGACATTCTTTTCCTAGCACAAGACAGAGACCAGCTGCTAGAACAGATACATTCGGCAAGCGCTTTGCTTATGTCTTTAGGATTCCTTATAAACCGAGAGAAGTCAGATCTCATTCTCAGGATGCACATGGAGTTCCTAGGGTTTGTCATATTTATTTATTTGTACATTTATAGCAGCGTACAAAATCCTGAGGCATCTAGGTGCTAGTTACATTACCGGCAAGTAAGTTACATGGTTATAAGATAATGAGAAAAATATACATATCTACAAGATAGTTGCAGGTTAGGGGGAGGCAGAGGAATACCAATGTGGTACACAGATTAGTGAAAGACTAGTGAAGTGCTATGGTAGTAGCCCTGAATAGTGTAGACATCTGCACTCTACATAGTAACGGAAGGAAGGTAGTTGAAGAAATTGCGCTTGTTACAGTGCTGTGCAAGTTTCCTTTGATCATTTCAATTAGTACAGTGCAAACGGAGGGAGGTAAACTGGAAAGGCCAAGCCAGGAGCTTTGGGGCCACTTCAGAATAGCAAGCATGTTATGGTCAAATCGTGAGTTACATTTCAACATAGCAATTGATACAGTGCAAATGGAGTGAGGTAAACTGGAAAGGCCACGCCACACCAGAGGTGCAAGGCTTTAATAGCAGGAGAATGAAAGGTCTGGCAGATGCCATGCTCCCGGGTTAGTGTCGAGCTGACATAAGCGACCAGACATGCGTAGGAGGAACCGGGAGGCAGTGGTGTCATTACATAGAGTAATCCCCAGCTTGGCATGCAGGCTCATCTGGAATAACAGCATTGTCTGTGAGTCTGCAAGGAGTTTGTGGAAAGAGTTAAGCACCAGCCATATGAGAACAAGTTCAGGTGGAAGCAGTGCAGCCAGTGCCAGACAGGGGATCCACACATCAGCGGCCTTAAAAGTCGCGCCGGCCCCCTTGAGGATGCTGCATTTCACCAGCAGCCATGCAATCAGGTTGAGGCAAAGGCAGTCTTTTTGGGCCATGCTTGTGGAGCGAGCTCGTTATCGTCACGCTGGCAGCCATTAAAGAAGAGGTCCTGGTATCAATTAAGAATAGCCCGACAGGGCTTGCCTGGTCTCTTTGACTGCCATAGTAGGGATAGTAGAGGTACACCAGTGCCGCAATGTAACTGCAGCAGGGCAAGACGGGGTACCCACACAGCAACAGCCTTAAAAGTCAGCATTGAGAGGGGGCCGGCGTTGCCAGCCGGCTCCCTAGAGGGTGCTGCATTTCACCAGCAGTCATCCAATCAGGTTTTTCTGGGCTATGCTCGTGTAGTGAGCCCGTCACCGTCATGCTAACTGCCATTATAGAAGGGGTCTTGGTATCAATTAAGAACAGCCCAACAGGGCTTACCTGGTCTGCCATAGTAGGGATAGTAGAGGCACTCCAATGCCACGACATAACTACAGCAGGGCAAGAAACCAAGAAAGCAAAGCTGAAACTTCCAGCACCCAAGCTGAGGGTGATTTAGAAGGAGTTGAGAGGGGTGCTCAAGAAGCAGGTTAAATCGCTTCGGAATCTAGCCAGAGTAGAAAGGGCTGCTAGCAGCGTCGATTCAGGTGATATTCCTGGGCCCACTGCACTACAGGGCGTGGCAGAGACTAAAGATCAAGCACCTTCAAGGGGGGTTGAGATATCACCAGCTGATTCCCCTAGATGATGAGGCCAGAGCAGAGCTGAGGTGGTGGCTCCACAAGATGGGCGTGTGGAATGGACGTGCCATCTCTGGCAATGCCCCAGATCTGATAATAGTATCCGATGCCAGCAGATCAGGCTGTGATGCAAGATGTGCTCTGTTAAAGAGCGGCGGCAGATGGTCACAGGCAGAGGCAGGCTCTTTTGCGGTCAGATTGCTTATGAAGGACAGAGCTAATTGTTGCATCCTCCTCAGGATGGATAACATATTGGTGGTTCGAAACATCAACCACGTAGAGGACATCAGATCCAGGATGTTGGTGGAACTAGCGAAAGACCTTTGGCATTATTGCCTAGACAAACAGATCTCCTTCATGGCAGAGAATTTACCTGGGACACAGAACGTAGTAGCAGACTGGAACTTGCATTACCTGCAAGACTCCAGTGACTGGAAGCTATACAGTATGCCATTTTTGAGCGGTCAGGGCCTTTGGGATCCTTTACATATGGAACTCTTTGTGTCCCACGTGAATGCGCAGTTCCCCAGGTACTTCAGCTGGAGGTTGGACCCGGGAGCACAGGCCACAGACAAGTTCCTCCAAGATTAGACTGGTGCGATACACTACGCCTTTCCCCCATTTATGATGATAGCCAGGACACTCGCAAAGATTCGCAAGGAGAAAGGGGAGGTGGTAGTGATTGCGCCAGACTGGAAGTCGCAAGCCTGGTTTCCAGTTCCGATGGAACTTTCCTCAGATTTCCCGAGGATGATTCCGTTATAGGAGAACCTGCTCATTGATCCTTCAGGGCAACCTCATCCTCTGATTCAGACACAGAGCATCTGGCTGTTGGATTGCAGAGTTTCAGTCGACTGTGGAACATACTAGGGATTTCGGAATAAGCTGCTCTCTTTATCAGAGAGTCTTGGGCCCTTTCTACCTTCAGGATATGGAGCCGCATGGCAACGCTGGGAGGGCTAGTGCGAGCAACAGTGTGTTCTTCTCGTTTGGCCTCTGTAGTACAGGTTCCTATTTTCTTGGCTTTGCTATCACAAGAGGGAAACGTTTTTTGGGCGATCGGAGTGTATAGGTCAGCCATCTCAGCCAGACAGCAGACAGCATCCCTGTAGGTGAACACCCAGCAGTAGTCAGGCTGTTAAAGGGTGTCAAGATGGTTAGGCCCAAAGTATACCACAATATACAACGTCAATAAAGTCTTGGGGTTATTCTCCTGATGGCCGGATAACGACCAGTTGTCGGGACAGCAACTGTCAGGAAAATTGGCCATGTTGTTATGCCTAGTGTAGGAGAGTTTCAGACGTCAGAGTGTTAGAGATCGATGGGAAGGTTTTCTATCCAGACGGCATGGCAGTCAGCGTCGCCAGGCTGACTAAAGGAAATACAGACGTGATTTCCTACCCATACTTTCCAGACAATGCTAAGTTGTGCGTAGCACAGTGTATTTAAGATACATGAGAGATTCTCAGTGTGACTTAGGCCGCAAGGAGTGTTGCAGCTGCTTATTGCGCGTAGGAAACCTTTTCACGCATTACCAGTAGCTACTATCTCCAGATGGGTGAGAGAGATTTTGGCATTAGCAGGAATAGACATTTCAAAATTTGGCGCGCATTCTGTCAGGGGGGCAATGGCATCCAGGGCATTCACTGTTGGAGTGTCTTTACAGGACATTCTCAGGGCGGCTGACTGGTCAAGCGATTCCACGTTTCATACTTTTTATTTCAAACCTGTGTCTACTTTGGCAATGGCTCTATGGAGGAGCTTTGAACAAGCACAAGGCTTGTCTCCGGTCTTGACATAGAATGAAGATTACCCAACCTCACAACTCAGGGAGTCTTGATTCTATTAAATACACGAAGGCAAGCATTATCCCAACCAGTAAAATATGCAAGGTAGCAGGAATCATAGTATTGGTGATGGGGAGATTGACGAGTGTGCGATAGTGTCAGTGTTTTTCCCTCCCTAACTATGTGTACTCTATCAAAGGAGATGACCAGAAGACTCTGTGAGACCGCGTTCAGTGAGGATAGAGCTTGTCATCAAGATTGTCAGCGATGGCACAGCAGGGTCGTCAGAGAGAATTAGGACAACAGAGTTTCAGTTGGCCCAACTCAGGTGTTTGTTTCCAGGTTAGCGGATCTGTTGATAGTTGGACATTCTGTTCTGTTCATCAAAAAGAAAAGGAAATGACCTAGTCAGGACATGACATGAAGGGAAAGAGAGGTCCTGATTGGTTAAGTTTGCAAAGGAAAACTAATGGTTCAGGAAAGGACTCATGGGAGATAGAGTTTTTCCTTGCACAGTTTTCCAGCATGTTTATTTTTTGTTTTTATTGGAGTTTTGCATAATAAACAAACATTTAACAACTCCACCCTTCCCTCCCACCACTCCCCACCACCCTCTTCTCCAGGTTACATCAAAATCGTTAGGTATATTTAATGTCCAACATATTAATTGCAAGGCCAAGAAGGTTTACAAACTCTCCAAAATTCTCAAGGATACCAATGTATCTTAAAGTCCCTTTGAAGGAATGAAAGAGTAAGTCCCCAGTCTTTCTTGAACTCTTTGTGGTTCCTTGTATATTATAAGTAACCCATTCCATTGCAATAACATGACAGACTCTTTGAGGCCAATCAAATCCCGTCGGTATATCTAAATGAAAAAAGGTGCAACTTTACCACCCTGATTAACATTTTTAGCAATTACATCATCCTTTTTTAAAGGTTGGCGCTAAACCTTGCACCCAACAACCTATGAGTAACCATAACAACAAGAACAGACAAACCCAAAAGGGTTGGGGTCCTACGGTGCCTCTGCCACCTCTGCCACATTTATTTGTTAAACAGGGGTTTCACTATGTCCCATTTTGCATGGGACGTTTTTTGGGGAGGGGACCAAACATTGCCTGGGTTAGCGCATTCCAGGATGCATGTCCTTGCTTACTTCTCTCAGACCGCTGTACACAGCCCTATGCCAGACTATGGTCTCCGCCATTGCCCACCTTTGCAAGTCTCCCCACCACACATCAGTGCTGGGGCCAGCCGCTGAGTTCCAGGCTATGGCTATCCTGCAGTTTGCCAATACACATATAAGGTCTTTCATTTTCGCTAGCTATGCCATGTGTTTCCTTTATTCTCTCCCTCTTCTACCTCGAGGGAACATACCTAATAGGCAGGCCTCAGGGGGCCAGCCGTGCATCTCCACACCACCCCCGGCCACTCTTTTCACAATCAGTGCCCAGAACCTCTTTTTATTGAGAAAGTCCAAAACATGTGCAATATGCCGGCTCCATCCGCATCACATCTGGGGCCGCCCGCTCTGCCTGCCCACCTGCTCTGTGATATCCTGTGCGGCGTCATGTATGTGCAGGGCATTAGATATGGTATACAGACTTTATAACAAAAATGTTATATCGAATGATATATAATGAATATTAAATAACGAAAAACATAATGAAAATGTATGTGGGTTGGGGTAAAGGGTTAAATCTTGTGGGAAACGGTTGGGATGGGATTTTAGGGGTGGGAAAGAGGAGTTTGGGGGGACCTCTGCCCATTCCATATTAGTAAGCGTTCTGCCCAAGTCTGTCTCCCAGCTCGCATGTACCCGCAGGTCCCCTCCCCAAGCCGCCCAGAAATAGCTCATATAGCCGGGATACCACATGACCCCCTGATGACATGTCATACAAGGCCTCTAGTACCTGGTCACCCTCAATTCCGGATCAGATCTCCGGCCACCTCTGCGCAATCTTCGAAAATAGGCCCATAAGCATCAAAAATATAACCCATCTGAACGCCGTATTCCTGAGCCAGTGTCGCAAAGTCCATCAGCCGGCCCTCCCGCAGTAAATCCCCCAAAGTGGCCACCCCACTCGCTTCCCAATATTTCTTGATATCCTTTTCTACGTCCGGACGTCGCCCTACTAACACTATCAGAGGAATGTGGGCAGAGTAGCAGTCCTTAACGGCTATGAGTTTCCAGGCTCTTACCACAACCTCTTTTCATGGGCTAGAAGGTGCGTTAGAACGTCAGCCTCGCTCACTTAGAGCACCTCCTTTAGGTAATGAGGTTCCACTGAAGGCTGCAGGAGCGGCATGTCCAGTGAGACCTCGTCCGCCAGCCAATCCATAACAAACTGAAATTGTCATGCTACATAATATAGTTCGAAGTTAGGTAGTTTGATCCCCCATTGGCATAGTCCCTCTGTAACATACTCAGCACAATTCTATTTTTCCTCTCTCCCCACAGGAATTCCGTAGTGGTTGCTTCCACCCGCCGAAAGAACCTCCCAGGTATGTCATATGGCATGTTCACAAAGTCGTACAGCAGGCAGGGGAGTTCCACCATCTTTAGAAGGGCTGCCCTGCCGGCCATCGAAGCAGTAATTTCCTCCAAAAATGCATAGACCTCTCAAGGCAGTCCAGTGCCACCTGTGTGTTCTGCTCACGTGTGGTGCTAAAGTCATGCCAGACATTCACCCCCAGGTACCTCAAAGAATGCGTGCTCCACCTAAGCCCCAATTCCGGTAGCTGCTCTATCCCAAGACCCTTCATGTTGCCCAGTGGGAACAGGCAGGACTTATCCCAGCTAATCCTTATTCCTGAGAGCTCTGCGAACCTGTCAAAGACATCTATAACATATGGTAGATTGATGTCAGGCTGTCTTATGTAAAGCAGCATGCCATTTGCATACAGCGAGATAACACACCTAGTCCCTTGCACTGTGATACCCGTGTCCACATATTCATACTGCAAGAAAACCGCCAACGGCTCAAGAGCCAAAATAAATAGCATAGGGGACAGCGGGCATCCCTGCTTTGTGCCATTTCTCAATTCCCAGCTCCCAGAGATGTGCCTCCCTGTCTGCACTCGTGCGATGGGTTTTGTATAAACCATTCGCACCCACCTTAAAAAACTGGGTCCAATGCCAAAGCATCTCAGCGTTTCATACAACCAATCCCACCTAACAGAGACAAACGCCTTAACCGCATTCAGGGAGGAGATTGCACAGTCCTCGCGCATATGGTAAGTACAGTCTATAATGTGATGCAGCTTTCTCAAGTTCCAGGAGGTGTTCCTACCGGGACATACCCCGTCTGGTCCGAGTGAATTAAAGTACCTATCACTCCTTTTAGTCTGTTCTCTAAGAATGCCGTGAGACTCTTACAGTCTGAGTTCGCCATGGAGAGGGGGCCTATAGGAACCGCAGTCCAGAGGGGATTTCCCAGGTTTTATGATTGGTATTATAATAGACTCCCTGAGACTCTGCGGAGGTGCTCCATTTTCATATGCTTCTAACATTTCCAGTAATCTAGGCACTAGGACCTCCAAGTATTCCTTATAAAATTCAGCAGGCAGTCCTTCCGCTCCTGGGATTTTGCCTGTTGGCAATGCCCTAATGACCACCTCCAGTTCTTCCACAGTCAGTGGGGCGCCAAGTGTTTCCATCTGCGTCGTGTCAAGGCTCGGCAGCCCAATCTATGACAGGGCCTCCCGGATGTCCGATTCGTTCCCTGTCACGTCCTGACAGTACAGGGCCTCATAGTAACTGGCAAACACTTCATTGACTTCCTCCTGCATTCTCTGCATTAATGGCAAAGAACATTTCCCTCCTCTCCTCCACACAGCATAACAGCGACACTAGCAGCCTCTCCGGCTTATCGCCCCCCATCGTGTAGCTTCTCAGTATTTCTTGTGTCATCACACTTGCCCAGGCTATCCCAGTGCGCCATGGATTTCTGCTGCAACCCAACCAAGTCCCCCGCACCTGCCCCCAACCCTGTGTGCCAACGTTCCACCTCAGCAATCTCTGCCTCAGTTTCTGAGAGGGCCTTTAACAGGTCCTTCCTAATGCCACTCATCCTACCTATCGCCTCCATCCTCATCACAATCTTGAAAGCTTCCGACTGTGTGCCCACACTGTCCGCACTGCCCATGTTAGTCTCAAATAAGCCCTCAATGCAATCAGCCATGTGTTCCTAAATGTGTCAACTAACAATGCTTCGGCCCACAGCCTCCAAACAGGGAACCGTGGCCTTTGTGGTGTCCTCCACCATGTGACAAGTAGTGGTGCATGATCCGAAAGGACCCTCGGCAGATACTCGTTCTCTTCAAACTCCAAGCAACGAGTTGGTGGTAGATCTCTCTCCTCTGCAGGGGCCTCCCTCTGGAACATCCTTCCTGCCTCCCTGAAACTTGACGAGAACCATCTCCGGTTCCGGAAACACCTCAAGACCTTCCTCTTTGCTTCTGCTTTTTCTCCCCCTCCCCCCTGCTAAACTCCTGGCTGAATCTGCACTTGCTACCTGGCCGCCCTTTGTGACCTTGGGCCCAGGCCCCGCCATTTGCACACCTGCACTGCCTCCCTGCCAACCCTCGCACTTGGGAACTGTATTCTGTATCCCTACAGTCCCCCACCAGCACTTTTGCCTGCTCTTACCCTGCACTTACCACCATCCGGCCGTTATTTAGCCTAATATTCTACTATCCCACGTACTGCACTTTCCCCTCCCCCTTGTACTGCACTTTCCACCCTCCCTTCCCCCTCGCACTTTCCCCCTTCCCCTTCCCCCTGCACTTGCGCGATCTGAATGACACCTGGCCTAGTAAGATCGTTATCTGTCTTCCCTCTGTTCCCCCTCCCTTGCCTCGTCGCGCCTCGTAACACTTGTGTATAGGCGCGTTATAAATACCTTATCATCATGATCCGAAAGGACCCTCGGCAGATACTCGTTCTCTTCAAACTCTCCCAGTGTCTCTGCTCCAGTGAATAGATAGTCCATACAGGTGTGCACATTGTGCGGGGCTGAATAGTGCGAGTAACCGCGAGTCTGCCCGTGCGCTGACCTCCATACGGTACTATGTGATTATAACAAATGAAATTACAGAGAATGAATTAATAAGAAATGTTTAATAATGAAAAAAGATCTAATGTTGTTACTCTCACCTGGACCCCACAGGGGTGTCGATCGGACACGGACAGCTGCGGTCTCCGTCAACGTGATGCGTAGTGCAGAGATGACTGTCTGGACTGGCCCGCCTAGTCTTGTCTGCTGGACCCGAAGAAGTATTTTCCTTATGTTTGTAAAAGTTGAGCTCTCCATCCTGCGTGTCTTGCAGGGGCGCGTAGATACCAGTTACTTCACTGGTTTGAAGGCGTTGGGAGAGTTCCGGTAAGCATTGACTCTGAAGTCCCAGGCGGGATTGGTAAGTATCAAGTTCAAAGAGTTCAATGTGCCCAATGTTCACTCTTGTCCCCTTCCTTCCTTAAGTTGCAACTGAGTTCGTGAGAAGAAGGTCTCGTAGCTGCTGCTGGCGTTCAGGTAAGAGTCTGTGTTACCCAACGCTGTCTGGTAACTATTGCATACGTTAACGTGTTGTTTTTCTCCCTCTTTACAGATGCGGCATATGAAGATATGGAGAATAATACCGCCGGTGGTAAATCAGGTAAGTCTATGGTGGTAAGAGGTATTTGTTGATTCCCTTGGCTCACCTTGTTATTCTTGTGCCCCTTGGTGCCGGAGTTCGGCGAAGAAATGACGGAGACAGTGCCGGATCGAAAGATGCTGTGAGAACTGGTGAGTATGGCGCCGTGCTGGAGCTGGCGAAGCGACGCGTGCAGGGCTGATGTACTTTCCAGGTCGGGAGATGAAATGGATCCGGAATCAGGTGAGGAATTTGAAATAAGTTCGTTTTCTAACCTTGTCCTTTTCTTCCTCTTTATTCTAGGAGCTCCGGATTCGAGGCGGGCGTGGCAGAAGACCGGATGCTGGCTGCAGGCACCCGGGCGTGGCAGAAGACTGGATGCTGGCTGCAGGCACGGTGAGAGTCACGCTGCTGGATGCAGAATAACACGAAGCATGTGCTGCTGTTCGGGCGTGGTTTAAATAGCCTCCAAAGTAGTCCCAGGAAAGAAGTTCCCCAGGACCACACCCGAGTAAAAAATAGTCCCTGTAGTAAAATAGTCCCATCCAGGCCTCAAGTTGGCTTGGATTTATTTGCAGCATGGTTTGCATGAGGTAAGTAATGTCTATGAGCCTGGCGCCTATGGCGCCAGGACTGATTTTTATTATGAGCCTGGTGCCTACGGCGCCAGGACTGAACCCAGACAGCCCCTAGCTGGGGCTGCTGGGTTTTTTGTAAATGTCTGGATGCCTGCTCCCGGGGCTGATGGGCTTGATCCAGATGCCCGGGGGTAGGCATCATGACAAATGTTTTATTTGGGCAATCCTCCCAACCCCCCCATTTTCCATGCTTTTAAACCACCCCAACCCCCTACCCACCCTTTTTAACCTCTTACACCACTTCCCATATATATATCCTTTTTTTTAATATGATGTTTTTTCATTGTATATGTTTTCATTGTTAATGCATTCTCTGTTTTAGATTCGTTATAATTACTGAATACCCAACCATACGTCTGCAAGTGTGAAATGTCCAAGTAACGCCAGCAAGGTCTTGGCCGGTGGGGCTGGCTTCTTGAGCTTATCGTCAGACCTGTCAATGGAGGGATTCAGAGTGCAGTTAGAATTGCACCCCCCTCCCAAATCCACAAGGCCCCTCTGTGCGGGGTCAGTCGCCGGTACAGTGAATAAAAAAAAACGGTAACATCGTGATTAGGGGCGTATGTGTTGACAATGCACACCTCCCGGTTTTAAAAAAAAACATGTATCAGCACTGTCCTCCCGTCATCATCATGCTTTGTCTCCAGGACTTTAAATGGGACAGTGGGTGCCACCCAGATAAGGACACCCCTAGCGTATGCAGAAAAAGGAGATCCAAACATCTTACCGCCCCACTTTTTAGCCAATGTGTTCTGACGCTCTGCAGTGCGGTGGGTTTCCTGCAGGTGGACTATTCAAACCCCTTGCCTGTGCAGATACGAGTGGAGCCTGAGACTTTTTGTGTAACTATGAAGGCCACTCAAATACCAAGTAGCCACTCTCACCCCACTAGCCATCCTGAATTGTCTCAGGGCGTATTAACTCCCTAAAGACCCCCACCTGCTCAAAGTCCCACCCTACCCACTTGTGAGTCATCGGCAGTGGACGACTAGCCTCAGCTATTCCTCCCTCTTGGATCAGTTATTACCTCATTCCGGGAGGGGCACTAATCCCACCCCGTCCATCCAGATGTGCGCTTCCGCAGTGTCCTCGAAAAAATACGACCTGCCTTCATGCACCACTCTGAGCCTGGCCGGGTAAATTAACATGTATTTTATGTTGGCCTGGCATAATCGTTCTTTGGTAGGACCAAACAGGGCTCTTTTCCGTTGCACCAGCAGGGTGTAGTCCAGGTATATGGCCAGTTTTGAGGATGCTCTCCTGTTAGTCCCCCATCTCTGGAGAATGCTAATATATGCTCCCTATCCTTGTAGTTCATGATTCTGGATATCAGAGCCCTTGGGGGGACTCTGGTTGGGGGCCTCATGACCAAAGATCTGTGTGCCCGCCCCACCGTGAAGTCCTGCGTCAGCGCCCCAGCTCCAACCTCCTGCAGGAGCAGGTTTTCAGCATATGAAGTAGGGTCTAGCCCCTCCTCCCCTTCTGGAAGCCCAAGGATCCTTATGTTGTTTCTCCTTGCCCATCCCTTGTTGTCCTCCGCAATGTGCTCAAGACATCTCGCTCCCTCAGTCAAGTCGGCTACGTTGGACTGAGTGCTGTTTATATTTGCCTTATTTTCAAGCACCTGTGTCTCCACCGTGCTCAATCATTCAGCGATCGAACGGACATGCTGTCTCAGAAGGCCCATGTCTACAATTACTGTGTCTTTTTTGTGCTCCAAAGGCGCCTGTAGGGCCGCAATAGCCACAAGGATTGGCCCCTTTCCCAGTCGATTCACTGAAGTGGGGGCCTGTGCCCCTGACGACGCTGGTGCAGTGGTGAAAGGGACCCCATCACTGTCTACTTGCTCTTCCCTTTACCTTGCCTTCCGGGCATGAATACCTCTGCCCTGTGCACCCAGATTCTGATGGGTCTCTATCCAGGCTTGCAATGCCCTCTGTCAAATCGTTGTGTTCGTGTCTCCGCTCCTCTGAAGCAAGGGACGCCCCAGCTCGAGTTATTGCCAATCCAAAGATATTTCACACCATTAATTGCGAGAGCCCCTTTGTTGAACAGTTCATGAGGCGCCAGTACAACATTTGAGGAACAAGGAGGTTAGGGGGGAAGGACCGCTTGATTGAAGAGAACTCTTTCTTGTGGCTTCCGCAATGAAGAGTTGCCGTGTATACAGATTACTCAACCTCAGCAGTGCTCAATTGAGTGGGAACATCCTTAGCGGTGCAAGGTTGGCTGAGACAGCCCCTGGGTGTGCACTAGGGTGCTGCAGACATGCAGGCCCCACCATCACTGGTCTAAAGGTTCTCCCTGGGGTAGCAGTCTCCAGAGCCTAGTAGGATCGGTGTCCGTCCTCCCTTTGTTCCCCTCCTAGACCCGTCGCGCCTTGAAAAACTTGTGTATAGGCGTGTTATAAATGCCATATCATATCATATCAGGCGGCCCTCACAGGGGGATTAAAGGGACCCCAGCCCTTGCCCCGCCCCCGCAAACAGGAGCACAGTCCCAGCACAGTCCCAGGGAGGCCACCTCCTCAGCTCGCGCCCCTCAGTGTGGCTCCGGAGCACCATCCCTTCACCTCGTCCTTTGTTCCTGCAGCAGATTGCAGAGCTCAGCTCGCCTTTCCTGTCTTCCCCTGCTAGGATCATGAGCCGCAACTGGGCTCATCCGACACCCCAGGGCACATCACTTTCCAAGCTACAGGCGGACATCAGGCAACGCAGCGCTCCAGCCCAGCCTCTTGCCGCAAGCAGTGGTGGACAAGCACAATCAGCTTGCCATCCGCATCACAGTGGTCACCATCTTGAATATCAGGCGCCCACCATCTCGATCGCTCTCGCCGCTTCAGGAGAGGGAGTGCGGTAGCCAATCTTCCACAGTTCAGTGCTGCAGCGTTTCTGATCTCCAGTGTCCCGAGTGCACTTCGAATGCACAGAGTTTTAGGCAGTTACTCAGCTCATCAATGTCGGATCTTGCGGGAGCTCACCAGGTCCAGGTCCTAAAGGCATGGCTGCTGACCACGGCCCCCTTACAGAATGGTTTTTGGGAGAAGAACAATGTAAAGTTACATATACAGTTAAGATTTGGAGGGCTGCTGAAGAGTGGCAATAAAGTAGTTTAAGCATAATGCTTGCTGCTGTGTCTTTAATAGAATAAAGATTTCCTGAGCTGTAAGCCTGGGTAATCTTCATTGTTTTACATTACAAATAGTGAGGTAACACTGCTTATTTTATGCATTGCAAATATATTGAAGACTCAAAAGGTCCTTCTTTGCTTTCTCCTCCGATTATGACCCACCTCCACCCGAGCTATCCAGAGTGTTGTCTAGTGTTGCATTCCAGTCACCCCAGTACAACTTTGTGGCCTCCTTTGTCCGTCAACACCACATTAAACCAAAAAAGAGATCTTGAGCTATGTTTGGGGCACAAACTTGAATCACCATCAATGTTTTATTTTCTACAATTACATTTGCTGTAGTGTATCGTCTCTGTACATCTTGTATCACATTGGTAATAGACAATTGCAAGTCTCCCCAGAAAAAAATGCATACCCCTCTATAGCTACCCTCAAAACAACTGAAAACAGAGGTGTTGCTAGGTCTGTAAAAGATCTGGGGCTACACTAGTGTCGGGACTGTCAGGACTCAGGGTGGTTAGCGCAGCCCCTGAGCTTCTGCCCAGGGCTTTGTAGGCGTGGACCTTTAGCTCCACCCCTTAACCCAAATTATGCCCACCTCTAAAATTAGTAAGTGCGCCTTTTGTCCGGTAGAGGGGCTTAGATGACATCTAAGAGTCAAACTAATCCTGGTCTCTCTGAACCACACAAAGAGCATATGTTATATACAATTTACAACAGTTAATACACTCCCCCAGATAGCATTACAAAACCATCCCCCCAAACATGATTGGTTGCCCTGTACAGAGAAATCTAAAACCCACAAAGTTCATTTTCAACACACCCCCTCCCAAACGCCTCTACATATTTGGTGGCAGCCTTGCCTCTTAGTTACAAAATAACAAAATTCCTATTGATGACGCACACAGGCCTACCCCAAAAATACCTAAGCACATGAAGACGAGAGAAAGACACGTAGATTCCCTTTCAACTACTTGTGTTTGCTAACCGTGTTGGCCAGACCTGTCCGGTGTCTGATTTTTATGATTCTTATGTGGCTGACCTTTTCCTATTCACATGGATTCCTCCTACTCACTCTCTGGCAACACAATCATTCTCCTAAAATGTATTACTACTGGTCTCTGCAAGTGCCCCATGAGAGCAACCTGCTTCAAACAACCCCATGATTTCACAAGATGCCTATCTCGTACAACAATGAGCTCTCCAGTTCACCAGAGATCCCATCTCCCCTTGCCCTCCAGCACTTGAGCCATTTGCAAACTGACTGCAACCACCCCGTTGAGCAGCTTAGGAAACCTGTTCCCGTACTGCTGACTGTCCTTTCAAACCTTTGTCATGATGGCAAAATCACCCTTCTGATTAATCCAAAATGCAGAGACCCATGATACACAGAGCAATCCCACCTCATATATTTCATATCTTTTACTACATTCGAAAAAACACTTCCCATATAAAGGTGCACCATTATGTGTGCATTTTATACGTATTATGATCTTCCTCTCATGTCCGCCATTCATACAGTTAAACTCGGCGTGCCCACATTGATCGCTTTACCTGAGGGTGGAGGGGCCCTCAGTGTGACAATGTTTAATCGTTATGTTTGGAATGGATTGTGACCTCCCACATATTCCTCATCATATGATAATATGTCACTCCAGCTTTGCTGCTTTGGAATTTTTTTCCGACAGAGGGCGGTGTATGCAGTGTCGTCGAGTCGATATCCCTTGACGGCCTCTGTCGACATCATCATCAGCATAAATAGCGCATGCAGCGCCCATTGGCTTCAGTGCGTTTTTCCGAGCTAACACTTCGAGTGAATTACGGCGCGCTTCGGTCCTGTCAGACCATGACCGAGAAGGCTCTCAGGGAGCATAGAGGTAAACTGGCAGTGGGGAGGTTAGCATCGAAGTCACCTTCGAAGAGGGTGAAAAAGAACGGTGAGTCGAGAGCCGGCATCACATCAAGAAAGTTCTCGATCCGATGAGAAGTTGGCGAGAGTGTCGATGAGTTGAGAACCAAGTCCAGCTATGGTTTTGGCGAAAAAGCACAAAGCGTTGAAGGTTTTAACGTTGTCAAGGGGGCGTGGTTAGATGACCACGTAGAAGGACGTGTATCACGGAGCTCCTGCTGTTCCGACGGAGATCCAAAGCCTGAACAATGGTACTGAACAAGAAATGAACAGCTAAAATGGAAGCCATGGCAGTATGAATATGCCATGCACACATGGCTGAAAAGGCACAGAAGGAACCTTGCATGCTAAAGAGAACGCATAGGAAGAAATTTGGCAGAGGCTGCGGGCGAGTGCACCAAAATGGCGTCAGGCCAAGAACAAAGGTAGGGGGAGCTCACGCAGCGAGTGTGAACCGCAACGGAGCCCGGACCTCAAGAAGAGCTGTACCGGAGCTCATGAGGAGAGGTTAGAAGGCAGTAGCGGCTACAGTGTGGCAAGAGGAACCAACTAGCAAAAGCTAAGTGCAACTCGAGGAAGTGAAAGAGACATTGTGACATGGAACACAGGCGGACATGGCTGAGAGCGGCAGAGGAGCACACACAGGGCACAGGGGATGCTTAAGTTGCTGTGCGGAGAGGAGGACCCCCCCGGGCTGAGACACATGCACTAGCGGAGTCTCGAGAAGCGGACACGAGTCGGAAGAGCAAGCATGGACAAGCGGAATGCTGAGGTGGAGACCCCAGCACAGAGGTATGCACAACAGGATGAGGAAGCTGCGAAAAGCAGCAATATAAGAGCCCTCCATGACAGCGGTGACGAGAGGCTTGAGAAAAGAAGCAGACAATCTATATGGTGCACCTCATACATACTAGGGTGAGTGGGCTGTGTGGAAGCCCCAAGGCCAGCTGATATTGTGACTGCGAAACTCATTGGAATAGCATTTGCCGCTGCAACAGCACACCCAGAGGACATAAGAGATACTGTAGCAGCACAAATAAGGTTGCTACAGAACAAAGGCAAGCGGGAAGCGGATGGCTCCTTGCCGCGAGGAGATAAACGCAAGAAAGCATTAGCACTCCACCACCCAGGATACATTGTTGCCCGGAACGGGGCAAGCTGAAGTGGAAGACGGAAGAGGCTTCCACTGAACTACAGCATGATGGAAGAAACAGGCAACTAACTTCCACACGCCCGGTAGGCACAAGAGATGCATGACATAGGAGACGAAAGGCACACACCCAGAGACTATTCCCAAAGGAGGAAAGAGGCTCAAGAGGAGAGCGAGACGGTAGCATCAACAGGACCTCAATGGATGTAATCTTGACAATCCTTGCTCACACAGGCACCCGAACCGGAGTGGGTTTCAGAATACAACTGCAACGGTGGAACCAGTGAGGCAAGAATACGGCGAACCAGCAACCTAACGTGGGTAAGACATCCGGGCCCAAAAAGCAGTAAAAAGCGTAACACTGGGGGCGTATCCAAGGAGCCATGTAGGCAGAAGTGTCTTCCCTGAGGCTCCTGCAGATCCAGGCACAATCCTGTGCAAAACAGCGTGTGAAGCGCTGCAAGAGAACTGTAATTGAAGGATACAAATGCTGCATCAGGATACTGGGAGACATTAAAGAACCCGGTGCGGAACAGCCCAATAAAAAATTGGCGACGGCCATTGGCCGGGTAGTCGCAAACACATTGCGAACTGTGGGACCCCACTTCAATATAGGCTGGCTCCCTGAGGCGATAGGGGGCAAATACCCTGCCTGTAGAGGGATGAATACTAGAACTACACCCCTAACAAACTGTTGCTAAGGTGTCCCCGGACACACCCTGATTTGGAACTGGACGGTGGTGGACACGCTACTGGAGAAGCGTGAACAAGCTGGGCGGTACACCAAAGAATACAACCCAAGGGCTCTGAAGGACAAGCCGAGGTCAAAGGCATTCCTCGCTGGAAGCTCTGATATGGCGTCCAAATTGCCCAAAGCCAAAGGAAAGCAACCCACCATCGAGGAGTATGCTAAACCACCACAAGTCACGGAAGGAGCCAGTGGGAAGGAATAAAGCTCAAACCAACACGACGGACGTCCACGTGCTGCAACAACAGGAGCGGAACCTTGAAAATAGAGCTGAAGAAGCAGAAGGGTGGGCTCGCAGAAATAACGTGCGCATTGTGGGGCTTCCGGAAGGGGAAGAGGGATCGGACCCGACGAACTACATCGAGAACATGTTGCTGCAGGAGATAACGGGCGGAACACTAAGCCAAGGGTTCGCAGTAGAAAGAGCGCACAGAGCCCTGATAAGAAAACCGCCACCAGGCGCCCCACCTCGACCGATTATTGCAAAGATCCTGAACTATAAAGACAGAGAGAAAGTCCTGGAACACTTCCGAAAGGGAGGAACAATAAGCATCAGCATCAGCAACTGTCACAGTATATCCGGACTATACACTCATGGTACAGAGGCAATGCCTGAATTATGTGGCTGTGAAGAGGAGAATGCGAGAGGCAGGATATGGATACATGCTGCTATACCCGGCAAAAATGAAGGTGCTCCTAAAGAACAAAGCCTTATTCTTTGACTCACCAGAGGAAGTAACGACATGGCTGGATTCGAGGAATTGCCCAACGGGAGCGGCAGATTAGAAAGGGAGTTAAACAGAGATGTGAACTGGAGCCTTGAAGACGTTGCACGGAGACATTAGACGGACACACAGAGTGACAAGTACGTCACACATATCGACATTGGGACTAGATTATAGCAGATCGCACGTGGGATTGATGGTTCAGAGTATGGGGCCTGCACTACAATAAGCTGTCAGCGCAAAGCAGTAGGTAATACCAGGAGACGCACTACCAACCCCCTAGAGGTAGTTTAGTTGGGATACTCTAGAGTGGTATACCCCTGCAGAGTACAGAGTATCGGTTATACCGAGAGAAGAGCTAGATGAAGGGTAGCCTGAGATCCAGGGATGGAGCTGGGCAACCATTTGGGGAAGTTGAAAGGGGGTTGGGGGAGGGCAACAGTTGGGTCACAGTTGGGTATGGGAAGGGAGGAGGTTGGGAAGGGAGTTGGAGGGTGTGCAGTGATTTTAGTTAGGGAACAAGCTTATGTCTACGTGCCGCGGGGCAAGACGCAGGAGATAAAGGGGGAAAGAGGCGGGACTGGGTATGGATGAATGATGGGAGACCTTAAGATAGTCACCTGGAATGTCAGGGGGCTCAACAGTTACCTGAAGTGAGATAAGATCATGATGTATCTAAGGAGGCAGAAAATAGATATCGCTTTACTACAAGAGACCCACCTAACAAAGGAAAAAAAAGAGGTGATAAGGAAGAAATGGAAGGGTTCCACTGTGGGGCAAGGTATTCAGCATATGCCAGAGGGGTACTCACCTGGGTAGCACTGCATGTCCCCTTTCAGTTATTACAATCTGCGGGAGAGCCGGATGGTAGGATGGTAGCGTTACGGGGACTGATGGAAAACAGGGAAGTGTGTATTATTAACACATATGCCCCAATCCAAGATACTGTGGCCTACTTTAAGACCTTGGCCCTCATTACAACACCGGCGCTAAACCATGGCACTATTAGCACCATGGCTGGTGCCAGTGTTGTAACGAGTCCGCCATGGTGAAATGGGGGAATACCGCCCCATTCCAAGGTTGGCGGGGCTGTATTTCCCCATTTCACCATGGCCCTTCCCCATTCCCATTTTTGCCCCATAGGCCTCAATGGGAATGGGAAAGGCGGCAATTACGGTATCGCAAATTGCGGTACCGTAATTGCCTGCGAGGTCCCGTTGCGGGTCCCTACTTTAGGTCGGGTCCCGCAAAGGGACCTCGTAGTAAGGTGCTAAGTGGTTAACGGCGCCGCAGCCTTTTACGGCACTGTTAACCACTTAGCGCCTGGGTCGTAATGAGGCCCCTTATATAGTAAAATAAGCCTGTACCTGGGGGGGTGCAGTCATATGGAGAGGCGACTTTAACTACACGCTGAATCCCAGGGTTGACAGATCAGACGGGAAATTAGACAAACCCACTCCTGCAGCCACAATTTGAAAGACCCTGTCAAGAGACCTTAAGCTGGAAGACATGTGGAGGCTACATCACCCATATGATAGATATTACTTTCATTATTCGGCCCCACATAACTTGTACACACGGTTAGATTATATGTTCGCCACCCCGGAGGTGACAGGAGAGATAGTGCGGACTGAATATAAAGCGAGAGTCCTTTCAGACCACTCACCACTGATCTTAACATGGCAGTATCCGGCCCCTAGACCAGGATTCCAATGTGGCGGCTGAGAGCCGAAGCATTGAAAGACACAGTGTTCCGAGGAGGGAAATTGTAGAATAGTTCTAAAACAATACTGGAAGCGTAAAATCGGCTGGCACCCTATGGGAAGCATTTAAAGTGGTGGTGGGGGGATCAGCGATAGCAAAATCCAAAGGGCTGCAGGGAGGCATATTGCAAGAACTACAGAAGGCAGAGGAGAAACTAGAGGCAGTCATGCGCAGAGGGGATGACTCCCTGGGAGAGGCCGACACTATAAGCCAATTACGGCAAGAATGCGAAGTGCATAGGGAGAGGCTATGTAACTTAAATTACAAGAAATACATAGAGAGGCAGCACGCTGGCGGGGACAAGCCGGGTAGGTTGTTAGCATGGCTGTACAAAAGTGAGACACAAAGACCAACGATTAGAGCAATGCAGGGGGGAGAAGGACAGATACTTGATACCCAGGAGGGAGTGAACGAAGGGTTCCTCGAGTTCTACAGACAATTGTATGGGGACATAGCTGGGGGTGAACAGGGGGAAATAGTGGAAACACTAGAGGACATTGGCCTACCCAAATTGAGTGATTGAGGAGTTACCCACTTGCAAGGCCCGGGGGCGGACAGACTCCCTAGCAAGTTCTATAAAACATATAAGGCGGAAGTGCTTCCTCCGCTACTGGCTATGCTAAATGAAGCGTTTGAAATAGGAATATTGCCAGAATCCCTAAGAGAGGCAATAATCATTCCGATTCTTAAACCCAATAAACCGAGCACGGACCGCGGATCGTATAGACCGCTATCCATGCTGAACCAGGACATCAAGATACTCACGGCTGTGTTGGCAGGGAGATTGCGACAGGTCATAAGCATACTTATACATCCTGATCAGACCGGATACGTCCCGCACAGAAACATATCCGACAAACCCAGGAAGTCGCAATTGTTTCATTGGATGCAGTGAAGGCCTTCGATTCTGTTAAATGGCCGTGGCTGATAGCAGCCTTACAGGAATATTGAATAGGGCCCGAGTATCTGAAGTGGGTGAAACTATTATACAGCTCACCACTAGCCAGGGTAAAGACGGGAGCGGTTATTTCAGAAAGATGGCAACTTAGCAGAGGTACTAGACAGGGGTGCCCCTGCTCTCCGATGCTGTATATTCTCGCACTGGAACCCCTAGCGACATACCTAAGACAATAGTACGGGGAGGTGGGGATCTTTAGGAAAGGAGGGTCACACCTAATATCATTGTATGTGGATGATATGTTGCTATACTTGAGATGCCCGGAGGAAAACCTGCAATACATCCTAGAAGTAATGGAGCGATCTGCGTCGCTCTCTGGCATTGCATTCAACCCTAGAAAGTCATGCATATTCCCCCTAGGGAGATATAAAGGGATTCCGCGGGAGCACCTACCCATTCTACAAGTACCCTGGGAGACCAAAACCTTTAGATACCTGGGGATAGATATCTATCACGCGGTGGAGGACAAACACAAACACAACACAGAGAAGGCAGTAGCGAACATTGAGAATAGCATGAGATTCTGGGCTAAGCTCCCTTTGGCCATGGTAGGGGGAGCGGCTTTGTTGAAAATGGTTGTACTACAGAGGCAGATACACTTTTTGGGGAATATAACGCACATGATATCTAAGCGATTCTCCATTAAACTCCAGAGTATATGTAGAGGCTTCATCTGGCACAACACCAGGAGCAGAATAGCCCTGTGGACACTACAGAATACGTATGACAAAGGAGGCATACAACTCCCCAATTTTGAGATCTATTATTGGGACTGTAGAGGTCAGAATATACTCCGTTTTTCTTGAAAGAATGTATATGGCTGCCTAAATCAGAGCTAAAGGGATGTCCGAGAATGCTGTAATTGGGATGGCAAATGTGGGGGAAGGCTTGCCAGGCCATGGAGAACCCGACTCCATGCTCCTCGCAAGTACAGCTAGTAGCACTGACCAAAGTGGATGTGCACTTGAGGAAGACGATACGCAGGCATTGGGAACCAGTGGGTATTACAAAAATGGGAGACATATGGCAAGATGGGAAGATATTAGAATTTAACGCACTGGTGGAGGAAACAGGTCTACATCTAGGGCAATATATTACATATACCAGACTGGTGCAACGTGCGAAAGAAACATGGTCTGAAATAGTGCTGGAAGACCAACCCGATATGGCCATAGAAACAATCTATGACATCGCAGAGGGAGGGCATGAGGTTTCCCGAATCTACGAACTGTTGATGACCAGGGTGGGGAAGGAAGTGACCCAGCTAAGACGAGATTGGGAGGAGGAAGTGGGACAAAGCATGAATAATGGGCTGTGGGAGAGAGCACAGAGGTACCACAAAAGAGTGTCCAGGAATGCAAGGCTGCAACAAATCCAGCTATACGTGACTCACAGAGCGTACATGACCCCCCAGAGGGTGGCCTGATTTAAGAGTACAGAAATACAAATATGTCCCAAGTGTGGAGAAGCGAATGCTGGGATGACACATATGTTCTGGTCATGCCCAGAAATTGGTAAATTTTGGAAAGAAGTAGCCCACCGCCTGACAGAAAAGGGGATTACGTTAGAAGTGGAATCAGTATGGGCATGTATGAGGGGGGGTTCCCTACACCACGCAAGTTAAAGCATGTGAGTAAACTTAAAGACCTGGCTTACATACTTGCCAAACGCAGAATTGCAATGCGCTGGAAAGCATGTAACAGACCAAGGGTAGAGGTTTGGTGGAATGATCTTCAGAAATTGGCTGAAACGGAAACGGCAGTATGGAACAAAGCAGCCAACGGAGGGGGGAGGAAGAAGCAGATACATTGACGGCCTGGAGGCACTAAGTGGCCTCATTGTCTGGGTCCACCCAGGTATGCCCAACTTCAGCCGCCTCTAATCCACTCCGAGGCCTTCGCCCACAAGACCCCAGTGGTAGGCAGAATTTCTCAGTATCTGAACAAATGGCGGGGCATTACTTTAGATGCATGGGCACTGGAAACGGTGGCCCAAGGTTACTACCTTGCTTTTCCAAAAAAGGCCTCCGGATCATCCACAGGGATACAACTCTGTCAAAATTCCAGATCCGCTCCTTGTGCAGGAAATTTTAACCATGCTAGAGAAAGGTGCAATGGAACATGTACCTGTAAAATAAAGGAACAAGGGTTGGTAGTTCCCTTATTTTCCGATTTCCAAAAAGGATGGAGGATTGAGATTCATCTTGAGAAACTTGAACAAGTTCTTCAGGAAGGACAAGTTCAAGATGGTTTCCCTTTCTCAGATCCTTCAGGCTCTCCAACTCCAAGACTGGTTGGTATCATTGGACCTTCAGGATGCTTACTTTCATGTGCCAATCCATCTCAAACACAGAAAGTACCTGAGGTTCACGGTTGGTGGTTCTCATTATCAGTTTCGAGTTCTACCTTTCGGGCTGACATCCGCTCTGAGGGTTTTCACCAAGTTGATGGCGGTGGTGGCAGTGAGTCTCAGGACAGGGGGATTCACATCTACCCCTACCTGGACGATTGGCTGATCAGGGCTCGTTCACCCGAGCAAGCCCACGAACATCTCAGTATCACCCGCCACTCGCTCCACAGACTGGGCTTCTCTCTCAATTACAATAAGTCCCATTTGATACCACCCCAAGGTCTCCAATTTATTTGAGCAGTCCTGGATACTTCCTCAGGGCAAGCCTTGCCACCCGAGGTGAGAGCTCAACACATTCTGCAGATGGTAACAAAATTCCAGAATGCTCAGCATCTTCTGGCCTTCGTTTTTCTGAGGTTGCTCGGTCTCATGGCATCCTGCATTTTCCTGGTGCCACTGGCCCGCTTGAGAATGAGATCCCTTCAATGGGCTCTCAGGACACAATGGTCCCAATTCTCAGGCAAGATGTCGGACCAACTGCAAGTTCCGAGCAGATTTGCTCAGGACCTTCTGTGTTTGGCTTGCAAAGACAACATCCTCAAGGGAAAATCTTTTTGGCATCCACGGCCGGAGATAATGGTAGTGACAGACGCCTCACTCACGGGGTGGGGAGCCCACACCAATGATCTGACAGTCAGCGGTCGTTGGTCTCCATCGGAGTCCAAATTACACATCAACCTTTTGGAGCTGAGGGCGATCAGACTAGCACTGAAAGCCTTCCTGCCCTCTACGGGGGAAGGAATGTCCTGATAATGACGGACAACACAGTGGCCATGTACTACCTCAACAAGAGAGGAGGTGTAGGGTCACTACCACTGTGCAGAGAGGCGATGCAGCTCTGGTTCTGGGCAATACAAGAAGGAATCTCTCTGTTGGCAGTTCCCCTAGCCGGAGAGCAGAACACAGTAGCGGACACTCTGAGCAGGCGGAGCACAGTATCCCACGAGTGGGAACTAGTTCAGGAAGTCCTTCAAGAGATCCTCCATCCTTTGGGGATCCCCTCAAGTGGATCTGTTTGCGACAGGTGTGAACCGGAAGTGCGATCAGTATTGCTCCAGTGAATTTCCCCAGAGAGGAGCTCTAGGAGATGCGTTTGTGGTGGACTGGGATTTTCCACTCCTGTATGCGTTTCCTCCATTCCCTGTCATTCCTCACGTGATCAGGAGGTTGAGAAAGTTGAATATGAAGCTCAAGTTGGGGGGAGGGTAACGGGTAAGCAGCGGTTATGGTTTGAAATGACACGAGATACCTGAAAATGCATAATATATATACCGCTAAGTTTGTTTTTATATGTTGATTGGATGTTGTAAAAGTTAATAAAAATTGTTTAAAAAAAAAAAAGGTTTCAACGTCTTTGCCGACTCTGTCGGAGTCGGATCTGTCGCCACTGAAGTCGAAGACGACCCTGGATAAACCGGTGCCATTTTCGAAGCCGCCTTCGACGTCTTAAACGACTACTTCAACATTGTCAAGGCAAGTGACAGTACATGACAAGATTTATTTATTTAAGTCTATAGGCCTCATTCGGAGTATGGAGGTAGCCATGCCACTTTTTGAGGCATGGCTACCCCTATACCGGGTACCGGGTCCGGGTTCCTTGAATGGGGAAATACCGGGCCATTCTGACCTTGGAGGCCCTGGTATTTCCCTATTCAAGGAACCAAGACCCGGTACATCCCCATTCCCATTCCCATTGAGCCCAGATAGGGCTCAATGGGAATGGGGAGGATGCTAAAATGGGCCCGTTAATGATGGGCCCATTGTTAGCATCCAGGTCTGCTGATTTTACCAGGCGTCCTTAGCGGGTCCCGTGAGCAGACCTCGTAATGAGGCGGTAGGGAGTTAACGGCGCCGGCAGCTCTACCGGCGCCGTTAACCCCCTACTGCCTGGGTCGTAATGAGGCCCTATGTCTGCAATATATGAGGAAGACCAACCCTCTGATGATGAGGGTTCACCACCTTTTGGTCTTCAGTTTGACACCCCCAATGTGCCAGAATAACTTATTTCTGACGAATCCAGACTGAGGTTTGTATGATAATCTCCAGTCAGCTAGTGGCTTGGATACTTCACCAGAATTAGAGTTTGGCAAGCCTGACCCCTCTGAGCATGATGACCTATCCTACAGAAAACTAATGGGAAAGGTCATTGAGTTTATGGGATGGACTAGGCCTACTCCATCATTCAAACAGGATGATATGACTGACATCTTGGACCAGGGCCCTCAGAAAAAACCCATTTTACCATTTCACATGGGTCTACAGAATACAGCCTCTGCTAATAGGGAGATCCCGGAAACTGCGGCTGCAGTTAATAAAAACTTTGTAAGGAAAAACAGACCTTCCAGCAGTGACCTGGAATATCTCTCAAGCATCCCGCTCCTGAAAGCTTGCTGGTTCAGGCAGCTACATCAACCAGACAGTCAGCTTATCCTTCCATCCCCCTGAAAGGGATGACAAGAGGGTAGATGCCTATGCACGTAAAGCTTTCACTGCAGGTAGTATGGCTCTGAAATCCACTAATGTGGCTTGCACATTATCTCGATTTACGTTTACCCTGTGGGACTGTGTTCCTATGGGTTCCGGGATGTGATCCTATGGTGGCTGAACACATCCCGGAAGGCGAAGAAAGAGACGGCTTCCTGCCGATCATTAAGGATGGTAAGGAGGCAATGAGTTAATGTCTCCAGTCAGGTTTGTATACTGCAGACAGCATAAGCAGATCCATGGTTTCTAGCACGGTATTATGCAGATTTGTGTGGTTGAGGAAGTCGGGGTTTGCACCAGACGTGCAAGCAAGACTACTCAACATGCCCTTTGACTGGTTGAGGTTGTTTGGCAGCAAGGCGGATGAGAGTTTGGAGAAGCTGCAGACCTAGAAGGTGGCGGCTAAATCCCTTAGCGCCGCCATTAGAAAACCTCAACACCCCTATTTGGGCTCATCTTCCTGGAGGACTAAGTCCTTTCGTTTCTACTCCACAATTGGAAGAGGAAGAGGACAAGCTGGACAGAGGGGCCAGAGAAGATTCCCTCGTGGTGGACGAGGAAGGGGTGCTAAATCAGCCCCAGGAGCGGCAACCTTACCCTCAGTCGCTCCTTCAGCCGCCTCTAATCCACTCCGAGGCCTTCGCCCACAAGACCCCAGTGGTAGGCAGAATTTCTCAGTATCTGAACAAATGGCGGGGCATTACTTTAGATGCATGGGCACTGGAAACGGTGGCCCAAGGTTACTGCCTTGCTTTTCCAAAAAAGGCCTCCGGATCATCCACGGGGATACAACTCTGTCAAAATTCCAGATCCGCTCCTTGTGCAGGAAATTTTAACCATGCTAGAGAAAGGTGCAATGGAACATGTACCTGTAAAATAAAGGAACAAGGGTTGGTAGTTCCCTTATTTTCCGATTTCCAAAAAGGATGGAGGATTGAGACCCATCTTGAGAAACTTGAACAAGTTCTTCAGGAAGGACAAGTTCAAGATGGTTTCCCTTTCTCAGATCCTTTAGGCTCTCCAACTCCAGGACTGGTTGGTATCATTGGACCTTCAGGATGCTTACTTTCATGTGCCAATCCATCTCAAACACAGAAAGTACCTGAGGTTCACGGTTGGTGGTTCTCATTATCAGTTTCGAGTTCTACCTTTCGGGCTGACATCCGCTCTGAGGGTTTTCACCAAGTTGATGGCGGTGGTGGCAGTGAGTCTCAGGACAGGGGGATTCACATCTACCCCTACCTGGACGATTGGCTGATCAGGGCTCGTTCACCCGAGCAAGCCCAGGAACATCTCAGTATCACCCGCCACTCGCTCCACAGACTGGGCTTCTCTCTCAATTACAATAAGTCCCATTTGATACCACCCCAAGGTCTCCAATTTATTTGAGCAGTCCTGGATACTTCCTCAGGGCAAGCCTTGCCACCCGAGGTGAGAGCTCAACACATTCTGCAGATGGTAACAAAATTCCAGAATGGTCAGCATCTTCTTGCCTTCGTTTTTCTGAGGTTGCTCGGTCTCATGGCATCCTGCATTTTCCTGGTGCCAGAGGCCCGCTTGAGAATGAGATCCCTTCAATGGGCTCTCAGGACACAATGGTCCCAATTCTCAGGCAAGATGTCGGACCAACTGCAAGTTCCGAGCAGATTTGCTCAGGACCTTCTGTGTTTGGCTTGCAAAGACAACATCCTCAAGGGAAAATCTTTTTGGCATCCACGGCCGGAGATAATGGTAGTGACAGACGCCTCACTCACGGGGTGGGGAGCCCACACCAATGATCTGACAGTCAGCGGTCGTTGGTCTCCATCGGAGTCCAAATTACACATCAACCTTTTGGTGCTGAGGGCGATCAGACTAGCACTGAAAGCCTTCCTGCCCTCTCTACGGGGGAAGGAATGTCCTGATAATGTTGGACAACACAGTGGCCATGTACTACCTCAACAAGAGAGGAGGTGTAAGGTCACTACCACTGTGCAGAGAGGCGATGCAGCTCTGGTTCTGGGCAATACAAGAAGGAATCTCTCTGTTGGCAGTTCCCCTAGCCGGAGAGCAGAACACAGTAGCGGACACTCTGAGCAGGCGGAGCACAGTATCCCACGAGTGGGAACAAGTTCAGGAAGTCCTTCAAGAGATCCTCCATCCTTTGGGGATCCCCTCAAGCGGATCTGTTTGCGACAGGTGTGAACCGGAAGTGCGATCAGTATTGCTCCAGTGAATTTCCCCAGAGAGGAGCTCTAGGAGATGCGTTTGTGGTGGACTGGGATTTTCCACTCCTGTATGCGTTTCCTCCATTCCCTGTCATTCCTCACGTGATCAGGAGGTTGAGAAAGTTCAGGAAATCCATGATCCTAATTGCTCCGGATTGGGCCAGGAGGACGTGGTCCGGGACCTTCTGGACTTGTCCATCTGCCCTCCAATACGTCTTCCAATAAGAGAGGATCTTCTCTCACAAGAGGAAGGTCGGGTTCTCCATCCAGAGGTCAAGACACTCAGCCTTCACGCATGGTTTCTGAAAGGCTGGCATACAAAGATTAGGACCTCCCATCCGGATGAGGTAATGGAGATTTTGCTTTTGGCCAGAAGGCCAGCAACTAAATCTTTGTACAGTTGCTGTTGGAACAAGTTCAGCAACTGGTGCAAGGATAAGAATGCAGATCCATTTCTATGTGACACACCTATGGTGCACTTTTTCCTGCTACATTTAGCCAATCTGGGGCTCCAGATTTGAACGATTAAGGGCTACCTTGTAGCGCTTTCCATTTCCAAGCGCTCGGAGGAGGAGGATTCATATTTTAAGATCCCTTTGGTCATCCAATTCTTGAAGGGCCTTACTAATGTATACCCTCCAGTACCATTCAATGTACCTGTTTGGGACCTCAATTTGGTGTTAAAGTTTTTAACATGTATTCCCTTTGAGCCCCTACACTCATATCCTTTAAGACTCTTGACATTAAAGACAGTTTTGCTCATTGCAATAACATCAGCACGCAAGGGTAAGCGAGGTGCAGGCTCTGTCTTGCAAGCCTACTCATACCATATTCTATAAAGACAAACTCACTCTCAGGGTACCAACATTCTACCCACCTCCTCATCCAGGAAAGGAGGAGGAGAGGTTACATAGACTGGACCCAAAAAGATTTCTCAGTTTTTATATATATAGGATGGCTAAATTTCGCCAGGTTGATCAACTTTTTTTGGGATATACGGGCCCCAAATTAGGCCTTGCAGTCACCAAACAGACAATATCCAGATGGATTATCCTGGCTATTAGCGAATGCTACAGACTAGCGGGAAAGGACCCGCCAGAAGGCCTAAGGGCTCATTTCACAAGCGGCATGCCACTTCTGCGGCTCTTCAAAGGGATGTCCCAATAAATAATATTTGTTCAGTGACCACTTGGTCGTCTATCCATACTTTTGTAAAACAATACTGTCTGGATTCTTCCTCCAGTCAGGGAGGACTTTTTGCAAAAGCTGCCCTCCATTCGGTCCATGATTAGGTCTAATTTAATTGGAATTCCAACCTCCAAATTATTACTTCTTTGGGAGTCTATCATAATATGAGGAATAGGTGGGAGTACACAATTGATTCGAAGAACAAATTACTTACCCCTGGTAACGTTCTTTCGATTGTGTATTGCTCCCACGTATTCCTCATCGCCCCTCCCAGTCTACCCCGCCCAAGAATTTATGTGTTATTACACTCTACGCTTTCTGTGAGCCTACGGTCTTGGGTACGCCTGGTAATTCCTCTTCAGAGGGGAAAAGAAAAACAACTGAAGCCAAGGGCTGCTGCATGTGCTATTTATGCCGATGATGACGTTGACTGTCGATGGAGGCCCTCGAGGGACATCAACTCGATGACTGCGCCCTCTGTGGAAAAAAAAATTCTGAACCAGCAAAGCTGGAGAGATATATTATCAAAATCGAGGAATACGTGGGAGGAACATCCAATCGAAAAAACGTTACCAGGGTTAAGTAACTTGTTCTTGGAAGGGATTGTGTCCTCCGACGTATTCCTTATCTTTGATAGATCATCTCCCAGCTTGCTGGCCTGCTGGCCTCAGAATTTTTTTTTCAGTAGAGGGCGCTGCGCGTCGACGTCCCTCGAGCCGATGTCCCTCAACGGCCTCTGTAACGGCGCCGACGTCATCATGCGTATAAATAGACTCGCGCAGCGTCCGTTGCTCAGTTCCGTTTTTCTGCGCTTCGTGGGGCCTCGGAATATCGTTGCTCAGTTCTTCAGTCAAATATATTATTATTCCTCGTGAATACCGACTCGTACTCAATGGCTTCCTCACCCGAACCGACGACCCCACGGTCCGGCTTCAAAAAATGTCGAGACTGTGGAAAGAAAATGTCGTTGACGGATCCTCACAGGATCTTTTTATGGTGCCTGGGAATCGAGCACCATTGTTCGGAGTGCGAGGACTGCATGTCCATGACGGCGAAAGCCTTGAAGGAGCGTAAGGGGAAGCTCTAGAGAGGTAAGGCAGTTAAAACTCCTTCGAAAGTTTCATCAACAGAGTCGAGACATTCGTCTCCTTGCCATCACAAAAGACATTCTCGTTCTAGGTCTCGAAGCAGTTTCCATCACTCTTCGAGATCTAAGCATTCAAAAAAGAGACGTCGAAAATCCCCTTCCTCGTCTCCGTGTTCTTCCGTTTCCCCAAAAAGGGTCTCCTGCCCCACAAAACATAGCTCTCAGGCTGAGTGGGAGCAATTCAGGAAAAAGATGCTAAGCGTCTTCGAGAAAGCGGCCTCGACCCCCTAAAAGACTGCTGAGGGTGATACCCTGGGTGAAAGGCCCAAAAATCAATAAGCCGTGAGTCGCAACACCAGGCGAAAGAAGCCACTCGAGAGCGTCATGAACCCTCGAGTAAAGGCAAAGTTGCGTCTTCGACGCCGTCGTCGAAGATCCCTTCGACGCATAGATCAGCGTCGTCGACGCCGTTATCGAAGGGTTCTTCGACGCACAGGTCAGTCGAGTCGACGCCGTCTTCGACGCCGATGTCGACGCCGAGAAAGGATAAACCCACGGCCACCTCACAGCCAGTGGCCATACCAAGAGCTTCGAGCACAAGAATGTCGTCGACAACCTCGATGTAGAATCCTGATACTCTCAAGTTCATCGAGGCCTCTACCACCTTTCTCGACGCCTTTTTCAATGGCTTCGAAGCCTTTAACGTCCGGGTCGACGACGTCGACGTTTTCTCAGCCAATCATGACGAATTTGGCTCCTTCTGCTCTGGAAATGGGATTTATACCATTTTCAAGACCTGATCACTCCAGAGTCTTATCCTCTTTTTATGAAGAAGGGGAGGATTCGGATCAGGAAAGATCTTTTGAGTTGCAGGGATCTGCAACTCCTACACCAGAGGAATTTACCTCTGAGGAAGGTAGGTTGAAAGACCTCCATGAATCCATACAGGAAGCAAGTGGGTTGGACACTTCCCCAGAAGTGGAATTTGCCACACCAGACCCAGGGGAACATGCTGAACCCCCTTATAGAACCTTGATGGCAAGGATAATAGAGTTTATGGGGTGGTCCACACCCTCATCTGCTTTTCAGCAAGATGACCTCACAGACATCTTGGTCAAAGGTCCACAGGAGGATCCTGTGGTGCCATTTCATGCAGCATTACAAAGGAGAATATTGGCAAACTGGGAAACACCTGAGGTAATCCCGGCGGTTAACACAAAATTATCACCTAAATATAGGGTGTCTTCTGCTGACCCTGAATATTTATCCAAACACCCAACTCCGGAGAGTCTGGTTGTTCAGGCAGCTACTTCAGCAGGTAGTAAATCGGCTTACCCTACTGTTCCACAGGACAGGGATGATAAGAGATATGACTCTATGGCCAAAAAAGTCTTTTCCGCATGTAGTATGACGTTGAAATCCATCAATGCTACTTGTACGCTCGCAAGGTTCAGCCACACACTTTGGGAGTGTGCTTCATCAGCGGCTGTTCCTAAACATCATCAAGGATGGTAAAGACGCTATGTGCGAATCCCTTCAAACTGGCATCGATTCTGCTGACAGCATCAGCAGGGCCATGGCGGCAAGTACAACAACCCGGAGATTTGCTTGGTTGCGAAAGTCTGGTTTTGCTCCAGATGTGCAAAGCAGACTCTTGAATATGCCCTTTGACGGCTCTTCTTTGTTTGGTAAGAAGGCAGATGGCAGTTTAGAAAAACTTCAAACATCAAAGGCAGCAGCAAAATCCCTAGGAGGTGCAATCCGTCAGACACCATATCGACCCTCAGGAACCTCTTGGAGAGGTAAGTCCTTTCGCTTCTATTTCACATTCGGAAAGGGCAGAGGACAGCCGGTTCAAAGGGGTCAGAAAAAATTCACCCGAGGTGGACGGGGTAAAAATACAAAAGCCGCAGCAGCAGCAGGTGCCTCTTTACCCTCGGCATCTGCATCAGCCGCCTCCAAACCGTTCTGAGGACTCTCTTCACAAAACACCAGTAGGGGGCAGGTTAACTCAACATCTGACGGAATGGCAGGCTATTAAGTCAGATGCTTGGGCATTGGAGACAGTTGCCCAAGGTTACTGCCTGCCTTTTCTACGCATCCCTCAGAGTCATCCACCAGGCAACAGCTCTCTGAAAGTTCCAGATCCGCTCCTCTTGCAGGAAATTGTAGACCTACTAGAGAAAGGTGGCATAGAACCGGTATCTGTAGCGGAGAGGAACAAAGGCTGGTACTCCCCCTACTTTCTCATACTGAAGAAAGACGGAGGACTGAGACCTATCTTGGACTTACGAGAATTGAACAAGTTCCTCAGGAAGGACAAGTTCAAGATGGTAACTCTCTCAGATCCTTCAGGCCCTCCAGCTCCAGGACTGGCTGGTATCTCTGGACCTCCAGGATGCTTATGTCCATGTGCCAATCCATCTCAAACACAGGAAATACCTGAGGTTCGCAATTGGCGGCTCTCATTCTCAATTTCGAGTTCTGCCATTTGGGCTGACCTCCGCCCCGAGGATTTTCCCCAAGCTAATGTCGGTAGTGGCTGCAAGTCTAAGGAGGGAAGGGATCCACGTCTACCCCTACCTGGGCGATTGGCTGATCAGAGCTGTATCTTCGGAACAAGCTCAGATCCAGCTAGATTATGTCTGCCACTTCCTTCACAAACTGGGCTTCTACCTCAATTTAAAGAAGTCATAGATGATACCATCACAGAGACTCCAGTTCATTGGAGCGGTCCTGGACACTTCCCTGGGAAAAGCCTCGCCACCAGAGGTGTTTGTTTGTTTTGTTTGTTTTTATTACTTATATTGCGCAGGGGGGCGTGGCTAACCGCCATGTAGAGTGGACGCGTCTCCGGTGAGCTCCGCTCGAAGGACATCGATAAGCTGCTTTACGGGACACTTAAGCAACACTTGAGCCCGCAGAAACATCGAAGGAGTGGTGGAAGCCTACAGGAGGCCCCTGGACTTCTCATACAAGGAAATCGCGGCCCTAAAAGACCCAAACGCGACTTGCGAACAACGGCGTAATCTGAGACCAAGATGGCGGCCGCCTCCTACTAAGCCCGTGGAGCCCCGCGCTGGCCTAGAGATCCGCGAAGGGGACGGGCCCCCATCGCAAGTGAGAGAGAAGAGGCTCCGGAGGAAGATCGAGGGAGGCCTCGCTGGGTTCGAGACGGTCCCTGCGAGAGCATATATAGCGGCCCCGCGGTGGGGCCCGACGGGGACTGGAGAGCGAACCGGGCCCGCCCGCTGAGGCGAGGGAAGAACACAGGCGCGTGGCCCTCCCGCCGGGGACCTGTAAACATGGCCAGCCTGGACAGATCTACGGGCAGGGGAGCCAAATCTAAACAGCGACAGACCACCCTGGATGTGTATGCGGCTAACGACCACCCAGCCCCTGGGTGCCCCGAAGCAACAACGGCTAACAAGGACCCGGGCCCTGCCGCGGCGCCAACCGAACCCAGCAACACCCAACTTATGGAGGCCATCGCTTCATTCCAAGCAACGATAGTGAACAAGATAGATGCCGTGGCCATCGACCTGGGGCTCCTGCGCCAAGACGTCCGTGCGCTAGCGGACAGGACCGAGACGTTGGAGACCCAGGTAGGAGAAAATACTGAAGCAAAGGCCCAACTCCTACACGATGTAGACGGCCTACGGCAGAGAGTTAAGAATCTGGAAGACAGGGCGGAGGAGGCCGAAGGGAGGGCCCGCCGAAATAACATCCGGCTGCTAGGCCTACCTGAAGGCATGGAGGGCTCAGACCCCACCGACTACGTAGAAAATCTCCTGCTACAAGAGATCGGAGCGGGGAAACTTTCACAGGGATTCACCATAGAGAGGGCTCACAGATCACTCGCTAAGAAACCGCCACCGGGCGCTCCACCTAGGCCCGTGATAGCGAAGGTGCTAAATTACAGAGACCGCGAGGTCATCCTGGCCTTCTCGCGCATGGGAGGACAGATCCAGAGGAACTCGGCCAAGATTGCGATCTACCCAGATTACACGTTCCAAGTACAGATGAACAGGGCCCAGTTCATATACACTAAGGCTAGATTGAAAGCGGCCGGGGTGAAATACATGCTCCTGTACCCCTCCAGGCTAAAGGTGCTACACAACAACAGGGCCCTCCTGTTCGACACCCCGGCACTCGCTCGTGACTGGATGGACGAGCAACAACTGCCAGACATCGAAGATAAGAGACGTAAGCAGAACTGAACCACCCATCGTAACTATAACGAAAGAGCTCTTCCACAGATGCACAAACGACACGGAATCGCGCCCTACAAGCAACTGAACGGATCATACCAAGCGGAACACCGAAGCACCAGCTCCCTCAACCCCCTGGAGTTCTATTCCTCTTCTAGGGTACGTTTACCCGCCCGTAGGGCACCCGACGGCCATGTTTGGTCCTAAGGAGCGGAAACGGGACAGTCATGACGGGGTTCCCTCCGTCAGACCAGTTTTTTGTTTGGGAAGTTTAGGGGGGGGAGGGAATTGCGGAGGAGTTGCACCCACGTTGGGACTTTGAAAGGGAAACGCCGAGACCCCAGGACATCCTTATCACAGATACATTGCCAACTAAACCCCCCGCCCGAGACAGTGGGGGAACATTGGACCCAACCATGCTCATGGCCGGAACGATTAAAATAATGACGTGGAACGTCAGAGGTATGAACAGTTACGTGAAACAACGCAGGATACACATATACTTAAGGCGCTGTAAAGTCAGGATTGCCATGATCCAGGAAACACATTTAACAGAGGAGAAACTGAAAGCCCTGGCCAAGACATGGCGAGGGACCCTGATTGGATCCTCCTACTCTTCATACGCAAGGGGGGTTTTGATATGGATAGACCCGACCGTCCCTTTCAGGATAACGGACACCAAGACGGATGATGAAGGTAGGATGGCCCTGGTGCGGGGTACAGTGGAGGGGAGGGAGCTGTGCCTGGTTAGCACCTATGCCCCAAACCATGATGCCACCCCCTTCTTCCACTCCCTATACACCAGACTAGGCCCTCATGCAAATTCCACGGTGATCTGGGGTGGGGACCACAATTGCACCCTCGACCCGCTCAGGGACAGATCTGATGCCAAACACTCCCGCCCGTCCCCCCCAGCCAAAGTGTTGCTTAAACTAATGACTCAACTCTCGCTCTGCGATCTGTGGAGGGAGCTGGGCCCGGAGAAGCGTGAGTACTCCTTCTACTCCCCACCACACAAAGTCTACACTAGGCTAGACTACATGTTGGTCAGTTGCGAGTGGCAGGCCACTTTCAGCGATGCACAGTACCTGCCTAGGGTCCTGTCGGACCACTCCCCCTTAATGGTCACATGGGAGATGCACCCGCCTAGACCCCCGGTTCCCACGTGGAGACTACGAGCTGAGGCCCTGCTAGATGTAGCCTTCCGGGACCATATACAGAACAGCACAGATGAATACTGGCGGGTTAACCTGGGTAGCGTAGACAGCATTGGTACCGCGTGGGAGGCATATAAGGTGGTCATGAGAGGGGACATGCTGATGGCGGTGGGGGGAGCCCAGAGAACTGTCGCGAACTCCCTGGCGGAGGCAGAGGGGAAACTGAGCGAGCTAGAAAGCAACGCGGACGTAACCCCCGAGAGCCTGCGAGAAATGATTCAACTGCGACAGGCCTGTCTGACCCACTGGGAGACACTCGGGAAACTGAGTTACACTAAGCATGTTGAAAGATCACACGCCCTAGGAGACAAACCTGGCAAACTCCTTGCCTGGCTATATAAAAGAGAGACCCCCAGCGCCCCTATCTGTCACGTGCGGAAACCTGATGGCGGCACTGCGCACACACAGGTAGAGACCAATGAGGTTTTCTCCGAGTTTTATCGCGACCTCTACTCCCAGGCCCCCCTTCCGTCGGCCACCGGAATCGAAGACGCCCTAGACTGCATACAGTTGCCCAGATTAGATCCACAGATGACGGAAGCCCTAGACGACCCCATTACACCTGACGAGGTGAAGGCTATAATCAGAACACTACCCTCGGGTAAAACGCCGGGTATGGACGGCCTCCCCGGGGAATTTTATAAGACATATGAGGAGACCCTCGCCCCCTTGCTTGCACAGGTATACAATGAGGCCTTTGAGCGGGGCTCCCTCCCGGATTCTATGAGCGAGGCAATAATAATTCCTATACTAAAGCCTGGCAAAGATGGGACGGAGTGTGGAGCGTATAGACCGCTCTCTATGCTAAATATTGATAGCAAAATACTCGCGGCACTATTAGCAAGCAGATTGCGCAGAGTACTCCCCCTTCTGATCCACCAAGACCAGACGGGATACGTGCCAGGACGCTCCATCACCGAAAATTTACGTAGATTGCACCACATCATACATGGCACCGAAGGGAAGCCCCAGAAGTCTGCTGTGGCATCACTCGACGCCACTAAGGCCTTTGATTCGATCAGATGGGATTGGTTGTACGCCACCATGGTCAAGATGGGGGTTGGACCTGCCTTCCTTAAATGGACCCAATTGCTCTACACTCGCCCCACTGCCAGGGTCCGTACTAACAGGACCTACTCCGGTAAATGGCCCCTTCACAGAGGTACACGGCAAGGATGCCCCCTGTCCCCCATGCTCTACATCATAGCCGCAGAACCGGTGGCCGCGTACCTCCGCCAGGAGTACGGGGACGGAGGCATCAAGCTAGATGGGGTATCACACCTTATTTCTATGTACGCGGATGATATGCTGCTCTACCTGCATGATCCCGAGCTCCGCCTGCCCTACATCCTAGAGACACTAGACTGCTTCCACACACTTACGGGCATACAGATAAATAAAGACAAGTCCTGTCTCTACCCCCTAGCTGCTCTCCACAGTGAGGGGTACGGCTCCCTGCCTCCGCTAGCCCTCCAATGGCAAGCCACGTCCTTTAGATACCTGGGGATCACCATCCATCGCCACCCAAACACTGAACACATTCTTAATACGGTTAGGGCAAAGGACGCGCTAGAGAAATCCATGGGGTTCTGGGGGAAGCTCCCACTTTCAATGGCCGGGCGAGCGGGTCTCCTCAAGATGGTGGCGCTCCCACGCCTACTGCACTGCTTCACCAATGTACCCTTTAACATCCCCTCTACCTTCTTCAGAGCCCTGTCCAAGCTCTGCAGGGGATTTCTGTGGCAGGGCGGCAGGCACAGGGTGGCACTAGACATTCTTCAGAGGCCTTACGAGAAGGGGGGACTGAAAATCCCCAACTTTGAGCTGTACTTCCTGGCTAGTCAATTAAGGCACGTAATGCACTGGATGGCAGATGAGATCACTGCTGACACTAGACTCCTCCAGCCAGCCCTGCCGAGACTGCTACTCAGGGACCTACTCTGGGTTAGATGGGGAAACACGCAGCGCCTCCCTTACCTGATCAAACTTGGGACTCAGCTTTGGAGAAGGGCTTGCAAGGCAATAGGGGCAGCAGACCCGTATTCCCCACAGATCCCCATCGCAGCTGTCATGGCGAAATCCTCATGGGGTCACGTGGACACACGCACGCTGTGGGAACCATATGGTGTAGCAGTGCTTGGGGACCTCATCCAAGAGCAAGAACTTGTGGCTTTCGACGACCTCTGCGAATCCACTGGCCTGCCACCGGGCCAGTTCCTGCTATATGGAGCAGTAATGACAGCCCTGAAGGAAAGATGGCCGGAGGCCGCCAATCGGTTTCAGGAAAACGAGGCTATCGAACTGTTGCTAAACGCTGCCGAAGGAGGCCATGAAACCTCCAGAATATACGAAACTCTCCTGCAGAGCACGACAAATGACGTATTGAAAAGCAAGAGTAGATGGGAGAGCGAATTGGGGATCGAATTTGAGGACAAATCATGGGGAAGAATTACACACTACCACAAGGCAATCTCTAGGAATGCCCGCCTCCAACTCATACAACTATATGTCACCAACAGAGCCTACCTCACGCCCGAAGTTATATCGAACTTCAAGGGAGCCACAATTCAAACATGCCCCAAATGCCATGAGCCTAGGGCGGGAATGACCCACATGTTCTGGAGCTGCCTGACAGTTCAGCAGTTCTGGAGCGGCGTAAGGGAAAAAATGGGGACCGCCGAGATCGAGCTGGTGACCGATGAGCCGACAGCCTGTATACTGGGAAGCTACCGACAGACCAGCAAGAACAAGCCCCTAAATAAACTCAAGGACTTGGCATATATAACAGCGAAAAGACGTATCGCCATGAGCTGGAAGAGTGCAAGGGGACCGAACAGGGCCCTCTGGTGGAATGACCTCAAAAAATGGATAGCTGCTGAGACGGCGGCTTGGGAAACGGCAATCCAAACACAGAGACTGGACTCTAGCGCAGATTTGAACCGATGGGTGGCTTTAACAACGCCATTACTCCACCCAGTGTCACTGGATAGCACCCCGAACAGTCCAAGTGGCCCTGACGAGATATGAGCCTGAGACGCTTTTCTTTTGAGAGTTCCAAGGGGATCTCGGTGGGGGGGGGGAGGGACGGGGTGGTTGGGATAGTTAAGACCTGCTGTTCAGGCCTACGAATATTGCATTGATTAATGATTGATTTTTCTGATGTTGTAAAACCAATAAAGAAATTTAAAAAAAAAAATATATTGCGCACCAGACCCAGGGGTAACCGGGCGCATTTTGTAAGACAACTTAAAGCTTAGTTACAAGATCACATGGCAAATAGAGCAACAAGAAACATATAACGTAATAATATACAACAAAATATACAGGAATATACAGAAGGCGAAAATGAGGAAGCATGTATTTACAGTCCTAATCAGAAACTCCTAGGGATTGAATAAGTCCAGGCAGTGGATGATCTATTGTGTGTCTGCATTTTTGATCCACGTTATGAGGTTGTGTCGGAAAGTGAGGTAAGGTTGGTCAGTCTTCAAGGTGGATGGTAGGGAGTTCCAGAGTTGAGCTGCTTTCACCTGAAAGCTGCAGTCGCCGACTTTAGTCAATTTAACTCTAGGTATAGATATGTTGTTGGAGTTAGCAGATCTGGTGAGTCTTGTTTTTTTTAATCTCGTGAATCTTGCAGATAGGTACTGCGGTGCAGCGTTGTTAAGGCATTTGTGGACCAAAGAGGCGACTTTTAGTTGGATTTTCTCCTGAGTAGAGAGCCAGTTATTGGCTCGTCTGAATTCGGTGATGTGGGCTCGCCTGGGAATACTAAGTGCTGCTCTAAGCGCGTTGTTCTGCAAAATTTGAATTCTTTTGATAACTTCCTTATTAGCCCCAATATAGAGCGAATTGCAGTAGTCCAGCTTTGATAACACGAGCGCTCTCGCGAGTGTGATGCAGCTATTGTTTGATAGGAAGGGTTTACCTGCTCTTATCAATTTACAGGTGTAGGCAGTTGCAGAAGCCATCGCATTGACCTGCTTGTTGAAAGAGAGGGTGGAGTCCAGGTAGAAACCCAGAGTTTTTACCGCGTGGGCGGTTGTAATTTGGTTGTTGTCAAAATTAAAAGAGGAGTAGTTGGGACCCAGTTTTTTGAGGGTGGGAGGTGTGCCTAGGATGATGATTTCAGTTTTGTCATCATTCAGGCATAGTCCGTGAGTGGCCATCCATGCCTGGATGATGAGATACACTCTGTTCACCAAGGCCAAATCCTTGTCGTAATCACCGGTAAGTGGTAGGAGAATCTGAGTATCATCTGCATAATTAGTGTAGGTGATACCAAGAAGGTCCAGATCATCGAAAAGGGGCTTAGTGAAGATGTTATAGAGTGTAGGAGAAACACAAGATCCCTGGGGCACACCACATGTGATGGGGATGGAGTCTGCTGCCGCAGTGGTGGAGAAGACTCTCATGGTCCTGTTATTGAGGAATGCGCGGCTATATCCAGGTGCCTACAAAGGACCTTGTGGTCAACAAGGTCAAATGCAGCTGATAAGTCCAGGAGGAGGAGTAAGGCTGGTTTGCCTTGATCCCTTAGCTCATCAATTTGCGCCTTTAGGTCTAAGAGGGCAGTTTAGGTCCCATGCTGGGGACGGAAGCCAGACTGCCGTACTCCTAGTAAGTTGTTGGTTTCAAGGTGTTTCTGTATTTGTGAGTACGCCACTTTATCTATAATTTTTAAAAGGAATGGCACAGTAGTGATTGGGCGGTAGTTCGTGGGCATGGCAGGGTCTAGCGTCTGTTTTTTAAGCAATGGGAGTACCCAAGATTCTTTTAAGTTACTAGGTATGGACCCTGTTGCGAATGAAGCATTAATAAGTTTTGAGATAAAGGGAGCCAGGTCTCTAGCTGCGTCCTTTATCAGTTGGGCTGGACATTGATCCCCCTGGCAGTTAGATGGTTTGAGTCACAATATGATTTTTTCTGTCTCAATAGTAGATACTTTAGAGAACTTCAAGCGAGTATTGTTGATGTTATTTTTAGGAGGGGTGATAGCTGTTTTGGGCTTAGTATCGAGACTGAGCGAGGATTTTTTCGTGGCAATTTTAGATTGGAGAATTGTCACTTTGTTAGCTAGGGCTTGCTGAATGTTGGTGCACCATGTTTTATCTTTGACACAGTTGTCAGGCACTGGGATGGGGGATTCTATTTCCTTTAGGATAATGAAGAGTTCCTTCATGCTAGAGTTGGCTTGGACTATTCTAGTGTTGTAAGTTTCCCGTTTAGCCAACAGTATTTCCTTTTTGTAGAGGGTAGATATATCTCTCAGGGTGCTCTTATTTTCTTCCGATGGTTGTAGTTTCCATGAGACCTCGCATTGTCTTTTTTTGGTACGAAGAGTTTTTAGATGGGGGGTGTACCAGGAGTTGAGGTGGGCTTTGGGTTTGCTGCGTCTCACTTTGAGTGGTGCAATTATGTCCAAGGCAGAGGACATAACTTTGTTGTACTCATTCACTAGAGTTTCAGGGTCCAGGTTATCTGGTAGTGAATTAAGTGTGGGGAGGATGAGCGGGAGTAGGTTATCTGGGGTGATGTTTTTCTTGTTCCTGGTCGGGATGGATGGTGCTGGCTGCACTGAGGTAGAAGTAGGTCTGACCGTTTCTAGAGCAAATGTTATAAGGTGGTGGTCTGTCCAAATTAGTGGGGAGATCGATTGGAGTTATGGTCTGCCACCCAATCAAGTATTCTACCCTTGTTGTGGGTCGTGTGAAGTACTTTTTGTGAGAAGCCTAGTTCAGAGAGTAAGTTAGCCACTCTGCTTGCCTGTGGGTCGTTTTGGTCATTGAAGCCTAGGTTAAGATCCCCTAGCAGGATGACTTGTGATGATTGTTTTAGGTTATGCAATAGAATGGTAGAGATGTCCTCCTCGAAGGTTCCAATAGGGCCTGGCGGTCTATAAATAAGGTGGATGGTGAGGGTTTGGGAGTTGTTAATAACTAGTTTAGCAGTTAGGCTTTCGCATGATTTAGTGTCATTCGAGGGAGCTAGCCTGGTGGATAAGTTGGATTTAACAATAAGGGCTATGCCACCTCCACGAGCTTCGCCTCTGTCTGCTCTTAGGATGGTGTAGCCGTTGGGGATTGCTAACATGATGGGTGGTCCTGCGGCGGCATGTAGCCAGGATTCCGTGATGGCCAGGAAGTCAAGGTTTTCGGTCTGGATAAGATCAGCAATTTCAATGGCATGAGCAATGAAGGACCTAGCATTAATTAGTGCACCTTTTAGGTGTGGGCTGGTGGATGGGGATGTGCATATCTTTTCTTGGGTCGTGACAGAAGTGTGCATACGTGCATTCTGTGTCTTCAGGTTTAGGCTGTATGGTCTTTCTATACCCCTATTAGGTGTGGGTTTGCTACTGTTAGATGCTGTCAGTGTTCTGGCGCGTGGTTCATAAAGTTTTGCAAGTCTGGCTCGGAGTCTAGTATTTCTAGATATGGTGTTGCATGGTTTAGATTCGAAGGTCCTATATTGTTGAGGTTCTTCAGTTTGGTCATTACGACTCATCAATGGTTGGGGTTGAGTCTGTGTCATGGCAGAGGAGTGGGCTGGGCGTTGAAGGGTAGTGTATTCAATGGTGGGGTGAGTCTAAGTATGTAGACTAAGTATGCAAATGTGGCTTGTAAGGTTTGCATCTTGTGGCGTCACCGTGGAAAGGTGGCAGTTCGATCTAAAATGAAGCTATATATTCCAGCCTAATCAAGGTTAGAGCATGTGCGAATAAGACAGATAACTCAGGTATAGTAGGCGGCATCTAGGTTTGAGAAGGTGGCAATTGACTAAAATACAATGGGCAGTACATTTGACTCAGAAGCAGTAGGCAGCACATATGTACAAGGTGGCTCAAAGCAATGGGGAAATGACTTAGAAGGAACACCTACATTTGAGATAGTAGCAATTGACTAAAAATAAATGCAGCTATCATGGGCAGGCTAGATGTAACTATCATAAGCAGGCTAAATGCAACTATCATGGGCAAGCTGAATGCAGTTATCATGGGTAGGCTAAGTGCTTATCACAGGTAGGCTAAATGCAACTTTCAAAATACAGCTTTCAAGGGCAGGCTAAATGCAACTATCATGGGCAGGCTAAATGCTTATCACATGTAGGCTAAAATCAACTTTCAAAATGCAGCTTTCATGGGCAGGCTAAATGCAACTATCATAGGCAGGCTAGATGCTGTTGTTAAGATACATTATAATGGCAGGCTAGACGCAGCATTCAAAAGGCAATACACCTTTAAACGTTTAAATGCAGCTATCATGTGTAGCGCAGTAACTAGTGGAGACATATGCTTGTGGAGCTGAGGGCCATACAGTAAGTATACCTACTAAGTTGTGGTGTAACAGGTGAATAGGGTTAGCTAGCAGTCAGCATAGTTTGGGTGCAATTAACTTTACATATGCAGTAGCAGGTACTCAGCGTTCACATGTGGGTTACCTGAGATGTAATACAGTGGCGGAACACCAGTTGGATATGGTGTGCAGCTGTGGTCAGGTCCAGTGGATAGTCTGGGTAGGTCCAGGAGCCAGGGGGCGTGATGGTGGTGAGCAGGGCAAATGGGGGTCGGGCGTAGTGTCCTGCCACAGCCTGCAGCTCGGTCTGGCCTCTTGATGGTAAAGGGAGCCAATCAGGGCTGGTGGCTACAAGGTGAGGGCTCAAGATATTCTGCAGATGGTCAATAAGTTTCAAAATTCCCAACGTCTCCCAGCCTTCAACTTTTTTGAGGTTGCTAGGCCTCATGGCATCCTGCATCTTCCTTGTGCCAGAGGATCGCCTGAGAATGAGATCTCTTCAGTGGGCACTGAGAACTCAGTGGTCGTAATTCTCAGGGAGAATGACAGACCTCCTTCAGATTCCGGACAAGGTGACTCGATACCTTCAGTGGTGGGCCTGCCAGAAAAAAATCTTGAAGGGGGAACTGTTTTGGCAACCATGGCCGGAGATAACTGTAGTCACAGATGCCTCACTCACGGGGTGGGGAGCCCATACCAACGACTTGACCATCAGCGGTCGTTGGCCTCCATCGGAGTCCAGACTACATATCAACCTGTTAGAGCTGAGAGCAATCAAACTAGCGCTGAAAGCTTTTCTGCCATCTGTACAGGGGAAAAATGTCCTGATAATGACGGACAACACAGTGGCCATGCACTACCTCAACAAAAGAGGAGGCGTAGGATCACTGCCACTGTGCAGAGAGGCAATGCAGCTCTGGTTTTGGGTAATTGAAGAAGGAATCTCTCTATCGGCAGTTCACCTAGCCGGAGAGAAGAACTTGACGGCGGATGCTCTGAGCAGGCAGGGCACAGTCTCCCACGAGTGGGAACTAGCTCAGGAAGTCCTTCAGGAGATCTTCGCCCTTTGGGGAACCCCTCAAGTGGATCTGTTTGCCACTAGTACCAACAGAAAGTGCGATCTGTTTTGTTCAAGGGAATTTCCCCGGAGAGGAGCTCTAGGGGACGCGTTCGTAGTGGACTGGGAGTTTCCACTCCTGTACGTGTTTCCACCAGTCCCTGTCATTCCTCAAATGATCAGGAGGTTGAGAAGATTCCGGAGGACCATGATCCTAATTGCCCCAGACTGGGCCAGGAGAACGTGGTACCCGGACCTTCTAGACATGTCCATCTGCCCTCCAATTCGTCTTTCACCCAAGGAGAATCTTCTCTCACAGAAGGGAGGTCAGGTTCTCCATCCAGACATCAGAACCCTCAACCTTCACGCCTGGCTTCTGAAAGGTTGAGATACAAGGATTGGGACCTCCCTGATGACGTCATGGAAGTGTTGCTTTTGGCCAGAAGGCCAGCAACAAAGTCTTTATACCGCTGCCGTTGGAACAAATTTTGCAGCTGGTGTAGAGAAGAGAATATCGACCCCTTTTCATGTGGTGCACCAACGGTGTTATCCTTTCTACTCTACTTGGCAAATTCAGGCATTCAAGTTGGCACTATAGCCTTCGTATTTCAAATTACCCTTAGTAATACAATTTCTAAAGGGATTAACTAATGTCTACCCTCCAAGACCTTTCCAGGTTCCTTTGTGGGACATAAATTTAGTCTTACATTTCATGATGGGTACTCCTTTCGAACCACTCCACTCTTGTTCGCTAAGATTTCTCACCCTTACAACTGTCTTATTAGTGGCTTTAACATCTGCTAGAAGGGTGAGCGAATTACAAGCTCTATCTTGTAAACCCCCTCATACAATTTTTCATAAAGACAAAGTTGTCCTACAGATGAAACCTAATTTCCTCCCAAAGGTGGTTTCTGAATTCCACATCACTCAGAAAATTACCTTACCTTCATTCTATCCGCCTCCCCATCCGGGGAAAGGGGAAGAAAGGCTACATAGGCTGGACCCAAAGCGGGCTTTAAGCTTTTACATCAGCAGACTTGCTAGGATTAGGCAAGCAGACCAACTGTTCGTAGGTTACTCAGGGCACAAATTAGGACTACCGATAACAAAACAAACCATTTCCAGATGGATTATTTTGACCATCCTGGAATGTTACAAACTAGCAGGGAAAGAGCCTCCTCAAAACCTTAGGGCTCATTCAACCAGGGGTATCGCAGCCTCCTCGGCCCTCCAAAGAGGGGTTCCGGTTCGAGACATATGTGCGGCTGCCACATGGTCGTCCGCACATACCTTCACAAGATTTTAAAACCTGGATTCCTCCTCTAGTCAAGAGACTAGGTTTGGCAAAGCCGTATTACATTCGGTTCATTCCTAAAAGGAAACAGGGTGTTTTACTTCCACCTCCAATTACACACCACTGCTATGGGAGTCCATCAAAGATAAGGAATACGTCGGAGGACACAATCCCTTCGAAGAACAAGTTACTTCTTACCTTGTAATGTTCTTTCGATGGGATGTTCCTCCGACGTATTCCTTATCGCCCCTCCCATCCATCCCCGCAGTAATACTTCTCTTGTTGTTGCAGCTTACGCTCCTTCAAGGTCAATAACCAATTCATGTAAAACAACTGTTAACGTCAAAACGGAACTGAGCAACGGACGCTGCGCGAGTCTATTTATACGCGTGATGACGTCGGCGCCGATACAGAGGCCGTCGAGGGACATCGGCTCGAGGGACGTCGACGCGCAGCGCCCTCTACTGAAAAAAAAATTACGAGGCCAGCAGGCCAGCAAGCTGGGAGATGATCTATCAAAGATAAGGAATACGTCAGAGGAACATCCCATCGAAAGAACGTTACAAGGTAAGAAGTAACTTGTTCTTCTGCGCGCATGCAAATCTACAAATGTATCATCTCTACATAAAATAACACAAGGTAACCTAAATGTAACACTTATCCCATTTACCATAAATATTGTAATGTTTCTAGCAATTTGCGAAAGTGACAGAAATGACAATGATGACATATCTACCCCCCAGTCAGTGGTATGGCACGTGAAGTTCAAAGATTTCCAATTTCCCAACAGCTACAACCAAAAGACACAGGGCTATAGCCCCCCTCACCCCAGTCCCCACTAGCCAGTGCCTATGTTCTTCTCTAAGATAAGTCCCCTGTGAAAATTCAACATCAACCCTTCAAAGTGGCAACAAAAGTAAGGATTTGCCTACTTTTCACCAGACTATTTTCATCTTCCCATTCCAACTCAATTTTGTTTAAATAAATTGGTCATCCCTTAATGTAAGACATCTTTCTTTCAATATAAAGTTTATGTCTGCAGCATGAGAATGATTTTCATTTTCTCTGCTCACCTTTGGGGATAGCAATAACTATCTATCTATGTTGGGAAGTGATATTATATCTTGTTTTATAGAATGAAATCCCAAATTAAAGGGAAAGGCAATCAGGGGAATTTGCGAGAACTAAATAATTTGGGAGAAAAGGTGAGTGATACCAAGACCATCTTATTTGGATGACTAACTAAAAACTAAAAATGTGGCTATTCAACTCGCTTAGATAAACATAGACCAACTAAACAACAACCATCTTCATGAGCGGTCCGCCCAACCCATAAACTACCTGCTGCTGCAAACTATCAGCCAGAAATAAGGGATAAATACAGAATGAAAAACAATAACACAGCTACAAATACCCAGAGATCAATCAAAACCCACTAATCACTTTTCTCTTCCACACAACCCACACTTCTCACATACAACACTCATCCAGATGGCTAGTGAATCAGCCCACCAAAACACACAAACTGCAAATAACTCTCTACGCAAGCTACACACCCAATAACTGCCACTGGGCACCGCCCTTATGGACACAACAAGCCTAGTGCCCAAAGCAAAACACACCCGGAAACCTCCCATGCACAGATTCCACTTCCTCCCGGTTCTATATGCATCAACAGATGAGCACAACATCTATCTTTACCCTGTCTCCCTCACTAACCAACCCTGCCCACTTTTCCTTACAGAGCCACGTGAGCGCCTGGAGACCATGAAAATGGCAGCGGTGCGCAGTATAAATCAATTTAACTATGTATAGTATCATAAAACAAAATTCATTAACCTGTAAACAAGACAATATGTAGGAGAAATACACATATAGTAAGTGATCTACAACTGACATGATAAAGATCCCAGCTTCCGTTTTTATAAAATGCATAGCACTACCATGTTAATCAGTTTTCTTCCCCGGTTAATCTAGCCTTCACTGGTCCATTGAGGGGGATCCAGACATATACAATCATTCTGCGGTCAAATGCACCTTTCCTGACTTCAAAGTTGCTCTTGGGTAATCTGCAGCATATATGCTGAGAAAAAGGGGGATCATATGCATTAATGATTAAAATATGGAATTCTATGTCACTGGTAATTACTCCAACCAAAGCATTCTCAACCACTACATCTGGCATAAACTCCTTTATGGAGTAAGTATTTCTTATTCCCATAATCAAACCTCCAGAACGGTGATCAATCGTATTAATCGTGCCCTTCTCTGAATAGTATTAAAGCCGGCAAGACTAAACTCGGTGGCAAGCCAGATTTCCTGGATGATAAATATATCAGAGTCAGACAATCAGCATTGACCATAAGGATTTTTTGTGAATGAACTATACCCTCTAGTATTCCATGTCAATAAGGGTCATTGCCCTAATTTATTATCACTTGGTCAAGCTACTGATCTAACATTATTTGTTTGATTTTCCCTGGTTTTAAATGCTGCAGCAGCGATCTCACCCAGCACACACAGAAACTTCACAATTAGACTTTCTATTTCTGTGGGATCAAAATTCTCCTATGCTGTTTTTATTTTTGGTTTATCCAAAATTTCATTTACACGTTTGACTTCAAAACCCAAATGAAAGAATTGCATATAGTTAGACATTATTAGCTCAGAAGTCACTGGAGATATGAATTAGACACTCGTCCAATTTATCTCATAAGAAGAACCAGGCATTTCCACCAAAGCCAGATAATTTGTAGATATGAGATGCAAATGCGGAAATACTGTGTAAAATGTCCAAAATTAATTGTCGATTCAGAAACACACGGTCGGCTGTAGCAAATTGCTCAATAATTTCTATCTTATCATTTAAATAGTGTAGTTGTAATTCGAAATAGTTGTCTTGTAGATGCTGATTTATAGAGGCCATTTCATTTATCCCTTCCAATTGGTGATAATGTACAGGAATGTTTATCTCCTTAAGATTATTTTTCACAAGTTTATCATTTCAAGTGCTAATGACTTGTTTTGTAGATCGATCTATCTCATTAGGGGTAATCCAGTCATTTAGTGTGCCCTTTGAGATGACCCGAGGGGAACGTTTTATTAGAAATCATTTGTTGCACAAGAGGAGGTCCATTTAGTGATACTGTATGAGTCACATTAGTAGTTGCCTCTGGCAACATTGCAATCTTTGCAACATTTTTTCCCATCTTTACATTTAATGTTCTTAGCAGTCAGGCAGGCTTTGTTTTGTCGATAATCGGTTTTTCGCATCTTGCGCTGTTTTTTTTGCTCATACCCCTTATCAAATTGCTATTTTGATTTGAACTTTCTTCAAAACCTGTAACAGAACAGTTTTGGTGCGAGTTGATAGAGGTTTCCTGGATTACATTAACCATATTTGATCCTTCGTCTCCAACAAGATAATCCTTAGATCCTGTCTCCATGGATGTGTTTATTAGAAGAACAGGGAGATCCAGTATGGATTCATCCCTATAAACTTCCAAAATATCCTCCATGTTGCTTCGCAAAAGGTTACTTATATTAGGATCCGCTGACAAAACTACATCCACAAGTTTCAATAAGCAGTTTATTATGAGTAGTTGCTCTTTATACATTGTGTTGCAGAGTATGAACAAGGCTTTTAAAATTGTTAAAGATTCCGAGTTCAATTGTGTTTCTTGTATTGAAGAATCGGAAGAGCTGTATGAGGTATCCTTATTAGGAGAAGAGGCGTATATGCTTTCCGAGAGTCAAACCAAGCCAGGTGACTTGGATAGGTTAGAGGCATTCCCACTGATTTGACCAATTATGTTTCCATGATTCAAGCCCTAAATTATTTTGTCTGATTCTGTTCTCTGTAGGGAGTAACAATCGAGAACTAGATTTAACAAAGAATTGTTATCAATTGGATCAGTCATTGATATTTCGAAAGGAAAGGATATTTCGATCTTCAATTGTTTGTTCAGAGCCAATTACTGTTACTTTAGCTGCAATTGGCTTTAAAAATAAAGTAATTTTACCTTTTTCTGATCTTTGTGTGGCTACAGCTTTTTTCTTCCACTACAGCCGCAATTTCATGAGAATGTGCATTTGAACATAACTTACTGCACACTCTCTTTTTAAAGTTATGGCTGGCATCTGCAGTCCCATTCCTCCCCATACCATTTGCACTTCTTAATTGTATATTTTATGTGTAGCGGCATATTTGAGCGAGACCAGTGTAATCACTCAAATTGTGCTTACAAGACTGTGAGAGTGCACACGCTCTGTAGCCTCAAAGCAGTTTCAACTATCAAAGCTGGTTCGTTTAGCTCTTAAGTATACTAATTCTTATAGTCTTTTCTCAATATAAGGCAGATTTAAAGGAATCTTGCCGATCATTAAAATTAATCAATGATGCTCTCTACTGCCAGGTGTATTGTATGCTGCCAATGTGAACTCAAGTGTTTAGGGCACAGTAGTGAGTCAAGTCATGCCTCAAAAGAAAGAAAAGGAAAAAAGAGAGAGTCCGCTTCTGACACCACTACTCCACTGTAAGACTCAATTTATCTGTAAAAACACTTACCATCACTCTGTGCTTCAATACAAATTGTGCTCTATGCTTTCGGAGTCCCACAATTACCGGGGGACACTGCACCGCACCCCGACCCCCACCTCACCAGGTCATCACAAGACCAGAAGCCCAACCGGAGCAACTAAGGTTACAGACATAGGTGGCACAGGCGGAAAGATCAGTGTGGGATCAATGCGAAGCAACTACCTGTCAGCTACACGACAGCTATTGGATACAACCATGACACAAAAAAGCAATGGGTGGTTAAGGGAAAGAAGCAGAGAATGTCCACCAAGAACCTCAAGCCGCACCGCTCAGGACAACTCGCATGGAACAACTTCATAAGCACAACAGCATCTATTTTTTTTAATTTAATGTGGTACAGCTCAAAGAACTTTTCACATCATACAAAATTAAATATCAACATAAACATAATATTTACAACTTTTTACCAAATTAATCATGTTTTTATAAAATCAAAAAGAAGAAGAGCTATTACAACATTACATCCTTAAATACATTAATTTGCAATTTACAAATACATTATTTCACTCTCAGTCTTCTCTTTTATCTATTAAAATAACTTTTATCTACATCTAATCCTTCAGTTTTTACCTCACCTTTAACCACACATGATGTATAGCTATGTGGACAGATTCTTTTTCAGAGTTCACACACTACCACCAGAATTCGTCGTTCTTTATATTATCTAAGTTGTTCACATACTTTCCCATGTTAGTCATATAGAGGGGACTATTTACTGAACACTGTGTGTGGACGTGCTGAGGAGTTTCTAAAGCACTCTTGAATTTGCACATACAGCAGTTTCTTTTCAATATAAGGAATGCCCAAACCCGGACCCATATTGTTTAGGACCGGAAGTTTGTTTACCCTTAGCAATAATATAAATCTCTGTAGTGCAGGACTACAACACAGTTTCACATAATCTTGGGAGGTTTTGAACTTGTGAATTAGATTAATAGTTTCACTCCCTTGTTTTGTTCGGCATCATTTGGCCTGGGGAGCCAAAAAGTGGCTCCAGGTAGCTGTTGGTGTCAATCTTACCAGGCTCTTCAAGGATCTGTGTGATTTTACTGAATTAAATTATAGAGCATGCTTTAATAAAGAAACAATAATAACAAATAAATATAGATTTTAGTTTAAAAAAAATAATAATTTGCAGGGGCCCGCCAAACAACCCCATTTCCCTATGCTTTTAAACCCACCAAAGCCCCTCCCCACCCGTTTTAACCCATTACCACACCCACGTTAATTTATAAACACAAAATCGATATGTTTTCGTTATTATTTTTTTTTTATTAAAGTTATTCTCTGTTTTTTATTCGTTAAAATCACTGGATACTGTTCTTCATGGCTACAAGCAAGGTCTAAATAGCTCTGAACTTCCCCCAATTCCGAACCTTGTTTCATAACCCCCCTCATCCTTCCAAAGAGGTTGCCTTGACTATTCGTCCATACTATCACTTGGAGAATCATGGTAACATTTGGGGATACATCCTTTACCTACAGTAATGGGATGTATCTAGGCTCCCAAAATATGGCCTAGCACCAATCTAAAGAATGAAAAGAAAACATGATTTTCTGTGATCACCGAAGAGTTGAGAGCATCATTATTGTTTTCTTCCATCTGATACTGAAAGGTACCTGGGGTAGGAGAGGAACACAGGGAAATGCAAACAGTGTGGATTTGGGCCACGTGCAGGAGGGGGTATTTATTCATAGGAGCAGAAGATCACTGATGCTTGTAATGTAGAGAAAAGGGGACTCTCTCTGGAGCACAAAGAGATCCTCCTGTGGCATCCTAAATATGGCAGAAATTCGGTTGAACACCATTCCTGACATAAAGAACTCCTATGATGATGGAAAACTGTGGATTAAATTTGCTACATTTGCGTGTATGTGCTTGTACTAAACAGAGTTGACTTTCTGCTCAGCTCATCATCTTGTGAACAACACACTGGAATTAGTATAATCTTGTAGCCACTTTTGAGTGACGCCCTCTTTTGCGATGGAAGGGAATACAGCCTGTTCCGCAACTTCACATCTCTGCAGATGGGAAGGGGTTCTCTCATTGCAGCTGTGTCGAAGAGTCTGCTGATGAATTCTAGGTGTTGGGAGGGTGCCAGGGAGATTTATTTGCCATTGAGGAGACACCCAAATGTGGATAGCAGATTACATGCTGGGCGTAATGTCAATGGTAGCCTGATCGAAGGCTGTACATGAATTAGCTAATCATCCATGAATGGATGTATCTGGCCTGGCCTTCCTTATTATGTATTAACCCCACGAGTGGCACCAGGACCTTGGAGAATTCATTTGGGCCACTCTTCAGCCCCAATGGGCAAACAATGAAATGGAATTCCGCTGCCATGATTGTAAGACTTTGGAAACATTGATCAGCAAGGAAAATTGAGATCTGGAAATAAGTCACTTCAAGATCCAGTGATGTCAATATATCTATTGTGGGCGCCAGTGGGGTGGTGGACTAAAGAGGTTGCATCCAGAACGAATGTCCTTAATAAATATGTTCACCCTTTTGAGATCAATAATAGGGCGAAAGGAGCCCATAGGCTTCTAAACAAGGACATGACCAGAGAACATTAATCAACCCTGTTCTGATAAAGGTGACTGGATCACTGCCCTTTTCATTAGGTGGTCATGCATTTTCGCCTATGTGGATTCTTGGTTAATAGGGTCCCTCTGCCAAAGTGCGATAAGGCCAGACTCTGGAGGGAGACATTTAAATACGTAAGAATAAGTTCCACCCACTGCACCTTGAAACCTGGCCACTCCTTGCAGCCGTATTTAACCACAAACTGTATGATGATTAGAAGAGCAAATGATCAAATCCAGCAGCAGGGGAGTTGCTAGGTCTGAAAAAGACCCGGGGCTACGCTGTTGTCGGAACTTTTGGGACTGGGGGCTAGCTAGTCTTTTGGCTGTAGCCCCTGAGATTCTATCCGGGGCTACAACCAAAAGATCAGGGGCTACAGCCCCCTTAGCCCCCGCCCTAGCAACGCCCCTGTCCAGCAGCCAGGAGGACTGCACCACTGCAAAGGGTTGGACTTATCACAGGGTACTGCAAGGTACCCATAGAAACCTGATATTTGAAGCTCACTTTGTGAGGTTGGCATCATGGAAGGTGACATAGACAACAGATTCAAGATATAACAAAATGCTTTTATTAATGTAAATGTCAGGATGGTGTAACGCCTAACTTGCCCTATGCTAAAGTGGGATTTCCCTTCCTTAAGAAACTAAGGATAGTCTATGTCAGTAATTTCTACTAAAAAGTCTGTCTGTGTTCATAACCTATGCTTGCCCTCACAGCTAAAACTTAACAATATGCAGAGATGTCAACCATAAACTAAACAGTGTTCCAAAAGTAAAGTTCTGAGCTATTTCCAATCAAGGATTATTCTTCAGCACTCTTGCCCAAGTACAAACAAGTTCACCACAGAGTTCAGGTTACCTTCTCTTGGACTTAAGGTAATATAGTTACACATCTTTCTCAGTATTCCCTTCTCCAAGTTCAATACAGTTTACTTGTAGAGAGTATCAGGGTTCTCTCCAAGTTTGATACAGTTTCCTTGTAGACAGTCTCAGGGTTCCCTTCCTCAAGCTTTAAATGCATCAATAAATAGTTTTCCTTGTAACACATGTAGGGGGTTCTCTGGTCTGGGCACAGATGTCAGACCACACGGTCCACCCATTATGGGTTGCACAACCAGCAATGGAGCGGACGTGAGCTCGGTCAGCTCTGTGGCCGCTGCAAATATCCTGCCTTTTATAGCCTGATTCCTGAGAGTTCTACACACTTCTGATACCTGCATTGATAGCCGAAGCACTGGGGCACCATCGGATGCAAAATCCAAGAAAAACCAAAGCCCCAAGAGTGAACCCGAGGCTAGTGAAGAGCGAAGCGGAGAGGGCTCCCGTGCTCCCAAGATGGCCGCTGCCAGCGCGTAGTGCAGTTCAGTGCCTGTCAGGCTGCGGGGAGCAACAGCACTGCAAGCAGACTTGACAGAAAACGCTAGACCATCTCTGCCCCCGTAGTAGCAGCGGGATGCTGTAGAGAGCTGGCCCACGAGGAGTCAACCCCGTGCGGGATCTTAGCCCCGCCACTCGGAGGCCCTGCGGTTCGACTGCCGGGCCAGGAAGAATCCCTTACCGTGACACCCAGCGAGCCTGGTCAGTGCCCCCAAGCACCAGCCCGAACCCACACACCAGTAAACCTGAGGTGGAAGCCCCTCTCCAAGCCACACCTGCGGGAGACTTCGGATGAAGAACTCGTCTGACCAGGACTGCCGCGGCACACGCTGAACTACCCGATCCACAGCGCGCCTCGGGTCCACCCGGGTGCACGCACTCCCGCGAAGCCCACGGCCACTGTGACTAAATACCACCACGCAACCGGCGAACCTACCTCTCTCCAAGGATGGGCAAAGACAAATTGAAAAAGGCCTCTACGCAAAGCAAGATGGACCAATTTGCGGTGGCACAGGCCAAGGCCTCGCAGACCTACACACCACAGACGCCCCCCCCCGAGGACGAGACCGCTCTCTCCCTGAGAGACGTGATGGCCGCCATTGCCAACTCCCGCTCCTCGATGGAGATGAAAATTGACAGTATAGCGGCGGATGTCTCCTTTCTGCGCCATGATTTGCAGAAACTCTCCGCTCGTACGGGGGAGGTGGAACAACGCATCTCGGGGACTGAAGACAACATTAGAGGCATCAATCAACAACTCTCACAGACATTAAATCGTCTGAAAATGTTAGAGGCCCGTGTGGATGAGGGGGAAGGAAGATCGTGCCGCAACAATATACGCATCCTCGGCCTCCCAGAGGGGGAGGAGGGGCCCAGCATGGAGCTCGTCTTGGAACAATGGTTGGTGGACATCAATGCGCCTCGCCCCTTCTCTAAGTTCTTCTCGGTGGAGAGAGCTCACAGAATGCCATCAGGCAGGCCTATACCAGGCGCACCGCCCAGAATGATCATTGCCAGATTCCTTAATTATCGGGACAGAGATGCACTCCTTCAAATGGCTCGCTCCAAGGGTACAATCACCCATAATGGCTCCCGAATCGCCTTTTTCCCTGATTACACCCGGGAGGTGCAGAGGGCGAGACAGTTGTTTGAACCGCTGAAGCGGCAACTATTCCACATGAAAGTAAGATACGTACTGCTGTTTCCGGCCCAACTCAAGATCCACCACAAGGGAACCACAGTTCATTTCACGGATCCGAAGGAGGCTTGGAGATGGGCGGAGGCGCACATTGAAGGGGACTGGACGGCAAGACCGACGGATCGGGGAAGGAGACCCCGGCCTGGGACGGGTCGTCCACCTCCCGGGGGACACCCCGATGGCCAGGAACTAGCGATCCTGGAACAGGCGGCAAACCCCGCCAACTAAGGCACGGGAAACCAACTAGCACTAAGATGCGACGGAATACCGAACCGAGGAGGGGCCAACGTCACACGTGAACCCTAAGAACCACGGAATGTTCAAAGGTGGTAGGAGCTGCGGACCCAACGGGACCCCTTTTGCTCGCCCGCCGGCCAGGACCCCAAGTTTAAGCTGACACTCTAGTTTCGAGTGTCAACGATTTTCGGGCGACAGGTACTTCGTGTTGGGGTGGAATATAGGGAGGGGGGATGGGCGAGTTTATGTTGTTCTTGTTTTAGTATTAATACACGTTTATCACGCATTCACAAGATTACCGAATCACACCACCCAACACACCCGACACATAACAATTCCATGAATCAACCCATAATGTCTGCAAACCTAGTACTGTACACAATAAATGGCGACCACACTGACCCATGCACCAACCCCTGAGCGCCCCAGATCTCTCAAAATAATTACATGGAACGTGAACGGGTTGGGGTCCGGAATTAAGCGACGCCTTGTTCTGCAATTCTTGAACAGACACTCCCCCGACGTCGCCCTGATAAATGAGACACATTTAGCCGGGACCAGCTGCACTTTCTTTCGCAGAACCAACTACCGATTGGCCCTACATGCGGGATACACAATGGGATCCAGAGGGACTCTTATCAAACACGTCCCATTCACATCGCTAACAGTTGAACAAGACCCCCGGGGTCGCTATGTGGTGGTCATAGGAACACTGGGACTAGAAACACTGGCCATTGCGTCAGTGTACTCCCCGCCAGGACTGGGAGAGGAACTCCTGGATGAGTTGGTCATCCTTATGGCAAAACACCAACCTGATACGTGGATTTTGGGGGGCGATTTTAACGATGTCATGTGCAATATTAAGGATCGCACTCACATCAGGGACCGCAACCCGAACACTCCCACCAAATTAGCTAAATTTGCGTCGGCCTTGGACCTTCGGGACGTGTGGCGGCATCTCCACCCTGTAGAGGAGGCCTACTCGTTCCACTCGGGAGCACACGGGTCCATGTCCAGACTGGACTACCTCTTCCTCCCAGGCACTGATATACATAGGGCGACCGCTGCAGACCTACTCTCCCGAGGCATCTCAGACCACTCACCCCTCATGGCCGTACTGCGCATACAAAGCGAAACCCCAACCAAATCATGGAGGCTGAATAGCTACTATCTGGGCTTCCCTGATCTTGTCGACCACCTCACCGAAGTAACTAATGAATATTTTGAAATTAATACCTCTACGGTCGATAACCCAGTCACGATATGGGAAGCATACAAAACGGTACTGAGGGGCGAAGTGATCTCCTGGGTAGCAAATAAGAAGAGGGAGCGACTTCGGAAGTTGCTGAAGGCAGAAACTGATGTGGGCGATTGGGAAGCCAAATTTGTTTGCGACGCAAGCCCGGAGACTCTCAGATCCCTTAAGGGTGCTAGAGAACGTCTTCGACATATCGAACTAGACAACACCAGACAAGCCCACCAAGACTCCAGGGCAAGGGTCTATGAACACGGGGACAAAGCTGGGAAAATGCTGGCCTGGCTCGAGAGAGGAGAAAAGGGTCAACGCCACGTTAGAGAGATTATAACCCTGCAGAATGGGAAATGCCACTCAGACAGGGATATAGCACAAGCTTTCGCTGACTTCTATGCTACTCTGTACACAGCCCCAGTGTCCCCTCTGGGTCCCTCCCTACTAGACAACATCACCCTACCATTCCTATCAGAACAACAGAGGGCACAACAGGACTCGGCTCTCACCGAAGCGGAGATTGCTGAGGCTGTAGCCCAATTGCAGTCAGGGAAAACGCCGGGCCCCAACGGGTTCCCGGTCGAGACCTTGAAGAAACTGGGTGGGGAGAAACTGGCACCATACCTTCACAAAATGTTCCTCGGGCCCACGACCAGGGCGTCCTCCCGCCGGATCTGCGCAAAGCCACGATCGTCGTTATTCCCAAACCAGGTAAACCACCCGAGCAATGTGCCTCCTATAGGCCTATCTCATTACTCAGTAGCGAAACTGAAATCCTCGCCAAAATCCTAGCCAACCGATTGCAAGCGGTAACTACCTCCCTGGTCCACCCGGACCAATGTGGGTTTATGCCACATAAATCAACACATATGAACTTGCGGCGCCTCCACCTACTGCTGGAAAGGGCCCCTATCATAGACAAACCGCTTGCACTACTTGCCATAGATTTTGAGAAGGCGTTCGACTCGGTTCGTTGGGACAGCCTCTGGGAAACTATGCGAAGAATGGGATTCGGGGACAACTTCCTGGGATGAGTACAACTCCTTTACACAGACCCACAAGCAGAGGTGACGGTAAACGGGTGGCCCTCTGAGCCTTTCCCCCTGGGCAAGGGCACACGTCAGGGAGGCCCCTTGTCTCCCCTTCTCTTCGCCCTTGCGATAGAGACACTTGCCCTGTGGCTCCGCCAGAGCAAGGATTAGTTGGGATTCAGGTGGCCGGAGGGGCACGAAGACAGGGCGCCATTGTACGCGGATGATCTCTTGGTATACTTGGGTGACCCGATACGAACCTGCCCCATAGTAACGCAAATGCTCATCCGATACGGTGAATTCAATGGGCTGAGAATTAACTGGGACAAATATATCCTTTTCCCGGTAAAGGGCGGTACACAGGCTATCCCCCAGGAATGCCCATACAAGGTGGAACCAAGCAGCTTCCGGTATCTTGGGATTTGGATATCGGAGGACCTGACGCGCTACGCAGCCCATAACCTCCAGACGATCATGGACCGTTTTAAAGACGATGTCCGCCACTGGAGGCTTCTCCCCCTGACACTAATGGGTAGAGCCGCCCTCTTTAAAATGATTACCCTGCCCAGATTTCTCTATGTACTACAAAACGCACCACTGGAGATTCAAGACACCGAATTTGACCGCCTTGACTCCCTCCTTAGAGAACTCATATGGGGAGGGGGACAGCCTCTTATTGCACTGGCTACACTCCAGAGATCGGTTTGGGAGGAGGGTATCGGTGTGCCCTGTCTCCGAGCTTACTACTGGGCCTCCCAGCTGGCGGTGGTTAACGACCTACTACACAGGGACAGGGAACTCCCGCACATAAAGGCAGAAATTGCAGCCATCCACGACACTGACCCATTACACCTGCTCTACCAGCCCCTCCACAGACCCTCAACCCAAACAATGGCAGCACATGTCTCAAGGGTCTGGAGACGGGCCCACGCCTTTGTGTGATGGAAAGACAAGATCACCACTGCACAACCCCTGTGGCACAATAGTAACCTGGCCGAATTGGGGAAACTCAGTCCATGGCCCAAATGAGAGGAGGCTGGAATCAAAAAGATCGGGGATGTCCTAATAGATGGGGAAATCGCCTCCTTTGCAGCACTGCGGCAGAAATTCCAGCTCCCAACAACCGAACACTATCACCATACTCAACTGACTCACGCCCTACGGATATACATCCAGTTGGACCCCGCTATTCCCGAGTACACACCCATAGCGCGCAATATACTTCCAACACATATCCCTACTAAAGTCACTTCTATATTATACAATGCCATGTCCTACTTTGCTACTCCGGAGCTTCCTCGTCTTAAATCCAAATGGGAGGACGATGTGGGAGCCATAGACCCGGAAGACTGGATCCAGATCCTAATGCATCCCAGGGAGATTGCTATCTCCTCCAGACTCTGCTTGGTCCAACTAAAAATCCTCCACAGAATATACTACCCAAGAACTATGATGCACGGCTGGAAACGAGCCCCAAACCCGAACTGCCTCCGATGTGGGGGAAGGTTGGAACATTAATACACATCCTCTGGGAATGCCCGCAAATCCAGACTTTCTGGGGGAAATGCTGCAATGAACTATCCAGGGTGCTAGGCCGCAATATAACACTGGACCCGAAGGTGTTGTTGTTTGGTACTCCCGACGAGAACACTACTAATAAATGGGAAGAACTGCTCCTATCCACGGCCGCAGGATTGATGAAGCAGAACATTGCACAAAAATGGAGTGCCCCAGAGTCCCCAACATTGGATCAATGGACAGACGATATGGACACATTTGCAATGTTAGAGCACAGAGTTTATAAAGCAAGAGGCTGCCCTACCAAAGATTCTAAGATATGGGGCAAATGGGTGGAGAGGGAACCCCAGTAATTTCATGATGCCCTAAGACACAAGACTAAATTGTAGATGGAATGGGCGACAAATGGAGACCAATTGACTCTTACCATGCCCTCACTTACTGATTCGTTCCTTGAATGCGTATGTTTTGACCTTGTTTTTCTTTTGGTTTTCGTTGATTGTATTGTTGTTTAAATCCAATAAAATGCAATATAAAAAAAATATATATCAGCGAACAGTTGCTTTCTTTCAGTTCGTTATGCAATATGAGCAGATTGGTGCTTTCCTTCAGTTCGTTATTCAATTTTATCAAATTGGTGCTTTCTTACGCCACTTGCCTTTCTTCTGTAGCCCGCCAGGAGTGCCCCGGTCCCTATGTTACTTCCCAGCACTCACTTCTTTGTAGCCGTCTTCCTGTGGCGGCTCTTGCTGCTCTTGCTGCTGCTTCACGAGCCCTGCTCGCTCTGGCACTGGAGCTTGGTAGGCACAGGCACCTCCAGTACCTCTGTAAGGACGGATGCAATGTCCTCTGGGCTCTGGCCTCACCACAGCTCTGTTTGCTCCTATCTCACACGGGAGGCTCCCCTAAACTTGGGCATACCGGCTAGCATCCCATCTGCATCTCAGGTCCCACCACGGCTGTCTCCAGTCTTCCAAGGATTTCTGCTGGTCTCTGCCCCAGTTCCCCAGGTCTCTCTCTCTCTCTCTCTCTCTCTCTCTCTCTCTCTCTCCACTTCATGGCCTCTCCCTTTATATACCTGTGGTTCTTCAATAATAGATAGCAGGTGTATTCCATTATTCAATTTTGCCTGACTCTGATTAAAAGAACATGCCTGACCGTCTGTCAGGATTTGCCCTACATCTGTCATGGTCATGAAGTCAGGGGCACAGGCATGCAGGGGTCGCATGCACAGGAGACCTGGGTGGACACTGTCCTGGCACCTTTGGCGCCAGGCTCATGAACAAAAGTAAACAGGAACATCCATTTAACACCAAAAAGCTTTTATGAACATAGCACTTCAGATGCATTAACCTTGAACATTCCATCCATTAAGCAGGATGCATTAACCTTGAACATTCCATCCATTAAGCAGCCCCAAGTGTATTCTTGGGTGTGGCTGCTAATGAATTGCCTTCGCACATGCTCACTTCTAGGAGTGGCAGGGTGTGGCTGGTAAACCGGCCCTAATGGGTGTGCCCACGATCTCAGCTATATAAGCTGCCCCGATCCTCAAGACAGACGCTTTGCGTTATTCTGCACTTGCAAGCATCGTAACGCTCACCATCGCCTGAGGACAGACTTACCTTTGAAGATCCTGCTTCCTGGACATCCTGCTTCCTGCCAGCATACTTACCAACTGGGGGAAGCTGTTCTTACCTGTACACCTCTTCAGCAAACCGTATATACATCATTAAACTTGCCAGAATGCCGAAATCTTCATCTTGGCACCGCAGCACGACACGCTCCATCGTCGACAGCAGCGCCTGCAAGGAAAAACAGAAGACAATGTTAGACATTGAAAAAACAGTCTGTTTAAGGTTGTGCTTCCCCATACTTCGCGCTTTTCCTTAAACCATCACTTACCTGCTGTCGAACATTGCGGTAGCATCCATCTTCCATCCGGCCGCGTCTCACAGCTGCATTGAGACCGCATTTCCATCTAAGGGAAGAAAACAGAAGAGAGACATTATTGCGGGCATAAATAGGAGCTGCATATAAAGACATTAAACAGAAGGAACAGCATCACAAGAGCTCAAGAAAACTTACCAATCATAAGGAGAAGCATAGTCGTAGCTGGACTGGACTAATCCTTATCAGGGATCAGTGAAGGAACTAGATCCCATTTTACCCGCCCCTGCCAGAAGTAGCAGGACAGAGAGCTTATCTTCCATAATTCACAGGTGAGCTTTATGGGCCGGTGTATGCTCACAGAAACGTATTTTGGGGTGAAGAGTTTGAGAGGTCAACAATCACAGATTGGCGCACTCACACACTGTTATCTCCACTCAGGAGCAGTATCACCACGTACCGCCGCTCACAGCTTTTCTACTGAAGGAGAGGCCTGAAGAGGGGTGATTCAAGTTCAGGGAGGGCTGCAACCGTGCCCCAACGCCTCCGCAGAGACCAGGTGAGCGTTACAACATCAAACCATTCCCTATCAATCAGGCATAGGTGTCCGGGCGTAAAACAGTACTTGGATAGCAAAAGACCGCTATTTGTACGGTCGTCTAATCTCCCACTTCATCTGCGCCGTACCCAATTCCATAGATATAATGGACACGGGTTACCATTACGCTCTCTGGCGTCCATTACGGTCTCTCTACACTGTGTCATGCTGAAGGCGTGGACTTGAGCTCCCATGGAAACCTATTTAATACTTCCGGGTTGCTCACTTCGCTGCTTCTGATTTTGAAATAATCGCAGCTTTACTTTGCTTCATTCTTGTCTTTTGTGAACTTTTGACTTTTTCTCCTGTTTCCTTGCCATGTACCCGTGATCCTGCGTGACCCGGACCGTTATACCGACATTCTGCTTGCCTGCCAAATTGGACCTGTTTGCTTACCTGTGTACCGAGCCCGATCTGCTTTTCGACATCCCGCTTGCCTGCTGAATTGGGATTGTCTGCTTACCCGTGTACCGAACCCAATCTGCCTTCCTGACTTCCAGTTGCCTGCCGATTCCATTAATTTTTGATCCTTCTGTTTACGACCCCGGAACGTTGTTTGGACTGCTCCTCAGTAAACAGTTACAGTTATGTTTTCCATCAGCAACTCAGACCGATTACCTTGATCAGCAACACTCATACTTCATTTACCTGGATGCCAACTTTTCATAACTCCTATCTTGGAAGACACCAACAACACCCTGGTGTATTACTACAGAGCGCCGGAACTTGAGACTGCCACCACCTGCGCTGAGGTCGTTAGGCGTCCTCGTGCCGGCGGGATAGAAATGGGACTAGAGACTTCCTCTGTTCGTTTAGGCATCCTCGTGCCGTCGGTTTAGTAATAGAATACACTGGGTGTTACGTTGGTACAGGAGTATTCACAGAAAGACTCATATTGGTAAGTCTCTTCAATTGATGTTCCTATTCCTTGATCCTAAATCCTCTACTTGTCTCATGTTACTCCTTATGTCTTACTAGATTTCCCACTACAATCCAGTCTTGTGCTCTGAATTGACCCAGAGCAGTCAGGAAGAGTTGTTATTTACTCTGCTACGTGCTTTGGTCTTTTTCCTATCTTGTTCATTGCATAACTTGAGATTGACTCACCAAGTAACTTGCCCTTGTTCATTTGCAGTGCCTGGTCTTCGTGCAGTGTTCCTTATCTATCGACTAATAGATCCCTCTGTATTTTACCTTGTGTGTCCAGAGGGTTACATTGGTAGGAAGAACTCGACGGCTACACTACGGGTACAACCTTGTGTTCTCCTACCTCGGATTCTGACACCTTCATTCCTTGCAGGCCTCTTCTTTGTCACAGTACCAAAGTGGTGAGAGTGAGTGGTGTGCATTGCTCTCAGTTGCTACTTTCTCATCTCAGTACTACAGTGGGGAGACTGTGTGGTGTTCATTACTCTCAGTTGTTTCTTCCTTGTCTCAGTGTCAGGTACCCCAAGAGGGGAAGAAAGGGGAGCTGATCTGAAGTAACCCATAAAGGTCGGGTGAGGGTTAGACTGGTTGTCACTACAATAAGGGGGATACCATGTCTCGCCAAAAGTTACCCTGCTGCCAATCCCCAAGGACCCCCCACCCAGGTGATCCTCCCTTGCATGCCCACCCCCAGGGTCAGGTTCCACAACCGACGGCCTTTCCCTGGTCACTGTGTAGAGGATCCAAGGGGAGTAGGAGTGAGAATACCCTCATGTTTCTCACATACCCTTCCCCAATGCGAGTTGGACCAAGTGCTTCACAAGGAAGTCAAGAGAGGAAGTCTATGCTGCTTTGTTCCCAACCTTTACAGTGTTCAACTATGAAGCAATATGGTTGGAGGTCCAAGAACCATCACTTTACCTGAGGATTGGATTCTTTTCTCTGACTGATCCAAACAAGAGGAGAGTGAACGGAGTCTGAGGCCCACGAGATAGCATTTTTGATGTATCACGGCCCATTTAATAGACAATGCCTCTAGCTGAATTACCAAATTGTTCTTCTCTCCGGGAAAGAGCTTTCTGCTGACGTATAGAATGGGGAGTTTCAAACCATCATGGTTCTGTGACAGAACAGCTCCCTAGTGCCATCAAGGAAGCATCAGTCTGGAGGATGAATTCCTTTGAGAAATCTGCTAGTCGTAAAAAGAGGCCTTGGCACAAAGCTTGTTTCAAGGTTATATAACAAGTGTCATCCTCTTATTCCCATTTGATCTTTTGGGGCTCAGCATTTTTCGCTTTATCTGTCAGTTTAGATGTTTTACTAGAGAAGTTTGGAATAAATCTACGGTAATATCCGATTATCCCCAAAAAGGCTCTTAGATCTTTCTTAGTTTTTGTAGGCGGTATATCAAGGGTCTATTGAGGACAGCTCTTACTTTCTCTTGTTGGGGTTGGACTGTCCCATTGCCCACAAAGAACCCTAAATACTTCACTGCAGATTGGGCCAATCTGCACCTTTGGGGATTAGCTGTAAACCCTGCTTCTCCTAACACTATCATGATTGTATAGAGGTGGTGTAAATGATCTTCCCATGTCTTGCTATGGATTACAATGTCATCAAACTAGGTGCCGCAAAATTCAAAGTATGGTTGTAAGATTGTATCCATAAATCTCTGGAATGGTGCAGGAGTACCATGCAGCCCAAAAGGCAGGACTTTAAAATTAAACAACCCCAAGGGAGTGGAAAAAGCAGGTTTCTCTTTATCAAGTCCATGAAGAGGAACTTGACAATATCCCTTTGTAAGATCTAGTTTTGAAAGATAGAAAGCATTACTCAGCCGATCTATCAGATCATCAATACAAGGCATTGGGTAACTGTCAAAAGCAGAGCTGGCATTTGCTTTATGAAAATCTATACATAATCTCCAAATTCATCGGGTTTTGCCACCAACACGATGAGGGAGGACCACGGGCTATTGGGAGGTTCAATGATGTTGCCATCTAACATGGTTTTCATTTCCTTAATGATGGTCTGTTTTCTAGCCTCATCTAAGGATATGCTTTTAATTGTACCACTTTACCTGCAGGAGTACGGATATGATGATACTTACCCTTTACTCTCCCAGGCTCTTCACAATAAATTGTCTTATCAGTTGATATAAATCCTGTTTCTAATTGTTGTTAAGATCAGATGAAATTAAGGCCTTATCTTCTTCATCTTCTGGCAACAAACACAATAGTATTATAATTGGGGATTTTCCTTCCATTCCTTCAACAGATTTATATGATAAACCTGAATTTTAAGACGTCGGCCTATTTGTGAGATCTTATAATTACATATACCAGTTTGTTCTAATACTTCATAGGGTCCATGCCATCAGGACACTAGTTTATTTTCTGAAGTGGGTAATAGAACCAGTACCTTCTGATCTATTGAGAGGATCTCTGAGAAACCTTTCTATTGTAAGAGGTCTTTTGTTGTTCTTGTGCCTTAATCATATGCATTTGTACTAAATGTCATGATCACTGCTTCCAAGGAGCTAGGACCAGCCCAACGTCCTTGGAAGCAGGCCCCTAACCTTCATCCTAGGCACCAGCCGGTCCCCACTGGGACCTTTTGGACCTTGTCCTGGCGCCGGTGGCACCAGGCTCATCAGAGTCACTGGTCCCGGCACTGGAAGCGCCGGGCTCATAATTTGTATAAAGATGCTTGGGTGGACTTACCTGCAGCAGACCATGCTGCTTACTCACCAGCCACATAGAAATCCTCTGTGAGCCGGGACTACTTTCTTACCTGGGTGGGGCCAGCTCCACTCCCTGGATACAACACTGGAACTCTTCTGGAACAGGAACTCTTTTCTTACTAGGGCGAGGCCGTGGAGGAAGATGCCTCATCACTCCAAGGCTATTTAAACCACACCCGATTGATGAAACGTGCTTCGCGTTATTCTGCATCTGCAGCAGAACGCTCACCGTGTCTGTTCCAGTTTTCTTCTTTCCGATCCTGAACCTGCAAGAATAAACACTTACCATTCCGGTATCCAGCCTTCAGTAGCACCTGCAAAGACAAGAAGCAACAGGTTAGCACGGCAACCTTCCCGCACACAGGTATTTTACTTACGCGCCATCGCGCCCGCCACCATTGGGCGCCTACAAATACTCCAGCCTTTACTTACGCATTTCCCAGCGCGTCAATCCAAGACTCTGGCGCGAACTTCGGCTTTCTTCACACCATCTTCGCCCTGCAAGACAAATAGAAAAAGCATTATACAGAGCCCTGTTCCACATTAACGTGCCCACGCACCTAAAGACTGTAAGGACTTAAAAGGTGTCCGGAAACTCACCGTTTGTGCAGTTAACGACGGTAGCAACCCTCTGATTTCAAGAGGCCTACGTTTCATCCAGTGAAGGAACTGGCAACGGCACCCTGCACCAGACGCAGGTGGAGAGTCCAGCATTCACCTATCTAAGGTGAGCACGTTGACCTTGGGGCTCCACGGAAAAGCGAGGAAGGGAAAGGGAGAGAGACACCCGACAACCCCAGATCATTAACCCCATATTCTTTCACCTGCAGATATCTCTCTCTTCGAGTTAGACACACAGTAAGAAGAGGAGCAGCCCCGGAAGCCAATCAAGTCCTGCACTTCACTTTTCGAGTCACAGACACCATCCTGCCAAGACCGGCGCCTCCGTGGGAATCAGGTGAGCGTTACACTAAAGATAACATATGTTCCTTCAACCTATTGGCTGAGAAAGTGGAATTGGACGTCCTCTCTTTCTTCCCAGGTTTCTTTTAACATGTCAAGGACATCCCATGGTTCGTGTCCATAAAAAGGTTCAAACAGGGAGAATCCTGTGGCGGCCTGAGGGGTTTTTCGTACTGCAAACAAGGCCCAGGGTATCATTAGGTCCTAATTTGGACCATCATGTTCAACTAACTTCCAGAGTATGGTTTTGATGGTTGTATTCAATCTTTCTACCAAGCCATCTGTCTAAGGGTAGTGATATGTAACCATTCTTTGACCTCTCCCATAAGCTTACTCATAAAGGTAGAACCCTGGTCAGTCAATATCTCCCTCGGAAACCCTACTCACGATAGAAAAGGGATCAGATGTTTCAGAATTTGTTGTGTAGTGTTGTTTCTCAAAGGAAGGCTCCAGGGTAACGTGTGGCAAAATCCACAATGTTGAGAATGTATTTGTTCCCTAGTTTGGAAGTTTCCAGGGGTCCCACAATATCGATACCAACGGAGGAAAATAGGACCTTATTTATTGGCAACAGATTTAAAGTGGTGGCATATATGTGCTTGTTTTCTGACAGACCTCACACTCTTGGACAAAGGTCTTAATGTCAGCGTGGATTCCGAGCCATCAAAACTTATTCGCCATATGTGCATGAGTCTTGGCCTGTCCCAGATGACCTCCCGTTAGATGTGAATGGGCTAATTCTAAGACAACCCACTTGTGACTTTTAGGGACTACCAACAGGGTTCTTACTAGTCCATCTGAAGTGGTATCTCCCCTATAGAGAAGCCCATGTTCAGAAAGAAAAGAAGCTCCTCCTTTCTCACCACCCTCTGGTCGCAATACAACTAGTAGAAACATTCTGCCAATAAGGGGTTGCTTCTTTGGGCAAAGACTTAGTCGGGCAGGGTCTCGGGTTATTCCTCTATAGGTTTTCTGTATTCACAGTTGGGAGGGTCACCAGATGGCTCATCAGCCTCCGCAAAGCCTTGAGTTCCCCTATCTGTACTTTCCTTCCCAGATTCTTCATAAGCCAAGGGAACATTGCTTTCTCCAGCACCCTTGAGCGATCGTATCCGCTTGATGGATTTGAAATGGGTCTTTTCTGTGGTTTTGTAACACTAATTTAACATCCTCCCCTGAAGTCTGGCTCTATCACTCCAGCCAACACATCAATCCCAAACCTCCAGGCTAGCCCGGACGTGGGGGCTAATCTGATGTAAGCATCCGGGGGTGGAATGTGGGTATCAATCTTCTTTCACCTGGAGCGATTATCTAATTCCTGCTACTACAGATATCCAATCCGACAGAGCCCTTCATGGCTACTGAGGAGTATGATGCTCTGGTACTTACCTTTTAAAACCTTAGGGTCCCCCAATTTGTATCGGTTGAGCTGCATCCCACCCTGACATTTGTGAGTTTGGCATCATGGAAGGTGACACAGACAACAGATTCAAGATATAACAACATGCTTTTATTAATGTAAATGTCAGGATGGTTTAACGCCTAACTTGCCCTATGCTAAGGTGGGATTTCCCTACCTTAAAAAACTAAAGATAGTCTGTGTGAGTAAGTCCAACTGAAAAGTCTGTGTAAAAACCTATGCTTGCCCTCATAATTAAAACAAAACAATGTGCATGGATGTCAACCATAAACTAAACAGTGTTCCAAAAGTAAAATTCTGAGCTATTTCCAGCTTGGGCTTATTCTCCAGCTCCTCTTCCCCCAAGTACAAACAAGTTCACCACAGAGTTTAGGTTACCTTCTCTTGGACTAAAGGTAATATAGTTCCACACCTTTCTCAGTATTCCCTTCCCCAAGTTCAATATAATTTCCTTGTAGACAGTCTCAGGATTCCCTTACCCTAGCTTTAAATATACCAATCATAGTATTCCTTGTAACACATGTAGGGGTTCTCTGGTCTGGGCACAGTGCTCAGACCACATGGTCCACCCATCACAGGTCGCGCAACCAGGAATCTTTAGTTTTCCTGCTTTTCCCACTTCATGCTTAGCTTCCTCCAAGTATATAGGTTACTGTCCTTTAGGCACACATTTTGGGTTTTTTAGTAGTTCAATATGCAACAAACCAATAGTTTGGTTTCTCAAATGTAGTTTCACAAACAAATAGTTTATTTAACTGTACTTGCACTCTTTAGTCAGAATCCTTTGTTCGACTTTGATATTTCTCTCAGTGCATGATTCAAGATTAGCAGGTTTGCTATTTCAGTTCATTCACCATTAGCAAATTGGTACTTTCTTTCAATGCGTTATTCAATATTAGCAAACTGTTGCTGTCCTTCAGTCCATTATTCAATATTAGCAGATTGGTGCTTTCCTTCAGTTTGTTGTTCAATATTAGCAAATTAGTCGTTTCTTGCGCCACTTGCCTTTTTTCCATAGCCCGCCCGGGGGCAACCTGGTCTCTGGGTAACTTCCCCAGCACTCACTGGTTTGTCAGTGTCTTACTCCGACTGTTGATGCTCTTGTTGCTACTTTGCGTTCCACAAGCCCCGCTCACTCTGGGACTGTAGCTCGGCAGGTGCAGACACCTTCAGTGGCTTGGTGAGGCTGGACGCAATGTCCTCTTGGCTTTGGCCTCGTTGCAGCTCCGTTTGTGCCTATCTCACTGGGTAGACTCCCCTCAACTTGGGGATATCGGCCAGCTTCCCATCTGCATAACAGGCTCCCACCGCGGCTGCCTCCAGTCTTCTGAGGATTCTTGGTGGTCTCTGCCCCAGTCCCCCAGGTCCCTCTCTCTCTCTCCACTTCACAGCTTCTCCCTTTATATACATGTGGTTCTTCAGTAGGCTGCAGGTGTATTCCGTTTTTCAATTTTGCCTGGCTCTGATTAAAAGGACATGCCTGACCTCCATACCTTGCAGGCATCTTCTTCATCACAGTACCAAAGTGGTCAGAGTGAGTGGTGTTCATTGCTCTCAGTTGCTTATTCCTCCTCTCAGTACTAGAGTGGGGATAGTGTGTGGTGTTCATTACACTCGGTTGTTTCTTCCTCGTATCAGTACTGTCAGCTACCCCAAGAGTGGAACAAAGGGGAGCTGATCTACAGTAACACATTAAAGGTCTGGAGGGTTAGACTGGTTGTCACTAGGATAATGGGGATACCATGTCTCGCTTAAAGGTACCCCACTCCCAATCCCCAAGGACCCTCCACCCAGGTGATCCTCCCTCACTTGTCCACCCACAGGGTCAAGATCCAAAAGCGAAAGCCTTTCCCTGGCCATCTGCGTAGATGATACAAGGGTAGTAGGAGTGAGAGTATCCTCAGGCTTCTCACAACCTCCCTGTGCATTTGTGTCTCAGGGTAGGGACAGCTGAGTTTCTTCTGCTTCTTGTTTAACAATTATACTGTTCCTTGGTCCAAAAAGTATCTTGCCAAGGAAAGGAAGTCTCAGTAAGATGGCCTTCTGAGAGGTCCTTAGATACAACTAGTGACTGCTGCAAGCCTCATCAGAAATTGAAGGTGGAGGGCACACAAGACAGCGAGTCAAGGAGCTCCAGATTACCATGAAGGTGTAAGGCAACCTCATCATCCATCACTTTCATAGATATTTACCTGCTAGTGAGTACAGATCGTGACAGAGTGTAGGGGCAGTCGAGCTGATAATATTAGGATATGCAGCTGTAAATGGAGTGGGAGAAGGGAGTGTTTGCTCTTTTCTGTCTTCTCTCAATGTTTCTCACTGCCCCTGACAGACCTGTGAGAGGAAGGTCAAAAGGATCCTGATTGTGAGATATTACTTCTCTTGTAAGAATATTTGCTGCCCCCAGTGTGATCATTGGTCCACAGGTGTTGGGACAAATATAAACAAAAAGAGCCATGCAAAAATGAAGACTGATGGATATATAGAAGGTTTTGAATGAATAATTCCTCAGTTTTGCAGTAATCAAATCACCAGAGGTCGGATGGGTATGCACAGACGTGGGCCACAGCTTGCTGTACCCAGAGACACAAGCCACAACTCACTGAAGAAATTTGTTGAGGCCAAAGCATGTCTGGTCTTGCTTGTGTTCTTGTGCAAAAGTAATGTGACCTAGCAGCTGGGATTGTACTCCCTCCATTTGTGGCAGAAATAAGTCTGATTTGCATATGGTCTTTCGTGTACTGTAATTGTAAGGTAGGCTGAACGACTAAGAGTATTGCAGTTACCACCGAAAGTCTGGTTCATTATTCAGCAAGGGTATTCTGTCCAGATTTGAAAAGTAGTGATCCTAAAACTATCATTTTCAAATGATGGAACTGCTGAGTTTACCTGATGGTGAGAAATCCAGCAAGAACTTATGAAGTTGGTTAGCAAACCTTCAGTGGAGAACTACTTAATTGTTACTGGCAAATAACTGTTCTCTATATGTCAGTAACCTTTCCTTCTCCATTTTTCTCTCCGCTCTTGTCTCTCTCTCTCCCCTGCAGCTGGTTATTGGCAACTTTGGTCTCAGTCTAGAGCAGGCTCGGACTCAGATGGCTCTCTGGGCCATACTAGCTGCTCCCCTCCTTATGTCTAATGACCTGCGGACCATCTCGATGGAGGAGCGTGAGATTCTGCAGAACCGCCTGATTATCCAGATCAACCAGGACCGGCTTGGCATCCAGGGACGCCGAGTGCTCAAGGTGGGTTTGGAGTTCCCAGATGGGGATCTGAGGTAGGGAGTGCTGAAGGACTTGCCTCAAGCACTCTATCTTGCAATGTAGGTGTGGATGGAGGACAAGAACACTAACATTATATACTGATTTTGGGGTTCTGTGATCAGCCGAAGGTTGGTGCAGTGTCCATAACTAAGGTATTTCCTGATTGGATTCACTTTATTTTGGCATTCAGCCGTAAAAAGCTAGGCATACAAACACATAAAATACAAAAAACCAAGAACATATCAGTACAAAAAAATTAAAAAATCATAAAATGTCGTTGTATGATTCCAATTTTCAACCACACAACTCAATAGAAAGTGGGTCAGTACTGCAGTACAACTACGCATACTTAAACTCTAACCTTTGGAACGGCACAGTCTGGAGCAGAAAGGCCAGTTTATTTAGGATTGGCATTCACTTTAGTAATGCAGAGGGTCAGATAGTAAAAAAGTAAGGGTGCTTAAAGTAGGAGGCTGTGTTGGATTTCCCAGGCTAGAGGTTGTTGAAAGTAGATCTGGGGTGTACATGATTCTGGGCTAGTGCAGGCAATGGGTAGGTGCCGGATGGGACTCCAAGGGTGGTGCATAATGAAGATAGTTGAAATGGGATAATTAAGATAGGTGAAGGGGCTACTAATCCATGATAACACACTTTATTCCTGTGGGTCCAGCAGAATCCTAAAACGTTAACAAAATATGTTCAATCAAGTTATCAAAACTGTAAATGCAAAGATTGCATAGGAATTGAGTGATGTCCGCTTTAATTTCATGAGCCCTCTTGCCCATTCCCTCTTTTCTATTTTCCACTCGCCAGAAAAGGATCCCAGAACTCCTGAGCTCTTCACTCCGCCTTTTTTGTCATAACTGAAGACAGCTCCTTCTTTACCCTTTGTTTATCAGCAGCGTTACTTTTTTCCCTATTCCTGATTTAAATAATAGCTTCCATTTGTTTAGTATGGCTTCCTTATTCAAGCCATCCTCTGCCTTTAGCAGAAAGCTTGGCAACAGCAATGATGATTGGCACACCAAATGCCTTTTTGTTATCAGATCATCATGATACGGAACCTGGTGGGCATTTTAGTAGAATAGGTTACACAAATCTGTGGCTGAGAGAGCTAGAGAGAGACAAACAGAGAGAGAGAGAAAGTACTCTCCTTAAAATGTAAGTTTCAAGTGAATCTTTTTACACCAAGATCTAGATCTTCTGACAATTGCTCATCTACATGGTGAGGCTGGGACATAAAAATAACAGGAGCAGAAGAGAGGTTGTAGAGACAGAGGTGGAATATCGGGAGAGGAGAAAACCAGATAAAGAGAAGAAAAGAGGAGGCATTTCAGGAAAAGAGTAATTTGAGGGGATGAGGGGGCAACAAAACAGAGAGAGGAGGTGGAATATCTAAAGAGAGTGAAGGATTAGGAGGGGTAGATTTATCAGTGAAGGAATAGAAGAGATACAAAAGACAGGGAAAAGAGAAAGAGAGAGGGCGAGATAGAGAGGAGAGGGAGGATAGACAACCACGGTAGGGAGAAGACCAGAAGGAAGAGACGGGCAATTTATTACAGAGGGGAACCAGGGCAGTAGAGAGCTCTTTCAGACCTGGGCTGAATTGGTGCTCCTAAACTGGTGGAGAAGGGGAGTTGTGAAGAAATGACTACCCCTCTGCAGGAGTACAAGTAGGAGTAGTGGTTAAACCACCTACTCAGCCCCCACACTTCTACAAGCCAACAGTGATCCCAATCATAAAGGTAAAACGGTCACAGCTATGAGATATTCCATCTTCGTCTTTTGTGATAACTTGGGCAGAGATGAGGCTACACTCTAAGAAGGGGTGTCAGTGTTATACAGTAACAACCCAAACAACGAAGTACAACCATGGCCTACCTTGCCATACTCTTAAAGGAGCTCTAATAAATGCTAGATCCTTGGTAGCACATGCCATTGAGATATCGGAGATCATACAGTTAGAACAACTAGACCTATTAGCAGTCACTGAATCCTGGTTGCACGCCGCTGCAGGCCCAGCACTATCACTAGCTATCCCTAAAGGCTACACTATCCTCAGATCAGACAGAACTGAGGCTCGAGGTGGAGGAATTGCACTCATTGTAAAAGATAACCTTCCAATCAGACTTATACCACACCTAGATACCAATTCTTGCGAGAACCTATCAGCCAAACTTAACCTAAATTGCACCCAAACTCTTACAATCCACCTAATATACAGGCCACCAAATTCCATTGGTACCTTCGAAGATGACTTATCTAATATCATATCAAACAATTTAAAAATCTCTTCCCAAGTCATTCTATTAGGAGACTTTAACTTAGGATATAATGACCCAAAAGACGCACATGCATCCACTGTGGCCAATATCCTCACAGAACAAGGTCTCACCCAAAAAGTATTGGACCCTACACACTCAAAAGGAAGAACTCTGGATTGGATAGCGGACCATAACTGTAATGCAACCATCTCTTCCAATTCACCTGTGTTATGGTCAGACCACCATCTTATAACCTTCACCCTCAACACTGAGAAAACTATTGCCCCGCCCGCTCTACTAGCTCCCCCAGTCCCTACTCGCAACAAAAAAAACATCACTTGCGATAAACTACTCCCCCTTATTTTACCCACCCTCAATGCCCTCCCAGAAAACCTGGGACCAGATGCCCTGATCAAAGTATTCAACAATACTATGACCACCTCCCTGGATACTATTGCGCCACTCAAACTCAGAAAAAGCAAACCTAAGGCGCACCTCAACTCCTGGTTCACACCCCATCTAAAAACATTACGTGCTAAAAAAAGATCATGCCAATTACTATGGAAATCTCACCCTTCTGAAGAAAATAAAACTAATCTGTGCACTATCTCTGCCCTCTACAAAAAAGAAATTCTCCTAGCCAAACGTGAATCCTACAATTCAAGAATAGCCCAAGCTAACTCCAGTACTAAGAAACTCTTTGTTATCCTCAAAGAACTTGAAGCACCCATCCCCGTACCTGACAACTGCATTAAGGACAAACCTTGGTGCTCGAATATCCAACAAGCATTGATAGGTAAAGTTGCTTCCCTCCAAACAAAAATTAAGAACAAAAAAGCATCACTATTAACTAACTCGCCCAACAATACTACTATAACCCCTCCCACTATGTCTGACACACTAACACGATTAAACTTCTCAAAAGTTACTATTCTCGAAACAGAAAAGACAATACTCTCACTCAAACCCTCTAATTGCCATGGTGACCAATGCCCTGCCCAACTCATAAAGGATGCAGCCAGAGAACTGTCACCTTTCATCACTAAATTGATCAACTCATCATTTAGGACCAACCGCATCCCCACTAACCTCAAGGAATCCTGGGTGCTCCCCTTACTAAAGAAACAAACTTTAGACCCTCTAATTCCCACGAACTACCGACCTATTACCACAGTACCATTCCTCCTGAAAATCATTGACAAAATAGCCTATCTACAAATTCAAAAACACTTGGAATCCAATCATCTGCTGGGTTCTAGACAATCAGGCTTCAGGCCCCAACACGGGACTGAAACTGCATGAATTGACTTGAAGGCCCAGATTGATGACCCTTAGGGACAGGGGCGACCTAGCTCTCCTCTTGCTCCTGGATCTATCGGCCGCCTTCGACCTGGTCGATCACCAGGTCCTATGCAGCCACTTGGACTCGGCAGCACACTTCTCCCCAGAAGCTATTGCCTGGATACAATCCTTCCTCAGTGATCGTACCATGAGAGTATTCTCTCCCATTGCTTCAGCCGACCCTATCCCTATCACGTGCGGTGTTCCCCAGGGTTCATGTGTCTCGCCTACCTTATATAATATCTTTACTAAGCCCCTTTTCGATGATTTGGATCATCTGGGTATCACCTACACTAACTATGCAGATGATACGCAGATCCTCCTACCAATTACTGGTGATTATGAAAAGGATTTGGCCTTGGTAAATAAGGTTTACCTCATCATCCAGGCATGGATGGCCTCCCATGGACTATGCCTGAATGATGACAAGACAGAGATCATCATCCTGGGTACACAATTATCGTTAAAGAAACTAAGCCCAAATTATTCTGCCTTTAGCGTCGACAATAACATTATTACAACTGCTAAGGAAGTAAAAACATTAGGATTTTACCTGGATTCTGCCTTAACGTTTAACAAACAGGTAAACACGTTGTCCTCGGCCACAGCCTATACCTGTAAATTAATCAGAGCTGGCAGAGCCTTCCTTTCCAATGACAGCTGTATCACCCTTGCTAGAGCTCTTATACTATCAAGACTTGACTACTGCAATGCCATGTACATTGGGGCGAGCAAGCAAACCACTAAGAAAATCCAACTCCTGCAAAACAACGCTCTTAGAGCTGCGCTTGGAATTGCCAGGAGAGACCATATTTCGGACACCAGAAGAGCTTACAACTGGCTGTCTACAATTGACAAAATAAAACTTAAAGTCGCCTCCCTTACTCATAAATGCGTTAATAAAGCAGCCCCTCGCTATCTTATGGACAGAATCACTACTAAACCCAAGACAAGACTAACCAGACATTCAAACACTAACTGCCTCCTGACCCCTAGATTCAAACTGGCCAGAGTGGGAGGTAACAGCTTCCAGGTCAAGGCTACCCAACTATGGAATTCACTCCCTTACCCCACTCAGACTAGAACCATCCTACACAAAATTTCGCCACAGCCTTAGAAAAATGTTCAAAGATTCTGATGGCTAAGTGTGATTCTGGCGTTTTCCCTCTTCACCTAGAACTTACCCTCCTCTACTTCGGACCTCACTCGGTATGCCGCTCGTAAAGATTTTGCATAAATTCATTTTGTATATACTGTATATATTTTCCCTGCGCTATTATCATGTAAATTGTAAAGAACTGTAAAAGTGTTAACTATAATTATGCTTTTGACTGCATATAACAACTTTGTTACTGTAATATCTTTCCATGTACAACTAAGCTGTGAGTAAACTTATGTGATGCGCCCGACTACCTGTGGGTTTGGTGCGCAATACAAGTAATAAACTAAACTAAACTAAGTAATAAACTAAACAACACTCCAGAATAAACGGATGTCAAATCAAGGCTCTATTAAAATATATATATTTTAATTAAACATGCCAATGTACATATAACTATTAAAAACACTATATAGAAACCCACCCCTGTAGAGAGAACACAGAATATGCAAAAGATAGAAATATGCAGCAATTCGGGTAATGAAACAGGGGTAAAGGGCAACAGTGCTGCCAGCTGTCTTGGTCATTCCTAAATTGCCCACCTAAGGAATGTCGTGAGTCAAGTCCAGTAGAATCGTCTGTGGCATAGGGGCACATCCAACATCCGGTTGCCCCCTACCTCAGAAATCCTGGGGTCACTGTACAGGAGACCATTCTCTTAGTACATACAACCTGAACATCCCAGGAGTTTCCCCCAGAGCCTGTTTCCTTGCCTGTTCATGCTGATCTGCCACAGTGGGCAGTCGCTCTGTGCTTGGCAAAAGTCTGCCTGATTGGGACCTTCAGCTGAGGGCAAGTCGCTCCTTTCTGGTCAGCCCTTGAGGTCTGAAACCACTGTGTTCTCCATCCCAGGTTATGATTCCACGCCTGTAGGAAAGCCTGAGATCACTGAGTTTGGTGCCATCACAGTAGGCACCATAGTGGCCACTAGACCCATTGCAGCACAATAGGCGCCTCTGTGGACTCAGGATCTGGACTGGGCAGTAATGGCAGTGCCGGCCTTTCACCTTTTACAGCTGGTAGCGCTCCAGGGCCAATGCCCGTAAGACCCGCTTCCCTGGCCCTACATCTAGTGGTCGTGGCAAGTATTAATTAGTCTGGCAGCTCATTCCCTAGCAGACTGTCCACCAGAAATGCGTCCTTGACATTTCCAAATGAACTCCATGATAGCCAATGGGCATTGGGTAAGGCCATCAAACCCCTAAACTAGTTTGTCAGGACCATGGATGATATAGTCCTCTTGCACCCACCACCAGGCAGCAGTAATGCTCGCAGCGGTGTCACCAAGTGCTGGGACTCTGTTCCCATTTATAAATACATGATCCAAGAATATCTTTATTTTTATTATTTTTTTATTTTTTATTTAAAATGTTATAGTTTACATATAAAGTTTTCATTTTTTAAGAAATTCATTGCATAATTCCTTTTGTCATGACATTTTATAGAGTTTTGGTTTTAGTTATACTTTTTCCTAGTACTTATTGATATAAGTTATTGGTTATTGATCATAGACATTGATGGTTATTATGTTTCCTGCGTCAGAAGTTCTTCCTTTTCCAGTTTCATTATCTTCAGCCAGAAATGTATAACAATGTAGACGACTCTTTTATCTTGTCGTAAAAGTATCTGTGCCCGTCTTGAGTCTGCATCAATTGGAAAGTTACTGATTTTAAAGTAATTCCTACACCGAGTTCTCTCTTGTTGTAGTTGAGGGCATTCCATGATTATATGCTGGACTGTCTCAGTGGTTTTCTCATTTTTGCAAAAGTGCAGTGATGAATCCAGTTGTTTCGTTCGTACTAATCTTGATCTTGTAGGAAAGATATTCAGCCTTATTTTCATAAATAATGTCCTGATAGTATTGTCTGGGAAGATCTTCAAGTAAGAGGGCAGTTGGTTCACTGCTCTAACCTCCAATTCACATGTTACATTCTCATGATATGTGGTTCTGACCTTCATTGTCACCAACCAGTCGTTCCGCATCACTTTGCGTTTTGTTTCTTGTGGTCATTGTATTAGCATTTCTGCTGTGATTTCTTCTTTTTCCATAGTTTTGATCACCTGAGCCTTCCATTCTGTCAGTGCTTTACAACAAATAGTATTAGGTCTTGTTCTCAAGATTTCAATTGCTGGAATCTTGTCTTTGCTCATGACTTTGCGGTAGAGGTCAAGTTTTTTCCAAGTTTCAATTGAGGCTAGTGATTGCGTGGCAGTTTCATAGCAAATTCTTTAGACTGGGAAAGACGACAGTAATCTCATAGTTTTCCTCCAAAACACTGCCTTGATTTTTGGTCAGATTGTCAGGGGAAGATTTATTAGGGTTTCACTTCCATAGACTATACATAGAATCACTTTGTTTCTATAAAATGTTACAGTGGGTCTATATGAAAATTTTCCATATTTTCCATGTAAAGCAGAGCCTTGTTGGGCCAATGATTGGATTTTTCTTTGGAGTTGTGCTGATCATTCACTTTCATCCAGCGTTTGGTTTATCAAAATACCTAAGTATTTGAAAGTCGTGACTACATTTAAAGGAATGCCCTTTATGTGTAGTGATGGAATCTTGACTTTTGGAGGCCGTTTTGTCATCAACATGATTTTCGTTTTGCCGGAATTCATTTTTAACTCTTTGTTATCCATGTAGTCGCCCATCAGATCGAGGCTATGTTGGAGGCCTCTTGGGGTTTGATCGAGTAAAACAATATCGTCTGCATATGTCATCAATGGCAGTGGAGTAGAATTGATTCTTGGAGGATTTGTTATGACTGATCTCATCTCTTGTTCGATGTCCACGGTGAACAGATTGAAAAGAGTTGCAGCAAGCGTACAACCTTGTTTAAGGCCATTCCATGTCTCAATAAAGGCGGTTTGGACACCTTCTTTTGTTAGCCTGACCCGGATCTTTGTGTTCGAGTACAATAAGTTTGATTGGCTCGAGGATGTACGGCGGACAGTTCAATATTTTTTTATTTAGTCCAAAGTTGTTGACGGTTGACTGTGTCGAAGGCCAAATGGAGATCGACGAATGTTGCCATACTGCTGTCTTATTTGTCATGGCTTCTTGTTTAACAAGGTTAAGTAGGAACAAATTCATATTTGTCCCCACTTTCCGAACAAAACCCGTTTGTCTTATGGCAAATCGCTTTGTTTTTGTCGCCTATGCACATAGATCCGTTAACAATATTGTCCCAAAGATTTTTGCTAAGGGGTCAAGCAGGGCTATTGGTCTATAATTCATTGGATTGTCTTTATCCCCTTACTTAAATATGGGGATCAGCATCACCAATTTCCAGATGGATGGAATTTGATTTTGTTGGTTAATTAAGTTGAGAATTTGGATCATAATGTCAGATCATATATCAGGTGTTTGCTTAATGATGTTGTTCGATAATCCGTCTAGACCAGGAGCCAGTGAGCTGTTCAATTGGTCAATGATTTTTAAAATGTTGTCTTTTGTCCTATTCGCTGTCCATTTCTCTTGTTTGTGCGGGACATCGGCAGATGAGCCTTCTCTTTTACTATATAGGTGTGAGAAATGGTCTCTCCATTTTTCTTCTGTAACATTTTGTATGAGACGATGTTGGCTCATGTACACTGGGTTCAAGAGAGAACATAGTTCACTCGTATTTCTGTTCTTCAAGGAAGCCATCATTTTTTCCGCATCTAGCTGGTTCAAAGTGCTTCTGTATGCTTTAGACCATTTTATGTATCTCTGTTTTGCTGCTTTAATTAACGTTCGATACTCTTCTGAATTTATCCTCTATAATTCTCTACAGAGTTTACGTAATTCAATTTTCTTTTCTTTGATTTGGAGATTAAAATAATGATTATGATTCTGCTTGTTTTTTAGGATGTTTAGATGTTTGTTGAAAAGGGTTGAAAACCATTCATAGTTTAGCTTTTCCAGACCTTCTTTTTCAGTTTGCTGATATTTCGATGATAAGTGGTTTAATTGTATTGGTGTTATTCGTAACTTGGAATGCTGCACTGTAAGTTCCGTTGCCGGTAAAATGTGTTTTTCCCGGATGATTCCCTTTTCTGCACAGGTCATGGTCAATATGTGATGGTTGCTCCTCATAGTTTTAATAGTATCTGTCTTTTGTATTGCTCCCAGAATGTCTGGGGAGACATAATTATAGTCTATAATGGCCTTCGAGGAACCGCGTGTCCAGTTTGGAATAATTTGGTTGTCCTCATTTTGAGAATTGCCAACTCGGATCAGTTTTCTTAGTTACATTTCTTTAAGCCAAATTTTCGCTCTTGTGGTAAATTCTGCTTCTTTTCACAGTTTGCCTATATTGTCAAAGATGTGAATATGCAAATTGCCACAAAGGATGATATGGATGTAGCTGTATTGCACTGTAACTGTGTCAATTTCAGTAAGTATAACATCCAGAAATGTTGTCTCATTAATGGCTAATGGATTCCAATATAAATTAAAAACTCCCAACCAGACGGTATCCCTCGTTTGCTGTAACAAAGGCTTCTGGTTGTCTTGCTTTTGTACAATTGTGTATTGGATCAATGGATTCCAATGTATTGATTTGAATGTCATCCAGACAGAATCTATTTTTACCATCGTCAGGAGGCCCGAGGATGGTCTTCCTTTATTCTGGTGCAAGGGAGGATTCATGTGTACTAAGAAACCCTCACAGGTCGGTGGAGCTAAGAGCCATGTTTCTTGGAGGCATATTATTGGACTCTTCACAATTTCCGCTTGCTCCTGAAGAAATAGGTGCCCATGGCCTCTTGTGTTCCATGATGCCAAGGTTAACTCCAGATTACTCAGGGTCGCTGATTGTTATAAATCTTGCTAGTCCTGATGGCTGTTTTCAATTGTGACATCGTTCTGTTCTCTTCTTAAGTAGCGAGTGTCATATCTCTCACAATTATTGTGGTGTCGAGAATAATCGTACTTCTGACATCTCTTTATTAGCAGGTTAGTAGGAACTGGGGTCCATGTTGGTGGCCCATTCATTTTCCCACTCAGAGACACAAGGATACAATTGGCCAGCCACTGGCCTAGTGCGAATTCATCATCTATGACGCACACACTGGATATCTCTTCCTCCTCCATACGGGCAGCACTAACTACAGCCGTCTTCAGTCTACCCCTGCTGGCAGGATCTCCCTTCTTATAACTCTGGTCTCCACATAAAAGGCAGTCTTGTTGTACTGCGAACGTGTGTGCCCCAATGCTAGGGGTCCCCTCACTCTTCCTTTTTGTGGGAGCAGATGACATAGGTGACTGAAGCGTACCGTCACATTTTTGGGGACGTTTCTTAGTAGGAGGGTGCATACCTTTGTCCTGCTTTGGTTTACTTTTATCATCATCTGCTCTGGATGTTGTCACTAGAGACTCTTTCTGGACTTGAGTACTTCGATAACTGCCGGCCAATTTGCAATCTCCCTAGGGTCTGTGATAGTTTTGGCCACTAAATGCTGATGTAACTCCATTTCATAGTTTTTAAGGATATTATTGCCTGCAATCAAATTAAACATGCCATCAAAAGTGCAACGTCCCTACCTGTGACCGATCCATTCAAATATTTCAAGTACTGATGTGCAAATGCCTGAAGTATGTGACTCCCCTTTTTGGCGTGTTCTCTACAGTTCTTGGGCTATAGTTCTGGGGTCTTGCAGAACTTCCTGAGTACGGCAACCTTTATTTCATATAAATGTTCCTTTCCTCAGGAGTCAACTAAATTATCACATCAGTACCAACCGTCGGTAGATAATCATAAGGGCATCACCCCACAACTCCTCTTCTACCTCCTGGAAGCAGAAAGCTATCTCCAGTTTTTCGAACCAATTGAAAATATATTTTCCCTTCTAATAGGATGGACTGGGTACTTGGGGCGGTGGCACCTAGACTTTCCTTGGGAGCAACCACTGGAAGTGTGTTTGCCCTCCTCCTTCTGCTCTTCCAGCGCAAGCTTGCACAACTTTATAAAATCGGTTAGTTTCTGTTTCTGATCCTGTTCTTCTAAGGCCATCTTCCTATTCACTAAGGGGCTGTAACATGTAACCTAGCAGAAGCCTAAGACCAGACAGAACCCTGGGACCTGTAAGAGGCTACACTCCTTGCACTGTTGTGGGCTGTGGGGAGAACTGCATTCTTCAACGCTGTCCTCTGCCACTGGCCCCTGGGACGATTCCACCCCCTTGGCATCCTCAAATGTATGGAGGCTTTCCAACAGTTTGGCCTTATTAGCCTTACTGCCATGATGGAATCCCCTCTGTTGACATAGCTCACGCAGTTGGCCAGCTTTCAAGCTTGCTGTAGTATGCATGTCAAACTCCATGGTAGAAAAAATGCCTGTTATTGTTCCTAACGTTAGCTGCACAAGCCTTTATTTTGGATGACTAAGATGTTTTGCACAGTCTGTCTCAAATCCCAAACGCTGCCACAAGTGTGACGAAATGACTTCTGCTATGCAGGAGTAGAATATGAGTAGTGGCTAAACTGCCTGCTCGTCGCCCACACTTCTACAATTTAACAGTTATCCGAATCCTAACGATAAAACAGGCACAGATCAGAGATATACCTCCTTCACCTTTTTTTGGTAATATGGGCTGAGGGAAGGCAGTACTCTCAGAAGGGATGTGAATCTGATTCAGTAGCAGCACAAACAGCCCAAACAGCAAAATACACCAGTCCATAATAAGGGGATGTCCAATGTTCTATTAACATATATACACTTTAATTAAAGACACCAATACACAAATAACTATTAAAAACACTATATAAAAACCCACCTGTCTGGAGAGAACACAGAATATGCAAAATATAGAGACATACAGCACTCTAGGTAATGAACCGGGTGTGAAAGGCAATAAGTAACTACAAATTTAAAAGGAGGTGTCTGTGGTGAAAACTGAGAAAAATGTCCTAACCGGTCCCTAGGGCTCACAGATGGACCAAGACAGCAGGTATGAGTCCAATAATGGATGGAAAGCAGGTTTCGAGCTGTGCTGCTGTGCTGGTTGAACCAGGTTCTGGTGCAGCTAAACGTGCTGGTTCAAGCGGTGAGCTGGCCTCTAGTTGTTTCGAATCAGAAGCTCAGTGCGGTTCGGGTGTGTTGTTTGGGTCATGAATTTTGAATGGGCCACCAGGGTCGGACCGGTTGCGATGCTCCACCGGTCCGAGACAAGGGGCCTCATTATGACCCTGACGGAATGGGTTTAACGGTGCTGGTAAAGGTGCCAGCGCCGTTAAACCCATTCCGCCCTATTACGAGGTTCCCTCACGGGACCCGCTCTGGACGTCTGGTCAGACCAGACGTCCTTTGCGGGTCCCGCGAGGGGACCAGAATGCTAACATTGGACCCGTTATTAACGGGCCCGTTGTTAGCATCATCCCCATTCCCATTGAGCCCTATGGGGGCTCAAATGGGAATGGGGATGGTCCGGGTCCGGGTTCCCTGAATGGGGAAATACCGGGCCCTCCTAGGTCGGAATGGCCCGGTAATTCCCCATTCAGGGAACCCGGACCCGAGTTTGGAGGCAGGCCCAAAGTCTGTCGATTTGATGCAGTGACGCAGGTGCTTTGATGCAGGGTTCGAAGAGGCAGCAGTTTGAGTTTGGCCTGCAGGAGCGAGCAGGTTGTTTGAGCCAAACAGGTGTTGTGCTTCTCTGCAGCAGCAAGCCGGTTCATCAGGTGTCATGCAGCAGTAGTTCAAAGTTTGGTGGAGTGCGAAAATCAGCAGCACCCAGTCCTTCTGTTTCGAGTGCGGTGAACGCAGTTTGGATGTGTTTCAACCGGTCTGATGTGGTAGAACAGAGAGCTTTGGGTGATCTGGTCCTCCACATGCTGAGAGACCCACTGTAGGGGGCTATAGGACACAATGGCCCTCATTATGAGTCCGCAGTAGCCGTGCCGGTAAAACCGGCAGGCTGCCGCTGGACCCGTAGGGATTTACCGGCTCTGGACTTGCCAGAATTACTGGGGCATTACAGCCCCAGCGATACAGTAATTCCGGAGCCGGCATTCTGTAAATCCCCATTCCCGTGGAGTCCTATAGGACTCCACGGGAATGGGGAAGTGGAAACACCGGCCCCATGTGGTAATGGTGCCGGTGTTAGCGCGTCCGTCTGAGGCGTGTGGTGTTACGCCCGCCAAGTCAGACCTGGCGAGTTTAACACCACACAGCCACAGAACTCGCTGCTAGCCGGTCTGGAAAACGGTGCCGGTACGGTTTTACTGGCACCGTTAAATCCGGACCGGCTAACTTGTAATGAGGCCCAATGAGTCCATTCAGGTTCTGCTCTCCAGTCTAGGGAGGTTTGGTGCAGAGTGGCATGTCCTGGTCCTGTCCTAAGCAAGAGTCAACCCCAACGAGCCCTGGGAGTGGTTAGGGAGCTGTGCTTGCCTCTGCCTTGGACTGCTCCTTATTCCCCTCAGTGGATGAGGGCTTTCGAAAGATCAAGTCTCCGAAAAGAGGTCCAAATTGATTCTTATTTAAGTCTTGAAGTCTATAAGTGAATCAAAGGAGGAGCGAGAAACACATTTCTTTATAGGCAAAAGTCCACAGATGATTGGACTTAAGCAAGCCTGCTTTAAGGTATCCAATTCCTGTTCTTGACACAAGTGGTACCCAAAGCATTTGTGCTAAAGGGAGTGGAAGCGAGAGGAAGGAAAGAAAAAAACAAGATAGTGTAACCCTCCAAGCATGCTAAGCTCCCTCTGTCTACACTTACCCCACCCCCTCCACTTGTCCACAGCATCAGCACCCTGGTGTGAGACTAGTCCTTCTGTGTAGGGAATGCCCTTTGGTTCCCATTTCCCAGACAGATCCTGCTGATGGGATGTCTTGCTGGAGAGAGGGGTTACCTGACCTCACAAAGGATCAAAAGAGAGGTTACCCTGGGTGAAGCAAGACAGCCAGTCTAGGGAGAATATACGTAGACTCTTTGTGGCTGAGCTGGGCTTACAGGGCTGACATTAGTATATTCCAATTTGACATAACTATGAGAGATACTAGAGCAGGATTGCTTAAACTCAGGTATGTCTTATATTGGACATTTAGAGCTGCCACCAGGATAGTAACTCTTATGTATGTGGTTTAGGAAAAGAGGTGTATAACTTCAATGCAACTCTTGCACTGAAGTTACTTGGCTGGCACTGCAGCTGTCAAAAGGGCACCTGTGACCTCTGAATCTGCTCTGTGCTACTCGAGAGCAGCTGCTGCAAATGAGGATATTGATTCAGTAGGACACAGGTGTACACTATGATTTTGGCATGGAGTTTGCTGAAAGGGGGTTCTTGTTAACAGGCCACCTTTTCTGAGAGAGAATTACTCAACTCATGTTTGACACTCTTGCCAGATGGCAATCCTTCCCAGTCACCAGACAATATTCCAGGCAGGGAATTCCCATTGAGCCCCATAGGGCTCAATGGGAATGGGGAGCATGCTGACAACGGGCCCGTTGTTAGCATGCTGGTCCCCTCGCAGGACCCGCAAAGAACGTCTGGTCTGACCAGATGTCCAGAGCGGGTCCGACGAGGATACCTCGTAATGAGGCCCTAAGGCTTTTAGAACCCCAGAGTGGACCATTTCACTCGCTGCTGGGATTTTCTCAGGAGAACCCTGCGTCATATCTTTTGGGGTCTTCCAGTGGGAATTACAGCCTCTGTCGGAGTGTATCTGAACTGAAAATTCACACAAGGCTCTGCTTGGATCTGCGTCTCCTAGCCTCCAAAGTTCAAGATAGGTTAGGCCTTCATCGTTTCTTGTTGCACTGGGCTTGGCTTTTCTAGACAGTCCCTGAAGTCGATTACAGTGGCTTCACCTGCTGGCTGATGGTTCACGGCTCGGATTCCTTTTGTCCAGGGTACTCCAGCTTCTATGGATGATTACCTGGACAGTCCCAGATGGTGGGGTGATTTCCAAAGGGCCGTGAGCCAACACTCCCAGCATGCCCAAAGGACCTTCTGTCACCTTTTCCTGGTAATACTGGAACTCAAGCTGGAAATATGCCAATCCTTCACATGGCCTGATGCAGATGTGAGCCTGTGATAACTTCACAACCAGGAGGTTCAATTCATCCTAAGTTTCTCTTGGACTCAAGATGCTTGTGACCAAAGTATTTTGGGCCTGGGTCCAAAATACCTTCAGCTATCCCTCCACAAATACCTCCCCTCTCGAGCTCTTCGATCCTCTACCTCCATCTCCCTCAGGGTCAGTCATTTTTCAAAGAAACAAGCTGCGGGTAGATCTCTGTCTTCGGCTGGGGCCTCCCTCTGGAACAGCCTCCCTGCCACTCTAAAACTTGAGGAGAACCATCACCGGTTCCGGAAGCACCTCAAGACCTTCCTCTTTTCTTCTGCCTTCACTCACCCTCTCCCCTGCTGATCTGTTCTCTCTTGGCACTGTGCACCTGGCCACCCTCTGTCCTCCGGGTCCAGGTACCTGCTCACCCTGCCACCCTCCCGCACTGCCTCCGGGCCACCCCTTGCACCGGGGTCTGTATCTGTACCCATATAGCCCCCCCCTTTTTCTTCCTGCACTTATCAGACCTACCCTGTCTGCTGCCTTAAACCTAGCACTTGCAAATTGGTGGCTGCACTACCACTGTTTGCTGCCTTTATTATTTATTTATTGTTATTTATTTGTTTCTCCTCTGCTTCACACTTTCCACTTCTCCCCCCTTCCATGCACTTTTCCCCTCCCCCTCTCCCATGCAATTGCGCGTTCTCAATGTCACTGGGCCTAGTAAGATCACTGTTTTGTTCTCCCCTGTTCTCCTCCCTTGCCTTGTTGCGCTCTGAAACACTTGTGTACGAGCGCGATAGAAATAAAATATCAATCAATCAATCAATCAATCAATCAAACATCCTCCTGTATGTCACAGCAGGGAAAGAGCTTACACCGCCCCATACGTGCCATAAGGGATTTCAATATTTCCCCCTGTTCTTGCCAGTACCTTCTCAAACCCTGATAGCATCAATTTCATAGGGGAGAGGTTCTGAAAATGCAGTGCCCAAGAATTCCTACAGGAGGGCATCTGAGTAATGAATCACAAATGTGGCATCTCACTCCTCTTGTAGCTACTGGCAGATGTCGGAGCCATATTTCTTCAGTAGTATAAGTCCAGTGCACCCACTTACCAAAGAAGGAGCAGGGCCTAGAATCAGAGGTAATTAACTGCCCTTTTTACCTGGGTAATGGTTTCCCTAGGTTTGGGCCTTTACCTGGTTTGCAACCCTTTGTCATCTACTAGGGTGGGTGGATAGATAGCCACCCTCAATCTCAGTGTCTGGGACCCATTTTGTTGCCTCACTGGGGCTTGGTGGGGAAACAAAAATCATTGGTGGGAGGGTAGGGTTCTGCCTTGACACCTGGGTCTTGACGTTGGCATGATGGGATGGTGTTAATCCCACTTAATACACCAAGACCAGGTGCTCAAAGTTCAAGATTTGTATTAGGGACTGTGGACAGCAATGGGCCAACTTAAATATAAACAAGACCTTCCCCAAAGAAATAACAAAACATAGGATGTCTTTCTTCCATAAATGTCTCCCACAACAGCTTTCTAGTCTCTAACGTCACTGTTCCAAAGTTCCAGAGGAGTTGCCTCCCTCTGCCCTAATGACCAAGGCTCCACTATGTAGCCAAACCTTCTTATCCTTGTCTGAGTCTAGGTTGTGGGTTTTCCAGCATCCTGTACTCCAAGACTAAGCCAGTCCTTGATGTTTTGCAGTACTGTCAGTGGGTCTCTTAGAGATGGCATTGGGGACTGCCAGGAGAGAGGCAGACTGTCTTCCTGACTCTGTTCTCCCCATCCTCTCTGTCTGATCCCCGCTGGAACCATCTCTGCCTGTTAGACCTTCCTAGGGCCTGACCAGGCCCTCCAGAACTTCCTACCTCTAGCTGGTGAGTCTGCTTTTGGCTCCTCACCTCTGTTTTCAATATCTTAATACAATCCTGGTCTCTTCTCTCTATTGCTTTCTTTTTCTTTTTCAATTCTCATCAACCCCTGACCAATGTTCTTCACTCTCTTTATCTGAAGACGCATCGTCTTCAGTCTCCTCACTCTCACCTACCTCCTCCTTGTGCTGATCTTTCACTGTTTCCGTACTCTTATTTCCTCTGTCCAGACTTCTAATGTTACTCCTTCATTCAACTCCACTCTGGTTTTATTTCTTGACCCATTTCCTCTGTTCCTAGTAAATCCTTCCACTCTACTCCTGGTTTTGCTTCCTCCCTCTTTCCCTTCTTTCTCTCTCCTTTAATTCTCACCACTTTCTTGTCTTCTGTAGAGATCCCCTCCTCTCTGTACAGAGTACAGTGATGCAGGACACAAGCACATGTTAGTAGGGCTCCATGAACCAAATTTTGACCCCATTCGATACAAGATGACAGCAGGTAAACAGGTATGGGAGCTTGTTCCGCAGAATATGCTTGGAGTCAGCCCCCATGCAGACACAGGGGAACTCGTGATCAGCCGAACAGGACAAAGTACCATGAGCCAGCTTTGCATGGGAACAGGTGAGCTTGCGATCAGTTTAGCCAGAAAAGGAATCCCTCAACAGAAGAGGCTCAGCAGGGGCATACTCTGCAGCACCTCGAGTCGGGTAGGCATTGAGAACAGTCTCCTGTCTCCAAAATGATAGTCTTATGTGAGAAACCTAAAGGTGTCTCCCTAACTAGTCCCCAGGGGTCTGGCATCCAGGTGGCCATAGCTATTGGATCCAGTTCCTGGAGGTGGACCAGTGCAGGAGGATCACCTGGTCCTCTCCTAACATCTTTTTTCTACCTTTTGTCTACCTTTTTCCTACCCTACCGCATAGGATACTCAGAAACACTACCCTGTCCCTTTTCCGACACAAACACTTTTGCATACCACATACCACGAAAGACAATGGACTAACCCCAGAGCCATTTACCTGACATGACATGTCCCAACACAAGGGTCAGGCAAAGTCAGGCAATTGACCAGAATCACACACACTTGACAGCCCTTTCCCTTCCCCACAGGGATAAAAGGTGGAGCACGAGAGCACACTACGAGCGAGGTAAACCGCACAACGAGACAGCTTTCTCAGTATGACATTTCAAGAGGAGGAGAAAGGTAGCGAGAACCGAAAGAGCATCAAGGAGAGAAGGGACATTGTCCTTTCCGACCCAGACCTGCAAAGCCTCAGTGAAAGGAATCGTTATACCGCAAACAATAGCTGGCGTGCATTGCAGCAAATGTCAACGGTACACAAACCCGCCTACACTGATAATCAAGACGGGGCGAGACGCCTGCTACCATGGTACCGTCCTTCACTCCATAAATAAGAAAAGACAAGCAGTTCATCACAGCCGGTGAGTCGAGGGGAGAACCGATAAGAAACCGAACTATGGTGAATGAAAGTTGCAAATGGCAAATTAAGGGAAAATCAAAGAACTGTTAAAGCCTAAGGGGAAAATCAGCTGCAGAGACACTCTGGTAAATACCCCTTTTGTTGAAACTACTGATACCAGAAGGCCTTGGAAAGGCCGCCAAGAAAATGTCAAAGTGGCCATACAGGAGTCTAGCAAAATCCTCTCTATAGTCGAATGTCTTTGACCGACAAACCATTGGAAAAGCAAGGGAAGTAAATCCTGCATAATAAGAAAGTAGAAGAAACGGAGAGGATGGCAAACGTGAACCCGATGGATGGATGCCGGTAGAACGGGGCAAAGCATGATACCCTAATGAACATTGTGGGCCTCATTAGGAGTTTGGAGGTAACCATGGCTCTATTAGCGCCAATGCTGCCTCCAAATCCTTACCGACTCCGCCCTGGTGAATGGAGCTATTACCGCCCATTCCAAGGTTGGCGGGGGCGGTAATTCCCCATTCACCAGGGCCCTTCCCCATTCCCATTTGAGCCCCCACAGGGCTCAATGGGAATGGGGAAGGCGCTAATAACGGTACCGCAAATTGCGGTACCGTTATTAGCACCAAAGTCCCTTTGCGGGTCCCGTCCTTAACGCCTGGTAAAACTAGGCGTTAAGGGAGGACCCGCAAAGGGAACTCGTAATAGGGCGGTAAGGGATTACCGGTGCCCTTACTGGTACAGGTAATCCCTTACCGCCCACCTCGTAATGAGGCCCTGTGAATGAAAGCCATAGTGAAGCCGACGGAAGAAAGGCAGACATTCGAGAGGGGTCTGAGCCCGGTAGAGGGAGACCCCAACCATTAATCAAGGTAGCGAAATAGGAGAAATCTTGTGAATAAAAGCTGTGGTGAACCCGACAGAGGGAGGCTGCTAGGCTGCTATTCGAGAGGGATCTGAGCCCCGAAGAGGGGGACCCAGGGGTGAAAAGTAATCGCCCACCTTATATGCAGAAGGGAACTTTTTGTTTTATTATTTTGAACCATCAGATCCTCGGAGGCAAGAGACTTTTTATAGAAAAGAGACTTAATCACTGAAGAACCTGATACCTGAGAGTGGAACTGTTGTCTCCTGCTAGGAAAGCTTGAGAGTGTGCTGTGCTCAAAATGTCGAGTCCCACATTGTCCCGTGCTCAAAACGTGGAGAAGGGAAACCCCCGGCTACCACATCCTGACTTATCATTTGTAAAGACTTCTTTCTTTCTTGTGAACACTATCCTACACTCTTTTTCTCTTTAGTTGTAAGGTTTGACAATAGATTTTTATTTTTAGTATAGGGCCTTTTATTTGACAAGATGCCACTAGGACTGCGTTATTATTATTTGATGGTCGTAGCTTGCTCCCATCTTAGATTTAGGTTTAGATTAGGTGTTTTTACAACCTACCTATACCGTTTAATAAACACCCTTGAACTGTGATCATTTGTGTCTGTCTTTACTGTTGCCACCATGAATTCCTTACACTGCCCAGATATCTCCTTGGTGCACAAAGCTGCAGGCAGGTCCACAGTGCAAATGAATACACATGAAGGAATTGTAGTTCGCCCCGGTCCTCATAGATCAGAGGACCTGTACCTGACTGTTATGCAGCAGCCATGGGTGTCCCTCCCACAAGCCCAATTACAATGCCATATGGGTTATAAAAGGTAGCCCAAACAAGAGGGGTGTGTGGGAGTTAGAAGAATGTTGCCGATGCCAATGTAAGGTAATAGATGGGGAAGGTGGAAGAGAGAGGAGAACGAGAAAGCAGGTAAGAGGAGGAGTATTAGCACAGTGGGAGAGTTTGAAGAGGTGAAGCATCAATGAAAGCAGAGGAACATTTAAGAGAGGGAGAAAAGTGGTGGCAGATATCACTGAATGAAGAGAGGACAGGGAAAGGACGGAGCAGAGAGAAGTAGCACCAAATATGAGGGTGAAGAACGACAACGGGAGGAAGAAAAGACAACCAGAAGTAAGAGGGAAGAGGGCGATTGCTGGGAGCAAAAGAGGTGTAGAGAGCTCTCCAAGATCTGGGCCAGAAGGGTGCTTTTAAGCTAGTGGAAAAGGGGGCACACCAAAGGAATGGTAGGTGAGGTAATCTCTGTTACTGCCTGAGTTGGATGGGACTGCTTACAAGACCTAACAGAGGAAGATTGAAGAACCCTGGAGTTCAACTGTTCCTAATGGGTCTGATGCCTGAACCCTGCATTACGACCAAATAGTACTGAGTGGTGGCACCCGGTAGCAGAGTCCAGGCGGACCGAGGCAGGTATCCTGGTGAACCTTGCACCAACCAAGAAAGAAAAAGAAAGAAGTGCTAACCATGAACTAAGGAAGAGAACAAAGTATTTACCACAATGCTAGAGGAAGTTGGGAAACTAGGCTTGGTGTGGTACAGTTACAAACAACGATCACTGTTGGTTTAGTTAATCCTATTCCCTTTCTTAATGAGAATAAAAGTAATTATAGAAACCCAAACCAGTTTCAAGTGTTCTATTGATCCGTCGGCTATTACACTAGTCTAAAAGAGAAGAGTTACAAAATATTTCCCTAGTCTCAACTTTATTTCTAAAGGACTTAATGCCCAACGTCAATCGGTAATCAAACAAACAAAGGGCTCCCAGGCATTTAGTCAAACTCCCATTTTTAAGAGTGTAGGTGTGTAGCAGGATCACAGACCTGACCCTGTTACGGGGGAGTGGCGACCCCTATAAAACTGGGGCTGGTGGCCTACCAGGGTGTTTGACAGAGCCAGTCCTGCCCCAGAGGCAGTTAAAGGGAGGTGGGAGAGCTCCAGACTTTGTCCCCTCCACATATGTCAGGTTAAAATTATCTCCCCATACCAACCTTATGTTTGCTGGCTGGTGTCTTCTCTCTTCTGTTTCAGAACTATGAATCCCAGAACTCCTTGCAGCGAGGGAAGGAGTCTTCAACCCGCTCGCGACAGATGCAGCAACAAACACAGAGTCAGTGAAGCACTACAGACGGAAAATCAGCAAGCTGTTGTTCTACGAAAAACAACCTTTGGAAATGACAATTACTGTATGATATGATATATGATATGATATGGCATTTATAACGCACCTATACACAAGTGTTTAAAGGCGCGACGAGGCAAGGGAGGGGAAACAGAGGGAAGACAGAGACAGCGATCCTACTAGGCCATGTGACATTAAGATTGCGCAAAGTGCAGGGGAGGGGGGAAGGGGAAAAGTGCAGGGGGAAGAGCGGGCGCAGTGCAGTGCATAGTATAACAGTAAAATAACTAAGACAGCAAATAATTAATAAATAAAGTGGTGGCAAGTGCAGAGGTAAGTGCAGACATCAGGTGTCAAGTGCTAGTAGGCGCTGTAGGGATACACAAACAGTCCCTAAGTGCAAGGGATGCCAAGGGGGCAGTGCAGGTGTGCACCTGGCGGGGAGTAGACCTGGGCACGAGATCAGAGGTTAGCCAGGTAAACCAGTGCAGTTTCAGATTCTGTACCGGCCCCCACCTCAAAAAACCAGTGGACTTGTGTTTGAAAAGGGTGGCACTTAAAGGGTACTTTATGGTTTGCCACATGTGTAACCCAGCCACTGAGGAGAGCAAGCCAGCTATTGGACTGGGGAACCAGGTGAGCAAGAGGACCAGAGAGGAGGATAAAATGGGACAAATGGAACAGGAGAGTGTGGGTTCATCGGGTGAGGTCAAGGGAGGAGAAGGCGGACTGAAAGACCAGGCGGGGGAAAGATAGTGGAGCGGAGCATGGAAGAAACTTACACAGAGCGTGTACAAGGTAAGGTATGTGTTGGTGAGCAAAAGTGGCACTTGGGTGTGACAGTGCGTGTATGGTGATTAAGGGGTATGAGTGAATCTAAGAGGGAGTATAGGGGAGTAAGTGAGACTGAGTGAGAAGGGTGATTGGGAGAATGGAAGTAAGGTATCGTGAGAGAAGGTAAGGTGGACAGTACTGGGAGTGGGGAGTAGTGAAGAGTAGTGGGAGTGGAGAGTAGGGAGTAGTAGAGATTACCTCCTCTCCTCCCTTTCTGCTAATGACTTTACTCACTACTTTTACTCTAAACTTTGAGAAACTCTCACAGCCCTCTTCGCTCCCATCCCAACCCTCCTTCTCTCCATCCCCTCTCCCCCTACCTCTTCTACACTCAAGTACTTCTCCCCTCCCTCTCCTTTTCAATTAGCACCCATCCTTCCTAGTGCCAACTCATTTCGCGCTCCTATCAACCCTTTTGCTCCCCAAATGGTGAAAGTCTTAGTCTCAATCACTTGCCATTATCTCTCTGGCCTCTTTATACTCTACCTCACTCCACTGGACTCATCTGTGCTTCCTTCAAATCTGCAACTGTCTTACCCTTATTGAACAAAACCCTCTGCTGACCCAAACGCCCCAGCAAACTAACGGCCAGTTTCTCTCCTTCCCCATCATTCAACATTCCATGTGCAGGTGGTCTGCAGTGAGATCACCAAGTACCTTGAGGATAATAGCCTTGGAGATCCACTTCAATCTGGATTCCGTAGTAAACACTCCACCGAGACTGAACTCACTTTTTGCGGATGACACTAATATTTTCTCCTTTCCCACCTGCATCCCAGCCATCTTGGAACAGATTACCAACTGCCTCACTGCAATTCATCACTGGGTGGCTCTCAGCTGCGTCACGCTAACCTCTTCAAAAATCAATCTCATCTTTCTCCCAACTTCCAATGCCATACCTCCTCTCTTCTAGCTCGTTCCCACCTAACCTACTTGCTCCCTCACTCAAGGCTTGTAATCTGGGGGTCCACATTGATGGCGACCTACGACTGCAACAATTCATCACTACCACTGTATCCGCTGCTCGTATTAACCTCATTAACATTCTGAATATTCATCATTTTCTTACTAACCGCTCTACAAAAACTCCAATCTCTTGTGCTCAGCAAACTAGACTACTGCTCAAGCCTACTCCCTGGCCTCCCTATCCACACCTTCCTCCCTCTAGACACAGTCAACAACTTTGCTACCCGTACTCTGTACACTTGAAGCAGATACTCCCCCACGTCTACCTACGGACAGAATGCTGGTTGGCTATCCATGCACAACTGCTCTTTTTTCAAGTTCCTTCTCCTAGTCTACAAAGCTATCAATGGTCTTGCTATTCAGTACCTGTCTAATTGTATCTCTGTTTACTTATCAATTCGTTCCACTCGATCCTCCTCTAAACTCAACCTCACTGTCCTATACCCCCTCCGGGGCTACTTTTGCTTCTGCTCTTTCTCGTAACATGCCCCGCTCCACTAATGCCCACTGTCCATAAGAATCAAAGCCAGCCGAACTGTGGATCTCCTCAAAGCTTGGCTTGAACTTCATTTGCTTGCTAAAGAGGGAGATCTCCCCCATCCTTCCTACCTGACCCCACCACTGCCTCCTGTGATGCTTAATAATGTAATTGTGTACATTTAATTAGTACTCTTTAGTTTGAATCACTTGCCCCCTTAGGTTAATGCTTCCTTTATAAGTCACCTGTTTTCTCATATACATTTTGTTTCCATTTACTTTGTTTTGTCCCTGCTATATGTCCTAATTTTTACACCATCATATATAGGCTCACTGTTTATTCTAATCTTTATGCTATTGTACAGGCACCCTTCCTGGTGATGCTTCCCCATATGTAAATGTGATATTGTAAGAAATTTCTGTACGAGTTGGTATCCCTTTCTTCAAATAAATACAAATCAACTATTGCCCAAAAGCATAGGGCAGGGCCTACTGATCCACAATTTTTGACCATCTATCCTGTGAGAAGCCAGGAATGAGACACGGACTCTTGGTTTGGGCTAGGAACTGCTATTAAAAATCAAAAAGGGTTGGAGAAATGCCTTACTATCCTTATCCTAGGGGGTGTTTCCCTACCTCAACCAAAAACTAGGAGGTCTGTCCGTTGTCAAGATATCCTATTCTGGCCCTCACACTGTAAAAATGACCTCTCAGGTGTAAAGTATATTCTCTCTGCATCTCAAGGTGCACAAATGTTCCAATCAAATGAAAGGTTATAACTCCAACAAAAAGTACCAAGTGGCCAATGTTCACAGTACCAGGGAATGACTCCCATCCCTAGGTTCCTGTTGCCAATATGTAGGTTTCTTGTAGCCCAAGGGGATAGCTTCTCCCTCTTGGCGCACACAGAGTACTTGGGGAAATAATTCCCTTCCCCAGGTTCCTTTTCAGATAAGTTCAAAACAAAGAATCACATTGCAAACAGTTTAAGATCCTCAGGCACGTGACTTCCTTAAGGATTCTTCTGTAGCTTAACACACACTTGATTTGCCTTGTATATTCTTCTATCAGGACTTCTTTATAGACTTTCACACAATCCTCTTCACCTGGTATTGTCCCCTGGCAGGACTTTTATAACACAACTGTATTACAATTTTCTTGACCTGGTATACTCTCCTGCCAGGACTTTTATATCACAACTTTCTCTTACCCATGAAACAATATTAGCCCAATGCTGGCATATCACTTCTTGTTTGGGTCTCTTGTTCATGTAAAGGGCTTTTGCCCCTGTCTCAAGTTCAATCACTTTCACTTGGTTTTCTCTTTCTGCCTCTTTTAATCGTGGGTTCAACAATCTATTCATGGAATAGCTTATGGGTCTTTATCTTCTTCATATACTTTGTTTCGTTCACATGTGGTATAGCTTTTATACTGATTAGCTTCTTCCCATGTCTTATTTGGTTTACTGACAACTACTTTGAAGCACGTTCTCCTCGGTTTACCGGGTGCTCCAAGTGTCTCTCACACCTCTCTGCTTCGCTTTTCAACGGCTTTTGGGCTTGCTGTGTGACCTGTCATCCGTTGTGCTCCCTGCCATGCAGGTATTAGTGTTTTCATCGGTTTCTGGGCTTGGAGTGCGACCTGTCATCCACGGTGCATCAGCTGTGCCGAAATTTGGTTTCTTATGCCTTTCCCTCGTGGACAGTGTGTTCTCTACACCACTCCGGTTCCTTCTTGAAGTTGGGCGGACCAGCATCTGCAGCCTTTCCCGCTGCGTCTTCTCCATCAATGTTCCAGCCGGTATTCGTGCAGATAACCGTGTAGCTCAGCGTCTGCAGCTCCCTTCCATTGCGGTCAGCTGTCTGGGTTTTAAATCTTCCAGTCTGATTAAAGAGTTTCCAAAGACTAGACTGCAGCATAGGCTTCCCATCTTAGTGATCCATACTGATCTTTGTCTCCTCCTCATCTCAGTAGTTGATGCAAGATTCTGTATTGTTGAGGAAGCTGGTATGGGACTTTCTCAGGGGTTATCACAATTGCCCTCTGCCTCATCCTCACCTCATTTTGTAATGTCTTACTCTGATTGTCATGTTGGGGACTATTAACACTGGTTCTTGTACGTGGATGAGGATAAATGATCATTACGGCTTGAGAAGTGGAGGAAACATCACCAATGGACAGTATTTGACTTTTCTCAATGGTGCACTCCCCTGTCCCCAAGGGTCACCTCCTCCAAGGTGGTCCTCCCTCGTATAGTCGCCGTTAGGGTCAGGATTAGGTAGCGGCTGCCGTCCCCTGGCCACATAGGGAGAGATTACCTCAGGAAAGGAGTGAGGATATGATTAGATTCATCACATACCCTTCCCCTGATGCTGCTGGAGCATCTATTGAAAAACAGGAAAGGAAATCTATGTTCCCCTGGTCTTTTCCTTTCCGGTGTTCTACCATGAAACTATAGGGCTGCATATCTAGGTACCAGTGCATGACTTACGCATTAGTGCCCTTCCTTAAACTCATCCAGGTTAGTAGAGAATGGTCAGTGATCAATCTATACTTTCTACCAGTGAGTAATTTAAATAGGACACTGCTCACTTTATAGCTAGGGCCTCAAGTTCAATAGTGGCGTAGTTCTTTTCTCTAGGGTGCAACTTTCGACTGATATACAGGATTGGGTGTGTCTGATATGGGAAGCGTCTGTCTGGAGAATCAATTCTTTATTAAAGTTTGCCTTTTTTAGCACTGGTGCACTAAAAAGAATTGTTTTAAGTTTATCAAAACAGGTTTGATCTTCAGGACTCCATTTTATTTTCTGGGGTTCAGCATTCTTAATTTTATCAGTGAGGCAGGAGGTAATAGAGGAATAACTAGGAATAAATCGCCTATGCATCCTACTAACCCTAGGAAGGCTCTCAGGTCTTTATTTGTCTTAGGTAAGGGTGTTTCTTCAGACCCTCCAGGATATTGCAGCATGAAATGGCACATTTTGGAGCATGAAATGCCAAATTTCGCAACACAAAACTTTATTTATTGCAGCATTTTTGCAGCTAATTTTTTATTGACTGGAGAGCGTACGATTGCCACATTGCATCAAATAGGCAGTGTCCAAGGCTACAACAGAGCCAGGTTGTCATTATTTGTACCTTTTGTATCAATTTAATAGGAAGCATCCCAGATATCTCTGGCTTGGCAGGACAGTGTTTGTTTTGGCTATGTTTTTGGTTCAGTGTGCATGCCTATTTAATATTATTGATAGTATTGATCATTATCTATTTATTTTTATTTATTTATTTTTAGAGCACCGCAGCCCGTGGGCATCAGGGCGCTAACAAAGAGACGTAGGACAACATCAGATGACAAGACATGCGGGACATATCGGTCAGTTAACTGGATGGAGATGGGTCGGGGTGGTTACTTAAACAGTGCAGTTTTCAGGTTTTTTCTGAATATCAGATGGTTGGGCTCAAGTCGAAGATCAAGTGGGAGTCTGTTCCATTTAGTCGTGGCTAGGCTGGGAAAGGCTCGCCCAAGCCATTGGATTTGTTTGCCTGTCCAGTTTGGATCAACCCTTTGTTTCCTGATCTTAATGTTCGGTTGGGTACGTAAGGTCTAATTTGTTTTTTGAGGTAGTCCGGGGCTGAACCATAGAGACAATGGTGGAGAAGAGACATGGACTTGAAAGAGATACGGTCCTTGATGGAGAGCCAGTGGAGAGCTTTTATTTCTTCTGAGATGTGGTCTCTATTAGATTTGCCTGTGATTGTTCTTATAGCATTATTTTGGATGACTTGGCATTGCTTAAGGCATTTTTTGGTGGCACCTAGCATTTGGGAATTTCCATAATCTAGTCTGGATAATATGATGGCTCTAGCGATTTTGGAGCTGTTTTGTTGACTAAGGTGGGGATTTATTTGTTTTAATAGTCTTTGATGGTATTGACATGTCTTTTTGAGGTATGCCACCTGTGCTTCTGCTCCCAGAGTGGCCTGCAGGTATACACCTAGAGTCCTCCCTTTTCTGAGACCCTCACTGGTGAGTCTTTAATGTTAAAGGTTGCATAAGCTGGATATAGTTTTGCTCTTGCTTGAGGGGATCCAAAAACCATCAGTTTTCCCTCCATTGAGGCACATCCAGTTGGATTTCATCCAGGCCTCAATGGAGTTGTAGACTGAATTGAGCTTATCATTGTCTGTGGTGTGGCAGCCGGTTAGTTCTAATGCCAATTGCGTATCATCTGCGAAGTTCGTAAAGAATATGCCCAGGTTGGTCTGAAGGGTGCAGAGACAGCGCATATCGATGTTAAATAGCAGCGGTGAAAAGTTGGCTCCTTGAGGGACTCCACAATCTACCTGCTGAGAGGCCGATGTGTGGTCACCCCATTGGATACTGGGAGCATTATCAGTTGTAATGCTGAAAATATTCCCCTTCTATGTTCTCCAAACCCCAAACACGCACACACCTCTCACCAGCATACCTCTATCACCAATTCCCCATCACAAATTGCATTCCCGAACCTCTCACTCTCTCATACGCATACTCACATGCTCTGTCACACTGCCAAGTCACAATGTGTACTCCCCAGTCCCTGCCACACTCCAAATCATACTCCCAACTCACACCTTACACTCCCCAATTCCTCCCGCACTATACAGTCCTTCATTGTTTCGTGCTACTTCGGCATCTTGCATCCTTTCTCCTATTCTATCGCACTCTTCCCTCATCCTCTCTCCCAATCTGCAGCTCACTGCCTCTTTCTGGCCAATCGCTCCCTCTGCTTCTTGGCCCACTGCTCGCCCTGTACCCATGCTCCTGCTACTTTCTGTACCTCCGCTCCCGCTCTGATTTCTGGCCCGCTGCTCCCTCTCTAGTGTCTGGCCCACCGCCCCACTGCTTTCTCTCTGTTCTCTTGACCACCGCTTCCCCCTCTGACCCACTGCTCTCCCTCTGCTTTCTTGCCTAGCACTCCGCATCCCACCTATCAACCCCCCTCTTTCGTGTCCCACTCATATTGTGACCATTTTTATTTTTTTTTTAAATGTAGATTTATGCCCCGATCCTCAAAAAATGGGGTCTCTAAAAAAAAGAGCAGATGATATGCTATTTTTCAATAACCCAATTTTGGAAATGAGCAAGTCACCTTATTCTCAAAGGTAACCTCACATTTCCATGCGGCTGAGCTGTGGCGAAAATGATACGCTGGCCGCTAGCCAGCTGCATTGAATACGTTTGTGTTGGAAGCGCTCTCCCAATAATGATCTACAGGCTCCCAGCGCATTTCTCCCTGACGGGCCTTTAAGGGGCCTGCCATTGTAAAATGGAACCAAACAAATGCATTTCTATCCCATTTGAGGAACCGAAATGCAAGTGAGACAACAGCGGTTCATAACACTGCTGTCGCACTAAATCATCATTAAATAGTATGACCGTGTCAGGAAGACACAGGGCCTCATTACGACCGAGGCGGTAGCCGTGCCCTTATTAATTGATTTTTGCCCTTTTCTGGGATTAAAAATCAATCCCCATTGCCATTTGAGTCCCATAGGGCTCAATGGGAATGGGGATGATGCTAACAACGGGCCTGTTGATGACGGCAATGGGAAATGGGACTTTCTGTATACCTTGCAGCCTTTCAGCTTTTCCCAAGATGCCCACTGCTGCTTGTTGCTGAGGCAAGGGAACGCCTAGTTGGGACTACTTCAGCACGCGAACAACTCAGCACGCTGCGTTGCTTCATCGCCACTGCCCCCTGTGTTCTTCTGTTTCTTTCTAGCCTGTTGGCTTTTCCGTTCCCTTCCCATTGTCCACAAAATCTGTAAAGGGCTTACATACTGCTACATATTTGCCATATGGGCCTTCGCACAGTGCCGTAATTTTATCTGCGACCAGGCTGTCCCATATTTTTACTCACCACATCTGAAACACTGGCCCCTCCACGGATTTCCAATTTCGGCAATCGTAAACTTCGCTCCCAAGAGAAAGTGCCAAATAAGAGCAGCTATCCGGCCCACCAATGAGAAGAACCCACCACTGGTGTTACCCAGCACTTCTACTATAAGGAAGGCATTGTATCAAATAGTAAGACAGACTCAAGTGATCACAGTTCAAGGGTGTTTATTGAACTTCAATCAGGTTTGAAAAATCCTAAATCTAATGATGGGAGCAAGCTACAACCATCAAATAATAATGCAGTCATAGTTGAGTTTGTCAAAGTAAAAGGGCCTATACTAATAAATCTATTCCCAATCCTTACTGCTAAATACAAATAGTGTGGAAAACAATTTTATGCAAAAGAAAAGTGTTCACAAAATGATATGTCAGGATATTCAAGCCGTTGGCTTCCCTTCCCCACGTTTTTATCATGGGGCAAAGCGGCACACTCAAGCTTAGCACAATCGTGGGCTTCTCTAGCATGAGGATGCAGTTCAAAATCTCAACATCATGGCCTTCTGTGTCAAAGTCTCTTTGCCATTCAAAGTCTCTTAATTCAGAGGGCCTGATGCAAACACGACAAACATTAAAGTTCCATTCTTCTCAGGATTTCACATGTACACTTCTTGGGTGATTTTCGATTCACCTCATGTCCCCCTCCGCCGGGCTCAGACCCACTTTAACATAAAGCTTTCAATTGATCTCCCTCTGCCGGGCTCGATCCGACTTTTCCAAGCTTTCTTTACTTCAGAAATTGAAGACTTTCGACTGTGTGCGGGATTTTGTTCACCCCGTTGTAGGACCACTTCGATTCACAATTATTCGCTCTCTTCTTGATATGCTCTTTCTCCCTTTCACTTTGCCAATTCTCAGCTGAATACCTTACAGAGACTTTCGACTGAGCACCCACGACGTGCCGGACCACCCTGTCAAGTTTATTGTATACTGGAATCTAAGTGCAACCAAGAGATCAGGAATATACTGAAACTTTAGAGCAAGGATTTATTCAGCACATGGTGTGAAACTAACACGGAACTAGATTTGTTTATTTGAACTTAAGAATCTGTTTAATGAACTGAATTTAAGTTGGAAAATAAAGAAGATTCAAAATATATAATCTACGACTTAGACTCACCTGTGAATATTTTACTAAAAAGGTTGGCGCATTTGAGTAAGCCATTCCCAATTTTCCATTTTTTTCCTTAGTGAATCTGTGTAGCAGCCACACAGCCATTGGGAACTACTCATGCTGACAACAACAGTCATTACGCAATAGCTATCCATACAGAAACTATTTCAAAAGCTGTCGCCAAGGGATTGTGTTTGTTTAGGCTGTAATTTTTCTCGCTCAAGTTTATTGTACCTTGCTTTAAAAGTTTAACCACTCATTAGCAGTTCAACTTTACTTGCATCCTTTATCACACAACTTTTAACAATGTTCGTTTGAGCGATAGCCATACAATGTTGCTGCTTGCAACCCTGGCTTCAACACAGACAGTCTTGTATCTGTCTCCCCAACTTACTGGCTGTGCTGATTTCACTGACGCTGCTTTGTTCTTGGAGCCAAGGACAGTACCACAGTGGCTGGTGCATATCCCTGCCTTGATAGTTGATGCGGGAGGGCCCCAGGTACCTCCGACACACAATGCATATTCTTCATTCTGGTTTCCTGGTCTTACGCTTTCAATTCTTGAGGTTGCAAGAAAGTAACGGTTCTTTTTCGAAAAGGTCAAGGGAACTTCCCTCCTTGCGATCCCCTTCTGTTTTGCCATCTTTCTTCTCTCGTTAAACTGCCATCTCGGAACTGCTGTTTCCTCATGTGTCTTGCCTCGCTCAGAGTGTGCTCTTGTACTCTGCCTTTTATCAGTGTGGGACAGCTTAGTGGAAGTCAGGTGTCTGTGATGGTCAGTAATTGCCTGTCCTCGCCTGACCATTGTATCGGGACACGTCAGGTATACGGCTCGAGTGTTAGACTGTTTTCCCTCATCGCGGGCTGTCAGTGTGAAAGTGTTCATGTTGTAAAAGTGGGGGAGGTAGAGGTCCTACATATCCTACAAAATAGGATGGGGTAAAGGTGTTACAGGGAAGGGGATACAGCGTCTCGCCATCCAGTGTCTCACGCCACCAAAACCCCCCACCCAGGTGATCCTCCCACACTGGTCCACCCCCAGGAACTGGATTAAAAAGCGATGGCTCTGTCTTGGCCACCTGGAATAGTGGGTGAGATACCATCTGGATTCTCACACCACCCAGGGATCCATGGGGAGAAACAGCCCTGTGATATCTTTGATTTTGGATAGCACCTCCTTCCAAAAGAGACCCACCTTCCCTCATGGCCGCACCATATGAAAAAGAGAACCCACAGCATTGCAACCATGACCAGCAATTTACTAAATAATCAGATGACATGCGATGGAATCTCTACGGCGTGAGGTGCCATCTGTAGCAGAATTTGTAGACCCATCCCTATCTGTAACACACCTAGAGGACTTAAGCATCTGTGCCCAAATCCTCAACCAAACATCATCCTCTATTGGCTCACCTAGGTTGGCCTCCCACTGTCCTAATGCAACCCTGTTTTGTGAGTGGATGAGGAACCCATTGTCACAGTTGTGCGTAGCAAAACACTCACTAAATGTCATTGGGTGACCCTCTTTGTATAGCTTCTGCAGATTCACCAAACCACCAGCCTCCCATGCTCCAAATCTCCTGCAATCAAATCCTGGTTGGAAACCAGGGTTGTTCCACGTAAAACCTTAATATGATATAAAAACAATAAAAACAGTGTAAAATGTCACAATGGTATGCTATACAATTATTCACTGTCTAGCTAAGACATGTGCGCTCCTAACTCCCTTCAGATATTGTAACAGTTAATTTCCATGAATGACCAAATTGACAAACAAATTGCTGATGTTGATTGTTCAAGATCGAATGTTCATAAAAAAGCCAACACTAAGCAAAATTGTTCCTATGGTTCCCTGTCACTCCTATAACGGGTACTTTCACGCACCTTCATAAAAGCCTACCAGACTCACACACAAATGTTCAAATCATTTTCAAGTATTTGATTTACTTATATTCATCAAAAAATATCATTGTTGTAGGATTACCATCAAACAATTTATACAGGTAAGGTGGATACTTCAAAAGACACAATGCACAGCAAATGAAATTAAACTAGAAGAACAGTGTATATCATACTGCATTTGTCACCACTTACACATCCATTCAATTCATGAAATCCATCTACTGAAACTCAATAACCCAACATGTTTCATTCCTTCCATTAACTTGAAAAATATATTAGGAAATTCTTCAGGGGAGCAATGTGTGACGACCACCACATCCTATTTTACAATCACTAATTTACTTTCTTCATAAATTCGAACAAAATATCTTCTCCAGACTCTTTCTGGACTCGCCCGATTATCGACATTTTCTGTTTCTTCTTAGTCTCACCAGTGTAGGCTTGTCTGTGAGAGTAACCTATAGAAATGACATACAAAAGGAGGGCCAAGTACCTCAAATTCAAATTTCATTTTTCACATCAGAAGATTATTTAATTATAATCACTCTATGAGCACAACTTTTGTGCAAGGGAGAACCAGTTCCCTATGTTACTGTGAGAAGAATTATCATGTATGCGTACTCACCCTACGTGAGTCTTACTACTGTGGCTAATGGAGCAGACAAGAGCATGTTTCCACTATGCTGACTTCTTAGCTACGGTGCACTGCAGTAGAATGTGCCCACTGCTGTTTAGCCACAACCTTGGCAGCGTTCTGTAAATTTCTCCTTGGCCCGCAAAGCTGCAGTCAATGGTGTCAGTTACTGTTATGACCTGCAAAAGATGATACGCAGCTGTATCACTATGGTAATATCTCCTGTGAAGCCATACACCTAGATTTGGAACCAGGCATTAGAATTAAACTTCAATGATTCACAGTTATTTTCATTTTTTCATTTTTTCAAAACACTTTTTAAACTACGTTATTGATTTAAATGATTGGTACATCTAATATCTACTTAAAACCTATATTGCATAGGTTCCTTACGTCACCCTATTGGCTAGTCTATAGTAGGAATCCTACATAACCTGCTGTGGATACACGTCTATTTTAGTCTCCTTTGTATCATAGAACTGTCTCTGAAACCAACTATTGGTTGCACACTGTTCGCATTCCCTATATACCTGGAACATGCAGTACGTTCAAGCATGGTGCACCCAACAAGGCCAAAAACAAAATCTGCTTACTTCAAAGCGCACGCCGTGTCATTACTCCTCTGCGGTCACTTTCCTCTTACAGGTTTTCTGGTCACAATCCGGTTAGACACGCCGAAAGACATCAAACCCTCTGTAAAACTGCACTCCCCACACTGCCGTGCTGTGAGCTGCACGTAACCTATTCGCCTGAGGCCGCAAGAATACACGGAAACTATATTGTAAAAAAGTCTTGCAGAAGCCAGCGTGTCTCTGTGTCGTTCTGCTCAATTGATAGGCTTACCGTGCTTGTCTCGGAGGCGAGTCCTTTCCGGGTCAGTTCTTCTAAAGGTGCGGATGATGTCACTCGCAACCATGGTGATGGCCCTAATATGTCATTAGTATAGTGGGTCCTTTCTTCTAACTCTCCCTCAAATCGGCACAATTCATTATGACAGCCGTACCTCTCCTACAGCTGATAGGTCTAGGAGTTACCGATTTATACCGCATTACCAGATTGGATATGTTCTATCTCTCTTTATTCTCGATGATCACCAAAGGTACCCTTTTATCACCCCAATTTATGTATGTCTATAAAATATGTCTTTGTGCTGTATACACATGGGCAGACCATGCATCGGCACACGTTAAATCACCTGGTTCACTATTTAACCCGGCACGCCAGATCTATAAAAGCATCAGTAGATTACCATTCTTCAGACCTTTCATTCAGTCCTATGGTCAAGCTTTTTGTTAGGTAAATTAATTAATTCTCCTTCTCTGGTAGTTTCCTTTTGTCCATATTCCTGTCGCTTCCAGGCTTCACCTGGTACAAGATGGTCCATCTAATATCCTCTGCCTGGTGTATAATTTCAATAAAATTGCTCACCAAAGACGCAGTATGTTTTCGCTTTTTTATGCAACTTTTGTGCTTTGTGATCCAGATTTAGATTTTTCTCTCTGCCTTACCTAAGTACAGTTTATCACAGGGACATCGGATCGCATACACCACTGTCATGATCTCTGCTTCCAAAAGGTCAGGGTTTTCCCAACTCCCTTGGAAGCAGATCCATAACCCAGGTTCCGAGTGCCAACCAGTCCCAATTGGGACCTTTTGGACCCAGTCCTGGCGCCAGTGGCACCAGGCTCATAAATATGCCCAGTCCCAGCGCTGGAAGCGCCGGGCTCATAATGCTTGGGTGGACTTACCTTCAGCAGACCATGCTGCTTACTTGCCTGCCAGTTGAGCCTCTGATCCTCTTCTGTTTGGAACTACTTTTCCTGTTGGGTGGGGCTGGAACCACTCCCTAGATTCAGAACACTGGAACTCTTCTGGAAGGCAGGAACTCTTTTCTTACCAGGAACTCTTTTCTTACTTAGGCGTGGCTGTGGAAGGAGACACCTAAGCACTACAGGAGGCTATTTAAACCACACCCGGTGGATGAATCTTGCTTTGCGTTATTCTGCAACCTCTGCAGCAGAACGCTCATCGTGTCTTCTGCATCCGGTCCTGGGCCTAAGGAAAAAGGCTTACCATCCTGAATCCAGTCTTCAGCAACACCTATAAAGACAAGAAAGAACAGGTTAGCATTCCGGCATCTGAAAGGCAAAGGCTTACCATCCTGAATCCAGTCTTCAGCAACACCTATAAAGACAAGAAAGAACAGGTTAGCATTCCGGCATCTGAAAGGCAAAGGCTTACCTACTCTTCGTGCGCTCCGGAGGTCTTCACACTGCATTCCGGCATCTGAAAGAAAAGTTTACCAACTCTTTGCATGCTCCGGAGGCCTTCGGCGCTGCATCCCGCATCTGAAAGACAAAACAAGGTGCGTTTAAAGACATTGGGGAACTTTAATACTCACGTGCCATTACTCCTTTCCACATCTAATCCAGTGGGTATTCCGGCACCCTGCAGCCGCTCCGAACTCGTACCTGCAAAATAAAAAGACAGTTAGAGCGCATAGTGAAGCAGGCAACAAGCGCTTACTTACGTGCTTCCAGGCGCTTCTATTCATCACACGGGCTCCATCTTCAACTCACTTCAGCCCGTCATCCGCCATCGCCGGAACCCTGCAAAACAAGAGACATCATTACTAAAGACTTTAAAGACATTTGAATGACTCGAAACTTACCGTTCGTGCAGTAAACGACGGACAGCAGTCCTCTGAAGTCAAGAGGCCTGCGCTACCTATCCAGTGAAGAAACTGGTTACAGCACCCTGCCCCGAGGCAGATGGAGAGCTCGGCATTCACTTACCTAAGGTGAGAGCGTTAACCTTTGGGGGTCTACGGGAGAGGAGAAGAGGAAAGAGATAGGGACACCCCAATAACCCCAGTTCATTAACCCCATATTTTCTATCTGCAGACATCTTACTCTACACGTCAGGCATACAGTGCACAGAGGTCCAGCCCAAAGAGCCAACCGGGTGCTACCCATCACCTTTGAAGATACGGTAGTCGCCCAGTCAAGACCGGCGCCTCTGCGAGAATCAGGTGAGCGTTACAGAACGCAAAGCCTACCGCAAAACTCTCGCCCAGGCGCTATGGAAACCTCGGATACTGACCCCCTAGCCCGGTTACTTGGGGAACTAAGGGCAGAAGTGCATGCAGCTCGTCAGGAAACGAATGCTCTAAGAAGGGAACTAATTATTTCCAAGGAGAGAACAGACAATCTTGCTAGACAAGTGCTACAGTCACAAGCCGGACAGACCCCGTTACCCGCATCAGGGGCAAATCTTCCTTCAACATCCTCTATGAATCCAGTGCAGATCAACCTACCTGGGAATGTACCTCTGGCTCCGCCCGAACGATTTTCTGGTGACCCAAAGAGGTTTGCAGTATTTATCAATCAGTGCCGGTTGCACTTCTTATGCCGGCCAGCAGCCTTTCCAACTGATCAAGCAAAAGTAGCTTTTGTACTTTCGTACCTTAGTGGCAATGCGGCAGACTGGTCGATCCCTCTAGTTAATCAAGATGATCCGGTTCTCCATGATTTTCAAGCCTTTCACCTTAGTATGGAAAAACTGTTCGCAAGACATTCACAGGGGCAGGCCTTGGACAATGAGCTTCTTTCGTTGCGACAGGGTAATCAAGACCTTTTGGCTTATATTGCATCTTTCAATAGACTAATAGTGGAAACTCAATGGCCTGAGGACAAAAGGATTACGCTGTTTTATAGAGGTCTACGTGGAGAGCTCAAAGACGTTTTAGCCCAAGTAGTGAATCCCCCACAAGACTGTTCGGATTATATAGACTTGGTCGTTCAAATAGATCACAGGCTGCAGAACAGGAAGGCCGATCGTTCCAAGTTTGATGCTCGAGTATTTTCCAAACCGCCAACTCCTTCCAAAGGAGTAGACTCCGGGGAACCCATGCAAATAGGGGGTCTGAAAGGTCCTCTAACACAAAGGGAGCGGGAAAGGAGGAAACAGTTGCAATTATGCCTATATTGCGGAAACTCAGGGCACTTTCTTCGAGACTGTCCGGTGAAACCTGCCAAGAAGGCAGTAGGAGCTGCAGTTACCAAAGTTACAAACTCTGAGCAGGGAAACGACCTCGCCCGACAAGAATAGAGGTCCTCTTGCCGAGCGTGAAAACCAGTTCCGTGACCTCGCATTTCGTGATAACTATGGTCCTCATTAGCCCTGATAATCCGGATCGATTACATGCAATTGAAGCTTACGTCGACAGCGGTGCCATCGGCAATTATGTGGATCATGAAATGGTTTTGAGGATGAATCTAACTCTTTGTCCCAAGGCTGTAAAGGACGTCATTACTACGGTGGATGGTACGGAGATAGCCTCCGGGCCAGTAACGCATACCACTCAAGAGGTGACGCTAGTAAGTCAAGATGGACACCATGAGAAGATCGTGTTCGATGTGATCAAGGCCCCTCAGTTTCAGATTATTCTAGGAATACCTTGGTTAGAGAAACACAATCCTCTGATCGATTGGCGAGCAAGAACGGTCCAGTTTCCAGAATGTGTCTCTACTTGTCACCCTCCACCTGGTGTTGCACTGGCCGCAATTTCTTCAGAGACTCCCCAGTTACCTCCCGAATACCTAGAATACCAAGATGTTTTCCGGAAGGATCAGGCTAACTCTCTACCTCCTCATAGGGCTTATGACTGCCAGATAGACCTGATACCTGGATCTACTCCTCCTTGTAGTAGAATTTATGCCCTCACCAAGCCTGAGAACCTTCACCTTCGACAATACCTGGATCAATACCTGGCAAATGGGTTTATTCGTCCTTCCAAGTCCCCTGCTTCTTCAGCTTTGTTCTTTGTTCCAAAAAAGGAAGGAGACCTTAGAACTTGTATCGATTATCGCTCCCTGAACCAGATCACTGTTAAGAATAGATATCCGTTACCTTTGATCCCTGAACTCCTGGACCAAGTCAGAAAAGCATGCATATATACAAAGCTGGATCTTAGAGGAGCTTACCACTTGGTACGAGTAAAAGAGGGCGATGAATGGAAGACGGCCTTCCGCACCAAGTATGGGCTATTTGAATATCAGGTCATGCCCTTCGGACTTTGCAATGCCCCGGCCGCCTTTCAATATTTTATGAACGATGTCCTCAGAGAGCTCATAGATGTATGTGTTGTTGTTTACATTGACGACATCCTCGTTTATTCTTCATCGGAATCTGAACATCGGAAACACGTGAAAATGGTCCTCGAAAGATTGCGTCAACACAAACTTTTCGCTAAGTTGGAAAAATGTGTTTTCAACGTGACTGAAGTTGAATTCTTGGGATTCATATTATCACCTGGCGGAGTGCGTATGGATTCAAAGAAGGTCGATGCAGTTCTCAAATGGCCATCACCATCCTCCGTAAAAGGTGTGCAAAGCATGTTAGGCTTCGCTAACTTTTACTGCAGGTTTATCCCCGAATTCTCTCGAATAGTCCAGCCCATCACTGCCTTGTTAAAGAAAAACAAACGTTTTGAATGGTCTACCGAGGCGGAACAAGCTTTCCAGGATTTGAAGACTAAATTTATCTCTGCACCAATCTTAAAACACCCTCGCCCCGAACTCCCCTACATCGTGGAAACTGATGCTTCAAGCCTTGCCATGGGGGCAGTTCTATCACAAAAGGACCCGGTAACCAATCAGTTGCATCCCGTGGCATTTTGGTCCCGCAAATTCTCGCCTCCTGAAATCAATTACACGATTACTGACAAGGAACTTCTGGCTATCAAGTCTGCCTTTAAGGCTTGGCGGCATTATCTGCTGGGGGCCCGACACACCGTTACTGTGATTACGGATCACCGAAACCTGCAATATTTGAAGACCGCAAAAGCCCAATCCTCTAGACAACTCCGTTGGGCATTATTCTTTGCCGAGTTTGACTTCATAATTACCTATCGACCTGGTACAAAGAACGGTAAAGCCGATGCCCTTTCTCGGATGGGAGTGGAAGAACAGTTGGTCAACCCTAAACCTGTACCAATCATTCCCGAACAAAGAATTCTGGGTGTAATCGCCACAGAATCCATAGAGGAAGTTAAGGATAAAGCCAGGCAACTTGTAACTCCAGCAGACATACAGAATTGGCATCTGCAGGGAAAGGACTTTGCAGTAAAGGACAACTTATTGTATTTCCAAGAACGATTATACCTACCCAGCACAGATTTACAGAAAAAAGTAATCTCTTGTTATCACGACTCTTTAATGGAAGGTCATCCCGGTATAGCCAAGAACTCAGAAAAGATCAAGCGCTACTTCTGGTGGCCGTCTTGGAAAAAAGATATCAGAGACTTTATAATGTCCTGTGGAGTATGCGCCTAAAACAAGAGTCAAAAGGAAAGACCAGCAGGCCTCTTACGCCCTATTGACATCCCACCTCGCCCTTGGCATACGCTTTCTATGGACTTCATCACCGATCTACCTCCATGCTCCGGATACAATACGATTCTAGTAATCGTGGACTTATTCTCCAAGATGGCGCATTTCATTCCGCTCAAAGGCTTGCCAACAGCAGCAACTCTGGCCCGAGAATTTCTCGAAAACATCGTCCGACTGCACGGTTTTCCTTCGGTTCTAATTTCGGATCGAGGTAGTCAATTTATTTCTCATTTTTGGCGAAGTTGCTGTCGGTCGGCTCAAATTGATGTGAGACTATCGACCAGTCACCACCCTCAGACCGACGGACAAACCGAGAGGACCAATCAAACTCTGGAACAGTATTTACGCTGCATGCTGCAACAAACTGAAAAAACTTGGAAAGATATCCTTTGGATAGCCGAGTATGCCTACAATAACTCTGTCCATTCGGGAACTGGGAAAACCCCGTTTTTTCTTTTGTACGGCAGCCACCCTCGAACCTCGGAGTTGGATCCCCTCCAAGATCTTGAAACACCAGCAGTAGACTACCTGCATTCTACAATCACCCAAGCCTTTAAGGAAGCTGTTTCTCACCTTCAAAGGGCTAAAGAACAATACAAGAAAGGAGCAGATCAACATCGGAAGGAAGCCCCTCACTATCAAGTAGGGGATCAAGTCTGGTTATCCACCAAATATCTATCTCTAAAAGGGCCACGCACATTCAACCCAAGATACCTTGGTCCCTATTCCATCACTACCATAGTAAACCCAGTAGCGGTCAAGTTGGACTTGCCCCCGCACATGAAGATACATCCGGTCTTCCACGTCTCTCTATTAAAACCTGTGCAACCTCAAACCCGACTAACCAAATCTCCAAAACCTATCCTAGTGGATGGAGAACTCGAGTTTGAAGTCAAAAGCATTCTGGACTCCAAGATCTCCAAATCTAAACTATTCTACCTAATTGACTGGAAAGGCTACGGCCCCCAAGAGAGATCCTGGGAACCTGCTGAATATGTCCACGCTCCTCGCCTAATCAAAAGATTTCACCGAACATTTCCTGACAAGCCAAAACCCCCGGAGAAGCCCGGTTTGGGAGGGGCCTTGAGGGGGGGTACTGTCATGATCTCTGCTTCCAAAAGGTCAGGGTTTTCCCAACTCCCTTGGAAGCAGATCCATAACCCAGGTTCCGAGTGCCAACCAGTCCCAATTGGGACCTTTTGGACCCAGTCCTGGCGCCAGTGGCACCAGGCTCATAAATATGCCCAGTCCCAGCGCTGGAAGCGCCGGGCTCATAATGCTTGGGTGGACTTACCTTCAGCAGACCATGCTGCTTACTTGCCTGCCAGTTGAGCCTCTGATCCTCTTCTGTTTGGAACTACTTTTCCTGTTGGGTGGGGCTGGAGCCACTCCCTAGATTCAGAACACTGGAACTCTTCTGGAAGGCAGGAACTCTTTTCTTACCAGGAACTCTTTTCTTACTTAGGTGTGGCTGTGGAAGGAGGGACCTAAGCACTACAGGAGGCTATTTAAACCACACCCGGTGGATGAATCTTGCTTTGCGTTATTCTGCAACCTCTGCAGCAGAACGCTCATCGTGTCTTCTGCATCCGGTCCTGGGCCTAAGGAAAAAGGCTTACCATCCTGAATCCAGTCTTCAGCAACACCTATAAAGACAAGAAAGAACAGGTTAGCATTCCGGCATCTGAAAGGCAAAGGCTTACCATCCTGAATCCAGTCTTCAGCAACACCTATAAAGACAAGAAAGAACAGGTTAGCATTCCGGCATCTGAAAGGCAAAGGCTTACCTACTCTTCGTGCGCTCCGGAGGTCTTCACACTGCATTCCGGCATCTGAAAGAAAAGTTTACCAACTCTTCGCACGCTCCGGAGGCCTTCGGCGCTGCATCCCGCATCTGAAAGACAAAACAAGGTGCGTTTAAAGACATTGGGGAACTTTAATACTCACGTGCCATTACTCCTTTCCACATCTAATCCAGTGGGTATTCCGGCACCCTGCAGCCGCTCCGAACTCGTACCTGCAAAATAAAAAGACAGTTAGAGCGCATAGTGAAGCAGGCAACAAGCGCTTACTTACGTGCTTCCAGGCGCTTCTATTCATCACACGGGCTCCATCTTCAACTCACTTCAGCCCGTCATCCGCCATCGCCGGAACCCTGCAAAACAAGAGACATCATTACTAAAGACTTTAAAGACATTTGAATGACTCGAAACTTACCGTTCGTGCAGTAAACGACGGACAGCAGTCCTCTGAAGTCAAGAGGCCTGCGCTACCTATCCAGTGAAGAAACTGGTTACAGCACCCTGCCCCGAGGCAGATAGAGAGCTCGGCATTCACTTACCTAAGGTGAGAGCGTCAACCTTTGGGGGTCTACGGGAGAGGAGAAGAGGAAAGAGATAGGGACACCCCAATAACCCCAGTTCATTAACCCCATATTTTCTATCTGCAGACATCTTACTCTACACGTCAGGCATACAGTGCACAGAGGTCCAGCCCAAAGAGCCAACCGGGTGCTACACATCACCTTTGAAGATACGGTAGTCGCCCAGTCAAGACCGGCGCCTCTGCGAGAATCAGTTGAGCGTTACAACCACCATTGCAGTGTTACAATTTGTAAAGGTACTGTCAGGGTCCGGCTTGACTGAATTCACAGGAGCTGATGCTGGCCCCACAGACCCTCACCAGGAGTTCACCTCTCAACCCTTAAATATAAGCTGAGCTGAAAACCCCAAGAAAGGGAAAGGGGAATTTGGAGAAAATAACAACGGAGACACTGCAGCCCTGCAACCTTCTGGTAGGCTCTGGTATCTGTAGTAAACAAATACACCTGGTTACTTATATGATAATATAAACTTCTTTTCCAAAATTATTCTAAATAAACTCTAAACTCTTTACCTCTTAAACCTCAGTAAAAGACTTAGAGGCTAATAATCTGTGTGGAATATCTTGTAAATAATATCTTGTGTAGTGCATATAGTTCAAGCCACTCAAGTCTCTTTAGAATCCTAGAGTGATGGCCCTTGCAAGCACCTTTCAGAACTAGATATTCTTCTTGCTTCAAAGTTCTTTTAACTCTATGTAGTTTTGAATGTTTTTTTTATAAAATGCAGTCTTTCTCTGAAGTATTGAAGTCCATTTGCATAAATTACATTAAATAAATATTCTTTAACTTTCTGGAATGCTGCTTTCCTTCTGCGTGTGAATGTTTTCCTTATTTACACAAAGAACGTATAGTTTCTTCCTTGATAAGCGTGTCCGTTAAACACGTGAAATCAGAAGACGTGAAGAATTGTCCTCGCGTTTAAAATACACACGCGATTCTTTATCAAACCCGCGCGTATGAAAAAATACGTAAACGCGATAAAAATAACACGCGCTAGTTAAAATGGACTCGCGCTCTATCGCTACCGAACTCACGCGGAGAAACGAAACGTAATTCACGTAAAATAGTTCACGCGTTAAAAACAACTCGCGCTTAATCAAAATGGACTTGGCTCTATCGCAAACCAACACGCGCTTTCCCATGAAACGTCTTTCGCGTTAAAAATGTTCACGCGCTTAAATTCACTCGCGCAATTCATTTGGGCACGCGCTCTATCGCAAACCAACACGCGCTTTCCCATGAAACGTCTTTCACGTTAAAAATGTACACGCGCTAAAATTCACTCGCGCAATTCATTTGGGCACGCGCTCTATCGCAAACCAACACGCGCTTTCCCATGAAACGTCTTTCACGTTAAAAATGTACACGCGCAATTCATTTGGGCACGCGCTCTATCACTCTGAATACCCGCGCACTTTCAAACACACGTAAACGACGACTTGCGAGCTTGCGCACACATTAAACAGTCTTGAAGAACATTACATGCAGTTAATTAACTTTAAACTTCTACGCACAATCTTCAAGCTTGTTTTCCTTATAATAACTTTAACTGTAAATGTCTCTTGTCTCAAATAATTTTGAAACTTGTTAACTCTTTAAGGTTTCTTATAAAAGAAAATGAAAGTTCACTGTGACAATCTTAAAATCTTTAAAAGAACGATCCCACCTGATGTCTTCTTGTTCAAACTGGATCAGCTAACGATATTCTTACTTCTTTGGTAGATTTTCTGAGCTCTGAAAAGGCCTTACTTAAGGAGCTTAACTAATGTACAACCAGCCACTGAATTTCTATGGATGAAAGGCAGTTTAGAATCTTGCTCACCTCCCAACAATCAAACCCATTGTCCTTTCCACCAATCAGGCAAACCAAACATATCATTGTTCCTTTAACCAATCAGATTAAGTTTCTTTCGCTCCATCTTGACTTGGGCAAGCACAATGTTAATTCTATGTACAAACTCTTCCTGTTACTAACCCAGCCAGCTCTGAAAGCACAACTAACCCAGCCAGCTCTGAAAGCACAATGTTAATCCTGTTACTCTTCCTGTTACTACCCAGCCAGTCCTGACAGTACCCCCCTCTTCAAAGCCCTGTCCCAGGGCCTGGCTTAGCAGGGAACCTTTTGTGAAACTGTTTTATCAATTGAGGGGCATGTACGTCTGTTTGATCCTCCCAAGATCTTTCCTCAGGCCCGTATCCCTTCCAGTCAATAAGATATTGCAAGGTACCTCTAACAATCCTGGAATCTAAGATTTTCTTAACTTCAAACTCTTCGTCATTGTCCTCTGTGTAAACTGCTGGTGGTGGTTTTCCCAATCTAGTTCCTGACACACAAGGTTTCACTAAGCTGACATGAAATGTAGGGTGACTTTTGATACTTGCGGGTAATTTCAGTTTGATTGCTGTGGGATTTATTATTCTTTCTATTTCAAATGGACCAATAAATCTCGGACTAAATTTAGTTCTTCCCTTTAAACGTAGGTTTTTTGTGGACAACCAAACTTTTTGACCCACCTGATAATGTGGTGCTTTTCGACGTTTCCTATCAGCAAATGTCTTAAATCTTAACTTACTTTTCTCCAAAGTTTCTTTAGCTTTCACTAAACCATCTCTAATACAAGTCAATCGCTGCTCAACCTCTGGATTGGAATACTCAGATGGCAACACTTCTTTCAAAAATCGTGGGTGGAAACCATAATTGCTAAAAAATGGAGAATACTTAGTAGAATCCTTGACAGAATTGTTATAACTAAACTCTGCTAGCCAAAGAAGATCTACCCAACTTCCTTTTTCTTGCCAAAAAGCTCTAATATATTTTTCCAACTCCTGATTTACTCGCTCTGTTTGGCCGTTGGTCTGTGGATGATAACCTGAAGAAAGCTTTACCTCAATTCCCAACTCTGTACAGAAGGCTCGCCAAAACTTAGAAATGAACTGAAACCCTCGATCTGATACAATTTGTGTTGGTAGACCATGCAACAGTACCACTTCTTGCAAAAAACTTTTTGCCAGATTCCTTGCAGAAGCCTCTCCTTTCATGGGAATGAAATGCTCAGCTTTAGTTAGTAAATCCACAACTACTAACACTGTAGTGTAACTTTGATCTTTAGGAAGATCTACAATATAATCCATAGAGATTGTAAACCAAGGACTAGGGGGTACTGGTAACGGATTTAATAACCCAGATGGTTTTCCTCCTCCTGACTTTACTCGAGCACAGACTTCACATTTTTTCACATAGTCTTCAATATCCTTTTTCATTTCTTTCCACCAAAACTTCCTTTCAACCAGTTCAATAGTCTTACGAATTCCAAGGTGACCCACCAACTTGGATTCATGACATTCTTGCATAATTTCCTTTTGCAGTTCCTTACTTGGAAGGTAAATTTTAGAATGGACACATGGAAATCCTTCAATTAAATGTCTTCCAGAATCCTCCGCTAACCAAGATTGAATCGCTTCTACTGGTAATTCCTTTTGAATCTTTTTAAGAAGCAGATTCTCTTCCTTTGTAGTACTTAGAATAAATTTATCTTCTGCAATCACTGGTTCTGGTAATAATTGATTTTCAACTTCTCCCGAAGATCCTTGTCGCGATAAAGCATTCGCTTTACCGTTTAACTGCCCAGGCTTGAATGTTATCACAAAATTGTATTCTGAAAAGAAGAGTGACCACCTAAGTTGTCGAGGTGATAGTGTTCGAGCTGATTTCAAAAACAGAAGATTTCTATGATCGGTTAAAACGGTTACTGTGAATCTTGCTCCTAACAGATAATGCCTCCATTCCTGAAATGCCCTCTAGATTGCCAGGAGTTCTCTGTCAGTAATCGTGTAGTTCACTTCTGCTGGAAGCAATTTCTTAGATAGATAGGCCACAGGATGCAACTGTCCAGTTTCAGGATGCCGTTGAGAAAGCACTGCTCCAATTGCAACATTAGAAGCATCTGCCTCCACAAAAAATGGTTGTGAAGGATCTGGGTGTAATAAGATCGGTCCAGATGTAAAACAGTTCTTCAATGTTTTGAACGCTTGATCCGCTTCATCTTTCCACTCAAATTTAATTCCTTTCTTCAATAATTTGGTGATAGGAGCAACAGTTTGAGAGAATTTTTTAATAAATCTCCTGTAAAAGTTTGCAAAGCCCAGAAAGCTTTGGATATCTTTAACACAAGTTGGAGTTGGCCACTGTTCAACTGCTTTAATTTTCTTCATATCCATTTCCAAACCTTTGGGAGAAATCATAAAACCTAAAAATTCCACTTCCATGGTATGAAATTGGCTCTTTTCTAACTTAGCAAATAGTTTATTCTCCCTTAGTCGCTGTAACACTTTCTTTACATGTTCTTCATGTTGCAGTAGATCCTTAGAGTAAATGAGAATGTCATCTATGTATACTACCACAAAGATGTCAATAAAATCTCTCAATACCTCATTTATAAAAAATTGAAAGGCCGCGGGAGCGTTACACAATCCGAATGCCATTACTTGATATTCGAAAAGACCAAATTTTGTTCTAAATGCCGTTTTCCATTCATCACCTTGACGTACCCGCACCAAATGATATGCACCACGAAGATCTAGTTTGGTAAATACTGAGGCTCCTTGAATCTGGTCTAACATTACTGATATTAAGGGCAGAGGATATCTGTTTTTAATTGTTATCTTATTCAATGCCCTATAATCTATGCATGTCCGTAAAGTGCCTTCCTTTTTGGGAAAAAAAAATAGTGGAGAAGCTGCTGGCGATTGAGAGTGCCTGATGAACCCCTTATTCAAATTTTCTTGGATGTAATCTTTCAAATGTTGATTCTCTTTTTCTGTTAAGGCATAGCTGCGACTGCAAGGAATGTGGGCCCCTGGTTCTAAATCAATTTTACAGTCATACTCTCTATGAGGAGGTAATTCATTAGCTTCCTTTTCACTAAACACATCATTGTAATCATGGTAACGCTTTGGTAATTCTCCAATTACAGCCCCTATAGAATGTACTATAGTTCCCAAATTCACCAAACCTTCCTCTACTTCTGAACAATTACCACTAGAAACATTTTCCTGAACTACTTCTTTACAACAATTTGTAACACAAAAAGCAGAATCCAATTTCACCACTCTTCTTCCCCAATCAATCTGAGGGTTATGATACGTCAGCCAAGGCCTTCCCAAAATTATTTTCAACTGTGGAGTGTCAATTAATTCAAACACAATTTCCTCCCAGTGTCCTCCAATTTCCATTTCCAATGGGATTGTTTCGTGTGTAATTAAACCTGATGTCAGTTGAGACCCATCCACCGCTCTCACATACTCTGGTATATTTTTTACAACGTAAGGCACATTCATATCTTTAACCACATTCCAATCCATGAGGTTACCAGTGGCTCCAGAATCTATTACTACTGGACCGCTTCCCTTTAATTCCTCTTTAATATACAAGGATACATTCAATGTAATATGTGGTACCGCTGCTTGGATTGTATTTGCCACTTGCTGATTTCTGGAGCTGTTAGTAGATGTAGAAGTCTTTGGACACCAAGGGCTTAATCCTGTTACTCTTCCTGTTACTACCCAGCCAGTCCTGACAGGTACTTTGGGTCCACATTTTATGTCAATTGTCGTGCTCCTCTGTGTCTGCTTACAGCACGAACAATTACCGCAGGGTGCATCTCCAATTGGCTTTGCAAGACCCCAGATCCCCGTAATGGTTTGTTGCATTGGCTTCCGTCATGCTACATTATTTTGAGTCACTTGGTCCTTGATGTTCTTGCTTCTTTTGAAAGTAATCAATGGTCTCTCCAACAGACTTTCACCTTGTGCTTACACATTCCAATTTCTTTGGATGATTTTCTGGATCCTGTTAGAGAGATGACTGCAGGTGTTCACAAATACTAATCTTTCCCTGTTCTTTTCATCTCTTCTATTTTGTTCCAGTAGAGCTTCACGGTTACTACTCGTTGCCTATTTTATCACCCTCGCAGTTAGTTTAGATGGATACCCCCTCCTATGGAGTTTTCCCTCAGATTCTCAGCTTCTTGCTTGTTGCTTAGTACTGTTCTTTTCAGTCTGAGGAACTGTCCCAGTGGTAGATTATCACATGTGTGTTTGGGATGAAAGCTACTGTAATGTAGTAGAGAGTTCTTGTCGGTTTGTTTATGGAAAGGTTTCACCAACAGCCAATTGTTCAATGTCCGCTGAAATTGTTAGATCTAGGTAATTAATGGTATTGCAATGTATTGTATGCGTGAACTTCAGATGGACGTCCAGCTGATTGATCCATTCAGAGAAGTTTTTTAGCTTCCAATTCACTCCCGGTCCAGATGATTAGGACATCATCTATATATCGTAGCCATAGGTGTAGGTGGTCTTTGTAGGGGTTGGTGTCTCCATAGATACATTTAACCTCAAAATATTCCATATAGTGGTTTGCGACACTCGGAGCAAGTTTTGCTCCCATGGTGGTCCCTTGTATTTGTTTATAGTAGTTGTAAAGCCTGGAGGGGGGTGTCTGGACTCCTGCTCTCTATATGGTAGAGGAGTGGCACAGAGGACACCAGCCAAGATTCTCTATTACGGTAGCAATGGACGAGCAATCAAGGCCTAGCCTCTCAGGAGGTGATGCAGGCTGGTTCTTAAGTACATTGTAGTCCCCAAGCACCCACAAAGGAATGTCCACACACTGTATTAGTTAAGACACAGTCTTTATATAATTAAGGTTCAAGGTTATATACACAATCACAATAACTCACTTTGTGCTCAGTACATCTAAAATGGCAAATATATACAGTTCTAAGTGGTACCACAATGATTCTCAGATTTCATTAAAGTGCATCAACTGTACTCTGGTTAAATGTCACACAAATCACTTAATAAAGGTAACCAACAATAGACATAGGAGGAAAGCAGTGATTAGAACAATTGGCAGAATACTGGCCCCTACCACTAGACATAGTTCTGTGTGGAGATCCCCCACCTGGGCAACCTGTAAAATAAAGATATATCACAAGCCCAGTCCATATATTGTTCTATGAGTCTTATTTCCTTCTACAATGTTTCTACCACCCCAATGTACATGGAATAGCACAGGTCGACGACGAGTCGTCGACGGATCCTTCTGGAGCGGCTCCCTTTAAAGCTGGAGCCACGGATCGTCGAGATCCCTTGAAGAAAGTGAACTCGGTGTTGAGGCAGCAGCTTCGGTCCCATCGGTGCTCGTCGATGACAATTCGAAGACGTCCTGCAAGGCGTGCGGGGCACCACGATGTCGATAGTTCAGGACTGCAAAGAGTTTGTGAAGAACTGTGGCCCAGCAAGGGCGTCAAGTCGTTCGGCTTCTCTGCGGTCTTTGGGTGGCGGGAAACCACCGGCAGATGCTCCTCGGCGCGTCGACGGCCTGGTCTTCTCCGGCGGGATAAGGCAGGCAGCGGTGCGGTCGAGCGCGTCCGTGAATCAACACTCTTAGGCAAAGGAGCGTGTGGCTCCGGTCAGCAGAGGCATGGTGTCAAGCGGTCCCATATTCTGGGCAACACGACTTTGATGGGCCTCCAGCGGTTATAGCAAACCTGCGGACCCTTGTCGACGACGGTGGACGGAATGTCCAGTGCTTATCTTCGTTCTCCTCAGTGGTCCCAGTCTCCGGTCGGCAGCCTTTCGAGGGTCTGACTTCCAGGGAGCTTCGGCGAAGGTTAGCGGTGCTCGATGGTCCCTCGGAGCACGGGAAGAGGGCGCCTAACCAGGTCCTCTCTTGGATCAGTCTCGACGGCATTCGGCTTTCGGATTTCGGCGAAGGGAGACAGCAGTCAACCTTCTTCTTCAGGCTCGGCTTTGAGATTCAGCTTCAGTTTCAATGTTAGTTTCAACTCCAGCTTCTGAACAAATTCTAGCAGTGAGAGGCCCCCAGATATACTAGTTGATCTCCCATTCATTCTGCTGGGTCACACTCAGGCAACCAATCACTCAGAAGGGCATTCAGCAGTCAGTCAGCCAATCAGGCATACAGTGCATTCAGGCCATTCTCCTCCCTCTCAGACGCTCTCAACAAGGAATGTGTATTGGGACAAGTACCCAGCCATTCAACACTACACACTGCATTCATACCAGTTTCGGGCAGGGCTGTCTGAGTCATTGGGCCTCATTACACGGTAGGCGGTGAGCCATGGCGCTATTAGCGCCATGGCTCATGCCGGTAAAATACCGGCACCGCCTTGGCGGAAAGGGGATTTACTGCCCCATTCCAAGGTTGGAGGGGCGATAAATCCCCTTTCCGCCATTGCCCTTCCCCATTCCCATTTCTGCCCCATAGGGCTCTATGGAAATGGGGAAGGCGCTAATTACGGCACCGCAATTTTGCAGTGCCGTAATTAGCTCCGAGGTCCCTTAGCGGGTTGGATTTTAACGCCTGCAAGAAGCAGGCGTTAAATCCTCCAACCCGCAAAGGGACCTCGTAGTACGGCGGTAAGGGTTAACGGTCACCGTTGCCATTAACGGTCACCGTTAACCCTTACCGCCGTCCGTGTAATGAGGCCCATTGTGTCAAACACCAGAAACCAGACGTCCTTTAAAGCAGGAGCCACGGATCGTCGAGATCCCTTGAAGAAAGTGAACTCGGCATTGAGGCAGCAGCTTTGGTCCCATCGGTGCTCGTCGATGACAATTCGAAGACGTCCTGCAAGGCGTGCGGGGCACCTCGATGTCGATAGTTCAGGACTGCAAAGAGTTTGTGAAGAACTGTGGCCCAGCAAGGGCGTCAAGTCGTTCCGCTGGTCTGCGGTCTTTGGGTGGCGGGAAACACACCGGCGGATGCTCCTCGGCGCGTCGACGGCCTGGTCTTCTCCGGCGGGATAAGGCAGGCAGCGGTGCGGTCGAGCGCATCCGTGAATCAAAACTCTTAGGCAAAGGAGCGTGTGGCTCCGGTTGGCAGAGGCATGGTGTCAAGCGGTCCCATATTCTGGGCAACACGACTTTGATGGGCCTCCAGCGGTTATAGCAAACCTGCGGACCCTTGTCGACGACGGTGGACGGAATGTCCAGTGCTTATCTTCGTTCTCCTCAGTGGTCCCAGTCTCCGGTCGGCAGCCTTTCGAGGGTCTGACTTCCAGGGAGCTTCGGCGAAGGTTAGCGGTGCTCGATGGTCCCTCGGAGCACGGGAAGAGGGCGCCTAACCAGGTCCTCTCTTGGATCAGTCTCGACGGCATTCGGCTTTCGGATTTCGGCGAAGGGAGACAGCAGTCAACCTTCTTCTTCAGGCTCGGCTTCTAGATTCAGCTTCAGTTTCAATGTTAGTTTCAACTCCAGCTTCTGAACAAATTCTAGCAGTGAGAGGCCCCAGATATACTAGTTGATCTCCCATTCATTCTGCTGGGTCACACTCAGGCAACCAATCACTCAGAAGGGCATTCAGCAGTCAGTCAGCCAATCAGGCATACAGTGCATTCAGGCCATTCTCCTCCCTCTCAGACGCTCTCAACAAGGAATGTGTATTGGGACAAGTACCCAGCCATTCAACACTACACACTGCATTCATACCAGTTTCGGGCAGGGCTGTCTCAGTCATTGTGTCAAACACCAGAAACCAGACATCCTTTAAAGCAGGAGCCACGGATCGTCGAGATCCCTTGAAGAAAGTGAACTCGGCATTGAGGCAGCAGCTTCGGTCCCATCGGTGCTCGTCGATGACAATTCGAAGACGTCCTGCAAGGCGTGCGGGGCACCTCGATGTCGATAGTTCGGGACTGCAAAGAGTTTGTGAAGAACTGTGGCCCAGCAAGGGCGTCAAGTCGTTCGGCTGTTCTGCGGTCTTTGGGTTGCGGGAAACACACCGGCGAATGCTCCTCGGCGCGTCGACGGCCTGGCCTTCTCTGGCGGGATAAGGCAGGCAGCGGTGCGGTCGAGCGCATCCGTGAATCAAAACTCTTAGGCAAAGGAGCGTGTGGCTCCGGTCGGCAGAGGCATGGCATCAAGCGGTCCCCTCTTCTGGGCAACATGACTTTGACGGGTCTGCAGCGGTTATAGCAAACCTGCGGACCCTTGTCGACGACGATGGACGGAATGTCCAGTGCTTATCTTCGTTCTCCTCAGTGGTCCCAGTCTCCGGTCGGCAGCCTTTCGAGGGTCTGACTTCCAGGGAGCTTCGGCGAAGGTTAGCGGTGCTCGGTGGTCCCTCGGAGCACGGGAAGAGGGCGCCTAACCAGGTCCTCTCTTGGATCAGTCTCGACGGAATTCGGCTTTCGGATTTCGGCGAAGGGAGACAGCAGTCAACCTCCTTCTTCAGGCTCAGCTTCGAGATTCAGCTTCAGTTTCAATGTTAGTTTTAACTCCAGCTTCTGAACAAATTCTAGCAGTGAGAGGCCCCCAGATATACTAGTTGATCTCCCATTCATTCTGCTGGGTAACACTCAGGCAACCAATCACTCAGAAGGGCAGTCAGCAGTCAGTCAGCCAATCAGGCATACAGTGTATTCAGGCCATTCTTCTCCCTCTCAGACGCTCTCAACAAAGAATGTGTATTGGGACAAGTACCCAGCCATTCAACACTACACACTGCATTCATACCAGTTTCGGGCAAGGCTGTCTCAGTCATTGTGTCAAACACCAGAAACCAGACATCCACAACAAGAAGTGCATATTGGTCACAAACTCCATTCACCTATGTCCCACCCACAGGGTGTACCCACAACATACAGTCACTGGGAAGGCTCCAGCCAGTCTGGCCTGGACTTCACAACAACACCATATATGGAACTACCACCCAAAAGCCAGTCAGGGCTTCTCAGGCAGGACTTTGGGAAAACAAGGTAACAGGCAATAGAAAGCAAGAGGCTACAGGGGGAAATCTTGTTTCCTATTAGGAATCAACTGATTCCAATGGCATGGCAGGGCCTGGGTATCCCTAAATGGAGGATACTCAGAGCACCTGTCAAATTCAGCATGGAGCTGCCACCAGCCCATACCCTGCTCTGTGGGCCACACACAGGTGCCCAAAAACATACACTAGGGGCACAGAGTTGTACCCCCAACCCTGTGTGCCATAAGGGTACACCAAACCAGAAACAGGAAGAGCTGCACTGCTAGGAGTACCACATGGATTCTTGGGCAGAAAACAATACAGAACACAAATGAAAAAGGACTACAGGACAAGGACAGGGAGGCCATGTCCCTCCAGTGCATTTCCAGCATCACAGTAGTGACAGTTGAAATGGAAATAGTTTTCTTTTAGTGCAACTTCTGCACACCACACAATGAATGAAATGGGTGTCCGCGTATCTAATGTAGTTTGTCTTAACCTTTCTTCTATGACTTCCAAGCACACATTCTGTGGAATGCTTGTATACAAGGCCACAACGTCCAAGCTGATAAGTAGCTCATGACTCGAGTTGAAGGCCAATCCTTCTACTTCTTTAATGATTTGCCTGGTATCTTTCACGTATGATACCATAGCTTTCACTAGGGCTTGAAGATAGATATCTGCCAGTTTCAACAATGGTTGTAATACTGATTCAATGCCGGACACAAACTGTCAACCAGGGGGCTTCTCTAAGGTTTTATGGTTATTAGTAAGAGTGTAAAACTAGGGCATCCTTGATTTATCCATCACAAGAAAGTCTGCCTCTTTATTCGTGTTCCACCCCCTGGCCCGTGCTTTTTCAACATTCCAAGTGATCATTGTACTTATTTTCTTAGTGGGGTAACCCTCAAGTCTAAGATAGCTGTTTTCATCCAATAGTTGTCTTTCACACTCCTGGACATAATCAATTCTGTCCTGTATCACTGTAAATCCTCCCTTGTCTGCCTTGCGTATGATGATATTAGAATTTTCTGACAGGGTTTTGATGGTGGCTCTTTCTAGCCTGCTGACATTCTGATACCAACCCTTCTTACCACTACTATTCTCCAATTTAGCAAGGTTGTTAAGTACCCGATTCTCAAAAACATGTGCTTCAGGACTTCATCTTCTTTCTCGATAGTCTCTTTGTCCTTAAAAAATCATTTTATATTAATTTTCCTCATGAGGGCACTGAATTTATGCCTGAATAGAAAAGCATTATGTTTGTTGATAGTCACAAACCCCAGGCCATGTTCCAGTATCAAGCATTCATCATTCGTTAGTGTGTGATTCGACAAGTTCACCACAGTGCTTGCATGCTCCTCGTGACCCTCGGTTCTATGTCCCAGTCCTGCGGGTCCTGTTCTAAAAAATGTTTATCACGTCCTGTGTAGCCTCTTCGATTGCTGTTTGGCTTGGTCCTACCTCGTCCTCCTCTGGGATCTCGTCTTCCTGTTGTTCTGCCTCTTGAATAAGGTCCTTGTGCCTCATTATTACTGCCGTCACTTGAGCTGGATGAGGTTTCCCTAAAGTACACTCTATCCTTATCTCTCCTAGCTCCATCTTGTGTGGCGCCCTCTTGCTCTCTTGGATTACAGTTTTCTTCCGTGAATCTAAACGCTTTTTCTTGACTAAAATGCTGTACATCTTTTTTCATTCTTCTTATTCTTTCTTTGGTTAGATCTTCTTTAAATTCTTTCATTTCCTTGAGTAGGTATTCAATTGGCTTTTTTATGCAATTCAACTGGGACTCATTTTTTTATTTCCTCTTCTAGAGTCTGGAGATCTAATGTGATGTTCTGAGTGACCTCCCTTGCGGTATCGATAATGAGAATCACCCAGTCTCTCCCACATTTATTAGCAATGTAGCTCCACTGGAAGATAACGTTTTTATTATCTAAAAACAGTCTCAGCCCATTTTGAACCACCAGTCCTTGCTGAAGTATACCATGACTTAAGTACTCTAACATGATTGACCCATGGAGCTCAGTCCTAACCAGTCTTTTTTTAAGCTGTGACAGCCAACCCATGTTTCGAACTATTCAAGGTCCTCTTCAGGGCTGATTTACCAAAGTCAGTTACATTTGTGAACACACCATGTATGTTGTAACGCAGTCAACACTTTGTTCAAATCATACGCATATGCACCAAAGCATAACAAATAAAAAAGATATGTTCCAAATAGAAAATCGTTAATCCATATATAACCGAAGACAAACCATAAATAAATAACATTGTCCTTTTGGTTTGCCAAAATCATCAATTGCATTCATTCTAGATAAATACCAAATTGTTTCAGAACCATACAAGTACAGAAAATAAATAGGTATACAGAAATATGAGTATTTCCACACAAAAAAAGAAAAGAAAAGAAGCGGGGGTCAAGGGGAAGTGGGGAAATAAGAAAAATAAATCACTCAATTAAAATGAAACCAACCTTAGGTTCACATGACCATCATTTCAGACTATTGGCGTGTGCCCTGGTGCCACCCATGTCCAGCACCTTTTTTGTTAGATTTAAATCATCACCTTAGAGTATAGTCTAACCACAGTGTTTTTCCATGTGAAATGCCAAATTTTTAGTATAATGGATATTTAAGGTGTATGCCTTATCGACAGGGAGGTCATCCTAATTGAGTACTTCCATTTTAAGGTTATGTGCCTGTTAGGCAGAATCCTGTGCAGTTCCCTTAGGGAGCACTACAGAAGATTAAGACTACAGGTATGAGCAATAAATCCCCTTTGGTATCAGTCTGTACCACAAAGATTTAGTTGGTAGCTGTGGCTAAGGAGTCAGACTTATCTCAAGAGGGAGATGAGCAGTATTCAGGGTTTACACAATAGGGCTATAATACTATGTGTCAGATCAGTGAACCTTGATAGGGTAAAGCGCCTGGTGACCGAAGAGGAGCTGTTGAACCCGTAGTGCAGTAGTTTATTTCTTCCCACCAATGTAACACTCAGTTGTGCATAAAAAACAGTCTGAGCATTCAATTGGTTGAAAGATGTTTGAAGAAGGAACAGGACACTCTGGAACCCCTGATGACTGCAACTTCTTTCAAGGTGCTTGGCAACTGCACAGGACACGCTGGAAACCCACTGAGCGTCAGTAGGGTAATGTGCATAACATGTCGAACAAGAAAGATGACAGCAGATTGGAACTAATCAGCCTCTGGAATGATACAAGAGCTTACATAAAACAAGGATAAACAAAAGAACGAATAACTGGAAAAAGAACAAGAGGTGAGATTTCTTACTTGTATATCCGTAAGAAGAGATGCAACGAAGAAAGCGTGATGTAGTTGATCTAAACGGATCCAAAGGGAAAGTCCCAGAAGAAAGCAGTCTCACAGGCGCTGAAAGGATTCTTGGGTCCAATACAAAACCCTGTTCCCGCCAGCACGCGTACGCCTAGAGTGTTCAGCGAGTTCCCAAGAGTGCTGTAGGCAGTCTCTAGTCCAGCACTAGTTTCCTATTCCCGCCGGCACGCGTACGCCTAGGAAGTTATGCGAAGTCCCAAATGTGCTGTAGGTAGTCTCTAGTCCAGCACCAGTTTCCTATTCCCGCCGGCACGCGTACGCCTAGGGTGAAAGATCCTTCTTCTGAGAGTCGTGAGTAGACAATCCAAACAACGAATCTGAGAGCGGTCCGGGTCAAAATCCAAGTAAGCAGGCAAAGTGAAGCAGGAGACGTGAATCAAAGTCAAAAAGGAAGTCCGGGTCGCAGCAGCAGTTCGAAGCAGAAGTACCGTGGGCAAGACGAGAGCAAATCCAATAGACAGGCAAAAGGTCGAGAAGGAGCAAGATCCAGGATAACAAAAAGCGCCACTGTTGTGTTCCGAGGAAAACGATCAGAAGCACCGAAGCAGCAAACGGGGTGGCCCTAAATTTGCGTGACCACAACGCGGGAGTCACGTGAACGGTAAACCGGAGCAACACGTGACTGCAAGCGTACTAGCGGCCAGCGTCGCCATGGCTACCCCCAATGCCTTTGAAACAAGCCTTTAAAGGAACGGAAGCGATTAATGTTGTTCCTAGCTATTTTGACCCCCGAAAGTCTGTCGGGTAAGCGAGGAAGCCCACTAGGATTCTGTGTTCTGACACTATGGCACAAGGAAACACTGACCAAAGCTTTGTATTAAAAAGAGTATATGTATTTATTTTACACACTTCTAAATTAACACATCAATCACAGTTATTAAAGCAAGTTAAAATCAGTCAAGAAAAGTATACACAACTCCCTAGTTAAATTGTAGACAAGTTTGAGCAAGAGTGAAAACTGATTAAAACGGCACAGTGAAAACCAAACACAAATGGCACTCTAGCAATTTCTCACAAGGGAGGGAAAGCACAAGTTATACAGGAATGGGAATATATTCATAAACACCCTAGCAACACTTCCCATAAGTTTGTGAACAAGTTTAGGCAAGGCAGTACTTTAGCATGTATAATACTTAAATGAAAACCGAGCAAAATGGCACTTCACAAGTTTTAAAAGTGGGAAGGAAAAGGTGGTTATAAGAATGAGGTGCACCAACACAGTTCTAGTTGAGAAGCAATCTAGAGAAGGCAGTTCTAACAAATTCACCCAGAGTCAATAGGCCTGTGCCAGAGTCACTGGTGCAGGACAAAGAGCCCAGGAGCAAAATGTTCTTGTAGCTGCAGTCAACTCTTTGTTAAACGATTCGAAAAGGTGGATGCAGAAGGTGAAAGACAATGTTAGAGGATAGGGGCGGCCAACCCAGCAGGTAGGTAAAGGATTTAAAACACCTTTAGCGCTACCACACGAAAAGGGAGGCCTGGCGGAACAAAGTACCTTAAAATGTAGACGAGGCTCCTGCGGTGGCGGTTGTTCCTAGTAGTTCCTGCAGTTCGGGAGATCCAGCAGAGGAAGAGAGACTTTCTTCGTGGAGGAAGGTTCGAGTTACTGCACTGCCCAGGGATGAAACCAGCCACGGTGCTGCCCAACTAATAAAAGGTACGCTCCTTTAAATCGCGGTCCGGGTGAACGGGTGCCTGGCTATCCGGTCTCCGTGTGCAGGGCACTGGCGATTCGACCAAGGCAGGTCCACGAAGGCGATTGGCAAACTGGTTGGCCCCACCAGGTCAAGGGTAAGAAGGCTCTTGCAGATGAAGATCTTCTCTCGTCGTGTGGAGAAAAGTGGTGAGACGCTGCAGCAGGGCTTCACCGGTGGTTCAGTTGTTGCAGATGTCTTTGGCTTCTCTCCTCTTCGGCTTCTTAGTGCCAGTGGCGACGTCTTGCTCTTCCAGTCCTCAGGACCCTGCTTTTATGCAAAAAGATCCCCATTCATACAGCCTAGCTGTCACTCACACAGTGGAGTGGTCATCCTGGCGGGAGACCCTCCAGCCTATCAGAGCAGGGTTCGACATGGGTTGCTGAGGCAACCCTGTCCAGGGGTCCTACTCCCCCTCCCACACAATGGATCCACCCCTGACTCAGTGATGCCGAAAGAAGGGCTTCTTGGCAGAAGCCCGCCAAAAGGATGAACAAAGGATCCCCGACCTGGGTTAGGCGTTTAGAGAAAGACACGTGAAAGATTTTATATAAAAGTTCTGCCACATAAAACCTACCAGAGTAAAGTTAATATAAATATAAACCGCCGGTGTGTTAGAGGCTGTCAGTAAATGTGGTAGCCTCGAACAATGGGAAAATCCCATAGGGAAATATTTGCGGTCGAATATTTTTGGTAGTAAGCACTGCCACCAGCAAGAAACCTTTGAGAGAGGGACTGTACGGTACCGTCTCGGAAATGAACATAAGGGAAACATTATTAACCCTTGCCAGTACCTCCATAGTAAGTTGGGTTGCACTGGTTTTGTTCATAAAGATTGACTAGTAAAGTCAATGGGGACTTTACATGCCCTGGGAGACAGTAGTCAGTCCCAGGCTATGGAGTCTATGTTTGGGGGTCGCTTCCAGGCACTTCAGATTGCACACTAACAGGTATCCTCACAGTCATTTCATTGCACTGGATGAGAGCTGGTAATTGGGGAAGCATCTGCACAAGCCCTCTAGCTAACTTTGTGAGGCGTTTGGGTGCCCTAGCAATATCCTCCACCTTGAAAAAAGATTCATCCACCTCAGTTATGCTGGCCCCAGTGTCTCTAATGGCAGGGGTCTCCTGACCATTTACTAGGACACTGGGCCTCATTCCGAGTACGGCGCTAACCAATGGCGCTATTAACGCCTTGGTTGACGCCGTACCCGGACCGGCAGCGCCTTGGTGGATGGCGGAATTACCGCCCCATTCCAAGGTTGGCGGGGCGGTAATTCCCCATTCACCAAGGCTCTTCCCCATTCCCAAATGAGCCCCCATAGGGCTCAATGGGAATGGGGAAGATGCAAATAACGGTGACCGTTCATTACGGTCACCGTTATTGGCTTGGAGGCCCCTTTGCGCCCTCGACTTTAACACCTGCTCAAAGCAGGCGTTAAGGGCGAGGGCGCAAAGGGAACCTCGGAGTATGGCGGTAAGGGATTACCGCCACCGGTCTCGTTACCGGTGGCCGCTATCCCTTACCGCCATACTCGGAATGAGGCCCACTGTCTTTATAATACTCTTTAGTATTATGAGGGATAGAATTATACACATCTAAATTCTGTTGTTCCCACAACCCTAGGGATACTAAAGATACACTAGCTGAGACTCTGATGGGGTCTTCAGCTAGTAGTTGAAAGTTTCCACTGGCCATATGTACATACTCCTCTGGAGCGAAGGCTAAGACAGTGTGGACCCCTGCGTGTTTACCCTTACATCTGGGATCCCCTTTCACATGATCAGTAGAGCCACAAACATAACATTTCCCAAATGACTTTATGAATGGTGGCTTGTTCTGACCTCCCTCTGGTATGGGACCAGAAGGTACACTGGCCTGATTGGGTTTCCCTTGGGGCTTACCCTTAGAATTTAGTTTGGGGGCCTCTTTGGAATTGGAATTATTTGAATTCTCTTTGTTGTCTTTCTTAGGCTGCTTTCCCTCATCCTTTTTCTGAGTGACCCCTGAGTCCTTGTGAGTAGCCCTGTTGGCAACCCACAAGTCAGCAGCCTTAGCCAGTTTCTTAAAATCTAGTTCTTTTGAATCAGCCAAGTGCTGTCTGTGCTCAGGGGAGCAGGCAGCATAGATACACTCCAACATTACCAGATTTCTCATTCCTTCATAAGTGTTAACTCTGTAACCCTTAATCCATCCCTCTAAGTTCTTCAAACACTCATTCACCCAAGTAGCCCAAGGGGTACTATCATGCATTTTGAGGGTCCTAAACCTCTTAAGGTACTGGAAAGGAGTCTTCCCAAATCTAGCTATTAAAGATAGCTTTACACATTCATAATCCATCCTATCCAGCTCCCCCAACTCCATTACCACATCAGCTGCGACAGGGGGGAGCCTAGAGAATAGCCAGGGGATCAACTGATTCCCTGTGATATCCTGGAGCCCATGATTGTATTCAAACATAGTTAACCAATCTAATACATCCAACTTAGGTTCATACATACCCACAATCTCCTTTGGCATCCGGGGTCTTTTTGGACTGGAAGATCTAGAGGATTCGGGGAGAGAGACACATAGTAAATATGCCTAAGAGTGGGAAAAAGAGTCTCACTCTTAGCAGGAGAAAAAAACAAACCCTTCAAATCCAGCAAAGCTGCTGGGGGACTCTATAGGTAAGGGAAATTACCCATAGAATGAGAATTCTCCCTAACAGTGCCTGTCACTCACCAACCCAACGCATGTACCAACACCCAATCCTGTTCAAATGGCCTTTGCAAGCTTAAATCCAATTCTCACACTCTTTATGCTATAGGGAAAAAGTTAGGTACCATCAAAAATGACTGTTCAGTTTTGGTACAATTTGCCATCTTCTTCATTAACTTACCTGAAATTCTGGCTTGTTTCAGTTAATCCAAAATCTGCAAAAGTCGCTTGGTTCATGTATTCTAGGCTTAAAATGCCCAAACTCCCCACAATAATCGTATCCACTTACTTATAAAAAGATAATGTTATTAAAAATGTGGCATCTATTCAATTCAACAATGCCATAACCTTAAAAAGTATCACAAACTTATTTTTACTCACATAAACTATGCACTTTACTGCACAGAACCCTGTTAGGTCTACTGGCATTCGGCAAGCCGTGCAAATGATTGCTGCCATTTTAAATCATTATTTATGGCCCACGTGACGTCGCACGTGTGACTTCACGCCACACTTTGCATAACCAAACAAACTCCTCTGCCATTTTTTTATTGTCATCTGTGGCAACAATTGTTTTGATACTATTAACATTTCTTGACAATATCAATAGTGGGCCACAACCATAATGTGTAATAACCTTGCTTTTGAATTCACAATAATTATTATGATGAAAACAAAACATAACTCCAAAAGTGGAATCGGGTATCCAATTAAAATGTTGGTATGAAACATCGCCTTTGATTTAACTGAATTATATTATACAATTCCATTTGATTATCTTAAAACTATCTAAAAGGTGGGGGGGGCTGTTGCACGGCTGTAGAATGGCAGCAGCCTGAAACCGCTCTGACGAAGGCTCTAATATCCTGCCAAATTATCCTGCATTCTGCGCACCCACACCTCTCTGAACTTGCTGCAGGTCAATTGAGGGTGTGTGGCAACGGACTGTGGCGGTTTGATGGCTGGGATATGTGGCGCTGCCGAGTATCACACAACGTGCCCTGGTGAAGCTGCTGGGCCTGGTGAACAGGGGGTTGGCGTAGTGCTGTGCCGCTGAAACATCTGTGCTGAACACTCTCCTTGGGCCGGTGGGGACCCGACGTACACTGCCTGCGGCACCTGTCCTGGCAGCTGGCTGTACCCTGGCTGGGGAGTACAGCGGGAACATCGGCAACTCCATTGAGGGGACGTACTTGCCGGAGCCTGGATTATGACCAGCGAGGGATGGCGTCAGGCCGGGCCTGCGGCCCACTTCAGTGAGCCGTAGAGACATTATCCAGCCAGGATTAGACCCCCCGTGGGTCTGGAGCCTTGTGGGGGGGTGCAGCGAGGAACCGGCACACATATTCCCTGTGCTTTGGAGGTATTCTAAAATATAGTGTTGGAAGCGGCTACCCGATTGGTGTCTCCCTTTCCTTCCTCCCTGCTTCCAGTGCGGCTTGACACGTATCGACATGTCTTTGAAGGTCCTTTGTTCTCATCTCTCAACGCTGGTTGTCCACACATCAGTTTGTCTACCACGTCGAGCCGCAGATGTCGGGACTTGATTATTTGCTCTGGGAGGGTCGGACTATCGCTACTTGAGTACTGCAGCAGGGTGAGTCAGAGCGGCCCAGTTGGCAACTGGTTGTCGGTCCCTGACATACCATCCGACAGTGCAGGCATGCAGGTATTGCGTGTGGGGTGGAGTTATCTGGGGAGAGCATTGGTACTATTGCGGTACAGAGTTGGTGATTGTAAACCACACCCCACCTAGCTCCCGCGCTGCCTCTTGCTGGTCCTTCTTTTTCTCCCTCCTCTTTCCTGCACGTCCAAGTCCCTGTCCTTGCTGGTCTGAGGTTTTAGGGTGCCATTGTGGTACTTATTTTTTACTCCTGCTCAGCTTAACCTAGACCATATTGGTCCTCGATATATATCTCCACATTTCTTTGCACATGAGTGACTGCTGGCTGGCTAGGCCTTTTACTTTACTTTACTTTGCATTTGTACCGCGCACCAAGGACCCATGGGCTTGAGGGTGCACACAAAACAACACACATTCACACTGCGACCCTAACAGCGAGGAAGGAGAAACATGGCCTGAAGGCGACCTGAAGGGGAGTCCAAACAGAGAAGAAATCCTAACAGAATAACGTTTTTAATTTCTTTTTTAAAAGTATGGTGGACTTAATTGCTCTAACATCTGCAGGGAGAGAATTCCACGCGCTCTGGGCCACAAAAGATAAAATCTCCATTAAGAGCTTTACTGTTCTTCCAACGAGAAGTCATCAATTGGTTGGTGTTATTAGATCTTAAAGCTCTCAAGTTCTGTTTCTCTACCAGACGCTCCTTCAGGTAGGTTGGCATGAGACCCATGCGATATTTATAAAAGATTAATAACATCCAATACTGAACTCTTGCCCTCACCGGCAAACAGTGCAAACTTCTTCCTGCCTCCGACACATGGTCTCTCCACTTGAGGCATTTGACCGACCCTGACTGCACCGTCTGAGCTCTTTTACTTATGCTGCTGTGTGTTTTCATTTTTTTCCCCTGCACTGACTGTAATGAAGATTTGATGTGGATGATGCAAGCCTTATTGTAAGGACACTTAGATTTTTTTATTCTATTTTAAGCCATTGAATATCTGGTGTGTGTTGAAGTGTGTCTACAGTGTTTGTAGGAGTCGAAAGGAGTTGAGTGGAGGTATTATCCATTCTAACCCAGAGGCATTTGCAGTGCGCACTATGTCAAAGACGAAACAGCACCCCTATGGGCTACGCAGTAATATACAGCGCAAGAGCAAGCGAGGCTGAAATTTGACCCTTGAGAAACTTGACCTGGCAGGTATTCCCTGCCCTTAGAAAGGGAAAAGAGATGGCCATTCAATAGATGATTCCGCGCAGCCAAAAATCACAACATTTCTAGATCTGACCTGTGCTGCTCCATTGCCAGATGATGGCTGTGTAATTATATGCAAAACTGCTGTGGATCCTTCGATGGTACAGTTAATTCTGCCCCCCACAAGCCCAATTACCATTGACAACAATGGTTCCCTGTTAGCTCATTGCCTTAATCTCTGCAGAAATTCACTGGGTATCCCAAATGGAAAAAGGGACAATGTAATAGGCACTGCTCTTTTAGCTACGCCTGACCTTGAGAAACTGGTCACATATCAGGAATCTTCTACGAGTGACAGCGATACAGACTTTAAAAGTCCACAATATAAATCAGTATAAGGGGCAAATTCAACACCATTAAAGGGATTTTATTTTGAAAAATACTAGGCCTTGACGCAAAAATGTATTCTTTATTTCACCTGTGTATGAATATGGCGGAGGAGCAAAGAGGCCTAAGAATCCTACTGAGAAATGCCTTGGAAGCAAATTCAAATATACCTGGCAATGCCCCTAAGGAAGGAATTAATCATAGAATTGTAACACAAAAATCCACACAGACATTACCTCAGCACAGAGAGGTTCATGTAAATGTCGGCCAGGAGCCCGCTGGGTCAACATGCCTCTGCACGCCGACACAGATAGGGGTAATACATTTGGATCCAACCCAACCTAATATAACAGTGGATACTAATGCGGACATGGTCAGCGTGACAGCTCTATCAGTGAAACAGACAAACATGGCGCTGCAGGTGGAGCAGTCTATAATGAATACTCCCCCTTCCATGGACCTTCGCACCCAAAAAGTTAATCAGGTAAGCAAGAGCAAGAGGATTTTTATTAAATGTAAGGCTTGTCTTAACAAAAACCGAGCAACAAACCCTTCTAAGATGACTATACATGGCGCACTGGCTAGACCGCCCGCTTCTCGCATTGTTGAAAAAGACCTGGGCGATGGGGAAGTACGGAAGGTTTTGCTACCGGGCCCTATGGATAAATGGATGGTCCCAGGTGGTTCACGTCCCGTTCCAGCTGTACGATCTGCTAGGAGTAGGCGGATCAACAAAGAAAATAAAAACCACTCAAGCTAAAAACTCGAAGTGGTCAGTAGCTGGGAAGCTGACAAGAAGCCCCCTGGATCAGGATACAGGGGTGAATACCCCTGAGACTTGGTACTCCAGAGTTGGGGCCCTCTAACCAAGGTCATCTTGCTCAAAAGCACAGCCGTTGGACTCAGCATGGTATATGAATACCAAATATATTAAGTTGGTGGAGCTCTTCCCCTCAGCATATAGCACCTTTCTCAATAGAAGTTGGCTCCTGGAGTTATTCCATCTTATCCCAGAGCTATGTACTGTAACTACGAGTGATTTGATCGCCCTTGAATTCCCACATGCCCACAGTAAAACAAATTGGGTCATAGCAACATTTTCTTCACCTATTGTAATTGAGAGTATATGTACCCGCTCACATGAGTTTAGAGAACTGGGTTTTGAACATGCTGTATTTCAACCTAATATATAGTCCAATAAACCCGTGGTTGGGGGCCTTAGGAGTATACACCCCGCCCCAGATGACAAGGGGGGATTACAGGCTGGATGTCTAGCGATTGGAGGGTAGCTGGTCTTGGGTAAGTGGTAATCACTGATGTACACGTCCAGTCCTGTCAGATTGTAGTATCCTATCTTGGAATACAAGGGGATTTAATTATTTCTTGCCAATAGCAGGGGCTTAATAAGAATTATGAATGGGCAAGTTTTTCTTCTCCAGGAAACCTGGTTTACAGCTCCTTATCATATAGATAGGTATACAGTGGTCACCAAAATGACAATCTCACATCCTTTGGGACGCCTATGGGTGGTTTAAGGATAGGGGCCAGATGTGAGTTAGAGTTAATAGAATACAACGTTACACCCGACAACAATAACCTATTGTGTGCCACCATGTCTAAATCTCCTTTTGGAAGCAGTCCAGTGCTGCTGATCACTTTGTATGACCCACCTGTGGGTGAGTATACCATGTTACTTATGCGGACAGTCTTTGAGACGCTCATGTGCTGTTGTAGACGCCACCCACAAGCCGGGGTTATACTAACAGGTGACGTCCATATTAATATTGATTGTTCATCTACCCTGGTTCCCTCATATAAACGGGGGAAGCGATGGGATACCCTCTCTAAAGGTCAGGAGTGGAGGTTAGTATTATTGGAATATAATCTACATATGGTAAACCAGAGTAATGAGGCCCCAGTCCCGACTTGGTCCAATGGCACTTATAGGAGTTGCATTGATTATATTTTTGTCAACAGTCGTATATTGAACTTTTCGCCTCTGTTGTCGATTAGTCCTACAGATATAAGTGACCATGGTGCTCTTATCTTACAGCTTCAATTGCCTAAAGCAAAGTGTATTTCATCTGAAAATCCCTCTGTAAACCGCCATGGGAATAGATTAAGTCTTAAATGGTCAGACTACAATATAAGTAAATTTAACATCATTTTGAGCAATAATTTAGCAGCTATTTCTGATCTTCTGTAGCAACATGATTGGGAACTAAAAAAAAGTGTTAAATAGAGTGTGCAATTTGGCCCAAATGCTGACCATAGGGACTAGGAGGACAGCAGGAAATTGACCTCTCTTTGATCCAGCTATAGTAAAGCGAAACAATAATTTTAATCAGGCAGTTCAGAAAATAATGAGAAACATAGCACTCCTGCCTGCTGACAAAAAAGGCTCAAGGCATGCTATGGACAGAGGTCAGCCCTTACTAGCATCCAGAACTTTGTGAAAGCCTTGATTGGAATGGAGGAGACTTGGCAAGGTCTGGCCCAGCCTGGTGTGGGATCAGCCCAACTCTCTTGCTTTGAAACCAAGTGTTACGCTCACCTGGTTCCCACAGGAGCGTAGATCGAACCCGGGCGGCTGCAGCCTCCACCAGCGTGAAGCGTAGGGCAAAGAGGACCGTCTGGACGGACCCCCTCAGTCTTGTAAGCTTGACTTGTAGAAGTATTCTCCTGAAGATGGAGAAAGGTATTTAGCCCTGTGGATGTGAATGCATACCCCCCTCCCTGCTCCCGTTCTTCCCACTTGCCACCTCCGATATTCCCGGTCAGTGTCCTCACCTTATGTTTTTGATTGGTGAGCTCTCCATCCTGCGTGGCATGCAGGGGCGCGTAGATACCAGTTACTTCACTGGTTTTAGGTGTTGGGGTTCTGGACGGTTATTGAGTCTGGAGTTTGGCACGTTTTTAAAGAGTTCAAAATGTCCAAAGTTCACTCTTGCACTCCCCTGTTGATTTGCGGCGGCAAATTCTGTCTGGAGGTTGCTGGCGGCATTCAGGTAAGAGTCTGTATTACCCAAACTATCCTGTAAAGGTGCGTGAGATTAGCTCACTGTCTTTTCCTTTTTTCCTAGATGCGGCGTATTGAAGGATGAAGCCTCTGGTGATAGCCAGGTAAGTCTTGTAATATAAGTGATTGTCTTTTTAGTCTCTTTAGGCTCACCTTGCTTTTTCTTGTCTTTTCCCCAGGTGTTGAAGATCACCGAAAAAGTGACGGAGGCAGCGCCGAGTCGGAGATGCTGTGGGCTGGTGAAAATGGAGCGGCGCTGCAGCTGGGATGCAGAATAACGCGAAGCGTGTGTTGAAGATTGGGCGAGGTTTAAATAGCTTTGAAAGTAGTCCCAGGTAAGAAGTTACAAGAACCACACACGAGTGAAAAGTAGTCCTTGTGGAAAAATAGTCCCTCCAGGTCTCACGTTGGCCTGGATGCATGTGCAGCATGGTCTGCCTGAGGTAAGTAATGACTATGAGCCTGGCGCCTTAGGCGCCAGGACTGATTTCTACTATGAGCCTAGCCGGGGCTTCTGAGGTTTAAACAGATGTCGGGATGCCTGCTTCCGGGGCGGATGGGCTTGGTCCAGCTGCCCGGGGGTAGGCATCATGACACCAAGTGACTGCACACCCTTGGTGATCTCCTTGAAGTGGGGGGACCCATGCGGGTGTCTGCTGGAGTATGCCCCTAGCTCGGTGTGATACAATGAGATTGAAATTAGCGCAATACCACAACAAGTACAGCTCCCCCTCCATCATGGTTAACAGCAAAAACAGGCTAGGATGAACCAATTCTCCAGGGCTGACCAGGCCTCGCAGCCCCCGACCCCATCGACGGGACCCTCCCAACTTAATGTTTCTGCCCTCAACCATAGATTATTGGCACTCAAGAACAGTACAGATAACCTTGGGGCAAAAACCGATGCCCTCACCTGCAAGGTTGATGTCTCTGCAATACAGATTGACAAGTTATGTGAGACAGAGGCGAAGCAGAGGATCACTGATGGGGAAGATAAAGTAGCAGTTCTGCAGCAAGCGGTTGCCCTTCTTCTGCAAACAGTAAAGAAAGTTGTAGCAAAGAATGATGACCTTGAGGACAGATCAAGAAGAAATAACTTTCACACCCTCGGGGTGCCTGAAATCACTCGCATACACAATTTGGAAAAATGTTTTGAGAAACTGCTCATGAAGGTCCTGGAGGGCCTGCCAGTTTAAAATATGTTCCTGATGGAGCAGGTGCACTGCTTCATGGCTGCCAGGCCTTCCCCCGGGGCACCGGAGCGGGCAATAATTTCTAGAATTTTCAGCTACTGGGACAGAGACATGCTACTTAAGGGCGCCAGGGATAAAAGCGATTTGCGAAGGGGATCTGCGACAATCCGTCGTTTACCGGACTTTAGTTCACAAGTGCAGGAGCAGAGGAAAACTTTCCAAACAGTAAAGAACATCCTGAGGACGAAGGAAATCTGGTACGCAATGCTATTTCCGGCAAAGCTTCGAGTGGTACATGAGGGCAAGGCAATGTTCTTCACATCTCTTTAGGCCGCTGAGTGCTTCACCTCGGGACTTCCTGACTCTGGCAGTTCCCTAGCTGCTCACCTCACTGATTGACATTCTGTATTCTACTTGGTATAACAGCTGTGGTAGATCATTGTGTTGGAGGCCGTGCCCCCCTGGAGGAGAGCCTACTGTATCAAGGCCTCACTTCCCCGTACTTGGTAAAGCAAATATGTTGAAATGAGCCTTCTGTCACAGGGAGCCAACGCAGCTGCCGGCGGCGCCCCATTTCCACAGTCATTGCGGGTGTTGTAGTGTGTTGTTCTATAGTGTTGATGTGGGGAGGGAGTGGGACGAGTAGCAAAACTTGTATGTTTGTGTTTCTGGTGTGGGTGTGGGGGTGGGGGGTGGGTAGTTGGGAGGTTGGAGGTTTTGTGTGGCAGTGCAGGTATTTCAAATAGATTGTGTACTCCCACATATTCCTCATCTTATGATATCTTTGTTTCCAGCTTCAGCGATTTTTTTTCTCTTGGCAAAGGTCACTGTGCGTCGAGACAGTTGACTCAATGTCAGTCGAGTACTTCCATCTTGGCTGACGTAATTGTCGATTACATAAACTATGCTCAGCGCCCGTTGGCTTCAATTCCATTTTTCCACAATTGCTTTGAGGATTATGGTGCGGTTCAGTTTTCTACTAAAACCGCTTCGAGATGGCCTTATCTTCGACTGCGACTACTCTGAAGACGGGCTTCAAAAAGTGGCTGGATTGCAGCACCAAAATGTCCATCATGGACCTGCATAAAATATGCATCAGATATTTGTATTTTGTGTTTATTAAATTTTATATAGTGCTTTAAGCCAAAGCGCTTTACATAAAACAACATGAATACATTAGAAGCAATATAATACAAGTCATGAGTCAAATAACCAAGAAGAGTATGCAGAACAATTTGCCAAGATCATTAGATTAAAAACCTGAGTAGGGGAGAAGCAGGGGAGGAAGTAGTAGAGAGCTGTCAGGAGGGAGATTGAAGAAGGTGGGATTTTAAGGAGGAGCGGAAAGAAGAGAATGAGGAGATGAAGCGGATAGGGAGAGGTAGAGAGTTCCTATGTAGTGGGACAAAAAGCTGGAAGGAGCGGAAGCGGGAAGAGGTGCAAGGTGTGGGTGGGACAGTGAGTAGGAAGTGGTCAGCAGAATGGAGGAGGAGAGAAGGAAAGTAGAAAGAGGAGAGAGAGAGAGGTGGGAGGAAAGGTAGGGAGGGGCAAGATCATGAAGAGATTTAAAGATAAGTCAGAGGAAGTTGAATTTGAGTTGAGAGTGAAAGGAAAGCCAACCAAGTGAAGAAAGCGAAGAGGAGATGGAGTCATGAGGAGAGAGGCAGCAGAGAGTGTGATTGCAGAATGGTAGAGGGATTTAAGGGGGGCAAGATGAGAGGCGGGCAGGCCAAAGAGGAGAGCTGAACAGTAAAAGAGACGAGAAAAGATAAGGGAGGAAGTTAAGAGTTTGGTGGCGTGGAAGGTGAGAGAGGATCAGATTTTTTAAAAACATTGTAGAGATGGTAGCGACAAGCACGGGAGGTTAGAGAGATATGGTGAGTAAAGGAGAGGTTAGAGTTGAAGTGGAGGCCGAGATTGCGTGTCGATCCTGTCAGTGAATGATAGGTAAGACCTTAAAAGAGCGTAAAGCCACGCTGTCGGCGGCTAGGATTGTCCCCAAATCCCTATCCACTCCTTCGCTCATCCCACGAGTCGAGAGATTCATCTCCTCATGAAAAAGGTCAAAAAACGATCCCACTCGAGGAGCACTCACTGCTCTCCGTCATCAAAAAAATGAAAGAGAAGGCATAGATCACCTTCTTCTTCTTTGTCTTCCTCTGACTAAAGTAGCGTGGTCTTCCCAACTAAATCCTCCTACATAGATGAGTGGGAACTCTTTAGGAAGACAATGTGCAAAATCTTCGACGATCAGGCCACATTCTCCTCGAAACATAAGAAAAGTGGCCATGCTATGGTCGATGACAAGCATGAGGCCAAGGCGAAACCCTGTGCGCCCTCAAGCCCGGGTCATAAGCCTATGACTTCTCGAGAGTATTCCAGTATTTGACGAGACGAGAAGTCATCGAAGAAACCATTGAGTCAAGGGTCAAGTCCCTTGAAGCACAAGACCAAGGTCAAGCCGTCAACACCATCAACGCCACTGCCGTCGACACCATCGACGCCGATAAAATAAGCATTGACGCCAACTGTATATTCTTCGACGCCTTTGCCTCAAAAAAGTCAAGAAAAGATTTTTAAACCTCTTCCTAAAAAGGATTTTTTCAAATCCTTAACCTCAATTTATGAGGGCTATGAAACATCAGATGACGCACCACCAGGTGGTCTTCAGTTGGATAACCCTTGTATGCGTGAAGATACTAATGTCCCTGAATGCTTCATTTCAGAGGAGACGAGGGTTAGGGAGATACTTGACACCCTACACACAGCTAGTGGGGTAAACACCTCCCCAGAGCTAGATTTTGGGAAACAAGATCTGGCTGATCATACAGATGCATCATACAGAAGCCTATTGTCCAGAGTGGTAGAATTCCTAGGATGGAGTAGACCAACTCCTGCATTTGAACAAGATGACCTAACTGACATATTAGACAAATGTCCTCAATATGACCCAATTCTGTCATTTCATGTGGCACTCCAAAAAGTGTTGTGGCAAACTGGGTGGCTCCAGAGTCCAGCCCTGCAGTAAACAAAAATCTGACAAACAAATACAGGCCATCCAGTAGTCACTCTGGCTCCTGTCAGTAGATCCGACTTCGGAAATTCTAGTAGTGCAAGGAGCTACATCTGCCTCCAAGCAAGCTGCGTACCCAAATATACCCCCTGATGGGGATGACAAACGGGTTGAGTCATGGGCAAAGAAAGTATTTTCTGCTAGCAGCATCGCTGTAATTCTACATGTGCCCTTGCAAAGTTCACAACCACCCTGTGAGACTGCATAGCGATGGCGGCCGATCACATCCTTGAAGGTGTGGAAAGAGATGGCTTCATGAACCTGACAAGGGATGGCAAGGAGGCCATGTGTGAGTCTCTGTAATCAGGTCTGGACACTGCTGACAGCGTCAGCAGGGCCATAGCGGGAAGCACTGTCATACGAAGATTTGCGTAGTTGAGGAAGTCAGGGTTTACACCTGATTTACAATCCAGACTCCTTAACATGCCCCTTGACGGCTTCCATTTATTTGATAATAATGGTGACGAAATCCTTGAAAAGCTGCAGACCTCAAAGGTGGTAGCCAAGTCCTTATGTGCTGCCATCAGGCAGCCATACGCTTTTCACCCCAGAGGATCATCTTGGCGGGGTAGGTCCTTTCGCTATTACTCCTCATTTGGAAGATGCGAGAGGACATGCTGGTCAAAGAGGACAAAGAAGATTCCCTTGTGGTGGACGAGGGAGAGCTGCAAAGCCCTCCCAAGCAGCAGCGTCTTTCTCATCAGCCACTGCTGCAGCCACCTTAAAACTACTCTGAGATCTTGACTCACGACACCCCGGTGGGAGGCAGACTGTCACAGCATCTGAAAGAATGGCAAGGTATTACTTTGGATGCATGGGCACTGGAAACAGTAACCTGCTCTGGGACCCACTTCTGTACATCTCTGGCCTCCAACTTCCTTTCCAAAATCCAGGACATAGTGTCCTCACTCTCTTCTACCCCCTCACGCCTCCTTCCCAGCTGTCAGGCCTCCACTGACTCCCTCCTCCCCTCCCATTCCTCTCGCAACTCTCCCCTCCCCTCCCTCTCTCATCCTCTCGCATAGCACCGGATGAGGTCTCTAGACTAGTCCTCTCTATGAAAGTCTCCTCCAGACAGGTACTCTCCTGCTCCTCTCAAACTGTCAAGGACCACATTGCCTCCCTTGCGCCTTCCCTGGCTCATTTCTGTAACCACTCCTTTGCCAATGGCACCTTCCTTCGAACCATGAAGCACTCCCTTGTGCATGTCAACAGTTCTTGCCAAATATCTGTAATGTAGTGCCAAGTAATACCCCCATTGTTAAAGTACATAAACATATTAGTGCTTGCCTATGATATGCTATATAAACAGGCACTCTAGGGTGGTGGGCTAGAGAGAGCTCCTTGTCCCGAATGCCCGAACACGTGCATGCTGTTGACCCAGCTGATAACTCTGTATGCTGTGTATTTGCGATATAATACATGAAGCCTGATTTACCACCCGTATGTCTGATCTCTTTATTTGCTGTAAACTGCGGCTGGCCGAGGGGGCCTTATCTTGGCCACCACATTTCACTCCTCCACTCCTTTCTCCTCTTCCTCCTCTCTCATCCCAGAATGTCTGACGGCCATTCTGTCATGGTGTGCTGCCAATGATCTCTGCCTTAATGCCTGTAAGACTGAGATCCTTTCCATTGGGACCCCAGCTCCCACCATCCCTCCCTCTCTCCCTCCCTCTGGCCACCCTCTATGGGCCACCTCCCTTCACCCTTCTGTGAGGCAGATTCCTCTCCCTCCTTTTCTCCTCACATCATTGACCTTGCCAAAAAGGCCCACTACCAGCTGCACCCCTTCAGAGGTATTCTCCTTTTCCTCAACTTTCCCCAGAAACTCAATGGGCCTCATTCCAAGTGTGCCGGTCCGGAAACAAGGGTGCCGGTGAGCTTAGCGGCACTCTTGTTTCCGGACAGCCACACTACGAGTCTGCCTGCAGGGGCCGTTGCACCAGGCAGGGTCAGACCTGCTAGGTGCAACTGCCCCTGCAGGCAGACTTTTCACAGAAGCACTGGCACCATTAGCAACAGTGCTAGTGCTTCTGTCTCCCCACTCCCATAGAGTCCATTGGTACTTCACGGGAATGAGGAGTTACTAAATCTGCCATCTGACTTCCTGCGCCACTAGGACTTGTAATGTCCCAGTGGCACCAGGAAGTCAGGTGGCAGATTCAGTGTTTCTGGGTCGGCGGCATGACCCAACGTCTCTAGAGCTCTGGTCCTCTCAAGGCCTGACTACTCTGACAGCCTCTTCCTCAATCTTCCTTCATCCTCCCTTTGTCCCTTTCAACTAATCCAGAATAGGACTATAAAACTTATTCTTGGCCTCAAGCCCACGAACCGCATCTATCCAACCCTAATTTCTCTCCAATGGCTCACGGTTGCTGCTAGAATCAAATTCAAGATCCTATGCATCATCCACAAGGCGTCTGGGGCCTGGAACCCCGCTATATCCAACGCTCTCTCCCTAAATAACTCCCTGCTAGAGCCTCCCGGTCTGTTAGCTCTAACTCTCTGCGAATCCGTCTTTTCTCTAAGCACAAAGTGGGGGATAGATGTCTCTCCTCCACAGGAGCCTCCCTCTGTAATGGTCTCCCTGGCCCTCTCAGGCTTGAGCCGGAACTCCTCAAGTTTCGGAAGATTCTCAAGACCCTCGTTTTCTCCTCCTGCTTCTCTCTTCACCTCCCATACCCAACTATCTCCTTCTATATGACTGGCTGCATTGTTCTCACTGAGTAGTACAGGGTACCAGGCCCCCTCAGCCGAGCACTCCTATTCCCTTTGTTTGCCTGCTTCGAATGGCACTTGCCCTTTGGCCTCCCTGTAACACCTGCACTTCTCCCTTTCTCCCGTCCCTTCCCATCTTAACACTTCTGTCCTCCCCCTCGCACTTATTGTTCTGCACTTGCACAATCCGAATGTCACAAGGCCTAGTATGACCGTTATTGTATCTTTCTGCTTTGCCCCTCCTTTTTGCTTATTTTATGGCACCTTGAAAAACAATTTGTAGTATAGGCGCCTTACAAATATCCCCAAAATAAAATAAAAACCGCAAGGGCAAAAAGAATGGGATACAGGGGGCAACCTTGTCTCGTGCCCCACGTGGGAGTGATATAGTCAAACACCATTCGGTTGGTATGAACTGCGGCTCTAGGCGCAGTGTTGAGCAGCCGGATCCATTGAATAAAGGTCAGCCCAACTCCAGAATGCCTCAAAACCTTAAAGTGGAAGGGCCACTCCAGAGAGTCAAAGGCCTTTTAAGCTTCCAGAGTGGCTACGACAATCGGGAATTTGGCATCGACATTGTGCATAAGAGAAAACAGACGTCTCAAATTACTTTGGGTGGATCTCCCCGGGATGAAGCCTGTCTGATCTGGAAGGACCAGGGCTGGCATATAAGGTACAAGTTTAGCCAGGATCTGTGTTGATTAATGACAATGGCCTGCACAAGGAGCATCTCAGGGGGTTCTTCTCGGGTTTCAGTAGCACCGTCACCAGGACCGTCCTGGTCGACTCAGGTAGGACCCTGGATGCCATGGTGGCTTCATACATATTGCGTAAGTGTGGTATGAGGAGATCAGCATATTCCTTATTCATCTCTCCTGTAATCCTGTCTAGCCTGGTGGCCTTGCCAATGTGAAGAGAGAGAGAGAGTATCACTCATCTGATTTCTTCATCAGAGGAGGGCTCATTTAATCCATCACGCTGTACTGGATCTAACCAGCCCAATGCTACCCTGTCCAAGTATTGTGTAATTGAATCGTGCATCAGGTGAGTTTGGGATGAGTATAAGTGTTTGTAAAAAACGCAGAAGGTGTCATTGATTTCCTTGCGGTCTCTAGTGTGTGTTCTGGCTGGAGTCTTGATCATTAATATGGCTCCCTGTTGGCATTTGCGTTTTATAGCCCAAGCCAGTGTCTGCACCGTACGTAGTGGCAGCAATGGGTTCTCCCAGGAACCTCTCCTCCCTATTGGCCAATAGGGCCAAGTCCTCCCTTTTCTTCCAGAGCTGAACGATGATGGCAGGGGTCACTGCAGCCCTGTTGAAGTTCCAGGTGCTTACTTTCATCCTCAAGCAATGCCATAGACCTGCAGAGCGATTTCAGCACACCCTCCTCTCTGGAAATACTGCACCCCCTAATGTATACCTTAACTGTTTTTCACACTACCCCGGGATCCGGGACGGAACCCGTATTTGTCTGAAAAAAGCTTGTATGTCCTGTTCAAGGTTGTCCCGGAAGACTGCATCCACCAGTATGTGCCCTCTAAAACACCAGCGCAGCTGTCTAGGGGGTAAAATCTTAGCTTCTACCATCGCCCTAGTAATATCCAAAGAGACCATCACATAATCTGTTCTTCAGGAACTGCCATGTGCTCCGGAGTATTCCTGAGCAGTGGGATGCATGAAACGCCAAGCGTTAAACAGCCCATGATTGTCGGCTATAGCCGCCCACCTAGCGGTGGCTCTGGGAAGCACGAGTTGGGCTGTATACGCTCTATCTATCTATCTAGATCTATCTAGGTCTAAGGATAAAGCCACTTTAAAGTCTCCCGTCCAGATGACCTCATAATTTGGAAATTTATGTAAGTGGTTGGTGGAAATCTGGAAGAAATCAGATATCACCCCTCCTCGCCCCCAATTTGTTCGTGCAAGCCTGAAGTCCAATGATCAGTGAATGTACGTGGCCACACCTCTAAAATGGGAGGTAAAGGAGGAGCAGTACCTGTGTATCCCCCACCAGGGGGCACTGGGGAGTCTACCATCCGTAGCCAAGTGGGTCTCTTGCAAACATAATATATTTACACAGTGATTTTCGCATAATTCATAATCAGTCTACATTTCTTATGGTTAGTAAACCCTGTTATATTCCAGGCCATCACTGTAATATGCTCCCCAGACAGCTTATCCGTTGCCGGAATCCCCATAATTTGGCCATGTTACACATTTGGCAGCGGTAACAAGGGCCTCCCACCATACCTCACACTCCCCCCCCCCCCCGAGGTGCAAGGGATGTATGGTTTCCAAAGGGGAAAGAATTAGAAGAATAAGTTACTTACCCCTGCCCCTCAGGGGTAAGTAAAAACGTTCTCTCAGCAGAGGGCACAGTGCATCGAGACGGTCGACTCAAAGTCCCTCGAGGGCTTCCATCTGAGCTGATGTCATTGTCGTGTACATATACCACGCGCAGCGCCCGTTGGCTTTAGTTCTGTTTTTTAGCCACCCATATGCCGAATTACCACCCTTGATAAGTGCCTTTAATTTATCAGACCTTAAAAGAGCGCAAGGTCTAAAGCTCGGAAATTCTCAGTGGGGTAGGTTCGGAGGGTGATGAGGAATACGTGGGAGGACCATCTAGTTAAAATAACGTTACCAGGGGTAAGTAACTTGCTCTTTGAATGGATTGTGTCCTCCCATGTATTCCTCGTTTTATGATAGAAGTATTAGGTACTTTTGGAGGAGGGAGTAAGAATTTGAGAGTAAATGTTTGTGAAGAATGGAACATAGAAGGTGTCTAAACAGTACTTTTTCGAAAACGTATGGATGGTGGACCATGTTGCTGCCTTGGAGATACCCTTTATCGGAACTCCCCTCTGAAGGGCAGAGGAAGTTGCCATGCCCCTAGTGGAATGAGCCCTTAAGCCTTCTGGGGGATCTTTCCCAGCTAGCCTGTAACACTCTGAAATAGCTAGTATTATCCATCTGGATAGGGTTTGCTTGATGAATGAAAGACCTAGTTTGTGTCCTGTATATCCAATGAAAAGTTGATCGTGTTGTCGCAACTTTGCCATTCTTGAAACATAAAAGCTCAGAGCTCTCCTCGGATCGAGTCTATGAAATCTTTCCTCTTCCTTGCCAGGATGAGGTGGAGCATAGAAGGCCGGAAGCACAATTTTCTATGTTAAATGGTAATCCGATATGATCTTAGGTAGAAAAGAGGGTTTGACCTTAAGGACAACCTTATCCTTCTAAAAGGTGGTAAACAGAGGTTTACGGGATAATGCCTTCAACTCACTCACCCTGCGGACTGATGTTATCGCTACTACTGGTGAAAGCAAAATCTCCATTACGTCGTCCAGAAGGTCCCAGTTCTTGTATCTCAGCCTCTCAGAAACCATGCGTGAAGGCTGAGTGTCTTGACCTCCGGATGGAGACCCCGACCTCCCTCTTGCGAGAGAAGATCCTCTCTTTGTGGAAGACGTATTGGAGGGCAGAAGGTCCGGGTACCACATCCTCCTGGCCCTATCCGGAGCAATTAGGATCATGGATTTCCCAAACTTCCTCAACCTCCTGATCACGTGAGGAATGACAATGACTGTAGGAAACGTATACAGGAGTGGAAATTCCCAGTCCACCACGAACGCGTCTCTTAGAGCTCTCTGAAGCAGAACAGTTTGCACTTCCGGTTGACACTGGTTGCGAACAGATCCACTTGAGGGGTTCCCCAAAGAGTGAAGATCTCTTGAAGGACTTCCTGGACTAGTCCCAGTCGTTTGAGACTGTGCTCTGCCTGAATAGAGCATTCACCGCCATGTTCTCCTCTCTGGCTAGGTGAACTGCCCAGAACCAGAGCTGCATTGCCTCTCTGCACAGTGGTAGTGACCCCACACCTCCTCTCTTGTTGAGGTAGTACATAGCCAGTGTGTTGTCCATCATTATCAGGACATTCTTTCCCCATACAGAGGGCAGAAAGGCCTTCAGCGCTAGTTTGATTGCCCTCAGCTCCAAAATGTTGATGTGTAGTTTGGACTGCGAGGGAGACCAACAACTACTGATTATCAGATGGTTGGTGTGGGCTCTCCGCCCTGTGAATGAGGCATCCGTCACTACTGTTATCTATGGCCATGGCTGCCGAAAAAAGGTTCTCCTTTCAGATTGTCCTTGCAGGCCCACCACAGAAGGTCCGGTGCGACTGTGCTTGGAACCTGAAGGAGGTCTATCATCCTTCCTGAGAATTGGGACCATTGAGCTCTGAGGGCTCATTGAAGGGATCTCATTCTCAGGCGGGCCTCTGACCCCAGAAAAATGCAGGATGCCATGAGGCCGAGCAACCTCAAAATGTTGAAGGCCTTAAGAGACTGGGCACTCTGAAAATTTGTTGAGCCGTCACCTCGGGTGGAGAAGCATTTTTCCAAGGGTGCAGCCAGGACCTCTCCAATGAACTGGAGCCTCTGAGGTGGTATCATGTGGGACTTCTTGTAATTGAGGGAGAAGCCGAGTCTGTGGAGGTAGTGGCAGATGATGCTGCGATGTTCCTGGGCCTTTTTGGGTGACGGTGCCCTGATCAGGCAATCATCCAGGTAGGGGTAGACGTGAATCCCCCCTCTCCTGAGACTTGCTGCCACCGCCTCCATCAACTTGGTGAAAACCCTCGAGGCGGAGGTCAGCCCGGATGGCAGAACTTGAAACTGATAATGAGAACCACCAATGGCAAACCTCAGGTATTTCCTGTGCCTGTGATGTATTGGCACATTAATGTAATCATCCTGAAGGCCCAACGATACCATCCAATCCTGGAGCTAGAGGGCCTGAAGGATCTGAGAAAGTGTGACCATCTTAAACTTGCCCTTCATGAGGAACTTGTTCAAGTATCTGAAGTCCAAGATATATCTCACTCCTCTGTCCTTTTAGGGTATTAGGAAATAGGGAGAATACCATCCTCCATTCCTCTCCATCACAGGTACTGGTTCTATAGCACCTTTCTCTAACAGGGTCAACATTTCTTGCAACAGGAATGGATCTGTAGACATATAGAAGTGGGTCCCAGAGCGGTTGAACCATTGGCCTGCTGCCTCAGAGAATACCATGCCCACAGAGGGGTTAAGATCTATTCTCATGTTTCAACCATTTTTCTTTATGCAGATGATATGCTTCTGTATGCTAAAAACCCCAGACAGAACCCTCAACCGCTAGTCCAGGAGATCTGCTGATTTGGAGATCTATCGGAACCAAGGATAAACTTGTCTAAATCTGAGGTGCTTCCGTTGACTCCTGCGGTGTAGCGGACCGACATGGGGGATGCCTTTAGATGGAGCCCAGTGGGCATTCGATATTTAGGGATATTGGTGACACAGACTTCAGCGGCGCTATACGTGGAGAATTATATAAAAACAATGGAAAAGTGTGGCCCGCTTGTGGCAAGTGCAGGGGTGAGTGTAGACATCATGGGTCGGGAGCTGGTGGAGACTGTAAGGATACAGAAACAGCCCCCAATTGCAGGGGTTGCCTGGGAGGCAGTGCAGGTGTGCAGGTGGTGGGGGAGGGGACCTGGGTCCTAGACCGAGGGTAGCCAGGTGACCAGTGCAGTTTCAGTCAGGAGTTCCGCAGGGGAGAGGGAAGAGAAAGCAGAAGCAAAGTGTTACGCTCACCTGGTCTCTGCGGAGGCATTGGGGCACAGTTGCAGCCCTCCCGGGAGTGAGGTCGCTCGGGTCCGACTTCGCCCTCTGCGCTTACGTGGTGACTGGTGGTAATAGGTGATGCTGATCGGGACTGCTCCTGTTGATTAGTTTTACCGAGCACTCCGCCCTGCTGCTTCTGGCAGGGGCGCTTGTATGATATTGACCGAGTTCCTTCACTGGTCCCTTGTGCGTGGTAGTGCAGTCCTGCTGCGACTAAGCCACTATACTTCAGGTAAGTGTTCCTGTTTGCCTTTGTCTTTCCTCGTCTGTTTTAGTTGTATTGTAACGTTAATTGTCTTGTATTGCTGTCTGTTCCACTTTTGATGTTTGCTCTTTTGCTTTCTTCCTTTGCAGGTGATTTTGCCGGCCCGGCAGAAGCTGCGGAGCTCGAGGCGGCAGCCGGAGGGAATGAGGAATGAAGCTGCAGCGGTACAGTAGCTGGTAAATTGTCAACTAGGGGGCGCGCAGGGTTCAAATGCAGTGCGGCCCTAGGACGGATGTTCTAACCTTGTCTTTCTTCTTCTTCACAGGGTCTGAGTTCGTGGATGCGGAGTGCGGTGCTGCAGCGTCAGGATCAGGATCACTAGATGTAAGGAGATGAGTCTGCAGATGAAGCGATGAAGCACCGGTTTCCTGGAGGTGAGTATGCAGGATAACGCCTGGTTTCAAAGGTAAGTAAACTGGTCCAAGCGGTGGTGAGCGTCACGTTGCACGTGAATGCACAGCAACGCGAAGCACCGGCCTTAAGGATGGAGCAGCTTATAAAGCTGAGCTTCTGAAGCCACGCCCACCAGGTTCAGCCTGCCTGCCCACACCCTGTCACACCCGAAGAGTCAGCACATGAAGACCAGGCCTAGGGAGCCACACCCGATAAGTCAGCACATGAGGAACTTTTGTGGAATAAAGGCTTTCAGCTCCTGATAAGTTCTTGTAAAATAAAAACACTCCTGCACTGAAATAAAGTAAAAGCACTCCTGCACTGAAATAAAGTGTTCCTGCTCACATCTCTATATGAGCCTGGCACGACTGAGTCCAGCCAGGGCCCCTCTGTTTATGGGTCCCAAAGGGACATAAGTGAGTCAAGTGACCCATTGCCCCCATCACTAGATGGTGTGGTTTTTGTGTACTGGGCCTATGGCCATGACAGCACTCCCCCTCAAGTTCCCTCTTATGGGTGGTTTCCCCCCTGGCCCTGGTTTAGTGGGGTTATTGCAGTGGAACTGCCTGATTAATCGTTGAGCGTGGACATGCTCACTGTGTCCCAGGTCCAATCTTGGGATCCATAACCTTTCCAGTCTATAAGGTATTATAACTTGGACCGGACCATCTTAGAGTCTAGGATCCTTTTAACTTTGTATTCTGGTACTCCTTCAACTATTTCAGGATCCGGTGGAATATCGATCTGCGTACCTGGTCTCAATGGTTTTAGGAGGGTGATATGAAACACTGGGTGGATCTGCATGTGGGCCGGTAATTCTAATTTCATGGCTGCAGGGTTGATCACTGCCTTGATAGTGTTGGGTCCCAGATATCTGGGACAGAACGTCTATGGTCCTTTCAGGCAGATGTTTTTGGATGCTAACCAAACCTTTTCTCCAACTTGGTAGTTGGGAGCTTCCCTTCGGTGTCGATCCGCAAACTGGTTCTGTTTCTCTTTGGCTCTGGCTAGATGCTCTGCTACTTCCTTAAAAACCTGGGTGATGGTTTTGTTTAAGGTTGTTACAGCGGGCATTTCTAATGATTTGAGTGGGTCAAAAACGGATGTCCGTGGATGTCGACCGTACACTATGTAGAATGGGCTTTGTCCCGTACTGGTGTGAACAGAGTTGTTATATGCGTATCCTGCTAACCAAATTATGTCTTTCCAGGTATCCTCGGTTTGTTGCAGCATACACCTTATGTATTGAGTGTGTGGTTAGTCCGTTTGGTCTGGCCATCGGTTTCGGGGTGATGGCTTGTAGATAACCAGAGGCTGATTTTGGCAATTTTACAACACCTTTTCCAGAATGCAGAGACAAACTGAGTTCCTCCATCTGATATCAATATTGGTGGGTACCCGTGTAGCCGGATGATCTGCTCCAAAAACACTGTAGCCAGAGTAGAAGCAGTTGGGAGACCTTTCAGGGGAATAAAGTGGGCCATTTTGGAAAACAGATCTACGACGACAAAGATGGTATTGTATCCATTACAGGAGGGAAGATCTGTAATAAAATCCATTGATAGCATATGCCAAGGTGCTGGGGGTACTTCTAAAAGACGTAGCAGACCTGCGGCACTTTGTTTTTAGGACTTGTGTTGTGCACAGTTGCCACAGGTTGCGATGAACTGGACAATGTCCTTTCGCCAAGTTGGCCACCAATAATTTTTCTTTATTTGAACTTGGGTTTTGGCTATTCCCTGATGCCCTTCTACTAATGAATCGTGATAGTTTGCGATGATTTGAGTCTGTCATTTCTTATCCGGGGTGTACAATCATCCTTGGTAGTATGGTAGGTTGTCCACGATCGTATACCGTCTCCCTTCCCTAGCCATTCCTGTTGCGCTGGTGGACTCATCAAGTGTTGCAGGTCAGATTTTAAGTTGTCTAGAGTGGTGGTTGCGGCAATCATGCCTTGGATTCATCTTTCAGGGATGATTGCCACGGGGTCTGGTGTAGTGAATGTCTCTTCTCCCTCACTCATGCGAGACAGGGCGTCCACTTTTCCATTGCGTACTCTGGGAGTATAGGTGATGACGAAGTCATATTCCGCAAAGAAGAGAGCCCAGCGGAGTTGGCATGATGATTGCGCTTTAGCGGTCTTCAGATATTGTAGATTGCGATGATCCGTGACGACGATGACTGTATGTCTAGCTCCAAGAAGATAATAGGCTTCATTACGACCCTGGCGGGCGCGGTATGAACGGTGCCGGCACCGTTCATACCGGGCCGCCACATTACGAGTTTGCTCGTGGGTGGCGGTATGCACGACTGGTCTGGCCAGACGTGCATACCGGCACCCGCGAGTAGACCAGAATGCTAACAACGGACCCGTCATTAACGGGTCTGTTGTTAGCATCCTCCCCATTCCGACTGAGCCTATCGGGCTCAAATGGGAATGGGCCATACCGGGTCTGGGTCCTGAAAATGGGAATTACCGGGCCCACAAAAGACGGAATGACCCGGTAATTCCCTTTTTTCCGGACACGAGTTTGGAGGTAGCCATGCTGGTAATGACGGCATGGCTACCTCCAAACTCGTAATGAGGCCCAATGTCTCCAGGCTTTGAATGCTGCCTTAATTGCTAGCAGTTCTTTATCAGTGATTGCATAATTCAATTCAGGGGCTGAAAACTTGCCAGACCAGAATGCCACGGGATGCAACTGACCTGTTTCGGGGTCTCTTTGTGACAGGACTGCTCCCATTGCTATGTTGGAAGCATCCGTTTCGACCACGTATGGTAGTTCTGGTCGAGGATGCCGTAGAATTGGTGATGTGGTTAATGCTTGTTTTAGCATCTGGAAGGCTTTCTCTGCCTCTGCGGACCAATTAAATTGTTTATTTTTCCGTAGTAAAGAGGTGATTTGGTGGACGATCTGGGAGAACCTGTGAATGAACCGGCAATAAAAGTTGACGAACCCAAGTACACTCTGTACTGCCTTTATGGATGTCGGTGAGGGCCAGTTAAGGATAGCGTCTACCTTGCGCATGTCCATGCGTATGCACCGTGGTGTGAGAATAAAGCTGAGGAATTCTACCTCTGTCACATGAAAGAAGCATTTCTCCACTGTTGCCGCAGTTTCTCCAAAACTGCCCGGACATTGTTGACGTGGTCCTCCTTGGTGGTCGAATAGATAAAAATGTCATCAATATAGACAAGAGCGCAGACGTCCAACAGTTCGCGGAGCACGTCATTCATGAAAAATTGGAACGCCGCTGGGGCATTAATAGTCCAAAAGGCATAACCTGATATTCATAAAGGTCATATTTTGTGCGAAAGGTCGTCTTCCACTCGTCTCCTTTTTTGACTCTTAGTAGATGGAAGGGGCCCTCGTAAGTCTAGTTTTGTATATATCTGAGCGTTTTTGACTTGATCCAAGAGCTCAGGGATAAGCAGTAACGGGTACCGTTTTTTTACCGTGATCTGGTTAAGTGCCATGTAGTCAATGCAAGTTCTCAGGTCTCCCTCCTTTTTAGGCACAAAAAAGAGGGGCGAGGATGGAGGGGACTTGGACGGACAAATGAAGCCATTTGCCAGATACTGGTTTTCCTGTTCTGTTAGGGCGTAAATCCGGCTGCAAGGAACTTGAGCTCCAGGTACCAGATCAATTTGGCAGTCATACGGTCTGTGCGCAGGTAGGGTGTTTGCTTGCTCTTTTTGAAAGACATCTTGGTAATCCATGTATTCAGGTGGTAGTGAACTGGTGAGGCCCAGTATGGTTTCTTTCTTCGACGAACCTGGGTTGGTAAGACCTTTTAATGAGAATCCCTTGCTATAACAGGTGTCGGCACAGTCTTGGGGAAAGGTCAGAACTCGTTTACGCCAGTCAATCCTGGGATTGTGGGTCTCCAGCCAGGGCATTCCCGATATCGTCTGGAACTGAGGAGCGCCGATGAGATCGAAAGTTATGTCCTCTTGGTGACCGTCTTGACACAGAAGCTGAGATCCATCAACTGCTGTGACGTTTTCCGAAACCTGCTTCTGTCGGAGAGGAAGGCTGTATTGCTCGCCAAGAGTGCACGGACAGTTATTTATCACCAGTAAATTTGCAGAGCAGAGCAAATACTTTGAACGCAGGTAGACAAAGCAATAACTCACAACCAGACACACAGTTAGCAAAATAATGAGCACTTATACAGCTATTTATTCATAGCTAAGAAGCAACAAGTGATAAAACAGAAATAAATCACAGACAAGATAGAGAATTAAAGAGAAAATACATCACCATGGGTGTAACTGAATCCTTCATTTCGCCAGAAGCGGCTGGAAGACCCCGGTAACAGCCAGGCAGAGAGCACAACAGCCCACAGGAAGGTCAGAACAAGGCGTCCCCCTCCGACTGAGATCTTTGTGTTTTTTCCCCCCTGACCTTTCCCGAGCTCCGCATATATGCCCTCCTCAAGAAGGGGTGGCAATTTCTCGAAACTTCTGGCATTCACGCTTGCGCATTGCTGAGTGACCGTTGGTTGCCAGCCGGTTCAACCGACAGTAACCCCAAGGAGCAAAGCTTCCCTCTTCTAAAGCACCACGGACAACAATTCCATAGACCTTGGCGCAAGTATAGCAAGGCATAACAAAACCTTTTTATATCTGGTGCTAGCCTGCACCTGTAGATTCTCGCTTTCCCAGCGCTGTGTCCTTGGCTGAGGCCTGCATACCGGGCTCAGCAATGAATAACATTGAAAGCATGTTTTTTTAGCAAAGCAAGTGCAGCCATTTCACTGAGGCAATGGAATAAATATCCATTATGGATCTCAGTGCCCCCAGAATGCACTGCGCATCAGTGCCATGTTTTAGCTCAAGCATCACAAAGGCCTATCCGGGTAGCCAGATCTTGGTCCATGTAACAGCCCCACTGTCAATGTACACCTCCAAGGCATGTATTTTCGATGGTTGCTTGTGGTTTACCAGGAGCACAGGGATGACTAGATGTGAGGTCTGTATAGATTCCTTTTCACCGCTCGACAAGTGGACCCCTACGCTTGCCGGGCGTTGGAGTTTCCCGAGTCCTGTTCTTCTTCTTCACCCTTGTCAGTTGCTCCAACTGCTTTCCTGGGTGGTTTCAGCAGGCATTCTCGGCGATAGTGACCTGCCTTACCACAGTACAAACAAAGATGCTGCTGTCTCCTTTTCTCCCTTTCTGTCTTGGTGAGTGGACTCTGCAAGCCTCCGATTTGCATTGGCTCGGACTGATTGTGTGATTTGGTTTGATTCTCACGTAGACCGACCGCCCCTCGGCCTTGGCCCGATGCATCTTCCGATCCTGCAATCTGTGATTGAGCTGCACTGTCAGGTCAATGTATTCAGCACATCTTTCTGGGGGATTTACTACTTGGGCTAATATGTTCTTAAGTTCCCCTCGCAAGCCTTGGTAAAAGAGCGTAGTTCTTTTCTTCTCTGGCCAGTAAGTTTGTGCTATCAGACGATTGAAGGAAGTGATATATGTTAGAAAGTCTTGATTACCTTGCCGTAGTGATAACAGTTCATTGTCCAGAGCCCGCCCTTGAGTATGCCATGCAAATAGTTTCTCCATTTCACGCTGGAAACCTCTGAAGTCTCGAAGCAAAGGATCATCCTGGTTTACCAAGGGTATTGGCCAGTCCGCTGCACTACCTACCAAATATGAGAGTACAAATGCCACTCTCGCTTGATCTTTGGGGTATGCCCCAGGTCTGCACAAGAAATGTAGGCGACATTGATTCATAAAGATGGCGTACTTATTCGGATCACCTGTGAAGCATTCTGGTGGGGCCAGGGGAAACCCTGGAAGAACCACCTGTACTGACGTGGGCTGTGGAGGCGTGGCAGGAGGGGTATACCCCGGCAGTGGGACCTGGCCTGCCTGTGTCTGGAGCATTTGCCTTGCTAGTTTATCTGCCCGCTCCCGGTTCACAATTAGATCCCTCCTTAGGGCATTGGGTTCCTGTCTTGAGGCATGAACTTCAGCCCGTAACTCTCCTAGTAATCGGGCCAACTGGTCAGTTTCAGAAGTTTTCATAATGACCAGGCAGAGATTCGCAGAGGCTTTGCATTCTGTTATGCTCACCTGGTCTCTGCGGAGGCGTTGGGGCACGGTTGCAGCCCTCCCAGGGGTGAGGTTGCTCGGGTCCGACTTCGCCCCCTGCGCTTATGTGGTGACTGGTGGTAATAGGTGATGCTGCTCAGGACTGCTCCTGTTGATTAGTTTTGGCGAGCACTCCGTCCTGCTGCTTCTGGCAGGGGCGCTTGTACGATCTGGACCGAGTTCCTCCACTGGTCCCTTGCATGTGGTAGTCCAGTCCTGCTGCAACTAAGCCACTATACTTCAGGTAAGTGTTCCTGTTTGCCTTTGTCTTTCCTCGTCTGTTTTTGTTGTATTGTAAAGTTTGTTGTCTTGTTTTGCTGTCCGTTCCACTTTTGATGTTTTCTCTTTTGCTTTCTTCCCTTGCAGGTGATGTTGCCGGCCCGGCAGAAGCTGCGGAGCTCGAGGCGGCAGCCGGAGGGAATGAGGAACGAAGCTGCAGCGGTACAGTAGCTGGTAAGTTGTTAACTAGGGGGCGCACAGGGTTCAAATGCGGCACGGCCCTAGGATGAATGTTCTAACCTTGTCTTTCTTCTTCTTCACAGGGTCCGAGTTTGTGGATGCGGAGTGTGGTGCTGCGGCGTCAGGATCAAGATCACTGAATGTCAGGAGATGCGTCTGCAGATGAATCACCGGTTTCCTGGAGGTGAGTATGCAGGAGAACGCCTGGTTTCAGCGGTAAGTAAACTGGTCCAAGCGTCGGTGAGCGTCATGTTGCATGCGAGTGCACAGTAACGCGAAGCACCGGCCTTAAGGATGGAGCAGCTTATATAGCTGAGCTTCTGAAGCCAAGCCCACCAGGTTCAGCCTGCCTGCCACACCCTGCGCACCCAATGAGTCAGCACATGAAGACCAGGCCTAGGGAGCAACACCCGATGCATTAGCACATGAGGATGTTCTCTGGAATAAAGGCTTTCAGCTCCTGGAAAGTTCTTATAAAATAAAAGCACTCCTGCACTGAAATAAAGCAAAAGCACCCCTGCACTGAAATAAAGTGTTCCTGCTCACATCTCTATATGAACCTGTGGCCAAAGGCGCCAGGGCAGAGTCCAGCCAGGGACCCAGTGTTTATGGGTCCCAAAGGGACATAAGTGAGTCAAGTGACCCATTGCCCCCATCACTAGATGGTGTGGTTTTTGTGTTCTGGGGCCTATGCCCATGATACAAAGAAAAGATGAATGTCTTGAGGTTCTTCCGGAACCGGAAATGGATCTCATCAAGTTTCAGGGAGGCAGGGAGGCTGTTCCAGAGGGAGGCCATAGCCGAAGAAAGAGATATACCACCAACTCGTTGCTTGGAGAAGGGACTGACCCTAAGGGAGTTGGAGGCGGATGAGCGAAGAGCTGGAGAAGGAACATATTTAGGAACAGCCAGTTGAAGGTATTGAGGCCCCATAAGGCCTTGTGGACAATGCAGAGGGTTTTGAACGTTATCCTCGCAGCCACTGGGAGCCAGTGCACAGATTTCAGTCCTGGAGAGATACGATCCCTGGGCTTGAAGCCAAGGACAAGTCTCACAGTCCGGTTCTGGATGAGTTGCAGAGGGCGGAGAGTAGAAACAGGCAGATTAAGAAAGAGACAGTTGCAGTAGTCCAGCCTAGAGAGAATCAGAGCTCTGGAGACAGTAAGCTTCTGTGGGAAGGAGAGGAAAGGAAGAATACCTCTGAGGAGGTGCAGCTGGTAGTGTGACTTCTTAGAGACGTCAGAGGTGTGAGGAGAGAAGGAGAGTGTGGAGTCGAAGATGACCCCCAGGTTTTTAGCCACACAGGTGGGAGAAGGAAGAGAGCCAAGAGAGGCCGGCCAGCGGCCAGAGAGCAATAGGAAAGGAGGGAGCAGGTGTGCTGATGAGGAAAATCTCAGTCTTACTGGCATTAAGGCAGAGATCATTGGTGGCACACCACTCCTGGATAGCAGACATACAGTCAGAAATGAGAGAAGGAGAAGAGGTGGCGGAAGGGAGCCTGAAAATGGACTGGGCGTCGTCCGCATAGCACTGAAAGTTTGGGCAGAGAGCACCAATGCGGTGGACAAGAAGTGCCAGGTAATGGTTGAACAGCCAAGGAGAGAGGTTAGACCCCTGGGGAACACCACAGGTAGAGATAGAGGAGAGGAAGAACCCATGTTGGACCTGGGAGGGTCGATCAGAGAGGAAAGAGGTCAGCCAAGACAGGGCCTGATCGGTGATACCCAGGTTATCACAGAGATGGTTGAGCAGGATGGCATGGTTGACTGTGTCAAAGGCAGAAGAGAGATCAAGTAAGATGAGGACACAGGGGGTATTTGAGTCAGGTTTGAGAGCAGGTCTTCACGAATGGTCAGGAGAGCAGTTTCCATGCTTCTGGCAGCTCTGAAGCCAGACTGATGGTCATGGAGGCAACCAAATGATTCAGTGTGAAGATTAAGCTGGGAGATCACCAGCTTTTCCAGGAGTTTACCAGGAAAGGAGTGATGGAGATTGGGTGGTAGTTAGCAGGGCAAGAGGGGTCGGCTGAGGGTTTCTTAAGAAGATGGTGCACAAGGGAGTGCTTCAGGGGGGAAGGGAAGACTCCAGTGGTGAAGGAGTGGTTGCAGAAGTTGGCCAAAGCAGGAGACGGGGTGTCAATGTGGTCATTGATGGTTTTAGAGGAACAGGGGAGAACCTGTTTTGACGAGATTTTCATAGATCAGACTTGACTAGAAACCTCGTCTGGGGAAAACAGGGGAAAGGCAGAGAACGAGGGAGGAGGGGTGGCCACAGAAGGGCCAGAGGAAGAGCGGGGAGCAGAGGGAGGAGGAGGAGAGGAAGAGAGAGAGGACGGGATGTCCTGAGATTTAGAGATGAAATGAGAAGCCAGGGCCATGCAGAGGGCCTGGGAGGGGACAGGAGAGGTAGAGACTGCAGCAGGATTGGCTAGCTCTTTGCAAATTTTAAAGAGTTCTGCCGAGTTGTTGGATGCTGGAAAGGCATGGGCTTGTTTGAGCACTCTCTTCTTGGTGCGGACAGAGAAGCAGGTGGAAGACCAGTTTATTTTAGAGGATGTACAGGAAGCACTCCATTTCCTCTCAGCCACCCTGCATTTGCGTTTAAGAACGGCGAGGTCTGAGTCTTGCCAGGAGTTGCACTTGGTTTTGGGCTTCAAGCGAATCCTCATGACAGGGGCAAGAACATCAAGAGTATCAGATATAGCAGAGTGGAGCATAGAAAGGGCTGCGTCAGGGTGTGAGTCAGCCGAAGGGGGATAATGGGTGAGAAAGTGGCGATGAAAGCCTCAACTGACACATGCTTCATGGGTCGGATAACAGAGAAGGTAGGTGGCAGTGCTGGAGTTGGCTTGGCCTGAGGGGTGGAGAGAGTGAGCTGGGAGGAAAGAGAGAGGAGTGGTGAGAGGGATAAAGTGTGCCATGCAGAGTGAGTCGGGCCGGAGGGGAGAATAGAAAGAGAGAGAGAGTCACAGAGGTTGCGAAACGAGCCCAGAGGAAGGACAGGAAGCATCCAGGCGGATGTTAAAGTCTCCAAGAAGGAGGAGTTGAGTGGTCGAGACCAGGAGGGAGGAAGAGAGGTCCGCCCACTCAGAGAGGAAGGAGGAGATCTGACCAGGTGGCCGATAGATGGTAGCCACAGTAGGGGAATGGCTAGGAGAGAGAGAGAGAGCCAGCAGACGAGGCATTTGAAAGAGGAGTAGGCCTGCGTAGGAATGACAGAGGCAGGAATCCACTCAGGGGAGATCAGGGCTACAACCCCTCTGGAACGATTGGACCTGGGTGAGGAGAGGATCTTGTAGCCATCAGGAAGGAGAGTGTCAAAGCTTGTGACAGAGCTGGCCGTGAACCATATCTCAGTGAGACCGAGGACATTGAGGTCAAGTTCTTCAAGGAGGCGGCAGATGTCAGAGGAGTGTTTGACAGCTGAGTGAGAGTTGAGAGTGGCAAAATGGAGAAGGTTGCTGTCCTTGAAAAACTTCCGGGGAGGGGTATAAGACAGAGGTACGCCCTGTGGAGGTGTAGAAGAAGTCCGAGGGGGGGCAGAAGAGTAAGGAGGAGAGGGCAAGGTAGCCAAGGAGGAGAAAGCAGGGGGAGGCAAGGAAGCCGTGGAGGGAAGAGAAGGGACAGGAAAGCTACAAAACCATTATATTAAAAAAAGACAGTCACAAGGGGGCACGGATGGGAGGAAAATTGATGAGGCGCAGGAAGCATCTATCAAAGAGGAGAAGGCTGGCCTGGGGGCCTTGTACCAAGACGGTACCATTCAGGTAAACATTAATGATGACCTTAGCGGAGTGGAAGGAGTCCAGTAGTGCCTTCCACCGTGTGCCACCATTAATGGGAGAAGAAGAGAAAGGAGAAAGCACAGAGACCATATGAAGAGTCCATAGATCTGACGAGGGAACGACAAAGAGGATGTTGGTGAGGGTTTGCCTGGACTGGTATAGGTGTCAGCCATAGGGAGGCTTGGGTGTGAGACCAGGATGTCCTTTTTAAACTTCTTCCTACCAGATTTAGTGAGGAGATCTGGATAATGGATAGAGAAGTAGTTAGAAAAGATAGGAAAGACAGAGAGCACCATAGAGTAGGTAGGAAGCGGAGGGAAGGGTAAGGGGGAGTGAGGAGCGTTGGGGCAGGGAGAACACTAGGGAAGGACACAGGGAGGGGACAAGCAGACGAGACAAGGAGAGACGAGACAGTAGTAGACAGTATAACAAAAACGACAAGAGCTCAGAAATAGTAGAACAGTTTGCTAGATGAAAACTTTGCTAGGAAGGCAAAACCAAAGACAGCACTACTTTCACAATGTGATTTAAACAAGGGAGAAAAAACACCTAGTCAACCAAATACCGTGATGCCATACAAAATGTATTGATTTCCTAAACTCAACTCATCCATGTCACTGTCTGCGAATAGGCTTCACTAGTTCCTTACAATAGAGCCGCACTTGAATAAATATATAGAACTTAATAATTAAAGGTTGGACCATTATCCTACTCATTTCATTACTCATACCCCATAAAGTGTTGTAAGTCTAACCAAATAGAAGCAAAAAGTAAGAGAAAGCCTTATATATTTTCCTAATCATGAAAAATGTATCCTATTAGGGGATCTTTCTTAATTTTAGAGTGCCCCAAATTATATAGAGCCTCTGACTCTTTCAGTTGGACAGTCTACAGTGTTACTATCTCCTCTTATTACAGGTAAAAGCAAATATGGTCCTAGTCCTCTCCCTATATATCATAGACTTACACATCAGGACTGTATGGCCATGGGTCAGTACCACAGCACACGCAAACAGTGTTGTTTCCATAATGTACAAACTTTGTCCCAACCCTTTTCATATTAGACTGCATATAGTAGATATCCATGTGGTCCTGCAGCTGGAGTGAACCCCCATGGGATTTACATAACACTTAATCACAATGTCATTCTCATAGGAAAACTCCCATTTCATGGTCTTAATTTAAGCCCATCTGTGCTCGATAAGGACAATTATTCTTGCTTCATTCTGTCAATGAGTCTTCTCTCTAGCCCCTCCTCTGGGGTCACATCGTATTTGTTTGAGACCCACAAATTGGATGTTGTTTTTATCCCCATCTGGTTATGTTTCTGCCAAAGCATAGAGAATGGAAATCTTGAATCATCCTGTCCAAAAGCACTCAAATGCTCTCTAATGCGTACACGTAACTCTCTAATGGTGCTACCAATGTATTTCCATCCAAATCTGTCCATATACTACATACATTGATCTGCAATTAATGAAATCCTAGATTAGAAATGGTTCATCAACATTAATCACAATCTTTTTTGTTTCTTTCACATATTGGCACATACTGCCACACTTGTGATAACCCATTAAGTCTTGATTTAGCCAAGTTCTCTGTGTCTTGACTGGTTTAAGGAATGATGGGCTTAATGCTGATATTAATGTAGGTGCTTTGTTATAAACAAAGTTAGGGCCCTCCTTAATATAATGTCGTAAATCTTCATCCAATGTCAGAATATGCCAGTGTTTTTTTAAAAATTGTGTACAATAGGTGACTTTCAGTTGCATACCTGGTTATCATCCTCACCACATCACTGTCTGTTGTCCCATCCCTCATTTTAGGTTTTAGTAAATTACTTCTCTGGGTTGCCAATCCCCTCTCTAGCTTGACTTACATTCTGTTCTTTATATCCTCTTTGCAGAAACCTCTTAGTGAGAGTTCCATGTAATAATGTTCCCGCAAAAATGTCTCCTGACAAAAATGTCGCAGTTTTTTGCAGAGACATTATTACATTGTACATGTGGGGGACACTCCCGCAACCCCTGAATTATTCTTTTTTTTACAAGGGGAGCAGGGGACAACTCCGCAACCCGTCCCCATACATAATGTCACCATATATAATGTCGCCAATGGCTTTTTCCAGCAACATTATGTATGAGGATATTATTACCTGATACCATAGTGAGGACCTCACTTTCTTTTTGGTATTCTGTGATGGTGGTACAGTTTCTCCCAGCCCTAATAAATTCCCCTGTTGGGATGTTCTTTATAGTGCTTGCCTTGTGACAACTTGCTGCAGCTAAGATCGAATTTGCTTCAGTCGGTTTTCTTTTTTTTTTTTTAAACTTTTATTTTTGCTGGCAGTGGTAGATGACATACACACACATTAGGCCGATTATGAGATAACAGTGCAAGACAAATGCAATACATGGGGATGTACATAGGCAGCGAGGGATGACCCCCAAGATGAGGAAAGCATAACCGTGTTGCAGAGAATTCAGTACATAACAGTGGAGACCTAGGGTGAACCAACACCGGAGGAGGGGACATCAAGACCGTTAAGATAACTGTTGAAGGCAGTCCAAATGTTTTTTGGCCGGGAACGGGATGGGAGAGTAGTAATATAATCTTCCTCACAGTTTCGGGACCAGGTCAGTAGATTCAGCCATTTCTGAAAGGTGGGAGGAGCAGCACATTTCCAATTTTGAAGGATACATTTTTTGGCTATTATACAACATACATTCAAGAGTTTGGTCTCCCCTCTGACCCCTTCATCACCCCATACTCCGAACAACACCCCCATCGGGTCAGGCTCAATCGTCGCATCACAAATCTCGGACAGTGTTTTAAAGATCTCATCCCAGAATGGGGCAAGTTGGGGGCAGTCCCAAAACATGTGGAGATGGCCAGCGTCTTCCGCGCCGCAGCGGGGGCAGAGCCGCGTATCAGAGCGGGCAAACTTGGAGAGTCTACGCGGGGTATAGTATAGCCTATTCAGTAACTTGTATTGTATAGTGCGGTATCGGAAATTCAGGGATACCTTGCTGGTATGGGAACACAATTTACCCCACAATTGGTCTGTAATGTCGACCCCCAGTTCAGAGGCCCAGTCGTCCCGAGCCCGTAAGGGCGGTGGTGTGGCAGCTGTGAGCTGGAGTTTATATAGCGATGAAACTACCCCTCGGGCCCCACCGGAGTTGGCAATATAGGCAACAGCGGGATGGTCAGGGGGTTCGTTGGGGAACACAGGCCAAGCGGTCCGGAACGCTGCTCGGAGTCTGTAGTATTGCAGCAGTTCCAGCGGTGTACCAGAGTGGGATGGCTTCCAAGTCTGTGGTGTTATAAACACCCCATCCGGATAGAAGTCAGTTAGGGCCAGGTATCCTAGGGACCGCCAGTGACGCGCCAGAGCTATGTCATTCGTGGGTTCCAACCCGGGGAGCTGCCAGGCGGGGAGCCACTTATAGTATGGGTGTTCCGCGGAGCCTGCAGCAAACAACCGCCCCCAGGCTGATAGCGTGGTCTGGACTGGATCTATAGGTGAGTCAGGTACGTACCGACGATGTAAAATTAGGGTCATGATATTGGCGCCGGAGGCAGCAAGGTTTTCAAGCTTGACGTGCGGGCGAGGGGAGGGTCCGGGGTACCAGTAAGTGGCAAATTGTGCCTGCGCTGCTATCCAGTATCGCATCAGGTCAGGGGCCGTGAACAAGCCTCTGTCGTAGGGCAGAGTCATATCCCCCCACTTTTTCCGCACAGCACCGGAGTGCCACAGGAACTGCGCACACAGCCTGTGCAGATCAGTGAAGTATTTCCTGCCAGGCCATATGGGAACATTTGTGAATGTGTACAATAATTTGGGAAGCAGAATCATCTTAACCAGTGATAACCGCCCAGCAAGTGACAACGGGAGAGGGCGCCAGCGCGCAATCTTGGTTTCGGCTAATTCTGCCACTGCTAGGTAATTGCTAGTCAAGAGAGTCTCCTTGGTCAAAGACACCTGAACTCCCAAATATTTAATCCCGTTGGGGGACCAGCGGAGTGGGTATTCAGTGGCCGGCTGGAGCGTGGAGTGTGTGAGGGGGAAAATTTCGGATTTGGTGTAATTGATAGTAAAGCCTGAGTATGTTCCGATACGAGTGATGTCCCGAAGGAGAGGGTCAAGGTGGAGATCTGGGCTCCTGACGAACAGCAGGACGTCGTCAGCGTAGAGTGAGATAATTTCGGGTGTACCCTGGAGGCGTATCCCTTTGCATGAGTGACGTTCCCTGACATAGTCCGCCATGGGCTCGATGGCAAGGGCAAACAGGATCGGGGAAAACGGGCAGCCCTGTCGGGTGCCACGAGAGAGAGGGAATAGGGCAGATGTTTGGGAGTTGATGCGAACCCTGGCGACTGGGGATGTGTATAATAGTTTGATGTATGCGATCATCCCGGGTCCGACGCCCATGTTTTCCAGGACCAACCACATGTACTTCCAGGATACCATGTCGAAGGCCTTCTGGGCGTCCAAGGTGACCGCCACCGCACATACGTTTTGACTGATACGAGCCATGACGTTAAGGAGCCGCCTAATATTGTGTGATGTGGATCTACCAGGGACAAAGCCGGATTGGTCTTCATGTACCATGTATGACATAATGGGAATGAGACGATTGGCGAGCACCTTGGAGAAGATTTTCGTAACCAAGTTCATGAGTGAAAGGGGCCGATACGAACCACAGTCATCGGCTGGTTTGCCAGGCTTGAGGAGAACCGTAATAACGGCTTCACGTAGAGACGAGGGAAGGCATCCCAGCCGGAGAGCCTCATTCCACACCTCAAGCAATTCGGGTCCCAATATGGCCACATGCTCCTGAAAGAATTCAGCCGTAAGCCCGTCAGGGCCCGGCGCCTTCCCCTTCGGGAGACTAGATATGGCTTCCACTATCTCATCTAGTGTAATGGGGGAATCCAACTGTTCTCTCGTTGCCGGGGAGATGATAGTGGTGGGTATCTGGTCTAAAAGCTCGCGCATATGGGATTCGCTATGCTCGGGGGGTTGAGAGTATAGTTTGGAGTAGAAGCTTGTAAAGACCTCCAGTATGTCCTGGTCGGACCACTGAGTCGTCCCATGATTATCCTTAACACTGGTAATGTGGGCTTGGCCCCACTCCCCCCTGGCCAGGGCAGCGAGTGTTTTGCCGGGTCTATCTCCCTCACCGTATTTCCGTGCAGTCTGTGGACGACTGAAGTACTGCACTTCCCTGTTAGCCTGTTCATTGAAGGTCTTGAGTTCCTCACTGATCTGGGAGAGTATACCAGGGTCAACGGAGGCCGGGTGGGCCCGTTCCAGGTCTCGTAGCTTAGTTTCAGTGCGTGATAGGGTGGCTCTTATGGATTTGAGTACCCCCGACTCCCTAGAGATAGACGCCCCCCTAATGAAGACTTTGAAGGCGTCCCAGCGGATCCCCCGGGTGGTGTCCTGTGGTGAGTTGTTGTCAAAGTAGGACTGGATATCTGCAAGTATGTCCGCTCTAAAGACTATGTCCTGTAGGGCGGCCGATTTAAAGCGCCATGTGTTAATAGTGGGGGCTGGCATGCGCATGTCAACAGACAACAGGATCGGTGAGTGATCAGATAGTGTGCGAGCGAGTATACATGTCTTGGAAACCCTGCCTAGCATAGGACCAGATAGTAGGAATAGATCGATCCTGGACGAACTGTCGTGGACTGATGAATAAAAGGTGTATTCCCGTGTTAACGGATGTAGAGCTCTCCATGCGTCATGAATGTCAAGTGTCTTGCAGTGGGATAGGAGTCTGCGCGCTGCGCCCGAAGGGGGCCTGGGTGCTATGCCAGTCCTGTCTAGGGAGGTGTCCAGAATAAAGTTCATATCCCCACCCCAGATGATTTGCACATCCATGTATCCTAGCAGTATGGAGACCACCTGGTCAATAAATTCGGGGAGTCGACATTGGGGCCATAAGTATTTACAAATAGGTAATCTCTATTGGCAATGGCGCAGTACAGCACAATGTATCTCCCACAAGGATCTATATAGCTCCTATGGGGGACAAACTTAAGAGACTTGTGGATCAATGTTAGGACTCCTCTGGCGCGTGTGGAATAAGAGGTAAAATATCTGTAGGGTCCCCAGGTAGGCGCAATGCTTCTGGCCAGTGGACCAGTGGAGTGTGTCTCCTGCAGGAGCAGTACCTTGCAGCCGTGTCTATTGGCATAAGCCATGATCCTGCGGCCCTTGGTGTAATTACTTAGGCCTCGGACATTCCATGACATTATCGTCACTGACATCTTAGCGCATCAAACAAGAATATCACTAAGCACAATACCCATGGAGGACAATCTCCCACTAGGTGACACTCACGCCCGTGTCCCCCACCTTGTGCCGCAAACTCTGTCTCCAGAACCCCCAATCCCAGGGTGATTGTGATTGAGCCGATTGCATGCATCTCTACGGTTTTAATGTACATCCCACGAAATTTGTTGAATTTCAAATAAGAGAGTGAGCATGCACAAATATAGGTGAGCCGGTGTGTAGCGCCCTGCCATTCCGCCACTGCCTTTTTCTAAAACATTTCCCGGGTACCCAACCATACCTCCCCCCGCCCTCACTGCCCACCCCCAACTTGCAGTGTAAATCCCTTGCCCCCCAAAAAATGTGTCACCAACAGGTCCGATTCTCCCCGAGGGGTGGAGCTCGGAGGGCAAAATCCAACAGGGATAAGGCCCATTCTGTGCCCAACAGGGGCACCAAAGCAGTGACAACCAATAAACCAAAACCGTTGCCATTGCAGCGAGGTGTGCTGTAGCCGTGTGGGCGGTTCTTAGACAAAGATGTAGGACAGCCTAAGCTGTCATGAGTAGGTTCTGCGATGGGCGGATCTAAAGACAGGAGCCCATGTCCAGCAGAGCTTTGCGGGAGAGACCAGAATGAGGGAAGTTCTAGGGTTCGTAGACAATACGATGCTCCGCGCCGCAGGGGGAGCATTGTCCGCCGTACTTTGGTCTAGTCTCAGCCCGGTCAGGCGCTGGGGGAGCCTGATGCGATGGATCTGTAGTGCGCTGTTTCCATATGCACGTTCAAGGTGTCGGATGTTCTGGATGGAGAAATAGTGTCCGGCCCGTGTTACCCCTCCTCACCCCTCATCAACCGGGGCTCCCGCTGGGTTGGGGAGCGGTAGGTGCGTCTCAATGAATTTCACAGCCTCCTCTGGAACAGTGAAGAAATAAAGTTTCCCATTATGTGTGATTTTGAGGCGAGCCGGGAACAGGATGGCATACGGAACGTTACGTTCTCTGAGCAGCTTTTTAACTCCGATGAACTGACGCCTCTCCTGCTGAACCGCTATTGAGAAGTCCGGGAAGATCCTTATAGTATGAGATTCGAGGCGCAGGTCCCCCTTCTCTCGTGACAGCCGGAGGATGAGGTCTCTGTCCCGATAGTTGAGGATCCTGGCAATAATGGGTCTTGGGATGTCGCCCGGTTTGGGCCTCGGTGACAGAGCCCGATGAGCGCGCTCAACGGTAAAGTATGGGGACAGGACTGGGTTGCCCAGGAGGTCCTTTAGCAGGGATTCCACAGCGTCTTCCATGCGTCCCTTAAGGGCATTCTCAGGGACACCGACGATCCGCAGATTGTTTCTGCGAGAGCGCGATTCAAGGTCGTCGCACTTCGCTTTCACACTGCGCATGTCACGTGATAGGGATGCCACTGTGTCCTGTAGTACATGTATTTCGTCCTCATTGGTGGATATACGATTTTCAGCGTCGCTGATTCTGGTCCCCGCATGATCCACCCGCGTTTTTAAGGAGGCAACATTGGCATTGATGTCGTCTAATTTCTCGTGAAAAGACGCAAAGTTTTTGGCCATCGATTCCATAAGCGTAGCCAGATCTGGGGGTGCGGGAGTGGGGTGATGGTCAACTTCCAGTTCATCCTGAATGGGCGAGTCCTGTTCCACCTCTCCCCTCGGGACAGCTTTAGCGAATCTGTCCATGGCACCCCCCTTATGGTTCCCCTTGACCTTGCCAGGCATTGTTGTTTTAAGTCCACGGACAACGCAGACAGAGGGCCCGGCCACAGGGGGGAAGAGTGTGGTCCCAGGTCAGGGGTGCAGACTGTAGATGTTGGGATTACCTCAGCCGAGATGGGAGCAGGGCTCAGAAGGGGCACGGGTAGGCAGAGATTAGCTGGTATGTTGGGGCAAGGTGGTTCCAGGGTCTGTTAATGGGAAGGTGCTGGGACCACGGGGTCAGCCGCCTCAGTAGATGGATCCGGGGGGTGGCGTCGCGGCACAGGTAAGGAAGCGGGATCTGGCTTAGTAGTTGTTGTCCCGCCTGCCACTCCGCCGATACACCAGAGCCACACAGGGGTTTGGAGGTCAGTGTCTACCAGGATGCTGGGGCAAGAGGTGCGCGCCCCGGGTAGAGCCCACGCCGAGGGGCGCACGGCCAGGCGTGAGTTCTCCAGGGAGGGGTCCCTGCACTGCCCCCAGCAGGACGTGAGTAGGCGGCCGCTCCTCGCCACAAGGGAGCGGAGCCTGTCGGGAGATGTTGGGAGCCGGGGCGCGTTCCAACGACGGTCCCGGCAGCAACCTGCAGACGTGGCAGCTCGCCCGGACGGGGCTGCCGCAGCTCGCCACACAACCCAGGGTCCGGTCGGGCCGCAGTACGCCCGCCCCCCCAGGAAGGATGGACGGATAGGGGGTGTGCTCCGCAAAGGAGCAGCGGGGGGAGGAAGGGGGACAAGCCGGTCACCTCCTGGAGGGGACCAAGTTAGTATGAGCAGCCACTCCTCACCTCGGGGGGAGCCGCTCTGCGCTCCCCAGGGGCCACGACACCCTGCGGGGGACGGCGAGGATGGCCCACAGCCGGATGGGCAGGCGAGGCCGGGGCGCGCTCCCGCGACGGCCCCAGCAGCAGATCACCGGTGAGACAGTTCGCCCAGAAGAGGCAGCTGCGGTTCGCCGCGCAGCCTCGGGGATCACGATCGGGCCGCAGTCCGCCCAACAGATCGCCAGGAGGGGTAGGCGGGCCGAGAGGCGAGGGCGGGATCCGGGTCAGTACCGCGGCCTCCGCGAGGACGAGGGCCGCCCCGGCAGAAGGCTCAGTCCGGGGTTCCCAGGGACGAAGAGTAGCCGGAGTTCTCCTGGCGGCAGCACGGTGATGTAGGGTAGCGGCACTATGAAAACGGGAGCGAAACGCACGTTGTGGCCGCAGATGTAGGCAGATTTTCGCCGATCCCACACGGAGCTCAGAGGCTAGGCAGCCATCTTGGGCTGCTCCACAGCGCCACCCTTCAGTCGGTTTTCTAAAGGTTTTTGCCATAATTCTCAGGTCTTTAACATAGAGATGTATATCCAAGAAATCAATCTCTCTGGGGTCACTGTTGCGTGTAAATGATATTCCAAATTCATTTGCATTCAAGTACTGAACAAATTCCTGTAACATTTTTTTAATTTCCTTGTCAGATCATAAAGACATCTATATTACGTACCCATAGTTTGATACGTACAGAGAAACCATTGCCAACATGGACATACCGGTCTTCATAATAGCCCACAAACAGATTGGCCAGTGATGGGGCATAATTGGCACCCATGGCCACTCCTGTGATCCGCCTATATGTGCTATTATTGAATAGAAACACATTGTTTGTTAGTGTAAAGTTTAACATCTCTTTTAACATAATAATATGCATCAAGTATGATGCAGATCTTTTACCATAAACATACTCAATGGCCTCTAAAGCCAAGTTATGCCTTATGGATGTGTACAAAGCCTTAACGTACAAGGTCACAAATCTTAAATCATCACTCCATTCAAAATGTTGTATCAATTGTAGTAAATGCATTGTATCACGTAGGTAGGATGGCTCCTTCAACACTTCTATATGTAGGATAGCATATATATATTTTGAGAATTTCTCTGTGATCCGCCCCATCCCACTTACAATGGGTCTCCCTTCCGGTATGTGGTTGTATTGTTTATGGATGGTGGATATAAAATCAATAGGACCTGGAGCACCGGTATAACCATCGCAACTATACCTCTGAAAACAGGCCCCCTGGTGAAAAGAGAGAAAAAAGAGAGAAAGAAAGATACGAGAGTAATCAGCAAAATTATAACTCACGGTTGAACAGAGAGGACCCTCAAAGGGCAACAATCCTTAGCCCAAGAAGAAGAACACGTAGGTAAATCAAATGAGAAACTTGGAAAAAATAAAGGCAGCTGCAACACCACAAGGTCCTTGGTCTTGGTTAAAAGCAACACTAAACCCGAAATCTCAGAGATAGCAGCGAAATTTGTCGACGGCACAATCGCAGACGGGAACAGTCAACACACAGAGAGAGGCAAGCGTCGTAAGAATAACCCTAAGTTCATGGAACACGCGAGGTCACGCTCACCTGACAGTGGCGAGCGACGTGGACCTAACCAGCATGGATATCGTGTGTCTCCAAGAGACATGGGTTTTAGAGAAACCGTCACTAGATGGATTTGAAGTGGAAATATCACCGGCCATAAAAGGCTTGTTGGGTCGTCCATCGTTGGGCCTGTTGACCGCAATAAAAATGGGCTCCGGTTTGTCTTCGCCAAAGAAAATAATGGAATCTTACGAGTTGCTGGTGACAACCACAATGTGGAGCAAACAAATGACACCGAGGGAACAGGAAGACACTATTTACCTAGCAATAATAAATACATATTGGAACCCCCAACGGACAAACACAAAAGCATATTGTAGAAACATGGGTGAGACAATAGACTGGATCTACGTGGAGTTCGAAAAGATTGAGATTATCGTGTGTGGCGACTTGAACACTGATTGTGCAGAACCACAGTGGACCACAAAAGACAAGGCCCTTCAAGGTAACACAGTGAAACGGGGAAAGGCCTGGAGGGCGGTCGCCAAATTGCGAAATTTACATAACATTGAAACACTATTTCCTAACCAAGTGAACATCCCGACCTGGGAAAACCTGTCCTCCAAAGCCACTTTGGATTACATCTATGCCTCCCAAGGTCTTCTGACGAGTATCCTGGAATTCAAAGTACAAAAAACCACGCACAGTGATCATAACCTCGTGATGTGCGCATGGAATGGTAAGCAGCCGGCCAACCCAACATATCAGTTTCAAGTGGAGGTGAATATCCAGCAAACCCGATTGCACCTGACGGAAACAGATATTATAAAGATATCCAGAAACTATGGATGGCCGACTGAAGTAGACGCAACTAATGGCGGCGCAGAGTGTCCAAACTATCTACCGATGTTGCTTCCATTTAGAAGAGTAGTCGCTGGTAAACAAAGACAGGCGACGCATCCTAAACATACCTATGACAAATTGGTAGTCGAAAAGAGGAAAATTGCTCGCAAAGCGAAGAGAACTGCGAAGAAAACAAACACCAAAGAAGCATGGGAGCAGTGGCAAAAGGAAGCAAAAAAGTACAAACATTGGTTAAAACATCACAAACTCCAACTGTGCCAACAAGATGCCGAGAAAATGTTGAGAGCCCTCAACACAAAAAAGTCAAGCAATTTCTGGGCACTAATTAAAACTACGAACTCGAACACGGTCACAGAAATCGCAAACTCAGTGTCAGAGGAGAAATGGGTGTCATATTTAACGGCCCAATTCGACCTACCGCAAGAGAGAGCACTGGAGAGTGACGAAGTTGCCACAGCAGAGTGGGTAAACGTGTCGAACGTGGCGGAAATCGAAAACGCCATCCTCAAACTAAAAACCTCAAGAGCTCCCGGTCCGGATGGATTGACCAACGCAGATCTGAAAAAATCGCCAAAAGCATGGGCGGGCGTGATTAGCAAAATCTTCTCCCACTGTAGGAACACTAACATGATCCCCGAAACCTGGCTGAAGGCTATAATCGTCCCCATTTACAAAAAAGGTGGCAGAAAAAATCCAGAAAGCTATAGACCCATAGCCTTGCTAGATATCGTGGGGAAGATTTTTGCATCACAGATATTGAACCACTTTAGAACCTGGGCCAAAACGGCTCGATGCAACGATGCCTTTCAAACAGGGTTTCAGAAAAATGGGAGCACCTTTATAAACATCCTATTGATCAACATACTAAAGGCCAAAGTGAGAGAAGGTGCCCCAAAAGTGTATCTTACATTTGTAGACCTGTCGAAAGCCTTCGATAAAATAGATCGGGCAAAACTCTGGGATAAGTTAAATCATTGGAATTGCCCCCAGGCAATCTTGAACCCGATCAAAACACTCCATGCCAACACGAAAATCAGGGTGAAACTGAACAAACAAGGTGCCCTGTCAAAGGAGATCCAGGTGAAGCGTGGCGTTAAGCAAGGCTGCCCCTTAGCTCTGGCTTTGTTTATCACGTTTTTGGGGGACTATCAATCGGAGGAGGAACAAATCAGAGCCTTCCCCCCCAGGATAGGTAAAGCACAAATATCATGACTACTCTATGCAGATGACGCCATCATCATCGACCAAACGCAAATTGGACTCCAGCGCAAATTAACAAACTTGGAAAAATATATGGAAACGAACCATTTGGAAATCAATATAGCAAAAACAAAAATGCTAGTTTTCGACAAATCAACAAAAAAGTCGGCGCGACCACCAAAATTCTACCTGAACAAAACAAAAATTGAGGTGGTGAATGAGTTTAAATACTTGGGGTGATCATTGATGGTTCAGCAAGAGACAAAGCAATGCAAGAACACCTATGGAGCAAGGTGAGATTGTTAACAGCACAGACGAGAGCGGTGGACAGAAAATTTGGAAAATTCTCTATGCTACCGGCCATCAACTTTTTTAAAGGGAAGGTGGTCCCATCGATCATTTACGGCATGGAAGCTTCATTAAACATCCCCAGAAGCTTGTGGCAGAAGCTGGAAGGCCACGTCTGGAAGTCTGTTTTGGGTTTACCGAAGTCAACTTCCATGCCCGCGATCAGGCAGGAACTAGGCCTTGTCTCGCGAGCCTCGCTGGTAGAACAAAGCAAAATGAGATTATGGAGGAAAATCTTGATGTCGGACACCCTACCAATTTACAACATTATCGCAGAAGAACTAAAGAGTGGCTCATGTAAGGCTTTCAAGATGTGGGCTACAAGACTCCAACTCATCTTGACAGAAATAGCCTGTACAGAAGAAGATCTGATATCCAATCCGGACCGGGTGAAACGGAAAATGGAATGGAGGGACTGGATTTCGACAATTGAAAAAGCCAGTACTAACAAACTACTGGCCCACCTCCCGCCAACATTTAACAAAGTCAAAAAACCGCAAAACTATTGCCTGAAATTCCCAAACAAAGGCATGCGATGTATGATCTTGAAGGCTAGACTCAATCTACTAATGACGCACAAAATCTTAGCCGTCCGCAGTCCGGCAATGGACAACTGCTGCCGCTTATGCAAGAACATGGACAAAGTGGAAACCTTGAAACATCTGACGCTCCAATGCCCGATGACCAAACAAAGCAGAGCCACATACATTCAACCTCGACTCCAGGGGGTAACAACAGTAGAGGAAGAGGTTTTGTGGAACAGGCTAATCTCAGGAGAGACAACACTTTGGTCCTTGACATTGGTGAAACTAATAGAAGCAGCCTTTAGATTGATAAACCAGCTAGGTTCAGCGAGAGAGTCACTGAAATCAGGAGACTAAAGTTCAAAGGCAAAGAGGGAGGCATCTGCATCGCTTAAAAACCAAACAAGAAAAGAGACTGTGAGGAAAGGAATCCGGACTCAGAAGCACTCGTTTTTCGCTTCGGGATTCTCTAAGTTGGGAAAACCCTTGTAAAAATTAAAAATTTCTTTTTAATTAAAAATTCAAGTAAAAAAAATAAATAAAAAAAAAATAGCTGGTAACCTGAGACATGTTATTGATAGGTACAGGATTTCCTCATCTGTCAATAGCCTTGTCTGGCCCCACTTAGCAACCAATTCCTTCGCTTATAAATTAACTACCTTGCTTGGGTTACTCTTCAGTTTTTCATAACAACCTGTTTCTTGTAAGTGTGTTACTGCCATACCTATGTAGTCTTGTCTATCCATGACAACAATGTTGCCCCCCTTGTCAGCTTGCTTGATTACTATAGATTCATCCTAAATGTGTCAAGGGTTCTTCTCTCATTTGGAGTTAAGTTACCGTACCTCCTCTTTTTATTAGAATGATCAATGATGTAATGTATATCTCTGGTAACAGCCATCTGAAATAGATCAATTACATTCTCTGGTCCAAAAACTGGTGTAAATCTCGATTTATCTTTTAGTTCTGTTTGTGTGAGGTGTTTCAGATCAGTATTCAGATCCCTTAAGATATCTACTTCTTCGATATTATCTTGTTCGTCTAGGGACAATAATCATCTACTATTGCTCATATCCTTGACAGTCAATTCACTGCCAGCTACTGTACCACTCTCTATTCTTTCTCTAAAATGTTTAATATGAAAATATTTCTTGAATTTGAGTTTCCTTATGAATTTAAAAAGATCGATTTCTGTATCAATTGTATGGGAGCGAGGGGTTCTCAGGCCCCCTCGCGTCGTACGCTCCTCAGTACAAGGCTTGGACCGCGTGCCTCCGGTAGTGGGATTGCCCCTTGCCCTTATGTAAAGTTAACCACGGTTGACTGCTACATAGATGGGACTACTGAGCAGGACACGAGGCATCCATCTTTTGTGCCCCCTTTCGACTCCATCTTGGGTGAACAGGCCTCACTGCGATAGTACAGCAATGCTCAGCTCCCCTTCCACCGCGGCAGCCAAGGACAGACACACACACACAAGGCGCGCAGGCAGCTGGCTGGCCCCCACCCTTGCACTCCCCCTGCGAAGGAAAGCTCTGTGCTTCCATTCTCACGCTGAAGCTGGAGAAATTTGCAACAATCAATATGCTACAGTTTTCTTCCTCTGAGATCACTGTTCGTCTGAGAACCGGCATGTGAACCAGGATGAGCTAAGCACTTTCTGCTCGATTCGTCCTCATAAACGTGCAAGCCACCCACCCCCATTAGAACAATTTATTGCCATCCTGACCCTGCACCCCCTGTAAGGTATTTCTTTCAAGTGCCAGACCCTCGCCTGTGCTGCGAAACCCACCCAACACACCCACCACTAACCTTAAGCATTTTTATTACTATATATGTTTTTACTTGTACTAATGGGTTTGAAACCTAGAAGAGATGCGAAACATAGCCTGATTCTTTTACATGCACAATAAGGTCAAGGCCTTCAATTAAAGCCACGAATGACCCAATTGTACTGACAATGACCATTGTGTGTGACTTATGTAGAAATGTGACAAGTAGCATAAAATGTTTTAAATAATTTGTTATTTAGTATGTAACATATTAGCTTAGGTAGTGACCACAGTGACCGGACCCTGACCTGCATGGAGCACAAGATGTTTGACGTCCGTCAGCTACTCAGCCAACCAGGAGGAAGAGATGCTACCCACACCTACAGCACCACGCCATCTGGCCAATCGGGTCCATTTAGTATTTTTTGTTAGAGTTACTTTAACTAATATAAATGTTGGCACTGATGTAAATGGGAGAGAGTTTGTTGCGTTATTTCCTAGCTGGAGAAATAAACCATCCTTTGAACTCTTGCAGCCGGGTCTCAGTGCCTCTTTCCCCGACAAGGGGTTGTGTTTGCTATTTTATTTTTTCCCTCACACGTAGTAAGCCGGGGAAAGGCACCTACACAATCCAATTAATTTTTAAACCTTTTTTTTAATTTACTTGACTCAAGCGTTAGCAATTTTTGCAAGGGGAGTAAAAAGAAGAATCCTGTTTTCTCCTGTCTTTAATTTTGAATTAAAAGTTTGTTTAGTTAGAGCTTTCATCTTCGTGGCTAACTGAGTCTTTCAACCAAACGTTTGAGCTGCTCAGCAGTCAGACTCCAGTTTCTAGATTTAACTTGCCGCCACTGACTCTAGACCAAGGCTCTGAAGAAATTGGGCAACAGCAATCACAAATTTTGTGCTTTTGCCGTTCATCAGGCGGCTCCACCAGAATTCCTCATCGTAGGTCCCTGAATCTTTGAGGAGGTGTCCGATATGTATTAGTCTCTTCGAAGTTGTGCCTGAGCATGACAGTAGCAGATGTCTTATCATTTCCACCGTATCCTTGCAGTCACAGAATCGACAATTATCGTGCTTAGAGCTTCCTCTTATTGCCAAGATCTTGTTGGTTTGCAATAAGTTTAGGCATGTACTCAAGAACGTTGTTCTAAGCTTCCTGTTTGGAGATTTTAACAAATATTCCACTGTGACGTTCACTCTTTGTGTGTTTACTGGCAAATGCTAGCTTGTTCTTAGAGGCGGCCTCTAATGTTTGTATCCAATCCCACTCCTTTAGTCGATTTTTTTGTTTTTGTGGGGTTGTTTTCAAGTTCCTCCTCTGAGCTTCCGATCTCTTGAAGTAAGGTTTGGTTCTTTTTCACCCATTGGGACAACATTTTGTTTTTGCCATTGGTCATTTCCACACAAATGATCTCGAAGATTTTGAGGCGGGAGTCTCGAATCTTTCTGAACAGCATCAGTCCATTTAAGTTGACAGTGGCCTTGAGGGATACCAGGCTCAGTTCTCTCCTAATAGAGGCCATTGGCATAGAGGGTGGTAGATTCAGGTCTTTCTGCCAAAAGTAACCCTCACGTTTTATCCAGATCTTTTTGGGGATGGAAGGCATTGCTTCTGTTCCATAGATAATTGATGGTATCACTTTGGCTTTATAGAAGTTAATCGCCAGTTTCAAGGAGAAGCAGACACATTTTTTGTCCAACACCTTTGTTTGTGATATGAGGCTCTTAGTAGCACGTAGAGTTTCTTGCATTGCTGTTTCCTGGGGGCTGCCATTTAGTGTTATGCCCAAGTATTTAAAGCTTGTGACTTTCTCTAGTTGCTCTCCTGCAATGTTCCATCGTGTTTTTTTGTTGCGTTTGGATGATCTCTCTAGGGTCATGATTTTGGTTTTGCCTACGTTGAGTTCTAAGTCATTCTCGCTCAAATATGCTTGCAGGCCATCGAGTTTGCGCTGGAGACGGATGGCAGTCTGATCAAGTAAAATGATGTTGTATGCGTATAGTAATTGGTTGACTTTTTCATTGCCTATTTTTGGGGGAATGCTCTTATGGATTTTTCTTTGACCATGAAGTCGCCCATGTATTCATTGTACAGGGCTGGAGTCAGAAGACAGCCTTGTTTAACACATTTTGAGGTCACGATTACGTTGGAAAGTTGTCCAGCACCACTGAGTCGAACTCGCATTTATGTTTCCGTGTACAACTCCTTGATGGGATCCAAAATTGAGGTGTGTCACTTCCAAGTTGTTAGCTTCAACCAGAGTTTTTCCCGGTTGCTTGGGTTAGGTCCACAAAGGCCAGGAACACTCTCTGGCTCCCCTCCAATATTTCTGCTTTTACTGTACCCAGTATCATGATATTTGCTAGGGTTCCCAAGTTCTTTACGAAGCCAGATTAGGAAGGGTCTGTACACTCCGAGGTCTTGGCCCAGTCTTGAAATGTGTCCAATAATAGGGACCCAAAGAGTTTTCTAAGCACATCCAACAATGCTATTGGACGATAGTTTTGTGGGTTCCCTTTGTCGCCCTTTTTGTAGATGGGGACCACGTTTGCAGTTTTCCATGAGTCTGGGATTGATTGAGACAAAACACAGGTGTTTATTATCTCCGAAATAAGCAATGGCGAATCTTCTGTTTTTTTTTTCAAGTCCGTGTTTGTAATCCCGTAAGGTCCGGGAGCTCTCAAGTTTTTCAGTTTCGCAATTTTTGTTAAGATTGAGGCTCTGTCATATTCGAAGTTTTTGACGGTGGAAGATGATGGTGGATTGGGTCGCTCACAGGCGTCTGGAAAAGGGCTACAAAATAGGCCACCCATCTTTTTTCCCAACGTTATTTAAGAGGGCATCCTGGGTGGCGTTGGCTGATGGAGCTATAAGCGACCAGAAATCTTTAGATCGTTTCCCACAGATGGTTCTGAGCATGGTTTCCGAGTCTTCTTGGTATAGAGCTATTTTATAGGATTTTATCCAGTTTTTATATGCCTTTGTCGCTTGTTTGGTTATCTCCTTATTTTCCAGAGTAGAAGTAGTTTTAGCTTGTCTTGTCTTGTTTTTTGATGCATGGCCCTCCTTTTAGCAACCAAAAGTAAGTTATTTTTGTGTAAGTGCTGCTTTAGGTTAGGTTTATGCTTTTGCCATGGTTGTTGATATGGTAGTAGCAGAGGGTGATAATCCACTTAAGCGGTTCCTTGAAGACTTTCTATGCCATGCTTTGTCCTGTTTTATTGTTCTGTGATTCATTTTACAGAGGTGCTTGTTAACCTTAAACGCTTGCTGCGGTTAGCGGGTTCGATTGAGGATATCATTTGTTTTCTCCTCAAAGTTGATGGTGCTACCCATGAGGTAACTAGCAAGTTGTGGTAGCTGTTAACTGTTCTTTTCACCTCAAATGATGATACCAGTGGCAATAGACTTTTGGACACGTAGATGTGGTCTATGGTGGCAGCTCGACCCACGTGTTCCCAAGTCGGGATAGTGGGCTTATTTGGAGCCTTTGCAGATTGTAAATTATGGAGGTCTCTTGAGTCCATGAGGTTGGTTCACTGGATACCTCTTTGGGCTGCACCTGTTGTTTTTGTCTCATAGTCTACATTCTCCCACTGATTGCTGTGCCGGTCAGTTCCACTTTTGATGCTCTGATTTGAGCATGTGGAATTTAAATCTCCACATATCAGGATGTGGGTGATATCGTACTCTATGATTTACTCGGCTATGATTGATCCCATCTTGCTCAGGAATTTCCTGTCAGCCTGGGCCTTTGGATTCCAGTAGGTGTTGATTATGAGCAGAAGATCAGTTTCTCTTCTTTTGATGTTAGGGTCGGGTTTCAGGATATCATGGTGGCTAGGATTAAGGTATCTGCCAATATGATGTATTCCAAATGTAGACCACATCCTGAGTGGATTGCTGTTAGCAACCCCGAAAAGGGTCTCCCCTTTAGTCCTTTTATTGCTGGCGAGGTGGCTATTTCAAAACCGTCTAGAGTTGGGGGTTTAAGAAGCCAAGTCTCTTGTAAACAACGGATGTCAAAGGTCCCTAAGCTTATGTTGCTTGTCGATGTTAAATGGTTAAAGCCTCGGGTGTTCCATGATCCCAGGCACAATGTGTTTAGTTCATGTTGTTTATCTGGGCTGCTCAGTTTGCTGAGCAATTGGCATTGTATTGTATTTGGTGGCTAGGATCTTGTAAAGTTTGCTAAGGCTGCTGGTACCCAAGCCCATATCTTTTGCTCCTTATCTTTCAGGCTTTGGGAGTAGGCACTGCTGGCCTCTGAGCACCTCGTTCTTGCAAGGTCTTGATCAATGGTGATCTTCCAGTTTGGTAGGGGGGCCATGAGGCACTCGGTCACTGTCAAAAAGGTGTCTAAATCATTATTTGTGCTTTGCGGATGCTCAGATTCGCTGTCTTGCCGCTGTTTGTGTTGGTTTTGAAAATTGATGTTGTTTTGCGCTTCGTGGTCTCTTCTCGTTTGCTTGAGTCGTCGAGATGGTGAACGACTAGGATCACGCGAGTTCCACCCGGCCTTTTGTTCAAGAGATTGCGCTGTGTGTCAGTCGTTGACGCCTCTTCTCCCAGATTGGTTTCTATTAGATGTCAAGGGTGTCTTGAAAGTGCAGGTTTCTGAGGATCTTCCCCTAACTTTTTCCCTGTTTCTCTGGTTTCTGGCACTGGTGTGTTGAGGTCGGGGACTCCTCTGAGGACTACTCCTTGGTGTTGAACTCTCTTGTTCTCGTTCCCACTTTTCAGTTGCTCATAGGTCATAGCCTAATGTTCTCAATTTGTCAGCTGCCTCTACAAGCATTTGTTTTACCACGAGTGATGGAATATGCAGGTCTGTGTGGTTTCTCTGGGCAAATTCTATAATGTCAATGTCGTCTGATTGAAGTGATCTCAAGTTTGGAATATGATGAAGTAACGTCATTGTTGTTTTCCTGTTTAGAATGAGATGATCCCCTTCTTTCAGTATTCTTTCCAATTTAAGTGATCTTGTGTTTTTAGATCTGCCGTGTCTCGTCAGTGAGGCTCTTTTGGCCTGTCTGTCCACTTGTTTCACTGATTTCTCAGTATAGTTGTGTGAAGAGTACTCTTTCGATCTGGAGTTTAGTTTCAACCCTGGATTATTAATCAGGGGCGTTCTGTGATTGTTTTAGTTAAGTTCCTTGTTATTTCGGTTTTTCACGGCCTTGTATTTACTTCTGGTCGGAATTCCTTTGTCTCTTTCTTAATAGCTTCTTTTGTTTGTTTTATTTTCCTGCCGGATTATGAGTTGCTGAGATTCTTTTTCAACTTTCTCTATCGCCAGATGTCGTTTGGTGTCTAACGTTAGGAATGGGGGTGTTTTGGGTTCCAGAATCATTAATTTATATTCTGGTTCACCGGAAGGGGAGTTCCATGTGGACGATTCTGCCTTTCTCTTGCCCTGCAGTATCACATATAGTTCACTTTCCGAGTCTTCTATTGTGTATTGGCTGATGTCCAGTAGATCAGTCGCGGGTTCTCCCTCTTCTGAGATCGTCTCACCCTTTGTGGTTTCTGTCAGGGGACAGAAGGAGCGTGCTGAAGTTTCTGGGATTTTACATATGCCTCTTAGTAGAATTGTTATTTTTTCAAAAATTGAGGCTATTTGTTTTCCCTTGTCGTTAATGTTATTTATCTTGGGCTACTGGGTTTTTTGTTGGTTTCCCTTTGAGGGTTCGTGATTGGTCTCTTTGGAATGGGTTTGCCGTTGTGCCGGGTTGGAGTTCCGGTTGTGGTCTGATTTATTGACTCCTATAGGAGACGTAATTCTCTGTACTACTTTTGGTGGATCCCTTATTTCCTGAAGTGAGTCGTGGCTACCCGAAATCGAACAACCATTTGCTCTCAACGGTCGAGAGAGACTCAGAGTTGTTGGTTTAACTTGCAGTTCATTTGGAACACAGAGTCCATTACGGTCCGCCATCTTCTTTGTCTTGTTTACGTTCTGCAGGTTATCTTTATTTAACTTTGTAGTAGATATCTCTTGGGTAGTATCTCTCGAAGCTAATGTAGGCATCTCGTTATTGATTTGTGGATTTTTATTAGTTTTTTTCTGTTTTTCTTACCCCAGTCAGGGGTGGATTGCTATCTGAAATGATTTCCGTTAGTTGATGTTCCTTTATCTCTCGTGTTTCGTTTGCGCATCTCCATTGACATGATATAGCCTTCCAGGTATGTCAGTTTGGTGTGCATTAAGGTGCCCATTGTTGTGTGGTCTTTCAGTGCATCATTGAGAGATTCATATAGTTTACTGAAAGAGGCCAAAGCTATGGTTACAGCGGACATGACAGCAAACAGGTCTGGCTTTTTATTAGGTGTATCTTTACCAGCGATTTGGTGGATTTCGCTTAATCTTTTATTCCTCGGTGGAGTAGTTACTGGGGTCGACGGAGCAGCAGGCGATTTAGAGAGACCCGGCCCAGATGAGGCTTGGGCAGGCAAGGTGATTAAATCCATGTTTGATGTGGAGCCACTTGGGATGCTGCCCAAGCCTTCAATCGGCTTTTCTTCCGACCAATTCTTGGTGGGACTCTTTTTTGCATTGGTATTTCCATGCGCCCTTATTGATTGTCTGTCTCTTTGGTTTAACACTGAGGGCAACCTGTTGCTTGGGGAAGCGGCTGTAGGTTCCCTAAGTTCCAAGGGTTCCATTATCAAAGTATGTCCTGATGGCTGTGTCGTGTTTCTTGGTGTTTGCGAGCATCCAAGGAAGTTCCCCTGCAAAGTCGATGTATTTGCAGGGGCTTTCCCTAAGTGCCATCTAATAGGGGTAGATGTTTGATCCTGTTTTTTCTGATTATTCTCATCCTGCTGTGTTGGACCTCTTTGGCCAACAACGATTTTTCCTCGGTCCTCGATTTGTACATCAGCCACCCCTTCCAGAATTTCCGCATCTGACAACTCGCATCTTTGGGCTGATATCAGCCTATCGCGTTTGTGAAAGAAGTTGTCGAGTGGTCCGAGTGCAGAGCGGGGTGGGGGATTAATTTTTATAAATTTGCGAGTTTGCCGGTTTGAGGATGGTTGGGTGTTGTTAATTGTGCTTCTGAAGTTGGTAGAGATTTGTGGTTGAGTTTTTGAAGGCTTGCTCTGTTTATTTCTCTGTCTCAGAGTTTTTGAGGGGCATATGTTCGACCTTCTTTGAGTAGTGCGACCACGTTTACTGCCCGGCTCTTCTTAAGGGTCAGCAGTGTGCTATTGAGAGCGTCCTCTGTTAGTAACGGATGTTCTGGGGTTTGGACTACTTGAACATCCAATGATTTGATGGGGCTTACCGAAGAGTCTGTTTCAGCTCCCATAGTATACGAGGTATCCATTTCACTTTCGGCTCCCTCGAAGTTGCCTGTGACATATGGGGGACTCGCAAGGTCTGCTCTAGCTGTGACTGGGTGAATCTCGATCTGGATTTGAAGCGTTTGCTTAACTGGACTGTTAGAACTGTCTTTCCCTGCAGCCAGCGTAGCATCAGGGGTGTTTACACCTGTACTTTCGGCCTGGAGTGTCTGTCTTTCGCCCCTGCTGCTGCCTAAAGTTGAAATTGAGGCTGACCAACTTTCAAGGCCAGCAGTATTGCTTTTGTCAGGGGTTTCCTGGTCCATGTTCATGGAGTTCAGTGAGGACGCCACTGCTTTCTCCGTGTTGAGCTTGGTCGTTTCCTGATGATTTGGTTCCGTTCCCTCTGTGGTAGGCATTTTCAAAGTGCCCAGCTCGCCTGGCGCTAGTTCGGATGGTTTCACTGAGTCAGCTTCACCTTCCTCGCAACCCACACCTCCCGCTTGCACGGGGCCACCCATATCTGGATTGCGAACAGGACTTCTTACTTGTGTTTTAGACCCCAGAGGAGGCACAGGGGCAAATAGGCGTGGTAGGCAAGGGATACAGGGTCCAGTGGGTTGTTGGAGAGCTCAGCGCCAGCGCCAGCAGGGGTTTCTCACCTGGCATCTTCGAGTTCGGATCCTTCGGTGTATGAAACATGTCACGCTGAGCAGGGGGCGGGGCTAATGCGTGAGCCTCAGATCATTCCTGCTGAAACAGAGCACCTGTCCCTTCTCGCCTCAGCCGACCACTTCGGAAGCAGCGTCCATCTTCTTTAACTTGCTGCAGGCTCGCCAGCGCCGACATCGCTGCCAAGACTGCTTAGACTGCAGTACTTTGCAGCACTCCATGGCCGCTTTGCGGCCCTGTAGAGATTATAAGGTGGGTCCACCCACTGATACAATGAAAGTTGTAGAAAGACTCAGCACCAAGAATCTACGACCAGCCAGATGCTTAGACTGCAGTACTCTGCAGCACTCAGCGGCCACTCCACGGCCCTGTAGAGATTATAAGGTGGGTCCACCCACTGATACAATGAAAGTTGTAGAAAGGCTCAGCACCAAGAGTGTACAACCAGCCAGCCGCTTAGACTGCAGTACTCTGCAGCACTCCACTCCAATTGTTTTTGACAATTGGTGCAAAATTAGGCACGGCTACTTACGAGTCTGACAACTCTTTATTAGAGAGATTAAGTACCAAGTTATTTAGCTTCTTGGTCTCTGTTCCTTCTGAGACCAGGACCTGGTGATCCTTCTCCTTGGGTCTGTTTCTTCCCCTCTTTCTCCCTCCCCTTCCTCTGGTCCATCTTCTCGTTCTTGGTTAATTATAGTATCTGTCACTAATGGTCCTTGAAATCTGACATGTTTTGTTTGCATTTTGAAGTTACCTTTCCTGATTCTCCTGACCTGTTCTAAAAAAACCTCTTTTGTTATTGTTGGGGCTCACTTACAAGGTCTCCAGCTCACTAACTATATCAGAGCTGCCTGGGGATGATTGAGGTGTGCTCTCTCTCGACCGTCACTGCGTATTGGGAGAAAGTCATTGTGCTCAGAGAAAGACACAGACACAAGGATAAGAGTTCAAAACCTTTATTAAAGATATGTGTAAATAAAAGGGGTTGGGATAACTCCTATCTTTCCCTAAGCTATATGGGAGTAGTCTCAACCATAAAATGAAAACAAATATACGTCATATGTCTGTCTGTCAAAATCCAAAGATGTGTTAACGTAAGCTTGCCCTCACTTCTAGACAGATACCGTGTAGGGATTTTGGCCAACATAAAAGAAAGGGTGTATCAAACAAAACAGTTGGATAGTACTGCAGAGCTTCTGCAGGTATCTTCTTCAATGTTCTTTCCACAATTCTGAAGCTGTTCCACAACTCCCTTCCCCAAGCTTGACTCAACTCAGGATCACCAAAGTCCACAATTCTAGAGTTGTCCTACATCTGCCTTCCCCAAGCTTGACTCAACTCGGGATCACCAAAGTTCCATCATAAAAGTTCTTCAACAAAATGTTCTGTGTGTCTAAACAGTTCAAATAGGTTCCTTTCAGGCTTTTCCAGGTTGTTCTCATTCCCGGACTCAGCAGCCCTCTTTACTTTACTATTCACCTTTTACAATGCTTTCTGGTCTTGGACCAGACTTTCACTCAGTTGGTTTTCATTTCCTTTCAACATGGATTTCCTTTCCCAATGCTTTCACCACTTTAACTATGCATCAATCTTTGTGTCAGAGACTTTAGAATGTGCATGAACCACGTCGCTCTATGAGGGCCAACTCTGACACCTTGACTTTGATCTGATTGTGCCCCCGGCACTTAGATTCTCATTTTCTCAATTCTTCACATTGGAGACTTTCGAACACGCACTCCCTTTTTGTCTCGTGCGTGACCACTCCGATACCTTGCATTCCTTAATATGTACCCCAGGCACTATCTCACTCTTGTCTCAATTTAGCTCCACTTCGGGCTTTGCACAGCTCCCCTGCGCTCTCTCTCAGAACACTTTCTCCTTCAACTTTCTTGGAGGTGTAAATGCGGACGTTAATCATGCATCATACTGCCTTTGTTAACAATGGCTTAATTGAAGTTCTCTCTTCAATGTGGCCTTCATTCCCTCACACGTCCTTCAATTAATATTTTGTTTCGAATGGATTGTGTCCTCCCACGTATTCCTCATCTTAGATATTCGTATATCTCCAGCTTTGCTGCTTCAGAAAACATTTTTCACCAGAGGGCGCTGTCCTCGAGGCCGCAGCATTGCTGTCCCTCGAGGGCTGCCATAGAGCGTCTACGTCATCGGCAGTATAAACGGCTCAAGCTGCGCTCGTTGGCTTCAGTTCAGTTTTTCTGACAGCTTTCGCTTTGTGTGTACAAAAACGGCGCTTCAATGTCTTCCTCGTCTAATCCTTCTATTCCCAAAACTGGATTTAAAAAGTGCCAGAAATGCAGGAAGAGAATGTCTATTACTGACCCCCATCGAGTTTGCCTCTGGTGCTTGGGTCCGGACCATCGAGTTGACGAATGTGGTTCCTGTCAAGCTATGACCAACAAAGCTCTCAAGGAACAAAGAGGTAAATTGGCGGTTAGGGAGGAATCTTCGAAGTCCTCGAAGAAAAATAAGGACTCCGCAAAGTCTAGGTCCTGATGTAAATCGAAGAAATCTAGGTTGAGGAGTCGATCTAGAAAGTCTTCGTCTTCTTCTTAGAAGAAGGCAAAGGAAAGGCATCACCGATCTCCCTCCTCTTCTTCGTCGTCTTCTGATACAATGGTTATCACCTGTCCATCCAAACATGATTCCCCTAGAAAAAGGAGAGGCTTTTAGAGCCTCGTTGATGTAAATCTTTGAGAATGCGGCCCGCCCCTTGAAGAAATCGCATGAAGGCCATGCCCCAGCTCATCATAAAGATGACAGGGGAAGGTCAGAGACTAGATGCTCTGAATTCGGGTGTCGTCGAGAGAAACCTCTCTGATTCCTTATAAAAAGACCAAGATGGGCCTTTCTGTGCTTAAACTGAAGGCGACACCAGACAAAATGGCATCAGGTTCCAAACCAAGCTGATGGCGGTAGTGGCAGCGTGTCTCAGGAGAGGGGGGATTCACGTCTACCCTTACCTGGACGATTGGTTAATCAGGGCACGTTCACCCGAACAGGCCCATGAACATCTGACCATGACCTGCCACTTCTTGCACACTCTGTGTTTCTCCCTAAATTACAAGAAGTCTCAATTGATACCACTTCAAAAGCTCCAATTCATCGGAGCAGTCCTGGATACTTCCTCTGGGAAAGCCTTGCCTCCCGAGGTGAGAGCACAACACATTCTGCAGATGGTAACAAAATTCCAGAATGCCCAGCATCTACAGGCCTTAGATTTTCTGAGGTTGCTCGGCCTCATGGCATCCTGCATTTTTCTGGTGCCAGAGGTCCAATTGAGAATGAGATCCCTTCAATGGGCCCTCAGAACACAATGGTCCCAATCTTCAGGGGATATGTCAGATCTTCCGCAAGTTCCGTCCAGAGTGGTTCAAGATCTTCTGTGGTGGGCTTGCAAGGACAATATCCTCAAGGGAGAATCTTTTTGGCAACCATGGCCGGAGATAACAGTAGTGACAGACGCCTCACTCACGGGGGCGGGAGCCTACACCAACGAACTGACAATCAGCGGTCGTTGGTCTCCATCGGAGTCCAAACTACACATCAACCTGTGGGAGCTGAGGGCAACCAGACTAGCGCTGAAGGCCTTTCTGCCCTCTGTACGGGGAAAGAATGTCCTGATAATGACGGACAGCACAGTGGCCATGTACTACCTCAACAAAAGAGGAGGTGTAGGGTCACTACCACTGTGCAGAGAGGCAATGCAGCTCTGGTTCTGGGCAATACAAGAAGGAATCTCTCTGTCAGTGGTTCACCTAGCCGGAGAGAATAATACAGCGGCGGACGCTTTGAACAGGCCGAGCCCAGTCTCTCACGAATGGGAGGTAGCTCAGGAAGTCCTTTAAGAGATCTTCACCCTTTGGGGAACCCCTGAAGTGGATTTGTTTGCTACCAGTGTCAACCGGAAGTGCGACCAGTTCTGCTCAAGGGAGTTTCCTCCAAGAGGAGCTCTAGGAGACGCGTTCGTGGTGGACCGGGAATTTCCACTTCTGTACGCAATTCCTCATGTAATCAGGAGGTTGAGAAAGTTCAGGAAAACCATGATCCTAATTGCCCCAGATTGGGCCAGGAGAGCGTGGTACCGGGACCTTCTGGACATGTCCATCTGCCCTCCAATACATCTTCCACAAAGTGAGGATCTCCTCTCGCAAGAGGAAGGTCGGGTTCTCCATCCAGAGGTCAAGACACTCAGCCTTCACGCATGGTTTCTGAGAGGCTGAGATATAAGGATTGGGACCTCCCGAACTACGTAATGGAAATGTTGCTTTCGGCCAGAAGGCCAGCAACAAAGTCTGTGTACCGGTGTCGTTGGAACAAGTTCCGTAACTGGTGCAAGGACAAAAATGTGGATCCATTTCTATGTAGTACACCTATGGTTCTTTCCTTTCTATTACATTTAGCCAATCTGGGACTCCAGGTTGGCACAATAAAAGGATACCTGGCAGCGCTTTCTCAGAAGAGGTGTCTTACTACAAAATTCCATTGGTTGTGCAGTTCCTAAAAGGTCTCACTAAAGTGTACCCTCCAATCCCTTTTCAAGTCCCTGTTTGGGATCTAAATTTAATTTTGAAATTCTTAACAGGCATTCCTTTTGAGCCTTTGCATTCTTGCCCATTAAGGCTTCTCACTTTGACAACAATCCTTCTAGTGGCAATTATGTCAGCCTGCAGGTTGAGTGAGTCACAGGCTCTCTCTTGTACGCCTCCTCACACCATTTTTCATAAAGACAAGGTTATTCTAAGAGTCAAACCCTAATTTTTGTCTAAAATAGTCTCTGACTTTCATCAGTCTCAAAAGATCACTTTACCCTCTTTCTATGCTCCACCACATGCAAGTAAGGAGGAAGAAAGATTACACAGGTTGGACCCAAAAAGGGCTCTCAGTTTTTACATCCCTAGACTGGCAAAATTTCGACAATGTGACCAATTTTTCATTGGATATACTGGTCATAAATTGGGTTTAGCAGTAACAAAACAAACATTATGCAGATGGATAATTTTGGCAATTGGCGAGTGCTACAGGTTGGCTGGAAAGGAGCTTCCAGAGGGACTGAGGGGGTCATTACGACCTGGGCGGTAGCCATGGAGCTATTAGCTCCATGGCTACCTCCCATACCGTGCCCGTGTCCGGTGTAGTTCAATGGGGACTTACCGGTGTAGTCCGACCCTGGCGGGACCGGTAAGTCCCCATTGAAGAAACCATTCTCCATTCCTATTTGAGCCCCCATAGGGCTCAATGGGAATGGGGAGGGCGCAAATAACGGGCTCGCGACTTGCAAACCCGTTTTTAGCGCCCTGGTCCCTTAGCGGGACCCGTAAGGGACGTGTAGTCAGACCACACGTTCCTTACGGTCCCCGCCAAGGGACCTTGGAATAGGGCGGTAAGGGATTACCGGCACCGGTCTCCTTACTGGTGCCCAGTATCCCTTACTGCCCAGGTCGTAATGACCCCCTAAGAGCGCATTCAACTAGGGGCATGACAACTTCAGCGGCTCTTCAGAGGGGTGTCCCGGTGCAGGATATTTGTGCAGCGGCCACCTGGTCGTCAATGCACACCTTTGTAAAACATTACTCTCTAGACTCCACATCATCACAAGGGTTTTTTTTTGCTAAGGCCGTTCTGCATACGGTCCATGACTAGAATTCAACTGTACTCCCTCCTCCAAATTCATACTGCTTTGGGAGTCTATCTAAGATGAGGAATACGTGGGAGGACACAATCCATTCGAAGAACAAGTTACTTACCAACGTTCTTTCGATTGGATGTTCCTCCCACGTATTCCTCATCGACCCTGCCAGCCTACCCCGCTGTACAGTTTATGTCATTTACACTGCGGATTCCTTGAGAGCTTGCGGTCTAGACGTACGCATGACCAACTACTCAGCTGAGTATACAAAATAACAGAACTGAAGCCAACGGGCGCGGCTCGAGCCCTTCATACTGCAGATGACGTGGATGCTCTATGGCAGCCCTCGAGGGACATTGATGCTGCAGCCTTGAGCACAGGGCCCTCTTGGGAATTATTTTTTCCAAAGCAGCAAAGCTGGAGATATACGAATATCTAAGATGAGGAATACGTGGGAGGAGCATCCAATCAAAAGAATGTTACAGTTGGTAAGTAACTTGTACATCTCTCTCGCTTCGTGTCTTTCAACAACCTGGTTCCCCTTTTGCTTTGAACTCACCGGTTGCGATTCCTGTAGCCTTCTGTGTCGAGGTCAGTGACTCCTCGCTCAACACTCTGACACTCCTGGGCGGCCGCTCTGTGCAGGGAAGCAAAAACCATTAAGGACTTGATTTTCAGAGATCAGCTTTCCACGCCTTCCCCATCTGGCTCCTTGGAGACACGGCTCCCTCGCCACGCTCTCTTTGGCCCTTTTGTACCACGGCCCCTCACCGCTTTGGCGCTCCGTCCTCCGCAAGACTCTCGGGACGCTCTGGCCTTCTCCACGGCCTCTCAGCTCGGTCTCCAGCTCGGGCTCCTACTTCGGTTCTGACTCGCTCTCCAACTTTCATAGGGCTGTTTCTTTTATACACCTAAGGAGCATTAACAGGTTGCAGGTGGTTCTCATGTCCAGGCAGTGCCTGACTTTGCTTGACCTCATTGATGGGACATACATAGAAAGAGTAAAGTTATTTGTAATGTCGTTATTTCGTTGGGATGCCATTATGATGGGAAAAGCATTGAGAGGTCCAGTAAAACCAGGGATTTGTTTGACAGTAGGCTGAGGGGATATCGGTAGGGTTTTGTTTGGAAGGGGAGATTAGTAAAGTGTCAGGTATGGTCAGATGTTCTATCATACCTTTCCTTTCTTAACCCCTGTTCGTAATGATAGTGGGAGGGATAATGCCATGAGGGTGGGATCTTTTGACTTATCCTTTTTGTCTCGACTGGGGATCTTATGTGATGATTTAATTGGTCTTTACAACAGCCTGCAATAGCTAGAGGAGGGGAGGACTGGTTTGCATTTGTACCCAGGGAAACTGGTTTCCTCACTCTGCCGGGAGAGGGTTTTGATTTAGGGCCGAGTTCTAAAAGACAAATGTTCGAGTATCTAATAATAGCCTCTGGGCAAGCCTTCTTCCCTTCTCCTGGGACTGCAGAATGCCACGTCTCACCGGAGGGATCCCCACACGCACTCCTCGATACAGGTAATCCTCCCTCGCTCGTCTGCCCCCAGGGTTGGGAGCCAAGAGTAATGGCCCTTCCCTGTCCACCTGGAACAAGGATCCCCAGGGACTATCCGTGAGATACCCCCAGGTTTCTCACAGTGTCCTCATCATATTTAATCTGAAACATGTACACTCTGTCATAGCGGTAATCCCTGTCATCCCTAAACAACTATCTCAACTTTCTCAACATGACCTCCTCTTGATGTGTTTTTATAATTGCATGCATTGTGTAGTTCTTCTCCACTGTACTAGATGTTGATTTTATTTGTTGAATTTCGGTTTTTATGTTCTCTATAGATGTAACTACTTTCTTATACTCTCTACTTGCGTGTTCTACTAACAATTCCATCATGATTTTAGAACCTTGATTCAAATTAATTTCAATTTCTCCGCCAGATTAGAACCTTCTGGGTTGTTAAAATCAGGAAAAATCAATATCCTTATGCCTTTCTGTATCTTGTCTTGCTCAATATATTACTCCATGGTAGTTATTTCCCAAAATGTGTTTGTCTTTTTTCAACAATCTTTCTAAACAAACACATTTCTATCTTAAGGTTTCTGTTATGTTATTGGTGCTCCTGAAGGCATTGGTTGTGCTGCCTCTCAGTGAGAATAGTGCCTTAATATGTTCATCCCTACAGGTCAGATATTCTGCCATATTTGATGGTTTGTTTAAGCTGAACACGGTTATGACTTAATATTATTATATAATCGTTCTCAAATAACATCTGAAATTTCCATATAAGTGTATACTCATTCATTCATCACTAAAAACTACATGTCTGTCAAAAACATATTGGCTTGCTTCGGATACTCTGAAATACTGAGAGTCCAAAGTATTTAGTTCTCATTTAGAATGTGTTGCCAGAACTCTTCAATCATTAAAGAATCACTGTCATAAACATATTTCCCAAAGAACTTGCTTCACTCATTTACCAAGGTGTAACATTCTATTGAAACATGTTTAATCGTTTGTATTTTCTTACACTCATTGCATAATCTACAGTGTTTGTTGCTGTTCTCCATAGGCTACCACCCCCAAACCACCCCCCAACCTCTTCTCAGTCTGAAATCCCTGTTAGGGAAATGCATAATATAGTTTTACTGTACCATATAATTCAGAAGAGCCTTCATATATTCTTTTGCCAGATCAAATTTCCCCACATAAAGCATTGTTCTACTGGAATTTTACATTTGTTCAAGTAAACAATAGAACCACTTTTCAGTTTATTATTCATACATTACTTCAAAGTTCCAGGGTCTTGGTCCAGATGTTGAGGGCAAGAAGACAACGTTGAACTCCAATTTGTTGCATTTTGTGGTAGGGCCAACATGTTACCTTCATATTTGTTCAGCCACTATTTGTTATTAGATAAACAACCCTCAAGGCCATATAAAAACTAGGGGGTGGAGGGGTGGGTAGTTTAGCCTTATAAGCATAAATTAGTGGATGCAAAGACAAAAGCCACTCTGCTATTTATCCATGGGGGCTGATATGCATAGGGCTTTAGCTTCTTTTGTAAGTCACAATTTGGTTTTCCAGATGGGATCATGCATCCTAAATAACAGAACTCTTTCACCTTCTCAATTTTCTGTCCTTCCAGAAACAATTTTGCAATTTCTTTTAACTGTGCTTTGGCCCCAATAAAAATACCATTGTTTTTGTCTTTGTTAAATTCATTGTTAAGTTAAGTTCTTTTGAAAACCCCACAATGCTATCCAGGCTCCTCTGCAGATTTATTTATTTATTTATTTCATTTGTATAGCGCGCTCAAATTTGTATAGCATAGATCCACCTTTGCTCTATCAAGGAGGACTATGTCGTTCGCAAAATGCCAAGTATACTGGATGTATTTTGACCAGTTTAGATGAGAATTACATGTGCCATCCAAATATTTGCCTATGTCGGCAATGTATAGGTTAAACAGGAGTGTAGCAAGAACACAGCCCTGTTTTAGTCTGCATGTTGTTTTAATTAGTCCTGACAGAGCTCCCTCTCCATCTAAACGTACCCTTATTTTAGTGTTTGATATGATTTGATATGATATTATATTTATAGCGCGTCTATACACAAGTACACAAATGATCAATTGCAAGAGCCCAGGGTATGTGCCCCAGTCTTCCAGTTTCTTCCACAATGTATTCCTGTCTACGAAGTCAAAAGTCCAGGAATAAGGTGAAGAGCGGTATAGCTCCCTTTAATTTTGCCTCCTCAGATAGGCTGTTAAGCAAATAACATTGTGCACTGTGGACACACCTGCTCTGAAAACAAATTTATGTAAGGGGAATATACCCAGACTTAAAGATTTCTTAATGAGGCTGTGATAGTTTCTAATATCCTTCCTCTGACCTTTTTTGTGAATTGGTATTAGAGTCGTCTCTGTCCAAGATCTTGGTACTGACTGAGTTTCTTCAATTGCTTGAAACATTTTATATGAAATAACTGACTATATATGGGGTTCATGTTTGAAAATAATAATCAGAATCCCATTAGGAGCCGGGGCATGAAAGACTTTAGATTTTATTATAATCTCCCCTACTGATGCATCAGTCTGCCACTAACGCTTCTGAATCGATAGAGGACCTTGCTTTGTTTTATTATTTAAATGGAAAGCCTTCTCTATAAATTGCTCCCACTCCCAGGCCATAATTGAATTAATCCGGCCCATTTCTGAATATAAAGATTGTTTATTTAGCAGAGCCCAAAAGGCTCTGTCACGTTTAGTGTACACAATTATCAGCATATAAAATAATGTACTATTGTTTTCCCTAGTTTATGTGTTTTCTGACAATTATTATATGTTTGTTTCACTTTCCTTATATACCACCCCAGATCTGGGTTCAAATCAGCCTCAATAAAAATTAATTTCCTTATGGCCAACTCAAATGAGGCTTTTCCGCTCAAATCCCTCTGTTGCCTTTTCCCATTTTCTCCAGTTATTTGGACAAACATTTACCTTAAGATTGAAATGGGTGCCCTTCAACAAACTAGAGATCCAATTCATAAGTGATTCATAGCAGGGCTCCCAACCTATATGGTTTGCATTTATTTTTTCTACTGGCATCTGCTTTTCAATTTGACCATTCTAATATTTAATATTTTTCCCAGACCAATATAGCCGATTACCTTTTGCGTTATTTAACATATCAGACCCTGTACAATCAGGTGCAGCCACACGGCCCCAGAAATTCCACGGTGCAAATGTTATGGTCACTTAATAGCATTGCGTCCTTAAATAGACAACTCAACATAAATATATAATCATTTATAGTGGCATCGCACCTTGAAGAGCAGATATAGTTTCTCTTGTTATTCTGCCATTCAGCATAATTAGCCCCCAATTGTGTCATATTTTCCCGACTCTGTGACCTTTCTTTGCAAAAGGCTGACATCTGGCAATTCAAAGACATTAGTCCCTACTGAATCGATTATATCAAAACACCCCTTCAAGCATTTGGCATACAGTTCAGCCCCCAGTATCACATGAGCTTCACTGCGTGCATCCTCCCACCACGTCAGGATATCTGTGAGTGCGTCTATAATCGTGTAAGTAGACCTCATGCTCTGAGGGTCATAAACATTCATTAGCAGTACATCTATAAATATACCCAGTAATTTGCCACTGACGATATTGCCAAATCACTAAAGTTTCAGGTAAGTAGAGATAGGGCTATTTTCTTTAGTGAAATCCAAAGGACAACTATCAGTCCTCTGAATGGCTTACCCATAGGACCATTCTGTGCTGTATTCGAAAATACACATGCATCCCATCAATGCTAATTTGTGAAGTTAACAATACTTCTTGTAATAAAACAAATTGAGGTCTGTTAAATATCTCAACATACCTCCTCTGGATCCCAGCTATAAAACCGAATCCCAAAAACTCGAATGACAAAATTGCGAAGCCCACTTGTTTTTATTTTGTAATTCGAGTTTTGGGGATTTTGTTTTTTTCCTCTGCTGATCATTTAGCGTATACGGGGGACCCCCTAACCCCCCCACACCCCCACATCCTCTGCAGCCCATAATACCGGACTAAGGTAGTGAGGGACACCCAGCAACCCCTGCTCACCTTGTTAGGTAGTATAGGCTTTGATTTGCTATACCAGGTCGAATGCACAGTAAACGTGCATTCATACTTTTTTTTCAAAATGTTGGAGTAAACCCACCTCTTCTATCTACCCAGTGTTGAAACCCCTTCTAATTTCATGATAACAGCCCAACTTCCTTCCAAAGAGCCCCATACTCGCCAGCAGGGTGGAGTACAATACAAATAGTACTTAACCTTCATAAAAAGTACTCGACTATGCAAGTAGATTTTCCAAGCCCTGCAATAGGAAGATTGCTATGATTTCATACAAAAAAGGCAGGTATCCAACTCCAATGCAGCATCACATCATCAAACCAGGTCTCTCATTCGCTGTTCTTGTGACTGGCAGGTCACTTGTACACAAACAGTCCGGACGAGCTGATATTGCTTTATCTAGCCTGCTCATCAACTTTTCCCAATCATCTAACGTCTTAACTTTTGTGTTATGAACCTGAAATTCTATTATAGTGTGCCTATGCTGTGGAAAATATCTGTAAAAGACAAACTAAATGAGGCTATCAAGCTAGATCTACCATGCATGTTTACTCTACAACATTGATGTCCGTCTACAAATTCTAACTGGTCAAAGCCACTTATGACATTGATGTCTGTCTACAAATTCTAATTGATCAAATTCACTCATTTTCACCACACACAACTGGTGCCTGGTACATTAACCATAAATGTGAGCTCTGTTCAGAGGTCCCAGAGAATCATCCGGAAACACTATTCCACCATTAAAATGGATGAAATTGTGGCCCTCTGCAGGGGATCCATCCGTAATAACAATTGTTCCTCATTGCCCGATCTTGTCATTGGCATGACCTTCTCTAGTCTTTCATTGTTTGTTTGTTTGTTTTATTTATTTCTATAGCGAACCTTAACCCGGAGGTATCTGGGTGCATTTGAAGGTTGCAGAGGTTACAGACATACAGATGATATATAAAACAGATTTACAGAAGTAAGAACCATCATTACAGAATTACAGACATAACCAATACAAATGGTACTAAGCAATTGTCATCTTGGATTCATCTTCCCCTCTGCTCCGACTTTAATGTAGTCACTGTAAATTTCAAATTCAAGGATGCTTTAGTTAAGGTACTTTGAGGGCTTTGAGACAACACTGGCTGAGTTGCTATTGTCTCAAGATCCTGTACTTGTACTTCATTAATGTCAACAGAAATCATGGATTCTGAGCTATGACATGGAATTTTCTCTTATCGGTTCCTCCTCTTGTATCTTACTGGGGATCATTTTAATTGGTTCATTCTTCCTCCATAGCAATCTTAGATCTTGGGCATCCACATCTTTCGGACTTCTCCATTGTTTACTATTTTTATATTTTTTAATGTTAAAAAGTCCTACCTCACTTAGTTTTAAACGAACCGGGTGAGATTAGCTAAAATGAGACTGACTAGAAGTAGGAGGAACAATCCACCGTTGGTCATATTATGACATTCTTTCGCAGACCAATCCTTTTTTTAACATATTTTTTGTACATCATTTATTCTCGCTTTCCGTTGTACTTTATTTGGTGTTTTATTAATTTTGAGGCTCTTATCCACGTCAAGCCCCACTGGGACTGCTGCCCATAAGTCTCTCACAGCTGCATTCTCCTCCTTTTCCTCTAACTCAATGACTCAGAGTGCTACACTTTTGCTTTCGTTTATAGAGCTTTACTCTATTCCAGCAGAGCATTTCTTAGGGACTCACTTTATTTTGCCAATTTCTTGCTTCCTTTTATCCTGTTCTTTGGGAGAATACCCTGGAGACAGTTTTTGCTTTCCCTCTGTAGAAGTCTTGGCGTCCAGGGTGGAGCATTCTGACGGGAGCTACCAATCGGAGAGATTTGCAAATCTTCCACATTCACACTATCCATAACAGGTACATGCAAGAGGTTTTCTTTTCCGTTAAAATGTGACTTTTGGATCCTTAAGATTTAACCTCTAGTGCAGATTGTTAAGAGTTGCCCTACTGTATCTATTTCGACGATCACGGTCTGCTTTTCATTGATTCAATTTGCCAGAGTATTACAAACATGCTTTTCTCATTACCTTTTCTGTTAATTTCAAAACTATCAAAATTATTCTAGTTGTGACACATGGACAGGTATCGCAAAAGCTGGGAGCTTAATTGAGCTCCATATTGTAGCCTCGAAGAGCCTGCTTAGCTTCAAAACCAACAATTACAAGCACGTTTTGACTCCCCAAGCCAACTGATCTCATACAAACTATGCAACATTATCTGTGCAATATAAATGTATATTGCTCAGATGGATTTCTAGAACCTGGCCAGGTGGAAAGATTTTAGGAGGCCACCCTAGTTATAGTGAACAGGGAACTCTGAGAGATTTGCCAAAATGTAATGTAATTGTCATTTGTATAGCGCTGTTTCCCATTGGTATGATCTCAAAGTGCTGTTGGGGAACACCCTTGGGGGACCAAAGTCCAGGTATGAGAAATTCATCAGAGGAGTTTAGCATGTTTGTGGCCATTTTAGCCAATACTAAGGTAGGTAGGGTGGCCAAGTCCCAGCTAGTTTACCCATGTCGAGCTGGCATGTGGATGGGTGCTGTGAGGTAGTCTGGAGAGTATGTAAGAGCAGGAGGCTCATTATGTGTACAGCTAGACCACATTTGTGTCGTGGGGTATAGCTGCATTCTGATGATAGAGGGGTTGTGAGATGTGTCTTAGAGTAATGTATGATAGCAGATGCGTGCAGGTGGGTGACGTGTCTTCAGCTATGTTCCATAAGCATGGAGTGTGATACGTAGCTGTGTGTCCTAGCAGGTTTCTCGGTTTCGTAGATACAGCTGAATTTAGAAGGAGGTGAATTCAATTCCACACAGTGGCTATATTCAAAAGCAGCTAAATATAACACAGTAACACAATGGCTATACTCACAAATGCATCTAAATATACAGCCGTGACTATACTCAAAGATGCAGCTAAATGTAACACAGTGGCTATGCTAAAAGTGCAGCTAAATATACCACTGTGGCTGTACTAAAAAAACAGCTAAATCTAACACAGTGGCTATACTCAACTTGGCGCTAAATATAACACAGTCGCTATACTAAAAATGCAACTATGTATAAGACAATGGCCATACTCAAAGGCAGCTAGGATTAAATTGGGGTGTGTTTTAAACAAGGCTATATTTTTTTTATGCAGCTTAGTATGGCAAAGTGGCTATACTCAAAAATGCAGCTGAATATGACACAGTGGCTATATACCCAAAATGCAGCGACATATGACAGTGGCTATACTAAGAAATGCAGCTTCAAATGAATGGCTATACTAAAAAAGGCAGCTAAATATACTGCAGTGACAATACTTAAAGATGCAGCTAAATGTAACCCAGTGGGTATACTCAAATTGCAGCAAGATATAACACAGTGGCTATACTAATAAATGCAGCTAAATATACCACTGTGGCCATACTCAAAAAAGAGCTAAATGTAACACAGTGGATATACTAAAAATGCAGCTACATATAACACAGTGGCTATACTCAAAGGCAGCTAGGTTTAAATGGGGACGAGTTTTAAACGTGTCAAGATTCAAACATGGTGGCTATACTCAAAAATGATATTGTATATACTAAAAAATCTAGCTAAATATTACACAGTGGCTATACTAAAAATGTAGCTAAATATAGCACAGGGGATATACACAAAAATGCAGCTAAATATGGCACAGTAGCAATGCTAAAAAATGCAGCTAAATATGATACAGTGGACATACTCAAAAATGCATCTAAATATGACAGTGGATATACTAAAACATGCAGCTAAATTTGACACAGTGGCTATGCTAAAAAATGCAGCTAAATATAACACCATGACTATACTCAAAGGCAGCTAGGTTTAAATGCAGGCATGTTTTAAGCAAGCCTAGATTTCCCACAGAGGAGCGCCTGGAGACTGCCCCTGGGTGGTAATGATCCGCAGTATGAATCGACATAACATAAGAAAACAGTGGCTACACTGAAAGGCAGCTATGTTTAAATTGGGATGAGTTTTAAGAAAGGCTAGATTGTGAAAGAAAATGCAGCTAAGTGTGACACAGTGGCTATACTCAAAATGCAGTTAAATATGACAAAGTGGATATACTCAAAAATTGAGCTAAATATAGCACAGTGGCTATATTTGAGTTTCGGCAAAATATAACACCAGGGCTATACACAAGGCAGCTAGGTTTAAATGGTGGCAAGTTTTAAGCAGGCTAGGTTTTACACAGTGGCTTTACTCAAACAGAAGCTGACTCCCACACAGTGGCTATATTAAGTTCAACACAGAAGGCTGTACTGAAAGTGCAGTTACATTTGATACAGTGGCTATACTTAAAAATATTGAACAGAGATCTGGCCACCAGGGGGAGCATGGATGGCAAGCTCCTCCGCGTGAGCTCTGCACCGAGGTCCGCCAAAGTGGCATGAGCCCCCACTATTGGACCCCCCCCCAGACGGATCCATCGAGCGGATCTGATGCCTAAAAGCGCACAGCACACCCTGGAAAAAACGCAACGAAAAACAGGTGTTTTCACAGACTTACAGCCTTGTGAAGCCCAGAGAGGAACCTATGCAGCCAAAACTAAGTGAGGCCCGCGGCTGCTGCTTCCCGCCCTGGGTCGGTGACCTCCCCTCGACACCCCACCTGTGAGCAGCCTGCCAGACCCGTTACCGACATACCTGCGGCCCCAGAGGCCCATCCGCGGAGAGCAGCCCACACGGACAATAAGGTGCGAGGACGCCACTCGATAACACTGTGGCCCGGATCCCGTGGGCGCCCGGGAACTTCAGCAATCAGCGCAAAGAATGTATGAACGGAGCGGGGTGCGGCCGGCTGCAGAGTCTGCCTCACCAACTAACATTATTAGGCCCCTCTGCTAAGAAGCCCCCCCCCACTGAGGCAGGGTCCTTGGAGCCCTGTCCCCAAATGCTGCACCCCACGTCTGCCAGCACGCCTAGGCCAGACGAACCTCTCTGATCCCCCCGACACGGGAGCACCTGCTTAGATCCTGCGCAAGATAGTCCCCCTGGGCCGGTCCTGTACGCCTCGCATGGCCTATTGATTTACCCACAGGCAGACCCTTGAAGCAACGTCTGCAGGGGACCTGGCTGAGGTCTTGGGGTTGACAACCAAGGGAAGCCTACACCACTGCCCTCCGCACAGGAGACTTTTCCACAACACGGCTGGTGCAGAGATTCAGTGCCCGGAAAGCTACCGTCTGAGGTGCCACAGCCTGAAGTTGAGAGGCACCAGCAACCTGCGAGATCTGGATCAAGCAGCAGATCAGATTCCACCCTTTCTCGAACACTTTTGGAAAATCTTGAGGCCCAGGCTTTCCACTTGAAAGGACGTCACTGAGAGCTGGGCCCCTGTGTTGCAGGGTGTGTGCCCTTCTCAGATCTGTTGCTTTGACCGCTCAGACATCTATCAAACAATTGGGGGAGCCCCTTCAGGGTGAGGAGGGTGTATCCCGGAAAACAAAGTATAACAGAAGCCCCACTCCCTCTGACCAGTGAGCCCCACCTGACAGGGTGCTCGGGTGTCGAGGACAGGCCCCACCACCCTGCCCCCATCACACCTCGAAAGATCCTGTTTGTCCTCACACCTCATAAACCACCACATGAACGTCAGAGAAAGACTGGCCCCATACCACTTTACACCATCACAAGATAGCGACTGCCCTCTTGGAGCCGCTACAAAGACAACACAGAAATCCGAAGCAGCCTCGACTAAAGCAAATGTTGCTGATATCCTCACTGAAATGCGGAGTATGAGAGCAGATATTGGTGGCAAGATCAATAAAATCACCCAGAGGATTGATAAGATTGAGGACAGACTTGAACAGGTCAAGCATAATCAGACATCCTTGAACACTCTAGAGACCCAAATGGATGTACGAATTGTGGAACTCAAGGCTAGAGAAGAGGAGTTTCGCCTAAAGGTTGATGACTTGGAAAATAGGGAGCGGCGCAATAATATACGCATTTTTGGCATTCCAGAAAACGAAGGCGAGACGGAGCCAGACTTGAAGAGACTCTGCATACCAAAATGAAGTTGTTATTCAATGATGACTCAGTAGATGAGCCCAAAATTGATCGTGCTCATAGAGGTGGGGGAAAACCAGGAGGTCCCAGAACGGTGCTCGCACAATTCCATAATTACGCAGACAAAGCCAGGGTCCTGGAAAAAGCCAGACGTACCCCACAAGTGATGTTGGGCACCGCGAACATCTCCATCTACCAAGACCTATCCTACCTTACATTGGCAATGAGAAGAAAATGTCTCCCTCTCACCAAAATTCTGAAAGAGAAAGATGTGAGATACCGCTAGGGATACCCCTTCTCACTCACTTTCGAGTGGGAGGGCAACGCCATAAAGCTAATCTCTGAAAAGGAAATTCAGAACTGTATTGCCAACCTGTTGGGGACCCATGAGGAGGAGCCGACTCAGAGTGGAAAAAGGCCAGAGGCACACCAAGGGCCCGCGGAGGAAGAAGATGTTTGGCTCCAGGAAATATAGGGGGATAAACAACTCCCCGGGCACTGAACACTGAACTCGCCCGGATCTCTCAGTTTCTTTTCCAGGGGTGCACCCGAAGACGGACTTTTAACCGCCTGAAGACCATCGCCAACTACGGATCAATATACACCAAAAGACGGCGTACAAAGGTGAGACTCAACCCCCCTTACCCTGCCTACACTGAAGCAGATGATATACCCTAGAACCTGGCGAGGGTATGTTCACACTTATATGACAAGAACTAATGCACCTTCTTATTGGCGCTCGGGAGGCGGGAGAAGGCCGGGTTTTTCAGGCCATCCGGAATAATAAGGGACACGGAAATGTGGCGATATGAAGAAAACTACCACGATGCCAAAGATTGCCCATGAGCTGACATTGCGGAAGCCCGATACCGGGCTCCCACAAACAAGACCTTAAGTTTGAAATATAGTTTAGGTTGTTAACAAGCTTTTAAAATATAGGGGGGAAGTTGGGGGCTCATTGTTAAGCTGTATTATTATACAGATGGGACCGTTCGTTGTACGGTTCCCGCTGGTGGTCCGAGAACGACCGGGTTAATATAGCCCAGCCGAATCGGACGCCGTGTGTATGGGGGGGTGGGGAGGGTGGGGAAGTACAAGCCAATGGGGACACTGGGGAAAACGGAACGGAGCAACATGAATGGGGAAGGGGGATGGAGACATCATTGATTCCACAGACTGCAGAGCATCCGGAATATGTACCGGTCATATTAGGATTACACAAGTTCCGGCACACTCGCAAAACATCAGACACACAGCTGGTATCTAGAGATAAGAGAACGAAACAGATACACTTACTGGGCTACCCTCTACATGAAAATAACAATGGCAAGGATGTCTAGAACTCACAAATTACGTATATGCACACTTAATGTGAAAGCTCTGAATTCCCCCACAAAACGCTCATGAAACAAAATGCTGCAGGAAACAAAATATCAGAAGGGGGACGAGAGAAGGATTCCCAGCAGCTTGGTGGGGCATACCTTCTGGAGTTCGGGTGTTTTGAAAAGGGCAGGTGTTGGGATCCTGATCCGTAAGGACCTCCGCATGAAGATCCCAAATTCCTGGTCTGACACAGAGGGTAGAGCCCTGGCAGTAGTGGGATCCATTCAGGACACGATTATAACCTTAGCAACAATTTAAGCACCTAACCAGGGTCAAAAAATATTCCTCCTCAAAACGACTGAATGGCTGTTTAACAGATCACAAGGTCACACGATAATTGGGGGCGATTATAATACATGGATGAATAGCGCCATGGATAGGCAAACCCCACGAGACACCTCCCAGCCTGTCCAGATAAATGAGTATGCAGACATCAAAATAACACTTGCCCTCTATGGCCTCTCTGACAGTTGGTGCCACCTCCATCCAACGGACAAAGGATTCACCTTCCGCTCCATCCCTCCTGACACGCTCACAAGAATAGACTATGTATTCCTCTCTGAGGGCCTAATGAAAATACTCCAGACCGCAGACATATGTCCCATTGCGTGGTCGGACATGATATGGTCGTGGTGGACCTAAACTGGGATGGCTTTGCCCCCCGTAACACTATGTGGAGATGCAATGACTCATTATGGTCTGACATAGTCTTCAGGGAAGAATTAGAAAATGAAATCAAGCAATTCTTTATAACTAACGACAGGGGTGAAGTTGCAAAAGTGAACGTGTGGGAAGCAGCTAAGTCCACTTGGCGAGGGATCCCGATCAGAGAAGGTGCCAGAAAAAAGAGGGAACGCACCTTAATAGAAACTACCATCAGAAAGAAACTACACACGGCAAAGACCTTAGCACAAACATCCCCACAAAGCAGTACCGTACATCTTGCTGAAGCCAAGGACCTTAGAGAGGAGCTTAAAACTCTTGAAATAGGCAAAGTTACCCAGACCTTACAATATTTGAAACAAAAGTATTATGAAAAGGGGGACAAAGCCGATGCCCTCCTTGCGGCGCGGCTTCGAGCACAACGGGCAGAAAGATGGGTAGATATGATAGAGAGGACAGATGGCACCCTTATAGACACAATAGAATCTTCCCCAGAAGGAATACAAGAAGCATTTGCCTTCTTTTATGAAGACCTATACACCGATAACCCACCTCCCCTACTAGGGAGCGTAGACACTTACCATAAAGAGACTGGCCTCCCCGCACTCTCACACTCCGAAGCTGAAGCCCTCGACGCACCAGTCACGAGCGACGAAGTCCCCGATGCCATCAAACGTCTTAAGCTGGGGAAGGCACCGGGAGATGATGGCTTTACTCCCGGCTTCTACAAAACGTTCACTGCATTTCTTACCCCCTTCCTGGTGACCCTATTCAACGCCATCTTTGAGACAGGCCGGGCACCCCCTTCGTTGTCCCAGGCCCTTCTAACGGTCATCCCTAAAGAGGGCAGAGACCCAAAATACTGCGGGTCGTATCGCCCTATATCACTCCTCAACATAGACGCTAAAATATACGCCAGAGTAATAGCGGCCAGGTTAGAAACACACCTACCAAAGTTAATACACTCAGACCAAGTCGGCTTTGTGAGGGGTAGACAGGGAGCGGACACAATGAGGAAAACCCTGCATTTGATATATGAGGCACAAGTGAGGAACGACGACCCAACTCTCCTATCACTCGACGCCGAAAAGGCTTTCGACAGAGTGGACTGGGGGTTTTTGGAAAGGGTTCTGGTCTGGATAGGTCTCTGACCCAAACTCCGCCGCGCAATCAAAGCAATTTATTCATCCCCCAAGACCTCTGTGGCAGTGAACAGTGGTTACTTAAGATGGTTTCCACTGGAGAGGGGAACCAGGCAGGGCTGCCCTTTGTCCGCCATACTATTTGTATTATCCCTTGAACCGCTCGCGCAGAGGCTAAGGCTTGACAAAAGAGTGGAGGGAATCCCGGTAGGGGACCAGGAATATAAATTGGGTCTATATGCGGACGACATCCTCCTGCATACAACCAACCCCCTAAGTTCGATACCAGCAGCTATGGAAATAATCGAGGAATATGGCCAACTAGCAGGTCTAAAGATTAACTCAGGAAAATCGGTCCTCCTCCCGCTTGACAAAGCTAAAGATGCAGAGGTGGATCGATTTGCACCTTTGGGGATGAAGGTCAGTCTCACCACGCTGCGCTACCTGGGCATCAATGTGACCCAAGACTTGCACGGTCTATTTGAAGCCAACTTTCCCCCAATAATACACACAATCCAAAAAGACATTGAGAGGTGGACGAGACTCACCATCTCATGGATGGGCCGATTGAACACAATCAAAATGGTCATCTTGCCAAAGTTGCTCTACCTATTTCAGATGCTCCCAATCCAACTACCTAAAGAATTCTTTGCGACCACTCAAAAAGCCCTACACACCTTTCTATGGCAAAACAAAAAACCCAAAGTCCCAGCTGCCCTACTCCACCTTCGGAAGGATAATGGAGGGGTAGGCCTCCCAGACATAGAGCTATACTAGAGGGCTGCCCAACTACGAGTGCTGATCCCACACGTCAGGCAGCAGAAAGAACCCCAATGGATAGGCCTAGACAACTACCACCTCCGACCATTCATTGTGGCAGAATGGCTATGGGTACCAGGACCCTTATTACGCAACAGCATTAAAAACCATCCCATTCTCGGGACTATATGGGCAATATGGAAACCAAACAAAGGGATGAAAGGGATCACAACATGGCCTTCCCCCTATCACACTTATGGGCACCGGGTGTTCGGGATGATATCCCAGATCCAGGCAGCTACGATTAGTGGTATGACGCAGGGCTGGAGAGGGCGGGACAATTATGGAGAAATGACACATTTATCACCATCCAGGAACTGGAAGAAGCCCTGGGACTGGGTCCACTCTCAGTGTTCCAATATCTCAAATTAAAGGGTGTCATGACTCGAGAGGTGTGGAGGGAAGCTTTGCAAAGGGATCTTACCCCGTTCGAGACAATTCTGGACACCCGCTCAGGTTCCAAAGGCCTCATAAGCGACATGTACACTGCATTGGTAGAAGTCAACACAACCCCCTCAGCCACTCTAAAAAGCAAGTGGGAAACAGATCTCGGCAGACACCTCTCCCCAAAGACATGGCTCAAGATATGTACAGGGACTTCGAAAACCTCTATCTCATGCCAATATAAATTACATGGGATCAAGCTATTATACAGATGGCAATATGACCCGCTTAGGCTAGCTAAAATGTACTGGGATGTAAGTCCAATTTGCTGGCGAGGTTGCGGCCAGAAAGCTGACTAGTGGCATATGTGGTGGGGGTGTAGGGCGGTCCAAGCATATTGTCCTCAGTTGGATTAAAGAGCTTGAAGGGGAGGAGAGGGAGAAACAACCACTCACGATCTTATTCAGCCAAGTGGAGACGGAAGGCCTTGTGATTAAGGTACCCAAAATGACACAAGGACTCTTGTTGGCAGCGAGGACCTGTCTCACAACTGTGTGGAAAAGAACGAGTTTACCAACGAAAACCGAGTGGATCAATGTCTCCCGAAATATTTTCAACATGGATAAACTGACAGCAGCCATCCATGGAAACCGCACCTCCATCGATGATGAATGGTCTGAGTTTCGAGCCAAGTACACCTCGTAAAATGTCAAGTGTGCGATGCGATATGACTGAACGCCATTATATTGTTTAGCCCGTAATTTTCATTCAGATTCTGTGTGTCACAAGAAGTATCGTTGTCTTAGCATTCGAAACAGTTGAACTCCTTTCCTGGACTATGATAATATCTGCTGTTTTCCGTAACCATCCGGGTTGTGGGGTGGAGGGAGATGAGCGGGGGTCAATTCGAGGATATTTGGTACCACGAGCAACTGTAACGGAATTTTTTTCTTCTTTCCTCACTTTCTTCCTTTCTCTTTTTCCTTCTCCCACCTTCTCTCCTTCCCCCCCTCCCTTTTCCTCCCTTTCTTCTCACCATGCAATTGCCAAGTCAATTTGTTATGTTTGTATTGAATACTGCAATATCCTTGTGTAAAATCAATAAAACCAATTTTCAAAAAAGAAAATATTGAACAATGGCTATCCTCCGAAAGCAGCTACATTAACCTCAGAGAATATACTCAAATGCAGTTACATTTAACACAGTGGCTATACTCATAATGCAGCTAAACATGAGACAGTGGCTATATACCCAAAAATGCAGCTACATATGACAGTGGATATACTTTAAAAAAATGCACCTTCATATGACTGGCTATACTAAAAAAGGCAGCTAAATATACTGCAGTGACAATAGTTAAAGATGCTGCTAAATGTAACCCAGTGCGTATACTCAAATTGCGGCAAAAAATAACACAGTGGCTATACTAATAAATGCAGCTAAATATACCACTGTGGCTATACTCAAAAAGAAGCTAAATGTAACACAGTGGCTATACTAAAAATGCAGCTACATATAACACAGTGGCTATACTCAAAGGCAGCTAGGTTTAAATGGGGACGAGTTTTAAACGTAGCAAGAGCCAAACACGGTGACTATACTCAAAAATAATATTGTCTATACTCAAAAATGCAGCTAAATATTACACATTGGCTATACTAATAATTTAGCTAAATATAGCACAGGGGATATACACAAAAATGCAGCTAAATATGGCACAGTAGCAATACTCATAAATGCAGCTAAATATGACACAGTGGACATACTCAAAAATGCAGCTAAATATGACAGTGGATATACTAAAACATGTAGCTAAATTTGACAAAATGGCTATGCTAAGAAATGCAGCTAAATATAACACCATGGCTATACTCAAAGGCAGCTAGGTTTAAATGCAGGCGTGTTTTAAGCCAGGCTAGATTTCCCACAGAGGAGCACCTGGAGACTGCCCCTGGGTGGTAATGATGCGCAGTATGAATCGACATAACAAAACAGTGGCTACACTGAAAGGCAGCTAGGTTTAAATTGGGGCGAGTTTTAAGAAAGGCTAGATTGTGAAAAAAAATGCAGCTAAGTGTGACACAGTGGCTATACTCAAAATGCAGTTAAATATGACAAAGTGGATATACTAAAAAATGGAGCTAAATATAGCACCGTGGCTATATTCGAGTTTCGGCAAAATATAACACCAGGGCTATACACAAGGCAGCTAGGTTTAAATGGGGGCAAGTTTTAAGCAGGCTAGGTTTTTCACAGTGGCTTTACTCAAACAGCAGCTGACTCCCACACAGTGGCTATATTAAGTTCAACACAGAAAGCTGTACTCAAAGTGCAGTTACATTTGATACAGTGGCTATACTTAAAAATATTAAACAATGGCTATACTCAGAAAGCAGCTAAATTCACCTCAGAGAATATACTCAAATGCAGTTACATTTAACACAGTGGCTATACTCATAATGCAGTTAAGTTTCACACAGTGCCTATACATAATAAAGGCAGATACATTTAACACAGTGGCTATACTTGAAAATGCAGCTAAATTTGATGCAGTGACAAAAACCAAGATGCAGTTCAGTTCAACACAGAAGGCTATACTCAAATTGTAGTTACAATTTATACAGTGGCTATGCAAAGAAATATTGAACAGTGGCTATCCTCAGAAAGCGGCTGAATTCAACACAATGGGCCTCATTACAAGGTGGGCGCAAACGGATACCGGGCACCATTAAGGACACCGGTGCCGGTAATCCCTTTGCACCCTATTCCGAGGTCCCTTAGCGGGTCCCTTCCTTAACGCCTGGTTTTACCAGGCCTTATGGACAGGCCTGTTAAGTGACTTCAGAGCTAATAACGGTACCTCAATTTCCGGTACCGTTATTTGCGCCTTCCCATTGAGCCCTATGGGAGCTGAAATGGGAATGGGGAATGGCTTTAACAATGGGGACTTACCGGTCCCGCCAAGGTCGGACTGGACCGGTAAGTCCCCAATGAACAGGAGCGGACACGGTCCCGTTATTGGTGGTAGTCATGGCGCAAATAGCGCCATGACTACCGCCAAACTCGGAATTAGGGCCAATGGCTGTACACAAAATACAGCTAAATTTAGCACAATAGCAAAATCAAGAGTGCAGCAAGAGATAAAACCGTGGTAACACTAAAGTTCAGGTATGTGCAAGGCAGTGTCAATAAATCACAAACACAGCACTGGCTATGCAACCAAATAGTAGTCTCTTACCTGGATGTTGTTGCAGACAGCATTAGAGGCCTGGCTGGGGCGCCCAGGGCAAACAGGCGATGGAGGTGCCCTTAGCCTTGTGTCCTTTGCCGGCTTTCTTGCCAAAGCTGCCCTGGAGCTGAGTTTAAGAAATTGAGAGTGGGAGGAGAGAGGAAACAAGGACAGAAACCAGGGAAGTCATTTCACCAAAATGCCTGGGGTAGCGGAGGTGACATCACACGACCCTTAACCCCCTGATGACATCACAGGAAGTCATTTGACCCTACCCCGAAGTCATATCACGGGAGAGTGATGGAACACGACCTTTCACCCATTGACAAAACAGGAAGTGGCATCACATAGCATTGTACACTATGAAAAATATGGTTACGATATCACTATAATGTGATGTACATTTCATACAAGAATGGATCGCCATATGTATCGCTAAGATCAGTGTGTATAGGCCCATATTACCAAATTACTGTGAATGCAAGCAGAGGTCCATGACCAAATGATAATGATGTGTTCTCCAGCATGGGGTCTGGCATGGATTCACATGCTCATGAATATTCCCCGTCGTCAGGCTGGGAATCCTCGGTAAAGAAAAAACCAGTATCAGTTTCGTTTCTGATCTGTCTTTCGTAGTAACAACCAATCACTGGTCTCTGCGTCATACTGACCACAGCCAATGACTGCCCTCTACCTAAGCACCGCCTCTGGCAGCCATCTTCAGATTTTTACCGCACGTTCATGTGTTGGGATCCTCGTGCTATTGCTCTCGAGCGTTAGTGCTATTTTTTCACGTTTTTTTCTCAAAAACTTCGTTTTTTCGGTCAAAAGAGCCTCAAGCTCCACCGACTCTCCATCCGATCAACGGGGACCCGTGTCGGATTCGTCTGCGCCCCTCAAGGGTGAAGATTTCGTCGAGCTACGCTTTTGGAGGACTCCAGAAGTTTCTCAGGCCCGGACATGGCCCAGGAGAAGGGATGCTCGACGCCCGGAAAGCTGTTCAGGGTCTGCCCTGGATGCCAGCTGCAGAACGTCTTTAAGGAGGACGAACACTCCTTTTGTCTCTACTGCTTACATGAGGACAAGACGCACGTGGAGAAGGACTGTGCGTTTTGCGGCAACATGTCGGAGCGGACCATGAAGGACCGCCATCAACGTCTCGCCAACTGGCTGGAAGGGAAGAGCCCGTCAGGCGAGAAGAAGAAGAAGAAATCCGAGCGGTCTTCTAAGACCTTTGAGGACGCCCCGGCGACGGGGGTCCAACACAAGGCAAAGCACCGCGAGTCCGCTGGCACCGGGAGCGCCGAACGGTCGGGCTCTACGGGCGCCAGGCAGGGCGCACCCTCCCCGGCACCATCAACCACGAGCCAACGCTCTGGGTCGGGTAAGAGGAAGGCCGAGCACCCGGCGAAGCTGCCGGAGAGGCCCCGGTTGAGCTTGAAGGCCCCATCGGAGGGGGAGCGAGGCAGTGTCCCCCCCCTCAAGGATAAGGCGGTGAGCGCACCTAAGGTGGTGAAGGCCTTAATCCATCCGGCCAAGCCCTCTATCGAAACTGTCGCGGCGGCCCTGGCTCAGCCTGTGGGGGCTACACCAGTGGTGGCGACCTCGGGGCTCAGAGTCTCCCTGCCACCTCGGAGGGAGTCCTCTTTTGTGCCCATCGATAGGGCCCCCGTGAAATCCCCCGTGGGGAAGAAAAAGGGGGGGCAGGGCGTCGTCGTAGATTCGGCCTCAACCTCGGAGGAGGAGCTGGTCGAAGTCTTAAGCCATGGCCTCGGCGTGGAAGAAGACCGGCCCGTCGGGATGGATCCCGACGCAGGTGACGACGACATCATCGAGGGTACCGACGGGGCCCCTGATCGCCCGTCGGATTCCCCTCTGCCAGCGCCGCGAGACAACTCGGCGGCCATTTTGTTGGCTATACAGTCCTTATGCTCAGAGATAAGGACGAGACTACCGTTGCCGACGGAACCTCTCCCGTCGGGGGACCCAGAACCGGGACCTTCTGGTGTTCCCCCTACCAAGAAAAGAAGGATCCACCCTCCGCCTCCTTTTCAGCCGTCGCGCCCCTTCCAGCCCTCCTCCCCGTCCACCCGAGGGGATGATACGGGGACTGACACGGCAGCGACGGGTACGGACGACGAGGTATACGACAAGGATGTACCGTCGTCGCCTCCCACCAGGGCTTCTCCGCCCGACGAGATTGGATCGTTCCACTCCATGATCACCAGGGCATCCGAGCTTTTCCAACTCTGCCCTGAGGAGAAGAAGAAGGAAGGTTTCCTTTATCAGCGGCGCGAGGCCAAGAGGAAGACGGTCCTCTCAGTGCCTCTATTGGACGACATTTGGGATGAGGGCCTCACCCTCCTCAAGAACCCTTCCACGACGCCAGCTAGAAGAGACCGGTACGAGAAGAAGTACCGGGTCCCGGACACGGCCCCCCTGTGCCTCCGGGCGCAGCCTACCCCGGACTCCGTCGTCTCCGCGGCGGCCAGGAAAAAAGCGGGGGGGGTGCGGCCTCCACATCGACTTCCCCACCGGACGGCGAAGGAAAGAAATTGGACGCTATGGGACGCAGAGTCATCTCGTCTGCGGCGACGACGATTAAAGCGGCCAACGCCTTGGCTATCGTGGCCCGCTACGACAGGGAGCTCTGGTACAAACTGGCTCCCCTACTGGACTTCTTGCCAGACGACAAGAGGGCAGAGGCCCTGGAGATCCTGCAGGAAGGTGAGGTGGCTTCGGACCACGCCATTACCGTTGCGACGGACATCGCCGACACTGGGTTCCGCCAGTTGGGCAACGGCGTTTGCCTTAGGCGGCGTGGATGGCTCAAGGCTACGGACTTCCGTCAAGACGTTCAGACCAGAGTCCTGGACATGCCCTTCGATGGGAACAACCTGTTTGGGAAAACAGTGGACGATTCCCTTCAGGCCATTAAAGCGGACACCGAGACGGCCCGGGCCCTTGGAGTTCTGCAACAACGACGGACGCCCTTTCGGAGCAGCGGAGGCAAGGGCGCCTCCAAAAGTTCAGGCGGCGGTTTCTCCACCTACCGTCAAGCGGCCCGCTCGTCGGCTCAGGAGGCCTACAGAGGACGAGGCAAGTCTGGCGGACCCCGCCGTCGTCGCCAAGGAGGTCAAGGCGGCAAAGCCTCGTCGAAGCAGGATTGAACCGACCGTGGGGTCGGGCCCCCACCAAAGCACCCCGGTGGGAGGCCGGCTGGCGAGATTCGTCAGCGTGTGGGAGTCCATCTCCACCGACCGTTGGGTGCTGGACGCCTTGGCCCAGGGCCACGCGCTCGAATTTCAAAGAAGGTGTCCGCGCGTCCCCCCCGTGGCCAGGAAAGAACTTCACGTCCCTCAACTTCTCCTGGAGGTAAAGGCGATGCTGAGGAAGGGCGCCATCGAACTCGTCCCAAAGAGACTTCGGGGCTCCGGAGTTTACTCGAGATACTTCCTCGTGAAGAAGAAGACGGGGGGATGGCGCCCCATCCTGGACCTGCGACGTCTGAACAAGTTCATCAAGGCGCAAAAGTTCCGGATGGTCACCCTCCAGCACGTCCTGGGTCAGCTGGAGGAAGGAGACTTCCTGTCGTCGTTGGATTTGGAGGATGCCTACTTCCATATTCCCATCCTAAAGGGGCACCGAAAATTCCTCAGGTTTGTGGTCCAAGGGCGTCACTACCAGTTCAAAGCCCTCCCCTTCGGACTACGGTCGGCCCCCAGGGTATTCACCAAGTGCCTTGCACCGGTGGCGGCGCAGCTGCGCCGCGAGGGGATCCACGTCTACCCCTACCTGGACGACTGGCTCATCCGAGCCAAGACGAGGGAGCTCGCCCTGGATCACACGGCAAGGACCGTCCGACTTCTCACGGACCTGGGATTCTCCGTGAACTACGCCAAGTCTCACCTGGTACCCGCGCAAAACGCACTGTTTCTGGGAGCGAAGCTCGACACAGTGTCTCTTCTGGCCTCCCCGTCGGAGGAAAGGACCAGGTCCATCCTGGGCAAGGTACAGCGGATGTTGGTTTCCGACGCGGCCAAGGTGAGGTCCATCAAGTCCCTCCTCGGAATGATGTCTTCCTGCATCTACCTCATTCCCATGTGCAGGCTCCGGATGCGCCCGTTGCAGGAGTTCCTGGACGCGCGCTGGATCCAAACGACGGGCAGCTTCGAGGAGAGGATCACACTCGACGAGAGTTTCCGCCGAGCGGTCCGGTGGTGGGGCAACCGCACACATCTGACGGCGGGCATGGACTTCCAGACCCCAGACCACCAGGAGACAGTGACCACCGATGCCTCCCTGGAAGGGTGGGGAGCGCACACTGAAAATCTGCACGCGAGAGGCCTTTGGCTCCCGACGGAGAAGTCCCTCCATATCAACGTCCTGGAGCTCCGTGCAGTGTTCTGGGCCCTCAGGTCCTTCCTTCCGTCCCTCAAGGGCAAGGTGGTGAGGATCTTCACCGACAACACCACCACCATGTTTTACATCAGGAAACAGGGCGGAACCAGGTCCCCAGCGCTGTCCAAGGAGGCGCAGGACCTGTGGCATTGGGCCATCGCCCAAAGGATGTTTCTGGTGCCGTTTCATCTGGCAGGGATAAAAAACACCATCGCCGACTCACTCAGCAGGGAGCTGCGCTCGTGCCACGAGTGGGAACTACGGCAGGATCTAGTGGATCGCCTCTTCCGACGGTGGGGCACACCCCGGATCGACCTGTTCGCGACGGCGACGAACTCCAAGTGCCGGAGGTTCGCCAGCAGGTTTCCCCAGGCGAGGAGCATGGGCGATGCCTTCTCGTTCCCCTGGGAGGGCCTGTTCCTCTACGCGTTCCCTCCTTTGCCACTGCTAATCCGGCTCGTCAACCAGCTCAAGAGGTCACGGTGCAGGATGATCCTCGTCGCACCTGCGTGGCCGAGGCAGATATGGTTCCCGGACCTTCTGGACTTGTCAGCGTCCCCGCCAATCAAGCTGCCGGTGGACGCGGATCTTCTCTCCAGGGAAGGAGGCGCCATCCTCCACCACGACCCGAAATCGCTGAACTTGCAGGCCTGGCTCCTGCAGCGCTAGAGTTTGGAGGATACGACATACCGGCCGACTGCAGAGAGGTTCTTGCAAAGGCCAGGGCGTCCTCGACTCTTAAATGCTACGGACACAAATGGAAGAGGTTCTCTGTCTGGTGCCACGCACAGAAGATTAACCCTCTACGGATTACGGCTCCCCAGGTACTGCCGTACCTGCTGACGCTGGCCAAAGCTGGACTGGCACACGCGTCCATCAAGATTCATCTTGCTGCGATCTCCCGATACACCAGAACCACGGGCCGGACGTCCTTGTGGTCTCATCGTCTGGTGAAAGAGTTCATGAAGGGACTGTTCAGATCGTTCCCGCCGGTGAAGGCTCCGGCCCCGGCGTGGGAGCTCAACGTGGTGCTGACCAAGCTCATGGGACCTCCGTTCGAGCCTCTGCACTCGGCCCCGTTGAAGTTTCTGTCGTGGAAAGCAGCGTTTCTTGTGGCCATCACCTCCGCACGACGGGTGGGAGAGATCCAGGCCCTTTCATGCAAGGCCCCGTACTTGACTTTTCACGACACGAGGGTAGTGCTCAGGACGCACCCCTCCTTCATGCCCAAGGTACCGTCGGACTTCCATCTCAACGAACCCTTGGTGTTGCCTGTGTTCTTCCCGTCGCCTTCGTCGCCGGCTGATAGGACTTTGCACTCGCTGGATGTGGCTAGAGCGCTGAAGTTCTACGTGGACCGCACGAAGTGTTTTCGGAAGACGTCACAACTCTTTGTGAACTTTGGACCTGTCAATCAGGGGAAGGCTCTCTCGAAGGCTTCCATTTCCAGATGGCTCTCCGGCTGTATCATGTACTGTCATCGGTTGGCAAACCGACCGCTGCCTGGCCGTCCGAGAGCCCATTCCACCAGAGCGATCGCAGCTACCACGGCGTTCCTTTCTGGTGTGCCCCTGCTGGACATATGCAGGGCTGCTACGTGGAGGTCGACGCACACCTTCACGAAATTCTACTGCGTCGATCGGGATTCCAGGGAGGAGTCCAGGGTCGGCCAAGCAGTGCTGCGCAACCTGTTCGCCTGAGGTGAGCCTGGTGAGGAGGTAAGATGCTTAATGTTGAGTTTGATGTCCTGCTTAATGTTGAGCCTTTGCCACCTCCCGTGGTTGTGCATGTGTGTACTGCTATGTATTCTTTATTCATGAGCATGTGAATCCATGCCAGACCCCATGCTGGAGAAGGAACAAGTTACTTACCTGTAACTGTTGTTCTCCAGCATGGGTCTGGCATGGATTCACATGCGAACCCTCCCGCCTACCCCTCTGCGGCTCTTCACTTGGTCATACTGCCACTTCACGTGCTTCCAAATCTGAAGATGGCTGCCAGAGGCGGTGCTTAGGTAGAGGGCAGTCATTGGCTGTGGTCAGTATGACGCAGAGACCAGTGATTGGTTGTTACTACGAAAGACAGATCAGAAACGAAACTGATACTGGTTTTTTCTTTACCGAGGATTCCCAGCCTGACGACGGGGAATATTCATGAGCATGTGAATCCATGCCAGACCCATGCTGGAGAACAACAGTTACAGGTAAGTAACTTGTTCCTTATTATATAGCACTTACGCTTAAAGCGATTTATATAGAGAAATATACACCCAATATCACCCAACGTGTGTTGGTACTAATTTATCGACCTTCAGAAGGATGAAAGGCTGAGTTGAGGCGTTTAAGAACAGACTAAATCAGTGACTCACCCCCTGAAGTGTGCCTGAAATAAACCTTTAATGAGTCTAGCAATTATTGTATAGAATTCCAGAAAGACACATTATTTGGTATTCACATTCTTTCTTATTTAGGGTCAGTGCGGAAAGTGTTAGACTTGTGGCACTTCTGTTCTTATTTTTCTTCTTTTTATTTTAAGGGGCCTTAACAAGAAAGCCATCCACTCCAGAAGTAAAGAGCCACATGGTGCTGGCCACAGTCCAGGAGCTTGCATTACTTTTTTTAATTTTTTTATTTATTTATTTTTTATTCAGTTTATTACAAACTTTAAAAAAAAAGCAAAAATCAGAATTAAGATGGACAGTGAAGAAGAGAAAAAAAGATCACATGAGGAATGAAAAATGAGCAACTCAGCAACTTCGATTAAACACATTTCCACATGGTTTCATCACAATTCATCACTTATCCTTCAATAATAACTTCCATGTAATGTGTTCAATTGCTTCTTCATTTTCCCGTAATTTCATCTTAAGTCCCCTGAAGGTACTCAGGATTAGTTTGTTGCATTTTAAGTTCGATGTTTAAGAATTCATAATTTGTAACGCATCTCTCACGTGAGCTAAGAAGTGGATCAGGGCAAATGTCAGTTTATTATTCACTCCATCAAGCGCTGACCACCAGTCTTCACAGCTCCATGTTGCTTGTTTTTCAATTTCACTTCCAAAAGTTAACGATCTTTTCTCTCGCAAAGCAGGACAAAAAGCTACCAGATGTTTCAAAGTCTCTATTTCATTTTTACAAAGCATGCCGTTTAGATCATTTATTGATATTTTGTTCCTTTGTCTTAAAATCTCCTTGGTTTCGAATTGAATTAACCTGAACCTGAGAAAGACATCACGATAACTTTGATCTGGGAACTTTATTATGTAACTTGCGAACTTATTGTAGGCTCTTGCTTCTATCGGAACAAGTTGCATGCATTTGTGTAAGGACCTTTGCTGGCATGATGTTTCTAGCCAGTCCCATTGCCATAATTTTAACTTGACCTTATTCGGCTCACTCCATAATGTTTCTTCAGGTATGTTAAGAATTTCAAGCACCTTCTTGCAGTTTCTTTCCCAAAGCTTTTGAATCGTTTGGTCATCTATTACATGGTTCTTTTTGAGTGTTTGGAATTGTGAAATGGAGTTCGGATCCATTATTTTACTGTACAGTGACAATTAATTCCAAACGATCTTCGCTGTAATTGATATTAGACCCAGCCCATACCCTATGCAAGCTTTTGGAACTCCAGCACCGAGGTGTAGGATTTTATTCCAGAATAAATGTTCACATACTTCCCATACCTTGTATGAGCACCAAAAGCTGTCTCTGCACCATAAATTAGGGCTGGTACCACCTTAGGTTTATAGAAGTCGATGACCGGCTTTAGGCTGAATTTACCATATTTTTTGTTAAGCAGCAGTCCTTGTGATGTCAATTGCTTACTTCTTGCCTTTATCACTGTAGCCATCGGTTCATCATTAATGTTTGAACTTATTATGGCACCAAGGTATCTTATTTCGGATGCCCTTTTTAATATATCGGAACCGATCTTCCATTGGAATTTTATTTTCTGAGTTCTTTTTTGACCGTCTAGTTTCTTTGATTCAATTATCACAGTTTTTGAACTGTTAATAACCATGTCATTCTCTTTGATGTAAGACTGCAAGGCCCTTAGTTTGCGTTGTAAACTGATCTCTGTTAGGTCTATAAACACAATATCGTCAGCATATAGCATCCACTCAATTTTACTGTTGTTAATTTTTGGTGAAAACGATTTTATGTCGTCAAAAGCAGTTCCCACATCTGAAATAAAGAAGTTGAAGAGGACTGGTCCGAACGGACAGCCCTGATTGATTCCTCATTCAGTTTTTATTACACTTGAGAGTGAACCCTTTCTATCAAGCCAAATTCTTATGTTAGTATCCTTGTATAGTTGCTTAATCGCACGGATAAAGCCTTCTGGACAATGTTTTTTTTTCAATTTTTCCCATAGCCGATTGCGATCAACTGCATCAAATGCGTGAGCAAGATCTTCAAATGCTGCAAAAATGGTTTTGCTTTTTCTTATTGCTTCCATTTTCAAATAATTAATCATGAATAAATGCAGGTTGCAACCGACCCCTTTGATGAAACCCGATTGTCTTATGTCCAAAGCTCCTGAATTTTTAATCCACATTGTCAATTGGAGCTGAAGCTGTGTTGCAAAAATCTTTCCCACAACATCAAGGAGTGCTGTTGGCCTATAGTTTTTAGGGTCCACTCCTCCGAATTTTCTTTTAACATATGGTTTGTTAAGCCATCTTGGCCACATGCTCGCGAAGAGCTTGGCCTTTTGATGTTATCCAGAATATCAGACCTTTCAATGGTTATGTTCCAAGGCAATTCCTCGTCAAAGACAACTTTTGTTGTTTTATCCTTACTCTTAAACAATTCGGTATAATGTTGGATCCATTTTGCTTCACAGACCACGTTACTTTGTAACGCCTCTTGTTGGACTTCGATGTTATTTATTAATCTCCAGAAGTCTCTTGTAGTTTTCTTCGCTAAGCATTGTTGCATTATCTTAGCATCTTTTTGTAACATTAGACTTCTGTGGCTTTTTATCCAGTTGTTATAAGATCTCTTGATTTTAAGTATCTCATTTTGTTTATTTTCCTTTCTGTTGTTTTTTAAGGAACGTATGTTCTGTCGCAATTCACTTTTTTAAATCATAACTTCTCGATCAAAGATGTGGCGTGATGTAAAGTTGGATTTTCCATTATGAATCTTTACTTCCCTGTATTGTTCTAGCAGCGGAACGTAGTTTATATCACTTTCCTTTTCAGCACAGTTTATCAAGTCCTTTATATTAGTGGTGTTTAATCTCAGGCGATTACGACCTGGGACTATTTCAAGGACGGGAGCGAATACAGCTTGATCTTTATAAGACTGATGGTTTCGAATCCCAAACTTTACCAGATCATGGTCAATATTGTGCATTACATGGACCCTTAAAGATGTTATGTTTTCAGATAGCCTCCTGGATACAAATACGTAATCCAACACTGAACTTTGGTTATTTCTTTTCCAAGTTGGCTTTGGGGGTATATCGCCTGGGATAAATCCATTCAATCTTTGAAATTCTTTGATATTCATCTCGTCTCGTATATGTGATGCTAATTTTAGTTTTCTTGGACAATTTTCAGTTTCTTGCGGATCCCTGCTTAAATCAAGTAATGCAACTAGGTACAAGTTCCAGTCTCTGCATACTATGATGTTCGGAGTTTCAACTATTGACATTATGTTATCGATTTCATCACATAACATATCAGCAAAGGTCCAAGTTCCAGTTGCTTTTTGTTGCCAATAAATGTTTATTACGTATAACCTGTGATCCAAGTCAATCTCTTTTCTTGCTCGATCAATTACTGACACCTGGATATAGGGAGATTTGTTGTAGGATCCAGTGATCATAAGTCTGCATCTTCTATGTACCAGGGTTGACAAGCCAGACATCGGTCTCCCCTTTTGAAGTTTAATCGCTGGATTCATGGCTATTTCGTACTCATCAACAACTGGGAGGGTTGAGAGCCATGTTTCCTGTAAACATAATATGTCAGTTGTCCTAACTTCCAAAGGTTGCTCTTGCAGTAAATGAAGGAAGCCCCTAGTATTCCACGACCCGACTTCCAGTTCTTCTTTTATTTGTGACTGCTTTAAGCATTAGCTTGATTTATTAGAACTCAAAGCACTTGTGAGCCAACTCCAACTGTCTGGCTGAGAACTCACATCTTTGTCATCTTGTGGACCTGATTGTATAATTTCTGAATCTTCAAGTGGCACTGTTATCTTGATTTGCTTCATGTTTGACATCCTTTCACGTATATGCATGTCACACTACTGTGATTGCCAAGTAACAGTTTTTGTCACGGTGGTAGGGGACACCATTTCCGTTCCCTTTGGTGTCGTATTCTGGACCCTGTTAGCAATGATTTGCTGGAGCACTTGTGTGGATCTTTCCTCAGTAGTTGAATTGTTATTAATCTCGTGGGTTACTTCAGATAAATTGAATACCAAGTATTTTAAGGGATGCACGACGCCATCCAAGATTTGGTCGTTTTTGTAGTTGGAGTGAATATCTAAAATCACTATCTGTTTGAGTTTCATTGGGAAATTCGACTGTTTTGATGTCACTAGATGTTATTGAACGCAACCCCGGGACATGTTGGAACAAAGACATTATATTAGTCCTGTTCAGTATCAAACCATCGTTAGAACCATGACTCCTTTTTAGTTCAATGTAGTAGTTGGATACTTCCTTTTTCTTAATATTTTGAACAGATTTTTTGTATTGAGGCAGTTTATACGGGTCATTTCTCCAACTTTCACCGATTGCATTCGACTACTTTTTCTGTTCACTTAATTTAGCAGTTTGATTTGACAGTAATTGGGTCACTTTGGAGGAGTTTGTTGCTTCCCTCAAACCTTTTTCAGTTATTTTCTCACTCTCTCGTGAATCGACAACCACATTCCGTTGTTTTTCATGCATAATCAATCTTTTTTCTTCCAATGTCAGGCGTCTGATGATTCAAATTGTATTGCATCTATAGAATCAGAGTTTGGTGATGACATGATTTCCACTGTTCTTACCATGACGCCTTTTTTTGGTTTGTTATTTGTTCTACATTTCCGTTGTCACTAGACTTATTAATGTTAGGTTTTTTTACTTGTGTCCAGTCCATCTTTTTCACCTTCGATCCTTTCCTTGCTTACACTCTTCTCTTCATCACTTATTTCATACGTTGATAGGTTCATTAAGTTGACTGTAGGATCTATAGAATTCTTAGAGTCAGCAGAGGCACTACTTTCAGTCCTCTCTTCTTCAGATGTTAGTTGTACCACACCACAGACTGTAGTGGCCTCTTTCGTCAGAACGTGGTCAATACCGTCAAATTTAAAGATTTTAAATTTCTCAGGAATTTTCTAGATCCATTTCCCATTCATTTGTTTTGACAAGTCATGTTTTTGTCTTTTTCTTGCCTTTTCCATGTTTTATTTTTGGACACATCGTAGTTTCTGGTGATTTACGTGCTTTCATTTCGAAAATCGGGTAACAACCAACGGGGAGTATGCCCCTTTGAAATATCTTGCTCTTCAGCACTTGAGGTTTCTTCGTTGGTTGGCAATAGGGTCACTGCACTAGGCAATTCTACCTCTTTTGGATAAGAGGTATTTTCAGGTGATTGAAGAGCAGCCGCTTCGTCAACGCAAGCTGATCGTTGCCCTGAACCAATTATAGAATTGTCACAAGAGTTCAGATTACTAGGTGGTTCCTTCTGTTTAGTTGGCCATACCAGAGTCTGCTCTGCCTCAGGCATTTTTGCTGGAAGTACCTTTTTTGTTGGAAAACTCAGGTTCGAAGGCCCAGGCAATCCACTAGATTTATAATTGGGAACAACCAACTGCGTAACATTGTTACCTGGTATATTAGTGGTTGCTGTTTTGGGCGTTTTTGGATCAGGACAATGTTCTGTCACACTATTCCTGCCATCTTCAGCACTGTTGAATTTGCCACACTCATGATTACTCTGTTGCGGTTTTTTCAAGATAAGTAGTGCTTCCCGCGCAACCTCAGCGAGCAATCTTTTATCTTTAGCAGAGTTCCGTAGATGGTCTCTCAGTAGAGCATTTGAGGCTTCTAGTGAGGGCAGATCTTTATGTGATTGGAACTTCATTTCTCGCATTTCCAAGTCAATGGTTTCCATTTTAGTATTTAACATTGCTAACAGGGTGTTCTGATCCCTGTAGCTCTCGTTGAATTGCTCGTTCATTTTTGAGAAAGGGGCTGTAGCTATTGTCACTGCCAATGAAATTTTTGGCACCAGCTCAGCACACAACTTACTATTGACACGTGTGTGGAGTTATTCATATTTGGGGGCCTCATTGTTTTGAGAGTTGTCCCTCTTCTTACTTTCGGGAATGATCTTTCCACAAACGATGAATCCGAGGAATTCTCGTCAGAGGATGTTTCCACATCACCTTCATCGAGTTGGGATTTTGTGTTGGTATCCTTAAGCAGCACTTTTACATCTTTCTGTGGGTTATGAAGATTTTCGTGAAATCTTTTCTGTGAGCTCGGTATGTCATTTTGAGGGCTCATGTCCAGCCTCCTCCTCTTGGCTATTCCAGATACTAAACATTTCGTTCTTTAATTTGCTTGGGGTATATTTGTTCTCTCGTGTACATTTCCCCCATTCTTTTGTTGCAAGAATTCACTATTGTTGTCACTAATGGAACTGGAGATTCTTGCCATTCTTCCAGATTGCAGTTTCCTGTTTAGCGTTGCCAGGTCTAACAATAATTGATCAGCAACAGCCAAAGAGGACCTTTTGTCTTCAACACACGGAGCTTCCTCTAACAATCCATTTGTAGCTACCTCCTTAAGGGAGCAAAATTGATCATTAGGCTCTAAGTAGTAACAATCAGTTGTTAAAGCTTCTTGTGGAGTGGGTATGGCCTCTGAGGGTGTTTGAGCAGTAGGCAAATTCAATGTAACCTCATTCACCTCCATTTGGCCTGATCCGTTCGCATTTTCTCTGCTCTGGGTGTCAGTATTGTCACACATATGGCCATCTTGCGCGAACCTCTCTTGGTCGAGCCATTGAGTAGACTCGACTTGCTTAGACGGATTCAATAGGGGAGCATGTGATGGCAATACTCAATCTGCCATTATCTTCGAGTCTACCGCACTGTCACATACCCCAAGCACTATGTTCTCAGATAGCACTTCAATGTTCCTCGTGTTATCCTGTGTTTGAGCGGTGACAATGTTATCGATACTTGGGCTTTCCGCCCCTTCCACTTGAGGGATCATAAAATCGTTAGGTGGAGCATTAGGTATTGTCACATCAACAACACTCTCATTCAGGCTCTCTCCAACTGAGCCGCACAGCTCCACTAGGGAGTCAAGGGATGAGCACGATCCAAGGTGCTCCTCCTCCGTATTGGGCACTGCAGCGGGAGTCAAGGCCTGCCCCTCTATCCGCGGCGACCTGGCCTCCCCCGCACTCAGGCGTGCAGCCGCACGGTCGAGACACCCCCCCGCAGCCCGACCCAAGGGGGGGTCCTGAACCACCTCCATCTCCACTCATCCAACGGAACCACTCACTCCAATGACAGGTAGGGGGGCTGGGGTCGATTATGTTGATTCAGAGTTATGATGCCATTGTTTGATGAAATGGTCTTAGTTGAGTCATTGAGACACGACTCATTGATATTAAGTGAGGAGCGCTGTGTACTCTTAGCAGGAAGAATCTGGGAAAAAGCTATTTCTTGCATGAACGTGACCCCAGGTCGTCCCTGCGTATGACGCTGCTCGATCGCCGAATTGGATTGTTTGTGGTGCAAACGCGTCTGCGGATAGCCAGTTCATACAGATGTTAAATGAGCGGCCTTGCACGCTTTAATTGTATTATTGTTTGTTGCCATTTAGTGTTGAGTTGAGATAAGTACGTGTAGAAGGGAGTGGGGGAGTCAGCCGACACGACCGTGAGCGGGCTGAGGTTAATACAAGGTTGGCGTTAATCGTACCTTCTTACCTTCTTTGCACCTCAGCCTGCCTCACTCCACGAACACCACACACACACTCTGCTCACTCCGCGACGCTCCGCGTCCATTTGCAGTATTTTAAGGTGAGCTCCGCCTCAATGCCAAAGAAAATGGTGAAAAGACTGTCTGTCGTGCAGCTCCTCCAGTACTCCCAGCACCGCACACACACTCTGCTCACTCCGCCTTGCATTACAAAAGAACGAGAAAAAAAAACGTTTTTTTTTTTTTTTAGAGGTCGCAAGGGAGACCCTTAAATGACGTCTTTGACAGAAACAAACTAAGGACTACACCACAAAGACATTGCCTGCTAGAAGCAATCCACCAGAAAGAAACAGATTGGAAATCACACAGGTGAATCCCTCCAAAAGGACACCAAAGAGGCTGTAAACTCCTCACCAGGTGCCTGCTGTACCGAATTGCTATGGATTACTAACAGGAATGCAGAGGAAAGCAGTAAGAAAAGACTCCAAAAACAGAGGTCAGGGACTCCTGACTGCCTCAGCCAATTGCTATGAAGATGGCAGGAGAGAGGAAAAAGGACAGAAACAAACAAAGGACTGCACCACAAAGGTGATGCCCTCTGGAAGGAATCCAGCAAAAAAAACGGATTGGAAGTCACACTAAAAACTCCTTATCATGTGCTTGTGTAGAAGGGTAAACCCAAACCCTGATACAATAAAAGAACTCTAAAAGAGAGTTTATGCATGTTGTCGGAAAAGTGGAGGGAGGAGTTAGTCAGCTTCGTAATGCTGAAAACGAATGACTCGACCCTGTGTTCAACAAAGTTACAGGTTTTATACACAAAATCTAAATATTTACATAATTACATATAACAGTTGCAATGTCATCCCACAGTCCCCATTGGCTAAACCATATACAAAGAATCTAAACATCCTCTATATTCTCTAACCCCATTGGATACATTTACTAAACACAATGCCGTTTTCACATGGTCCCATTACGTATCCAGTCCTGACCTCCTGAAATATAATTGGTCTGTTATCTCAAACAATTTTCAACAGTTGACTCGGCCCATTTGTCAGAGAGATTTTAACCCAGTTTGGGATGTGTACAACCTCGATAAGATCCCATCAAAGAGAGGGAGGAGTTAAGACAGTGGCTATTCCTTTCATCACACAATAGCTTTCTCATTAACCCAGGCAAGCTGTCATCTGTAACGCTTACCTTAAGTCTCCACAGGAGCGTAATGCCTTTTCAGCTGAGGACCTGTGGTCTGGGCACTAGTTCTGTGGAAACAACAATTATAACAAAACCATTATTGTAATCCCCATTCACAAACTGATAACTGTGATACAGTGTACTTTGAAAATGACCCTCCCTTCTCACCTGTGCTTTTGTTTTATGGAGCTCTCCATCCTGAATTCTACAGGGGCGCGTTGGGTAGGTGACTTATTCTGAGGGGATAATGGTGTTTAAAAGCCTTTTATCAGTATAGGGTCCAGAGCTTCTTTTAAAGTATCAAGGGAAAGTCTCTTGGTGCGAATAATAATTGTTTATTGTTCATCAAATTAGAAATGGTCCCTACGTTGGGGAGATCTCTCTTGCTAGGATTTCTTTTTATCCTTTGCAGGTTCGTGGTTCCCTAACAAGGGCTTAGGCTGTGGTAAGGCTGCAACTATACTCATTTGTTAAGGACAATTAAATTATGTCAGTTCGTCAAAAGAAACCGAGTACTACCTGCCTTCAGAAACAAACGCGGTAAAAATAAGCGAAGAAAAGCCTTGCTGAGACTTCAGGTAAGCACATACGAAACTTCTTCTTTATTTTCTTTGAACAAGTTAATTCATTTGTTAAATACCTTTGATTTGCAGGTCTTCGGAGAAACTGTGGAAGAAAATACCTTTGGACGATGCAGGGAACTGCTGTGGAAACCTTTGGAGGAATACGCTGCGATCGGAAATCTTTGGAGGAATATAATGCGATCGCGGGCAAAGGCTGCTGACAGAAAAAATGCTGCGGCTGCGACGGAGCTTCTGACAGGAGATGCAGAGACTTCAACTATGACTGCGGACTGAGGAGAATTCCTGGAAACCTTCGGTTCGGTGAGTCTCTACAGTTTTTCTGCTATTCTGTTGATTTTGCTATGGAACTAATATCTTTGACTCATTTTCTTCTGTTGACAGGTTCTGTCAGGAGATTGCTGGAAGCATTACCCGCTGTCAGCGGAGAAGACGCGAAGCAAGAGCTTCGGCGGAGGCGAGGCTTAAGTAGCTCCCTCTGCTACAGGTGTAGAATGCATTGGGAGTTACTTTATGGGATTAGCGGCGGCCCTGTTGAAGATAGGGAAGATAATGTAAGTGTAATAAGCCTATGGGTACAATGCTAAGAGTGAGGCAAATGCCTCTTGCGCCAGGCTTGAAGCCACTGTTGACCCACTGATAGAAATGAAGTTCCCTGCCTCTCTAGTATTTCTGAATGGGATCTGGATTTCTGTGCCGGGATCATGACAGCATCCCAAACTGTTCCTTCAGCATTCCTTTGCAACAACTCATGTGACTTCAATTTTAAATCATATGGCCTCCCTGGCAGGTACCCTGCTTATCTTCCTGGGAACCTAAATTGAATCACATTTTGTGTTCTTCAAATGTCACTGATCTATAGGCACGCTGGGTGGCACAGGTGTAATTTGGGGTGGCACATTAACAACAGCGAGATGAGCGTCAGGCACTATAAGTACTAGCAAAAGCAACATGGAAATACTCCACACTCCTTTCCAAGCTGGTCGGAGCTGAAGATAGGCAAAGTCTCCACATGTCCAATATGCATCCATGATCGCAGAAGTCCCACCAGCAAGGTCTGCGATTCGTATGATCTTACTACAGTTCTGATTGGTGCCCACCGGCACAGTGCTATCATTCCTGAAACACAAAGAAAAGTGTGTAAGCAACCAGATCGTAACAGGTTTTTCTTTTTGCTTCAGCCAGGTCAGTTTTTTAATGTACACATTCCAACTCTCAAGACAGTTTTCATTAATAGGTGCCACTGCTTCTTCTGTGAGCCCCCGCAATCCTCCTGCGCTGCAACTCATCACACCATTCCCCCTTCTCCCATCAATTGTGCTGCACCTCACATTTTCCCGCTCCCTCCTGTCCCTTTTAATGGTAGCCTGTACTGATTGTCCTTGAAATAGGCCACATACTCTGCATAAGGCTAGATGCACTAAACATGGTGCTATTTGAGGGTGCATTTCTCTTGGAACAAACAGTCTGGGAGTGCCAGTAGCATGTTGGATGAGGGAACAGATATAACAGGAATCTGTAGACCTCTCCTTTCCCATCTCTCTCATGTGGTTGTATCACATGTTACCTGAATCGGGACCATTCATATCTACAATACTATCTGAAACAACACCTTCATTATTGGCAACCCTTTGTTGCTCGGTGGCCCTTCTCCTCACACTGGCACATCATGAGATTGTATGTCAATGACTGCTACATTATCAACATTTTCATACCTACCCTCTCCAACCCGCCCACACAATCCCTGTTACGCATAGACAAAACAAAAGAACAAAGAGGAAAACAGGCAAATATACATCATAAAATTCTTGTTCCTATATGCTGCTTCTTGAGTGACTTAAGAAAAATCATTGTCCATTCATCCACAAGGACCCCCTAATCTAAGAAATGTCACAAGTCTCATAAAGATACTCATCTTTTTAGTCTTTGGATTGGTTTCCACTACGGTCTTGCTCTTGCGAATGTGGGTTGGTGCTGGTGTCCTGTCCAACATCCGAAAGATGGATCCAACACTACTGACCTTCTACCTTCACTGCACTTGGAGTTGTGAAAAAGGGAGACAAATGTTCTAATTGGATTGACACTTTTAGTTACAGCCGGCTGTTTATGACAAGATATAACGTTAACAATTTTGGTTCAGTTCCTAAAATAGCTCTGAAACTCTACCCTTAGGATATCCGCAGACTTATGGGCGCCAGAGGTTGTGCATGCAGGTGAGAGTGGTGTGTGCAGCCTCCTCCCTGTCACGATCCCATGAGGGGTCAGTAGATGTTCTTTTCTTGGCTGATTCCTAAAACTAAACAAAGCCAATGGAAGACAGTGTAACCAGTTCTTTGGCAGGGTATGGCAGATTTTGGAGAGCTTAAACGTTAACAATCCATTCCGTTGGCTTGTGGATGATACACTGAACACAATCTGTGTTTTATCCCCAGAAAGGAAGTAATCTCATTAAAAAGCTTGTTAAAGTAGTGAGTCCCATTGTCCGATTTTAGGACTTCACATATTCCCCAATGAGGAAGTACCTTGCGTACCAGATATGTTGCAGCTGATTTAGCATCAGAGTGAGTACATGGTCCAGCCTCAAGCCAATGGGAAAATTGGACAAACCAGAACAATTAAGTAGCGATAATTACTGTACCTGTTAATCATATCGACGTAATCGATATCGAGCTCACTGAAAGGCTCCGAGGGGAGGGCATTGTTCTTTTCAAAGCCTTGAATGTTTGGCCTGTGTTGTACTGGGGACAGGTGGTGCAGTTCGTCACAAAACTATCTACATGCTCTTGGAGGTTGGGGACAAACCAATCCTCCTGGATATCTGCACCAAAGTAGTGCATTGAAACATGAGTAGGATAGTGCAGCAGCTCAAGTGCAACTGTAAGCAACTCTTGGGGCATCACTACCTTACCTGTGAGATGCTGTTTCCAAACCAAATCAGTGGGTGATTAAGAACACCCTCCTTTATGCCACACATCCTTTTCTTTCTGTAAGGGCTTACTTTGCAATTCAATGATTTGCATTAGGGTCACAGAATTATAAAGCATTGATAACTGAACCTGTTGCATCATTAATTCAAGGGGTACTGGATAAGCGGCTTCCTTTACTGCATTGTCCGCTGCATCGTTACAGAGAAACATGGGATCAGTACTGGTAGTATGCATAGCGCATTTCACTACCACTACTGTTGCTGCCATTGTTAATGCTTAAATTAGTTGGGAAAGTAACGCAGCATGCTGGACAGTTATACTGTCGGACCTCTTAAATCCTCTCTTGTTCCATCTTGACAACCCTCAGTCCACATTAGACATAGGCAGAATCGGAAAAAATGGTGACTACATTTGTACTGCTCATTTCTGTGAGAGACACTAATTCTGCCGCCTTTGCGGGATAATTAGAAGGCAAACTCGTCACCCTAACCTGACACTCACCATCCACAAGGCGTATAACTGACGCATCAGTATGCCCTTTGCCAGTGCCCTGATCTATTGTTGAGGAGCCATCAACAAAGAGTACTTCTCCCTCTTCGAGTGCATCCTCCCTGACGTTCGGGCTCTTGTTAGTTTCTCCTTCGTATGTCGCGCACGCATGCACAACCTCATCTGGTTGCACTAGCTCGGTTACAAATGTCACAGAATTGACTGGGTGGCACCTTAATGGGTGAATGGAACCATTCGATAGTATCACCTCATTCACCAAGGCTCTCGGTGAGGTAAGGGTTGACTTACCAAGATCGCAAAAACTGCATGCTCCACGTATAATGTTACTGGACAGCCCATAGTAATGGTCGAAGGCTTCTGGATGGCAAAAGCTGCTGCCGCTAAAGCTTGCTCACAAGGAAACGACGCTGCATCACTGGATCTAAAAGTCTGCTATAACTGGCTAAGGGCTTGTGACCCATAGATGTCTGCTGCGTGAGGACAGCTGTCATCACTTAACCATTCCAATGAGAAAATGGAAAAAAAATTTCTTATAATCCAGTGTTGCTATGACTGGATAATTACTGCCTTAAGCTCCTCGAAACATGTAATAATTTTCCCCAGTCCAGCTAATCAAACCCTCCACTTTCTGCACTTCCTTAATCCTTGCAATAAGGGCCTTGCGCAGCTAGAGTAGTTGAAGATCCATGACCTACAATAGCTACAGAGCCCTAAAAATTGTTGCATTTGCTTGACAGTAACTCGCTGTGGTGTATTTTTCACTGCAAATGCTCTCTCTGGCATCACTTTACTTCCTGCTGGTGATATTACTTGCCCTAAATACACTACCTATGGATGACAATACTGCCATTTCTCTTTGTCCACCTTGTACCCCTTCTCAGCGAGCAGAGTGAAAATCGTTATTGAGTCTCCTTGACACCGCTTTTCAGAAGTGCTACATACTAACAAATCATCCACGATCTGGATCACGGTGCTTGGCATGTGTAAATTCCCCAACTCCTATCTGTACCACCCTAGTAAAGGTACTAGGAAATTCACAATAACCCTTCGGCATCCTTGTGTGCTGAAATCTCTTACCATGATACGTGAACGCAGTGAGATATTGAGAATCAGGGTGCAAGGGAATCAAGACAAATGTGTTTTTTAAATCAATCACAGAGAACTGCGTGGTTCCAGTGGGGATATTACAAAGAATGGTAGTAGGATTTGGAACCACTGGGAACACAGCCAAAACAATATTATTCAAAGGACGCAAATCCTTTGCAATCCTCCAACTAGACCCCTTTGTATTTGTATTTGTATTTGTTTTATTTGTATAGCGCAAACCAGGCCCGGAGGCTACCGGGCGCATATCTTAGCAACAATGGTTACATAGTATTCCGACATATCAAGTAACATTTAAATTGACATAGTAATCAGCAGCATTGATATTTTGTACATATATACATAGGTAATCAAGTATTCACAGTGCAGCTTGGACCTCAGATGTGACTAGCCAATGTTTGGCTTTGTATTTGAAGAGATTCAGAGAAGGAAGGTTTCTGATAGTAAGGGGGACAGAGTTCCATAATTTGGCTGCCAGAACTGGGAAGCTGGATCCACCGGCTGTTTGGAGCTTGTATTTAGGGATCATTAGGTTCTGGTTGATGGTGGATCTTAGAGATCGAGAGGGTGTATACTGCGTGAACCGTGAGGATAGGTAGATGGGGGCCAGGTTGTTCATGCATTTGTAGGTTAGGGCAAGCGATTTTAGAGAGATCCTTTCGGTGACTGATAGCCAGTGAAGGTTCTTCCTGGTTTCCGAGATGTGGGCCGATCTAGAGATATTCAGGGCTGCTCTAATGGCGTTATTATGTATGACCTGGAGTTTGTCTAAATTGCCTTGATTGGTGCCTTGGTACAGTGCATTACAGTAGTCCAATTTGGACATGACCAGAGTTCTAGCAAGGATTGTGCAGTTATGAGTAGACAGAAAAGGGCGGCATGCTGTGATCAGCTTGCAGGTGTAAGCAGCAGCGGCCGCAACTGCATTCGTTTGTCTGTGGAGGGAGAGCATGGAATCGTGACTGTATTACATGTTAATGTTAAATGTTAAAGGTATTTGTACCGCGCACCATCACCAACAGAGTTGGTCCCCAGGCGCTCTGGCAGATCTGCAAATGAGAAGGTGGGATGGGTTAGTAGGTGAAGCGGGAGAAGGATAGTGAGAGGAGTGATGTTCTGTTGGCAGCTTCAACTCAGTATACAACGGGTGCTGAGCTTCGGTGCGAGTATTGGATCGATGTCAGTCCTCGTGTGCTGTTGATGTTGCTTATGTGTTGTTGCGGTGTTGTGAAGTGTGTGCGGGTTGCTGTGCAAGAGATGGTTGTGTGAGATTTTGAGTGAGATAAGTCTGCAGAAATGCTGAGTTTTTTGTTAGTCAGTTGTATGAAGGTTAACAGAATTTCAGAAATCTGTCCGAGTGTGGCACTGGCAAATCTTCCCACTTTCATCCGGGTGGGCAAATGGGCTACGTCTGGCAGAGTTTGGTTTGTGAGGGGCGCTCCCTATGCTGTTCTAACACGCTTTGTACGTGTTATGATTGCTCCTCGCCGTTCTATTCTAGCCAGCTCTGTAGGCGTTCTAATGCCGATGGATTGATTAATGTGGGTTGGGTGGCTATTCTCCTCCTTGGGTGCTGGGCTGGTGTGGCGGACTCCTCTCAAACTTTCTATTTAAATGCGTCTGCCAGTTTGGATATGGTACGTCCAGGGGGAGTGGGTGAGTCGTTTGGACTTTCGTCTGGGTCTGAGTATGCGATCAGTCTCTGGAGGCCTCCTTTTGTGGCTATTTCCCATGATATCTTATGGTCTGTCGTGTGGTCGGTTCTTTGGGTTCAGTGTTTGTCCATTTGAGAGTGGCCGAGGTTGGTGTTATTTTCATTGTTGTTTTAATGGGGTGGGCATTCTAGTGCGTCGCTGTTGTGGTTACGCTGTGAAGAGCCATGATTTGAGGAGTTTCCTGAATGCTAGGTGGTTTGTTGTGTTCTGCATATTCTTAGGTAGGTCATTCCAGGTTTTCGGTGCCTGGTGAGAGAAAGAGGATCCTCCGAGTTTTCTTCTGTTATAGGGATTTGGTTCCAGGCGGATGTCGGTGCTTGATCTCAGGGTTCTTGTCGGTTGATGTAGGCATAGTTTATCGCTTAGGAATTCTGCGCCTTGTTTGTGTATTGCTCTATGCGTGATGCACATGGATTTGAACTTTATTCGCTGTTTTAATGGTAGCCAGTGTAGTATTTTTAGCACAGGTGTGATGTGTTCTCTTCTTGGTACCTTGAGGAGGAGTCTGGCTGCTGCATTTTGTATGCGTTGTAGTTTTTTAGAAGACGTTCGGGCATGTCCAGGTATAGGCTATTGGCATAGTCTACTCTGGACATGATCAGAGCGATGATGGTAAGTGTTTTGTTTTTGGCGAACAACAGGAACGGTAGGATCCTTTTTGCTGCTCGCAGGAGGAAGAAACATTTCTTGAGTAGAGAGTAAACTTGTGGATCTAGTGTGAGGTTGTTATCCATTAGGACCCCTAGGTTTTTTACAGTTGATGATGGTTCTGGTGTGGTGCCGAGTTCTCTTGGCCAGGGGATGTAGCTGATGTCTCCTCCCTTTTTTGCAACAATCATTATCTCTGTTTTGCCTGGGTTGATTTTGAGGTGGTTGAGGTTGGAGACACTGATGGTTGTATTATACCTTACTACCACAATGCCACAATAGTATCATAGATCTCTTCATCAGCATCCCTTGACGTGTGGTATTTTCTCACACCGGGCAGTATCGCACCTGGCTTTAACTTTATCTGTACTGCTGCTGTGATCTGTAATAACCCCACATCATGGGTATTACGGGTCCAAAAGTGGCTTTGTACTTTCTCCAAATCCTCCTGCAAATGTGGTGACGCAGTTTTAACTAGGGGTGTACCGAATAGTGAAATTACTATTCGGCCGAATACCGAATAGTTAGCAAAACTATTTGCCGAAGCCGAATAGTGAGCCGAATAGTTGTTTTTTTAAATACATTTTCCAGCACATGAGAAATACTGCTTCACAAGACAGTAAAGAGCATGTGAATGCACGCATCATGGATGCACACATTCAGCTGCCCTTTTCAACCCCATTTGAGTATTTGCACAACCAAAAGAGGCCCTGGAAATAATTTTAAAATTGACCCCGTATTACACATTTTCAGCAAGCCTAACCCTTTTCCTATGGGAAAATGTTGAAATACCACAGAAAAGAGGCCCAGTGTGCCAAGGCCTACCGGGAAATCTTCAGAGTTCCCTACAGGCCAGTCTGCCCCTGGTGACACGGGCATTTGTATCCCATCTCTCAAACAGGGCTAGAAGTGCCTCGACTGGGGTCCGTAACTGCACTGTTTTAATTTACTGGGAATAGCGTTTTACAGCAGTGCTTACTAGGCCTGAGGGAGACCCAGTGCAGACTTGTGCTTGCTGACTGGCAATCCAATTACCCCCCATGCATGACAACTGCAGCTGATGCCCTCCACATTCACAGTGCGGTCACAGGTGTAATGGGGAGGTATAATAACAAGCAAAGGCACAAGTGTTTTCTGCTTTGCTGACATTTCGTTGTGTTCATCCTGCGTGCAGTTCCGAATATTAAAAGGTTGTAATTGTTGGCTCGTGTTTGATGACTAAATTGACAGTTCCTTAGCTGTGCTTTGTGTTTTGGGGCAGGTGAGCCATGTCTCCTTTTGGATACCTGTGAATACCTGTGCAAATGATAGCCCAGAGATGACACCCCAATTATGGCACACCTAAACAAAACAAAACATCCAAGTAAAACGCCAGCCACTAGGAGCGCAAGTGTTGAGGTATCAATGGGCACATATGGTCTCTTCTGCTAGAGCTCTAAAGTGGTGTTTTCACATCACTGCCTGAGCCCCCCCAATACATTTATGAAGTTGGCACCCATTACTATGGGCACACGAGATATCCAAATGTAAGGCTGACGTTAACCCACTTCCCATCTTGTGAGTCTGCTGAATCACAAATACAAGATTGAGGCTTGGCACACGTTCTCATGCCATTACTACCAACATTGATTAGGGAAATGGAACACTTACAAAGGTGAAATAGGAAAACAAATGACATCAAATAAAATATCATGCAATTTCTATATGCTTCCCCTTTGTAACCAAGCGCGCCAACTCACAACCTTTCCGACCGCCTCGCGCCAAAGACCAAACACATGGAAGCAGCGCTCGGTACACAGCCCAATAACATCAGATAACACTCATTGTCAAAACACACTTATACATTTATATAAATAGGGAGACTCTCAGTAACTGTTTATGGCATGGCCATTAATCATGTGGCCCTGCACATGTTACAGACTTCAACTTCTACTAACCATTGCCAGCACAATCAATGGCCTAGGATCATGGGACCCGAGGTCCAACATATCTGGGGTGTGACGGGCAAGGTAATGAGTAATCGTGGCTTACAGGAACAGTGCTGTGCAGTACAGTGCAGAGTAGCATTAGCTCAGTCTCTGCTCATGGGGGCAAATCGTATAAGTGCCGAAGTCCTGTCTTGGTGGACTTTAATGTTGCCACTGGCAGTGCCCAGGCCATTTCCTAGATGTACTGTTTGTGGCGGTGCCCAAGTAAATGCGAATAAACACACAATGGCTCACTAAAGACTAACGAGATATCTGTAGGATATTCTCAGGACACACTTCAGGGAAAGGAAACCCCCTAAGAGACCAAACGTGGGGTACCTCCTTAGCTCTGTGAAACCTGCTACTCAGCTCCTGCAGTGGCTGGATTTGCATCCGGAAGAATAGCTACAAAGGATGTAGTCGAACGGCGTAAGCTGCTGAAGCCAGCACCTTCGTTCATAAAGAGTCCAACATTTAGTTTTCAGTTGGATTACATATCATTGAAAGCATTGGACAGACGGCCCACACAGGAGGCCTAGGCCAACAGACCCTCAGGAGCGAGTGTGTCTTTAGAAAAAACAGGGTCCCCAGAAGTATCAAGGATAGGTTTCGCCTAGACTGACAAAACAGGCTCTCGTAAAGCCCCTCTGAAAGAGATGAGTCACCCCAGTTTTGCATATTAACTCCAGGATGCCGGTAAGCTTGTGAACAGTTCCAGTAGCTATACGTCTAGACCACCCAAGACAATAAGTTGCATTCTACAGAGTACAAAGGTAGAAAATGCGATGTGCAAGAAAGACAGAACAAAAGACTTACCTGATGCCGCCGCGATGTCCGTCTTTCCTCGGGCGTCTTCTTCCAGTCTCGGCCCCGGTGCAGGGTATTTTTCCTTGTGCTTGTTGCAGCAGCCAGTAAGCATTCAGCTTACTGGCTACTGCTGCTTTACCACGGTTCTACTTTCTAGGATTGGCTATCTTCTCTCACACCGAGAGAAGATTGCTAATCATAGAAAGAAGACTTTAAAAAAAAAAATATATATATTTTTAAATTATAACTTAGGCTTGGAGTAAGTATTCCAGGAACCTTCGGCCGAAGCCAAATAGGTGGTTTTCAGCCGAAATTCGGCCGAATACTTACTCGAAGCCGAAGTTCGGTACACCCCTAGTTTTAACAATAGACATAATCTGTGTTATCTCTATATGCTCAGATGGGGAGCAGGTGCAGGCAGGTGGGGAGCAGGTGCAAGTGGATCCAGGTCACCTGGCCTAAGCCCCGCCCACCTGGTGCCTTCCACGTTGCCACTCTTTTTCCCTACTTAAGGAGCCCTCCAACCTCTTTTCCTTTGCAGATGGGCAGCAGGTCCAAATGGATCTAGGTCACCTGGCCTAAGCCCTGCCCACCTGGTGTCTTCCAGGTTGCCGCTCTTTTTCCCCACTTTGTAAACCCCACCCACCTGGTGACTTCCTGGTTGCTGCTCTTTTTCCCTGCTTAAGGAGCCCTTCAGCCTCTTTTCCTTTGCAGATGGGGAGCAGGTGCAAGTGGATCTAGGTCACTGGGCCTAAGCCCTGCCCACCTGTTGCCTTCCAGGTTGCCGCTCTTTTTCCCCACTTAGCAAGCCCCGCTCACCTGGTGCCTTCCTGGTTGCCGCTCTTTTTCCCTACTTAAGGAACCCTCTGACCTCTTTTCCTTTGCAGATGGGGAGCAGGTGCAAGTGGATCTAGGTCACCTGGCCTAAGCACCACACAACTTCTTAGCCCTGCCTCTTCCTTCCTGCTCTTAACTCTTAGATCATGGTCGTCTCTCGCCTGGGCGCCTGGGCAGATGAAGAAAAAGACAATTCCTGTTTGGGCAGATGAAGAAGGGGGCAATTCCTGTTTGGGCAGATGAAGATAAGGGCAATTCTTGTTTGAACCTGTTCGGACCAGGAGGACCCAGGCACCGACCCCCTGCTCAGACAGCAGGTAAGCATGCACCAGCATGTGTTTACTCCCTCAGTCCCCACAGGCCATCCCCACCCCCTCTCGACCATCATGATGTTCCCTTGTGCCCCCACCCTTCTCGCACATAGGTGTTGCTTGTTTTGTTTGATTCATCTACCCTGCTCCCCCTACCCTCCCGCCTACTTCTGCAGGAGTCTGCCCTGATACATTCTGGTTTCACCATCATCGTCTTGTGGCCAATGCTGGATTTGACTTATATGGACTTCATTGATTCACGGTGCGTCACCCTTTCTCAACTCTCATGCTGGACTTCCCATGCATCTTGTACTCATAGTGGCCCTGAATCATGCTGTTCCCATCTTCATCTTGTATCCTGGCTTGCAACATTATGTGTTACTACTGACTTCTGCAATTGTATCCGCTCTCCCCTCTTGCTTCTCCACTCTTTTCGACTGCTTACTCTCTGTTATCTCCTCCTCTTTCCTTTTCCTATCTCCTCCCCTCCTCTCTTATATGCACTTACTCTTTCAGAATTGTCCCTGGACCTAGTATGATAGCAACCTCGTCTGTCTCCTCCCCCCTCTCCTTATTTGTTCCCTCCATTTGCAGCACTATCTTAAATGTCATCAGGCCCAATACGATAGTCGCTTGTTTTGTTTCTCCCCCTCCCTTTCTGCACCCCTCTCCCTCACCTTTTGTTTTTCTCCGGCTCTACCAGAAATGTCATCAGGCCTAGTACGGTAGTTGCCTGTCCGTTTCCATTTCCTTCCCACTCTCTCCCTCCCTTCCGTATCTATGTCTTTGCTCTTGCACTTTATGAAATGCCGTCAGACCGAGTATGATAGTTAATTTTACATCCTTACTGTTAATGGCCTGTAAGAATGTCATTGTATTTTCCCTTGTTCACTCCCTTGCCTTGAAGCTCTTTTAAACACATTGTGTATAGGGGCTATATAAATAAACTATCATATCATATCATGTATCGTAATTTGGCAAGGTATTGTGAAAAACCTCAGGGTTTTCCATTGCCACTCAAAGGGGTTTCCATAGATTTGGGGTTGTTTTACAGTGGATGACCGAATGAGAAATGTACGAACAATTTTGTATTATGTACATTTCTCATGCGGCCATTTCCATCGCTAATTTTTCAGTCACAGTAAAACAACCCCAAATCGTGCCTGACACCTATTTCCCCCTGTACCCTCCTTGTTCAAAAAACCACAGCACCATCGGAGCAGAGAAAATACATTCAGAGGTTCTCTACTATTTTCATGAATGTCACATTAACAAGGTCAGGCGAAATCAGGCTCTGAACTAACTAGCAAATTACCTGAAGCTTGTTAATACTCCTCAGGTGTATAAAAGGAGTAGCTGTATGAGACAAGTAGAACAAGTTGGAGCCCGAGAAGAAACCTGAGACAGAGACCGAGTAAGCAGGCAGCTGATAAGGCCTGAGCATCCTGAGTTCTGCTGTTGGAGAACGGAGCGCCAAGACGCTGAGAGCCCATGATTGGAGAGGGCTAGAGAAAGCGTGGCTAGGGAGCCGTGTATCCAAGGAGCCAGAAGGGGAGCGCATGAAGAGCTGATCTCTATGAAGCAGTCCTTGAAAGGTGTTCGTTCCCCTGGGCCAGCAAGGCTGCCCAGGACTGACGGAGGGGCAAGCGAGGAGTCCCTTATCTCAAGGCGATGAAACCACATCAGCTACGCTGATCACAACTGTTGAGTTAAAAGGCAGAAGGGAGCTTGGTTTGTGAGAGACGTGAAGCGTGAGAGATATTTGTTACAAGGGAAGAACAAGCTTAGGATGAAAAGACGTGCTGAAGAGAAAGCTTCAATTGTCCATCATGAACTGCAATGTGCAAACTACAGAATGAAAGAAGTAACACAGTGTTCGCATGTACGTTTACATGTTGTGAAGAGCCTCTGTTAAAGTGAAACAGGCTCTCCAAAAGTTTACATGTTGTGAAGAGCCTCTGTTAAAGTGAAACAGGCTCTCCAAAAGTGAAGGGGAACCACGCAAAGCTCAAAGTGGAAGCTAATGGAAAGTATGAGAGGGGTGCTGCATGAGAAAGGAAGAGCGAGCTGAAACCCCGAAATAGCAGGGAGGCAAATAAGTGAAAGAGTGCCTGAGGCATAACCCTGTTGATAAACTGCAATAAAAGTGATTGAAGAGTGCCGTGGCACGATCCCAGAAAGGTCAAGGTGTCAGAGTGGTCATGCATAGAGCTAACTAAACTGCGCATTCGAAAGTCTCTGATACAAAGAACTGGCAAAGTGTTAAAGTTGTGGTATTGTTGGAGAAGGGAACCCCTGTTGAATCAAGAGCAAGAGAATCCTGTGCAAGGCTATAAAGTGAACTTTCTAAAATTGTGGTCCAAGATGGAATTGTGGTCCAGCACAGAAAGCATTGAAGATAGGTTTTAACAGTATGAACTTTGTGAAATTTGGGGAAAGGAAACCCTGAGGAAAGTGAAACCTGTTTTGTAAACTGAACTTTATGAGATGAAGAATATTTGACCAGAGGAAGGCTTTGTCTGAGAAAAGGAACCTGGAAAAGCCCTACGGAAAGATTGCAACTCTTTTTGAACTTTGCAGAACTTTGTTGATCCCAAGTCGTTCAGGCTTGGGAAAGGGAGCTGTGGGACAGATCCAATATCGTTTGCTGAACATTGAGAAGAAAGCTGTAGAACACCTCCAGTGCTATCCTGATATTATTTACTAAACCCTTTTTTATGTTGTCCAAACCCCTACACAGTATCTTTCTAGACACAGACATTCTTTTGATTTTGACTAACAGACTTTGGACTATTATTGTTTTTCTTTTATGGTTGAGACAACTCCCATATAGAATAGGGCAAGTTAGGCATTCATCCAAACACCCTTATCTTGAATAAAGGTTTTCCGTGTCTGTTTCTATCTCTCTTTATCATGCCAATCTCACAGTATACAGATCTCAAATACCATCTCTCCTGTGTCCTCGGCATCCTTGAACAACTGTTCGTGGGGCACCACTCTTAATGACAACATTGGATCTATCCACAGAACTGCACGCCATTCCTCACCTTCCTCATATGTGCCTAAAAGAACAACCTTGTCCTTTCTCATAATTACTGCTTCTAGATGCAAAGTGATAACATTACCTGGCGCTTTTTCTTGCTGTACAGCAGGTCAGAATAAAAACTCAGCAAGCACGCTCTAATCCCAGGTACCCATCCTAGCACTATCGCCACACCATAGAGAAACAGATCTGGATGTACAGGCACCCCTCGCACTGCGCTATTGCTGTAACCTGCTTGCATAACCGATATTGTCCTAGCGGGATATAAACCTGTTGTCGACCATACTATACATTCCTCCAAGAATGAGATCGCCACATTCAGTTTGCTCAGGAGATCTCTGCCCAAGAGATTCACTGGGGTATCTGCACAATACAACAAAGGAACTGACACAATTGCCCAAGAGAACCCCTGTATGTCCATCATCTTTCCTGTCAGGGGAAACTTACCTTCTTTGATGTAAGATTTAGTTGCCCCTGTATCGACCATAAAAGTAAATGTACAGTCTCCTATCGTCACACCTACCCAGGGTTCCTCAGCAGGATCGGTAGTGACTGACAGGACTGGACATGTCAGAGCTCTCTGTGGGCTGTCCTAGTGAGGAAATATGCTCATAGCGTGAAAGAATTGTCCCATAAGACACTCGCTCTGGTATAGTATGTCACTGTACCTTGGGATAAGGGATTCTTATCCCAGGATTGTATAGGTGCCTGTGCTGGTACAGTTGACTGTTGCGTGTGGGTCTGTGCGGCTTCAGGCCCTGGGTACTGAACTGCCAATGCTTGCTGTGGCTGCACAGATCCTGGGGCATATGGCATAGTTGGGGGCTGCATTTTTGAAGATGATGCGCAAACCCACCTGCTGATCCATTTTAGGTTGAGCACGAAAATCATAAAAATATGGTGATTTACTCCTGAAATACCATGCTAAATGCCCCATCCTTCCATAAGACCAAACCCTTCCCCTCTGAAAACTCTCCATCTCCCTTCGGTCTGTAGCATATACATCTGCCATCCCTCTGCCATATCCTGTTCATATTGCCCTTGCTGTCCCTGCTGTCCTTGAGTGGAGCCCATGATGATCGCCTATTCCATACTTTGCTTAGCTAGCTTCTTTTGTACTAGCTCCGCTTCAGCTTTCTGCGCCTTTTCTGCTGCTTCTTTCTCTTTTTCTTGCCTCCTTCTACAATGATGAACTATGTGCGCCTGAATTTCAGCCCAACCTTTTGCTTCGATCCCCACTAATTTATCTAGGTTATTATGTACGTCTTTGGGGAGTCCCTTCCTTAACATATAACACAATATTGCAACATTTTTATCCCATGCCTCCCCTGTTTCAGCTCGCAATATTTTCTGAATTTGCTGAATATACAAGGCTGGATCGTTGTCTGCCTTTATAGTGCAAGCCATAATTGAATTTATATCTCACATGTCTTGTTACGCATTTCTCAAAGCCACCCATACTCACATCCTCCAATTATTAAAGGGTACGCGCCATGATCATTAGTATCCAGCTGCACCCCTGGATACCCTCCTTTTCTCCAAATATCCTCTGCCTGCTTCCCCAATAGAGTGGCAAACAAACTTTTCATAATCCCCACGGCCAACATTCCCATGTGTCTGTTTTTCCAGGGCATATATCTACTTCCCTGTTGCTGCAGTTAGCAAGGGTAGCGTTTTCATTAAATTAATATGGATCCATATGTGGCCATGGCACAAAATATGCTCTTCCCGGTCCCTTCTGTAATAGCAGGAACTGCATTCCCTTGATTTTTGTTTGAGCCATCCCTGTTTAATTTTTACATTTCACGGCCGCTACTCGGCCTCTGTGACGTGTCCTGAGCTGCGTTTCCCATGATGTAACCTCCATCATAACTCTTGCTGCTTCCCCCTTCTCCTTCTTCTGCTACTTCTGCTTCGCTTTCAGTATTCACTGAATCATAGCCTACACTACTGTGACGTGCCACTCCATGTGCCAGAACTTCAGGTATCCCTTTTAGACCGAAACCCTGCTCGTCTAGGTTCACCTTGACATCTCTAAACCATGCTATCAATCTTAAATAGAATCTGTCCCGATTTCCACATTTTCATACCTAGCTCGTTACACTGCTTTTCCCTGTGTCCAAGCGTCACGCTTGCTAACTCCTCCTCTGCTCTTTGCAGCGCTTCTTCTAAACCCCTACATGCTTTGTTCTCTATCTCCATCCTTAATCGGTCTCTTGTTGTAATGGTTGGAGCCGCTGTTGGTTCCTGCCTAGATTCTACTATGGAAGAATACTGGGTATTTGTATATTCTGCAGCAGGCTGTAAAGGGAAACAACCATACGGTGGCGGGCGGTGGACATGCATCTGCCTTACTGACTCAATCTTATCCACTCGATCTTATCCTCTGACTTTTCCTACATCCTCACACATTTTCCACAATTCAAGAATGCTCTGCCTATTCTCCAATTTCTCCGGCATTGGATCTTTCATAGATTCACATGCCTGAATATTCCCTGTCGTCAGACTGGGAATCCTCTATAATTTAAAATAATTATATACATATACATTTTTCCTTATAGGAAAACAGCAATACAGATTGCCATTATGCCTGAAAGGCACTCTCACTTGTGTAGTCCATCCACCTCACTTTAGTTATGACCCTAACTAAATAAGGTGGCAGGTCTTATGCTCCACCCCAGGCAGCCATCTTCAGATTGTTCACTGCAGTCTAACAGACAAGGGGATTCCTTTTCAGCTCCCTGAGCTTTTGTCGTTTCTTGGCAAAGTTGCTACTGTTTTTCTACAATTTTCTGCTATTTCTACTGAGAAGATGTTTCTGTTCTCCACTGTGTGGTTTCTGGGCTCAGAAAACTCACACCTCGTCTTTAATTGTCGAGTGAAGGTTTTCCCAACACCTCATGGCCATGGCAGAACTAGTGTTGGAAGTATTCAAAAGGCCTTCCCTGTTTTAAGACTGCAGTAAGGGCAGAAGAAAGGTGGTTTATATGAAGGATCCACATGAGCAATTTATATACTGCTTGTACCCTCACGAGATTCAAAGCTGTCAGATCTGCAAGACTTTCTCTCATAAGACATTGCAAGACAGAAATAGGAGGCTCAAGCTTCATCTGGAAAGCAAATGTCAGTCTTCAGATGAGGAATCTTCTAAGACAGCCCCTATTTCTTCTCACAAAAGTACTGAGAAGCAAGCTTCAAAAAGGAGACCTTCGGTGGAAAGGGGAGGCCCTCCACCACCTACAACCAAGAAAAAAGGTGACAAAGGCCCTCTTGTGTCCTCTAAGGGGACTCAAGGCCATAAAAGCCACTATCCTGATTTTTTTAAAAAAAAGGTAAGAAACCTTCCAAAAAGCCTACATCCTTGACCATACGTCGACAAGAGAAATGCCATCAACACCTAAGCCATCATCGGAGGTCCAACCGTCTACGACGACACATAAAATGTCCTCGTCCATGAGCAAAGCCTCATCCTCGACCTCTTTGTCTATGGCAAAAGAGTCCTCACCGATAGTGGTGATGCAACATTGTTCGTCCACAAAGCTGTCCTAAACTAAATTGTCCACCAATGACTTGTTGACAGAGGTCCTGGCCACACAGATCAATACAGAGAAATCGTCTGATGTATCGCTGACAGGAAAATTACAGTCAACGGAGGGAAAGAAGAAAACATCTAATGTTCAGCCAGATGGGGCTCCATCCAAGGCAGGAAGACAGTATGAGCTACTAGCAATACCTAGCAACCTAAAAACCACCATCATCCTATCAAGGAGATGGTGGAACCTCCAGATACCATTTTCTATGAGGAATTTTGGGATGTTGAGGAAGTCCCAGAAAGGCCCATACACACACCAAAAGAGAACCGTTCGCCTTGGCAACCTAACAGAGAGGACGTCTCAGAACCCTTTGATGCAGCACTTGTACAATCAATGCACAGGGAGTGTTTTACCTCCACCAGAAGACAGGAAAGGAGAAACAGGAGTAGATCACCTACAAGAGTAGGTACATAGTCACCACAACAAGGCACATCTTGTCATCAGCAATAGACCCCTTCTCATGCATCATCTCAAGGCAGATCACCACCACTACCTCGGAGCACATCGCCACCGCTCAGTAGGACACAAGAACACAAGCAATCACCTCCACGTGCCACGTCTCATGACAGGTCGTTAACAAGAAGTGCATCTCCAAAGAGACCTTCACCCCCAAGGGCTCGCGTCACTGTAGCCCTATCCACAGAATCTTTGTCGGAATTGGAAAGAGGATCCATATGACCCATAAAGGCACTTCTCATATCCGGAGGCAGGAGAGGATGATCCTGAAGAAGGGGAGCTACCTAGTGATGCACTACACCAAGATGATGAATGGGACTACTATATAATAGAAAAGCAACGAAGACAGAACTTGCCAGGGGGTACTTCGCCACTTGATGCTGTATCGTTCTACACGATAATGGCTAAAGCAGCAGAACTTTGCCATCTCCAAGTTTCCTGTGAGGAGAACATGTTGGTGCTCTACAAGCATAGGGATATGCACAGACGAACAGTGACAACCATCCCTATTTTACATATGACATGGGAAGCGGGGCATTTTTGTTAATTAAACCCCTTATCTACTCCCACCCTGGTTTCCCATCTGGAAAAAATATATAAGGCTCCTAATACGGCCCCCTATTGCTTGAGGGGACACCCAAATCCCGACTATGTGATTATGGTTGCGGCAAGGAAAAAGATAGCTAACCCTTTTTGTCCACTGACAACTTCCCCTTGTCCTGGGAGTATAGCTCAGGGGCAACGTGCTTGCCTTGGAAGCAAGACGACACAGAGCAACACAGGTTCGATCCCCAGGTCAGCGCTTAGAAAACTCTGGATATTAAGCGCGTAATAAATAACCAATCATATCATATCATAAGGAAGGTCGCAAATTGGAAACCATGGGCAGGAAGTCATGGGCAGGAAGGTATTGTCTTCAGCCTCTCTTACTGTAAGAGCAGCTAATGCGCTGGCAGTGACAGCAATGTTTGACAGGGAGCTCTGCCTGAGAATCTCCAGGCTGGTGAAACATATGCCAGCAGAATTCCAAGCAGAGGCAAAGGCTATAATAACTGATGTTGAGGCTACATCCGATCATATGATCGACGGGGCTGAGGACATGACCAAATCTGGATTCAGGCAAATGGCCCATGGTACGGTCCTCAGGAGACAAGCTTGGATGAAGGCAATGAATTTTAGACCTGAAGTGCAGACCCAAATATGTCCTTTGATGGAAAAGATCTCTTTGGCAAAAAGATAGTTGACCACACTAAGGGCATTAAATCTGATAGGGACACAGTTAGAGCAATACATTCAATAAAGTATAAAGACAAGGATCGCTGCACCTTTCGTCCCTTTCGCGGTTCTACTGCGAGATACAGAGGGTACAACAGGTCGTACAACACCCAAAGGTCTTCTTCCACCTATCAGGCGGGCAACATATGCCAACAACTGTTGACCAGATACTCCATGCAAAGAGGCAGGGGTGGGTTAGGCCAAGTGAAGGCTGTGAAGAACCAGTGATGTCATCAATGACATTTGTGATGTCATCTTTGATGTCCTGGGTGTTAGTCTTAGCAGTGCAACGTGGTGGCGCGAGTTATGGTTGCTTAGCCTACCATAACTGGTGAATTTCTGAGGTTTTTCGGTTTTACCTGTAACCATAACGTCCCTGTAACAATGTTTTTCCATTGAATTTCATAGGTTTTTATTAGTGCAACTTAACCATAACGTCCCCTCTGTTTTTTTTTAACCTCTGTTTATTCGCTTTTACAATTAAACATACATTGTTACATGTAAACCAAGAGAAAAACAAACTGTGTATAAGTACGAAACTAATCGGGATGCTAAAAAGTCATGTAGGACAGCAGTGATCCCCCCTTAGTGTGACTCCAACAGTAGTTCGCGATTGCTGTGAAGATCATTGGCCTATTCTCCCGAGATTGGGCCAGGGTTCAGGGGGGGTCACAGGAGCTGCTCCAGGATTTCTTCAAAGCGATGACCTCTGGAGGGGTTGGCCATAGTCATCACGACTTCGGCAGTAACCCTTAAATCCGGCGGTAGCGCTATTACCGCCGGATTTAAGGGTCCGCCGAATCAGGGCTTCTCTTTCTCTGAGCTGGGGGAAATCCGCCAAAGATTCGTGCTATTACCGCCGGCGGGAAATCCGCCAGCGGTATTAGCACAAAGATTCCCCATTGAGCCCAATGGGGAATGGGGCATTCCCGAATGGGCTCAGTGGGGAATGGGGACTTACATTACCGCCGAACTCGTGATCCGGTGCTATTAGCGCCGGGGAGTTCGGCGGTAGGGCTAATACCGCCCGAGCTAATAGCGTTACCGTTACCGCCCAAGTCGTGATGAGGCCCTTCTGCACATTCCAGACGACAAAGTTTGGCGAGTGACTGTGACCATTTAGTGTTTGACGGCGGTTGAGTTGCTTTCCAGTGGGTGAGCAACAGTTTCCTAGCCGCGAACATGATGAGGGAAATTAGTTTGTTTGTCTGTGAGTCTTGGTTCCAATATGTCCCATCGTCCCCCAGTACCATCGTTAGTGGGGAGAAGGGGACATCTGCTCCATCTATTGTGTTAAGTATCCGGCTCACCCGTTGCCAGTATGAAGTGATCTTTGGGCATGACCATATCAAGTGGCCCAGTGTCCCTATGCCCTCACAGTTCCCTGGAGATGGAGATCGGCCCGATGGTAGGGTATAGGGTGAACTGGAGCAAGACAGAAGTTATGCCCCTTCGAAGTGACATTCCATGGGACCCTGGCGCCCTTAACTCTGTTTTTTATTGAATATATATATATATATATATATATATATATATATATATATATATATATATATATATATATATATATATTACACAGCCACAGTAGTGGCCGTGTAGTTATGGTTAAGTTGCTGTTTCCATAGGAAGAGCCCTTTTTGGGAGGCTTATAACTCCGGTCTCCCTGGATGAATCCTCACCAAACTTTGCAAAAAACGTATATGGGCCACTCTGAATTTTTATGCAAAGTTTGGTGATGTTTGGTCCAGGGGGAAAAGTTAATGGGGGGGTCCCAAAACGTCTTTTTTTCCCATAGACTGAATGGGGGAAAAACTTTGCGCACAGCTACAGGCCAAACCGCTGGACGGATTTTCACCAAATTTGCGGCAGGGGCTTGGTCCTGAAAGCGTGCTTTTGGAAATTTGGTGACAATCCGTGCAGTATTTTTCTTTTAAACGACTAAAAAGTAGGTCTAAATAAATTAGTGATATCTATGTCCGCGGTCACACTTCCCTGTTCGCTCGGCGGACAAGATACGATTGGCTAAGGGGCTGCCATCATGACCACAGACACGCAACGTCTCTGTCGATTAGCTGCATTGAGACGTGTTGTGCATCAGATTGTTTGGATGCGTATGACATCTTGGATCTGCCGACAGCGCAGCGGCGACCAGCGGCAACATGCTATTTCCAAACCTATTTTGCTGTGTCATAGTGCTTGGGGTGGTTCACAGTGTAAGAGATGGGTGAAAAAATGTATTTGTTCAGGCGATAGGTGTTAATATTGTATTCGCTATGCACGCCTTGTTCGGAATGTTTGTGTGTACACAAAATGAGGGTTTTAATAGGGGTATTATTTCAGTCCGTCCTGCGTACAGGCACCTTGAAACTGTTCTAAGGACACGTGTGATGTTAGCGAACATTGCAATTGAGTACATGTCGTTATTACATTATTTGTTCCTATGGGTGTGCTATTGATTAGTACGCCGCCATGAGTGTGACATGCTGCGGTGGTTGTGGCCAGGGCCTAGAGTTTTGGATGCATGGCCGTAGGCAAAGGCCGAAGGCCATACTTTCAAGACTGTAGGCCCTGGCCACAACCGCCACAGCATATCACACCCATGGATACACCTGTAGTATTGATTATCGATTAGATGGTTGTGGGGAGTGTGTACAGTCTTGGCTGCATGGCCACAGGCCATGCACCTAAGAACAAAGTTATAAGCTCTGGAGGTATAAGCCCCTGCACACCCATAAATTGTAATATGTATGGATATACAGGTATGAGTCTAGCTTCTGGCCAGAACCACTGAAGCATACTACAACTATCGCTGCACCTCTACTACCGCACATCACTCAGGTGGTTGTGGGGAGGATCTGCAGTCTTTGGTGCATGGCCTAAGAACACACTTGTCAACTATAAAGTTATAAGCCAACATGGATTTTACATAGTGCGGTAGTTGTGGGCAGCACGTTCAGTTTTGGGTGCATGGCTGCAGGCTGTACGCCATACACTGAAGAGTGTAGACCCTGCCCACAAGCAGTGCAGGATATCAAAGTCATACATCTGAGCCACACATTCGTTTATGAATCTGGTAGGTGTGGGCAGGGCCTAGAGTCCTGGGTATAAATTGAGTACATGCTACAGTTATAATTTTTCATTGTATGGGTGTGTCACTCATGTGTAAGCGACCATGGGTGTAATATGCTGCAGTGATTGTGGGCAGGGCGTAGAGTCTTGGATACATGGCCGTAGGCCGTAGGCCATACTTCCAAGACTCTGGGCCCTGGCCACAACCACTGCAGCATATTATAGAAATTGATACAATTGTAGTATTGCTTATGGGTCAAATGGTTGTGGAGAGTGTGTAGAGCCGAAAGCCATGCACCCAAGTCTGCAGTGATAAGGAGTGAGGGTATAAGTGAACATGGCTGTGGTGTGGTGGTGTGTTTGTGTGCATGTTCTAGTGTCTTGGTTGTATGGCTGCAGACCACGCACACAAAATTAACCTTAAAAGTAGTGAAATTAGAAGCACCATGGTTTTGATATGTAGCGATGTTTGTGGGTAGGACCTATAGTGTGGGTTGCTTGCCCGTAGGGCGTATGCGGTGGGTTATATATCAAAGATGCTAGGTCCAGCCTATAGTCACTGTACCATATTACTGCTATAGATTAGCCGTGTTGATTTGCATATGTATGAAATGACTATAATTATACTTACTGTTTAATTTGTGCAGAATCCACATATGTTTTACATGACTGGAGTACTTGGCGCACCTAGCCTTTTTTAATTTCTGTGATAAAAGAAAAAAGCATGTTAGTGTTTGCATTTTATGAAGACTTCTTACATTGTATAATAGACAGTTTAGCATGTTTTTTTACCCTTATGCTTAGTTTACAAACCAGTGTACTGTGCATTGGGCTCAGTATCTGTGTTTGTTTTTGAAATCCTTGGGTCTGGCAGAAAAAAATCCTTGTCGGATTAAAAAAAAACTTCATTTGCTATGCCACAAACTATTTCTTTGCTTTCTTTGAGTGTTTGCTTGTTCTTTCTGATTTATGTTATGCTTGTAGCCTTGTTGCTATTTTTAACAGCAGTTAGATACCTGTTGGCATATTCTAACTGTGCATTTATTGTTATGCTTCTGTGGTATTCATTTATCTGTGTTGTTGTTATACACTCTTGGGCAGTTAGATACTTGTTGGCGTATTCTAACTGTATGTAGGCTTTCACTTCATTATTTGGTCATGTTGAAGTATACATTAGTCATTAAATTTTAGCTTTAAGAAGATTAAATACGCATTTGTAAAATTAGCTGCCAATCTCTGCTTTAGAGTAATGGTTCTATCATTACATTCCAACCATCCACATTTCTTCTTAATGTATGCAGTGTAGTGACCTGCATTGGTTGTAGCTCCTGCATGGTAGATTATACCTACTGTTGTAAAGGTTTTCTTTCCCAGTCACACTTGACCGTGTGTGAATCCGGTCAGCTTGCAGTTGTTTTTAGTACCATCTGCATTATAATGTAGCAGCATAAGTATTATGTACTTACTATGAGTTTGTATCAGTAAGATGGAGTGATTGTCTGATTTGCACATAGTACATAATCTGGCATAGTTTGCATTCTGTACCAGTTGCTGAAATGGAATGGATTCACAATTAGGTATGGATACATACACAAATCGCTCAGTTGGGATTTGTTCCTGTATGACATTGCTACAGAGAGTGCATGTATGTTTCCACATGCTTGAAATCTGGAAGATTTCATTTATAGGTATGCTTTTGTTTTCCAGTACTTGTAGTAAGTACATTAGAACTTCTTGTGGATCTTCCTGTGTGTTTATAGTGAATCTTACGATTCCAGCACAGTAGTCCAATTCATGTCTTATTCCATGAACACTGTACGTGTTGTCAGGATTGTTCATTGCGTTTCTATGAAGGACTAACATTTGCAAACACAATTGGTCTGTACTGTGTAAGTAAACATTGTTCACCATTGGTGGCAATTGAATTATAATATTCATTGCTACATTTGCATAGCAACTTACACCACTTTCATTGGACCAGCTAGTTCTGTTTCAGAGTGCTTTTTTCGGAGTTTCTCTTCCTTCTTTGAAGAAGTACCTGGTTTACTTTCCCTAATAGGTTCTTCTTTGCTTGTGGTAAATGATTACCCTTTTCCTTGTTTTGTTTTCTTTGAAGGATTTGCTATCAGATTCTGTTGCATTTCTGATTTAATTACTTTTCTTTTACCACGTTTTAATTTTTCTGGAACAGTATATTGTTTCAGATGGGGGTGTACAGTAAACGCAGTCTATTGTATTCCAAGATGCAAGGAATATCAGGGGTCACTTTATTTGCATCAAAGTTGATTAGAAATAGACCGTCAATTGTACGTAAGTGTGATAGTGCTACGTAGCTCATGCCTTCTTTAAAGACTGTGTTTCCTTTATCTATTAATGCTTTGTCTAGGGTAAGACCTTGGGATTTATGAATGGTGACTGCATATGCAAGAGTTCGAGAAAATTGTTCTCTACGTACAAACATGTCTTTGAACAGAAGGAATCAAGCAGTTGAGCGCCCTATTCTTTTCACTTCTGAAAGTTTGTCAAAGCGAATATTGACAAACTGAATATTGCTGTCACGTGGGTATGATTGAAAGCCAAGAACTGTACCCAGTGCCCCATTAACTAGCCCTTGCTCCACGTCAAGGTTACGTTTCAGCATTACTCTACAATTTAAGGATAATTTTCATATTTTTTCCAACCCAGCTGTGTTGGATATTGAATTTTCTAAACTACTTAGTCTTGTTGTGGCTTGCTCACACATGGGTAGTGTCATACCATGTACGTCTAGTTTGTCTGTGGCACAAATTTCAATTATTGGTTGCATTTCTTTATTTAACATTGTTTCATTGAATTTGACACAGCTTGCAAGAGTTGGCATTAAGCCCATACAATTGACATTTGTGTGCGCTAATTGTTCCATAACATCAGTAGCACATGCATTATCGCCTTAAGGTGCTTGAATGTGCCGGTTATTCAATATTGCTTGTGCTTCCTGAGATAGTACACCAACTCTAATACTTTTGAGGATATAGGCATAAGGGAGATCTGCAGATTGCCACATGTTTTCTGTTAACTCTCTGTATTGGAAATGTTGCCAAAGGTTGACATTTCCTATGCTGCCAACAGTTTTACGGCAGAGTTTGTGTCCTACAGTTATAAAAATAGGTTCCCCTTTCACTGGTGTCAATTGTAGAAGATCTCCGAAAACGAAAATGTGTTTCCCTGCAAAGAGTTCTTCGTAGTTTGTTTTAAGTACTTCTTGCAATCGGAGATGAATCAAAACCAACATTAGGTTGGAAACCATGCTCACTTCATCTATTAGTAGCATGTTCATTTGTTTTAATACTCTGCGTAGTTCCATTGCAGCTTCTGCAGAAAGTTTGTAGTAGTCTAATTTGTTTTGATGTTATACTGGAAGAAGTAGTAATCGATGTAAAGTGACACCGCCTCTTTTGTAGGCAGCTAAACCTGTGGGGGCAGTTACAACAGCTGATAGTTTGTTGTTTGTCAATTGCTGAAGGAACTTGCTGATGATTTTGATTAAGAATGTTTTTCCTGACCCAGCTTCACCACTGACGTACAGCAGTATTGGTTTGTAATTTTGGCAGGAACAGTCTTTATTTTCGTGTTGTACACCATGTGCAATCTGTTTTGTTACGTCTTCAAAAATGGTGCGCTGCTCTTTGTTAAGTTTTGTTTGTTGTACAGTTAAGTCTTTTATATTTTCTTGATACTGACACATGGTGTTTTCCACTTCTGTCATAGCTAATTCTGCCTCATTTGCTATTAGTGGCTGTCCTAGTGGTTCTTGACTTCCTGTTACAGAAGGTTGACTACTGTCGAAAGAGTCCTTATCTAGTTGGGCCTGAAGTTCTTCTTCATGTTGCTGTTCATTGTGCAACATTGCTTTGTACTGTGTGAAGTTCACATCGGTGATAGTACTTTCATTTGCTTTGAAAGCATCTTCATAGCAGCCATAGTTATCTAGTATCTCTTCCTCTTTTCTACATGGTTTAAAAAGTTGTAGTAGAGACATGTAATACAGTTCTTTCTGTTGAGGAGTTTTTAATGACAATTTAACATGACTAATTAAGCTTCGTTTTGTAAGTTTCACTAAGCTGCCTTCACAATCTGTGATTGTATATCTGCCTTTGCTTTCATCAGGTTTTATATTATTTTTGTATCCAAAGTTTTGAGCTCTGTGGTATGGACACATGCTTTCCAAAGTGCTACTCCTGTTCGGATAGTATGTATCCAGTAAATTGTTTTTTAAAATGTCTTGGCTGTTGGGATCCTTTCTGGCATTTGTTTCTATGTCCTCATATCATTTCAGAACTCTTTTTCTAGATTTAGCAGGAACAAGACTTAACCATACTATGTTGTCTGATTTTCCGTACAAAGCAGTACCAGTTAAACGATATGCCGCTTTATAGGCGCCACATTCTCTATGAGAGAACATTTTTATGCCTAGGCTGTACAATTTCTGAGATAGAGTTTTGTCTGATGATAAGTCATCCCAGAGGTCTTGAAGCTCTGTTTTTTCAGGTTTTGTTAAGTAGGCTGTAACATATCGTGCAACAGCAGTGGAATTGTCTGCACATCTATGTTTGCATTCCATAAGAGGGCAATGATTGCATTGTAATCATTGATATATTTACATTCTTCTGTTCTTTTTATGTAGTATGTGTTCTTAGGCAATTTACCTTTCACACTATGTCGAACTGAAGACATGAAGTTGTTCACTTCACCTGTTTCTGTAACTGGTCTAAGGAAACCAAACCAGCATTTGGTGTAGTATTTCCCTTTGTTTTTGTATTTGCGGCGACAATATTTGCCACATTTGTGTCTTTGAAATTGTAAAATCTGCCCGTGCAGGTCACTATGTGTCCGTTGTGAAGGGATTTCACAAGTGACATATTTTGGGATGAACTGCAAAACAGTGGCATCAGCGTCCTGACCAAATTTAGGTGCATCTTTGATCCATAAAAGCATGTGAATATGTGGTGCTCCTCTCGCTTGGTATTCTTTTCTACAAAAAAAAGTGCTGCACTTCTCCAAGGGGAGGAACAGTTTTATTGCAAATAAAGTGTAGCATAGCAATGAAACGATGATGGAAATATCTTGACACATTAACTGGATCTAGAGAGCAAAGTTCTCCAAGTGTTAATAAATGTATGTTGGTTTTGTTGTTGTTTGATATGCGTAGGAACTCATGTAAATCTTCCCATGCATATTCTGCACAACTTAGTGTAACAAATCAAGTCAGTGGTCCAAGGTTTCTGATCATACAGCGTACGTCTCTGTGCCGTCAGAACCAGTATTCTTTTGTATCACGCATGTTTGCAAACAAATTTGTTATACTTGACTGTAAACCTTCCTCTTTTTCTTGTACTGTTTGTATTAATTGTGTAGCTGACATATTTTGAAAGTGGGTTCCAGATTTCAAAATGTGTGCAACTCCGTAACATAGGAGTTAGTTCACTTTCAAAGAGTTGGTGGAATATGTATTCCACATTTTTTCTAAACCTGGGATCTTGTGAATACATTCGTAATGAGCGGTATTCTGATGCCGTAATCTGAGTGGCTCTATCATCGTACCTTCCACCTTTGCCAATAGGAAATAGCAGTGGAAAAGCATGTGCTTCTATACTTTTTTCCCATATGCTCATTGGTGAACCTTCGGTTTGTCGCATTTGGTAAATTTCTAGTGCATCATCTATGCTTTCATTGGAATGCAATGGATGAATTCTGTACTGGTCTAAAAGAGTGGATACTGCAGCAGGATCCAGAAGTTCAAACTGTCCAGTTTCTGCTGACTGTTCAATTATTTCAGTTGTTTCCCTTAAGCTTTTTCCAATCTTTATTTCCTTGTAGTATTCGTTATTGTCTTTTAGACATTGCAAGGCTTGTCTAACTTTTTGTAAGTCCACCAGTTGTTGCCAAATTTTTTTGTCTTTGGTTGGTACACCATTTACCAACACAATTAAAGAATGTTCTATTGAACGTTGCACTCCTAGAGTGTGTACATTTTCTGTAAGATCTAATGGCAAATAAACTACTTTGCCACGAATGCCTTCCACCATTTCAGAGGGAGGTAATTTTGCTGTTTTTGGGTGAAGGCGTATAATTGCTTGAAATGGATGAACTGTTTAAATTATGATGCTCTCATACAAATTGAGTTGTTGCAAGGTTTTTTGTAGTGGGAACAATTCCAAATTATTTGTGATAGCACGTGAAGGACTTTGATTGTTGTCTAGTTTTGTAGTGCAGTAACTACAACATATTAGGGGTTCACTTATTTCATATTTGTTAAGGTAGAGAGCTAATTCAAACCATTTGGAATCTTCATTGTCTTCTATTTTGTATGCTATGTCTACATTTTTTGTGTTTCTTTTGTAAAAAGGTCTGCAGCAACACACACACACACACATGGTTTGGTCTTTCAGCCGATGCTCTTTTAAATTTTAGTATTTCTTTTTTGTATGCGTGTAATAGAAGGTTGCTATGTGCAGAAATGTTGGTAGTCTGTTCTAAAACTATTGCATTTTGTAAGTGACTTTCACTTACAAAATATTTTCTCTGGATACGGTCAATTTCTTCCTGTAGATACTTGGGTGTACCATGCAGAAGAGTCTTATTTAAATTGGCTAATTCTGAAGCTGGACTTTTAGCATTGTATATTTTATACACTAGATTTCTTATATTTTAATGATGTATTGATATCCTTTTGATATCATGGAAGGTGCTTTTGCAAATAGGTCCAGAAATGCGAGAGGTAATTATGAGTTTTCAGGGGATACTTTTCTAAGCAGTGTTTCTTGTTCCATGATGGTATTATTGTTTTTTTCATATCCTCGTCCACTGCTATGGATGGCAATTGTGTTTGTTTGATTTTGTTTGTATGCTTCTTCATTAAAATATGGTTCTGTGGTTGTTGTGTGACTCCATTCACCTCCACAAATATGTAAGAAGTTATTTTTGTTCACATTCCGTTTATTGATAAGTTTCTTTTGCAGTTTGGTACTTAGTTTTGTTAGTGGTTTCATTCGATTTAACACCAATATAAACAACTTCCTTTTGAGAATGATTGCACTGTCCACGAGAGCTTGTAGGATTATTTTTCTACGGTAGGTTTTAAGGGGTGAGGATGATTTCAGTCCTCTACTTATTAAATCTGAAGGACTCTGTGGCAAAACATTTTTGCTAAAATATTTTTTTACTATAGGTTCTTGTTACTATATCAGGATTAATAGGAGCATTGTTAGCGGTACTGGTAGCCGATTTTTCGTGAAGGGTTTTGTGCTTTGTGCCACATTTTGTTGTAGGAGGTAAAGTTTCGGTAGTTGAGGTTTGCTTTGTTTTGGTAAACAAATGTATTAGCCGTTTTGTTCCAACGTTCTCTACAAACTCTGCTACAGATGGATGCTTAGGTTGGAAACTTTTATTTTTATTTGCTCTACTTCTGCGTTCCTTTCTACGAACTTGCTTTTTGGTAGGCATTTTTTGGGGTTTGTTGAAAAAAAAAGGCATGGTTTGGTCTGTTGTACAATGTATGTGTGCTCCATGCTTGCGTGCATGAGTTTGATGGGTAAGCACTTTGTGGTGGTGTGTGAATGTGCATTGGCCTCTTAAAATGATTTGGAAAGTCTACTTTTCTATTTACATACTACTACAATGTGCTTCAGATGAGAGTAGAAAGTGGGCTAGTGGTGAGGAGAAGCATTAATAGTGAACGTAGTGGCATAAAATTGAAACAGCTATTTGTTTTCTAGTACTAACATTCTAAGGGATATGTATGTTATTTGAGTTCCAAATATACGGGGATCTGTGAGTCATTCTGCGTGTTATTCTTTGTTTAGTAAATGGCGATTTGTGGGTAGAATGGTTCAGAAATCACTGTTTGCTTTGGTGCAGAAATTAAATACATAACCCACACAGTCTGTTTGAGGAATAGTTAGAATATAAAGGTCGTACTGTACTTACTTTTTTTGCAGAATGACCAGGTTTCTTCGGATATGTCGATTGCAGTGTAGATGCTGTTGATTTTCAGGAGAGTAGTCTTCACTGCGATTGTAAAAAGGAGAAGTTCGTAACTTTGTGTGTTTAAAGCTGTGATGTTACAGTACACGTTAATTTTGTATTTATCGTCGCAGTATTCTTCTTTGACATTTGAACACAGTGCATGTGTGCATTTCACTTCTCTATGTGCTGCCTTTCTATGTTACTTGCAGTATGTCAGTTGCACGTGCTTCAGAAATGCGTACACTTTTTAGGTTATTTTTAGGTTATGAAAATGTCTTGTTTCTTTTAAGCTGTGTTATCTATAGCATAGAGGTTTGTAAGCGATTGGTCATTATAGTAAATGGGGAAATATTTTGTACTTTCACATTATAAGTACGATTTCGAAAAATCGGGAGACCCTCGAAGGGAGATGTCACCACAGCAATCAGGAGCATTTACTTTTTCTCATACGATCACATTGGAAGCAGCATTCCAGCGCCATGATGCCTTCGGGCGACCGTGCGCTTTATAAGTGAAGGTAACATAACATAACATTTATGTAGACGGTACACAGTAAAAAATGGTGCCATTTTCTAATGGAAAATCGAGTTTCCCACTAAAAAGGGAGGGTTCTAACGTATGTATAGTTATGCAGGACACAGTAAGAAATAGTGCGCTTTGTCAATGTAAAATTGGACATCTTGTACTTAAAGGATGACCGTTGGTATGTATTGCCTGTGCAGATTTAGTGGTAATAATTTGTTTAAATGAAATCATAAGGGTTGCACATGTTCTCTGAGTAAAATATGCATACCTGTATTTAATACGTATGCATATGCGCATGGATGGAGCTGTATGTAGAAATCTGCGACACTTGCACCGTAGTTTTTGAAGTAGGTGATTTGCAATGATATGCAACTTGCATTCACAGTGATCAATAGTATATTTGAAGTGCAAAATTTTGATGACAGAGTTAGATGTAGGGATGGTTAATGTGATTGGTGGATGGTTGTGTGACTGCTTAGCTGTGCCCAATGAGGAAATGGAATCGCGAGTGATGTGGAAAGGGTAGAAGGACTGGCTAAGAGTTACGTGCCGCACGTAGACACCGCTTGTCCGCGGGTAGGGCGTGTCACATACGGGTATCTACAGCAAATCGCGCATGGAAAGGGGACTGTGGGCATCAGCCAATCAGATGTTCACATTGTTCCTTTGTGGCGAAAGACGGTGCGTATACTGAAGATGGCAGAGGCGCAGAGGGTCAGGATTTTGGTACTTGGAGACATTTTTGTCCAAGGTTTACAGCTGTCTGCCGAAAGTAGGCATGTGGCAGATCATTTTGATGTGAGAGGAGTGGAGGTGGTGTGGAGAGCTGAGACTGATCGCAATGTTGCGGCCCTTCTCCAAGTTTGCACCGAGATGCAAACTCCTCATGTGGTACTTTTGCACCACGGTGCTTGCCATTTGGGCTACGTGAGTTCACGTACTTTGTTGAAAGATTTGGAACAGTTGGTTGAAGCAGTCATGAACATCTTTCCAACTGTGAAATTAATTTTTTCTGGGTTACTCCCTAGAGGAAAATGGGAGAATAGTTATCTTTTCTGTCCTGATCAACGTATTGGGCGGTGTAACATTAATCACGGCATAAGTGCTTTTATGTTACGTGCTGGTATGTTTTTCTGCAGCCACGAGAACATTGTTCCCAGTAATGTGGCTTATTTTGAAGCAGATGGTGTTGCGTTATCTTCTTTGGGAAATGCCATGTTCTTTTGGAATGTGAGGTTTGCTTTGGAAAAGGTTCTGTAATGGTTGTAGAAGTAAAGTAAGAACAAAAAATATAACAAAAAAAAAGAAAAATAACAGGTGTCTGTAAGGCATCTGCCCAAAAAAACAAAAAAAACAACGGCTCTTTTCAGAGCCCACCTTCAAGGGGAAAAGGGGAATAATATTTGTTTGTTTGTTTGTTTTATTATTTGTAATGCACCAGAATACCCTAAGGTAACAGGGCGCAGCAGTTGTATGAATTTGCAAAGCTTTAGTTACAACAACAGCTATATATACAAGTACATACACACAATAATAGTAATAACAGGATTATATACATATATGCAGGTAAACACATGTGGGTACAGTATGTACAGTTGGCAGGAATATGAAAGACTTAACGAATAGATGTGTTTGAAGGCTTACGTCTTCAGCCATAAAACAATCTTGGATCGGAAGTTTTGATAAGGTAGGTCCATTCTGAGAGTTGGCGGTAGGGAGTTCGACAGTTTAGCTGCTTTCACTGGGAAGCTAATGCCCCCTATAGTGGAGCGTTTAAAGTTGGGGACAGAAAAGCAGTCTTTATAGGCTGTTCTTGTGGGTCTCAGGGAGGTCTGTCTATGAAATCTGTCGATCAAGTAAATTGGAGCAGCGTTATTGAGGGACTTGTGAGTAAGTGACGCAGTTTTTAGGAGGATTTTGTCATTGATAGATAGCCAATTATTCTGTTGGCTGTGTACTGTGATATGATCTCTTCTAGAGATGCCCAATGCCGCTCTAAGAGCGTTGTTCTGCAGAGTTTGTAGTTTGCTAGTGGTGGCTTTGGAGGACCCAAGATAGAGGGCGTTGCAGTAGTCCAGGCAGGACAATATAAGGGCTCTAGCAAGGGTCAAGCAGCTAGTGTCGGACAGAAAGGGTTTGGCTGCACGGATCAGTTTACACGTATAAGCCGTAGAAGAGGCTAGGGAGTTCACCTGTCTGTTCAATGAAAAGTTGGAATCCAAATAAAAGCCTAGCGTTTTAACCTCTTGTCCCACCTTGATGCTGTTGCCATCGATTGTGAAAGATGAGTAGGCAGAGCCTAGTTTCTTTAAACTGGCGGTAGTACCCAGGATGATGAGTTCAGTTTTATCATCATTCAGGCATAGTCCATGTGTGGCCATCCATGCCTGGATGATGATGTACACTCTATTCACCAAGGCCAAATCCTTCCCATAATCTCCAGAAAGCGGAAGGAGGATCTGGGTATCATCTGCATAGTTAATGTAGGTGATACCGAGATGATCCAGATCATCGAAAAGGGGCTTGGTAAATATATTGTACAGTGTAGGGGAGACACAGGAGCCTTGTGGCACACCAGAAGTGAAAGGTATAGGGTCTGCTGCAGCTGTAGGTGAAAAAACCCTCATGGTTTTGCCATTAAGGAATGATCTAATCCATGTAATGGCCTCGACAGAGAAGTGAGCTGATGTGTGGAGGTGTGCACATAGGACAGAGTGGTCGACCAGGTCGAATGCTGCAGAAAGGCCAATGAGGAGGAGTAAGGTGGCTTGGCCATTGTCTCTGAGGTTATAAATCTGTGTTTTAAGGTCAATAAAAGCTGTCTCAGTCCCATGTTGAGGTTGGAAGCCTGATTGTCTAGCTCCTAGTACGTGATGTTCTTCCAAGTACTTCTGTATTTGTACGTAGGCAACCTTATCCAAGATTTTTAGGAGGAATGGTAATGTCGTTATGGGTCTATAGTTTGTAGGTGTGGCTGGGTCAAGTGTGTTTTTTTTTTAGTAGTGGTAGTACCCAGGATTGTTTTAAATTGGTAGGGATAGAACCGGTGGAAAAGGAAGCGTTAGTTAACTTAGTGATGAAAGGGGAGAGGTCACGGGCAGCGTCTTTGATGATCTGTGCGGGGCACAAGTCTCCCTGGCAGTTGGAAGGTTTCAGTGACAAAATGATTTTTTCTACTTCAAGTGTGGTGACTTTAGAGAAATTAAAGCAGGTGGTTTCCCTTACAGTGGGCTTCTCAGGTAGTTTGGACGGGTGGGAGTCATTCAAGGAGGCTTTTTTACAGGAGATTTTGTTTTGTAGGGTGGCGATCCTGTTGGCTAAGGCATTTTGGATTTCTGAGCACCAGTTTTTATCTTTAATACAGGAATCTGGTTTTGCTATGGAGGTTTCTACTTCTTTAAGGATGGAGAATAATTCTTTCATATTTGATTTGGCTTGGGATATACGGGAGTCGAAGGAAGTTCGTTTTGCTAGGTAGATTTCTTTTTTGTAAAGGGCAGCTAGTTTAGTAAATTTGAGTTTATTAGCTGCTGACAGGAATTTTTTCCAGGTGGCCTCACAGTTTCTTTTTTGCTGCCTTAAGTTGTTAAGGAATGGTGTATACCATTTGTTCAAATGAATTTTGTGCTTGCTTGGTCTGAGTCTGAGGGGGGCGATTAGGTCCAGCGAAGTGGACATAATTTTATTGTATTCTTCGACCAAGGTTTCAGGATCCAGGTTGTCAGGGAGTGTGTTGAGTGTGGGGAGTAAGTTTGGGATAAGTCTCTCCACAGTGATGCTCTTTTTGTGTCTCGTGAGTGTGGGTGGAGCCCTGCTGGCGGACAGGGGTGGGGGTCAGATAGTAGAGAGCGTGAACGATACCAGATGATGGTCAGTCCAGGCTAGTGGTGATATGTCGGTAATGTTAGCTAGACAATTGTAGTCAGCCACCCAATCGAGTATTCTACCTTTGGCATGTGTGGGTTTCATACTTCTTTGGGTAAATCCTAATTCAGAAAGGGTATTATGTGTAGTGTTGGCAAATTGGTCTTCCGGGTCATTGAAGCCCATATTGAAGTCACCAAGGGTGAGTACTTGAGTGGAATTTTTAAGGTTGCTGGATAAGATGGTATTAATGTCCTCATCAAATGTGCCTATTGGGCCTGGAGGGCGATAGATCACGTGGATGTTGAGAGTTTGGGCATTAGTAAGGGGGACTTTAACTGAGAGTAGTTTGCAAGAGAGGACGTTGATAGTGGTTACTAATCTCATGGTAAGACTACATTTGTGGATAATAGCAATACCCCCTCCTCTGGAGTTGGGTCGGTCTTGTCAGGATGGAATAATTATCTGGGACTGCAAGCATAAGCATGGGGCCTGCTGCAGGATGTAGCCATGTCTCCGTGATGGCAAGGAGGTCAGGGTCTTCTTTGAGGATCAGGTCAGCAATTTCTGTTGCATGAGCTACTAACGATCTGGCGTTGATCAGGGCTCACTTGATTTGGGGGTTCACAGTGGTTGTGGAGGTTGCAGTGGGAGGGTGATCTTGTCTTGTTTCAGGAATGCTCTGATTTGGGGGGCTGTGTAGGGGTTTGTGGTAGGAGTTCTGGGATGGGTTAGGGTATTTAGGCTGACAGTCGTGGATCTTAGTCTCTGTGCAGTAGGCATGAAAACGGGCGAGTGGCTCATAGATTTTAGCTAATCTAGCTCTGAGTCTTGAATTCCTGTCTATAGTAGGGCGGGGGAAGCTGGTAGGTAGCTCTGGATGTGAGTCATTTATATCTAGAAGTGAACTACTAGGAGATTTAATGTTAGGTATGGTCAGGTACATAGTGATAGGTGAGTGAGATGACATGCTAAACAGTGCTATGGACCCAGGAGTGCTATGGGGCAGGAGGCAGACGATCAGGCTGATGACCAAGGGAAACATGCTAAGTGGTTATGGCAAATGTGTTCAGATATAAGGGTGGTAAGTCTAACGCTTCGGAGAGATGCTCGGGCCTGGGCTGATGTAGGATTGGGCTCTCGGGCTTGGTAGTAGCGAGGCAAAGGACGTAGCGCAGGGCAGGGAGAGGTACTAGACTCATTCAAATAAGTAGGGGAGCATAGTTTCAGACTCAATACCCTAATGGCGTGTGCCTCGTGCACAGGGAATAGCAGAACGTCCAACCGACATAGGGCACTAACCACACATTGGCAATGCTGTGCTAGCAAGAGAGAGTAACATCATTATAGCCCACAAGATAACGCAGATTAGGCTAGAATGCGATGGGGCAGCATCAACATTCTGATGACACAGTCGGGCTATAGAATGCAATGGGGTAGCACCTAAATTCGAAATGACAAAATTGGGCTAAAATGCAATGGGGTAGCACCTAAGTTCGAGATAACACAATTGGGCTAAATACACTGGGGTTGCACCTAAGTTCGAAATAACACAATTGGGCTAAAATGCAATGGGGTAGCACCTAAGTTCGAGATAACACAATTGGGCTAATACAATGGGGTAGCACCTAAGTTAGAAATAACACAATTGGGCTAAAATGCAATGGGGCAGCACCTGGATACAATAGGACACATTAGGTAGAATGCATAGCATAATTGGGCTAAAATGCAATGGGCAATAGCTGGGCGCAATGAGACACATTAGGCAGAGTGCATAACATAATTGGACTGGGATGCAATGGGGCAGCACCTGGGTTCAGGTGCCACAGTTAGGCTAGGGTGCTATGGGCAATGTAAGGCTAGGATGCAAAGGGGCAGGACCTAGAATTAGGTGGAGCATTTAGGCTAAGATATATTGGAAGGGCTGTTAGATTCAAAGTAGCTCACATAGGCTGGGTTACAGTTGTGCAGTGACTGGATTCAGAGTAACACGTTTGGCTAAGAGTGTAGTGCATCTAAGATCAGAATACTGCATTGGTCTAGAGTGCCGTGGGGCGGCACAGTGCGATAATATTGATATTTATATTTAGTAAAGTAAAGTGATGCACATACCGATCACAGGTTATACAAATTGTCGATGTGCAATGGCCAGGGTCAATGGCAGCAAAAGTTTGGGTGTACTTATAGATGTATCGACAGTAGCTGTGGGGTCAGTGGCGCGTGGTAGCTGCAAGGCCCATAAAAGTTACCTTAGCGGGCGTGCATGAGGACCAGGGGATCTGGCAGATGGCAGATTCGGCAAGAACAGGCACAGAACAGGTGCTGGCCTTGTCTCCCGTGGGCCTTGGAGGGAGTGGGCCGGCTTCGCCTGCCGGCGGCCAATGTGGAAAGAGATGGGCCCAGTAGCCAATCGGCTGGCTGGTGGTGGCCTGGTTTAGGCAGATGGGGCTACAGGCATCAGTTGGACGGCCATCTTGCAATGGCTAGGTAACTTGTGTACCTTAATGGCGGTGAAGGCGCTCTCTTTAGCCTTTCCAGGCGAGGCTACGTGGAAGTGGGCTTCTCGTTTGCTGGATTCATGCCTCCATGGGTCCTCAGTCATCACGCTCTGCTCCTGTACGTGTCTGCGAACATGGCGGTTGTTTGCAGGCGCCACCTTTTACCAACGGGGATTTTGGGGTGGAGAGGCATGCAAATGAGAATGTGGGACGGTAGGGATTGGTCAGTAAAGGGCAGTGGGTGTGTTCTGTATGGAGATATTTAGTCAGAACGTCTTTTCCCTAACAGGAGACCAGACAGCCATGGCTCTGTGTGCTCGAAAACAGATTATCTGGATTTTGGGAGACTCATGGATACATTGGCTGAAGGTGCATGCGGAAAGTTGCGGTCTATCTGCAGATCTTGGAGTTCCTCATGTGGAAGTGCACTGGCATGGCGTGCGCGGAATGAGGTGGTTGGACTTGGTACCTCTCTACACTACTTTACAGACAGAGTGTCATCCTGATATACTTATCATTCATTGCAGAGGCAATAGTTTAGGCCATGTTTCTGTCATTTCTTTGCAATTTGCAATGAAGGAAGGACTTGCGAAAGTCATGGACATGTTTCCAAATTGCCAAATAGTTTTTTCCCGTATTGCACAAAGACAAAAGTGGCTGCGTTCCTCTGCATTTGGCCCGCAAATGGAGAAAGCGAGGAACAATGTGAATAAGGCTGTTTGTGCCTTTCTAAGAGATATTGGCATGTCCTCATTCCACAATGAAAACATTTTGTTTCGCAGCTCTTTCATATTTCGCAGAGATGGAGTCCATCTCACATATGCTGGCAATCAAATTTTTCTGTGCAACGTACAACATGCATTGCAACTTTTTTTGGAATCATAGTCACCTATTTGGCAATCCGTTTTTTCCACCCTGCAGTTTTTGAAGCATACTGAACACCACCAAAAGGCTCTTTTCAGAGCCACCACTTACTCCCAGTACATTGGTTTTGCTTTGCTTGCACCCTCCATTTTTGTGTGTCCCATGACTGTCCGCTGAATTTTCAAAAAAAGCGAGGGGTCCTACAACGGTCACTTCATAGCTCTATTGTTAAACTGAAAAAGGCGGCTCTGAGAAGGGCCTTTTTTAAAATGTTTATAATTTTTCAGTTCACTGCTTTTATGGACATGACACACTAGGAGAGGAGGGCAAGGGAGAGTAAGGAAGGGACACCAACCACGGGGATAAGAAGGGCCAGGTGCAGAGAGAAATATATAGGGTGGCCTTCACTTAGGTAGGGGGCAGTTCTTCTCATGCTCAGTGACCGTAGCCTCAAAAGCACTTCGGAGACTCTCCCCCCTGCAGAGTACTGCGTCACAGTACACACACAATATTGTGACCCTCGAAAGGTAAGGGTCAACAGCATCGCGAATGGCTTGTGACGCAGCTGGAGGAATGCGCTCCCCCACAGGAGTGTCTCTTGTGGTGAGAGGATCGGACACGGAGGATGCTGTGGAGGAACTCAATCTACTACGTTCTTCACATGGCACCACCTTCTGAATGTCCACACTGTGGAACGACGTTAGGTGTCACTTCATGGTTGTCATACCAAAGCTGTACACACCAGGTCTCCCGCGATTCAGCACCAACTGGCACTGGTTGCACTTGACCAGGTATGCACGTGCTTTCGGTACGTTCCCACAAATGGAAAACAACCACCACGACTCCCGCCGAGTGTTTGTAGTGCGGATTTCCTCCACCACATTCTCTTCTTCCTCGATCTCTACATCCTCACCTGTATATCCCTCTGCAGGCCTTTGGGGAGGTGGTGGCCGTGGAGGGTTTGGGGGTGGTGCTGATGGTAATGCAGCAACAGCCGCCATGAATGCCATAAGGGTTTTTTGACAAATGGTCGCTACAGTAGTAAAGGCAGCACAACTCTAACTGCTATAGCCAGAAGCACAATGGGCCTCATTACGACCCAGGCGGTAACCATGGCGCTATTTGCGCCATGGTTGCCTCCAAAACCTTACCGATTCCGCCATGGTGAATGAAGCAATTACCGCCCCATTCCAAGTTTTGCGGGGGCGGTAAGTCCCCATTCACCATGGTCCTTCCCCATTCCCATTTGAGCCCCCATAGGGCTCAATGGGAATGGGGAAGGCGCTAATAACGGTACCGCTAATTGCGGTACCGTTATTAGCTCCGAAGTCCCTTTGCGGGTCCTGTCCTTAACGCCTGGTAAAACCAGGCGTTAAGGGAGGACCCGCAAAGGGACCTCGGAATAGGGCGGTAAGGGATTACCGGCACCAGTGTCCTTACCGGTACCGGTATTCCCTTACCGCCCGGGTCGTAATGAGGCCCAATGAAGATTAGCTTGGGGGTGTGGCCATTTATAGGGGTCGAAGGATGCAGCTCGTGACCACATTGCTCGCTGTAAAACGCTGCAAAAATTGTAAATTACACATTTACAGGTGGAGCTATTGTATGGGAAATGTCAAATGGTGATTTTATACTGAAAAATACTTTCCCATGTATGTGTCAGTTATTTTGCAGTGTTGCAGAAGCAGACAAAGTGCGCAAATTAGTCCACACGCTCAGCGTGGGTGCAGTCACATGATGACATCCTGTACACATCCGCGAGGGAAAAGCATGCCCGCACAACAGCAAATGCAGACTAACAAACGTGCGCATGCGCGCCACTGTTCTATGGACAGTGTTTGGGTCCTGCAACTAATTAAAAGTGCGACACAAGTGAGATGGACAGTTAGGGACAGGCGGGATGTTCGCAGTACTTATGGGTGTACTGCGCATGTGCTTACCTGATCTGATGACTGTAAGGACAGGTCCAGTCTCCTTAGGACACCTCCATATTGTTTGATAACGAACATGCCAGCCACTGTGCCTGTTCTACGGACGGTTCCATCATGCTGCGAATGATACGGACAGATATAGTGTCCTTAGAACACTTCCAATTTGCCTCATTTATATACATCCTGCCTACCTACTATGTTCTAGGAACATGTTTTATCTCGTTTGTGAGCCCTACGGAGAGGTATAATGTCCTTAGCACGCCCCATTCTGTTCCTTTACACACAACTTGCACCGATGGTCTCTTCTAAGATCAGTTCCATCTTGGTTGGCATTGGTACGGGTAGGTGGATTGCCGTTAGAACATCCACATTGTATTGCTTACGGCTAGATCGAACAGGTGCGCTGTTCGCGAACATTTGAAGTCTTTTAAAAAAAAAAATTCTCGAACCCGTATTCAACAACAACTATACAAAAACTTTCTAAAAAATTACACACACTTTAATCAACAGAAACACAGGGGGATGCAGACACTGACACGAATATAGGGAAATTAGGATTCAACACAGGCTGATTGTGAGGAGATGATTTGTGTGGGGAAGAAGGGATGGATGTTTCATCAAAACGTCTATTTTCGAATGGATTGTGTCCTCCCACGTATTCCTCATCTTGTGATAATTCGTTTCGCCAGCTTCGCTGCATCGGGAAAAACATTTCGGCAGAGGGCGCTATGCTCGAGGTTGTGGCGTCAAATGTCCCTCGACGGGCTCTGTACTGTGACAAAGTCACCGATGGTATAAATAGCTTGAGCCGCGCCCGTTGGCTTCAGTTCCGTTTTTCTGATTGCTTCGCTCTCGTGAATGGCGCACTTCGAGATTTTCTGTCAAGAAAATGTCTTCTTCATCGACCGCTTCGACTCCCAAAACTGGGTTTAAGAAGTGTAATGACTGTGGGTCAAAGATGTCCATCACCGATCCTCACCGTATCTGTCTGTGGTGTCTGGGCTCAGACCATCGAACCGGAGACTGTGGCTCCTGTCAGTCAATGACGGAAAAGGCCCTCCGTGAGAGGAAAAGTAAGTTAGCGGTGGGGCAGGAGGCGTCGAAGGGCTCTTCGAAAGCCTTGTCTAAAAAACATAAAAAATCGTCCGATTCAAAGGAATCGGAATGCCATAAAAAACATTTGAAGAGATCCCGATCTCGTAGCAAGTCGAGAAGATCTTCTTCGTCTTCCTCTAAAAAGCTCAAAAGGAGACATAGATCTCCATCATCATCGTCCGAATCATCGACAGAATTGGTTTGATGTCCGACTAGATCGGATTCCCCTTCAAAATGGGAGAGCTTTAGGAAAAGAATGTTGCAGGTCTTTGAGAACGCGGCCTTGACCCCCTCGAAGAAACCTCAGAAAAGCCAGACCCCGGTTGCTCCATTGGACGACGCAGGGAAGTCGGGAACTACGATGGTAAAGCCTAGTAGTACCCATAGATCTCGAGTCGACAAGTCGTCGAGAGATCCTCGAGGGTCGAGTGTCTCTCCGATCCCTCACAAAAAACAAAAATTGTCAAAGTCGAGCGCAACTTCATCGACGCCATCGGCGCCAACTGCTCCGATGACGAAGCCTATTTTATCTTCAACGCCTTTGTCGAAGGCTTCGTCGAGTGCATCAAAGGTTCCTTCGACTCCCTCAAAGACTCCCTCGAAGAAAACATAGATTCCTTCGACAAATTATCAGGAGGAAGAGAGAAGGTTTACACCTTTACCAATATCGGACTTCTTTAGGTCCATGTCTTCAATTTTTGAAGAATCTGGCTCAGATGATGAGGAAGTCACTCCTCTTGGAGTAAAATATGGCACCTGACAAGTTCCAGAGGGACTGATAAATCCTGAGACAAAAATGAGAGACCTATCTGAAACTCTGCATTCTGCTAATGGTGTGGACACATCACCCGCATTGGAGTTTGCTGCACCTGATCCTGCAGAACATGCAGACTCAGGGTATAGGAATTTGATGGGTAGGGTGATTGAATATATGGGTTGGGGAAGAGCCTCCCCTACATTTGAACAAGACGATATGACGGACATTATAGTCCGAGGACCCCGGAAAGATCCAGTTCTCCCCTTTCATAGGGCACTACAAAGAACAGTTGAAAAGAACTGGGAAAAACCTGATAGCATTGCTGCAGTAGACAGCAATCTTCCAAAGAAGTACAGAACTTCTACTTCTGATCTGATCCAGAATACCTGAGTAGACACCCTACTCCAGAAAGCTTGGTTATTCAGGCAGCTAATACTTCCAGGCAGACAGCATACCCAACCATACCTCCTGACAGGGAGGACAAAAAGGTTGATGCCTGGGCTTGTAAAGTATTTACTTCAGGTAGCATGGCCTTGAAATCGACCAATGTCACCTGTACCCTGGCTAGGTTCAGACATACCCTGTGGGAATGTATTTCGGCGGCGGCTGAGCATATTCTGGAAGGTGAGGAAAGAGAAGGCTTCCTGAATATAGTCAATGACGGTAAGGAGGCAATGGGGGAATGTCTCCAGTCTGGACTGGATACTGCTGATAGTATTAGCAGGTCCATGGCATCAAGCACAGTGCTACGCAGATTTGCTTGGTTGAGAAGTCGGGGTTTGCACCAGATGTACAGACCAGGCTTCTCAACATGCCCTTTGATGGCTCGAGGCTGTTTGGTAGTAAGGCTGATGAGAGCCTAGAAAAACTACAGACCTCGAAAGCCAAGTCTGTTAGTGCCTCCATGCGACAGCCTCAGAAACCCTATTCGGGCTCATTTTCCTGGAGGGGCCGTCCTTTTCGATACTACTCCTCTGTTGGTAGTGGAAGAGGATAGGCTTTTCAAAGGGGCAAGAGGAATGTCACTCGTGGTGGACGAGCAACGACTACAAAGCCATCTTCAGGAGTGGCATCTATGCCCTCAGCCGCTCCTGCAGCCGCCTCCAAATCTCTTTGAGGTCTTATCATACGAAACACCAGTGGGAGGCAGAATCTCTCAGCATCTGAAAGAGTGGAGGGGCATTACTTCAGATGCATGGGCACTGGAGACAGTAGCCCAAGGTTACTGCCTGCCCTTCCTAAAAAGACCTCAAGATCATCCACCAGGAGCCAGCTCTACCAGAATTCCAGATCCGCCCCTTTGGCAGGAAATTATAACCCTGCTAGAGAAAGGTGCAATAGAACATGTACCTGTAGCAGAGAGGAACAAGGGCTGGTACTCCCCATATTTTCTCATCCCCAAAAAGGACAGAGGATTGAGACCCATCTTGGACTTGAGAAAATTAAACAAATTCCTCAGAAAGCACAAGTTCAAGATGGTAACCCTTTCTCAGATCGTTCAGGTTCTCCAACTCCAAGACTGGTTGGTATCATTGGACCTCCAGGATGCTTATTTTCATGTGCCAATCCATCCCAAGCACAGAAAATACCTGAGGTTCGCAGTTGGTGGTTCTCACTATCAGTTTCGAGTTCTGCAATTCGGGCTGACCTCCGCTCTCAGGGTTTTCACCAAACTGATGGCGGTAGTGGCAGCGAGTCTCAGGAGAAGGGGAATTCACTTCTACCCCTACCTGGACGACTGGCTAATCAGAGCACGTTCTCCAGAACAAGCTCAGGATCACCTGTTGATCACCTGCCACTTCCTCCACAAACTGGGCTTCTCCCTCAATTTCAAAAAGTCCCACATGATACCATCCCAACAACTCCAGTTTATCGGAGCAGTCTTGGACACTTCCTCGGGCAAAGCCTCGCCGCCTGAGGTGAGAGCTCTCCACATCCAGCAGATGGTAACAAAATTCCAGAAAGCCCAGCCTTCGATTTCCTGAGGTTGCTCGGCCTCGTGGCATCCTGCATTTGTCTGGTGCCAGAGGCCAGACTGAGAATGAGATCCCTCCAATGGGCACTCAGAACTCAGTGGTCCCAATTCTCGGGGAATATGTCAGATCTTCTGCAAGTCCCGAGCGCAGTTGCTCAGGATCTATCATGGTGGGCTTGCAACATCAACATCCTCAAGGGAGAATCTTTTTAGCAACCATGGCCGGAGATAACAGTAGTGACGGACGCCTCACTCACGGGGTGGGGAGCTCACACCAACGATCTGACAATCAGCGGACGTTGGTCTCCATCGGAGTCCAAACTACATATCAACCTATTGGAGCTGAGGGCAATCAGACTAGCGCTGAAGGCCTTCCTGCCCTCCGTACAGAGAAAGAATGTCCTGATAATGACGGACAACACAGTGGCCATGTACTACCTCAACAAAACAACAAAAGAGTAGGCTTAGGATCACTACCTCTGTGCATAGAGGCAATGCAGCTCTGGTTCTGGGCAATACAAGAGGGAATCTCTCTATCGGCAGTTCACCTAGCCGGAGAGCAGAACTCGGCGGCAGACGCTCTGAGCAGGCAGAGCACAGTCTCCCACGAGTGGGAGTTAGCTCAGGAAGTCCTTCTGGAGATCTTTGCCCTTTGGGGAACCCCTCAAGTGGATCTGTTCACAACCACGGTAAACCGGAAGTGCGATCAGTATTGCTCAAGGGAATTGCCCCCGAGAGGAGCTCTAGGAGATGCGTTCATAGGGGATTTTCCCCTGCTGTACGCGTTCCCTCCAGTCCCCGTGATTCCTCAAGTAATCAGGAGGTTGAGAAAGTTCAGGAAAACCATGATCCTAATTGCCCCGGACTGGGCCAGGAGGACGTGGTACCCAGACCTTCTGGACATGTCCATCTGCCCTCCAATAAGTCTTCCACTAAGAGAGGATCTTCTCTCGAACCTTCATGCATGGTTTCTGAGAGGTTGAGATACAAGGATTGGGATCTTCCGGATGACGTAATGGAGATTTTGCTTTCAGCCAGAAGACCAGCAACTAAATCCTTGTACCGGTGTCATTGGAATAAGTTCAGTAACTGGTGCAAGGATAGGGATGTGGACCCTTTTCAATGTTACACACCAATGGTGCTTTCTTTTCTATTACATCTAGCCAATCTGAGGCTACAGATCGGGACAATCAAAGGATATCTTGCTGCGCTGTCCATTTTTAAGCGCTCCTCAGAAGAGGTTTCTTATTTTAAAATACCATTAATCATACAGTTCCTGAAAGGACTTACAAATGTATATCCACCTTCATTAACTCGTCTTTCTTAACTAGAACGGTACCCAATAACTTAAAGGACGCATGGGTTATCCCTCTCCTAAAAAAAACAACTCTAGACCCCGAAACACCAACTAACTACAGACCTATCACTACCGTACCTTTCTTACTCAAAATACTTGACAGAGAAGCATAAGTGCAGATTCAGAACTATTTGAAAACTAACAACCTCCTTGGCTTAAGACAATCTGGCTTCAGACCTAAGCACGGGACTGAAACAGCTCTTTTGGACCTCAAAACTCAAATTGAGGACATTAACAGCAAATTGGCCCTTCTACTACTACTGGACCTATCTACGGCCTTCGATTTGGTCAATCACCAAATACTATGTCGGCATTTGAAGTCCGCCGCCCACTTTTCCGACAATGCATCCGATTGGATCAGGTCATTCCTTGACAATAAGCACATAAGAGTTTTCTCTCCGTCCTCATCGGCTGATCCCACACCAGTCCCTTGTGGAGTCCCTCAAGGGTCTTGTGTCTCCCCAACTGTCTACAATGTCTTCACCAAACCATGACGTGCTTGACTATCTGGGCGTCACCTACACGAATTACGCCAATGACACCCAGATACTCATACCCATCACTGGAGACTACATTGTCGACTCCAAAGCCCTCAATGACATCTACCTTGCCATCCAAGCATGGATGGCCCAACAGGAGCTGTGCCTCAACGATGACAAGACTGAGCTTCTCATCCTAGGTACACAACAGAGACTCAACAAACTGAGTTCTCTGTTCGGTTCCTTTAACATTGACGGTAACATAATTAAAGTATCCAAAGATACTAAAACCTTGGGTATTTATCTGGACTCCTCCTTCACTCTCACTAGACAAACCAATGCAGTAGCTACCGCATCTGCTTACACCTGCAAACTGATCTCAGCCTGTCGCCCATTCCTTACCACTCAGAACTGCATCACCTTGGCTAGGACCTTGGTTATCTCCAAACTGGACTACTGCAAAGCTCTGTACCAAAGCACCAACCAGGGCAACCTTAACAAACTGCAGATTACCCAAAATAATGCCATCAGAGCGGCCCTCATATCCCACGCTCTGCTCACATCTCAGAAACCAGGAAGAACCTCAACTGGCTCTCAGTCGCCCAAAGAATGTCACTCAAAGCACTGGCCCTCACATACAAATGCGCAAACCATCAGGCCCCTACGTTCCTTGCCTCACGATTTACACAGCATATACCATCGCGAGTACTCAGATCTGCACAATCCCAAGGGGGCACCAGCTTCCCAGTCTTGGCGGCCAAGCTCTGGAACACCGTACCTCTCTCTATCAGAACCTTACCTTCGTTCAACCTATTCAAACACAAAGCCAAGCTTTGGCTAGCCACATCTCACTAACAACTGTTTTATTGATCCTGGTTGGCCCACTGGGTCCCTTGTTATGCTTTGCTCCGTCACTATTGCTCTGTTTGTTGCTCTGAACTGTTATGTCAACTGTAAATGTTGTTCACAATCTATTGTGACCATTGTAACTATATGTCATGCCTGTAACATTCTTCTAAGATATGCGCCTGGTTGCCCTTGGGCCTGGTCTGCGCTATATAAATAAAACAAATACAAATACCATTTCATGTTCCAACTTGGGATTTCAATTTAGTTCTTAAATTCCTGACATGTATACCATTTGAGCCTCTGCACTCATGTCCACTGAGGCTTTTAACACTAAAAACTGTCCTTCTTGTGGCACTAACATCAGCCCGCAGGGTTAGTGAACTACAGCCTCTCTCATGTAAACCTCCATACACCACTTTTTATAAAGACAAAGTAATTCTGAAAGTTAAACCATCTTTCTTACCGAAAGTAGTTTCCGACTTCCATTTGTCGCAGAAAATTGTTTTACCAACATTCTATCCTCCTCCTCATTTGGGGAAAGAAGAGGAGAGATTACATAGACTGGACCCAAGAGGGCTCTCAGCTTTTACATTGCAAGAATGACAAAATTACGTCAAGACGACCAACTTTTTGTGGGCTACACAGGTCGTAAATTGGGGTTAGCGGTGACAAAACAAACAATATCCCGCTGGATTATTGTAGCTATATTGGAATGCTACAGATTAGCAGGAAAAGACCCACCGGATGGGTTACGTGCTCACTCCACTAGGGGAATGGCTACTTCTGCGGCTTTGAAATGGGCAGTCCCTGCAAAAGATATTTGCTCATCTGCAACATGGGCGTCAATGCATACTTTTATCAAACATTACTGCTTAGATGCCTCATCCTCAAATGAGGGGCTTTTTGCCAGAGCGGTACTTCACTCTATACATGAAAACAAAAGCTAGCACTCCCACCTCCAAATTGGTCACTGCTATGGGAGTCTATCACAAGATGAGGAATACGTGTGAGGACACAATCCATTCGAAGAACAAGTTACTTACCAACTGTAACGTTCTTTCGACTGGATGTTCCTCCCACGTATTCCTCATCAACCCTCCCAGCCTACCCCGCAGTACAGTTTATATTTTCTTACAATTTCCTCTCACGATGGGCCTATCAGTCACAGCATACGCCGGGATGTTCCACGAGTATTTCCTCGAAAAAACAGAACTGAAGCCAACGGGCGCGGCTCGAGCTATTTATACCATCAGTGACATTGACACGGTACAGAGCCCGTCGAGGGACATTCGACGCCACAACCTCGAGCACAGCGTCCTCTGCCGAACATTTTTTTCCGATGCAGCGAAGCTGGCGAAACGAATTATCACAAGATGAGGAATATGTGGGAGGAACATCCAGTCAAAAGAACGTTACAGTTGGTAAGTAACTTATTCTTCTTCTTGAATGTTTGGGGACGGTTAACTGGGGAACGGAGAAGAGGGGCAGGTACAGGTGGTACAGTGATAACAAACTTTTCCTCTAACAAATTCTTCCACAAATTCCCTTAAACTATTAAAATTGTCAATCAGTGTCTCAATTTTACGTTCTATCCTTTTCAGCCTGTCTTCCTCTGTGTCCTTTGATGGCTTTTCTTCTCTTTTTTCCTGGTCAGCTACAAATAAATATATATATATGTTAAATGGCCATAAAATACTGAACATTATTTTGCTTATGCAGAGCACTGTGTACCATTACTGTCGCTATCTTCAGACATTTCCCCATGTGGAAAAGTCTCCTCCAGCCACTCCAAAGTACTGTAGATTTCTGTATGAAAAGAACAGAAAGAAATTATTTCTTCTGCCCCTTATATCAAAAAAAGTACACACTCATATAAGAAAAATGAAGTTACCTTACTTTTTTACTGTAATTTGTCCTGGGTGTTAGTGTTAGCAGTGCACAATGGTGCGGCCAGTTATGGTTGCTTAGCCTACCATAACTGTCGAATTTCAGGGGGTTTTCGGTTTTACTTTGAACCATAATGGCACATTTGAATAGCTTTTTTAGTGAAGGGCACAGGTTTTTGGTAGGGCAACTTAACCATAACGTCCCCTTAACAAAGTTTTTTTAGTGAATATATATATATATAAAAATATTTTAAATGACAGAGGATTCCCAGTCTGACGACGGGGAATATTCAAGCATGTGAATGTATGAATGATACCAATGCTGGAGAAATACAGTTACTTGTAAGTAACAAAAACTTCTTCCCCTTGTGTTTCGCCGACAAATAGGTGTACATGTTCTCCAAAATACCCCTAGAAAACCACAAAGAAAGATGCCTCACAGAACCATAATTTATTCAAATTAATTCACATTAGGGCTTCGGACAATAATGAAGAAATGTGATGGGTAAGTGCTGAATGTTACTTCATAATAGTACCTGTATTCTATATTTTAGAAAATATTTTTATTAAAAAACGCAATGTAAATTCTAATAGGTATTTCATAGGCAATTCATGATTCTTAAAACAATGTTATAATCCATATACAAAAACACTCTATTGCTGTATTGTGCAAAGAGTACAAAGCATACTTGTGCAAATCCGCATATAGAAGAATAGCCACTTTTTTAATTCATGGAGGATATCTATAGTGTTTGTACCAATGTATGTAACTGTGGACTAAAAATATATTAAATTCTTTGTCACAACTATGGCAAATGTCAAGTATTAGTCAACTAAAGGTATTCAGAAGGAGTATAAAGATAGACAAGCTCCTCCTCTCTAAATTGGTGAATTTCCCTTTTCTCTTAGTTTCGACGGAATAATCATCTAGTTCCGCAAGAGCTGATGCCCATCTTCCTCGGGACTTGAAAATGCCATATCGTTTTTTTCTTTTTTAGTTATTTCTTTTTTTTTACACCATTCCGTGATGCATGCAATAATTCTAAAAAATAACAAAATAAAGCCAAATTAAAAATCAAGAGCACTGCCCATTCACAACTCCTCATATTGTCTCTTAAACTCCCATTATTTGAATTTGAAGAACATTTACCATATGTTCATTCATGATTGTTTGGCGAGAAGTGACTCCGTTTTCAACCACAAGTTCAGGGTAAACCTAAGTACCTGCAAAGACATGATGCAGAATAGGAAATTAACCTCTTGTTCTCATCTGTGGTGCTATACAAGCACGAAACAGCCAATTGACATACAACTGAGTCACTAACCTCTAATGTCTATATCTTTTGGTCTTCATGGCATTGATATATAGTCAAAAAAAGGAACTATTCCCTCACTCCTCCTCTCGCAAAGTTCAACTTTTATAACCGCCTTTTCGTCTGTTCTAGGGTACATAATAAATGCCTTTGTCAGTCCTGTAAATATGCAAAGTGTTCTGTGTTTTGATCTTTAAATGCAAACTAGCGGCATATTGTCGCATAAAGCAAAAATGCTTACCTGATGAAATCATCTGCCGAGGGCTGCCGAGGACTGCTGCTTGTGCGACAGCGTTCGAACAGCGTTCCTCACTCGTCGCAGAACAACACCACCGGGGTGAACACAGCCACGTAATGAGGGTCGATAGACCAGCAACCCTCACCTGTCGCAGTATAGAAAAACATCTGTAAATGGCTAGCAATGCCACAGATAGAGGACTAAACTCGCGTGCAGGAAAAGTCACTTCAAGATGGACCAACATAGAATCCTTAGCATCGCGCAAGGGTATTTGTCAGTCGAAAAACCCCAAAGGCACAACGGCATTGGGAAACGTGGTCCTAAAAGCTGGGATGTCAAACTAGAACGTTACTGCTGCTGTGAAAAAGCAGATGCATAGAGAAAAACATATTGAAAAAAGTGCTTTTGAGAGAGAAACATGTAGTTCTATTTTAGAAAGCCTGTTTTATAAATAAATAGACATGCAGCGAGAAGGCAGGTGTTTTCTCAAATGGTGTTAAACTGCGGGTGAGACTCAGAATTGTCCGCTACATGGGAGCCCACAGGGGATTGTATCTATTAGTTCAACGCCCAGATATTGTTATATTTATAATCATTGTAACCATTGTTCAGAGAGGAATTGCCATAGCATTTCGGTGCTGGACTGCCCATGTGGGCGGGACAAAGACTGATATGCAAATGGATATTTCCCATCTGTGAAAGGTACAGTGAGCAAAAAGCAGATGGCTGCGAACTCTCAATGTGGTTAACAACCAGTGAACAGGTTATCATGCCTTGTTCTTCCGAGAGAGGGGCGCCTGCTACCTTTATTGAATTCTTTGAAGGAACTTGGGTTTTGTCACCCTAGGTTACCTGGGGGCAACCAGACGTGGACTCCTTGCTCACTGTGCTTAGAGAGGCTCAGCTTCACCTCACTGATGATGCCCAACAAGGCTGAAACACGTGTATGGGGTTGCTGTTGGTACTCTTGTTCAGAGAGGAATTGCCATAGCATTTCAGTGCTGGACTGCCTATGTGGGCGGGACAAAGACTGATATGCAAATGGATATTTCCCATCTGTGAAAGGTACAGTGAGCAAAAAGCAGATGGCTGCGAACTCTCAATGTGGTTAACAACCACTGAACAGGTTATCATGCCTTGTTCTTCCGAGAGAGGGGCGCATGCTACCTTTATTGAATTCTTCTTTGTGGTTCAATCCGTTGAAGCAGCTCTGAGTGTGGTAGAGCCACCATTGTTCCGTCGGTGACAACCTAATAACTGTATTGTGTCCATCATTCTCCCATATTCTATCAATAGCCCAGCATTTGAGTTCTTCACATCTGTGATTTTCTTCAGTAAAATGGTCAACAAGTGGGGATTTAATGTTCGTAGTGCGAATCATGGATTTGTGCTCAGTGATTCTGAGTTTAATTGCTGTGTAGGATTTCCCTATGTAGGTTTTGTTACAAGGGCAAGTTATGGCGTATATTACATTATTGTTGTTGCACGTAGTGTGGTCTTTCAGAGTTTTTTGATTGATTATGACAGAAGTGCATGCTGAGGTAGAAGTGCAATGGCAGCACCCCCTGCATGGAAAGTGGCAAATGACAGGCTCCAAACCGCACAGTGGAGTAATAGTCAATGGTTTTTTTCATTTAGGTCCTCTATCTGCTCTGGAAATCCATTCCTTCAAATTCTTTCCTTTTTTGGAAGAGTTTATTGGACATTGTAATGTAGGGTTATTCAATTGCAAAAAATGCCAATGTTTGGATATTGCTTTCCTGATTTCATTGTGGTGGGTGGTATATGGCATATCACATACAAAACTGGAATTGATATTGTCTGGTTTAGTCATTTTTGTTAAGAGGTTGTCCCTGTGTTGATTCCAAGCTCTTTTATTTTAGATTGTCTAAGCAAGCTGGGCGGGTATCCTCTTTGGGATAATCTACATTAATTGGCAGCATGGGGTTGTGGGAGAGAGTTCGATCTCAGTGAGTAGACTTTATTAAATAGCACTCTAGAACCAACACAATAATATGTATTAGATACTTGCTTTGCAAACTGTTGCAGCTCTTCGAAATAGAGACATGCAAAATAGCCATAGTCACCTGACCAAAGAGCTGTAGTAAGTTCTTAGTTAAACGAAGTCTGGTCTCTTCCTTTCTTAGATGTCCATCTTGTGTAGTGGACTCTTGTGGATAGGATATATCCTTGTTACTACACATAACTCTGAATCTTTGGTGTTTGAACGTAAAGTCTTGGCAGATCTAGAGAAGCTAGAGTCCAAAGAAACCAAAGTATGCCAAAAATCTGAGCAAGGCCGAGAAAACAGCTATGAAAACACTAGCTAACAACGATAATATAATCATAAAAAGAGCAGATAAAGGCAGAGGAATAGTAGTCTTAAATAAATCTGATTACGTTGTGGAATGTCTTAAACAACTGAGAAAAGAGGAACATTACAAAATCCTAAATAATGATGCAACTGTAACACTATTACAAATTATTGACCAAAAGGTCACAAAGGCTGAACAACAAGGCTGGATAAGCAATCAAGAAGATATATTTTTAGTCAACAGAAAATCTACCATGCCCACCTTGCCTCGTTAAAATCCATGAAACCCCGATCAACCCCCAGGACGACCCATATTGGCCGGTATAAACTCTATATTAGAACCACTTTCTAAATTTGCAGACCACTACCTGAAGGGATTTGTTACCAAAATGGCGTCCTACCTTAAAAACAAGAAATTGGAATATAAAGACTTTAATCCAGAGATTAATCTTCTGATAAGTCTGGACATAGTGTCGCTTTACACCAACATTCCCCAAAAAGCTACACTCAAGACCATAGAAGAAATCTTATACAATAGAACTGACCAAAACCCCCAGTCCCTAACTCCTTCATCTTGTGGTGTGTGGAAATAGGGCTAACCAAAAACTATTTTTAATTCCAGGGTAAATTCTACCAACAAATAGAAGGTAACGCTATGGGGGCCACGATGGCCCCTAGCCTAGCTTAGCTCTATGTTGAAACGTTTGAAAAATCTATCATCTACGCTGCCAATAATCCCTTTAAGAACCATATTAAAATATGGACCAGATACATCGACAATATCCTGATGATCTGGGAAGGTTCTAGTGAAACAGCTGAACAATTCTTTGAAGGGCTCAATACTCAAAACCGACATCTAAAATTCACAATGAATTTGAGTAATGAATACTGTGATTTTCTTGACATCACCATTTTCCATTATAGCAGACACCTACTGGTCAAACCTTACCACAATCCAACAGAGCGTAATTCGAAATTGGTTTACATAGCCACCATGTTAAACACCTTTGGGATTGTTTGGCAGAATCCAGTGCAGTTCCCTTAGGGAGCATTACACTAGATTAGGACTACAGGTGAGAGCAATAAATCCCCTTTGGTATCAGTCTGTACCACAAAGATTTAGTTGGTAGCTGTGGCTAAGCAGTCAGACTTATCTCAAGAGGGAGATTAGCAGTATTCAGGGTGTACACAATAGATATCACAGTACTATGGAACAAGGAAACACTGACCAAAGCTTTGTATCAAAAAGAGAATATATATTTATTTTATACACTTCTAAGGCAACACATAATCACAGCTGGTAAAGTAAGTTAAAATTCAGTCAATGAAAAGAATATACAACTCCCTATTCCATTGTAGACAAGTTTGCGGTAGAGTGAAAACTGAGCAAAACGGAACACAGAGAAAACCAACTACAAATGGTACTCTAACAATTTACCGAAAGGGAGGGAAAGCACAAGTTAAACCGAAATCTCTTCAGACACCCCCTAGTGACACTCCCCTGAAGTTTTGTGAACAAGTAATGCACAGTAACACTTTAGCAGAAAGATAAGTGAATGAAAACTGAGCAAAATGGCACTCCACAAGTTAAAACAGTAGGAAGGAAGAGGGGTTTAGAAGATTTAGGTGCTTCAACACATTTCTCATTGAAAACCAATCTAGTGAGAGCAGATCTAACAAATCAGCCAGAGTCAATAGGCCTGAGCCAGAGTCAGTGGTACAGGACCAAGAGCTTAGGAGCAAAAATGTTCTTGTAGCTGCAGTCAAGTCTTTAGTAGAAAAATATTGAAGAGGTAGATGCTAGGCGAAAGACAATGTGAAGAGAGCGGGCGGCAGACCCCACAGGTAGATAAAGGATTTAAAACACCTTTAGGGCTACCACAGAAAAAGGGCGGCCTGGCGGAACAATGTACCTTAAACGTGAAGAAGTGGCTCCTGCGGTGGTGGTTGTTCCTGGTAGTTCCTGCAGGTCGAGGGGTCCAGCAGAGGAAGAGAGGCTCTCGTCATGGAGGAAGGTTCGAGTCGCTGCACTAACCAGGGATGAAGCCAGCCGTGGTGCTGCCAAACGAAGTTTAAAAGGTACGCTCCTTTTAATCCCGGTCCGGGTCGATAGCTGCCTGGCTATCCGGTCTCAAAGTGCGGGGCACTGTCGATTCGACCAACTCAGGTGTGAGGAAGCGATAGGTGAACTGGTTGACCCCAGCAGCTCAAGGAAAGGAGGCTCTTCCGCTGAAGATCTCCTCTCGTCGTGTGGAAGAAAACTGGTGAGACGATCCGGCAGCGCTTCACCGGTGGTGTAGATGCTGAAAATGTCTGTGGCTTCTCTCCCCTTCGGTTCCGTAGTTCCAGTGGCGACGTCTTGCTCTTCCAGTCCTCAGGACCCTGCTTTTATGCAGAAAGAGACCCATTCATACAGCCTAGCCGTCACTCACACAGTGGAGTGGTCTTCTTGGCGGGAGACCCTCCAGCCTATCAGGTTAGAGTGCGACCTGTGGCAACTCTGTCCAGGGGTTCTACTCCCCTCCCAAACAACAGACCCACCCCAGACTCAGAGGCGCCAAAAAGAGGGCTTCTTGGCAGAAGCCCGCCAAAAGAGCGAACAAAGGATCCCCGACCTGGGTTAGGAGTATGGGGTAAGACTCGAGAAATAATTTATATTAAAGTTCTGGCAATGAAAACCTACCCCTGGGAGTAAAGTTAATAATAAAATAAACCGGCGGTATGTTAGAGGCTGTCAGTAAAAATATTAGCCTCTAACAATGGAAAAATCCCATAGGAAAATATTTGCGGTTGAATATTTTCGGTAGTAACAACTGCCACCAGCCAGAAACTTTAGAGAGCAGGACTTTAAGGTACCCCCTCGAAAATGAACCTAAGGGAAAAACTATTAACCCTTTCCAGTACCTCCATAGTAAGATGGGTTGTACTGGTTAAGTTTGTACGATTTAACTAGTAAAGTCAATGGAGACTTTACATGCTCTGGGAGACAGTAGTCAGTCCCAGGGTATGGAGTCTATGTTTGGGGGTCGCTACGACACCCCTGTGCCACTGCACGGAGGGTGCTGCGTAACACATGTGCATAAAGATGGTTCCTATGGGTGAGAGAAAAGAATCCCATAGGCATTAAACACAAAAATAGCCTAGAACACACATAGCAAAGATGCCTAAGAGTGGGAAAAAGAGTCTCACTCTTAGCACTTAGCAGGCAAAAAAAAAAAACCCTTCAAATCCAGCAAAGCTGCTGGGGGACTATATAGGTAAAGGAAATTAGCCATAAAATGAGAATACTCCCTAAGAGGGATAACCTCCCTTTTGGCCAGTTCCTCCGCCTGAAAAGAAATAGCAGCCTTAAAGAGGCCTTTGAAGAGGAAGCTTATATTCTACCTAAAAAATTGAGAAATAAAGGATATCATAAAAAAACGAAGTAAGAAAGGAACTAAAAGAGCGTACAATAACAACACAGAAGCATTACTGGAGGAATCCACTAACAAAAAAACAGACAATCGATTAGTCTGTGTGTCAACATTTACCAACCAAAGCCTGGCCATTCGTAACATCAAAAACAAACATTTGCACCCAGCGAATTACTTTCACGCCCTATATTTGCATACAAGAAGAGTACTTCGATAGGTATTTGCATGAGTAAAAGCAAACTACAAAGCAAAATTACCATTCCAGAGAGCCTGACCACCACATGGGGCTTAAACCCCATTGTGGGCCACTATCCATGTGGCAACTGTTCCATATGTAAGTTAACTAAAAAATCCAAAGAAGTGGACATAGGAACTAACAAAATATGGAAACAAAACACATTCACCAACTGCAACACGGATCATGTCATCTACTTGATAACATGTCCCTGTGGCAAGAAATATATTGGTAAATCCAATAGAAAAATCAAAACTAGAATCATGGAACACAAACGTTGTTTAAAAAACAAAACAGAACAGGCCCGATGGTTAAACACTTCCTAAATGAAAACCACAGATGGGAAGATTTCAACTGGACAGTTTTGCAAGCGATAAAAGGCACAAATCAAATCACGATAGAGGAGAAGCTATTTAAAAGAGAGCAAGAACTCATCTATGTTACTAAAAGTGACACTAAAGGATAGAATGAGGTTGTGGAATGGCAGGAAATCAGATGATTGAGATGGATCACATAGTATTTACAACTGTGAAACCCCATATATACATCATTGCTTTACTTTTTATAATTCCTGAATAAGTCATTCTTAGATACCGCAATTATGCCATAGTAACCAATGAATTTCTAATGTTGTAGCAGACTAATATGCAGGTTACATTATTAAACCCTTTCAAGATGGCCACCCTAGACTACTTCTATTGAGCCCTCTTCTATGTCTACTAATTGGTCTCCATAGTTATAGGGAGACATCAGAGCCTCGTGCACAGTGTTTGATTCAGATGCGAGATATCAGAACGAAGGTAAGGCGTTTGAGGACTCGGAATGCAACTCATATACATAGTTACAGATGATCTATATAGACGTATCCGTGTTAAAAATAGTGAATATGATGTACCGCTATGAATGATGCGGATCTTAACATCTTAATACATTTATACCATACTTTTATCAACGCAAGCATATTACACGAAATGCGATACCCGCTTATTTGGGCGCCGGGATAACCACAGACTTTCCATCGGTCATTCAATACTGCACTCCATCAATATATTATACCTCAAGAGGTTACTAAATAGTAATTTGTAAAGTTATATTTGAGTGCATTCCATAGAGGATGACTCCATTGATTTCCATAAAAATAATTTGTACTAACGCTTTTCAAAGTGGAATGTTAATAGTTTTATATAGACTGACCGGGCCAAGATTGCAACTGGTCCCATCATTAGTAGTGACCGCATCGATCAATCTCCTGTATAATGTTTACGATTAAAACGAATAAGAACAGAAACATGTCGAGATAGAGCTGAGGCCCAATCGGCCCAGGCTAGATATGCTTATTTCTAGTGCACTGAGCTATAAGATACTATACGAGCGACTATAAATCACATATGCTCCACACAAACTAACTATCTAGAAGAGTTACTTTCACTTCATACTAGATTTGAGTCACTATTTTTATGTGCATGTTTTCACTTGAGTTTATGATATATGACCCTTATACCGTATATTGCTATAATTGACCTATGTATCTTTTATACATGCTTTTCCCTAGCATAGGGTCTGGCATGGATTCACATGCTCATGAATATTCCCTGTCATCAGGCTGGGAATCCTTGGTAAAGAAAAAATCTGTTTCAGTTTCGTTTCTGAACTGTCTTTCTACTTTTACCAATCACTGGTCTCTGGGCCATACTGCCCCCAGGCCCCCAGCCAATGACTTCCCTTTACCTAAGCCCCTACTCTGGCAGCCATCTTGAGATTTTTACCGCACGTTCAAGTGTTGGGAGTCCTCGTGCTGTATCTCTCGAGCTTTTTGCGTATTGCGTATTGCTTAGCGTATTGCTTTTTTTGACTTGTATTTTTACAGTCAATTTGAGCTTCAAGCTGCACCGATTCTTCTTCCGATCAACGGGGACCTGTTTCGGAAATTTTGACGCCCCTCAAGGGTAGATTTTTGGCGAAATACACTTCTTGGAGGATTCTGGAAGACCTTTGAGGCCTACCGTGATTCGGACATGGCCCAGGACAAAGGATATTCGACGCCTACTGGATCCAAACTGTTTAGGAATTGCCCAGGATGTTGACTGCAGAATGTCTTTAAGGAGGTGCCTCTATTGCCTACACGCCGACAAGTCGCACGTAGAGGTGTCCGTTGTAAACGACTCGCTGACTGGCTGGAAGCGAAGAGCCCAGCAGGAGGTGAGAAGAAGAAGTCCGAACAGTCTTCTAAGACCTTTGAGGGCGCTCTGGCAATGGGGGCCCAACAAAAGGCAAAGCATTGCAAGTCCGCGGGAACCGGGAGCACCGTTGGTTCGGGCTCCTCGGCTGCTAGGCAGGGCGCGATGTCACCGACGCCATCATCCACAAGCCAACGCTCTGGCTCGGTGAAAAGGAAGTCGGAGAACCCGGGTAAGCTTCGGGAGAAGCCCCGGTCGATCCCGACAGAGAAAGCCAAGGGGGGGTGAGGCAGTGACCCTCCCCCTAAGGTGAAGGCACATTCGCAACCATCCCTCTGGAAACAGAACAAGACACAGAAAGCGAAGGGAAGAAAGAGACAGAACAGAGACTGAAAGACTCACCTGAACACAATAAGCACAGTCGGAGTCACAGCCGGTCTGGACCCGACAGAAGGGCACATGGACCAGTGAAGCAACTAGGCCCTCAGAACTCCTGCATCTATCACGCGCCCCTGCACAGAGAAGCAGGACGGAGAGCTCAGCGCACAAAAAACTAAGGTGAGATATAACCCCAAGGGAGGGGATTTGGATCAGTGGGAGGTGGGAGTCCACCCATCACAGGCCCAGTATCTTAACCCTCCGTTCTCCTGTCATAGGTGCTACCCAACGGCTGGCACACAACCAAGCAGAGAGGGGTCCAGGATAGCGCACAGCCTTCCATCCAGTATCGTGTGGCGCTCCGTGGATACCAGGTGAGCGTAACACATATTCGGGAATTATGATCTTATAGTATTACAGGAGACCTGGTTAATGACACCACCAAACAAGCTTTTAAAAACATTGCCAAACAATACAAATCCGCCATCATCACAGCCAAAGCCAACTCATTTAATATCAGGATTGCCAACGCTAAATCTGCCAGCTGAATACTCTACAAGAAAAAATCATCAGTCACCAAAAAGCCTTATCGCAACAACTGTCTGACCTACACTAGAACACCCCATCCGTAATCCCAGCTTTCTCATTCCAGGAGATGACAGAAGAGGAAGTCCTAACCATACTCAAGTCGATCAAACCTTCCAACTGCAAAGGCGATTTGTGTCCAGCCCAGCTCATCAAGGACAGTGCCCCCACATTGCTTCCGGTCTTCACAGCCTTCATCAACGCTTCTTTCAAATCCAATCAAATCCAACCAAAGGCCATCCTGCCTCAAAGAAGCATGGGTGCTCCCACTGTTGAGAAAACCAACACTAGACCCCAAGATACCAGGGAACTACAGGCCCATCACGACAGTTCCCTTCCTTCTTAAGATTTTGGACAAAGCTGCATACCTCCAAGTGCAGAAATACCTTGAAGCTCATCACCTGCTTGATCTCCGGCAATCTGGCTTCCGTCCCAACCATGGTACAGAAACAGCATTATTGGACCTTAAGAACCAAATCGATGACCTCAGAGACGTAGGCAGACCAGCTCTTCTACTTCTAGTTGACCTTTCCGCGCCATTCAACCTGGTCGACCATGACACCCTCTGCCATCACCTCTCAACAGCGGGCAACTTTTCAGCAGATGCCACCGCCTGGATCGCATCCTTCCTTAGGGGCAGAGAAATGAAATTCTTCTCGGACCGAGCCTGCGTCCAAACCACATTTAATTAAGTGCGGTGTCCCGCAAGGGTCTTGCATATCCCCTACACTGTACAACCTATTCACAAGGTCACTATTCAAATATCTTGATTCAATGAGCATCACATACACCAACTACGCGGACGATACACAAGTCCTCATCCCTCTTACAGACTGACCAAAAAACCCTTAACTCCATCTACACCACCATCCAAACCTGGATGGCTGAAAACTGCCTCTGCCTCAACAGCGAAAAGACAGAACTACTTATCATCAGATCGCCAGTCACAATCAAAAAAATGGGATCCCAATATGACTCCTTCCTCAACGACAACTGCCGCATCTCAGTCTCCAAAGCAGTCAAAACCCTAGGAGTATACCTGGACTCTAACCTCACCATGGATAGACAGGTGAATGCAATCTCCTTAGCAGCAGCCTACCACTCGAAACTTATCACTGCCGCAATGCCCTTCCTCTCGCAGCAAAACTCCCTCACCATCGCCAGAGCAATCACAGGTTCCCGCCTAGACTACTGCAATGCACTTTTACTAGGCACTTCAGCTAAAAACATCAAAAAACTTCAAACGGTGCAGAACAATGCCCTCAGAGGAGCCACTGGAGTCTCTAAAAGAGACCACATCTCAGCCACCAGGAAATCCATCCACTGGCTACCCGTCAAGGAACGGATCCTCTTCAAATCACTGCCACTCACCCACAAATGTCGCCACGACATAGCACCTCACTACTTTGCGCAAAGATTCTCTGGTCCCCCTTCAAACAGACCGACCAGATCCAGCCATACGAACTGACTATCAATTCCTAAAAGCATCAGGACCAGAGCAGGCGGCGCTAGCTTCCCAGTCCTCGCAGCCACCAACTGGAACCTGTTACCCGCCTCTATCAGAGGCATCGAGTCCCACCTGGGCTTCAGAAAAGCAATAAAAACCATGTTGTTCGTGTAAACCCCACTCTGACCTGATACAGGATATACGCACTTCTCACATCTCAATGCTCACCTTGCCAACTGTATAACTTATGTAAGGCAACCTTCCATGCCCAGGCTAATGTTAGACACGCTTTCTCTCTAACATTCACTGTCTATTGCATCCTGCACTGTAACTAAGTCATTTTCTTGAAACAGCGCCCCGATGCCCCCGGGCTGCTGGGCGCTTTACAAATGCAAGAAGTAAAATAAATAAATTAAATAAATGACGAGTTTAAACATCAATGGTTTCTCAATAATTGAACAGCATGCAACCCGAAGTAATGGAGGTAGACCATCTGGTGGGCTGTTGGTAGTGGTATGAAATGCTAGAATAAGAAAGATAGATCTCATGCAAAATCAATATCCGGGTATCCTGGCTGTTAAATTGCACTGTGATAGAAGGGAAACTATGGGAGGAATAACTTTGATTAACTTGTACTGGAATCCTGTAAATTCCAACTTGGCTTTCTTTTTGTCGCGGTTATCTAGAGTTCTATTGGAAGCTTGCTTTTCATATGAAGACTAGAGAATAATTATAGCAGGAGATTTAAATTCCCATTGCCTTCCAATCTACAATAAATTGATGAAAAACCAAATTTCGAGAGAAAATGGGAGGCTCTGGAGAATATTCATAGAAGATTGGGACTTATTAATAGGGAATGCAAATGTTAACTGGGACCTCCATCTAGCCCCAACATGGAGGAATGGTGTGTCTAACTCTGTCATTGGCCCTCATTACGACCCTGGCGGAAAGTGACTGACCGGACCGTCACAGCGTAAATAGCGTTTCCGCCATTGCACGATGGAGCAAAGTGCGGCCCATTCCGACCCATCGGGCACGAGCACCACGGAATGGCGGAAGTGCAAAGTCCGCGATGGCGGAAATGACCCCAAAACGGCCCACACCGCCGCCGTACGGCGCCCTAGGTGCAATACCGCCACCCATCATAGCGGACACCACAGTGAGCGCCAACCGGAAAGTACGGTGACCGTAAATATACGGAAACGGAAGTAAAAACATGGGCCCGGAACGGGAAACAACACGCCGTACACCTATAAAACCACAAAATACACACAACCACTAAAAACACCACCTTGAGACACATCCCAACCCGTCATCCACCCCAGTGAAACCAAGAAAAATGGGAAAAGTAGCGAAGAAAGCGTGCGACCGCAAGCGGCAGGTCCACTTCTCCCGTGAGGAACTCACCGTGCTAACAGAGACCCTCCAGGAGAATGCCGCTGCCGTCTTCTCCACGCAAATGACCAGGACGGCACTTGCGAACAAGAAGGCCATATGGGCCCTGGTGGCACAGCGGGTAAGTGCGGTGGGGACCGCACCCCGCAACCCACAGCAATGCAGGAAGCGGTGGGACGACCTGCGGATACGCGTCCGTAGCATACTTTCTGCCAACCGCAACATTGCCACAGCCACCGGGGGAGGATCGGAATCACCCATCAAGTTGACCCCCTGGGAAGAAATCTGTGCCTCCACCATTGGAATGGAGAGCATAGAGGGAGTCGGAGGGATGGAGAAAGGAGTGCAGACATCCGGAGAATCAGGTAGGTGGCCCAAATAAAACCATGCCAATTCCACAATGTCCAATCATGTGATCCACATGTGTCCACATAGCGCAACAGCAACACATGGCCAGGAGAACGTCCACACACATTGGCCTGATAGCGCACTTTAAAACCACAATAAATACATAAATAAGTAAAAACCCCAATAACACCCACTACACGTGCAGCAGGCACACCCTAACTGCAGGCTACAAAACAACTGCACCCTCACTCCACACACAAATGAAAGCACCTCCAAGGCCCCGACCCAAATCACCCACAGGTACCACCCCAATGCATGTGATACATTGCCATTCCAATTCCCACAGACCCATCAATAACGCTCGCCCTCCTTTACTCCACCACAGGGTCCGATCCAAACGACGAGCTCCAGGACACCCCTACCAGCACACCTGCAAAGAGGGCCAAGACCGACGGCCAAAGACCCTCCACCTCAGCTGCACGCATCAAGACACGGCAGCAGCACATATCAAGTGGCAGCACACAGGAGGGAACATCAACAGGCACCCCAGCAGCCAGCATGCCCACAACAGCACCACCACAGGTCCCCCCAATGGATGCCACAGAAGGTACTGCCTCTGGTGGCAGCAGCACCATAGGTGACACCCCATTAATGGCAGCATGCTCCGACACAGAAGACGGGGATGTCGAAGTCAGATCCATCCATGACCTGTCCCAATCCCCCTGTCTGTTCCATCCCGTACACCATGAGGATACCACGCAGGGGCACCCACAAGACGACGACTGGCCATCCCCCACGAGGCCTGTGGCAGGGCAACATGAGGCGAACAGCCCCTCTGTGACACCACCGCAAATGGCCATGGCACAGCACAGGCAACAGTCCCTCGACCAGTTAATCGTGCAACAGCAGCAACTGGCCACGCTCCTCAAGGACCATGCCGATGGATGTGGGGGCACTAAGGCAGACATAGAAACATCAACTGAGACACTTAGGGCACAAATGGAGAGTAGCACCGAGAGCCTGAGAGTCCAAATGGAGAGTAGCACCGAGAGCCTGAGAGTCCAAATGGAGAGTAGCACCGAGAGCCTGAGAGTCCAAATGGAGAGAAGCACCGAGAGCCTCAGGGGGGAACTGCATGCGACGTCCAAAGACGTATGTGCCGAACTTGCCGCAGTGCGCCGTGTGCTCACTGAGCTCTCACAAACCCTTAGGGACATGCATGGACGTGAGCAGGCAGAGACATCATCCGTTGCAAGTTCCGTCCAGGGCAGCCCCCAACGTAGATCTGGGAGGAACCTGCGCTCCACAGGCAGGGGTGCCCCTGATACCCGCAGAGGGGGCTTGCAATAGCGACTGCCCACTGACAATGAGCATCTTTGGACACTGGTGTTCGGGGGGGAGGTAGGAGGGCGGAGGGGGTGTGTTGGGCTCACTTGGGTGGCGGGTCGATAGGGTGTTCAACATGATATCACATATGCCATAAACAATGCACGATCAACCAATGAGATGTGTGGACAATGATCTTTGTGTACTAGGCCATCATAGGCGTACAGTCCATATTGTGCATGTACCAGACACACACAGTGCCACGAGTCCCATGTCCATGTATCAGCCACCAGGCGTGAGTGCTAGAAGCATGCATCTATGAGATGCTGACGAATTTCACGGCCCTCCTGTGCCTCGCAGACTCCTTGAGGTGCTGCCACATCCCCACCCTCATCATGACCATCTTCAGGTGCTTGCAGTTCTGCGTCAGGGGGCATGGGCACATTTCTACGTACGCACATGTTGTGTAGCATGACACATGCCATCACCATCTTTGCAACCTTCTCATGGCGGTACAGGAGTGCCCCGCCAGACCTGCTAAGGCACCGGAAACGGGTCTTCATTAGGCCGAATGCCTGTTCAATGACTACACGGGTACGTGAGTGGGCATGGTTGTAGTCCTCCTCATGCTGGTCCCGTGGGTTCCGGACTGGTGTGAGGAGCCATCTCTTCAGTGGATATCCGGCATCACCTGTATGTGGACGATAAACGAATTATGTGGAATGCCATTGCTACGTACGCACCCCCCCCCCTTCCTGCCAGGTCATTGCCGCATCACATACCCCACATCATCATGCATGAAATGAGACTCACCGAGTAGCCAGGATCTGTTCCCTGCGTGTCGCTCCATGTAGCGTGGTATTGTAGAGTTCCTCAAGATCATAGAATCATGGGTTGATCCAGGGAATCGGGCACAACAATGTGTAATGATCCTGTTGGAGTCACACACCATTTGTACATTCAGAGAATGAAATTGTTTTCGGTTGCGGTACTGGGCCTCCATGGCATGTGGGACGACCAATTCCACATGGGTGCAGTCGATGGCACCAAGGCAACCCGGTATGCCGCCAAGTGCATGGAATCTCACTTTTGTGTTGGTAATTTCCTGCTCCGAGCGTGGTAGAGAGATGTAGTCGTCTGCGTGCTGCAGGAGGGCATCGAGCACTTGCAATAGTGTCAGTGAGAACAGTGGCTGAGAAATGCCATGCAACTGTCCGACTGTGTGCTGGTAGGTGCCTGTGGCCAGGAAGTGTAGTACAGACACCACCTTCAGTAGGGGTGGGATGGCGGTTGGGCTATCTATCATGCTGACAAGGTCAGCCTGTGTCATGTCCACAATGGCGGCTATGGTGTCCCGGTCCAAACGGTAGAGGGTGTGGATCTGCTCATCAGTGAGGTTGAACGGATGTGCTCGGAGGCGTGGGATTGCGGGCTGCCTGCGTGGTGGTAGTGGCTGTGCTGGCGGCCCTTGCTGGCCCTGCCTTGCCCTCCTCCTCCTCCTGCGTCTCCTCCGTGCGGCCGGTTGTAGTTGGTGTTCGTCTTCTTCTTGGAGTTGGAGTACCTGCAGTGCTATCAGGTCCCCCAGGGCCAACATCGCGAGTCCTGCCGGTAGCATTTCGGAGTGGTTGTGGGAGGAGACTGGGCGTGCAATTTATGTGTTTTCAGGCTGTATGGCCTCCACCTGTGGTGATTCATTCCACCTGTGCAAGCTGCTCTCCCCTTTGGGCGAGCACGTCCCGCACACAACGCTGCAATTCGAGGAATGGCATCTTGCTATTACAATCATGTATTAGTACCCGATGGCCGTGTAACATTGGTTGATATGTACATTCGGCTATGGTCCCATTGTTTCACATACATTCTTTGCAGTCGCGAACAGACTTGTGAGGGGTCAGTGGAACGTAGTACTGGAGTAACGGTGGACCCTCATGCATCACTGCACCGGGGTTCACCGACGGGCGGGCCGTCCCATTTGTGAGTGAAGGCAGTTGCCATTTTCACACACAGCCGCACTAGATGGATTAATTTGTGATTACAAGCGGCCACAGATGCCTTTTCGACGTGATGTTGCAAATGAGGAATTCGAAGGGCGGCGCTTTCGGTTTTCAGCTAGCGGCGAGGAGATGCCCACAGGTCTGACTGCAAATATAACGTTCTATTGTTCAATGTCCTTGGGACAGGGCCCATGGCGAGGATGCAATGATTGATATGAATAGTTTGGGATGCGCAATAGCGACGTGGGCGATGAGGCCGGACGTTCCCAGATACATGTTACTTCACAACACTGGAATTACGGGCTGGGGCACAGTGGATTTTGCAGGCTGCATGACGCACAGACTCAATGGAAATTTCACATGTCATGTGAGTATGGAAACAGGCGTTTTCTTTCCGGGATGAGGGAATGATGTATGGATGCATGGACAGATGATTTGATACAGAGTTTGCCATGTACAGGGATTCTTGGAATCTATCCGCCTCCCCTGCGCTATGTGATGCAGGGCTGCCATAGTGGGACCATCGTCTATCTGGCCTTGTTGAGCCCTCCCTGTCTCGACGCGTCTTCAGACACTTGTGTCTATACACGTTACCAATCCCATCAGATGGATTCTGTTTTAACAGACGCATGCACAGGTACACTCGTTTGTGATAGTGTTTTCACCTCGATATAGATAGTTATGATTCGCAAGTGGTTTTTGGGTGGTGATGATCCTTTGGAGTGGGCTAGCATGCATATGGCTGTGGATTTAGTGTGATCATTGAAGTGAGTTGTTCGAATGTAGTTCTGATGGCCATTCTATTCTTTTACTTTTCTTTTGGTTGACAGGTATCTCCTCCCCTTTTGCCACTGCCATCTGTATGCCACTCCTGCAGATGGGTTTTACTCCCGACACCTGCTGCTTCGTGTTAATCAGTGGAGCAGCATTACGATCTTATGGGACGATCGCCAATGGGCCACATGCCCTTACGCAGTACTAGTGGCTCGGAGCAACATTTCGGCCTTCCAGCTGGACTAGTGCCTCCCTATTGGGACGGCCCTGCGGTTCTAGGCGCTTCCATGTTGCCTTTTCGTACGAGAATGTAGCCCCTGTGTACCATGAAGGAACAGGGCGTCACACAAGAAGTAGCTGGTCATTTATTGCCGATGCAGCCCACAATGGTGAAATGTGTTTTGGAGTTCATGGCCTAATGGCTGTATGGGCTTGGTGTATTTGTTGTGCATTAAATTTCTATTCTGATATGGGCCGTGTAGCGTTCTTCTTTGCAAGTGATGTGGCATATTCCGATTTGGGGGGCGATGTATTGTGAGGAGATCTGCATTGGGTTCCAGCTTCGGAGTATAGTTGCGTGGTACTGTGCTGGGCGCGTTTGCCTACGAAGCCCAGTGAGGTCAGGGGTGAGGGCTGCCAATATGACTGTTTGATTGATGTCATGCTCAGGGGCGGGGGATTAGGTTTTGTGTAACAGATGCCGGTCAGCCAGGTGGATTGGTGGAATGATGTGATTATCGGAATATTGCTGGTCACAGGTGCCTGTGTTTGCGTGCGTTTCTTGGTGGGAGTCTGAGGTCATGTCCATTGGAATAGCTTCTGTGTTCGTGCCATCTGTGCCCTGCAGCTCCCATTGGCCCCTCTTGTGATTCTTTTGTTCGTTGGCATGCATGGGTGACGTGTACATTTCACTGGTTGCATTGTGTGACTTCATTGCACCTACGAGGAGTTGTACTATGTGGCCAGGGAGCGGTGTACAGGCACTCAGTGGGGCCGTTTACGGTTGATTCGCGATGCCGTACTTCTCACCATGGCGGAATGGTACTTTCCGCCGTGCTTGATGGCGTTAACTACATGTCCGCTAGGGTCGGAATTCGCGTACCCTTGCGCCATGGTGCTAATTACGGTTTGGCATGGCGCGCTCGCGCGTACTTGGTGCAGTTAGCGTTGGCGTTCACTACGGTGTCGCTAATGGCATCGTACTTTACGGTGACGGGTCATAATCGCACCGAGCGCTATTCGATGGCGGTATTGCATTTCCGCCATCGTTTTTCGATTTCCGCCAGGGTCGTAATGAGGCCCATTGACTAGCATAACTAACCCCTCCCCAAGGGTCACTTTGGCCTCAGCTTTGGCATGCAGCAAATAAGGAGATTAGACACAGACTGAGGGTTAAACCAAGCTTCTTGTATTAGATAGAAAATACACAGCATACAGAGGGATCAGCTAATAAGCAGGAAAATACAGCAGGACAAGTGGGGGGAAGTCAACGCTCGGAGTACTCAAGCGACAGCCCTTAGAGTTCAGGTTATATAGCATATCCTATGCAATCACTAATATATTATAGCATTTACACAATGGTGGGAGGTACTTGGCATGACAATGCAAATATTTGGCTGGGTACATCATGTTGTACTATGGATAAGTGGCATTCGCAGAAATCCTACTGTTATCTACCATACATGGTGCTTGTAGTGAGGAAGAGGAAGAGAAGGTCTGACATGTCCCTGTGCCTTGTTACAGGGCCTTGGTCTAATCTGCTAGAGGAGGGGTGTGGGCATGTCTGAAGAGCGGAGTGTAGAGGGAAGCAGAGCGAAACAAAGGGAAAGGCTTAATGTATGAGAGAGAGAGCGTAATGTAGCATGCTATGGCATAGCATAACATAGCATAACATAACATAGCCCAGTATAACATTCGTGCCACATCAAGCCCCCATTTGGTCATCTCTGAGACAGGGTGTAGACCACAGGGAGCTGGATTGGGGCATAGCATCAATCAAAGATGCCCAGGTACAGGGGTGACATAGGGATAGGGTGGAAAGGCACAGGGATTGTTACAGAAACGATGTTGCTTCACAGACATAGATCGTCGGCCTCTAGGGTCCCAGTTCAAAAATTCATACAAATCGGCATCAGACATTTGTTGGTACATTGGAGGCATATTTGGAGGCGTCCTCCTTAAGTAGAGGTGTCTCTATTTCGAGTGGCAACAGCCTGGCCTCAGCAGCCCAGTGAGACACCTGTTTAGCACAGTATGACAGTGTGACAGAAGGCAGCAAATAAGAAAAACTATCATTGCAAAGGCAGCAATTATAACAACAATGATATAACTACCATGCAAAATGGAAGAGCCCAGTGAACAAAATGTTTTGAATCCAAGTTAACAAGTGAGCCGGCATAACCTTTGTTTATACTGTGTAAGGTGGTACCAAACCCCATGGAGGTGATTTATGACATCCTCAACCTGGGGAGAGTTATCGGGTACCCAGGTGCAGCATTCGTGTCTTATAATTGTACATGTACCCCCTTGGGCAGCTAGTAATTAATCAAGCGCCATTCTATTCTGGAGGATCATAGTTCTGAGTGCAACTTGTTCGCTTTTAATAATCTGTATTCCTTTTGCAGTGTTGTTGGTTACCTATTCTAGGAGGAGTGATAGGGAATGAAGATCAGCCCTGTTTGTTGTAGTGCCAATGCTCGGGATCAGGAAACCTTTGTGGCCTTTGAACCATGGCCATGCATTGCATTTGGACCGTCGGGGTGTGTCGTGAGCTCCTTGAAAAATGGACAGATGACGGATCGTTAGGCGAATGAACCCAATGGTGCACTGACCCGTCCAGTTAGCTGGTAGCCATTGGTAGGCGCTAGCCCCACAAAGGAAAAATAACTCTCTGTGGGTGTAGAGTGCTATTGCAGAGCTATGTGTGCCATTACCATGAAATTGCCCTATCCTGCTGACAGCTGTGGGTCATAGGTGGTAGTGGAACTACTTCTGTTAAGGACATAGGTGGCTGGTGAGATACCCATTGAAGGCAGGGTGCCTATCGTGGTCAAATAGATCAGTGCGTGTGGAACCAATGTGGTCGGTATCCTAGGAGGTGTAAGTATTGGCAGGGGGAAGGGATGGGTCAAATTGGGACAAGACGAGTCATTGATAAGGAGGTCACAACGCCATTCAGCAAGATTGAACGGGGCAGGGATGAAGGGAATCCCCCCACTGGCATACATAAGAATGTGGGAGCATACATAGCAATCAGAGGCATTCATTAGGTCAGCAGAGGCCCAAGAGAAGTTAGGAAGGTATTGGTATCTGGGTGTACGATAGCGGATGTAGGAGTGAGGCTGAGCCAATATCATGGTAGGGAACAGCAACACGCTGTAAACAACTCAGATTCAATAATGCAATAGCAGTGTTATTCCTAGTTTTAGCAGTCAAACCCTATGGAGATTCAGACTTTAGGCCCAAAAGTTTCAAAGTGTGTCAGTGGTTACAGGACCCAGTAGACACGAGAGAGGATGATGCAAAAGTTCAGGATCCCTGCAAGGATGACGATGACAGATGCATAGAGCTGGAAGAAATCAGCCGAGGCACTGGGCACATTTAGCTGGCCCCGAACCTCCTTGGGCTGAAGCACTTATGCACCTACACTCCAGGTGTGCAGCGTTATTGTAGCTGCATGGTGACCTTTGAGAGTGATGGGCACCCGAAGGAGACAAGTGTCGCAACCTTTTGAGAGCGATGGGCCATCCGTAGGAGACAAGTGTAGCAAACCTTTGAGAGCTATGGGTCACCTGTAGAAGACAAATGTAGCAAACATTTTAGAGAGATGGGCCACCCGTAGGAGAGAAGTGTAGCAGTAGCGTGAATCCGGTAAGTTTGGTTCACCTGCTGATGTCAGGTGAGATGGTGGACGCACTCTGCAAGTTGTACCTTGGGACTGGTAGCAGAAGTTCGTCATTGAGTAGTGCTGGATGCAGAGTCATCAGGGTTTTAGCTGCTGGGACCCTAGTGGGCAGTTGAAGAGGGGTATTGTTAGCCTGTACCCCTGCAGATTGCAGCTTTGCTGTGTCTTTGGTGCTGGCAGACAGCTAGTTCTCTTTGCCTGGACCTCTTGCTGTCCTTGGTTGTCAATTGGAGGTGCTGTTTTCACACACTGGCTGGTGTGAACCCAGGAGTCATAGCCTCTACAGCGTACTGTGGAGTGGGTTGTCAGCAGGATCTGGAACTGACCCTTCCAGCGAGGATGCAGGGATGATTTTCGCTGATGCACTTTCAGGACTAAACAGTCTCCTGGCAGGAGACTGTGGCATGGCGTTTCAGGCGGTCGAGGCAGAGCTTCTTGGTTTTGCTGGGAGTGAGAACTGACAGCGAGCATAAGTCTTTTGCAATATAAAACAAGATCATCATTCAGTTGTAAATCACAGAGTTCACGAGAAGGTCGCGGAGTAACAGGCATTCTCATGGGCCTCCCCATGAGTATCTCGTGGTGGGAGAGGCTGTGTACTCTATTTACAGTGTTTCTTATGTACATGAGTACAAGACGGAGGGCATCAGGCCACTTTAGGACTGTTTCCTGACAGACTTTGGCAAGGCGGAGCTTCATGTCGATGTTTCGGCGTTCCACCATCCCGGCCGATTGTGGGTGAAAACTACAATGGAAGTTCTGAAGAATCCCTAAGGCACTGTAAATGTTCTGTACAATCTGTCCAGTGAAATGGGTGCCTCTATCAGAGTTTATGGAGACTGGAAGGCCAAAAGGTGGGATGAATTATTTCAACCATTTCTTGGCCACTGTAATGGAATCAGCATATTTACAGGGGAAGGCCTCAGTCCATCCAGTAAATGTGTCTATCACTACAAAGACGTAGTCGAAGGAGACACACCTAGACATGCAAATGAAATCGATTTGGAAATTCACTAAGGGGCCATAAGGGACTTCATGTGCCCCTGGAGTGGTTTTCACAGGCTTTCCAGGGTTGAACATGAGACATGTTGGACAGTGAGTACAGTATTTCTAATGGATTGTGTCTTCCCACGTATTCCTCATCTTTGATATTCTTATCTTGCCAGCTTTGCTGCTTCAGAAAGAAAAATTCTCGGCAGAGGGTGCTGTGCATGATGTTGTGGCGTTGATGTCCCTCAAGAGCCGCTGTGGAGCGTCGACGTCATCAGCAGTATTAAATAGCTTGTGCAGCACCCATTGGCTTCATTTCCGTTTTTCCAAAAGCTTTTGCTTCGAGCGCTAACAGCATTCTTCGTTTTTTCTATCGAAAAATGTCTAAAGACTCCACTTGGCATAAGCAATCGAAGAGGCCGTGGTCGGGAAGCCAATCGAGGCAGTCTTCGTCTTCTTCTTGGAAGAAGGCGAAGAAGAGACGCCATAGGTCTCCCTTTTCTTCAATCTGATACCTCTACGGAGGTTATCAGGTGCCCGACTAGTTCGGATTCCCCAAGTAAATGGGATGCTTTCAGAGTGGAAATGATGCAAATCTTTGAGAATGCGGCCTTTACCCCCCTCAAAAGAATCACGCAAGAGCCATGCCCTGGTCGCTCCTTTGGACGACTCAGGGAAGTCAAAGGCTACTTCGTCAAAGCTGAGCAAGCCGGCTGTTTGTCGAGATACTCGACCCGACGAAAAGGCGTAGAAGGTATCGACTCGACCCTGAAACCGTCGAAACAGTTTAAATCGTTGAGACCTTCGATGATTGTGCCCACGCCATCAGCCCCAAGCCCTTCGACCATCGAAGCCAATACAGGTTCAGGAAAAGTCCTTTAAGCCTGTACTAAAAAAAATACTTTTTTAAGTCAATGTCCTCCATTTATGAAGAGGAAAGTGCTTCTGATGAGGAGACTTTGTCATTTGGGGTGCAGTATGGCACTCGAAATGTACCTGAAGAGCTCATTGACCCGGAGTCAAGGATGAAAGACCTCTGTGACTTCTTACAGTCGGCTACAGAGTCACAGAGTTTATGGGGTGGAGTAGGGATTCCCCAGTATATGAACAGGATGACATGACGGACATCCTAGACCAGGGACCTCAGAAGGACCCGATCTTACCCTTCCATAAGGCCCTTCAGAGGAGGGTTGTGGCCAATTGGGAAGCTCCTGAGTCTTGGCCTGCTGTGAATAGGAACTTCTCTAGGAAATATAGACCCTCTAGCAGCAATCCAGACTATTTCTCCAAACATCCTATGCCTGAGAGTTTAGTAGTCCAGGCTGCTACTTCAACCAAACAATCTGCCTGTCCCTTTATCCACTCGGATAGAGATGACAAGAAGGTTGGTGCATGGGCTTGCAAGGTCTTCACATCAGGCAGCATGGCCTTGAAATCTGCTAACGTCACCTGTACCTTGGCTAGATTTTCTTATACCCTGTGGGACTGTGTTGCCATGGCGGCTGATCACATTCCGGATGGCGAGAAAAGGGACGGCTTCTTGAATGTAGTTACGGATGGTAAGGAGGCGATGGGAGAGTGTCTCCAATCAGGATTGGACACTACTGACAGCATCAACAGATCCATGGCTGCAAGCACTGTACTGCGCAGGTTTGCATGGTTGAGAAAGTCAGGATTTGCACCGGACAGGCAGGCCAGACTGCACAACATGCCCTACGACGGCTCAAGGTTGTTCGGCAGCAAGGCGGATGAGAGTGTGGAGAAGCTGCAGACCTCCAAGGCGGCGGCTAAGTCCCTTAGCGCCTCCATTCGACAACCTCAACAACCCTATTCAGGCTCATCTTCCTGGAGGGGGTCGTTCTTTTCGTTTCTATTCCTCAGTTGGTAGAGGAAGAGGACAGTCCGGACAAAGGCTATAAGCCTAGAAACTAGTCTAACAAACAATAATTACCACATCGCCAATAAGGGCTCCACCTGCACCTCTGGTAATCAACTTGATTGGATTATCACAAATAATGTTCAATTGACAGTGACCGATACCATTCCATGTATATGGACAGACCACTACAAAGTTGAAGCTACATTCTCCCCCACTTTCAAAGCTGTCCATTTTGATAATTCCCCTAAACCGGTTCTAAGCAGAAACTTTAAGAAAATCACACATGACATTCTCAAAGAAGGTCTTACTCATGTCATGAACAATACTGCAGATAATGATTCTTGTGAAAACATCATCTGCAATTTCAATAATCATTTCCAGGAGATTTTCGATAAACATGCGCCGCTTAAAAATAAACAGGCTCGCCCCAACCCTAACCATCAGCATTGGTACACACCGGAATTGAGCACCTTTAAAATAGCTAAAAGGAAATTAGAAAGAATATGGCACAAAACCCCTTCAGAGGAAAATAAAGAAAACTGGAAAAAATGTGACCTTTCATATAGAGCTAAACTGGTTGAAGTAAAAAAAGAATACTATAATACTCAAATCATCAGTGCTTCTAACTCCACTGGAAAATTGTTCCAAATCCTAAAATCTTTCGAAAAACCACCCACTCTCTCTTCACCCTTCCAACCAACCTTGACCGACTGTGAAGCAGTTCAACTTGCTTTCTCAAATAAAATCAAAAAAGCCAGAGACTCCATTATAAATTGCAAAACATCCGATCCGCCACCACCTGCGCAACCTAAGGTGACGTATCCTGTCTTAGACATCCCTAAATTTACATTTTCACCAGTTTCCATCGAAGACATGAACAACACTCTTTCTTCCATAAATTGCACTACTTGCACCGAAACATCATACCTCCGAAACTTATTCTTGATAATGCTGAAATCTTCTCCCCTTTTTTCCGTCGCATGACAAATGCTTCCTTTAGGGACCGGAAAGTACCGACAGAAATTAAAACAGTCACAGTCACCCCCCTAGTCAAGAAACCCGGACTAGATCAACAAGACCCCACCAACCTCAGACCCATTACTAATTGTAACTTTCTTCTGAAGGTACTCGACAAAATAGCAACCAAGCAACTGCAAGATTATGTAGACGAACACAGCCTGCTACACCCCCAACAATCGGGTTTTAGAGGTGCCCATAGCACAGAGTCAGCATTGCTGGATTTACAGACAGAAATGCTGAGTATCCTAGAAAGAGGCAAAACAGGTTTGTTAATCCTCTTGGACCTCTCGGCGGCTTTCGATTTGTTAGATCATGGGAAGCTCCGAGAGGCCCTAGGTGCAGCTGGTAACTGCTCCCATGATGCAATAGATTGGGTATCATCATTTCTAGAAGACAGGAACTCAAAAATCAACTGGGCAGGTCACTCCACCTCACCCAAACCTGTAGACTGCAGCGTCCCTCAAGGAGCCAGTTTCTCTCCTTTGCTTTTCAATTTATACATCCGTTGCCTTTGTACTCTTCTATCTCAGCTTGGAATTTATTTCACCAATTTCGCTGACGATACACAGCTCATCTTAGAGTTGAGTGGAAACCATTCCTTAGACAACGAGAAGTTATCGATTATCTATAATACCATTGAAAACTGGATGTTAACACACTGGATGTGTCTTAATAGTTCTAAAACGGAACTTATGACCTTTGGAAGCGCTAAAGCCTTAAAAAACCTTGGCTCGGACTATTCCACCTTCACTATAAAAGACTCCACCATTAAGGTATCAAATAAGGTCAAAACCCTAGGTATTTATTTACAATCTTCCCTAGGTGCAGAAGCCCAAACCGCTTATTTAAAGCGAAATTGTCAATATTATCAAAGGCTTCTCTGCCAGATCAGACCATTTCTTAACATTAAGAACAGTGCCACGATAGGGAGAGCTACCATCCTGTCTCGCTTGGACTATGGTAACGGGTTAATGCTTGGCGCTAGCAATAATTGCCTGAAACAATGCCAGATTATTCAGAATAATGCTGTCAGGTCCATCACTAACAAATCTAAGCGAGAACACATCACCAAGGACAGAAATGATCTCCATTGGTTGGCAGTGAAGGAACGGATCCTGTTTAAATCACTAACCTTAACCCACCGATGTCTCTACGGCACGGCACCAGCATACCTTAAGAAAAAGTTCAGGTTGTATGAGCCAAGTCGTAGCTTGAGATCCGCCAAGCAAGGACTGATCAATCCTAGCCTTCCAGGCAAAGCCACTGGTCTCGGTTGAGCTTTTCCGAGTTTGGCAACTTCCCACTGGAACAAACTGCCTTGCAGCCTTAGACTGGAAAGCAACACCCAACTCTTTAGGAGGCATCTGAAGACTTTTCTCTTCAAAAAACTAGGCAATTTCTACACCGAATCATGTTGCCATCTTTCTGCCCCCTCTCTTTACTTTCTTTTGTGTCGTCCTGTTAATCTTCGTCCTTGTGTCTTTTTCGCGCCCTGATGCTTGCGAGCTACGGCGTATTACAAATAAATAAATAAATAAAAAATAAAATAAAAGGGGGAAAAGACGATTCCCTCATGATGGACGAGGAAGGGATGCTAAATCAGCCCCAGCAGTCGCATCTTTACCCTCAGCCGTTGCTGCAGCCGCCTCTAAGCCACTCTGAGGCCTTGACCCATAAGACCCCGGTGAGAGGCAGAATCTCTCAGCATCTGAACAAATGGCAAGGCATTACTTCAGATGCTTGGGCACTGGAAACAGTAGCCCAAGGTTACTGCCTTCCTTTTAAAAAAAGCCTCAAGATCATCCACCGGGAACCAACTCTGTCAAAATTCCAGATCCGTCCGCTCCTTGTGCAGGAAATTTTGATCCTACTAGAGAAGTAGAGAAGGGTGCAATATAACATGTACCTGTAGCGGAGAGGAACAAGGGTTGGTATTCCCCCTACTTTTTCATACCCAAGAAGGACAGAGAAATGAGACCCATCTTGGATTTAAGAAACATGAACAAGTTCCTCAGGAAGGACAAGTTCAAGATGGTTACCCTTTCTCAGATCCTTCAGGCGCTCCAACTCCAGGATTGGTTGGTATCATTGGACCTTCAGGATGCTTACTTTCATGTGCCAATCCATCTCAAGCAAAGGAAGTACCTGCGGTTCGCGGTTGGTGGCTTTCATTATAAGTTTTGAGTTCTACCATTCAGGCTGACCTCCGCCCGAGGGTTTTCACCAAACTGATGGCGGTAGTGGCAACAAGTCTCAGTAGAGGGGGGATTCACGTCAGTCTCTACCTGGACAATTGGCTGATCAGGGCTCATTCACCCGAGCAAGCCCAGGAACATCTCAGTATCACCTGCTACTCCCTACACAGATTGGGCTTTTCCTTCAATTACAAAAAGTCCCTTAAAATACAATTACAAAGACTCCAAGTCATTGTAGTTGTCTTGCGTACTTACTCAGGGAAAGCCTCGCCTCCCGAGGTGAGAGCTCAACACATTCAGCAGATGGTATAAAAATTCCAGAATGCCCAGCATCAACCGGCCTTCGATTTTCTGAGGTTGCTCTGCCTCATGGCATCGTGCATTTTTCTGGTGCCACAGGCCAGATTGAGAATCAGATCCCTTCAATGGGTCCTCAGGACTCAGTGTTTCCCGAATTCGTAGGGAGGATGTCAAACCAGCTGCAAGTTCCGAGCAGAGTTGCTCAGGACCTTCTATGGTGGGCTTTCAAAGACAGCATTCTCAAGGGAGAATCTTTTTGGCAACCATGGCCAGAGATAATGGTAGTGATGGACGCCTCACTCATGGGGTGGGGAGCTCACACCAATGAACTGACGATCAGCGGTTGTTGATCTCTATCGGAGTCCAAACTACACATCAACCTTTTGGGGGTGAGGGCAATCAGACTGGCGCTGAAGGCCTTCCTGCCCTCTGTACGGGGAAAGAATGTCCTGATAATGACGGACAACACAGTGGCCATGTATTACCTCAAAAAAAGAGGAGTTGTAGGGTCACTACCACTGTGCCGGTTCTGGGTAATACAAGAAGGAATCTATTGGCAGTTCACCTAGCCGGAGAGCAGAACACGTCGACGAACGCTCTGAGCAGGCAGAGCACAGTCTCCCACAAGTGGGAACTAGCTCAGGAAGTCCTTCAGGAGATCTTCACCCTTTGGGGAACCCCTCAAGTGCATCTCTTTGCGACCGGTACCAACCAGAAGTGCGAATGGTACTGCTCCAGGGAATTTCCCCCATGAGGAGGTCTAGGAGACGTGTTCATAGTGGACTGGGATTTTCCACTCCTGCACGCGTTTCCTCCAGTCCCCGTCATTCTTCATGTGATCAGGAGGTTGAGGAAGTTTGGGAAATCCGGGATCCTAATTGCTCTGGATAGGGCCAGGAGGATGTGGTACCCGGACCTTCTGGACATGTCCATCTGCCCTCCGATACGTCTTCCACAAAGAGAGGATCTTCTCTCGCAAGAGGGAGGTCGGGGTCTCCATGTGGAGGTCAAGACACTCAGCCTTCACGCATGGTTTCTGAGAGGCTGAGATACAAGGCCAGCAACAAAATTTTTGTACCGGTGTCATTGGAATAAGTTCAATAACTGGTGCAAGGACAAGAATGTGGATCCTGTTCAATGTGGCACTCCTGTGGTGCCTTCTTTCCTGTTGCATCTGGCTAATCTGGTGCTCCAGATTGCAACCATAAAAGAATACCTGGCAGCGCTTTCTATTTTTAAGTGCTCCTCTGAAGAGGTCTCATGTTTCAAAATACCTTTAATTGTTCATTGACTCACTAATGTGTACCCACCAGTCCCACTTCATGTCCTTGCTTGGGATTTAAATCTTGTGGTAAAATATCTAACTTGTACTCCTTTCGAGCCTTTACATTCCTGCCCATTAAGGCTCTTAACTCTGAAAACTGCACTTCTTGTGGCATTAACATCAGCGAGCGTGGTAAGTGAGTTGCAGGCTCTTTCATGCAAGCCTCCTCATACCACATTCATAAGGCTAGTCCTTGGAGTAAATTGTGGAGAGAGTAGAGGTGGGCACCACATGTATAGTTCAAATTTTCATTATAATTTATGTGTTTCCAGATATTAGAAAACAATCAATCTGTTAAACTTTAGCCTGAGCTGTCAAAAATAATATAATCCTATGACACAAGGATTAAAAATACTTGAACAAAAAAAAGAAACAAGGTGACAGTATTACTGCCATATTAAGGGCACGCAAATCATGAGAGAAACAGAATTTGCCTGTGCCCTTTTTCTCAATTGGGAGCACCGCAGTATTGCAAGGCCTAGTGGCGCAGTAGAGGATGCCCTGATTAATGAGGCTTGATACCTTACTCTGCTTGAGGGGATATTCTGTACTGGATCACACGTGGGAGAGGGACTTTGAATTGAGAGAACAGGTTTAGCAGAGACAATGTGGCCTACCTTATTGGCATGTGCTGCCCAGAGGGCAAGTGGCAATGAGTCAATAAGGTGTTGTACCTGTGTACCTTGTGCGGGTGTGAGGAGTATAGGAGGCTTTGTAGGCGGCTCTGGGTGAGTGGGTTGTTGAAGGAGAACCAAACATTCATCTTGCCTAGATTGTGGAACCTCTAGATGAATACCATCAGGAGAACAATAAATGGTACAATGCATTTTGCATAGCAGATCAATACCCAACAGATTTGCAGGTGAACAAAGGCTCAACAGAATGGCATGATGTTCAGTGATGGCACCAATAGAAACAGACAATTCATTTGATGCCGGGTGTGGAATAGTGGTGCCAGATATACCAACAGCATTGACAATTTCCTTTGAAACATCAACATTTGGAAATTCAGCAGCTCACAGCGTGGAGCGCCTGGCACCTGTGTCAATTAAACAATTCACCCTTTTTCCTTGGATGTCACATTTGAGCTAAGGACCAGACCCGTCCAGTGGGAGCAAAGCAACAGACAGCATGGCAGGGTCCTTCTAGCAATGTCATTGTGGACCATAGGAGATATGCATGTCCTGGTAGCCCCCGTTGAATGAAGGAGGAGACGGAGGGGGCGTTGGTGGGGGTGGATGGTAGAAATTTGAATTTTCAGGAGGAATGAAATAATTGCAAGGAGTAGTGGGACCATATTGCTGTGGTCTGGCAGGTTTGTTAGGGCATTGTTGGATGAGATGGCCTGTCTGCTTACAATATCTGCAGAAAGGTTGGCCTGGCTGGGGTTGCTGGGCAGATAAAAATAGGTGTCCAAAAGTCTGTTGTAGCTGGTGGCCATAGTGAAAAAAAGGAGGAGCTGGTTGGGCATTTGCTTGGCGTGGGGTACCCGGGCGTTCTGTACTGGGGCAGTCTTTTGTTGAGCATGCTTTATCTGCAAAGCCACGAGGCGGGTCGCAACTTCTTGCTCCTGGCGTTCGAGCGTGTCAAAGAAATATTGAGCTGCTTGCAGTGCCTTTTCTATAGATTCAGCTTGCCACCCAATCTGAACATTTTGGATATTGTTTGAAATTTCAGGAAGGACACCGTCCATAAAATGAGAAACTAATGCAGGTTTAGCTTGTTCCCCAGCGTTTGCAATACCGGAGTATTTAGTGAAACAGCCAGTCAGTCTAGATAGGTAGTCAGAGGGAGATTCAGACTGGTTCTGCTTGCAGGCTGCTATTTGTGACCAATCATATTTGACCAAGTATTTTTCTTTGATGAGGGTGGTAAGAGCGGTAATATTAGCAGTAATAGCCTCACCTTGCGCCAGTGAGTCAGGCCACTGTAGTTTGTCCATAATTTGTTTGCATAGAGTGTCTTTGAGCACAGCTCGTAGGAGTTGTTTAAGGTCCCCAATGGTGGGATCATAACACACAATCACTGGGCCTCATTTCGAGTGTGGCGTTCCGAAAACAAGTGTGCCAGCGGCCCCTGCAGGCAGACTTGTCACAGAAGCACTGGCACCGGCAGTGACAGTGCCGGTGCTTCCCAATCCCCATTCCTGTGAGTCCTATATGACTCCACGGGAATGTGGACTTACAAAAAATGCCACCTGACTTACTGCTCCGCCGGGACTTGCAATGTCCCGGTGGCACCGGGAAGTCAGGCAGCAGATTCAGTGTTACGGGGTGGCAGCAACCCGCCCATAGCACCAGCGATTTACCACCAGCCTCGTAATGAGGCCCACTGTGTTCAAATGTTCCATGAAAGCAGTGGGGTTATTAGGCAACGTAGGGAATTGTTGTGCCATATGGTAAAAGTCAGTGGAGCTCCAGGGAGTGTGAATTCACATATGTACAGCATCAATTTTGGCCTGAGGGTAGGTCCGCATAGGCATAAGGGTGGTGACAGCAGTGGTGGATGATGAGTCATCCATAGTGTGCAGTGCTGGGGATGTAGACATGGAGGCATGGAACAATTGGAGTTGTCTATTTAGTTCTTGCAAGGCTTTGTAGAGTGGCGAGCCTGGGTCTGCTGCTGCAAAAGATTTTTGTAAATAGTGGTCCACCTGTATTCCAGGCTGTTACAGCGGTTATGTTGGGCGGGAGCAATGGGGGTGGAGGAAGCTAGAGTTTTGGCTCTGGCACTAGAACATAACAAGTGAGGTGGTGATTGGGGAGCAAGGGGGTTGTGCAGGAGCTAGATGAGGGTTCCGGAGGTGGGTGTGGGCGGCTGGGGTGGCATGGCAGCTCACTGTGGTGTGCAGAGTGGTGAGTCAATTTGATGCAGAGTAGGTGGTGTGCCGGCCCTCAGTAGAGACAAGTATGGTACTCGTTCATCTAAAAGGTCTACAGGTGGTGCTGTAGGTGCTTCTGAAAGGGAATCAGTGTCTGCCGAAACACTTGGGTAGAGGCCTGTTTTGTGAGTGTGTTTACCATTTGGCTGTCTGGCCTTGGAGGGTTGCTTGTAATGCTCTAATTCCTTCTCTAGCTTAGCCTGAGTGTTCCTCAGTGATCTAGTTTGACTGTCGCGCAATCTGTCTGTAGACACTGGGGCTCATTAAGAGTCCGGCGGTAACCGTGCAGCCGGACCCGTAATGATTTACCGGCACCTGACTTGCATGTAACACCGGGGATTACTACCCCGGCATTCCGTAAAGTCGGGCGCCGGTAAATTGTAATTCCCCAGTCCCATAGGATTCTATGGGAATAGGGAACACGGAAGCACCGGCACTGTTAATAATGGTGCCGGTGTTTCCGTGATGGTCTGCTTGCCGTGGCCGCTGTGTCCGGCAGGGTCCTACCTGTCGGGTGCAGCGGCTCACGCATGCAGACCTGTAATATGCTGGTCCGGAAACAACAGAACCGGTAAGCACCGTTGTTTCCGGACCGGCAGGCTCAGAATGATCCCCACTTTGTACCAGGTGAAATAAGCTTACCATTGACCATCAGACACCTTAGACTGTTTTGTTCCAAAGCCTCACGCATGACAACAAGATGATCCATATGAAATGAGCCCTCGAGTGACCACTGAAACTCCCTGTGTGCCCAAGTCAAAAAATTCCACTCTCAAATATTTACAGGTGAATGCCCCATATGTTGAAAACATGAAGAAGGCATTGGTCCCTCGTATAGGTAGGTGTAAGTGATGTTGTGGATAGCTCAGAGCCCATGGCTAAGTCTAGGAATTTAAAAGAGCAGGGAGACACAAGGGGAGATTGGGCCTGCAGCTATTGCAGGTCAAGAGGGAGAGGGGTGGTGCAAGCAACTCAACGATAATTGGTATTAACTGTTGGTGACAGAGGAAAGACAAACAAGTGAGGTGGCACAAAAAGGGCAAGCAGGAGCAAGCAAGGAGTGATAGAGTTTGCGGAATATAAAGAGAAAGTAATTTTCACAAGAATTACTAGAGGAACCACTTCAGGGTTATCTCAGCAATAACATTTGGCACTTAACTCCCAAATTGCTGAGTGCCATCAGCATCGCCTCTTTAGCAGGAACAAGAACACAGATATAGACCGCAAGGCTCTGAGTATTGTAGTATATAAAGCAATGAAGGGGGGCCAATCACGAAAATGTTGTTATGCAAAAGAAAAATATTTCTTGCCAATCAAGGCCTCACCCGAGTATGTAAGCATAGCATGCAGGTATGTCTGTGCACTAAGTTGTCTGGAGCATGGACAGGGCGCTGGTGAATAGTAGCAAAGAATCTTTACGATGCCCACAATAAATCAATAAATAAACACAAAGTCAATATGTAAATTCCCTAAACAAGGCAGGCCTACAAGCAGCAAATTAAAGATATCTGGCGTAGGCCAAGAATATGTATGGTAATGGTATACCACTGCGACCCTCTGATTGAGTGGCAAAGGCAAGCCACAGTGTGGAGAAAGTCAAAAATAACACAGCGGCAGAGGACACACACAAGGCCACACCATTAGCTGCAACAATAGAAATAGCGACCCCAGGAATGAACAATAATCTTACAGCGATGGACCGCTGAGAAAGAACTCTTAATAGATAACAAGGGGCAAATGCATCGGAACTTGCGACCATTCCCAGGGGCCATGCGACAACACGCTGGACCCCCAATCTGTACACCTACCCAGGTCACAAATCGTGGTTATCTGGTGGCACACATTAACCATGGGTGAAGTGACTCTGAAACTCACACAATCTGAACTCACACAATCTCTGACAGTAGCATGTCCCAGTAGTTTACAAACCAGATATAGACCGTAACGTCACATGGGGGCCGTAGGCCTGAATAATAAGAACAAGCAATGAGGATCAAAACATCATCTTTAAACAGTGTAAACTGCAAACCGAACAGCAACATACACGGTTAAACCTAACATGATAAACTGATAAACCAAAAATAGAAATCAAAACGTGCCCAGCAAAAGTGCGAAGAAAAAACAATAAACCTCAGCAGCAGCAGAAGCCATATTAACATAACATAACAAATAGACAGTAAAAACACGTACAAACTGTTTGCAAGAAAGGTCCTCTTAAAATGTGCAGTTCCTTACTGAGGGAAGAATGGGAGTCAGTGAACTACGACACCCAGATTAAAACTACCGAATGCAACTACACAGGGACTGCATTCTGGCACCCTTTCAGTGCTTCTGCAACTGCAGGGACCTGGGCTGCTAAAATATGGGAACTCTAACTTTTTTTTTCAACTTTTCTGCCATGATCGTTCAACCCAGATTTGTTACCCTAGTGGTCTCTGAGTGATGGCCCCAAAATAACTACGTACAGGATAGTCTGAGGCACTTATTTCATTTGTGGGGCTCAATTCTGAGCTCTACACTGGAGCCAGCAAACAGCGAATAGACGCAAGACAGATAGACAGAAGCCAGGCAGACATGATGCATGCGACCGACAGAGCTAAAAATATCTGTGGCGCAGCCATCTACCCAGTTACAGACAGATACAAAATAGGGCATAGAGACTCAGCGCATGCATGACCTATCAAATCAACGTTTAGTCAAAATATATTGCAATGCTGAGAAAAACAGAGTGACAGAAAATAAGCAGCAGGAAGGTTGTATTTACCAATCAGCCCAAGCGGAATATGTTCACATCCGTGCACTGCCCCGGGGATTCTCTGTGGCCCACCTCTCAACCACACCGCGGATTTCGGCAGCTTTGCAGACAACAGGTGTGCCACGCTTATAAAAGCTCCCTCTCGTATGGTGAGGACCTTATGTAGTCGGCCTAGCAATCGGAGTCCCCCAGAAAACTCCTGCGCAGTTAAGCCAGAGTAACAGCACCATCTGTGGTAGCTAAAGCAACCCCTGCCCAAGGGTCACTCACTTTGGCCTCTGCTTCGGCGTGCAGCAAATAAGGAGGTTAGACACAGACTGATGGGTAAAATAAGCTTCTTGTATAAGCAGGAAAATGCAGCTGGATAAGTGGCGGGCAGTCGGCACTCAGAGCTCTCAAGGCACTGCCCATAGAGTGCAGGTTATGTAGCATATCCTATGCAATCACTAATTTATTATAGCATTTGCACAATTTGAGCGCTTTGAAACACTTGCCTGCGTGTAGGCGCTATATAAATATTATCATACCAAACCATACCATGGTGGGAGGTACTTGGCATGAAAATGCAGACATTTGTCAATAGCTGTCAACATCTCACTTGTGACCTTGTGACGAAGCCTTGCGGGTACGTCAGCTGGGTACATCATGTTGTACTATGGATAAGCGGCATTCACAGAAACCCTACAGTTATCTACCATATATGATCTAATGTGACTTGTAGAGAGCAAGCGGAAGAGAAGGTCTGATGTGTCCATTTTCCTTGTTACAGGGTTTTGGTGTAATCTGCTCCAGGAGGGTTTTGGGCATGTCAGAGGAGTGTGGTGCAGAGGGAGGCAGAGAGAAACAGAGGGAAAGGCAAAATGCAAGATCTGAGGCCTAAATGTATGAGAGAGAGCCTAACGTAGCATACCATAGAATAGAATAACATAGCATAGCATACCAGTCCTGCCACATCAGTATTATCAAGTGATATGTTTCAGCAATGTACACATATGGAAATTAAGAAAACTGCTAAGAGTGACCACAATATGCTAACTGCAAAGTTTCCATTAACAGGTACTGAAACAGGGGAAAGAACTGAGAAGTAATTGAAGTGAATAAGGGTGGAAATAGGATTTCAAAGTTTAGAGCAGGCAGGTCAAAACTAAATAAAAATCTAAATGATTTTATGGTAGGTATGGAGGCTAAACAACTGGAATTGGTCTGTACCACAGAACATTTCCAGAATTTAATTAGGGAATAGGATAAACCCATATTTATGAGTCATAAATTTAGGCCCACGTGCACCAATGTTTTTGATGATGATATCTATGCTTAAAAAAATGAATTAAGAAAAAATATCAGGATATTGAGAAAAGAGTGTAAATGAACATTGAAATTTATGCGACTCAAGAAAGAATTAAAGTCAGACTATCAAAACTTGGTGAGAGGGTCTAAATATTTGAGACACCAAAAAGATGGGGAAGCTATGCTCTGTACTCTGGTGAGTAACAAAGTGATACATTTCTGGTCACTGATAAAAAAAGAATCAAGGAACTCAAATAGAATTACTGAGTAATTCAGTGTCAGAAGGGGACTGAATAAAACATGTTCAAGACCTTTACGAAATTCCCAGACACTGCGAGGAAGAGCTGAAGGATAGTGGTCAGTGGTCATTATATCTGACCAGAGAAGTTATAACAGAAGAGCTGCAGGACCAAGTGGTCTCACAAATGTTATACTTAAGTCCAATATAGTCCTTTGGTCCCAAATTATGTTGATACTGTTCAGGAACATAATTAAGAGTAGAACCTATCCAGTCAGTTGGAAAGTAGCAATAATCATTCCAATTTATAAGAAGGGGAATCGGGCAGAAAACGGCCTGATTTTAAATATAATGAGGGGGAAGGCCTGCGCAACATGTAATTTACCACTATACCACTGTATGTCGCATCAGTAGATCTATCGAAGGTTTTCAATACAGTTAACAGAGGGCCTTTTAGTGTAAATTGATAGATTGGGGTATTCCACCAGGTCTCCTCTCATTAAGAATACATCTACATACAAATTCACATATATAGGTTTGTCTAGATAGGGAAGGACATTTAATGAAATCAAAACCAACAGAAAGGGGCGTTCCTACACCCTGCCTCTTCAACCTCTATTTAGCAGATTTGAATAATGCTTTAAAAGTCCAGGCTTTAGCTAGTCCTGAGGTGGGTACCCGTAAGGTTTGTTGGATCGCATACACGGATGACATCCTACTTCTGGACCACACTCCACAAGGCATTCAGCACTTACTTTTGGGACTGTAGATGTATGATGATAAGAACGATCTTATTTTCAATCCTACAAAGCCTATTGTAATACGCTTTAGCAATGCCTTGGAAAAAACAATATCTAAAAAGTTGTTTCTAAATGGAGTGAAATTAGAAAGAATATATTAAACCAAATATATGTGATTTATATTAAACTCGCACCCGCAAATAGCACTAGTCGAGAATAGACTCAAGGGGAAGGTTGATAAGATGATCTGTCAAATGAAAAGCCTGATGAGACGATAGTGCAGGTTTTCTATAATACCCTTAATTAAATTCTATAAGGGGAAAGTTATTCTGACACTAATGTATGGTATGGTTATGGAATCACAGGCATGGCAGTTGAACTGGGTAAAATTTGAGGGGAGATTATGGGAAAAGTGCTCAATCTCCTGCAGTCGCTGCCAATGGCCTTTCTTCGTTATGAACTTGGAATTAGCTCATTTGCTGTTTGTTTACAGTGGAAAATGGTTCAGTTATATAGATCTATCCAGGTTCCCTCTGCAGACACCTTATATGAAAATGTATACTCTATGATGAAGGATGCATCGAGTATCTATCTTAGACCCTTAGAAAAGGAGGTTTTGGAAATATTAATGAAATGTGATAAAACATTTGAAGATCTGGCAGTAAACCCAATTGGTGTTAAAAAAAAACTCTATTTAGAGTGGATTGGATTAAGACGATCGATACTGTACATAATTATAAGTTACACAAGAGCTTTTCAATTATGGACAACCCCAGGGGCTTTTTGCCAACATATTTAAGAACATTTCCCAATGCTAATAGAAGAGGTGACTTTCTTAGATTCCAAATTAATTTACTACCAACTAGGCAATTATTAGCACTGTGTCAGAAAGTCCCAGAATTTAACAGCGGGTGCAATTGGTGTGATGGACAACCAGAACAGACAATATATCATATTTTGTTAAAATGCCCAGGAGCACTAGTTAAAAGAACCAAGCTGCTTGCACGCTCTGTGAATAATGCTGAGTGGTTGGAAACCGAGGAATTTTGGCCGAGGTTGTCCTTTGGGCATGAAACTGCTTTGAGTTTAGAAATATTTAATTTGTTGGATGAATTAGGCCTTTTGAATTTGTAGAATGAAAAAGGTTAATATGCTCAGAGGACTGGTTAGGTAGAGATTCATGATTTTTTGATATCAAAAAGTGTTATATTGGCACAAAACGAAGTTCATATGGCAGGGCCGGAGACCCAGAATAGGTTACGAGACCCTCACCCTCCCCAAAGAAAGAGGGGGGGGTTGCACTCCCAGATCTGCGTACTTACCACAGAGCGGCCCAGCTCAGGGCTCTAGCCCCTCACCTTAGAGAGGACCCCAATAAACAATGGGTCTGCATTGAAAACTCCTACCTAAGCCCAGTCACAGTAGGTGAATGGTTATGGGTTCCACTGAAAAAGCTCCCTAAAAGAATTATGGACCACCCAATACTAGGAACAATGTGGAAAGCTTTAGCAGGGAAGGGAAATAGGGAGCAAGTGATCACATGACCCTCGCCACTAAGCCACATCTGGTCCACGCCAGTGCTAGAGGAAATCCCAGGCCACAAACATTACCAGCCCTGGTTTAATGCGGGACTTTTTAGGGTCGGCCAGCTGGTGATGGAGGACACCTTCATAACTATCTAGGAGCTCGAGGAGGCACTGAGAATTGGCAGACTCTCGCTGCTCCTATATCAAGGGAACCCTAATGAAGCCAAAACTAAAGCAATGCATACAAAGAAAGCTCACCCCGGTTGAAATAATCTTAGATTCCCACATAGAAATGAAAGGACTCATCTCCCTCCTATATGAAGCACTCTTGACCCCCCGAAAGGGAACGACCAAAAGCCTCAGAAGGAAATGGGAAAGGGACCAGGGCCGTGCCATCAGGGATGGTCTCTGGGGGAGACTCTGTAGTAGGGCATTCAAGACATCGATCTCATGCCAATATAAGACTCATGCCATCAAACTCCTCCATAGGTGGCAGTACGACCCGATCACCCTCTCTAGGATGTTCCTGGATGTAGTCCAAGTGTGCTGGCACGGATGCGGGGAAAAAGCCCACTATTGGCACATGTGGTGGTCATGCAAAAAAGTCCAAGCTTACTGGTCGGAAGTGCTCAGTTGGCTCAAGGAGGCGGGGGAGGGGGATTACCCACAAGACCCAATCTTGCTAATATTTGAATTGCAACGAAGGGATGAGCACTGGGAGAAACTCCCGGATCTGACACACTTGCTACTGGTGGCAGCTAGAGCTGCGCATGCTAGGACTTTGAAGAGAGCAGCCCTTCCCATGAGGCGAGAATGGGTGGCAGTGGCCAAGGACATTTACTTTATGGATAGACCAACGGCAGCAATACAGGGCTCAAGTGCGCAGATAGAGACCAACTGACTGCAATTCATGGAGGTGTTCGTCAACACGGAGCACACGACTGGAGGGTAACGTGGTCTCTCTACCCGGCCCTAAATCAGCCTTAGTATAGAACACATTTCACCGCACTAAGGAGAGTCAATTAAGCACTGACGATCATAAGCCCGGTCGGTGCTGCCGAAAGTGGAGGATCATGGAAAAGCGGACTTTGTGTCCCGAGAAAGGGGGTTTGGGGGAAGGTGGGGAGGGGGGGTGAATACATCAGAGAACTATGGCTTTTTTTCTGAAGTTGTTACGGGCATGTGCCCAATGTTTCTCTTCTGAATAAGCTCTTTGTTGCCTTGAAAAACCAATAAAAATTTAATTTAAAAAAAGTGTTATATTTAATGGTATTGTTATTAATTTGTTTATATGTTTGTGACTCATTAGGACCCTGGCTGTAGCCGTGCCCTTGTTATGGGCACGGCTACCGCCGGTAATTATTTTTTTTCCGGGGCCCGGAAAAGGGCAATAACAGGGTCATGCCGACCTTGGCGGACCCAGTTATTGCCCTTTTCTGGGCTCCGGAAAAAAACATTGCCCATTCCCATTGGAGCCCCATAGGGCTCAATGGGAATGAGGAGGATAGCATCCTGGACTGCTAGCGGGATCCGCTAAGGACACCTGGTCTGACCAGGCATTCCTTAGTGGGTCCCGCAGCAGTCCTCGTAATAGGGCAGCCCGTAGTGAACGGTGCCGGTCCCGTACCAGCACCGTTCATTACGTGGCTGCCTGCCTGCTAATGAGGCCCAATATGTGAAAAGTCATATTTGTATTTTACTGTGTCATATTAACGATAAAAAATAAAAGAAAATGTATTATTCAATTAAAAACAGTGCACAATGCACCTCTAAATATGGCATAACATAAAGAGGTGGCACCGCCTAGCAGAATGGTAAAGCACAATACTTTTTAAGGCTCAGAAAAAAAAGCTGCGCTATAGAAATAAACAACCCTGACTTTCAAGATGCCACTAGTTTCGACTTGTTTCCAGAGAGCTTCCTTACAGACAGTCACCCAAGATGGCCAGGACCATGGAAGAGCTCAGAGCTAAAAGAGTTCCCTAGATGGGCAGGAACAGGTGGGATTAACCATAGGGCTAATATACTATAAGCATGGCTAGTGGGAGGGAATGGGCGGGGTCAATAACCAAACAACACCAAAATGCATTGTGTGTCCCTGCACAAATGTTGTGTGTGCCCATTGTCACAAACCCTTCTCCCTATGTACACATGAATCACTATTTCAATGCAAAGGTTTGGGCTATTATAGAAGCCTAATAGCCCAAACTAAAAAAAATAAGGAATCCAGCACAAGAGGACAGTGAGGAAGTAGGGGAAGCTAGGTTCGCCCAACGCAAACAACGACCCTATGGAGGTACTGCCTGAAGTCCTTCTTCGTACACTTGGAGATGGTCCAGGCGAAGATGAAGAGACCACCCTCAGCAATGCTGGTGAAAGTATTCCAAGGGACACACGATCAAAGGCAAGGTACCAAAGAAAAGAATTGAGACCTGCCCCAGCTACATTTAGAGATTATGAAGCAGAATAAGATGATGATATTGATTAGTCTAGTCTGTACATTTTCACATTTTATTTCTACCTGAAAACGGATGTTATGACGTGGGACACCCTGCTTCAATAGGAAGTCCCTCGTCACCAAACCAGTATAGGAACTCACCCCTTCCAGGGGCGGGAAGTTACAACACCGCCAGAAAGTGTGGCAGCCTTTTGCCGCATGTGCCTCATTCTCTTAGTTAGGTCTCGCCACATGAGGGCCTACAATAGGAGGCTAGCTGCACAATAAGGTTAGCAGATTCCTGGGCGGGAGCTCCGATGACGATGAAGATAGGCGAGCTTTAGTGTCTGCGCTGCTAGGCGTCCAGTATCATCACTTCTAGTCATTCCACTTCTCCCCCCTCAGTCCACGAGAAGAGGCTGCAGAAGCAGTGCTGCTGGTCCTTCATCCCTGAACACCATGCTCTCAACGCAGAGCACCGTGGACTTCATCCTTGGAAAAACAGGCAGAGTTTCCTTACTTCCCTCTCAGAACAACACAAACTGTTTGCTTCCTGGAAAACCTACTCCTTATTCCACAGAATGAAAATCAGCTGCAACTACCCTGGTAAAAGCATTTCCTATTGCAGAAATATTGGTGGCTGCCACTTTTAGATCATTGCACACGCTGATGACAAAGCAACTTCTCATTTAGGGACCACTACTTTCAGGGATCTTTCTAGTTAAGCCATGCATATTTTTGTATCTTCCCCTCGCCTCAAATTGGTACTACTTGCTACTATATCCTAGCCGTATTAGTGAACATGAAGATGCCATGATGGAAAAGGAAATGTTTCTAATCTATATTTGTGGTTTTCCATCATGGCTCTCCTCATCAAGTTCATAACCCACATTCCCATCCTCATCTATATCAGGGAAATTAGAGGTTCAAACGTACGTGCCAGGCTGGGGTGGTACAGAGAATTGTGGGTGTTAGAGGTGCGGATGGCATTAAAGGGGCTTCATGTAACTCTACTTCTGCAAAACAATATTTTTTTAAAAAATGTTTGGGAATTTTCTAGCCCCATTAGAATATCCCCAGGGTTAGGGATATGATGAACATACCAACGATAGACAACTGCAAATACAGGTGCATACATTTTCCTTACAGCAGTATCTACTGAATTCTTAGAATGTCACCCCTTTTCCCTACACGCCCTACTCTAGCGCTTCTTGATTGGGGCTGTAACCATTTTCATATACACAAGCAGAGAAAGAGGACAGACACTAGAAGGGTAGGGTAGGGTGGAGCCTGGGAGATCGAGGAGGCAATCACTCTGATCTTATGTGCTTGGGTCCCTGTTCCATTACCGTATGCACAAATGACTCCCCATTTGTATAACTGAAGTAGTTAATGGACTAACATTGATTAACTCATTGTTTTGGCCCATGACCTACTGGTCCTGAAGATAGGTGCAGGGAATGGATATCGAGCAGCGCTGTGAGTAAGGTCTGGTGCTTAGAAAGCAGATCCAGCAGTGGCTGAAAGTAGATATCGGGCCCACCATAACTGTTTATCTAGGAGCAGTGGGGGCTGACGCCAGCCCTTCATGAGCAGCACCAACAGCCTAAGGATCTAAGGCCTGGTAGAGGGGATCCTTAGATCATGAAGGGCTGGTACTACTCCAATGTGTACCGAAGACAGGTGTGGAAGCTGGGGATTAAGGGTCAGCTGGAGCTGAGAATTCAAGGCCACTAGATGCTGATACTAAGATCAATGCTCATAGACAGCAGGTTGTGGAGTTAGGTCTAGGAGGCAGGGTCCAAGGGTAGTGGGTGCACTAAAGGTATTTGCGTTTGCTGGTGATCCATGGGCATGCTTTGTTGGAACAGGGCATCCATGCCAATGGGTGTTAAAGCAAGTGCACGACTAGAGATTGAGGGATGTGGGTGCTGAAGGTAGTCATGGTCTGAGGTATGAGGATTCATGGATGTCAAGTGCTGAGGTAGGTATGGGGATCATGGCTTGGGATCCTAGCTGAGAGGGTCCTGACGGTGTGTACTATAGTGGTGTGTACTGTGGTTAGGTAACCATGGCTGGTGGGAGAAGGTGGATGTGTGATCTGAGGATCTAGGACTAGTGGCTGCGTAAGGAAAGCATGGAGGCTGGGAAACCAGAGTTGGTTTCTGCTGAAGGTAGTAGGTTCAGTGGACACTGCAGTATTTAATGGGCAAGTGCATGGTGTTCTTCCTCAGGCAGCTGGATGTAATGAGTACGTTTCTACACTACATTATACAAATTAAACAACATCTGGCTATGTTTTGCACTGCAAGCATGACGGTCTCTACCTGGGAAACTGGTTTCCTTGAAGCCTTGGGATGGAGTGGGTGCCCCCTCCAGGTGTGGTGATGGCTTACCAGGTAAAATGGGAGTGGCCGTCCACCCTCGCTGAAGCAGTAGTGTAGTGTCTGAAGCTCAGTGTAGGGATTTGGTATTATCCTGCATCCTAATGGAACCTTTGGTCAGTGTATTGATTGACAATGGAGTGTTAAGGGTTAGAATGTTTATGTGTGACTGGGGTTCTATGTGGTCAGTTGGGAGATGTAAGCCTACCTAGGAGGATGCAGGTGTATGTTGCCCTGAACCCAGATGTACCTGACATTACATGACTATCATAATGTACTGGAACTAAATAAAGAAGTTACTGGAACTTCACCTGAGGTCATGGTCATCTGTGGGGAACAAGGAGTTCTACACTCAGCTGTTGGAATTTTCCAACTTCTGTGGTGTGTTAGAAGCTGTTATGTTAGAAATAATTGTTAAACACTTTCTTAAGAAAATACTTGCAGCCTTTTTTATGCTGTGAGAGTCGGGAAGGATCACGCACTTGTGCATAACTAATTCTGCCTTGATGACTAGTTGAATCACCATGTTAAGCTTTTGTTTCAAGTAGAAAATAACAGCTTAGAATAGTTTTACAACTATTTAACACGTCTTCATAGAAAAGTAATGACCAAATAGATAAAATACCTGCAGGGTGGCAACCCTAATTATAAGTGCAGTTCCTCTGGCAAGTAATAGATAAATAATGACCGACTGTATGGGTGCATGATTTGTCATAACATGGACCTCATTACGAGTATGGCGTGCAACAAAAATGTGAATTCTGCCACTATACCACACCACTCTGCTACGAGTTTTAAAGGTATGGCGGAGGTGCTGCCAGACTGTTGGATTTACTGCACAGAATTACTGCTCGCAGCAAATCTGACAAAAACCACCACGGAGTCATATGGACTCCAAATATGGGGAGTAACACCTTTGTGCCACACCTTTTTATCCCGTGGCAAATGCATTGGACTGAGTCATAATAACGGTATTTGCTGCTAAACTCTAAATGCGGCCAATGGTTATTTCTCCATGCACCACTCTTCGGAGGCCTCTCTTCCACTCTGTTTCTTATTCATCTAAACCAAATACTGCTAGCTCTAATAGTATCTCCTCCCTCAGGAGCAGTCGAAGATTGAGGTGTTCGTGCGCCCGTTGGAATGGAGCTCCTACGCTATTGTCTTCTTCAACCGCCGGGTGGGGCGGCCCTTCCTGTACAACTGCACTCTGTCCCGACTGAACATCAGGAAGGCCAAGCTGTACCAGGTGAGAGATGGAGAGGTTGCAGACAGCATGTCATAGCAGAGGTGGGCTATGTTGGGACAAGAAGCAACGGCTGTGAGGGAAAGGAGTTGTTGAACACTAAAAACAAGCAGGAGACAGTTAAAGGGAGTGTGCTAAAGGAAGCAACAAAAGGGTGGTGTGTTAGAAGAGGTAAGAGCATGGCAGTGCACTGAAAATATTGAGTTTAGGTCAGCTAACACAATGAGGCAGCAACACGCAGAACTCTAAGAGAATCAAGGAAAGGCTAGCTCGTTCTGGGAAGTGTTTCAGTGTAAGGTGAGGCATGGGCAGCAGTGTAAGGGAGGCAAGTAAAGGAATCTGTTAAAAGAGACGAGCGAAAGGTGGTGGAATAAGGGAGGCAATATAAGGACAGTGTGCCACCACGGAGAGCACAATAGGATACTTGTAGAAGGAAAACATAGTTCTGCACACAATCAAAAGGTTTTAAAGGAGTCCCCAATGGACAGTGAGCAAGTGATCTGCGCTGACTGAGGCAAGAAAAGGGCAGTAGCGAATGCACTGTGCACCATTGGAGACGAGATAAGGGCTGTGCACCCAAGGTGGCCAAGGGCCGTGAGCTAAGGGAGGAAAGCGAAGGCTGGTGCGTTAAGGACAGTGTGTAGTAGGTGGTGAGCACAAGACAGTGCATGCAGTGTATGAAGGACAACAGATCATAAACAGTTGGTAAAAGACGACAAACCAAAGCAACCTGGGCTGTGTATGCTGGGGATCGAGGGGATAAGCGGTGCGGGGGGGGGGGTGCGAGGAAAAGGCAGTGAGGATAGTGAGAGCTAAATGGTGTGCTCAGGAGGTTAGACAAAGGGGCTGCGCTAAGCAAGGGAGACCGGCAAGGATATGTTAAGGTAGGCAAGCAAATGTTGATATTCTATTTGTGGTGAACAAATTTCAAAGCAATAAGAAGTATAAGCACAGGGCATTGAGTGGCTGAGACACCAACATCTAGTGGGCTAACTGAGGTGAGCCAAGCGTAGTGAGTGGAAGGTGGTGTGCAGGGGGAGCAAGCAAAGTTAGGTGATCTAAAGGAGACAAACAATGGTAGTGCATGAGGGGAAAAGAGCCAAGAGCTGCGTGCTAAGGGGAGAATCTGAAGTGTGACGTGCCACAGATTGGACAGGACAGCAATGGAACAGGAGAAAATAGTAGGGCATACGGGAAGGGAGGCCCATTAATGAAAGTGAACACAGACCTGGGCGCTAAGGGAAGCATGTACAATGTGGCAAATAAAGGGGGCACCAAAGGCAGTGCTCAAAGTGTGGGGGCAAAAGATAGGTATGTCAAGGGCAGTGTATTAATTGAGTGTCCAAAGGGAGGTGAAACGAGGGAAGAGTGGAATTCAGCAGGTTCTTGGTGCCAGTCTTGCATTTTGCCCTTACTAATCTCTTCCTCAATGACTTTCTACCATCTCTCTCCCAAACAGGCGACCGATGTATATGCAGGGCACCTAATTCGAGGACTTTCAACAAACACAGTCTTCACAATAGCCATCGATCCATCAGGAGTTGTGATGTGGCATCTCACCCCATACTACTACTGATCTTTCTCTCCAGCAAGAATCCACTAGCCAACTCTGCCACCTCATAGAGAACACCATAATGTGTGTTGTGCGTGGGGTCAAGCAGCTCAGGAACCCACCCTGCAGCTGGCATGTCGAGAGGCAAGGCCCCTCACTGGCAGGAAGCGCTTCCTGCACCCATCCTAATGGTTACCTATGAAGAACAACCACTGCTCAGGGCTCCTTCTGCGCTTTCGAGAACATTCCATGGTGTCACTGTCATCTCTCAAGATGTCCATGCTGCTCAACATTAGCTTCCACTGCAGCAAGAACAGACATGGGGTTGCCTTTCCACTTGCATGTTTGCAGGATGGGTGGGGCCATGCTAGGCCTGCCCACATGAACCCTGGAACTTAGTACAACCACCATGGATACTACAGCTACAGTCATGACCTAATTAGGATATACAGGACTTCACCAAGAGTTCAGAAGATATATAATAATGACCGGATGAATTGGCATAGACTGTGCTTCTCATACCTATTTCCTGCGGATGCCAATGTTTACAAATGCTTGTACCCTCCCGGATGGTGCTACGGTTGGAGGTGAGGGTTCCTTTCCACCTTGTTTCGTACCCTTGTTTGGTAGTTTTAAGGACAACTAGCAGGTAACTGGATGCACGTGGCACAAGAAAAGCAGCTTCCAGCGGTGGCATTTATCAAACAGTGGAATGTTAAATGAACTGGTTGCATCAAGGCTTCCTGTAAATAAACTTGCCATGCGCATACAACAATTCTGCACGAGAGCACAATAAGTGGATACGAACATAACTCGACACACGTGTATAATAACTCAACAGAAGTGCATTGCGTACATACAAAGTTGACGTAATGGCACAATGGCCTGACAGCGCTGGAGGAGTGTAACATACAATGGAGGCGTGAAAGCCCACAGGGTCAAGCCCGAAGAGGGGATGTGGCAGAGACACACTCTCCCTTTGGTTGCTAAAGACGACGTACACCAGTTTGTGGACTGGCATGACTGGTATTAGGAAATCAACACTGAAAGGGACAAAAGATGATCACTTTTGCTGCTCTGGACATTGTATCTGTCAATGTGAGACTTCCCAACTGCAGGGTGGGGGTACTAGGCAGTGCTTGAAAAATCAGCTCTTCACTCTATACACTTTGCATTTGGTCGGCGTATATATTTTTGTAGGGGGTGGTGGGTGATGATTGAGGAAGCTGGGTAGGGGAATATGAGAGATTATTTTTTCCTTGTGTAAAATAAAAAAAATGCAAGGCATGGCAATTTTTGCAAGACGATATTGCTTTGAATTGTGTTACAGCACAACAGGGTTTTAAATAGAGGGTACTAAACATACACGCATGTCTTTCTGATCATGTTGGAACGGTCTTGCAAATAGGGCAAACAACCCCGCTACTCTTCAGTCTTTCTCTCGATTCTGATGTTTCTTTGCACAGAGGGATCAAGCAAGGACAGGCAGTGGCGGCTGGTGAACCTTTAAAGTGATGGGGTATAAATATGTTTTCCAGTGAAGCGCCAGTGAGCTTGCGCAGCAAACGAGCCCGACTCAGAAAAGACAGGTCCTGAGGGGAGGGAGTTTCTCTTCGCTGCACATTTTTTTTTAAATGAGAAGTGGAAATGGTGCATTTTCCAGCATAATTTTCAAGAACGTTGTATAAAATGACCTAAAATACACTCAAAAGAGAACCGACACAATATTCTACTACCAGAGATTCCAAGTTGCCAACAGTACACAGGACCATTTTGCAACATTAAGTCATGTATGTGCCCATCTCCTGCAAGGGCACAAATATGCTTCCATCAATAAGTGCTGGGTAAAGTGTGCCACTGTCATTGTCCTGCAGGAATTATACCTGTTATAAATAATGTGACAGAAGATTTCATAATGCACATGACTCTTCCTGGGTTTGGTAATTAAGAATACAATCAGAATTTGCTGCAACTCATCAGGATACCACATAAAGTGTATTCAAGTATTGCTTGAATACTGAGTGAGTTGATCATTGGATATGTAATGTGCAATTGCATTGGGTGATGCTTAACTACACCACAGTACTCCCAAAGGTGTCCACTCAATACAACAGCTTTTTAAAGTACATTTTTACATTGCTACGTAGTTTAAGCTTTCCCAGTGCAGTTAATAACACGATGTTAATGCCGTACCATTGAAAACAGTGCTCTCATATTAGTGTTACCCCAGTTGAGTATTGCCATGCAATTCCAGCAATACCATTCCTACCAATCTTGCCCCACATAGCACACTGTCATGTTTGCATCCGCCTTGTGCCCAGAAAACAATGTTATCCCAATGTCAACCCCAGTTAAAACACATTGGGCCCCATTATGAGGTTGGCGGAAACATGCCGGTGCTACCGGTGGGTTGCTGCCAACCCCATTAGACCCTACCGTCTCCTGATATCCCAGTGCCACCGGGATATCACAAGCGACAGCGGTAAGTTTTAGTCCCCATTTCTATGGAGTCCTATAGGAATACATGGAAATGGGGACACTGAAGCACCGGCTACAATGCTTACTTTGCCGGTGCTGGAGTGAAAAGCCTGCCGGTAGGGGCCAAACTGACCTGCTGGTAGTTCGAGCCCCTACGGCAGACTTGTAGTGTGGCGGTCCATAAAGGGTACCAGTGCGTTGCTACCGGCACCCTTATTTCCAGACTGTCACACTTGGAAAGAGGCCCATTGACAGGACTCTTGGGGTCTAGTCTCAGCTACCTGCACTAGTGGTAGCTTAAACTAAGTGGTCCTTGTACTCCCTCCCTGCTTCATACCCACCGGTTAGGATCCAGTAGTACTCACACAGTCTTACTTATTGATCCAGGGGGGTCCTCCTTTCTTCTCTTCTGTAAGCAACTCCTTCACATTTACAATGGAGTCCTGCAAAGAACGCAGATCTTTTCTTAACATCTGTACCTCCTACGAAATTAATAGAGGTAGATCTTATAGTGAATCCTATAACTGTACAGTACAGACTGCCAAAGTGCATGTTCAACAATTCGCAAATGCCCAGAGTCTTGCAAGTTCAGGCTTCTGTATACCGAGCCTCACATGCTCATATAGTACACAGCCTTGCATACACAGTGAGAGAGTACAGAGCCTAATGTGCAAGTAGGCATTTCTTATAAGCAAGATGTTAATGCAAACCAATAGAGATTTGTGCATTTTGAATTCTTCCCCCAAGGATATTTTACTATTGCTTATGATAGGTCCATTCCGCTGTTGATTATAACTGATACAGTAATGTTAATGTCACAGTTTCATATAGTGTTTCATGATGGGCTCCTCCCAATCCTGAAGGCCATAATAATAGGTGCTAAACTGCAACTCAATGATACAAAGTTTAGCACTCTCTAAAAGGCTGAGTAACCCCCTTCTGTGATTGGCATACCTCTCTACAGGTTGCACACAGATCTCTGAAGCAAGTGCTTAACCTGCTGAGCTATGCAAAACAGTTATGCAAATGGAAAGCTGCTTCCCCAGTGCATATTACAACCAAATCTGTGGGAACAAGAATTAACTAAATGGATAAGGTATACCCTGGAGTGAGCCCCAGCCACGGGCCACCCTACACTGCCCAATATGCTTTGGCTGGGGCTCACTCCAGGGAATTCCTGATCCATTTAGTTCATTCTTGTGAGCAGTCTGATGTTCACTTGGCAGCAGTCCTGGCTGAAGATTTGTGGGGGCCCATTTCAACATGATGGTTGCCCCCCCCCTTGCTTAGACCGGAAAGCAGTCTGAGGCACCCATGGGGGGCATACATTATAATGGAGATAACGAGAAGGTTAATAACCGCCAATTATTACGAGACAGCGAGCCAGCATGGAGCAGAAACATGATGTAAGCAGCGAAAGAAGGATTCAGGGCATTCAATAGTTCTGACTTCTTCTTTCGTTGCTAACAGGCAGCTCTACCAGAGCAGGGTGCGCTTCACAGACACAGGACAAAGAACTTCTTTGTTTGTCATGTGTCTGTGCAGAGCAGCCTGCACTCTGGTAAGGCTGCCTGTAAGTATGTCCTCACTGGGCATGTGACAGTGATATGATATGATATGATTGTTTATTTATAGGCGCAACACCTTTGAGCTGATTGGGTTTCAGCTCCCACCCCCTGAAACTTTGGGCTATTTTGACTCGACCTGGCTGACCTACATAGCCGTGGCCAGACAGAACAGGACACAGATGTTAAATGGCCCCTGGGCTTCACTGTTAACAAAGGCCCATCAATTTCTAATGTAAACATTTAATTGCTGGCATCTGCATTCATGTGCATAATTTTGTAGGCAATTAAAATTGTGATGTGGGTTTAATAGTTGGATGCCAAGGGAGTGATTGGAAGGGTAGAGAGGGGACAGGAAACCACTCGTTCTCACAGCAGTCCTTAAGTGGGTGCCTTCAAGGAGAGAGTTAACTACTTGTAGCATTGAAGCTGCACTAGAATAGTCTCATTAGAATACCTAAAGAAGTCAGATGTCCCCCCACAAATATGTTTGCCCCTCCCCACCATCTCTCAAGTAAGCTGCTCTTCCAACATTTGAAGACCTACCCCCTGAAATTTAGGTTTCATTGCGCCTCTGCCCCATGAACAAATTGTGCATGCACCGTACCCAGACCGCCGGAGCACTGCACTTAAACACACAGTCTGTGCTTAGCACAGACTGTGCGTGCTTAGGGTGGAAAGCAGTCTGAGGCACCCAGGGGGGGCTGACATTAATTATTCATGTCTGCCCCCACGGGTGCCTCAGACTGCTTTCCACTCTCACAGCAAAACAAAAAAGGTGATGGCTGGAAGGTTTAGAATTAATCCTAACCTCTCGCATTGCTCTGGGCAACCCGCCAGACCATCATTCTTTGCCTGCCAAACCATTACAATAGAGGAAAGACCATATGCAAATGAGGCTTGGCCCCATCCCAAAAGGGGCAGTTCAGCCCGAACTGCTTGGTCGCATCCATTCTTCATGAGACCACAAGCATCCCCAAACATGTTTCAGCCTTGTTGGGCCTCACCAGTGAGGAGTAGCTTGGGTCTCTAGGCCCAACAGGCATGGGGCCCATGTCTGGGCATACTCGTCACACTCGGGTTAACTAAAACAAAACAAAAGAGGTGATGGCTGGAAGGTTTAGAATTGATCTTAACCCCTGGCATTGTTTTGGCCAACCCTCCAGACCATCGTTCTTCACCTTCCAAGCAATTACAAAAGGGGAAAGACCATATGAATATCAGGTTTGGTCCCACCCCAAATGGACACTTCACCCTGAACTGCTTGGTCACACCACCTCTGCGCAAGAACACAAACATCCCCAAACATGTTTCAGTCTTGTTGGACCTCATCAGTGAGGAGTAGCTTGGGTCTCTACGCCCAGCAGACATGGGACCCACGTCTGGGCATACCCGTCCCACTCAGGGTGACTAAAGCAAAACAAAAGAGGTTATGGCTGGAAGGTTTAGAATTAATGTTAACCTCTGGCATTGCTCTGGGCAACCCTCCAGACCATCGTTTTTCACCTGCCAAGCCATTACAAAAGGGGAAAACCCATATGCAAATCAGGCGTGATCCACTCTCACAGCAGCAGCAAAAGAAGAATTCATAACTATTCCACGGGCATTCAGTCACTGAATGGCCGCTGAATAGTTATCAATCCTTCTTTTGATGCAGGCAGCTCTCTGCTCTGCAGTGCACAGACAAGCTCCTCACTCACTGTGAAGTTTGAACACTGGCCTGCACTTTAAACGCTTTTAGGCTTTTGCTCTGGGCTGTGTGAGAGGGGGTTGGCCACCTCTTATACATCCCCCGGCAAAAGCGGGACTTTTGCATTCCAGAAAAGAGGGGTATGATGCAATCTGGGTGGCTAACACTGGGTATAGAGTTCTGCAGTCCACTTTGCACTGCAGGACATTAAAAAACAACCAAAAATAAACTTACTTGGACTGCAAAAGTCTCTCTTTTGCTCCGGGCTGTTTGAAACCCCCTCTCACACAACCCGGAGCAAAAGCCAGACTTTTGCAGTCCAGGAGTCTCCTCGAAAGGGGGGTGTAGGTGGCCAATGCCGGGTCCAGAGTTCTGCAATGCAGAACTCATCACAAGGGCCATACAAGAAATAAAGAAATTAACTTACCAGCGCAGGCAATGTCATGTCGGTCTGGGGCAGCCAGCTTCTCTGCCTCTTGACTCTTGTCGTAGTGTGGACTGTTGAGCCCCACCCATGTGCAGGAAGTAGAACATTATTTCCTGCACGTGGGTGGGGCCCCTGAGTGACATTACTGTGACCCTCCCTCAGCACACCACCCCCTGTCATATTTCTTGCACAGACTGGGGTCTGCACAGTCTGACCCCACCCTAGTGTGTTTGAGGGACTGGACAGGGGGCTGGGTAAAGAAAAGGATGCCTTGGGGCTGTTTCTCTCTTAATGCTCCTAGGCATCCTTTTCAGGCGGGTTTATCGACTTTTAGTGCTGCCCTGGACAACTTGCACTGTGCATGTGCAGCTGGGATGGGTCACTACAGTGCTCCCTGCGGCACATTCAGTGCAGCCCCCACCATGTCCATTGAATAACAGGATTTTGCTGTTACTCGTGGGCATGGTGGGGGGTGTCCTATTGTTGGTGGGTCACCTCCTCTCCCATCCCCAGAGACCAGCCATGCCTGGGGACAGGGCCGTCTCTAGGATTTTCTGGGCCCTCAGTGACAAAACATATTTAGGACCGTCTTATTTGCAGAAATGGCAACATCAGTGATATCACATAAAATTATATGAGAGCCTCATTACGAGGTTGACAGTCAGGGAAAGAAGAGGCTGTAATTCCATTACCACAACGTTTCCTGCACAATTTCGCTGGAATTACAGAGGGGTAATTCTGCTGATTTCTGGAGAAAAAGTGGAGGATTTACCTCCAGCATCCACTTTCCTTCGGTAATTCTGCTGGTAGTAATTCCGCTGAAAATCCCAAATGGAGTACTATGGACTCAATAAATGGGGACTAACACCACCTTACCACCAACTTGTAATCTCATGGGTTGGTAAACCAGTGGGACCAAGTGGCAGTAACAGTAATTCCGTTTGGCGGGATTCCAATACCCCAAAACTCGTAATAAGGCCCTCACAACGGTATCATTGGGAGTTAAATGAAAAACACGTTGACTTGAGTAAGGCAGGAGACAAACTGTAGTCACCAGTATATGAATTGAAACTGTTAACCTTTACCTAAGTGGCAATATCAGAAGTGAGGCTTTTTTTGAAGTAGCAGACAGTGTGAGCTAAATACTTTGTATATACGTCTAACTTTGGCAGATCAACCATGGTGAGATAAAAGTATTTGCCCGCAAGCACACACTTTGGTTAAGTGGAGAAGCCGCAATTCGAGATCAGTCTGCAATTCAGGTGTTTGAACACATCTCATCCCAGATGTAATTGATAGAAATATTGTTTGCAAAACGTCTTTATGAAACTTTTGTTTGAAAGCACAATCTGACTGAAGTTAACTGCTGTTTTGTAGCGTTTCGCGATTGTTTTTATTGCTATTGTGTGCGTATTTGGTTATATTGTCCAAACTAGCAATATGCTTTTATTTCAGAAGCTATAAACAACTATTATTTGGGCTGTCAAAAGAAATAAACTCCAAGCAGTTTCCACTATGTCATGTCAGGGCAGGGTGTGGGCCTGGGGAAGACAGGGCAGGTGCGTACACTGCAGGGTTGCCTTGCAGTGCTACAGAGTCTATATACCTGGGTGGTCTTGAGGCAGTGAGAGTAAGCAATTTGCAGGTCTTCAAATGTTAGCAAAAGTAACAGGGCTCAAGGCCTAAAAAAGTGTGGGAGGGCTCAATAATATACACGTAGGCACTGAGTACATGGGGGCAGAGTGTCAGATGCACCCGTGCTAATTTAAATCACTGTTCGTGTCAGGGTTGCTGTCTCCTATCCTGCTGTGTTCGGGCTTGGTGAAGTGGTAGAATGGATCTTGTCAAATTAGCAAATGCTGCTCAATTGAAAATGGGAATAGAGCCTCATTTATGGACCAATTGAACCTTGATTGGAGGGGGTGGGCAGGTCATATTTGTTTTGTGGGCACAGGAGTACCAGGGAATTCTACAGTAGAATGCTTCAAAAGAAAACTCAGCAGGTTAGGTGACTGTTTCTGAGCTATGTTTAGACCTCCATGTAAATGATATGGCTTTTTGTTCCTATTCCTGCTGCAAAACGTGCTGTAAAATGTGTTGTTTTGACCAGTGGATGGGTAATGCTCACTCGCTTCACTTAGTTATCGGAATTTATGCCCCTATAGTGAAAATCAAAAGCTGGCACGCATGAATATACGCACAATAAGTGAACATACCTTAAAGTAAAATATGCAAATTTAGTTAATTTGACCTTTCCCCTTAGAAGAAAGTGTACAAGACAAATGAGCATTGGCCTTTCAAAAAACATAATAAGCAGCGGAAAATAATATGAGAGAGGAGATTTTCAAATAATTATGCTGTCAAAGTATAAAAGGTGTCCACATTTTAAACCCAACAATACAAAATGAAATATTCCCTAGAAAACAAAAGCAGAATATGAGACGTATGCTTTGATGACCCTTTCATGTGGTTTTGTGGGTAAGCGTCTGCACTGGAAACATGCCAACCTTGGGTGAAATTCTAGTAAGCAAGCACTTGAGCAAGCACACTTTGGTTTTGAATGGCGGCCTAAAAAATTCCTAATGGGGTTTGTGTCTGCACTCTGAAAAAAGTGGGCGGGTGCTGTCCACACACATGTATCATCAACTTGTGCCCCGAAAATCAGCACAGGGCCAGAGCCAAGGAAAATAACCCCTCAAGTCTCCATGACTGCAACCTTTTTTGCCACATTCTCAGCAAATATTCATGACTCATTTGCACTCATCCGTTCCCCTCCCCAGCCCCACATTTAGCTTTCAACAATACTCTGTTTTATGAAGATGACTCGAAAAGTACAGAAACCATAGTAAAGTACTTGCACAAATATATAAATCCTTATACAAATATGCTGGACATAAAGTTTACAATTGTGGCATTATTCCCCCCACTTTGAATGGAAGACTACAAATAGCAGAATGCAATTCAGCAGAAAGAAAAAAATGACCTGGGGATTTTTAAAATGTACTTTCAAAATGTAAAGACTCATAAAAGGTTGGGCCTCATTACAAGTACATTGGTGCAGTAATAAATTGCCTTAATGGGGTACTAATACCATTACTGCCTCATTATCGCACCACTGTACTACAGGTTCAGTGGTGAGGTGGAGGATTTTCCTCCAGCAAAAAGTTGGAGGGAAATCCGCCACCTTCTACCACCCCAAAAATCATCTAAATTGGCGGAGTTACTGCTGGCGGATATACCACCATTGGTAATTCTGCCGAAATTCCCATGGAGTCTTATGGACTCCAAAAAGTGGGGACTAACACTACCACTAGTGCTGCGGCGGTAAATTCGCTGGACCACTTAGTGGCAACAGTAAATCCTAATGGCAGTATATTAGCGGATTTACTGCCAGAATACCGCCAAACTCCAATTGAGGGTCAATGTGTGAAAAGTTTGCCTGTTTGTATTTCAATGTTTGACAGAGGCAGGCTTCATATAGAATGAGGAAAATGTTACATTACTAAAAAAAAATAAGCGCTTTTTGGAGTGTTAAATGTGAACATGTGAAAATAAGGAAGATAGTTTTAAACTATTTTGTGTGATATATATATATAACTGTGCTGGGATAGGGCATAGATTTAGGCAGCTAACTGGTGCTTTGTGTGTGTTTTCAAAATAAAAATGCCCCTTTGCAGTTCTTAGCACGGAAACGTTAAGAATGTCTTGTCTAAAAAAATTGTCTCTTAAATGAGCCATCATGCTCTGCTGGAAAGAAAGAAAGTGACAAGCAGCACTTAAGGGGCCTCATCTCTGTCTCCATGATGATTTAAGCACCCCAGGGTGTATCAAGACTATTTGTCCCAACAAGGAACCCATGTCCTGACACATCCTAGTCCTGAACCCAGAGCGATGTTTACCGTCCATACATGCGCAGAATGATGGTAGCCATTGCAACACGCATATGTAAAGCCAACAGTTTTGTTTGTTGCCATATTTAATGTATTTATTGTTGATTTGCAAGGTGCTCACTGCAAAAACATTTGCTTTGGGTTGCCCAATACTTGGAACCATATGATTGGGGAGGTAACTTGATGGTAGATGGACCTGGGTTTGGAGTGGGACTCATGGGCAAAGAAATGGGGATGTTATTTAGTGTTAATGAGGGCTTTAAGAGGGCTAGGCGAAGCGCTGGCAGTCTCATGCTGCCCATGAGGTGGGGCACTCTCAATCCCCTACAAGGTGAGCCCATGTATAAAAGAAAGAGGTGCAAGAAAGCAATCTGCCAGCTGAAGCTGTTCAAATGAGTATACATGATTTGTGGTTTACAGTCATTTTATTGTACGGACAATATCATAAATGCAATAAGTAGGCAGGCCAAAGGCAGGGCATATATTAAAATGTGTGTTCGTTCTTATAATTCCAAAAATGCTCTTTGATTTTGTGCAAAAAAGCAAGTAGATTACATGGGTTCTTTTTGTCCTCATCCCCTTTCTCATGTGTGCTTTTAGGGCTGCAGAAATATGGTGGCTCAGTGGTGAACAATTTTAAAATTATTTGTCTGGGTCCCCTAACCCCCCTTCTGAGTCAGCTGTTTCTGCACACATTATAATAGAGATGTTTCCTAATGCACACTCTAAGGGTGTTTTCCCTGGGTTTATCAGAGTTGCTGCAAACCATGAGTCCATCCTTGAACTTCATTATTCCCCAAGCATATTTCTTTTCCACCCTTAAGAGCTGAAAGCAGGGAAAACACATCAGGATAAGTTAACACTTTTAAAGGGGTACTCTCTGGCCAACAAAGCGACACAGTATAAAGACCGGTGCCTCCCTAAGGAATAGGTGCATACTATCAACCTTTCCTTGCTTGCTGCTTTAGACTGTGGCAAAATCCTTAATAAATAGTGGCAGGGGCTTAATAGCTGTAGATTATCATGGGACAGGCAGGGGAGATGAAACCCTAAATGAATATTTAAGGAACGCTGTTAATGGGCCTGTGTCATTTATTTAAAGAATGAGGGTGATTTACTCACGGATTGAATTTCTTAAATACTGAGCGAGAAACTGCTGCATTACAGTCAGCAAATTATTTAGAAACTGAAGCGTGAGTTTTATTAACACGACAGCCACACAAGATCTCCAACAGTATATGTTGGCCCATTTCGCATTTGTCAGCTTGTGCTTTATATGCCTCTTTGGCAGAGGTTAAATGTTCTCGGACTGACTGATGTACTTGTTGGTATGTCTGCCCCATTTCCAGGGCCTTACAGAATAGTATAATGGAAAGTAATGCCGTAGCGAGCATACAGGGATGATGGCCGTGCTGGGCAAAGAAGGATGGTACACCAGTGGAAGAATGGACCCCATTACTGAATGCTGATGTGGCCACAAGCAGTAACGTGAACCAGGATCATTGGCGTTGGAGAAAGAAGGAGCAGGGGTACTCTTCCAGAATCTGGTTGACTTGCTCCTTCTGTCCACCATTCTGGAGATGATTACTAGAGGAGCATTTGGTGGAGATGCTTAATATGTAGGTGAACGCCTCCCAGAAATGAGGGGTACATTGTGATCCCCTATCAGAGATCAGAACAGACGGCAGTCCATAAAGCCTGAATACATGATGTTGGAATAAAAAAGCCAACTGTGTGGCAGTGAGCTGTCCAGTTTTGGGAATGAAATGAGCCATAGTAGAGTGGCAATCCACAATGATGACGTTAACTGACATGGTGTGTGCCAAGGTTTTTCAGGGATCAGCATGAGACATAAATATCCTGGAGGTTGACCGGCAGAACTCTAACCTTGGGCACAAGCAGTCTTTATGTATGACTCAACTTCCTACTTCATAAATGGTCACCAACTCCACCTCTGTAACAGCGCCAAAGTTTTCTATCACTTTGGTTGAACGCCTAATTGGATATCATGACACCAGACAAATAGGGTTATAATAAATTTGCTGGTGCAGGAAAATTGCCAGGAAAATTGCCAGTAATTCTGTGAACCACAATTTTTCAGGACCGGCAAACTACAAGTTTACCGGCGGGGAGTTCACTAACTTACACCCAGCCAAAAGCTGGAGGTAAATCAGGCCCCCACTGGCAAAAAACTGCTGGTATTTCTGGCACCGGTATTACCGTGCTGGAAATACCAGCAATCCCCTCAATAAAGTCCTATGTGACTCAATGGAATGGGGATTTTCTGCCATTTCTGCCACCTGTAATATCCTGGAAATTTCTGGGATATCAGGCGGTGGAAACGGTAGGTCACTTTGCTGGTGTCCCACCAGAATTACCGGCAAACTTGTAATGAGGGCCAAAGCTGATTAGTGAAAATAAGCAGCAGGAAACAACATTTGATTATTATAATATATCAGGCCAACAATGCAGAAATAGCAAGCTATCCTGCAGGAGGTGGGACGGTTGCTTACCCAAGATTGGATGTGTTCCTCAAGGTCAGAATGAGAAATGCTTGCACAGATCACAATTTCGGAAAGTAGGGGATGTTCCACTAAGTGATCCGGGGGATACTGATAATACATACAGTATAGTGCTTCTTCCTTAATATGGGAGGAACTGTGTCTGTACGTTATCCTAAAATCTTATGCAGAATAAACTGATGCCAATGGACAACCGGGCCTGATGGGCTTTGGTGCATTTGATGTTGCTCACAGCCAGGATGTTGTTTGATCAGTGTTAATGGAAACACAATGTCTATCTGCCAGTAAGTAATAGCGCCACTCCATGAAGGTGGCACAGCCTTCTCAGTTTACGCAACATGAAAGGTAGTGGGTGCATGAGATGCGTGTTGAGGGATTTCTGTAATAGTATAGCTCCAATGGCTTTTGTGGAAGTGTCTGCCTTGACATAGTATGGTAGTGCTAGGTTGGCATGTCTCGATACAAGGGTTGTGGTAAAAACCTTCTTGAGTTCTGTAAAAGCATGTTGGGATTCAGGGTTCTATCAAAATGAAATGGGGTCCTGGCTTAGTGAGCTGTGTTAAAGGAGTGGTGATGTGTGAAAGCCTTTCCATAAGGCACTGACAGAACTTGGAAAAGCCCAGGTATCCCAGCAATACCTTAGGTACAGTAGGTATGGGCCAATTGAACACAGAACCGATGTTTCTTTCATTCATTTGTACTCAAGCCCAGTTCTCAACAGAGGAAACATAAAACATTCTCCTTTATAGCTTAGCATATAAGTGGTTCTCCCAGAGTCTTTGTATGTCATTGGTGACATGATGTTCACGGATCTGGAGATCAGAATAGTACATGATCATGTCTTCTAGATATACAACAATGTATGTGTCTAAGATATTGTAAAAAAAAAGGTTGCTTACAAAGTGTTGGAAAGCTGCTGGGGCATTAGCCAAGCAGAACGGCATGACAATATATTCGTGCAAACCATAGATTATCCTGAAGGCAGTTTTCCACTAATCTCTCACTCATGCAGACCTGGTTCTATGCTTTGCGTAGATGTAGTTTTGTGTACATTATAGCGGAACACACTTGATGAATAAGCACTAATTTTAATCAAAGGGCTACCGGTTCTTTACAGTAGTATTTATCAAGGTGCTGTACTCAATGCACACTGGAGCTCACCCCTTCTTAGGAAAAAAGAAGAGAGGTGACGCAGCTGGGGAGCTGCATCTCCAAATATAGACATTTTTCAGTGACGTTGAAGGTAGGCGTCACTGCAAAGGTAGGCATCTTGTTCTGTTAGCGCATAAATTCACCAACATGGTGTCTTGGCTCCTGGGATGAAATCTATAGGTCTGTCATATTTCACATGGGGTTGCAACTATTCTGCAGAAGTATTATGGAAAGTGTCTGTATATTGTTGATAACATGCTGGTAACCCCTTGGTATTCCCATTGCAATATTCAGGAGTGTAAGACCCAGATGAACGGATAGCACATTGTTTGAGGCTTACAGCATTTTGTTTGGGAAGACAAGGGTCCTTACAAAAGGGGGGATTGAGAGACACTGAACAGCATGCCCAATTCACAGCTGGATTACGTAGGGCTATTCAGAGAATGCTCAGGATTATCTCGTAGTGAAGGACCTAAATAAGATCAAAATCAATGGTCTCTGTATCAGTAATACCAATGAGCATCACCATGTCTTCGGTTTGTTTGGTCATAGAGCGCGTAGAAAGGGCTACACCTTCCACTGCTTGGACCAACTTTTTTTTTCTTTCTATGGGTCATTTAGCAATGTCGATAAAGGAGTCAGGGCTTCTGCGAACAGCAAATCGAAGGGGAACATGAGGAGCCCCAGGCTGAAAGGTATTCACCAACACTTTGGAACAAAGGGAAAGATTACCTGCTCCTTGTGTTTTTTTTTCCTTCGGGAATGAGCCATGGTATTTTCCAAAGCCCTGAGAGTCTGGCAGGGGCAGTTCCGAATAAAGGGACTTGACTTACCACAGTATATAGATATGTTAATGGTACGCCTCCTTTCTGTTTGTTTGGGTGAGGAGTGCATGGACTCCCCTGATTTACGTAGGTTCTGAGGCTTTTAATGGGGTTTACTGTTTGATGGCTCTGTGCTTTATGATGCTTCTTTTCACCATATCGGTTGCTAATCAAAGAGTCTAGCTGCAGTGCCAGACCCAACAAGGAGTGGTATTCTTTTTGGAATGCTGAGACATCATCAAGTGCTGCTTTAACTCCTCCCGAAGAACACAATAAAATACTAAGGTAATTTTGGTATCTGGCCACAAACTGCAGCAAGCCCTTACCTGCACTTAAGCGTCTGACAGTACCACAGAATAGTATAACAGAGGAGTGCTGTGTTTGAGAAGCAGATTAGCCCAATGAGTTCCTATCCCACTAAGATAAGAGAGTAAAAAGGATGCCTTTGAGGCAAAACCTGTGAAAAACAATTCTGCAGAAAGGGAATTTTGTATTGAGTTAGAAGCATTCAATAAGAACAAGGTTCTCCAGAATATATTTCCAAGGGTACTACTTGAAAATGAGCTGGAGGCATTACTACTGGGGTGGCTATTGTTGGTAGGGAACCCAGTGCAGAAACGTATACAGGCGGAGGAGCTGCTGCACCCAGACCCTCAGAATTATCAGTGAGTAAATAAGCATTATCCTGCATCTGATCCTGAACCAGACGAATGTCGATTGCATCATGAGCTTTTCTCATGTTGGTCGGGGAGGTTTTCCAATATATCATGACTTCAGATGAGCCTGCAATGATATCCTCTATAGACCTTCCCAACATCGAGGCTTGAACAATCTAATAAGCCCAATTCCAAAAGGAACAGAAAGATGAGGAGGAAAGCCATACCAGTGTACCAGATGCCCTGACTAAAACAGAAGATAAACAAGGACGTTAGAAGATGCATGGATCAAGGCATCACAGTGTTTTTACAAGGTTGGTGCAGCAGTATAGAAAGTAAAACAAAGGCTAAGACATATTATGCATATTTGTTAAGTAGCCATGTTTTAAGGTATTTTTTGTAGACAAGGAGAGTTTGTTCATTTTTGATGTGGTCGGGGAAGGTATTCCAAAGGGTGGTTGTGGTCACGTAGAAGCTGGAGCCTCCTGATCGCTTCTGCTGGAATCTGGGAGTGAGTAGAGTGCGGCTGGTCGAAGATCGAAGGTAGCAGGTCATTGGTTTTTGCAGCAATTCGAGGGATGTAGTAAGGTGGGGCATTGAGGTGGAGACAATGGTGAGCAAGGACCAGCGTTTTGAAGTTAATTCATGCTTTTATAGGGAGCCAGTGTACTTACCTTCTTGCTGCTGTAATATGGTTGGTGAGTTTCAGGCCAGGGCTACTCTTAGAGCCTTATTTTGTAAGCACTGTAGTTTGCCAGGTTCTTGGATGAGGTGCCGGAGAACAGAACACTACAGTAGTAAAGCTTACTACCAATTTTTGCAAGGGTGAGGCAGTTAGCAGATAAAATGCATTTCCAGCTCAGAGAGATGAGCTTGGCTGTGTAGGCAGTGGATGAGGCTAGAGCATTTATATGGTTCTTCGTCTAGATATACGCTAAGTGTCTTCACATGCTTAGAGACCTGGATGGTCGTCCCATCAATGGGGAAAGAAGAATAGGAGGTGTCCAGGGTGCGTAGTCGGTGAGGGGATCCCGCAATGAAAAGCTTGGTCTTCTCATCATTGAAACAGAGGTTGTGGGCTGCCATCCAATTCTGTATGACACTGTATATTTGGTTGATCACTATGACGTCTTGGGCGTAGCCCCCTGAGATAGGTAAGAGGACCTGTGTGTCGTCTGCAAAGTTTGTGTAGGGGATCCCCTGGGCATAAAGGAGATCAAAGAGAGGTTTGGTGTAGGTGTTGTAGAGTGCTGGGGAAATTGCATGAGCCTTGAGGGATGGCACACGGGATGGGTAAGGGGTTGGCAGAGTTGTCGCCTATGTAGACCTTGGATGTGTGCTAGCTAAGGAAAGATTTGAACCAGAGAACCGCCTGATGGGAGAAGTGGAAATTGGGTAGGAGGTGCTGGCAGAGGACATTGCGGTCAACGAGGTTGAATGCGGCTGACAAATCTAGGAGTAGTGGGATGGTGAGGGTGCCATAGTCACGGGTGAGGTCGAGCTGGATCTTCAGATTCAAAAGGGCTGTTTCGGTGCTGGGTTTTTGTCTGAATCCAGATTATCTGACACCTAGAAGTTGGTGCTGTGCGAGGCGGTTCTGGATTTGGGAGTATGCCATGAGGTCAAGGATTTTGAGGAGGAAGGACACGGTTGTGATGGGTCGGTAGTTGGTGGGGATCGTGGGATTGAGGGAGGGTTTCCTGATGAGGGGGAATCTCATGCCATTTTGTAGCATGTTGGCATGGTGTTGGAGGTAAAGGATGCTCTGACAAAATCGGCAAGGGCTGGTGCCAGGGTGATTGCGCAGAGTGATAATGTGTGCAGGGCAAGCATCACCTCTGCAGTTAGAGGGTTTGAGGTGTTAAACTGTGGTGTCATGTCTTCTATGGAGATGGCTAAGAAGTGGACTTGAGCAGTGAGGGTCAGGGATGTGGGGGGCAGTGGTGACTGGGTAGGGGAGTTTTTCTTAAAGGGGTTTTTGTTTCTTCGAGCAGATTTTGTCTTGTAGTTTGACCGTTGTGTTTGCCAGGGCTGCTTGAATGGTAGTGCACCAAGCTTTGTCGCGGTGGGTAAGAGAGGGCATAGGTGCTGGGTGTCCAAGTTCTTTGAGTATGGAGAAGAGCTCTTTTGAACTGGATCTAGCATCAGAGATTATTGTGTTGAAGGATAAGGCTTTAGTGAGGATGAGGATGATTCTGAAAGTTTTGGAAGCGATGCAGAGGGCCTCAAGATTGAGTGGTGTAACGTTATTTCTCCAGGTGTGCTCTAGGGAGTGCATGGTTCAGCTCATGGTTGCGAGTTCATCTGAGATCCAAGTGCTGGTATTTCTGTTTGTTTTGGGGATTCTGGGTCTGAGAGGAGCATGTTGGTCTATGGTATGTGCGAGGGCCATTAGGATCATTGAGGCTAGGGCATGTGTGTCATTGCAAGCATGTGAGTTTTTGCATAGGTATTCAACTAGCCTTGGTGCTACTCAGGCTTCAGTAAGTCTGTGTGTGTTGCTTAAGAGGGTGGGTTGTAGTTTGGCAGGAGGGATACCACTAGTGTTGGAGTAAGAGAGTCAGAAGTCTGTCACTAAGTGGTAAGACCATGGTACGGGTGCAATGGAAGTGATGAACACAGCAGTTTTCTGTGTTAGAACCCAGTACAGGTTTAGGAGTGAATAAGTTGGATGAAATTTAGATCGTAAAGTGCTGTAGTAAGGTCTTTGGCTTTAGGGTCAGAGGCATCATTAAAGCCAAGGTTGCGGCCTCCTAGTACTAGAAATTTGGTGGCTGGCTTGATGAAGGGTGATAGGATGAGGGGGGGGGTCGAGTCCAGGGCAGTGTTGTTAAATAGGTTGCCGGTAGATGATGAGTATATTGATTGTAGTTTGAGGGTTGATCAGAAGTTTGGCCTGGAGTAGTTCATAGCCTGGTTGGGGGGGGGGGGTAAAGGTATCGCCCTGAAGGCTAGAGTAGTTTTACAAATGAGCGCGATGCCACCACTTGTTTTGTCTATTCTATCCGTTCTTAGGATAGAGTAGTTGGAGCCAGGGCAATAGAGAGGGATGGCCCTGCTGCGTGGTGCAACCAGATTTCAGTTACTGCCAGAAAGTCTAGCTGGTGTTCCTCAATGAGGTTGTGTATGTTTGTGGCATGAGCGTACAGGGAGCAGGCATTAGTTAGGGCTCCATTCAGTGAAATGATGTTATTCAGTGTGGGTTTGGGTGGCTGTAATGTGTGGGTCTGAAGAATTTGTTGACAGGGTTCTGGCTGCGAGCTGATAAGTGCAAGGTTCTTACTTTCCCTAAGATGGGGAGAGCTTTGGGCTTGTGGGAGGAGGGAACCTGTCCTGATGTTCTGACGCTGTGCCTTGCAGTTCTCATGGCTCCTGGGCAGGGTAGAGCATGCTGGAGCAGTGGTACAGTCTGTGTTTTAGCGGTTGTGGACAAGTACGGGAAGTTATGCCGTGTGGGGGTAGTTTCAGCTCTGGAGCTAAGGCATTTAGGGTCAGCGCTTTCTAGGAGCTGCTTGTATTGATGCTGGCTAGTAGGAGCTTCAGTGTGGTGCGCCTTCAAGGGGTTGGACTGTTTGGGTCTGATCCGAGTCAGTTGGGGTAGGTATGTCATGGGGGAGTGGGGTACAGGTCTTTGTGAGAGCTGCCGCCAGTGATTGGGGTGGGGAGTTTCCGTGTTTCCAGAGAGGAGTGGCCCTTAGATGGGCTGTGTATGCTGGGTAGAAAGGGGTGGGAGGAGGAGTGAGTGGAGGTGGCCCAGTGTTGTTAGGCTTTGTAATCTAATGGTGGTTGTTGTTCATGACGGTGGTCACCTTATAAGAAGCTGAGGGATACAGTCGATTTAGGTGGCACATTGGTAAAAGGATTTGGATGTTTAACTCTGGAGTCGCTGTGGTGTGAGGAGACATCCAAGCTTAGGGATGATTTAGTTCTGCCTGATGACACAAGGACACAGCACCAAGTCCAAGCCCAATGCCAAGAGAATACAACTCCTGTTCCAAGGCTGATGACATGACAATGCGATACCAAGTCCAGGACTGGTAGAATAACAGTTTTGAAAGAAAGACCCCGTAAAAAGTACCAAATTACAAGACTACGTATGCTATAAGATGATGAGAAACCAAACAAGGTCCAGAGACCAAAGTTAAGGAAGCTGATCCAGGAGAGGTAATACCAGATGAACTGGACTAAGCCGAGAGTGTAGTAAGCAACCCAACAGAAAAAGGATAGGGAGGAATATATATCTGAGACCATCAAGAAGCAAATCAATAACAGAACAGAAATACAAGAGTGTCTTCAGAAGCCTAGAAGCGACAAAATTAAATGAAGATACAAAGAGCAATCTAAAATAAAGGTTGAGATCAAATTACTATAGAAGCAGGCAGAATCTGAGGACAATTCAAAAAGCATGGGCAGATCGTAGGTCAGAAACAGCAGGTTGTGGGATGTTCTGACCCACTAGGCTCTGCCCTGCAACATCACTGTGTGCTGCTTTCATCAGAAACAACAGGATGGCCGCCAAAAAGCTCTATGCGCTAAAAATCTCTGAGAAGTGCGCTGGGAAACCTGAAAAATAGGCCGCCAATCCATTTTGCCTGTGTCAGTGGTGGAACCGGAGACCACACGACTAAAACCTGTCATTGGGCTGCCCACAGAGTGAAATGGAATTATTTGAAAAGGCAGTGTTGCATTCCAAGGACAACCCAGAAGTGCTTTAAAATCCGTTTTTCCTTGGCTGTTGAAAGTGCAAAATCATGGTTCCCAAACATCAGAAAAGATCCAAGATCACTTTATTGAAAGAATCCACCTAAGCACAATGTCAGGAGAAGCACATTTCATCACAAGAAAATTCCCATTCAAAAAGGTGCTTGCCTGGAAAAATCTGTCAGATATGGGCGCAGTACCACCGCTCGCCTGTGTCAGAGCTGTCATTTACTTATACTGTTAGTTAAACTTGTACATTAAGATCAAATTGTGGAAAAGAAGAGGCTTGCCATCAAAAGCAATATAGTTTGCTACAATTCAATCTCTATGTTTGAAAAAGACTGGAATTATGAGATCTGTGTGTATATTTGTTGAAAATGTAAGTTTATTTAGAAAAGACAATTTTAAACAAGGGGTTTTAAAAGTGAACTAATGTTAGCCACAGTACTTCAAAGGCACATTCCACAGTTTGCCCCCAAACAAAGGCATCTTCCCCCTTCTCTCTGCTCAGGAACTGTCATTGAGTTGTTAATGGAGGTGGGAGGAGATTTTGGCCTGTTGCTCTGAGGAGAGACAAAAGACTCCCTTGATTGACAAGATATGCAGATTCAACTGTGAACAGAAAACAACTGCCAGCAGGAAGAGAGCCTGGAGGTGCTCTGGCCCAGCCAAACCTTGGGGGTGGGACGAGACAGATTTGTGTATCTTGACCCACAAGAACATATCTTTTTGAAAAAGACTCACAGAGAACTGTGCACAATTTTTTAAAATCTGTAAATATAGTGTTGTTAAAATGAAATTTTTGCTCACAGTTTGAAACTACTCTGAACTCTGTGCGATGTTCAGAGACAGGACTACCAAAATGTTGATGTTGTAGAAATTGTGATAATGCTAGAAATATGAAACTTCACAGGATTATGCCCAGATGTCATGCGCATGTATGGAGAAAAATGTGGACAGATCTGACACTGCGTACCGCACCAAAAGCGCAAAAAACGGTCAATTTTGAACCAAAGCTCTCACTAAAATGGAACTCGGACGGATACTTGTTCTATTAAATCTGTGATCTATATATGTTTTGCTAGCACGTTGGTGATATTGTAAATATGATTTATGTGAAAAATAGATATACTGTACAGAAATAAAGGGGAGGTACTCCCTGGATTGTAAAATGCAGCATCACTATGGCACTAGATTTCCTTCTCAAATCAGGAGAGGGGAAATACTCTGACCAATAGGATTCCTAGAGGGTGTGCTTAGTATAATTCAGCCTACCCACCCATTTGGGAAATACATAAATAGGGACAGTTTAGGACCTAGACAGAGATTCACCCATCAACTGACTTACTGCAGAAAGAACCCAGATCCAAGACTCCAGAACTTTGAAAGCAGAGAAGGCCCAGTTCCAAGCCTGAACCCTTCTCAGCTTGGCCTTTAAAATCTTGAAACCTGATTTTAACCCCAGACTTCCAAGGGGCACACCAAAAATTGAACAGCCTGGCTGTGCTGTTTCTGCTTTCTTATCAAGAACTCTTGCTAGAACCCAGAGATCCAAACCAGTAGAGCAGAGCTGTAACCAGATAGCTGTAACCCAGAACCAACCCGTCAGATCCAGTCCAGAGACCGTGCAGAGACCAGAGTGCCGTGCTGAGTGCAGAACCGGGTGCCTGAATCCTGTCAGGTGGGCTAGCAGAATTCCAGTCCAAAATCTTTGACCCGATCCCTGACGGGCCTATTCCAAAACCATAGTTGTGAGTATCTATAGCATAGAATTGTCCATAGCCAACCTCTTATCTTTAAGTAATCCTATCCAACCCATTCTATCATATCCAGAACTGCATTGTAGAAACCTTCTTGTTTTTCTGAATCTTTCCCTCATCCATATAGTCCTTTGTTAATCGTAGTGATAAATTCACCTTTGCGCTAATATATTTGCTGAAGAAAGGCAAGCGTCTCGGTAGGTAGAAACCATCCGGGGGCGTCACTGGATTGGTGGCTGTGCTGTCGAGTAGCTTGTGGCTTCATAGACTCCCTAGTGTAAAGAATTCCTGTTTGTAATTTGAAAAGCGCATCTTTCATTTGTAAATCTTGACTCTTTCTGAGAAAAATCTACCTCTACTAAAACCTCTGTAACTTCCATACTGTACATGCTAGAAACTAAATTTAATCCTTGATGTTTTTCTGTAATCGCGCTTCTCACGCGCTGAAAAGTTTGGCGCGAATTTGCATTTGGCTCAATTCCATACGTGTAAAACAGCTATTTTTTTAATCCGACTTCAGAATTCAGTTTCCAATCTGCTAGTTATTCAATCATCATTGCTAGTGTTTACCTGAAACTATACAAAGCGGCTCCCACTAGTTTTGAATCCAATTTAGAGAATTAAATCCATTTTTCAGTATTTTCCCCATTCATTACAAACTACATTCAAAAGCATTTGACCTGTTTTGAAATCATTCCTGTTTCTCTCTATGCTTGCTGGGGGGGGATTGGGATTCAAACTGTATTGGTTGAGATTGTATATTCCTGAAACCTGTGTTCTCCCCTTCCATCTCTATATTGCATATTGGGGGGGAATTGAGTAGTGTGCAGGGGGAAAGAGTGATTGCATTGCATTTGATTGAACACACAAAAGTATTATTCCATGCTGCATTGTTTTCCTATCCATACTCATTCTGATTAAAGAGATTGTTGATTGTTGTGATATCACCCAATGCTGATCATTGTATACATATTAATAGTGTGATATCTAGATATTGTTCAAATTCATAAAAGTGTGACATATATATTGTTCAAATCCATAAATTAAATATTTTAACTTTGCAAAACAACCTGCTTCTTGGTTCAGTGAGACCGGGGGGGGATTCAAAGAGAGGGGCGTGATATAAGGGTACATCATTCAGAAATAAAAGAACTTATAGACACAAATATATAATTAAGGGTTCCAGCTGTGCATTACACGCTAGACATTGACTTAGGTGGAGTGCTGGGTTGAAATCACTTACAAGGTCAGTGTGAAAAGAAATGTGTAATGCCCTTCAAGTCAACAATCTCGTTGGAATCCATTCCAAACTGCAGACGTCTGGATCTTGATGGGTCAAAATCTCATTGAAGCCTATGGGCTGCAGAAGGTGGCATAAGATGTGCACGTGCCTGGTTGCACCCCGGGGTGTCTGGGTTTGTAAAACATAATCTAGTGGGGATATGATATGATATGGCATTTATAGCGCACCTGTACACAAGTGTTTCAAGGCGCGACGAGGCAAGGGAGGGGGGTACAGAGGGAAGACAGAGACAACGATCTTACTAGGCCAGGTGACATTGAGATTGTGCAAGTGCAGGGGTGTGGGGAAGGGGAAAAAGTATGGGGGATGGGCAGTGCAGTACATAGGATAACAATAAAATAAATAAAGACAATAAATAAAAAGGTGGCCAGCTGGTGGCAAGTGCGGAAATCAGGTGTTGTCATGATCTCTGCTTCCAAAAGGTCAGGGTTTTCCCAACTCCCTTGGAAGCAGATCCATAACCCAGGTTCCGAGTGCCAACCAGTCCCAATTGGGACCTTTTGGACCCAGTCCTGGCGCCAGTGGCACCAGGCTCATAAATATGCCCAGTCCCAGCGCTGGAAGCGCCGGGCTCATAATGCTTGGGTGGACTTACCTGCAGCAGACCATGCTGCTTACTTGCCTGCCAGTTGAGCCTCTGATCCTCTTCTGTTTGGAACTACTTTTCCTGTTGGGTGGGGCAGGAGCCACTCCCTAGATTCAGAACACTGGAACTCTTCTGGAAAGCAGGAACTCTTTTCTTACTAGGCGTGGCTGTGGAAGGAGACACCTAAGCACTACAGGAGGCTATTTAAACCACACCCGATGGATGAATCTTGCTTTGCGTTATTCTGCATCCTCTGCAGCAGAACGCTCATCGTGTCTTCTGCATCTGATCCTGGGCCTAAGGAAAAAGGCTTACCATCCTGAATCCAGTCTTCAGCAACACCTATAAAGACAAGAAAGAACAGGTTAGCATTACGGTCTTCAGTGACAGCTCTTCACTTACCTGGTCCATCGGCTGTCACCAACGCCTCGCGGTGCATTCCGGCATCTGAAGGACAAAGGCTTACCTACTCTTCGTGCGCTCCGGAGGTCTTCACACTGCATTCCGGCATCTGAAAGACAAAAGCTTACCAACTCTTCGCACGCTCCGGAGGCCTTCGGCGCTGCATCCCGCATCTGAAAGACAAAACAAGGTGCGTTTAAAGACATTGGGGAACTTTAATACTCACGTGCCATTACTCCTTTCCACATCTAACCCAGTGGGTATTCCGGCACCCGGCAGCCGCTCCGAACTTGTACCTGCAAAATAAAAAGACAGTTAGAGCGCATCGTGAAGCAGGCAACAAGCGCTTACTTACGTGCTTCCAGGCGCTTCTATTCATCACACGGGCTCCATCTTCAACTCACTTCAGCCCGTCATCCGCCATCGCCGGAACCCTGCAAAACAAGAAACATCATTACTAAAGACTTTAAAGACATTAGAGTTACTCGAAACTTACCGTTCGTGCAGTAAACGACGGACAGCAGTCCTCTGAAGTGAAGAGGCCTGCTCCCCTTATCCAGTGAAGAAACTGGTTACAGCACCCTGCCCCGAGGCAGATGGAGAGCACGGCGTTCACTTACCTAAGGTGAGAGCGTTAACCTTTGGGGTTCTACAGGAGAAGAGAAAGGGAAGAAGAGAGAGACATTCAATAACCCAGTTCCTTAATCCCATATTTTCTATCTGCAGACATCTCACCCTTCAAGTCAGACATACAGTGCACAGAGGTCCAGCCCAAAGAGCCAGCCGTGTGTTGCACATCACCTTTGAAGATACGGTATACGCCCAGTCAAGACCGGCGCCTCTACGGGAATTAGGTGAGCGTTACAGGTGTCAAGTGCTGGTAGGGTGCTGTAGGGATACAGAAAACAGTCCCAGAGTGCAAGGGTTGCCAGGGGGCAGTGCAGGTGTGCAACTAGCGGGCAGGGGACCTGGGCCCGAGATCAGAGGGTAGCCAGGTAACTAGTGCAGTTTCAGTTTCAGCCAGGCGATCAGCTGGGGAGAGGAGAGAAAGCAGAAGCAAAGAGGAAGATCTTGAGGTGTTTCCGGAAACAGAGATGGTTCTCTCAAGTTTCAGAGAGGCAGGGACACTTCCAGAGGGAGGCCCCAGTAGAAGAAAGAGATTCTCCACCAACTCGTTGCTTGGAGAAGCGACTGACCCTGAGGGAGTTGGAGGCAGATGAGCGAAGAGCTCGAGAAGGAAGATATTTAGGCAGAGAGAGTTGAAGGTATTGAGGCCCCAGGCCCCAGAAGGCCTGTGGACAATGCAGAGGGTTTTGAACCTAATCCTCACCGCCACTGGGAGCCAGTGCAGAGATTTCAGTCCTGGAGAGATACAATCCCTGAGCATGAGGCCAAGGACAAGTTGGCAGTCCTGTTTTGGAGGAGTTGCAGAGAGTAGAGGTAGACAGATTTAGAAAGAGGCTGTTGCAGTAGTCCACCCCAGAGAGAACTAGAGCTCTAGAGACAGTGAGCTTCTGGGGGAAAGAGAAGAAAGGAAGAATACCTCTGAGGAGGTGCAGCTGGTAGTGTGACTTCTTAGAGACATCAGAGATGTGAGGAGAGAAGAAAAGTGTGGAGTCGAAGATGACCCCAAGGTTTTTCGCCTCACAGGTGGGAGCAGGAAGAGGACCAAGAGAGGCCGGCCAGAGAGTGACAGGAAAGGATGGAGCAGGTGTGCCGATGAGGAGAATCTCGGTCTTACTGGCATTAAGGCAGAGATCATTGGCTTCAGAGAGGCAGTAAGGTCTAACGGATCTGGTCTAAGCATGGACACACCAGCACCGAAGGGACCATGACGTGCAAATCAGAGGACCTATATGTGGGGTTGTAACAATCAACCACTTTGTAACCCCTGCAATCAACATCCATAACAACAGTGTTTCTTGTTGTTGCTGGTATGCTTCTTGATAAAGTAAAGACTCTTTGTTGCTAGTGTGAAACAATCACTGTTACAGAAGGTTGAACAATTAACTTTGCGCAGAATTATAAATCTCATTTCATTTCAAGCTTTGTGAGTAGTTATTTTAAGGGCTTCATTCGCTCAGGGTGACTGGACAGTTTTTGTTTTATTTTGAATGCACTTTTTATCACTGATAGCTCACAAGTCCATATCTTGCCTTGTTTACTGTTTTTAGCAAATTTCTTAGGAGTTGACGACGGAACAGTTTTCAAAGAAGTTTCTTCTTGGCTTACTGGAACCACATTGTCATTGGCAGACATGTCCTGCTTGTTTTGTGGCACATGTTAGAGGAGTGTTCCTAAAGTTCTACTGGTAGTAAGACTTTAGTAAACTATCCTAGTGGTTTGTAGATCTCCAGCTCTTAGTATCAGTCTGTACTAACTCAGGACCTTGGTAAAGTGGCAGAGCAGCCAGACTTATCTTAAGATGAAGATGTAAGCTGTAAGTAAGTACACTGAACCTTAGGTAGACATGCACACCAAAGAAAATCTAACACATAATTTATATAAAATTATATATTTATTATAGACACACCACCGGAATCACTTTAAATACTTTAGACGTTTACACTAGAACACTTCGGAATACTTGAGAATACACTTCAAAGGGTACTTTCACATTTATGTTTGTTCGCGGTTTCATGTGTAGAAATTTTAGAAAGGGAAAAGACAATGTTATCGTATTATCGGTTATTACTCGCATCTGCGGATTATAACAGTTCATACGTTAATACATTTACTCTGCAAACACATATAGTAAAGTCACTAAAAGGGAGGAAGATGGTTAGTTAGTGTAACATTAGCTTGGTTCAGGTTTCTAGAGAGGGTTACTTCACCCAGTAAGTCTTTTAAGTTCCAAAACGCAACCCTAGGTAAAGGCATTTCAGAGATGGTTCAAAGTCTTTACAAGCAGTAGTATACGAAGAGTTCCTGAGGATTTCTTCCAGTCTCTAGTGTAGTGTCATGGAAGCAGCAAGTTAACAACTAACAAGGGAGACCTGTTAAAGGACTCGAAGGGACACAAGCAGCGGCTTGGGTTGGCGGTAAGAGGGGGTGACCCTGGACAACTCTAGGTGCACTGCAACGTTCTGGAGCGACTTCTTGGAATCAGTAAGCAATACTTTTTTCCCCACAGTGCCTTAGGTTAGAAGAAAATGTTCGTGCTGGATGCTATGCGATGTTGCAGCTCTGGGTCCGACCTCTGGATTCCTTGATCTGATGACTGAAGGTAGGACAATGGAAGGGGTGTTACAGCAGCAATCTCGACGGAGGACTTGGGACACGACTTTCAGCAACTTCTTGGTTCACTCTGCGCTTTTGGTGCCTTTTCTGTAGCACCAACAAAGGACACAGATCGCCCGGTCAATCTTCTTTGCTTCCTGCAGTCCCACACTCTGATGAGGGGGTCTGGGTGAGTTAGATCAGATCTCTCGAGTGTCCTTATGGGCTCGGCAGAGAGTTGGATGGGTTCGGCCTTACCCCGACAATGCAGTCGAAATGGGCAGCAAGTGTTCTGGTATTGGGGTTCCACAGCTCGGTGAACTCCTAGGACCTCAGGAGATGGCGCAATTCAAAGTTTGTCTTGGGACTGGTTGTTCCTACCAGCCAAAGGGAAGGAGTCCTCCTCTTTGGAGTTCCTCTGTCGCACAGAAAACGGGGTCAGGACAGCAGTGGTTGCTTCACAGTGTTGCAAAGGGTCTGCAGGCGTCTCTGGCCATCTTCATCTTCTGTTACTTCAGCTTCCAGCGGTCGACTTACTTTTCATTCCAGAAGCCTCACCTTTTATACAGTTCCAGCACATTCCTCTGCAATCCTTCTTAGCATTTACAGAATGAGGGGTTTGGCTGTCCAATCAGGACAGCCAGACCCCCTGTCAGACAAAGGACATGGGGGGTGGAAAACTCCTCCCCCACTACCTACCTGCCCAGACACTCTGCAGCCTAGGAGGGGACTCCTAAAGTTTGCCACTAAAGGCAAAACACATACACTTACTTCCCCCTCTCGGAATGGTAGAAGGGCTAACAAAGAACAACCACGTTAGTAATGGCGAAAAAAGAAAGGCGGCCCCAAGTTGGTACTTGGGTGCCCCTATTGTGCACTACCAGGGCTATGGACACAGCCTGCGGTATAAAAACTACACAATAGTTGGTAGGACATGTCCACTGCCACCAGCCATAACTAGGAGACTGTCTATGTGACTAAAAAGTCACAGGAGCAGAGAGGAGGGGGATACTAGGTATCCCTTTGACACTCCACTGATGGTGATGTGTGCCAATCTTTCAGACTATCGAGTTTTGGGAGAGATACTAAGTATCTACCCTTAAGAATGGTAGTTACTCAATGATATAGAAAATAATCTTAAAGGAGGACTCTAAGGGTCCCCAGCAACACTGCCCATAAGGAGCTGTGTGCTGCAGTAGTAAAAACACAGATGCCTTTAAGAGCTATGGAGTAGACCGACGCCATAGTACAGGTAGAATATAAAGAATAGAGTTCCAAAAGACAGAGCCCACAAGAATGAATGAGTGGAAAAAGGCTCAACTCATTCAGGATTGAAAGAAAAAGGTCCATAAATCCAGCAAAAAATGATGGGGGTCTCACTAGGAGAGGGCTTGAAGCATAAACATGATAACTCTCCCATGTTGGTTTTTGATTTTGAGAGTGAACTGTGATAGAAGACAGCTCTTCTGTCCTATCTTTAGGAGTAGGGGAAGTCTGCACATTTTATTACAGAGGAGCATGTATTGACTTGTATTGAATTTGGTGTTTTGCAACTACATTTTCTATAAAGGGTTTTTGTGTGGGGGTATAACAAACAGTACCTTGATCTGTATATGTATTTATCTTTCTATTGGTTTCTTCTGGCCGGGGCTTTGAATGGAATTTTTTAGGTTCAAAAATTGGTAACAAATGGTGCACATTGCATATCAAATGGAGTAGTGAGATAGTACGAGCTGCAATAGAGATTTGTATCAAACGTAGCTCCAATATGGAACAGTGGTCTTATGTGGAGCTGAGTTTTAAAGTCTTTGTATTAAAATGTTTTGATTAAAACACAGTCAATGAGTGAGAATGGGGGGGCGTGGCCGGTTGACATAGCGGTAAAATGTCCTTCTCTGACCAATGGCCTGGCCTGCTGCAATGGAGGCGAACCTGTAGCTTGACACTGCGGTGAAGACAGCGGAAAAATCATAACCCTGTGGGGATAATCCACAGGGGAACACACGGCTGCGACAGCAGGCTTGACACCCGTGAAATCAATCAAGTTGCCGGACCTGACCCTCTGTTACGCTTGCTTTGTCTCTTTAAGAGAGATGGACTGTGTCACGTGGGTCCAACACATGACACGTGACGTCAGGGGGAGGGATTGTTGTCGGCACTCCTGTAACAGACACGAAAGAATAAAGAAGTGTTCTAATCTCTCGGCGTCTCTGTCCTTATTGAGAGGGCCCCCTCCGGGCCTAACAATCCGGGCCTAACAACTGGCGACAAGATGGTTTCCTCAGACCGCCTCCTCCTCCTCCTTATTCACCTCCGGCGGCGATCCCGCTCCACGGCGCATGTCGGGCACTGTCAGCCCGCAAGCGCCTGCCTCCTCCTTCACTCCTGCTTCCACGCGCTGATCTCGGCCCACCTCGCAAAACACTCCAGCTGCTCCTATGACACGTGGGAATAATGCATGTGCCAACGGAGGCCTGCCATCCTAAATGCCTTCCTCCTCCTCCTCCTGTAGCACGTGCAGACCACGTGTACTCCAGCACGCCTGATCCCAGGCCCAGATTCCAGCAGCAGGCCTGATCCCAGGCCCTTACCAGCACGCCTGACCCCAGGCCCAGACTTCAACAGCAAGATCCCAGCTGCAGGCCTGATCCCAGGCCCATACCAGCTTGCCTGATCCCAGGTCCAGGCATCAGCAGCAAGCCTGTTCCCAGGCCCACTTGCCCAGACCTGAGCAGACGCCTCATCCAGAGCGCACGACAACCCGCCGGCTACACTGTCTAACCTCCAGCTGTCACCTGCAGATCCCGGTGAAGCAGCATCCGAAGCCCAGCAGACACCAGCGGACCCCGGTCTAAGGTGGGTAACACCCCGCGCCGCCTGCCACCACTGCAAGGGGCCCAGTTACAGACTCTCAAAGGTGAAACGCACCACCAACCGCCACCATGAGCGCGCCCCAAGACCAGCAGGCTCCGGCTCCCACTACTCCAACCGGGAGCACAGCGACCACAGCATGGCACATGCCCCCCCCTTCTCCATGATGCCACAAGCAGACAAAGGCCCAAGGTGGGTCGAGTGGTTGGAAGACTTCAATACTTTCATAGACGCCGCAGGAGAAGAGAAATCACCAAGACTACTCAGCATGTTTCTAAACCTTGCGGGTAATGACATCAAAGTATTATTGAAAACTATTCCACCAGCGGAACAAGCTGACTTCCCAGCACTAATCACGGCACTGAACAGACGGTTGGTGATTGAACCCAACAGGGACTACGAAAGATACATTTTCAATCAGTGCACGCAGAGGATCGACGAAACGGTTGATGAGTTCATCACCCGCCTACGTATAAAAGGCGCAAACTGCCAGTTCCACGCTTTCTCCCTGGATGAGGCCATACGATTGAGAATGATTGAGGGATGCGTATCCCAGACTTTAAAGAAACAACTTCTCAAAAAACCCATCACTATTGAAGAAGTTAGTCAGATGGCAAGAATTCTGGAGCGAGTTGAAAAGCAAGTGACACAGATAACTGGCACCGCCTCCTCCAAACAAGACAAGAACGAGACAATAGCAGCAATGCAGGCCAGTAGTGCCAGAACAACAGACAGAGGACCAAATCTCAACTACGCGATGACGCCAAGAACTCAACGCCAATGCTACCGCTGTGGAATGGTGTTTCCCCATACAGGGATGTGCCCCGCATTGTCCCAGAAATGTGGCAACTGCGGGAGAGAGGGGCATTTCCAATCGGTTTGCAGGGAAGGCAAACCATTCCCGACCCAAAGACCACCAGTTGCCCCCCAGTTTAAAATACCCAACCGAAACCCCTATGGCCAAGGCTACCAAACGCGCCCATATCAACAGAACCCGAGAAGGTACGTCAGAGTAGTTGAAGATGTCTACTCATCCGAGGAAGCCCAAGATAGTGAAGGATACGAGCAAATATCCCTCATAAGAGTTGAATACGACGGGCCCCCAGCGTCTGATATGATATGATATGATATGGTATTTGTAACGCGCCTATACACAGGTGTTTCAAGGCGCGACGAGGCAGGGAGGGGAGGAACAAGGGGAGACAAAACAAACGATCCTACTAGGCCAGGTGTCATTCAGATCGCGCAAGTGCAGGGGTGGGGGAGGGGGGAAAAAGTGCAAGGGGAAGGGGAGGGGGGGAAGTGCAGTAAAGGTAAGTGGCGTAAGTAATAAATAAAAAAGGGCCAGCTAGTGGCAAGTGCAAGGTAAGTGCAGTACAAGTGCTGGGGAAGGGGGAGGCTGTAGGGATACAGAGACAGTCCCGTAGTGCAGAGGGGTTCCAGGGGATCAGTGACTGGGACCAGGACCGAAGGCAGTTTAGAGTGGTCCAGTTGCAGGATCAGTGCAGTTTAGTGAAGAATTAATTAGCTGTTCAGCAGGGGAGAGGGAGAGAGAAAGCAGAAGCAAAGAGGAAGGTTTTGAGGTGCTTCCGGAACCGGAGGTGGTTCTCCTCAAGTTTCAGGGAGGCAGGAAGGCTGTTCCAGAGGGAGGCCCCTGCTGCGGAGAGAGATCTACCCCCAGCTCGTTGCTTCGAGAAGCGGCTGACCATGAGGGAGTTGGAGGCGGATGAGCGAAGGGCTCGGGGAGGAAGATATTTGGGAAGAGAGAGTTGAAGGTATTTAGGACCCAGGCCCCAGAAGGCCTTGTGGACAATGCAGAGGGTTTTGAACTTTATCCTCGCAGCCACTGGGAGCCAGTGTAGAGATTTCAGTCCTGGAGAGATACGGTCCCTGGGCTTGAGGCCAAGGACAAGTCTCGCAGTTCTGTTCTGGATGAGTTGCAGAGGGCGGAGAGTGGAGGCAGGCAGATTAAGATAGAGGCTGTTACAGTAATCCAGCTTCGAGAGAACCAGGGCTCGGGAGACAGTGAGCTTCTGGGGGAAGGAGAGGAAGGGAAGAATACCTCTGAGGAGGTGCAGCTGGTAGTGTGACCTCTTGGCGACGTCAGAAATATGAGGAGAGAAGGAGAGTGTGGAGTCGAAGATGACCCCAAGGTTTTTTGCCTTGCAGGTAGGAGCAGGGAGGGGGCCAAGGGAGGCAGGCCAGAGAGCTGCAGGGAAGGAGGGAGTGGGAGTACCGATGAGTAGAATCTAAGTCTTACTGGCATTAAGGCAGAGGTCATTGGCGGCACACCATTCTTGGATAGCAGACAGACAGTCAGAGATGAGGGAAGGAGAGGGGGAGGCTGAGGGTAGCCTGAAAATGAGCTGGGTATCGTCCGCATAGCACTGGAAATTAGGGCAGAGAGCGGCGATGCGGTGGGCAAGGAGAGCCAGATACTGGTTGAACAGCCAGGGAGAGAGATTAGATCCCTGGGGGACACCACAGGTGGAGAAAAAGATGTCGGAGAGGAAGGACCCCAGTTGGACCTGGGAGGGTCGATTTGAAAGGAAAGAGGTCAGCCACGCCAGAGCCTGACCAGTGATACCCAGGTTTTCCCGGAGACGGTTGAGCAGGATGGCATGGTTGACAGTGTCAAAGGCAGAGGAGAGATCGAGCAGAATGTGAACACACGGAGTGTTGGAATCGAGGTTCAGGAGCAGGTCTTCACGGATGTTCAGAAGAGCAGTTTCCGTGCTTCTGGCAGCTCTGAAGCCAGATTGATGGTCATGAAGACTACCAACAGATTCAGCATGGAGGTTAAGCTGGGAGATGGCCAGTTTCTCCAGGAGCTTGCCCAGGAAGGGAGTGATGGGGATAGGGCGATAGTTAGCCGGGCAGGAGGGGTCGGAAGAGGGTTTCTTGAGAAGAGGGTGCACAAGGGAGTGCTTGAGGGGGGAAGGGAAGACTCCAGAGGCAAAGGAGTGGTTGCAAAAGTCAGCCAGGGCAGGAGCCAGGGAGTCGATGTGGTCCTTGATAGTTTTGGAGGAACAGGGGTGAATCTGTTTAGACGAGACTTTCATTGATCGGACTTGTCTGGAAACCTCGTCAGCAGAGAAGGGTGGAAAGGCAGAGAAAGAGGGAGGAGGGTTGACCGCAGAAGGGCCAGAGGAAGAGCCGGGTAGGGAGGGAGGGAGGTGAGAGGAGGAGAGCGAGGAGAGGATGTCCTGAGTTTTAGAGATGAAATGAGAGGCCAGTGCAGTGCAGAGGGCCTGGGAGGGGACAGGAGAGGTAGAGACTGCAACAGGGTTGGCCAGCTCCTTGCAGATTTTAAAGAGTTCGGCGGAGTTGTTTGATGCCGCAGAGATGCGGGCTTGGATAAGGGCTCTCTTCTTGGTGAGAACGGAGAGCCGGTACTGCCTTTGAAGCAGGCGGCAGGCCAGTTTGTCAGAGGATGAACATGAAGCACGCCATTTCCTCTCAGCAACCCTGCACTTGCGTTTTAGGGTGACGAGATCCGAGTCATACCAGGAGTTACATTTGGCTTTGGGCTTCAGGCGGATTCTCATGACGGGGGCAAGGATATCAAGAGTAGCAGATATAGCAGAGTGGAGCATGGAGAGGGCTGTGTCAGGGTGGGAGTCAGCCGAAGGGGCAGGGGGGGGAGAGAAGGTAGCAGCAAAAGCCTCAACTGACACACGCTTCATGGGTCGGATGACCGAGAAGGTGGGTGGCAGTGAAGAGGGTGGCTTTGCCTGAGGGGTAGGGAGGGTGAGGTGGGAGGATAGGAGAAAGTGATCGCTCCAGGAGAGAGGAGTGGAGAGAGGGACGGAGAGGGGAAGGTCAGAAGAGATCAGAGCATCAAGAGTGTGCCCAGCAAAGTGAGTAGGCCCAGACGGGAGAATAGAGAGTGAGAGAGAGTCGCAGAGGTCACGAAAGAGACAAGTGGGGGGACTGGAGGCATCAAGGTGGATGTTGAAGTCGCCAAGAAGGAGGAGTTGAGTGGTTGAGGACAGGAGTGAGGAGGAGAGGTCAGCCCACTCAGAGAGGAAGGAGGAAATTTGACCAGGTGGCCGATAGATAGTAGCCACGGTAAGGGAATGGCTAGGAGAGAGAGAGAGTCGGCAGACAAGACATTCAAAAGAGGAGTAGGTCTGAGTGGGAGTGACAGTGGCAGGAATCCACTCAGGGAAGATAAGGGCAACACCACCACCTGCACGGTTAGGCCTGGGCATGGAGAGGATCTTGTAACCGTCAGGTAGGAGTGTGTCAAAGCTGGTGGCAGAGCAGGCTGTGAACCAAGTCTCAGTGAGACAGAGGACGTCGAGGTCCAGTTCCTCAAGAAGGTGACAGATATCGGAGGAGTGCTTGATGGCAGAGCGAGTGTTTAGAGTGGCAATGTGGAGAAGGCTGCCATCCTTGAAGAACTTCCGGGGAGGGGTACAGATCAGAGGTACGCCCTGCGGAGGTATTGAGGAAGGAGGTGAAGAAGGAGCACGAGAGGGGGCTGGGAGGGAGGGTAGAGGCAAGGTAGCCAAGGGTAGAGGAGGGGGGACAGCAGGAGAGGGGAGGAAGTTGATGAGGTGTGGGAAGCGTCTATCGAAGAGGTGAAGGTTGGCCTGGGGGCCTTGGACCAAGATGGTCCCATTAGCGTAGACATTAATGATGGCCTTAGAGGAGCGGAAGGGGGCCAATAGGACATCCCAACGGGTGCCACCATTAATGGGAGAGGAGGAGAAAGGAGAGAGCACAGAGACCATATGAAGGGTCCATAGGTTGGGCGAAGGCACGAAAAAGAGGATGTCAGTGAGAGTTTCCTTAGAGCAGGCATTAGTGTAGGTGTCAGCGATAGGGAGGCCTGGGTTGGAGACCAGGATGTCCTTTTTAAACTTTTTCCTACCAGATTTAGTGAGGAGAGCAGGATAGTCGATGGAGAAGCAGTTAGAGAAGATAGGTGAGACAGAGAGCACCATGGAGTAGGAGGGAGGGGGGGGGAGACAGACGAAACGAGAGCACGCAGACCGGAAGTGAGCGGCAAGCACACGTTACCACAATTAGAGCAAACAAACAGTAAAGCGTATTAGGTACCGGGCCACCTAAATTTGAGAATCCTGCGAGGGGAGAAAAAGCACCCTAGTATGCCACAGTTCAGAGCAAACAGTAAAGCGTATTAGGTACCGGGCCACCTAAATTTGAGAATCCTGCGAGGGGAGAAAAAGCACCCTAGTATGCCACAGTTCAGAGCAAACAGTAAAGAGTATTAGGTACCGGGCCACCTAAATTTGAGAATCCTGCGAGGGGAGAAAATAGCACCATAGTTTACCTCAACTGTGTGTACGGTGAGGCAAGGCCCCGTGTGCGGATGTAACCAGGAGTGGAGGGGTGGGCCGGGGAGCAGGAACAGGTGGAACTGGCGACTGGCGTCCCCTGCGGACACCTGCAGACACACAGGGAGCCGCACTATAGGAGTCGCCCTTGGCCTGGGGCCCTTAGCCACGGGGGCTGCCGGGCAGAGGGCTGCCCAGGAGGGGGGAAGGTTATAGGCAGAGGGAGAGGAAGGGGGGGGGGGTGTGGGCGGGCAGGGAGGCGGGGAGGGAGAGGAAGAACCAGGAAGTGGGAGGGGGAGCAGGAGCAGGCCCAAACAACGCGCCAGGAGCGCGACTACAATTTAAACAAAAAATACAATTTTACAACTCACGGAGGCCCAGGCAGGGCTTCCAAGGCCTGCAGTACCCCTCAGGCCACCGGCGACCGCTCTCTGCGCTCAGCTGGAGAAAAGAAGCGAGCGGGGGAACGGCCGTCGAGTAGGCCAGAGGGGAGGCAGGCAACAGCCAATCAGAGGGGGGGGGTGGGCGGGCAGGGAGGCGGGGAGGGAGAGGAAGAACCAGGAAGTGGGAGGGGGAGCAGGAGCAGGCCCAAACAACGCGCTAGGAGCGCGACTACAATTTAAACAAAAAATACAATTTTACAACTCACGGAGGCCCAGGCAGGGCTTCCAAGGCCTGCAGTACCCCTCAGGCCACCGGCGACCGCTCTCCGCGCTCAGCTCCCACACTACGAGGTGGACCAACAACGCCTCGAATATGAAAGCAATCAATACGATCACTACCAGCATGACGAGTATGTCAACCTCATCATGGATGAAGGACAAGCACGTGAAGCACCCAAGATACCAACTTCTGGAAGATGGTATAATCGAACCAGCGACAGGTCCGACTCCATGGGTCTCCCCATTGGTTATCGTGCCAATAGACGGAGGACGACTCAGACTCTGCGTGAACATGCACGTCGCCAACACCGCGATCCAGCGTGAACGACACCCCGGCCCCAGAATCGAGGACATGATCCTTCAGATAAACAAGTCCATTCTCTTCTCAAAACTAGACCTAAATCAGGGTTACCACCAGTTGGTTCTCCATCCAGAATCCAGGGGCATTACCACCTTCGCCACCCATGATGGACTATTCCGTTATAAGCGCCTCAATTTTGGTATTTCATCAGCCGCAGAAATTTTTCATGAGACCATCAGACAATTCATTCGGCCAATCAGAGGTGCACTGAACTACAGTGACGACATTCTAGTATTTGGGAAGTCAAAGGAAGAACATGATGTCGCTCTCCGTGCCACCTGCAAGGCCATCCAAGACGCTGGCCTCACCCTCAATGTTGACAAGTGTCGGTTCAGCAAGACCAAGCTGAAGTTTTTTGGCCACATATTTTCCGCGGATGGAATGACTCCAGACCCTGGCAAAGTCGCAACGATCTTCAGCCTACACAAACCAAGGCAAATAGCAGACGTGCGATCGTTCCTGGGGATGGCAAGGTATTGCGCGAGATATATACCACACTACGCCACAATCACAGAACCGCTCAGAAAACTCCTTCAGAAAGACATGCTTTTCGCTTGGACGGCAGAATGCCAAGATGCCTTTGACTCCATCAAGCAATAACTCGCCTATTTTGACCCTAACTGGCACACTGAAATTGTGGTTGATGCAAGTCCAGTCGGGCTGGGAGCCATCCTTGCCCAAACCAATGGAGCGGACACCCACCCGAGACATGTGGTGGCCTAAGCCAGCAAAGCTCTATCACCCCCGATTCCGCATATTCTCAGGCGGAAAAAGAAAGTCTAGCGGCTGTCTGGGCATGTGAACATTTTCACAATTTCGTCATAGGGAAGAAATTTACCCTAATCATGGACCATCAAGCCCTACTTTCACTTTTTGGCAACCCACGAACCAAGATGCCCCCAAGAATCGAACAATGGGGCATTCGCCTACAAGACTAAGAATACCAAATAATACATCGTCCGGGGGGTGAACACAACCCAGCGGACTACCTGTCGAGACACCTTACAGGAAAACCTACACCAAGAGAAGGGGACGTAGAATACATAAGTTACGTCACCACGAACGCACTGCCTCCTGCAATATCACTAGACGCCGTCGCATTGGCGTCAGCAGCCAATCCATCCATGGCGCTGGCAATCAACCTCACAAAGCACAACAGGTGGAAGAACTACAGGAGGTTTCTGATGGAAAACCCAGAGGCAAATCGAGATGAACTGGAAAGACTAGCAAAAGTTCATATGGGGCTAGCCGTCAAGGACAAAACCATACTTCTCAGAGGGTGCAGAATAGTAATCCCAGCAGCCCTGCGGTCGGATATAATAAAGACGGCACACGAGGGTCACCGAGGTGCGGACAACACCAAACGACAACTTCGATGCCACGTATGGTTCCCATTCCTCGACGCTCTAGTAGACCGTTGGGTACGAAACTGCATGTCATGTCAATGCACGGCCAGAGCTGAAGCTCCATTGCCGCTACAGCCAACTCAGATGCCTGAACACCCATGGGAAAGAGTGGCAGTAGATTTTTACGGACCCCTAGAATCCGGGGAATACCTACTCTTGTTCATTGACGAACACTCACGTTTCCCAATCGTGAAGAAGTCGACATCGACAGCTTTCGCCCACATTGCAGCTGTGTTCGACGAAGTCGTGAGTGAGTGGGGCATACCTGAAGTCATCAAGTCGGACAACGGTCCGCCGTTCTGTGGCCATGACTTTGCAACCTTCGCCAAGCATCTGGGTTTCAAACACCAGAAAATAACACCCAGATGGCCACAAGCCAACAGAATGGCCGAGAGGTTCATGTCATCTATCAAAAAGACTCTACAAAGAGCCAGACTAGAAAACGGTGACCCTCATCAGGCCCTGTGCAGGATGCTTCGGGATTATCTAAATACACCACGTGAGGCCACGAACAGGACACCGGCCGAACTGATGGTGAAATACCAGGTTCGCACACGTATCTTACGACACTCCACCAACAAACCAGAAATAGACCCAGAAGTCCTAGAGAGGGATGCGGAACGGAAGGAACGAGCCCGCACCCAGACAGATGAAAAAAGAGGCGCACACCCAAAAGATATCCAAGTGGGAGATGAGGTACTGGTACAACAGGCTGTGGTTAAAAAGACTGACTCAAGGTTCGCCCCACAGTCGCTACAGGTTACGGCCATAAAAGGAACCATGGTGACAGCCGAAAACGAAGAGCGAGAAATAACCCGGAACTGCTCACAATTCAAACTCACTGCCACCCTGGGAAATAAGAGGCTGGAACCCCCTGATCCAGAACCCATGCCACTGGACCCGCGAGGCTCCCTGTGGTCGCCACCAAGATTTTCACCTCGTCCAGGAATGAAGAGAACGCATAGGCCGGAAGAGGATCCGTGTTGTGAAAAAATCTTCACGTCTAGTTGAAGAATGTTAATGTTGTTGTATGGACATTTGTCCGGGGGTGTTGTTACGCTTGCTTTGTCTCTTTAAGAGACATGGACTGTGTCACGTGGGTCCAACACGTGACACGTAACGTCAGGGGGAGGAATCGTTGTCGGCACTCCTGTAACGGACACGAAAGAATAAAGAAGTGTTCTAATCTCTCGGCGTGTCTGTCCTTATTGAGAGGGCCCCCTCCAGGCCTAACAATCCGGGCCTAACACCTTCCAAGATGGCGGCACAGTTGGAGCCCGCTTCCTGGAGGGTGCCTGTATCTGTGCGGCATCAGGCGGCAGTGGCAGAGCGGGCCCATCGGGTGTTGCAGAGCAGACTGCACCTCGCAGCGGAGTGCAGGCAGGAGGAGCGAGAGACGTCCGCCGAGCTGAGGGTGGTGGTTGTGGCAAAGGGCATGGGAGATCACTCATGTTTACATCATCAGCACGGATTTGGAACGAGAGCCAGAGGGTGCAGTGAGCGAGGCCGAATGAGGAGTGAAAGGCCCGGGATGGCTGCTCGGTGACTCACTGTGAATTGGTCCCTGGAGTCCTCCCGTTGTCTGTGACAGCGGGGAAGCAGTGAGAGGCTCACAAGAGCTTTGGGATCATAGCGCAAATTTCTGGATAACAGTGTGGGGGGCCAGGAGAACCCCTGCTGAAACTTTGAGGTCCAGGATACAATGGTGAGCACTGCTGGTGAGTGCCGAGAGGCCCATAGGCACACTTGTCTTGTAACACAGGGGGCCAGCAGGACTATCCCACAAATACCCAGAGGATTGGGCCAGAGAGGCTCTGTGCTGCTCGACTCCCACCACAAGGAGCTCTGGGAGGACATTAACCAGGGGGCACGAGGGGGATTAATTAACCCCTGCTGAAGTGAAAGCGAACAAACATAAGCAGCTTGGATGGGGAACCTATAAACAGTGCCAATGGAGGATGCCTCCGGGCATTCTATGAGACCCGGTCTGCTTAGAAGATTTGAAGGGAACAGTATGGGACTACCTGAGGGAGAACCTTGCAGGGGGCACCAGTGAAAATGTCCGATGGGACGCCTTAAAGGTGGGGGCTAGAGGGAACATTATGGCAACAAGGAGTTCTTGGAGGCCCCTATGGAACGCCAAGAAGTCCTCCAAACCATTACAACGCTTAAGCTTAACAAAGCCCTGGGTCCGGATGGCCTGGTGGCTACGTTTTACAGATCACTAAGTCAGGTGCTGACGAAGCCCCTGAACGACGTGTTTAATTCCATACGGGAAAGTGGGGAACTACCCCAGTCTATGAGGGAAGCGTAGGTGATATTAATACCAAAGCTAAAGAAGAATCTCACTCTTTGCTCCTAATAAAGACCTATTGCTCTTTTGAACCTGTATGCCAAAATATACACCAAAATATTGGCTACTAGACTAGGGAAGATTCTACCTGCCCTTATTAATCCAGATAAATCAGGATTTGTGTGGGGAAGGGGTACCGTAGACACAATTAGACTTGCCCTCCACCTGGTCAATAAATATGGTCAGAATGTAGCACACTCTCTCCTATTGGCATTGGATGCCGAAAAAGCATTTGACCGGGTTCAATGGGGAATTGTTCGGGAGGTACTCCATAAATTCAACATCGGTCCCATGATGTGCCACATGATTATGTTTATGTTTATTACATTTATATTGCGCACCTATTAACCCAAAGGCTAGAGGGCGCAGACAAGACAAAACACCAGTACAAACACAGAACTGTAAAACCAAAACATTCAGTCTATGCAAGGTCTAGCAATTACCCCTACAGAGAGTTTCTAAATCCGGAATTAAATCAACAAAAAGAAGCGAAAGTAACAATACTCTTGGGGACAAGCCATGTGTATAATAGACCACCCAAAACTGCAATAAGAGGATCAGATTACAGTTCGAGGTCCCTTTGGGCAGATATCTGCATCGTCTGAGAAAAGCCGGTAGGGTGTTTACCCCACAGCCCACTAGAAATCAATCAGTATTAGGTAGTGAGCACCAGTCACTCATGTCTATCCTTTTAATGATCAATAAGTCATTGAGTCTGACTACTCCTGGACCTGCAAGGATCTTATAGCGCCATGCAAGGATCTTATAGCGCAACGCATCTTTGGACTCTTTCTCTTTGATTTTCTGAACATTAGTTATGATGAAATTTCTCTGGTCCAAAGCAAGATCATGAAAGTTTGAATTCCTTATCGTTGGCATTTGAGATTTCTTTAATTGTAAATTTTGTAGGGATATCCTTTTCAGTTTAGCGTTCATGGCTAAGGGCTGATTGACCTCTTTATTGCCGACATTGGGTCCATGCAAAGAAAGGGGAAGATCAGTTTTCTGAATTATAGCCGCACTGGAGGATTTTACCAATTCTTTGCCTGTCTGGGATAACCCAATTGGCCCAATGGAACCCAAAGGATCCTTGTTACCAACGTCAGTTTGGGTCGCTTGATCTATCATTTTCTTTTGTGTGGGAGTTTGACAGGCAATATTTGCCATGGAGTCCTGTGACAAGACGTCAGTGCTACAAGGCCCATGGGTCTGAGAGGCAGAATTCACTTTTGGCAGTCGTGAAGCTGCTACCCAGTCGTTTAATGCATCCACCAAAGACTAAGGTTGAAGGGTTCCTTACACAGGAGTAGCTCTTTTGCAGTATTGGCCATAAGTTCCAGCCATTGGGAGAGGGACAAGTCCTCGAATGAATCGGGATTGGGTACACCACTCCCTTGGGGTGCCAGAAGTGGTAAAGACGACGGTGTTTCAGGCTGTACCGTCAAGGAACTTCTCAGTGGTGGAGCATTAGTGGTCAACACTGGCCTCCTGTTATCCAAGGAGATGTGTGGACTAGCCATCGGTGCATGTGGACTGTGGTTTGTCATCAATGAAGTTCTATCCATGACCTGTGTTGAATTTGATGCTTTATGCGGAGGGGTAGGATCTTTAGAGAAGATCATTTTGTTGGCAGGGGGTTTACTTTGTTTTTGTTGCACTCTTAGCCTTCTGCGCTCACTGAGCGCTAGGACCTCCAGTACACAGTCTCTGTTACTCACTGGGGAGCGGACCATAGATTCCCCAATACTCCCTGTGACCTTAGTATCAATTATTGTTGACTTAATGCCCAGTTTCTTATAAGCAGCCATGCTGCGGGGCGAGTTTAATGCACGTCAAGTGAGCTGCAGGAGGCACCAATGTGGGGGCCAGGCACACTGACCCCCGGATACAGCTCCCAAGAACTGGGTTTTGCACAGAAGAGTACCAGCAGAGCACGTGAGAGTCTTACTTGTCTCTAACCGCCCCGTCGCTCCTGTGGCTCCAGCACCTTGTGCAATGCATCCCACGTCCACCGCTGACCCACCCAAAGTTTCCTTGCAGTCGGAGAGGTCTGGGATGTGGTCAGGACGTGGTCGGGACATGGTCCAGAAATCTAGGCGTTCAGGCAGAACCGGAGAGATCTCAGCCTCCGCCAAGGATACTTATGTAAAATGACATGTCGCAATCCGCCCGCTTACTTGTTAATGGGACCTATGAGATTGGGGGTGCAAGGCAGGGGTGTCCCTTGTCACTGCTACTATTCGCGATGGCAATGGATCCTTTAGCAGTAAGAATCTGGGCGAATGACCGCATAGCAGGTATCATATTTGGCAGTGTCCAGCATAAGATCAACCTCTTGTTGGATGATGTCATCCTGTCTGTCACAGACCCCTTGACCTCTCTACCAGGGAGAGCAGATGAAATCCATAGCTATGGCCTGGTATCCAGGTTCAAAATTACCGCCTCAGATATTAGGTCTCAATATTCCCCCACCTTTGAAGATAAAATTTGGACAATCCTTCACGTATTGATGGACTTCTAAATCAGTGAAGTATCTTGTGTTTAACATTCCAGCCAAGATAGGGGAGCTATTTGGGGCTAAGTACCCCGGCAGCTAATTAGAGATATTAAGAAGAATCTGCGTCGATGGGCTGGCGTCTGCTTATCCTGGTTTGGTAAAATAGCAGTCATAAAGATGAACATCTTACCCAGATTTTTGTATTTGTTCCGGTTGTTTACGAATTGTTCGAACTACAATTGTTCGAAATACAATTGACCTTTGCACAATTGACCGAATTACTGAGAGGGTGGGAAGCGAGAGCTGGGACATCCACTAACTATGGAGGAACCGGAATTCATTTATTTATAAAGGGGCGACTACTACATTAGGCCCTCGATTAGTCGAGACCCAGGATAAGATATTGATGAGATAATACAAAACTCTGTCTCACTTGCTTCATAGTTACCCAGACAACTCCAAATTCTGTTGGAGAGGTTATAAGGGGGAATGCACGCTAGTACATGTGTTGTGTGGATGCCCAATTAACCAAGATTATTGGCTGGAGGTGTGATCTAAGTTAAAGGATATGCTTAGGGGTGACAACTCAGTGATCCAGTATTTTGCATCCTGGGCCTTCTTTATCCAGTGTCTCAGTCATGTACTTCCGCCAAAGGAAACTGTTGTCCCTCCTTTTGCCAGTAAAATTGGCAATCCTCTAGCTGTGGGGGAAAATGGAGGCCTCCTTAACACATATATGGATAGACAAGTTGTGGACTATGCTGGGGATGGCGAAACATACGACAAACATCAAAAACTCCCAGCTTCCCTTTATGTCGGTGTGGGCCCCCTTTTTGGCCCATATGCAAAAAGATCTCAGTGCTATCTCATGTCCAAGAAGATTAAGAGCGCTGAATCTTATAGACATGCCCTGAAACATATTTGTGTTAACTGACAGATACACTACTCGCATTACCCTGTTTATTGTATTAGACATTTATGGAATACTTCTGGAGGAAAGGGGAAGGAGAAGGGGATAAATGAACTATGTAATGATGACGATGTGGTTATGATTTTCTGCCGGGTAGCCAGACTCTGATAAGATTGTCCAAAAATAGAACCAATAAACTTTTACCTTTAAAATACAAAAGTGAAACGTTGAACAGAAAGTAGGTCAATATGAATGTGTCCGAGAAATCTACTAAATCGTACTGTACAAGAAATTGAGGGACACTGCCTCCAAGTGGTGCATCTTTTTTCAGAGGAATAGTTTACAAGGATACTTTGTTGTTTTCACGTTCTGTCACTGTGTCTAGAAGCAGTTTGCACTGATAGCTCACAAGTGTATATCTTGACTTGCTCATTGCTGTCAGCAAGTTACTTATGAGGTAACCACAGAACATTTTCCATAGAAGTTGCTCCTTGGTATGGCATACTAGAACCAGATTGTCATTGGCAGATATGTTCTGCTGGTTTATGGTACATGTTGGGTTTTGATTTGGAGATGGAACTGTGTTAGAAGACAGTTCTTTTGACCACTCTTTAGGAGCAGGGGGACTTTTGTACATTTTATTACAGGGGACACAGTTATTGTATGTAAAGTTAACTGAATATGGTATTTTGCAACAACATTTTCTATAAAAGATATTACATTGGTAGGGGGTTTATAACAAACAAACGTTTTCCTACATGTATAGTTATCTTTATGTTGTTTTTGTATGGCCTGGGCTTGTGAATATAGCAAAAGTTGGAAACAATGCACTTTTATTTACACCATTGCCACTTTCCATCTCATCTATCACCCACCTCTCAGGTGTCGTGGTTATCTCAGAAATCACCACATCAGCATCAATTACACACTCAACAAAGTCTCTGTTAATCCGAATGTACCAGAGACCCAATCCAACAAAAGCACCAGGAATGCTTTCTTTCATCTCATGGAGTCCATAAACATAAAACAACATGTACTTAATTCTACCCACATCAGGGAAAATATACTCTAATTAGTCTTCTTTGCGTCTCCCTTGGTAGAATGTCTCAACCCGATCCCACTTGACTGGATCGACCAGACTGACTTTCCTATCCTCCTTATGCATACCCTCTCAAATAATAAAGTACAGGGCAAGCCTGCAATGTCTTCCTGCTACTCCTTTAAGAACTTCCCATTACAAGCACTAGAACTCAGTCTTGCCAAGCCAAGAACCCCCAACGTTGAAGCCTTATTTTCAACCTTCACCCAAACCATGGAGAAGCTGATGGACATACATGCCTCTCTGAAACAACCTTGCACCAGGGTAACGCTCTCTGCCTCCTGATATAGTCAAAAAAAGTCTGTCCATTACTACACTATCCAAACACAAGAAGAATGCTGGCGCAAAACACATAAGTATGAGGACCTCCTCACCTTAAAGGCATTGCATTATTCAGTACTTGCCTGGAAAATACTGCATATTACTCAACAACTATTGCGATAGACACTAACAAAAGTAAGTCCATCTTTATGGCAGTCAAACACAGCTCTAACCGATTGCCCAACACGGTAATTCCACAGGAAAATGTAAAGCAATTAACAACGTATTCATTACCGAGATAAATTAAATCAGGCAACATATAAATGCATCAAAATTGGTTCCCCCTCCCCCACTCACAATCCCACTTGGCACAACACACCCTAAACAACCTTCACACCCCTGACCCACAAGGACCACCCACCTTCACACCCCTGACCCACAAGGACCACCCTAATTCTCTTGAATCACTAAAAGCTACCGCATACAAGGAAGACTTCCTTTCCTCCGCCAAAAGGAAACACCCCTGAGTGTCCATCTTTATCACTCAACTCCAATTAGTTAATGCCTTGCTCAATCAGGACTTCTTGCCGAGAACTTTAAAGCAGGATTAGTCTACCCACTCCTCACAAAATCCACTCTACTCCTAGTCAACCTAGCCAACAATAGCGTTCCGTTCATTGGTAAAATCCTTGAGAAGGCAGTTGCCACCCAACTCCAAGATAAGATTAACCAGCATGGTTTGCTGTTAGTACTAATCTGTATTTAGACCCAGATTCATCACAGAAACTGCCACCATCCAGATCATGGATAAAGGTGACTCCTGCCTCTTGGTCTTACTTGACTTCCTTGTTAGACTACTTCACACTGACAAGCCTACTCAGATAGACCAGGGTTCACATTCAAAGTCCTCAACTGCTCTACCTCCTACATCTCGTAGAGCTACCAAAAAATGCTGATGAGTAACATTCGATCTGGCCATCGCCCAGTCACCTGCAAAGTCCCAAAGGAATCAGTATTCTCCCCAGTGTTCTTTAGTCTATGTATGAAACCACTCAGGTCACTTTCCTATGACCCAATATATCACTACCAAATAGGAGAATGATACTCAATTGTACCTCAAAGTGAATTGTGCTCAAGACATTTTATGCCCCAGGAAATGCCTACATGAAACTCAGGCTATCTATCAAAGTAGAAGGCCACTCAAGGATGGCTAAATGGCATGCACCTTGATAGATTTACACCTCATTTGGCTTCATATCACTCAAGTTCATTATTGATAACAATTTCTCTGTCTGAAAACCTATCAACAAAAAACCCATACCAACTGCTATCAACTAAAACTCCTCTGAAAGATAAAATCTTTCCTCCCACCTGAGGATTTTAGAATAACAGTTGAAGCCTTGGTAACAGGAATGCCCTTTTCACGAGTGTCCTAACCACACACCTGCTGCATGTCTCAAAACAGAAACTAAGAAATGTGATCACATCTCCCCCATCCTAAGAAAATTACTCTGACTACTCATGCCAGCCAGGGAATTCTTCAATTCTGCCTGCATAACATATAAGACAACTGTAGAGAGGCAGTTATTGACTAGACAGTGGGCCTCATTATAAGTATGGTGGTAAGGCAACAACGGCGCCGGTATCGCTACTGGCACCGTTGCTACCGTACCGCAATACTAGGAGTTCTGCTCGCGGGTGCCCTTGCAGCCACCAGGTCTGACCTGGTGGCCGTACCGGCACCCGCGATCAGAACATGATGGTAGCACCGGTACCGTTATTAACGCTACCAGTGCTACCACCCTCCCCATTCCCATTGAGCCCTATGGGGCTTAAATGGGAATGGGGATGTACTGGGCCCGGTACCCCGCGAAAGGGCAATTAGTGGGTCCGGCTGGGCCGGAATAGCCCGGTAATTGCCCATTTGCGGGTGCCAGACCTGGATACGAGTTTGGAGGTAGCCTTGCCGGTTTTACCGGCAAGGCTACCTCCAACCTCGTAATGAGGCCCAGTATGTTCAAGCTCCGCCCCCCTACCTGCCTCAGAACAAATTAAAATATAAGGTGAGGAAGGACACATTTAAAATTGCACTTTAAACTCTCCTGGAAATGCAGCTGCCATAAAGAATAGCTAGTTGCGCTACACAAATTGGAAACAAATAGGGCCTAGCATGAAGGCATCATGTTCACAAACAGTGTACTTTTAATTAGAATAGATTAAGTGACAGGAAACAGTGTACACAGTTGAGGGACTCATTACACAAGTAGGGCCTAAGATTGCAAGTAAACAAAGGATGCTGTGTACCCATAGGGATGGATGGCATATGAGAGGCATGCAGCAGGACTCAGTAGGTATAAGAAAAAATGTGTCCTGCAGAGAATAGAATGTGACAAGCATTTGTCATTTTAAACTGCATAAGCACAGCTGAGAATAAAGTTCTCTAGCTTTAAGAAGGCCTCACAGCAAAGCACGCTATTCAAACAAATACAGTTAATTCAGAAAAATCTGCAGTGGCTGAACGTTAGCTGCCTCAAAAGAATGTCAAGGCTAAAAGAGGAGTGATACATGAAGGAACAAGTCGCACACGATATCAGTGTCTGCAGCAGTGAGCGTTCAACCATTTCAATTAATTAGTTACAATAACACGCAAGCAGTGTTTGAAGTTCATGGGAACGGAATGAGCTGCCCAGGAAATATCCTAGTTGCTGACAGATTTGTGTCCCAGCCGATCGGCTAGGCGTAACGCACAAGCACAGATACGGCTAAAATAAAAATAAATGGAGAAAGGGCAATCTTAAACGTGGTCAAAGTAAAATGACTCATAACAATAGTTATTCATAACATGCACTTGCAAATTGCTGGCTGCACTACCACTGTTTGTTGCCTTTATTATTTATTTATTTATTGTTATTTATCTGTTTCTCCTTTGCTTTGCACTTTCCACTTCTCCCCCCTTCCATGCACTTTTCCCCTCTTCCTCTCCCATGCACTTGCGCGTTCTCAATGTCACTGGGCCTAGTAAGATCGCTGTTTTGTTCTCCCCTGTTCCCCTCCCTTGCCTTGTTGCGCTCTGAATCACTTGTGTACGAGCGCGATAGAACCAAAATATCAATATCAGTATCAATAAGATAGCACGTTCACTGGTGTAAGAAAAGGAGGGCCAGAGCAGGCAGGCTCACAAGGATGAAAGTCTTAGAACTCGAGTGAGAACTTGGCTGTTAATCTTGTTTTTCCCCCAGCTTTTGCATATTATTAATTAAAGCTCGGTTGCCTCGCATTTTGCATACCACGGTGTGCAGTCATAATGTCGAAAAAAAAATGTCGACAGACAAAAATGTGGAAAAAAAAATGTGGAAAAAAAAATGTCGACTTTCTCTTTTTTTAATTATATATTTATTTTAGGGGTTTGGGAGCTAAAAAAAAGGGAAAAATTAAAAAAAAAATTAAAAAAGGGGGGTTGGGGGGGAACCCCCCATATAAAAAAAAAATGCATTGAAAAAAAAAGTCGACATTTTATTTTTCGACATTTTTTTTTGACATTTTGACTGTCGACATTTTGACTGTCGACATTATGACTATAAACCGCATACCACATCCTTTGTGTCGCCTCTTTATTGGAAAATATCAGATAGAGGGCTGTGCTGTCTTTGGGGGGCCTGATTAACATCTGGTAGCAGAGGATGGCTCTTTATGGTTTTTTGGCAGATTGTTAGGACCCCAGCCATCCATACTGTGGACACCTACTCCCCTTGGATCCTCTTCTCAGGTGGCCACTGAATGGCTATGGCTTTTGGATCCTGACCCTGGGGATGGAGCTGCAAGGGCAGATCACCTGGGTCCTTAGGGATTGGGGAGAGGATATCCACAGGCGAGACATGGTATCCTCCTTTTCCAAATGAGAACCAACATCACCCTCCCCCTGCCTTTATAGGCTGTTGTAAACGCTCCCACTCATTTTCTCTCATACATTCCACTATAGTACTGAGATGAGAAAGAGGCGACTAGGAGTAATGCACACTAACAGATCCTTTTCACCACAGTATTGAGAGCCTCATTGGTTGGTGCCTGCATCAGGAGTGCAGGCCGGAGAAGAAATCCACCTAATATAAGTCACCGGCAGTAACCGCGAGATGCGAGCGGAGCTGCCTGCAAGCCAGAGAGAGAAGAGAACTGCGAACGGGGCTCGCTGTCCACCGAGGACATGTACGCAGAGCAGCGCATGGGTTGACAGCCGCCCAGAGGAGACACGGGAGACTGGTGAGTGAGGAAAAGGGATCACTCAAACTGGGGTGCTCCTGGGGCTATGTCGCAAAAGGGAATGCTGAATGAACGAGAAGTAATGTGCAAGACACGGTAAACCAAAGTAAATGGGTTTTGAGGATTACTACAAAGTGTGAGAAAATAGGAACTGGAAACTATTGAATAGCAAACTGAATGAAAGCTTTTGATGAGCATATGAAACATTTTAACAAACCAATGTGCAAACAACTAGTTGGTGTAAAGAACTAATACCATATATTATAAATTGAGAGCGAATCTGATGAAATGCAATGTAAAATGTAAAGGAAGTATGGAACATTGCTAAGGATTGTGAGAGCAAAGTGGTGAAGAGAAAAGAGCACCACAAAGAGTACTGTGTAACGAAACCTATGGTGGCAAAGTCCAGCGACTGGCAAAGAGTGAAACATGTTGTGGCAAAACCAAAAGGCTGTCAAAGAGAGAGCCAAGTGATTGTTACCCATAACACAGGTGCATCAACACTGCGGGAGCAAGCAAGCCTAGGGGGACCGGTTGCGTGACCTGTAATGGGTGGACCGTGTGGTCTGACAACTGCACCTAGACCGGGTATACGGATATACAGAATGCAAGTACAAGTGTCTGAAAGAGATTGCTGAAGTAAAGCAGAAGAAAGCAATCTGGATGAATTATCGATAACTAGAAGGTGTATAACATTGAGCTGGAACTGGTTTTAAATATTGAAAGACTGACCTTAAGTACAAGTTGGTAAGCTGAGCAAGCTGGTGTCTTGGGGAAGGGGAATCCTAAGACCAATTTTGAACTTTGTTCTTTTCTTGGGAAAGGGAACCCCGAGACTTTGTGGAACTGTCTTGAACTTGGGGAATGGGAGCTGGAAAGTAGGCCCAAAGTTGGAAGAAGCTCAGAACTTTATTTGGAACACTATTTCTTTTGATGCTGACATCCCTATACATTGTTTAGCTTTAGTTGTGAGGGCAAGTATAGGTTTTGGACACAGACAGACTTTTAAGTTGAATTTACTGACTCAGACTATCCTTAGTTTTTCACTAGGTAGGGAAATCCAACATTAGCATAGGGCAGGTTAGGCCTTCACCATCCTGACATTTAAGTGAATAAATCATTTTTGTTTGAACTTTGAATCTGTTGTCTGTGTCTTGCTTCGTGACACCTTCACAGGGACCAACCCCCTTTTGGGGGGAGTAAAAGAGAAAGAGAGATAAGGATATCCCGGGGGAAAACCGCAAGACAGCTGTATTTTATTGTGTTGTATTTTATTATGTTGTATTTTATTGTGTTGTATTGAGTTTAAATTGATTACATTGTTGATTGCCAGCATTGTTGTTCAGTTGTGAGATAGGTCATGTAGAGGTGTTTTTCTTGTGTAATGTGAGCCTAGCAGATAGTATTGTCAGGAGGAGATTGATGATGGTAAGTATGGTGTAGATTGGAACCTGTTATTGTTGGTGTAACGTGAAAGCAGGATTGAAGTATTGAGGAGTGGCCTAAAACAATGAAAATTGATTTAATGGTGATGTATATTTGGAGCAGGGAGGAGGTGTAAGCAAGGGGAGAGTGTGTTGTGGAAAAAAGTTTATTTTGATTATTGGTGAACTGTTTATTGTTCACATTGGCCATTTGTTTAGTCCCAAGCTGTGCGCTGCTTAAAAGTTGTCACCATGTCAGATACTCCAATAATCCACCTATGTAAGGCATTCCCTAGATTTAGTACCAAAATTACTAAGTATCACAACAAGTGGATTAAAAAGACTGCTAGCAAGATATATATGCCATGGCCACAAGAGGGCACCCACTCAAAAGATGTACTCCAACATATGTGCACATACTTACATTAGACACAAAAAGGACCAACAACAGGGTCTCAGACCTGAGTGTACCCTTATATGTTAACACAATGAAAAACTCAAGTTGATCAATTCTGTGGGGATGTTTTAATAAAAATGTTTAATTTTTGTTTTTTAGGTTCACCCTCGAATGAGGTACTTAGAGTTTCTTAAAAAGCTGCTTCATAGATGAAAAAAAAATGATTTTATTGGGTTTCTCTATCCACAGGATGTTAAAAAAGACAGTACAAATAGACGTATTTCTATTGTGTACTTGTGTTCATTTATCTTAAAGGTAGCATCCAGTTTTTTTTCGGTTTTGCTTCAGGGTTGAAATATCCCATATTCCTCTTCTGTTCTGGTATTTATCATTGTTTTCTCAGAATTCAGTTTGGGAGTTCCCGTCTGTTTTATGGGAGATCGTAGATCAGGGAGTCCGGCGAGTTGTGAACTGATTGATTCCTCGTCTAGGACAATCCCTGATATTTGGAGCCATAAAAAGCCTACCGGTTTCAGTGGCAAAGGGGCCACATTCATCAGGGCTGGGCAGACGTTTTTAGAGGTTGGTGTATCTACGTCTAGAAGGCTGGTTGGATGATACCAGAGGGTCCCACCTTCAAATGAGAGGGGGACGGGAAAAGAGGGATGCCATACACAAGGGCAAGAAGCTTAAGAACAGGATAGGTATATTGGAGCTCTGGACAGCCTTTAAGGAAGAGACATAGGGGCCAAAGAAAGAATCGATGCTTGATGTGCATGAGGGAGAGCACGAGCAGCTCACAGTGTTGCCACTGCCTACTTCCTCTGAGGAGAGCTCTCGGCACAGCCAACAGCCCCGCCTTCACCAGCTGAGGCAGGTGTTTACACACAGTCCACAGTACCGCCTCCTCGCCTCCATATTAGGAGAACACCCCAGCTCCAGCCATTCCAGGAATATACCCACTACTGTGGGATATAGTATCCCCAGATATTAATCCCTGATTAGGAAAATGACAATAGTAGGAGGGCACAAGTAGTAAAAAGAAAGGTGCCATTAGTGTTGATGGAGAATGAAGCATGGTACAGCTTAGAGACATAGCTAAGGGATGAGGAAGATAATTGAAGGCTATATAGCCTACAAAAGCAGCTAAGAGAGGCTGGGGAGGAGCTCTGGAGAGTGAGATGCATGCAGATAGGTGGTCAAAGGGTGAGAAGCGTACCGATAGGTGATGAAGGTAGTGGAGAGGCAACGATTGAACCAGAAAAGTGGATAGGAGGAAAAATATTGCTCAAACTGGATGGGAAAGGCACAGAAAATAATTATGTGGTGATAGTGGAGTATGAGGAAAAGAAGGAAGCAGCCTGGGAGGAATTCCGGGGAGAGACACAAGAGGAGATATAGCAAAATGCACAAAGGGAGGGATAGAGAGGGAACGGAGAAAAGCAGCAGAGAAAGTGCAGATAGAAGAACAGGAAAGGCAGAGAAGGAAAAGGGAGGTAGGAAAAAGTGATAAGTTTGTAAAGAGACTAAATGAGAAGAACAGGAGAATAACAAGAGAAAAGGAAGAAATTGACCAAAAGAGGAAGGAGCTGAACCAAAGGGTGACCAGCAATATGATGCCAGAAATGTGGCTAATAGGAAGTGGGTCAATAACCCCAGAGACCAGGAGGAGAGATGTGCTGCCAGAGATAATGAGTGGAACATACTTAAGGGAGCCTGTTAAAGGAGTGAGTTTTGATCTCATATTTGAGGATGATGGGAGTGGAGAAAGTGATAGAGAGACAGATTGGGTAGACATTGATGATGATGAAGAGGGAGAGGAGGCTGCACAAGCCCCACCAGTGGATACCACAGGACCAGCAGTAGGGGAGATAGCAGATTTGCTAGGGACAAATTGGTAAACATATTTCCACCCCTGATGTCAGTTCTCCCTATAAATGAAGACCATAGATCACCATATATGTCAAGACACTTGCCAGAATGCCAGCGACACCATGTAGCTGAGACAATAAAAAGAAGAACTCACGTAGTGTCACCTTCGCGCAAGAAAGGAATAACGCATTTCCTGCTGCTCCACAAGGAATTAGGGCTGCCCATCTATACTCCATGGAACCATACAGACAAAAATAACTTGATGATAAGCTGCCATCACTTACAGCAGGGGCAGGCAAGTGGATCTACAAGGTAGAGCGAGAGACAACTGGGATAGCATTAGCCATAGGTGACATGAAAAGCCTATTTGCATCCATATTGGGAGATCAGGCAGAGGACATGTGAAAACGAGTGGTCCATTCTACAGTGACAGAACAAAATAGCACTAAATATGATGGGTCACCATTTCATAATTGCAGAGCCAAGGTATGAAGGCACTGAGGGTGCTATTTCCAGACCAATCTGACATGAGCGCCATAATGACTAGGAAGATGGGGCCTACTGAGGACCTCACTGCCTATATTCAAGACATTAAAGAACGTTGGTGTTTGGAAACTAAAGACCATTGGGATACAAATATATCAGTGTTCTATCATACTTTATGTCAGGGGCTTTTCGAAGAAGTACTGAGACGATTAAAAAAGATTGTAGGGATCCAAATGAGACTGTGGCAAGAAATACAAGTGACTATGGTCCATCACTGTAGCAGGTTAAGGATCAAAAGAAAATAGAAAAAAGGCTGAAGGAAGAGGCAAAATATGTGCAGAAGGAATTATCCAAAATGGCAGTAGAAGGAGCGGTATTGACAAGAGATGAAAATAATGGACAGGGAGCGGCCATGCCACAGCAGGGCATGGGTATTCATTTTGCCAGAAGAAGGGAGAGTAGTTGTTATGACAGAGGAGAGAGAGGATTTGCTCCCCAAGAAAGAGGATTTGGGCTTGGAGCGCCACAAGGAGGGCTTGGTGGGAAACAGCCATGCTTCAGAAGACCTGGGGGCCCCGGAGCAGTATGTTGTACATGTGGGAAAGTAGGACACATTTCACGAATGTGCAGATGTACAGGAGCAATGCAGCAAGGTGCAATGCAATATGGGCAAAGAGGGCGGATGGCATATCCGGCACCATATGGAGCATCATAGCAAACAATGGTTATTATGACTACACACAATATTCACCAGATCAGACACAAGCATAGCAGGTGCAACCAGTGCAGCAACAACAAGGGCCACAGATACAGCCACAGATATTGCCACAACAAGCACAACAGACGCTGACGCCACAGTAACCACAGAATGCAGTGCAATCAAAACAAGCAGTGACACAGTGGGATACAAGCATTTTGCTGCAGACACAGACCCCTGGATAGGAGGAGTGACCGTGGTTAGGGGGAACCCTTTTACAGGGAAAGGACTGGACATGTATCCCCAATAGAACAGCCCACAGAATAGCTTGATGCGCCCTTTCCTATCAGTAGCTACATACCCTGAACATGAAGTGAGGGTAGATGTAGCTATAGGCAACCAGTCTCTTTCCTTCTTAGTTGACACTGGGGCAACAAAATCCTGTGGCATAGAGGGGAGATTTCTGATGTCGGGAATATTCATGAACACTCAAGGCTTTCTGGGGAAACAAATACAGTTCCTTTCCCTGACTGCTTACCTGTGACAATAGGAGACCAGATGGTAGCCAGCCCATTCCTGTATTTCCTGGAAGACACCTGTTAACATATTGGGAAGTCACCTTACGGCCAAGCTAAACATGTCAGTATCATTCACAGAGGACGGTATAATATGCTCTACACCAGGCATACATTTCCAGACAGCGAAGGAATACATACAAGCATTTTTATAGGAAACAAGTACAGAGGGGAGTACAAGTGAATCCTGAAATATTTTTCAATGGAGTACAAGTGATGTTAGCATGGCTTCCCCCCATTAAGGGACAGCTATTGAGACTACCGACAGTCTTTTTTACTCAGAGCACAGATACGTACAGGTGTAACTGAAGGGAAACTGATTAAAATTGAGCTAGAGATGGCTGTAGTGAGGGAGGACAGGGTGATTTTATGCAGCACTGGTGAGGAAGGGGTGAGTTGGCGCACAGTTATAGCACTTGACGCATTACACAGACTGACCCAGCTGACAGATGACAAGTTGTTTGACTACAGTGACTCTGAGGATGAGGCATTGTTTGAGACGGTAAAGTATACCATGTCAATTGAGAGTAGATAATACAGAGGTGCCACAACAAATAATACTAGCTTAAAAAGTACCATCATTTATGGAAGGAGATTTGGCAAAGGTACCCAGCACACTTTTGGACGACAAGTCCATCTGGTGTGGGGTTGCTAAAAGGGATTGAAACAGTACAAATAAAATGGAAGAAGGGGGCAGTTTTACCTATAGTAAAAAATATCCAATTTCCAATGCCCAAAGAAGCAGATGATGGTATCTATGAAACAATAAATGCGCCCATGGAATGGAGTGAAAGTGCCATCTGAATCTAGTTGCAACACTGCTGTATACCCTGTGAATAAATCTCAGGAGGGTTGTGGAGATTTATAAAAGATTTGCATTGTTGAATTTCCAGTGGTACCTAATCCTGCCACAGTATTGTGTAATATATTTCCCACAACCACACATTTCACAGTTATTGATCTGACAAAAATCATTTTTCTGTATACCCCTTCATGAAGATTTGCATTATTTAACTGTGTTTAACTATAGAGGAGTAAGACTGGAACATTGTCGTCTCCCACAGGGATAATGCAAATCCTCCAGCGTGTTTAGCAGGGTGCTACAGATGGAAATGGGAAGCATACAAACTCCCAGTGCCATCATACAGTATGTAGATGATTTGCTCATGTGCAGCAATTCTCAGGAACAGTGCAGAAAGGGCTCCATGCAGCTATTGACGCTGCTAGCTGAGAAAGCATACAAGGTTGACATATATACATTGCAATATTGTCAGGAAGAAGTACTTTATTTGGGCCAAATAATCTCAAAAGAAGGGAAGAGAGTGGCACCTGAAAAAGCAGAGGCCATCAGTAATACACCTCAGCCAAACACAGTGAAGGAGTTGCAAAAGTTTTTGGGATTATGCAATTATTGCAGAATATGGGTGTTTGACTACAACTCATACATGCAACCACTAGTAGAAGGGCTAAACGAAGCACAGAAAAGTAAATATCCCATACAATGGACAAGAGAAACGAGCAGTGCATTTGACGAACTAAAGAAGGTCATCAGTACAGCACCAGTAGTTTAGGGATCCCAGATTACACAGTAGAATTAATTATATTCTCCCATTGCAATGGAGTAGTGATGACGGCTGTCCTCACACAAAAAACTTTGATGGGACCCCCACCCATGGCATATTACAGCAGGCTGTTAGACCCAGTGATCAAAGGTCATTATCCATGTGAGCAAGTTTTCACTGCAGCAGCATTTGCAATAGAAAAATCGTCCACTGTGGCAATAGGCTGCTCAGTAACGTTATACGTGGAACATGTGCTTTTTGCAATACTTCAGAAGCCTAAAAGTACACTGACTACACAGAGGGCCTCAGGATATGAGGTAATCCTAACAAATCCATCTATTAAGATTATTAGGTGTCATGTAGTAAATGCAGCGAAATGTATAGCAGACCCTGTGCAGGAAGAGGATTATTTTGTATTTGAATTGTTTATTTATAAAGCGCTTATACACAAAACGAGTGCTTCAAAGTGCTTCAAGGCAGGGGGGAGGGGGTACATGGGATACAATCATTCATAGGGTTTTGTAAATTTCAGAATGATATACAGTAATAATAAGTATACTAGGCCTGGCGACATTTCTGCTTATTCAAGTGCAGAACAGGTAGTTGGGTGAGCGTGAAGGGTGGGAGGAGAGGGGTAGAGGCATGACAAACTGACAATAATGCGTGACAAGAACTGAAGATAGGAGGGGATATGAGCAGGTTATTATATATTTATAATGTGCCCTACCCCAAGTGACACAGGTACACAATGCTAGGGAGGGGGTGAAGGGAGACCAAGGATCAGACAGATAACGGCTTACTGGGTAAGGTGCATACAGATCATGTGTCATACAGGAAGTGCGAGGGATGGGCGAAAAGAAGTGCCTCTGGTCCAGGGGGCCCGGTTAAGTGCAGAGGGTTATCTCTTAGGGAAGTGCGTAGTCCTGCAAGTAGTGCGGGGGCCCAAAGGCAAGTGCAGGGACTGGTGTGGGTGCATGGGACCTGTACAGTTCTGAGGTGAGCCAGGTGACCAGTCAGCCAGGTGTAGCAGGGGAGAGGTAGAGAGAAGGCAGAGGAGAAGAGGAAGGTCTTGAGGAGTTTCCAGAATTTCAGGAGATCTGGCTCAAGACGGAGAGAGGCAGGGAGACTGTTCCAGAGGGTGGCCCATGCAGAGGATAGGGATCTACCCCCAAGTCTCTGTTTGGAAAAACGTCTCACTCTCAGAGAGTTGGAGAAGGATGAGCGGAGTGTTTTAGAGGGAGTGTATTTGGGAAGAGTGAGTTGTAAGTAGTGCGGGCCCCAGTCCCAGAAAGCCTTGTGAACTATGCATTGTGTCTTGTACTTGATCCTTGTAGCCACAGGGTGCCAGTGGAGGGAATTCAGTGCCTGAGAGATGCAGTCCCTTGGCTTGAGGCCAAGGATAAGTCTTGCGGTTCTGTTCTGGATGAGTTGTAAAGGTTTGAGTGTAGAAGCAGGGAGCTTGAGAAAGAGACTGGTACAGTCGTCAGGTCTGGAGAGAACCAGAGCTCTGGGGACAGTGGGTCCCTGGGCGAAAGTGAGAAAAGGTAGAATACCTCAGAGGAGGTGCAGTTGGTAGTGAGATATTTTGGAAATATCTGAGATGTGCGAGGCAAAGGCTGCGTGGAATCGAAGATGACTCCCAGATGTTTTGCCTCATTGGTGGGTGTGCGTGCAGGGCCATGGGAGGCCGGCAGAGGTCGTTAGCTGCAAAACTGGACTGAATTGTAAATAGACAGTCAGGAATGAGCGAGGAGGAAGAAGAAGCTCAGGGTAGCTTGAAGGAGTGCTCAGTGTCATCCGCATAACACTGAAAGTTGAAAGAGATCATGTGGGCCAAGGTGGCGATGTAGATATTGAAGAACCAGGGGCATAGGTTAGATCCTTGATGGACGCCGCAAGGAGAGCGGGTGATGGTGGAGAGAAAGGGCCAGAGTCCTACCGGGGATGTACGGTCAGATAGAAAGGAGGTAAGCCATGCCAGGGCCTGATCAGTGATGCCCAGGGTATCACAGAGACGATTGATCAGGGTGTTATGGTTTACTGTGTCAAATGAAGAGGAGAGGTCAAGGAGAATGAGGACAGAAGGAGAGTTAGAGTCAAGATTTGAGAGCATGTCTTCATGGGTGTTCAGGAGAGAAGTTTCCGTGCCTCTGGATGCTCTGAAGCCAGACTGATGATCGTGGGGATTACCAACAGATTCAGTGTGGGGAGTAAGCTGAGAGATAGGCAACTTCTCCAGTATTTTGCCCAGGAAAGGAGTGATAGAAATTGGGCAATAATTTGACAGGATAGAAGGGTCCGCAGAAGGTTTTTTGAGTAGTGAGCGCACCAGCGAGTGTTTGAGAGAGGAGGGGAAAACTCCAGAGGCGAAGGAGAGGTTTCAGAGGTCTGCCAAGCCTGGAGCTAGAGTGTCAATGTTGTCCTTGACAGTTTTGGAGGGGCATGGAGCCACCTGTTTGGAAGAGACTTTCATATACCGGACTAGCCTAGTGACCGCCTCAGGTGTGACAGTGGTAAAAGCAGGAAAAGAGAGAGGGACTGCCATGACATACACATACTCGCGCCAAGGAGGTGGCCTTAGAAACAGGAGTAAAAGTCTTTGTTGATGGTAGTTGACAATAGACCAGAGTTCCGGGACAAGACTGACGGGAGCAGCCATAGTAAGAAGAAAAGACAATGGGAGAGTTTGAGACCGTTGAAAGCATAAGGCTACTTGTGCATTTTTCAGTACAAGTAGCAGAATTAGTGGCAGTGATTATGGCACTAGAGAGACATGAGGATAAGGAAGTTACTGTATACTCGACTTCGCCTATGTGACGTCCACAGTGTATTTTAAACTGTCAAAAAAAATTATTTCTGCAGCATCCAAACCATCAGAGGTCACATGGTAAAGTGCTTACCACACACCAGAGAGTCAGATTTAATATGCTGCTGAAACGCAGTGGCAGACACCAAGGAGAAACGCACAGCATGTTTGCCAGACACAGTGGAGGTACTATAGTCCATGAAACCACATGCAAAAATGATGGCAGTGGCTGAAAGTTACAATGTACTGCCAATAGCACAGTTAATAGAGATACAAAGGCGACCATTACCAGAAGGGCAGGAACTGTGGATAAAGAGTGGCTGTTCAAACAAATACAGTTAATTCAGAAAAATCTGCAGTGGCTGGATTTTAGCTGCCTCAAAGGAATGTCAAGGCTAAAAGAGGAGTTGTACATAAGGGAACAAGGAGCACAAGATTTCAGTGTCTACAGTGGCAAGTGTTCAGCCATTTGAATGAATTAGTTACAATAACAAGCAGGCAGTGTTTGAAGTCCATGGGACAGAATGAGCTGCCCAGGAAATATCCTAGTTGCTGACAGATGTGTCCCAGCCGATCGGCTAGGTGTAACGCACAAGCCCAGATGCGGCTAAAATAAAAATAAATGCAGAAAGGGAAATCATGACTCATAACAATATTTATCCATAACGTGCCAAGGCAAGATAGCATGTTCACTGGTGCAAGAGAAGGAGGGCCAGAGCAAGCAAACCCGCAAGGACAAAAGTCTTAGAACTCGAGAGAGAACTCATGGCAGCGATAACATGGGATGTTTTATTTAATCAAGAACAAAGAGCAATACACATGTTCCTCTCCCCCATCTGCATCCATATTTCTTCATACCCGGCAGTTAAAGGATAGCCTGATTTCATGCCAACCGATAAACATGTGCCCTTACCCCACTGCAGATGTTTTAGTGCCAGCTAATGATATTTAAGAATGGTGATCTAGCACATTTAACGGTGGTTCATAGTAATTTTTTCAAAAAAAACCCCAAAATGTCGAGTCTTTTTTTTAAAAAAAAAATGTCGAAAAAAAAAGTCGAATTTCTTTTTCAATATGTTTTTTTTTAAATGGGGGGGTTCCTCTCCAACCCCCCTTTTTTCTATTTTTTTTAATTTTACCCCTTTTTTTTATTCCCGGACCCCAAAATAAATATATAATAAAAAAAAAAAGAATTCGACTTTTTTTCGATATTGTTTTTCCGACATTATTGTCTTTCGACATTATGTTTTCAAAAAAATGACTGCACACCTTTAACGGTATGTCTGCTGGGTGGGACCTTACATAGGGGGCCATCCAATCATTATTGTGGGACATATGTGAAATATATGTAGCTTATCAAGGAGCACCAATGAACTGTAGAGGTAGATTTTTGTAACTTGGTGATGATGACATCGGAAGTGACTCATTTGTTTTATATAAACTGCTGTTTCCTGTTTAAACGTATTGGTATGATTTGACCGTGGCATAATTGTTCACAGTGGAATGGACTGTAGTCAATTTCGATGTAAACCCAACTTGGATGTGGCCAAAATCACCACATCCATGTCCCCCTCCCACCCCAATACATCCCCACCCTCCAGTTACCTTTCAGTGTCTGCTTTCATTCTGACACTGCAGCGTCAGTTCTGTCCCTCCAATGCGGGTCATTACTGATGCCAGAGGCTCCCTTTCTCTGTTTTCTTTTTTTAAATTTCCCTACTTCCATTCGCCCGGATGCGGGGGACACCCCTGCAACCCCTGTTCCCATTATAGCAAGCAAGAGGAGCGGGGGACACCCCCGCAACCCCGTTCCCCTTTGTCACTCTAATGGAACCGTATGTCCTAGTAGACCGAATTTTTGGTTGTACGATCATTTCGTACAGCCTAAATGTGGTCAACTAGGCCATACAGTAAAATATTTTTGGTGAAATTGGCCAATTTCAATTAAGCATTGGATAATCTTGAGTGAGCGCTTGGCTGTAATATTGTTTTTCCCCCAGCTTTTGCATATTATTAATAAAAGCTGGGTTGCCTCACATTTTGCATACCACATCCACTGTGTCGCATCTTTATTGGCAAATATCAGATAGAGGGCTGTACTGTCTTTTGAGTGCCTGAATAACACAACTACTGCCTGAACATCAGGTTACCTACCTATTACATTTTCAGGCTCAGTTTCGACATGCTCCTCTACGAGCCAGATCAATGAGAGGCTTTAAACTAAACTGGCTTGCAAATAGAAAACCAGAAAACAAGATTTCTATTGCTATGTGCCAGCCTGCTGGAACACTATCCCTGTAGCATTCAGGATTGATCCAAGACTCCTGCAGTCCAGGAGGGAACTCAACACCCGGTTCTTCAGGGGTCACATATAATCTGCTACTCCTAAGTATGTACCACCCCTGTAGAATGGGATAGCCAAGCTACTACAACCTGTAACCTGCTCGTTCAACGACATTCATTAATATCAAATTCATGGATAACACTCCCTTGTTCCCTTGTGTCCTATTTAGATTTGTGCTGTATAAACCTAAAATCAATACATATGCTGCAAATTGCATATTTGTTGAAGTAGTATGACATTGTGATCTGTGATGAGGATTTGCATAAATATTAGATGCAATATGAAAATGTAACATAGAATGGAGGTAGTTGTTCGAAAGTAAAAGTTAGAAGTTAGGTTTTCAAGTTGTTAAAGGAGTGGTTCAGTCAGAAATGTTATTGGCCCAATGGATCAGGCATGTATTTCAGAGCATTCATCAATGGTTCTTAAATAAATTTCCAATGCAACTTATCCAAATTTTTCTCACTTTAACACATGTGAAACAGACGGCTCGGGTACTGCAATCTTGTGCTATTCTTATCCGTTGGTCTATCACCCTAAATTCATAGGCCATCGCGGCACTGATTAGGTTCGCCCGCCCCTAACACTGACATCACTAGACGCTCACGCCCCATTTCACAACACCATTGCACCTTTCATGTCAACATTATCTTTGTGTGCACAATCTATTGACGTGTTTCCATAGAAATGCCAAGACGCTTCATTTCTTCAAGTTCAAACAAGCCCTTTTTGAGCACACAACGTTGGAGTTTTTCCTTCTTTCCTTTGTGTTAGTCTTTCCTTCCTTTCGTGTTGTCTTTCCTTCGTGTTAGTGTATTCCATTTCGAGATTCCCTGACTTGTTTCTGCTCCGTTCATCTCTCTGCCAAGTAAGACTCACAAAGAACAGGTACTTATACTGCCTCAAATCAATTAACCCAGTAGTCGCTTTTCATTTCTTATATTATGTACAGAGTTCTTTACCAAACCATATTTAAACATGTGTCCAGGGGAATTTTTACAGTTTGAGACTATTAATATTTTTTTACGATGTGCTTTTGTGACATTGGCTGTTTCTTTGCTTGTCTTTCTTTAACATTCAATGTTAATGGGAAACCTCTTATTATTGCTTTACAGAAACAAAAAGGTTTTTATTTGCCTCTCTGTTGATTCTGTGCTTCTTCAGTATTTAGGAACTATGGCAACAATTCAGCCCTACATGTACGAGCCCGAATGCTCAGAAGAGGAGATCCTTGAAAAAGAAAAAAGTCAAGACGATGTGGAATCAGATGAAAGTAATGAGGATCAATCGCTGGAGCCCGAACCCAATCGCATGGAAGTCGTTTCCACCTGGTGTACCTGTCATTGTTGTGTGCTTTTGCCTACTCTGGTGGTGAACTGCTGTTGCAGAGAAAACACTGGCTGCTTGGCCTACATTGCCAAAGGAGACACACCGCTGCTATGCATTACCAAGCTGCATGACTTTAGGGCCGCCTGCCTTACAAGATCCATGCTGCGAATGATGAGGGTCCTTATGCACGAACGTCGAGCTGCAGTTCGCCCTCTTAATCCAAGTAACGAGTAAGTTCACTCCATATACGTATTTGTTTGTCAATAGAGACAGGTAACATAATATGTTGTTCCCCTACATCAATATAAGTTTGACGGATCACTGACGCGAGAATGTTTATGTAAATTGAATAATTTACTCATTGTAAAATGAAGCCAAAGTGTTCCACTTTAGATTTACCATCCGAACAATTACATTTTTTTCACTTTGAAGTATCTCCCCAACAATTCTTTCTTTAATGTGCGTTCACATTTGTAACTGATCCGTACTTGAAATCACAAGTACTGTCAATACATTGTATGAAAAGGAACTTTTTAAATCAAAATGATCTGTACATTTTACAAGGTAGTGCAAATAAAAAAATTATTCGGTTCATTCCAGTAAACTATGTCTGTATCTCTACACAGGTGGTACAGGCTTGTGGCATATCACACGTTTACATGGTGGATTCATGGAAGACTGGGATTTCGTGTTCCAAGAGTAACTTCATGTGTGGTTCAAGCCATTTGTGATTAATTCCCCAGTGACAGCGGACAATATGTAGATTCATGCAGCCAGTACCTCGACTGCAGCAGTATAATTTGTAGTGTCATTGACATCCACCTTACCAAACTAAATAAAAAAATAAAAAATAATTCAAGATTCACAATTGTGAGAGGTTTTTTGTAAGTCCACTAAACGTCCAAACATATAAGAGTATCATAACATATTGGTGTGCAATAACACGTGTATTAGCCTATCATGCTCGCCTCATCCTCATCCACCCCCCCTCCAGTATCAATGGCACTTGGCATCTGTGGGCGTGTGCTTGCAAGTGGGCTGGGTGGATGGGAAGAATCAAGGTGCCAAACACCATGCACACCTCAAAGGCATCTTCCGCACTGTGACCATTGTCCACATTGCAACCGCAGACCTGGTATCTGCAGACTCCCCTTTGAAGACCCAGTTCCTGCAATCAACATATGTAAGTTTCCCGTGAACATTTCTCCGGGTCTATCGCACTCACCCCATCTTCATCCATCCACCCTCCTGCACTAATGGCAGTTCAACCCTGTGGGTCGTGCGCTCGCAGGGGGCTGCACTGGTAGGATTGAGAAGGTCAAACATTGTGATAGAGGTCTGGTGGGTGCGAACGAACACATTAGACATTCACATACACACCCATTTCAGTAAGCCTATTTAAAGACTTTCGAAGTTACCGAGAGAACATCTTTGAAATTTGCGATGCATATCGGCATCTCTCCACTTCTTACCTTGCTCGCTGAATCGGCTCATCTGTTGTTCCAAGCAACGGTTAGTCAACTTTTAGTGTAGTTTTCTATATTGTCAACGCTCTCCGCTAGTATTGCTCTATACTCCGATATATACTCTATTCTCACTTTATTTTACTTAAAAAGTCTACACCATTATCAACTGGCCTATGCATTTCTGTAATTAGCACATAACATTACAGAGTATTGTTTTTAAATTTGATTTCTAGTAGTGCATGTTTTCAATGTGCTTTCGGTGCCATTTTTCTATAAAGTCAATGTATTTTTATTATCAGAGGGATGTGATGTTTGGTTTACTCACTGTGATACTTTATTTATTTATTTATATATTTGTTTGTTCTAGATCCAATAGAACTTTCACAAAATATAAAATCTAAAATCTCAATACACATAAATATACAAGACATATAAAACATATACATCATATAAAACAAGTTACAGGTTGCAAATTGCAGGATGCAAGTTACAGAATCACAGGTTAATAGGGTCTTCCGGGAAGTCATGAAATATGCTATACAGACCAACGACGTACAATCATATACACAAGCACATACCTACTAACTATCTTTGTTTGGCGTTAGGTGCTTCGCCATGCCCAGTAGCCGAGAGATATTACATTGAAAGATTAAAATTGAGATCTCACAATCTTTGCTGATACATCTGTGTGTGTTCTATCAAAAAGTACTGATAGCCGCATAGAATAAATTGCCTAGAATCAATCGTTTGTTTGTTTGTTTGTTTGTTTGTTTGTTTTATTTGTAGAGCACTCCGGACCCGTGGGTAGAAGGGCGCTTAAGGAAGCAGTTACAGGCATGAGATATGCATTTACATAGTACAGCAATTTACAAGAAAGTACATAGTACAACAATTTACATCATCGTATTACATACAATCGTATTACATAATCATGGCATTTCAATTAATGCATAACACACACAGATGTTATACATGTAGATCAGCATAAAAGAATATAAAACAATATAAAACGGTTTTAAAACATTACATTTTAGACAACAAGAATTTCCTGAGTCCATTCTAATAAGTACAGTTAAAATTCAATGTTGACCCTTGTATCTCAATTGCCATTGGGCAGGTTCTTTTTAATAAAACACCATAGGCGATAAAGTGCAATATGTACGCTTTCAGTACGCTTTCAGTCTCTGTGTTGCGGCAATAGCTCCACTAGTTTTGCCGTCTACACTTTTCCAGGGATTTTACAGATAAGACAGCACCTGTCATTTAGTAGTATCTCCTGATGGGCTCCAAGGAAGACATATATTGGCAAATGATTTATACGCAGCCTCAACCAGAAATTCTGCACTGAAGGATTCAGGCACTGTCTAGGTATCTCTGTGGTTGAAGATACTTGTGCACCACTCCTGAGACATAGGAATAGCTACGTAATGACACCAGGTGGGTGTAGCTTTTAATCCAGTCCCACTGCTTGACTTTTCCTTTGAAAATGTGCTTCAAAATGCCATATTTTGTTCCTCTAGAGAAGTTGGGGCTCCATCCAATGTTCTTGTAAAGATTGGCAGTTAGCATATCGAATCTCTCTTCTCTACTGCAATGTGGCAGTTTCGCCCCCTGCCCTAGTAAAGCAAGCAATTGGCATTTAGGTTTCGAATTAATTTTCATGTGCAATAGACCCCATTTTAGCAGCAGCTAACCTTTAAGCGAGACCAAGCCCAACTCTAGCCAAATGTATTCAGTTGTGGTTGTGGCACTAAGCCTCAAAATACGCTTCCATAAGGATCCCTCTATAACAACCAGACATAGCAAATCCTTCATAGCTAACGCATCTAACCCATACAAAACCATGGGGCAAAAGCACTATTTGTACAAAACAATAATCCCCTCCAAAGAAAACCCTGCTGTATTTCTCGTAAAGTTGCCAATCAGCTGGGTCATACGTAGAGCCTTGGCCTTCTTAGCGGCCAATGTATACATGTAGGTTCTACTACTATTCATGTCAAGTCCTAGGTAAGGGTATGTTACAACATAATCCACCTTTCCCAGGTGAGTATTGAAACTGGGGCACTTCACCTTTTTGGAGGAGACTACCAAGACCTTTGTCTTCCCCATTTTAATACTCAGCTCGTTTTCCACAGCATAATTAGTCAGAACATCAAACATAGCTTTAGCTCCACGATAAGTATAATTTAGCATAACTAAATCATCAGCATTAAGCATGCCTGGGATAGTCTTCCCCCCTATTTTTGGACAAGAACAAGCAGAACCTGGTAGCAAACAGGCTGGAAGATTGGTCATGTATAAACTGTACATCAGTGGCGCGAGCGTAGAGCCCTGGTTCACTCCTTTACTGATCTTAACTGGGGCAGACACCCCCCACTCTTCATCCAAACTTACTCAAGCATGGATATTCAAGTGTAGGCCTTTCAATACATTTACGAGCCACTTAGGGCACCCCCAGGATAGCAGTTTACCCCACACCTTTGCACGGTTAACCCTGTTGAATGCTACTCGAAAATCAAAGAAGGTAGAATAAAGTGTCGGCCCACCAGGCTTCAGTGTCCCCCCAATCAGCGAATCCAAAATCCTAAGGTTGTGCGACATACAGCAACCAGGGCGGAATTCGGACTGCATAAATTGCTTAGGATTCCTCCACCCAGTGCTGAATACCTTCAAAACAAAGTTCGATTTCTTTTTACTGTTATATGTAATAATGATAGCAGCCTGTAATTCTCTGGCAGTAAGCAGTCCCCTTTCTTGTATACTGGAAGGTGTACAGACTGCTGCCATGATACCGGAATACTCTGTGTTACACATACCTTATCAAATAATATTTTTTATATTATGGCATTCAGCATTTGTTTCTTACAATCTTTCTTGGCCAGAGCCAACATGTCCCAGATTTTCCTAGGGTTGTCACTTCTAAGTGTCACAATCATTTTCTGCCATCTCGCATTGTGATCGATATCCTCCATCACTTAAGCCGCCTTTGATATTTTTTCTTACACCCCTTATGCAGGAGGCAAATGCAGGGTCCGGCAACCCCTGTCCAAGTGCCATCTGTATCTCTCTCCGCATTTCACGCTTCGCCTCCCGTATGGCCCCATCAAATATATGTAAAGGTTTACTTCATACCACCTGCAGAGCTTGTGTGCCAATACCAGTGTTGGAAGTCAGGACACTAACCCATTCCTCTATTTCATTACAACTCATAGTACCCATAACCTCCATGACCTCATCTTGGAGCCCTGAGATCCTCCTACCTATCTTGTGTAAGCGCCTCGCCGTCCAGCGAACACAGTTACATGCTCGATTGACATGTATGACGGTGCAGCCACACTTGCTAAGCCTATTTTGTTTTAAGTTAATAGCAAGTGGCAGAATTTTGTGGTCACTGAACTCACTGGGGACAACCTTTAGTTCTTCGGCCGTCATGAGGCAGTCATTATTAATGAAGAGATAGTCCAAGGTGGCCTCACAATTATTCCTATCCCAGGTTTAGCTTCCTGGGCTATCTCCCTAGGTCCTGCCATGTATAAATCCCATTGTCTCAGAACTGTAACCCAAAGACCACCCTTGATATTACAAATCCCTTGTATCATCACACTCTTTTGTGTGACTTTACTATAGGCAGCACATAGCTTGTTGTCCATACACCTAGCATTTAGGTCTCCACCCAAAATGATCGGGTATGCAACAGATTTCCCTTCACTTAAAAGCAATATGTCTTCAGTGTTGGAATGTATCTAATTCAGGGCTTTGATACTTGGGCATACATACACATTTATGATCAATATTTTCCACTCATTGACGCTATCCTCTTTCCATACCTCCACAGCCATCACATTTCCCTCAGCAGAATGAACCTATAAAAACAGCTCCCTATCAACTCTTTTCCACTCTCCCACCCTTTCCAGGCCCACTTTCAGCCACAAAAACACCCCAAATGTATTTTTCACACCCTTTTCTCACTGTGCTGTCTGCGGTCAATGGCGCTGTTTGTGGATCCAACATAGCAACCGTTTAAAGAAATCTGATGCACCTCACGTTTTTCAACATCCAATCAGCGTGTGTTTTTGGTGTCCGCGGACATTGAGCCGCCCCCTGATTGGACCAGAGGTGTCTGTGGACTCCGAATGAGGAAATGTGTCAGTGGACCGAAGCCAGATATCACTAATGTCATTTTCCCTATATTTGGCCATTTTTTAAAAAACGACTAGGCAGATTTACACTAAATTTACAAAGGCATTCTTTTTACTGCCCTACACTAGCATTTTGCATTTTTGGTACGGTCATCGCCCTATTGCCCTATAGGCCAGTCCAAGCCTGCCGGCTCATCCATAATGGGTGAGGGGGCATCCAACAACTGGCCACCTCACTCATTATGGAGGAGCCGAGGAGCCAGCCCAGTGAAAGACTGAGCACTCCCTCAGCTGCTTTTTCCAGCTGAGGGAGTGCTCCTGGGATGGCTGAACTGTCAAAGGGAAACACTGTTTGCCTTTGACAGTTCATTTCCCCAGCCGCACATGATCACTGAATCATGCAACGCTGGGGGTGTTTTGCTTCGCCAGCCTTGCATAGCTCATTGGAAATGCTGGCTGGGGCACTGCATGTATGTATGTGCGAGGGGGTGCTCCTGCGCCTCCTCGCACATACCGGCAGAGCAACCTGGAGCGGGGCATTTTAGCAACCACGTGAGGTACGTTAATGGCGATTTATTTTTTATTTAAATGTGTATGGATGTGTGTATGGTTGTGTTATGGGACTGTGGTGGGAGCAGGATGTACTGCAGCACTGGGATAGGGGTGGGAGTAGGGTAGGGAGAGCCCAGGGTCTGTACTGGAAGTAGGGTGCGGTCGCGGCACGCAAAAGTTCATAGCGATTTCTACATACTGTCCATCTGGCACTTTTGGGGGGGCCCGGCCTGCCCAAACTTTGCTCAGGGGGGGCCCAGGCCAAAAAAGTTTGAAGACCACTGGTCTATGAGGATTTTTAAAAAATGTGGCACTTGCGCTATAACTTTGCCCCCCCCTTGATGAAACCGCACCAAACTTTGCAGAAACATTCAAAGGGGGCCATATACATATAGCGGCCATGTAGTTATGGTTAAGTTGCTAAACCCATAGAAAGAGCACTTTTTGGGCGGTTTATAACTTTGCTCCCCCTGGACAAATCATCTCCAAACTTTGCAAAAAAGTATATGTCTCGCTCTGAATTATTTTGGCAAGTTTGGTGAGGTTTCGTCAAGGGGGGGCAAAGTCATAGTGGGGCGCCAAAGGTTTTTGTTATCCATAGACTTAATGGAAAAATATTTTGCGCACACCTACAGCCCAAACCGCTGGATGGACTTTCACGAAATTTGGGGCAGGAGCAGCGGCTTGGCCCTAGGCCGTAGGCCATGCACCTAAGAGTCTGGGGACTGGCCACAACCACCACAGCATAATACGGCCATGCACCCAACAATCTGGACACTGGCTATAAGCATTGCAGTAATATGTCTACCGAAATGTAATTTGATTATTGGAAAAAGTATTGTAAAAATATGTGTATAGTTATTATACATACTGTATAGGCAGTGTACACTTTTTGGAATACAGTGAGACAATACCATTGAAGTGGAAATGGTACTTTTAATTGATGTAACATTGTGGGCACCGATTGAGTTTGTTGTACATTGTAATGCAGGAGAAATCGTTGTTTCTTCCCTATGTTTGGTGGGAAGTTGAGGAAATATGTTTGGGGTTATTTGTTGAGTGAAGAGGGATTTTTAGACTAGGGAGTGGAATGTAGATGATATGGTGATCTTGTGCTAATGTTAACATTCAATGTGTCACTCTAAACTCAAGTTCCCTTTCGGTAATAATACAGATGGGCCGCTCCTGAAGCTGATATAATTTGTCTGAAGGCTCTGCTGCACCTATTTTATTATGTTCGTGGACATCATACCCAATGTGCCTCGTTATCATTTACGCCAAAACATTACTTAACGCAGACCCAGGAAGATAAACACAGATATTGTTATTCAGAGGGTGCGTTCTCTTTCTTTTCAAAAATGGTGTTGATATAAAGAATTTTTTAGGGAAACAGTAGCAGTTTGCAATGTAACAAGTGCTTTTATTTAACAAAGAACGTGTGCAATACTTTTTGTCCCATGGAAGTTAAAGCTTTGGTATATCGCATGTATCGATTGTGCTTTCCAATTTCTGTATTATATGCTGATTACGAAGAACGAGAAGTCTTGTGTTTGTTCATGCTGTAGCAGTGAAGTATTGGAGAGACGCACATGGTGGTTTTTGTGGGAGAAGATGTTAATGGTTTGCACTTTGAAGCGGAACGTTGTCGCTTGTGCACGTTGCTACACTGGGAAGGCTGATAGGTTGCTTCTTGTTACTGGTACTGCAAAAGGGCAGATTGGTCCACGTCGATCGTCCCATATGATGGTGATGGAAAAAATTCTGTGGATGTTTATTTTCTAATGCTGGTTGAAGAGTCCATCGGATGTAGTTGGAAACGGTGGCACATGCAGTACAGTAGAAGATATCTGTCGAGAGAAGACAATAATTATACATTTTATTCGCTGTTTTGTAATGGAATATAACAATGGATATTGATATTTTATTTGTATTGCGCTCATACAGAAGTGTTTCAGAGCACAATGAGGGAAGGGAGGGGAATAGGGAAGAACAAAACAATGATTTTACTAAGCCCAGTGATATTGAGAACGTGCAAGTGCATTGGAGAGGGAACGGCTGAAAGTACATGGGGCGTGGGGAGAAGTGGAAAGTGCTACGCAAAAGAATAAAAATAAATGAATAATAAATAAATAAAATACATAAAAAAGCAGAAAAGTGTAGTGGAGCCAGGAAGTTACTGTATAACTCATAATAGCATGAAACGTAATTATGAACACAAACAACAGACATTGAACACACTCATGACAACATGGGGGAGTATTTCAGAGCAGGAGTTGCGTAAAAGGTGAGCGCTGTGAAGTAGGTATAGCAAGTGGTGGAAATGGAAGAAATTTGGAGAGGGATTCCACAACGGCCGGTGCGAGGGCGGCGTTTGGAGGAGGGTGGCAGCATTCCGATGAGGCAGAGTTCAGAAGTGACGGCGGAGGCGCCAGTTGAACTCCAATGAAAGGAAATGTTAAAAATACTATATTGAAAATGGCACTTTTTGTTTAATTGCTTGAAAAGTACACAAATCATAGTAAACCTATCTTGCTCTGGTGGGTGTACTGTTCAAGTGAGCACCGTCTGTGTCAAAATGTACTTAGACATCCAAAAATAGAAACACTATAATTCATTGGAGAAAGCCAAGTTTCAGCGAGTCCGGAAACGTGGGGGCTCGGTGATAATTGTGTTTTCAAAATGTTTTTTACCTTTTTGGCCAATCACAGGGTCTTTAACTCTCAGTGAACCTGTGTGCTCACCTCAGTGATGTAATGTGGTCTGGGCGAGAACGATGTGCACAGTGCGGTAGCAGAGAGCCAGTGTAGCAAACTGGTTAGTAAGGAAAGTAGCTATTGGCTGTCCTAAAAGTAGCTAAATCACAGCTTCAACTAATTTTTCAATTTTACTTGTAACCATAACGTCCCTTTTCACTGAATTTCATGGGGTTTTGTTAGTGCAACTTAACCATAACGTCCCTATATCAACGTTTTTTTGGTGAATTTCATAGGTTTTTACTAGTGCACCCTCAATCTGCACTAGTAAAAAAAGAAATGAGTGACAATAACATCTCTAATGGTATGCAATACATATATTTCTTTTAAATACTGTAATTTGTACACACCTTACAAAAATAATAATGTATGTTTTTCTTACAGTACATAGTTTTCATGAAGAAACCACGCCCCAGTTTAATTATCGACAATCCCCAGAATCACAAAAAGAAGCCCTATCTCCAACTGTAAATAATCAAATCATGAACTTGTCTACACAAATTAGTTGAACTAAGTAATGATTTCAAAGAACGTTTACAGTATGTCAAAAATCATGTAATTAAAAATGTTGCTTATCACTGTCCTTCTTCCACTTGTCCTCCTTGTCCCCAGCAAATTCTGAACATTTTAATGAGACGCTTTGATGAAACCTCACTCCCTTCCTCCCTTCATGATTACTGTACAAAAGTTCCTAATTCTCCCATGTATGTTTCCCTTTCCGATACCCCATCCCTTTCTTGAATAAATATATTTTTTATAATATAAATGTTTTATATATTGTTGTGTGATATTATTTTTTTAAAAGCCCAATTATGAGTCCGCTCACACTGCAACTAGTCTGGGGTGTCTGCACTCAGGCATGATGTCTGGACATATCGTTTCGCATGACACACTTTTAATTAGTCTGCTGACACTGCGCCTGTTCTACAGACACCCAGCACATGAGCCCTGCAATTTCCGCCTGAAGGGTGTCCGCGGACAGCCGACATGACCGCGGACGTCCCCAGACGTCATCATGTGACAGCACCCGTGAAGCCTGATGGGGCTGTCCACAAACATTGTCTAACCGTGCCGTGAACAGTTTAAAAGTGCATTTTCTGCCAATCTATGGTGTTTTACGGTGAAACTTTACCCTTGCACAGCTCCCAGACCCATTCTTGATTGATCTGGCAACTTTTTACAACTTTACAAGACCTACTTGTGACTCGTTAGTCTGCGGACAGCACGACTGTCTGCGGACAGTTCCTCAGGAGGGACCCACCCATTACTTTTCCTCATTCTCAATCTGACTATCCAGTAGAGAGCACCTGCTTTGCTGCATTGCTGCTTTGCAAACCCGTGGAGACATCATGGTATCTACTATGGCCTCTTCTGCTCCCCAAACACCCTAACCGCCACCACCACCTCAACAACATGGACAGGGGAACAGGTGCAGAGATACAGATGAGTATCAAGAGGAAGAAGAGCATGAGTTGGAGGAAGTCACTATCACCAGTACTCAGAGTGAGTCCTGGGTGTGGCAATCTTTTACTACCTTTGGCAATGTCCCAAAGGCTCATGCAAGCAAGGTTTGATGCACTGAGACTCAGCCATGGGAAACCTGGCTTGTATTCCTACGGGACAGCTTCCATGAGGCACCACACCAAATATAACCACCCGACTGCTCTGAGAAAGGCGATACCTTACTCAAGTGACAGTAGGTTGACATCCTCCACTCCATCATCTTCCTCTGCTCCTGTTACCACCAGGATATTCCTTTGGGGCAGAGGATACCAGCGGTGGCCTCACAGGCCATACAGAACGCTGTTGACCCTTACCTTTCGAGGGTCAGAGTGATATGTTTGTACTGTGAAGCACCAATCTACAGGGGGGAGCAGTTTCGGAGTACTTTCAAGGCTGCGGTTACGGAACACGAGAAACACTCCCCCCACCTTCCTCTGTCCACCTGCCCCTTCATCTCTGTGGTTGATGCCTTTCCTCCCCTACCTTGCCTACTGCAAAAAAGCAAAATAAATTACAAATCCAAAAAATCACTAAAAAGGTATCTTTAGAAGCCACCTTTCACAGTTAAAAAATAGAAGTGAGAAAAAAAGTCACATAGTCCACAGACAGCGTAGTAGTCCACAGACATCTAAAAAATTCCAGGTGTGGGGTGGGAGAATTGAAATAATTTTTATTGTTTTGCGTTTAAAAATGGTGGCTCTTAAAATAACCTTCTGTGTTTTCGGCTTTTATATTTTTTTTAAAAATGTTTGATTTTACAAACTGAACTATGAAACATTTAACTGAATTTCATTATTTCTTCTCACTTTCACAAAAACTGCTTCAAAGCAATTTTAATGTTTTCCACAAAAATCGGATTGCCCACACCAGTTAGATGAACCGAGAAATGTTGGCAATATCTAATTTTTTGTTCTCATTATGAAACAATGTTATGCCAACATCTTGCAGAAAAGTGCAAACAGCTTTATTAACGCTGCGCCTTGCTTTGTCCATATGCGGACCAAATAAACCAAATAAACTTGGGTACATGCACATCTGTCTCTGGGCAATGCGTGAAAAACGAATTTTTGAATTAGGGAGCATTTCCTTCAACTTTCCCAATGTCTCCTTCATTGTAAACTGCAATGAAATCCCAGTCACGTACCCAAAACTGTTCCGTCCACAATGAACAATTATAATGTTTGAATGTTTCAATTCAACCATATTTGCACAAAATGGGAGCATATCCACCCACTTCATGCCTCACACTCCACACCAGAACACTTCCAATTCAGAGAATCCAAGATTTTCGGCCATTCCACAGTGCTCAGCATACACCTTCAACCAATGGACCCAAGAGTCCCTCAATATCCACACTCTCTGCCTTCTGAAAGACATTGCCATGGCCATTTTCAGCCGTCTCACAACTCCTACTAACAAAACTCCTGCTACACTCTCTTCCTGTACACCACATCAAGGAAACCTGATTGGCTGATCCCCCGATGTCCACAGACATCCACAACTGTGCGTGGTCTTGTCACGACCATTGGCGCTTGGAGGGTGTGGCGAAAGTGGAAGTTCTGCCACCATTAGACGGTTCCGTCACGTTTTTTGTTTCAACGTACGGCGCGGTCTAGTGTTTCTCCAACTTGGCCGCCCGCCGAGTATTTCACCATTCGAATCTCGGCATGTCGGCGCGTTGCAACTTGCTTTCCCGTTCGTTGCGAGCGCTCAGTAGCGTTATTTCCTCTTAGCGTTTCTTCCATCCCCATTCCTGCTCTCTCTCTCTCGCTTGCTTACCCCCTTTTTCCCTCGCTTCCAGCCTCCATTAGGGCTCCCCCCCCGCTGGCCGTTTCTCCTGTAAGTTTCCCGTGTGTTCTCTCCTCTGTGGCGCCCATTCACGCTGCGGCATTTCCTTCTTGTGATCCATCGCTTATGCCTGGAGCCGATATCCCTGGATCCTGCTTCAAGTAATCCACGCTTCTACGAACCTTCAGGAGTCTTCCTTCATCTGGTGGGGGTTTTTTGGGCCTCGCAGGCTTTTTCCCCCAATAACAACTGGCTGCCGCGGGAGGGGGTCATCGTGAGTTTTCTCTGTTAAGATTCACGGTGGCTTCTTTTCGAGGCAGACCGTATCTGCTCTCAAAGAAGAAGTTTCTAAGGGAGAAACCACGTCGAAGGAGAACCCACTACTCTTCAGCATCAGGTGAGGAGGAGGACGGCACTCAGGGGGAACCTTTCTTATCAAGTGAGGAGGAGGACATTACAGACACAGCGGGCACTACAGCAGGCCAGTCACTAATCCTTGATAGCTTGCAACGCCCAAAAGAAGAAGACATGGCCATGCCACAGCAGTTACAGGAGCTGGTGGCCGCAGTTCAGAACCTTAATGTTGAGGTCCAAACACTCAATACCGACAACGCAGCACTCCAACAGAGAGTGGCTGCTAGAGAACAACAGGCTACTGATCTACCCCCTTTGCCTTTAGTGTCAGGGAAGTTTGATGGCACTGAGAGAAGGGTGAAGGAATTCCTTGAAGCCTGCAATATTCATTTCACCTTTAGACCCTATGCATTTTCTACGGATCATGCAAAGGTGGGTTTCATGATCACACACTTAACTGGGAACGCCTTGGCATGGGAAACCCCATTGGTGTCCCAGTCAGACCCTGTGTTACAGGATTATACTGCCTTTAAGGATCTCCTTAAACAGACCTTTTTGCGGACGGAATGTGCCCACATCGCTAGTGAGGATTTACTAGATGTGCGGCAAGGGAACTCCGATCTACTGTCCTACATAGCAACATTCAAGACATTGGCTGCGGAAGCTGGGTGGCAAGAACAGGCTCAGTACACGATTTTCCGTAGAGGTTTACGGGAAGAATTAAAGGACGAACTTGCCAGAATACCTCGTCCTGACTCCTTCTCGGATCTATTAGCGGCAGTACTAAGAATCGACTTCCGCCTAACCGAACGGAAAAACGAAAGAAAGAAGAGCCGTGGCTCTAACCCATTTTTGGACTCTCACACCCCCGCCTCCTCACATGCAACTCGAAAGGTCTGAGACGAACCCATGCAAGTCGGAACCACTAGACCTCCCTTAACCGCCGAAGAGGAAGAGACGTGAAGAGATTCTTTGTCTGTATTGCGGTTCTGCTGCCCATCTGTTGAGGGATTGCCCAGATGTGCCCCCCCGAAGGTCGGGAAACGAGCGCCCTCGATAGTTGGTAGGACGGACTACTGAGGGGTGCTTCCCTGTTCTTACACCACACTTACCGTTACCTCTGCCAGAACGTCAGAAGACCTCCGCCTGATGGTGATAGGCATCACGCTCCGCTTTAGAGACAAGGAAATTGATACGCAAGCGTTGTTGGATTGCGGAGCCGCTGGAAACTTTCTGGACACCTTGTGGGCGGATAAGGTGGGTCTACTTAGAATTGCAAAAAAGGAGGATCAAAAGGTGGAAGGAGTGGACGGAACACCCCTATGTTCCGGACTCATAACTCATACCACTGAAGCAATACAAGTATCCATTCAGCAACACAAGGAGCAGATATCGTTTGACATAATCCGAGCTGCACACTTCCCTGTCATCTTGGGTATCGGTTGGCTCCGGAAGCACAACCCAACGGTGGATTGGACAAACAACCTGTTAAGCTTTCATTCCAAGTATTGTCAGAAGGAGTGTTTACCGGAACCCCAACATGAATTGGTAAAGACGGTATGTGCCACAGAACAGAATACCGTAAATTGTATACCCAGTTGCTTTTCCGAATTTACCGAAGTGTTTCAAGAGCAGGTACCCATTGAACTGCCACCGCATAGACCCGAAGACTGTGGTATTGATCTGGTTCCTCAGGCGTTGGTTCCTTTCGGCAGGATGTATCCCCTCTCATTGTCAGAAAAGGCAGTCCTCAGGCGTTACCTTGATGACAATCTCGCCAATGGACTGATTCGTTCTTCTAAATCCCCCGCAGGCGCCTCTTTGTTTTTCATTCCCAAACGCGAAAGCAAAGAGTTGAGGCCTTGTATAGACTACAGGGGTCTCAACAAAGTGACCATCAAAGACCGTTACCCGATGCCTATCATCTCTGAGATCCTGGAAGCCATTCAGGGCTCTGTAGTTTTCACCAAGCTCGACCTACGAAACGCCTACCATCTACTTCGGATAAGAGCAGGTGATGAATGGAAGACGGCTTTTCGCACTCCCTACGGCCTTTACGAATATCAAGTAATGCCGTTTGGCCTAGTAAATGCACCCTCTATATTTCAGAGGTTCATGGACCGTTTATTTTCAGATCTTCTGGGTCAGAATACCGTGGTCTACTTGGATGACATTCTGGTGTACTCTCCCAATCAAAAAGATCACGTTCTTCATGTTGAAGAGGTCCTAAGTAGGCTGAAACAACACCACCTTCTAGTAAAGCCGGAGAAATGTACCTTTGCCCAGTCTTCCTTATCCTACCTAGGATTCATTTTATCCGAGCAAGGGATTACTATGGACCCCAAAAAGGTCGAATCCATTCTTGGTTGGCCGTCTCACACCTCCGTCAAAGAGATACAACGGTTTTTGGGACTAGCGAACTTTTACAGAAAATGTATACCCAATTTCTCACAGCTCACTCTACCCATAACCTCGCTGTTAAAGAAGTCTTCTGAACCTTTTGTCTGGTCAACAGCCGCTGAGGATAGCTTTCTCCGCTTGAAACGAAGTTTCTGTTCAGCACCTATACTTAGACAACCCGATCAGCTGAGTCCCTTCATTCTGGAGACCGAGGCTTCAGCGGCAGCCGTAGGAGCAGTTCTTCTGCAATCGGACCAGGGCCAGGAACACCCTGTGGCCTACTTCTCAAAGACACTGACTGCGAGCCAACGGAACTATTCAGTCATCGAGCGGGAGCTTTTGGCCATGAAGCTGGCTTGCCTCGAGTGGAGACATCTACTCCAAGGAAGCTTTCATCCTTTCCAAATACGCACCGATCATAAAAACTTACAGGTCCTCAGACAACAAGAATGTTACAACACCAGACAAGCCAGGTGGGCTCATTTCTTTGCTCAATTTCATTTTACCGTTTCCTACATCCCGGGTACTCAAAACCAGATTGCTGATGCCTTGTCCCACAAAGACGACTTGAACCCTACCTACAGAAAAGAGTTAATGTTCCCACATACCCAGACTATCTCCACGGTGTCCTCTTTTATGCAGGAGGTAAGGGAAACCTCTTCAGATGTCCCTGCTCTAGACACCAATAAACTGCCTGTCAGTAGGAAGGACGGTCTGTACTTCATCCAGGGAAAACTGTTCTTGCCCGCGCAGAAACATCGCCAACAGGCTCTTCAGTGGTGTCACGACGCCAAGACCGCCGGACATCGAGGAATCAGAGGTACTTTGGAACTGTTAAGACGTTCTTTTCATTGGCCTAACATGAGGACTGATACCATTACCTATGTACGGTCTTGTTTAGTGTGTCAACAGAATAAATATTCTACCCAAAAACCACTGGGATTGTTACAACAAGACTCTGTTCCTTCGGGCCCTTGGAAGTCCATCTCTACCGACTTCATCGTGGAACTACCTAGTTCCCAGGGTTGTACTTGCATTATGGTTACTGTCGACACCTACTCCAAACTCGTTCATTTCTCTCCACTGTCCAAGCTGCCTGCAGCCTCATTCATGGCTGAAGTATTCCTCAGGGATATCTTTAGGTTACACGGCTTACCCCAGAAGATCGTATCTGATCGTGGTACCCAATACACCTCCAAATTCTGGACGGCCTTGTGTAATCTCTTGGGCATGGAGAGGGCTCTCTCTTCTGGTTATCACCCTCAAACAAATGGCCAGACCAAAAGACTCAATGGTTCACTGGAACAGTATTTAAGGTGTTTCACAAATCAACAACAAGACAACTGGGTCACTCTGCTTCCCACAGCTGAGTTCGCGTATAATAATGCTGTGCATTCCGCTATGGGCATCAGCCCTTTTTTTTGTACTTATGGGTTCCATCCACAATCCATTGTACCAACCGCCTGGAATGAGACAAACATCCCGTCTTTAGAGACGACTCTCAATCGTCTGAATGAAGCGCATGACACCGCGGAACAAAGTTTAAGAGAGACCAGCCGACGGTATAAGGAACTATCCGATAAACACCGACGACAAGTGCCTTCGTGGGACAAGGGTACAGAGGTCATGTTGTCCACCAAGTTCCTACCCCGTTGGGTCCGCCCTTCTAAGTTGTCCCCTCGTTTTATTGGACCTTTCAAGATAGAGTCAATAATCAACCCTGTTGCCTACCGTTTAAAATTGCCAAAGACTCTCCGACGGATACATCCTGTGTTCCATTCCTCCCTCCTTCGACCCTTTGTCCCTGATGTCAGGAAACAAGCTGCTCCCAAGTTAGTAATTCAACCTACTTCTACCTCGGAGGAATATGAAGTCTCCCGTATTCGAGACTCTCGGTACCATCAAGGACGCCTAGAGTACCTCATACATTGGAAAGGCTACCCCTCTTCCGAGGATACTTGGGAGCCGGCTGCACAGGTTTTTGTCCCCCGATTGCTTCTACGATTCCACAATCTCCACCCGGGTAAGCCTGGAGGAAGGGGTCTTAGAAGGGGGCATACTGTCACGACCATTGGCGCTTGGAGGGTGTGGCGAAAGTGGAAGTTCCGTCGCCATTAGACAGTTCCGTCACATTTTTTGTTTCAACGTACGGCGCGCTCTAGTGTTTCTCCAACATGGCCGCCCGCCGAGTATTTCACCATTCGAATCTCGGCGGGTCGGCGCGTTGCAACTTGCTTTCCCGTTCGTTGCGAGCGCTCAGTAGCGTTATTTCCTCTTAGCGTTTCTTCCATCCCCATTCCTGCTCTCTCTCTCTCGCTTGCTTACCCCCTTTTTCCCTCGCTTCCAACCTCCATTGGGGCTCCCCCCCCGCTGGCCGTTTCTCCTGTAAGTTTCCCATGTGTTCTCTCCTCTGTGGCGCCCATTCACGCTGCGGCATTTCCTTCTTGTGATCCATCGCTTATGCCTGGAGCCGATATCCCTGGATCCTGCTTCAAGTAATCCACGCTTCTACGAACCTTCAGGAGTCTTCCTTCATCTGGTGGGGGTTTTTTGGGCCTCGGAGGCTTTTTCCCCCAATAACAACTGGCTGCGCGGGAGGGGGTCATCGTGAGTTTTCTCTGTTAAGATTCACGGTGGCTTCTTTTCGAGGCAGACCGTATCTGCTCTCAAAGAAGAAGTTTCTAAGGGAGAAACCACGTCGAAGGAGAACCCACTACTCTTCAGCATCAGGTGAGGAGGAGGACGGCACTCAGGGGGAACCTTTCTTATCAAGTGAGGAGTAGGACATTACAGACACAGCGGGCACTACAGCAGGCCAGTCACTAATCCTTGATAGGTCTCCACAGTCCCTGTTCCATGCCGGGCATCCTCAAAAGACCCGGATGTGGCACGTGCCATCCGCCGACTATTACATTGTCTGCGGACCTCCTAACACAGGGGCAACCCTTCAACCCTTTCCACTTTCATGTTCTCAACACTCCCTCATTGGCTACTTTCAAAGAGTCACACATCCAAATCCTCTACACCTAACCCTGTCATCTCAGTTCAACACTTCAGATCTACACTTGAACTCTCACAGTACATATCTCCTGTTAATGAAAGGCATCTGCATCAAAAACTACTGTGCAACTGTCCAAGATTTCTATTTCCAGATTCAACAAGATTTGCATCTAACAAAACATAGTACAGGTATGCTTATCTTTAAAAAAAAGTTTTCCTCAACTCTTTCACAAATATATAGATATACAGTCCTATTTCTATGTTTTTTCCTACCTACGTGAACAAGCGGTTAGAATACTGGGAAATGCGTTGTCTGCCATCCAGGTTTTTCCCTTTCTGATGCACCTTAAATAATAAAGTAACCTACGTGCTGCCTGGACTTGCTGTCATGCCTTTTTTGTGCTGAGAGTTGATCCATATCTCCCAGCTGCTTTCAGGAGTGCAACCCGTTGGATTTTTCCTTTTCTTTTGAAAATATATTTATATATATAAGAGGATGTGCTTATTGAGAAGCTTATTATATGGTTCTTACTTACCCTATAATAAGCTTCTCAATACGCACATTCTCTTTTTTACCCACTCTAGCGAATGCCATGCATTGCAACATTCATTACCTGCTCACATGAAGCAACACACTATTAGAATGCTCTGCATTATAAAATGTTTCTTTTTACAAACATTTTGATGAAAGAGAAAAAATGCATATGTGTATTTACAGCAGCACTGTCACTTTTTCATAAAAGAAAGGAAAAGCAGACAAAATAGATTTGTAGACCATTTTTATGTGGTACTTAGTGTGTGCCAGTTTAATATGTTGGCAATACATGCATACATCCCAACATCATCCATTCCAATATATAGGTGCTTATTATGTCTTCATTTTTACCTTTGCATTGTGTCACTTGCAATTCCACTTTTCCCATTGTAAAACTCAAACTACAAATCCCAGAATGCAAAGAAGAAAACAGGACTGAACTTGAAGATTCAAAACTGTCACATATATATCAAATAAAAATTCTGTGCTTTTCAAAATATTTTTTAGAAGCATTTTCATGAAAGTTAAAAATTCATATCTGCATTTATAGCAGCACTGTGTCACTTTTTCGTAAAAGCAGATCAAATAGGTTTGTACATCATTTTTAATTGGCACTCAGTTTGTGCCAGTTTAACATTTTGACAGTAGATATAGACTTCCTAACATAACCCATTCTAAGCTTTTGCTGCTTATGCAGTCCTAATTTTTGCTCAACATTCTGGGAATTGTACTCCAACATTTATAATGGGAGGAGTCAAACTACAAGTCCCAGAATGAAAACAAAAAATCTACGACCACATAAACACCTACAGATTAGAATGCATCATGTTCGCAAGTATGCATATACTCCTAACATATTACACTTCTGCACACCAACTGCCATTTAAATGTGTGCTACAAATCTTTTCCATCAACTGTTCTTCTCTTTTACAAAATGTTACACACAGACAGAGCTTCTATAAATGCACATATGCATTTCTTAACTTTTCTGAAAATGCTTCTAAAAACAAACATTTTAAAACGCCAATCAATTTCATTAACGTTTTTTCCAACAACTCCTCCTTACTTAATAAAAGTACTTCACCATTACCACATATCCCCACAAACTTTCTTTTAGAATTACAGGAAAGAAGCACATTCCCAAAGACAAGAGCCGAAAAAAGAATACCCTTCACATCCTACAAAGTAAGTACATTAATGTACTATGTATATGTTTTTTTATTTTTATTTTTAATTTGATTTAGTTGAAAATCAACTTTACAAATATACAATTACATGCAATTCAATATGTCAACTTTACAAATATACACGTTTTGTACATTTCGATAAAATCAATATAAAATCCAAGTATTCAAAATTCATATATTTCAAAAAAATCACTACAATCTAAGTAAATAAACATATTAAAAAAAAAATCCACAATTTGCAGTGGTTATACAATACAACATGACATTCTTATTATTATATGTCTCACGGATCTACAATTATTAGTATAGAATTTTCATTTGTAATGCTGTTGGAGTTTGCATTGATTTATAAGGTCTATTTGCCTATTGATATTAAGCCTTATAGATCTCTGATATTTCAAGGATTCCTATTTTCCCAAATAGCCAATCATTGCTATATTCAATGAGATCCGTTGCGCATCACACATTGTAGCCTTCATAGTATCTTGATCAATAAAAATCAGGCCCATGAAATATCTAGCAAAAAATCCACGCCTTAAATTATTGAGTTTTTTGCACTGCAGCATCACGTGCTTTAGCGTTTCAGGTTCTAAGTCATTTTCACAAAACCTACAAAAAATGATTGCCTCCTTATCCTGGTAGGATAGCTCAGCAGCAACATGCTCACCTTGCAAGCAAGACAACATGAAGCAATGCAGGTTTGATCCCCGGGTCTGCGCTTAGAAACCTCTGGGTATTAATCATGTTATAAATAACCAATCATATCATATCCCAAACTGCCTGAACCGCTCTAGTTGGAACTAAATTAAATCTGAATCTCATCATTGAGATTCAATATTGTATATTCAAGTGTTTTTCCATATATTTCAGGATTTGATTGAGATTTGTTAAAGGAAAGTCCCCATTTTTTAAACATTTATACCTCTCACAAAGATCTCTTGTTTTAATCCAATCGAACATACAGAACTTCTTTTTGGCTCTCACAAGGTTCGCTCTTAACAGACTTTCGTTAATTCCTGTTTCTGCCATTTGGTCTATACATCTATTTTTCCAAGTATTAATCATATCAAATCTTTCAGTTTCAAAAGACTGAACATGATCTCAATCACCATGTTTTTATATCGCTCCTCCATTTTACATTTCTCATACAGCATTAATGAGCTCCAGTTTACAAAAGCCTCAAGGGAAGTAAGACCTAATTCGTAGCGTATTACAGACATCGGAAAGCTTTTTGGTAAATTCAGAAGTGGCTTCCAATATAGGTCCTCCAGAAACCGCCAGTTCGGTTGGATACTGGTCATCCTGCGGGATGCTCCATAAGTAATGCTCAGAATTACTTTTTGTCTGTAATATGTGATGATTGCTTTGCTCGAAAATGTCCCATATTTTTGTTGGATTACTTTAGTTTGTAAGCAGAGCATAAACATCTTGCTCTTGAGTTCCTCTTTGTACAGCACCTCAGCTTGGCTATCATTGATATTCACTCCAAGATATTTATACTGTTTAACAGTTTTGATAGTTTCTCCTGCAATCTTCCATTGTTTTCCTTTTGTTTGTTTGTTTCCTTTTGTAGTTTGTTTTTGGAAGCTCGATTGTTCTTAATTATGACAATATTTGATTTAGTCGAGTTAATTTGGAGGTTATTAATCTTTGCATGGATTTCCAATGTATGAAGCATGCAACTTAGACCTATCAGTTTGATCTATTATCAGTAAATCATCTGCGTATAGCAAATATTTAACGCAGTTCATGTTAAGTCTAGGAGGGAAAGATCTAACTTTTAGGTACCAAAATATAGTATATCTCCTATATAAAAATTAAATAAAGTAGCTGCCAACAAGCATCCCTGCTTCAATCCAACGTTGGTTTTAATGGCTGGGGTTAACAATACTTCTCTATTCAGTTTTACTCTGACAGTTGTTCCTTTGTACAATTGTTCCTATATACAATTGTTGGATTGCATTAAGTAAATAAGCTGGGCACTCTGCTAATTTTAGTTTGTCCCAAAGCAAAGTTCTAGATACTGTGTCAAAGGCTTGTTTGTCATCCACACATACCATGTACAAAGGAGTTTTCTTTGATATCGCTTGATGTTTCAAGGCTTGTAGTATATGTAAATTAGGATCTGTTCCAATTCCAGATATAAAACCTGCTTGTTTATCGTCTAACAGTTCATTCAACTTCAGCCATTTATTTAATTCTTTCAGTATAATTTTCGGATATATCTTTCCTGCTGATTCCATTAGAGCCAGTGGTCTATAATTTTCGGGGTTCATGCGGTCCCCTTTTTTGAATACCAGAAAAATAATGGACTGTTTCCAGAATTTAAGTATTTTACCGGTTTTATGTATTTGGCAGTATATATGGTACAAAATTACTGACCATCTTTCCGGATGCATTTTAAGTGTAGCATTCACTATGCCATCAGGTCCTGGGGACTTGGAGCTGCTACATTTTCTAATTATGTCTTCTATTTCTTTTATATCTATTGTTAAGATTTCCTTGTATTAAATTTTGATCATAGAACAATCTGGTGAAATGACTCACCCAACCATCTTTATCAATAGCATTTATAGCATGCGCAGTAATGTATGTCTTTGCACCATCTTTTAAAAGGGCCCATATTTGAGCACTTGATTTATTAGCAAGAGATTGCAGCATGCATTCACTTTCTACTTGAATTTGACTCACTCTATGTTGCTTGATGACATTTCTATATTTTGTATTTATTATGGACACTGATTTGTTATAATCATCAAAGTTTGTTGCTACAATGTTTCTAATAGCTTTTCTCTTTTTCTCTTTTCTTCTTCTTTATAATAGGGTCATAAGGTTTTACCAACCTTTTTCTAGCACACTGTTTCCCATTATCTACAGACTTGAAAGAGTGCAACACATCTACATACTGTTTCTGGGGATGCTGTGTTGTATCGTTTAATAATTTATCCATCTTATCCCCTGTCCATTTAATGCTATTGAGACCCTGATTTAAATTTATCACATGCTTGTAATACTTTTGAGGTGGAGCCTTTGGCATATCGCAAGTTAGAACTAGAATATTGTGGTCACTCTCAGTTCTGTAAATACAATGGTAAAATCCCAAACAGTGTCTAATGATTGTCTTGTTACAAAGGCATAGGCCCTCATTACGAGGTTGGTGGTAGTCATGGCGCTATTTGCGCCATGACTACCACCAATAACGGTACCATGTCCGGTTTGGTGAGATGGGGACTTACCGGTCCAGTCCGACCTTGGTGGGACCGGTAAGCCCCCATTCACCAAACCATTCCCCATTCCCATTGAGCCTCCATAGGGCTCAATGGGAATGGGGAAGTAGCTAATAACGGTACCGCAATTTGCGGTACCGTTATTGGCTCTGGTTTCCCTTAACGGGTCCCGTCCATAACGCCTGGTCAGACCAGGCGTTAAAGGAGGGACCCGCTAAGGGAACTCGTAGTAGGGCGGTAAGGAATTACCGGCACCGGTCTCCTTAACGGTGCCCGGTATCCCTTACCGCCCTACTTGTAATGAGGCCCATCATCTATAATTGCCCTCTTATTCTCTCTCTTCCATGTTGGTTGAGGTGGAACATCCCTTTGAATGCAACCATTTAACATTACCATGTTATGTTTTCCTTCATAAGTGTCATCCATTTTTCGGCTCGTCTAGTCAGTATTTTATTCCCATTATTTATACAGTGCGTATTTAGGTCCCCTGCTATTAGTATTTTAGAGATCGTAGGGTCTGTATCAATATCATCAAAAAGGTAGTTTACTAGTTTCATTAATTTATCATCAGTAATGTTTACAGGATTCCAGTAACCATTAATAATGGCCATCCCATTGGAAGAGTTCTGGAATTCAAATGTTGTGATTTAACCAGAACGGTTCCTTAGTAATCCAGGTCTCTTGCAGCAAAATTAAGTCATAATTGTCCAATATGAGTAAATTGTCTGGTTGCATCAGATGGGAGTATCCCCTAGTGTTCCAAATGGCAATTTTAAAAGTATGAATGCAGCTAATATCTATATGCTAAGCATGCATTTTATATCTAATTTCGTCTCTTGCTTTTGTCAACCATGACCACCTAGCAGGTTGAGTCTTTATTGGGCTAGTTTTCTCATTTTCATAGTAGACCTCTCTAGAAAAAATTGCCTGCACTTCATTGACAATTTATTAATAATGTTGCGATATTACACTCAAAATGTGTTATGAGTACAGATTTCTCTGTTTCAAACAATTTAAGAGGATCAGTTCTTTTTTCTTCCCTAGGTTGGCTTTTAGTTTGTATCTCATATCCTTGGATATTAATTTCTCTTTTTGTTATATAATAGTTGTCTAACTATTAGCGATGGTATATGTAACATTGCAGTGTCTAAATGTTTATCTCTAAGGATGGTGACAATTTCTATATCTCGTGATCTTATCGCTTTCAAAGCGCTAACATTATGAAAAGTCAATAACAAGGTAGGTCTATTTGGAAAAGGAGCTCTTTTTCTTTGTTCAACCATTCTTATAGTTAGGCGATCGCTATTTATAATTTCACTTAAGCCCTTTTCTTCAGATACTTCAAATCTTGTTTTATTTCCATTTGGTTTTTTCTCACGTATGTCAGTTTTGATTCTACAGTTAGTGTTTTCCTTAGCTGACCTTTCTCTTTCTTTATCACACACCCTTTCAGTTGATCTATATCTAAATCTTCTTTGTGCCAGAGTTTGAAACTGGTCAGTCCCAGACTCTAAATTTGGGTTAACCAGTTCAAAACTGTGTCGGTACTTTTGCTCCTCAATACTTTCTGGATCAGGGAGCTCAATTGCAATTGTATGAGTAGTTAAATTTAACAATATACTCATATTTTCGTCTCCCTCTTTTTCCAATGTCATGCTCGAAATTTGTAGAGGCGCCAGGTGGTTTTCTCCATCTGATGCATGTACAATTTCCTTCATTTTTAGTATATTGTCTCTTGAGTCTTTGGGTTTCTTATTATATTGGGGGTGTAGTTAAGGCTTTTATAAATTTGTGTTTCCCTGGTATTTGATTTGAATTGTTTTGTGCCGTTTGTTTAGTTTTTTAAATTTTTTTTTTACTTTTTCCCTTTTTATTCCCCACCTTATGTTGATAAAATATGACATATATTTGGTCTTTTCCTGGTGAACAACTAAAATCAATGTTAATCACGCTTGGGTCATCTATAATATGCGGTCTAGAGCCTTCCACCGGCTCAGCAACTTCATCTTCTACTTGTAATATCTGCTCTATTAGTGTGGATTCAGTTACATTGCATATACCTGTTTGTGTTTGTAGGTTCACCTGTCTAGCCAACAGGCTTGCATCATCATTTGTCAGTCCTATCCCAGCCACAACTCCAGAAATTTGCAGAAGATTCATACATTCGCAGGTAGTTTTTGTAGTTACTATGTTTCTAATTATATCTTTTTTCATATTATACATATTTAGGTTAATATGATTCACTTCTGCAAGTATTTGATCAAAGTTATTTTGAAAGGTACTCATTGTTTCTGCATTTAGTTCAATTTTGTTCTCCATTCGCTCATAGATTTTTGAACGACTAAATATGCCTGTATTCATGCCCGCAGGTGTTATTTGATAGGCCGGCTTCGTGTTGGGCCTAAAGCCAAAGGATGGTCTGGCGGTGTTTCTGACATACGATTCCTCAGACAAGTCAGTTGAGTTCATGTTTTGTGCCCCCGATCTGGTTCTAAGAATCAGAGACACTGACAGATTTGTGTTATTTATATTTGGCATTAATACGTCAAACACCTTTCCATTAATCATTTGTGTTTCAGAGACAAATAATGCATTAGTTTGAGCCTCACCACATGCCGTCACTATTGGGGATTTGCCTTCAACAATCGGGGGAGTCTCTTTTCCCAAAGACACACCCTTGAGAGGCAAAACCCCCGCATAGTTTCCATTCTGTTTTAAAACATCACATTCTGGGTGTAATTCATTAAAGGGTTGCTCTGTAAACGGCAAGGTCAATAGTTCAATAAAAATGGGTTGACACACATTTTGATTTTTTTCACAAGGCATTTGTACCTGTATAGACAATGCATTACTACTAGCATTTATGTCAGGAATCTCCATTTGTAAATTCAGTGTTGGCTCATGTGATATGGAATCAAGGGTTCCATGTAATAATATCGGCACAAAAATCTCGCCATGCAAAAATATCACCGAAAAATGGCCGTTTTTTGTTGCGACATTATTGCATGGAACATGCGGGGGACACCCCCGCAACCCCCAAACTTTTTTTTTTTCTTTTTTAAAAAAAAAAATATTTTTTTTTGGTCCCTGTCCCCATAAATATGGTCACCCAAATAATATTGCCACAACCTTTTCCCGGCGATATTTTTTACGGTGACCATATATATGGCGTTATTATTACCTGATACCAAATTAAGGCTATCTGAAATGCCAGTACCGATTACAGCCTGAGAATATAATCTTGGTACATTTAAACTTTCATTCACATGAATATCAATCTGAACTGCATTACATTTCCCTGTCACCAGAGTCTGCTTTACACACGTGTCCAAGCAATCAGTAATTTGATTATACTTGCTTGCATCCGTGTGGCATGTTTGCGAATTGTACGCTAAGATTTCCTCATCTGACACATGCATGGGTGACTTTGATTTAGAGCAACTAATTACCTCACCTTCATTTTCTTTCACTGTATTTGAAGTCAAATCAAGTGCAGACAAACGCACCGGTACAACCCTTCGGTTTGGAGACCAAATTTGTCTCACGTCTGCTCTAACCAATTTGGAGCGAACTGGTCCCTTTGTCATGGCAGTTTTCTTTGGTGCTTGCGAGCATAAGGCAGCAGGCTTCACAAGACCTCGTATTGAAGGAGGCACGGGCACAGACTTCACCATGCTTGAAAAGTCCACGGGCAAGTTTGTACGCAAGGTGTACATTTCGTATAGGAACGTGAAAGCGCAGAATTAGTTTCGCTTTCATGGGTTCTCAATAGTTCTACAATTCAACAGCTTTAACACTGGTTAACGTAAGAACAACGCCCAGAATCTTGATTACTTTTCATCTGCAAGGGGCTGCTCGGCTGCACAGCTGAACAGTCACCACTCACTGAATCCACTCACTCACTTGGAAGCACGCCAAAATTACATTGAGCTGTTGCTGAGTATTCCACTCTCCACGAACCACAGAAACACTCTGCCACACTCCGCCGAAACCCACTCCGAGTATTTCAAGGGAACTCCCACTTGCAGTAATGGAAGTAGAAAGCTGACTCAATACAGGGGAACAGGTACACTCAGTCCACTACACAAAACACTCTGCCATACTCTGTATATGTATGTAATTACAAAAGCACAGTTCCGCTATAAATTACCCCAGACTACTCTTTTCAAACCAACATATCTCTATCTCATTATACTGTACGATTCACACTCTTCCTATTCCCATCTAAACACCACTGTTGCGACACCCACTGTATTCCTGAAAACAGCGCAATGTCCCTACTGATTCAATCACACCACCACTCCCTTACTAACCCAGCGCCATCAAACCTCTACATAGACTTACTTTCACTACCTTCCCAACCACAACTCATATACCACCTCACAATCAAACCGCAGTGTATTAAGGTCTCCAATCAATCACACCCACACACCCATTCACAATAAATGCATGTACATTGCACAACTTTCAAACCCAAACTTTCTCTTTTCCCAACAGACACACCAAAATGCCTACTAAAAAGCAACTGTGTAGAAAAGAAAGGAAAACTAGAGCAGATAAGAATAAAATCAAACCATATATTTCATCCACCTCTAAAACAATTTATAGAAAACATTAAACGAAAAGAGCTAGTAACCTCACTCACCAGAACAAAACCAGCCATGACTAAAAAAGGTAAGGCCCCTCTTGCAAAAACTAAAAGTAAAAGAATATGCATAAAGAAAATCAGACGTACTAACAAACCTAACACTGTATCTACTAGTGTTAACGTAGTAACTGAAATACAATCCAAAAAATGTATGTTAAAAAAATGTCCCACCGTAGAGTTCTTCACAATCTTATAAAACAGCTGAAAGGTCACAATCTACCCTTAAAAACTACAGCAGGAGACCAGGAGACTAATCCTTCTAGGCTCTAATTGACAGCGCTTTTCTACTAAAGAGAACATTGTTTATATTGATTTTAAACAGAATTAAACCAATAATTAATAAATCAAAACATTATAAAAAGTACTTCTAAACATGTGCAGTGTTGACATAGAAACCTTTTCAAACTTCTGTGATGGTGAATGGATTCACACAAGCAGCACAGAACCAAACACAATTGCCATAGACAATAATGGTGGAGGATATGAAACTTTGGAAAACGCCATTATGGCAAAAGAAACCCTTATAGAAAAAAAAGTCCCCAACAAACTTTCAACAAAATGCTCCTTTCACCCAAACATACCATCCAGTGCACAAATGAAAATGCAGCTCAATGTATAATGTACGCCAACAATCCTTTAAATCTTTATAACTATTCCTCAATCACTATGTGAAACTAACAGACAGAAGTCAAATGCAAACTTTACAAACTATGGACTCTTGTCCAGTGTGCAGCCACACTGGACTTCGAGGACATTCTTTAGCCGGAATTTTAAGAACTGCTTGCAAAAACACCTTCCACCACATCAAAATGTTAGCAACACACCATTCTGCTTTTCGGAATCTTGTGCATAGACTATAGTATGCAAAAGGTCCTGCTCTAAAACTGCAAAATTTAAATAACATTCTCCTACATGGTACAGCCAAAGAACTGCTTCAACGTAAATACTTTGGAATTGAAGTTGACTTCGAAAATTCTGTAACTTCAGAAAACATTACCGAAAACCTCATAAAAACCAACGTCCTAATAAAGACGTACGAAAATGAAATAGCTACGTTTCAAAACACATCTGCTGAAACACCAGACCAAATATGTGTCTGTTGTCGCAGATATATGCTACAAAATAGAGGACAATGAAGAATCCCAATGGTTCCAGTTAGCTTTATATCTAACAGCAGAAAATGCCATCACTTGTTATCACTAATAACTTAGAAATATGCCCACTTCTGAAAGCTCTCCAACAACTTAACTTGTAGTATAAGAGCATTATAATCAAAACAGTACACCCATTACATGCTATAATACGCCTTCAACTGAAATTATCCACATTACCTCCATCCGAGTTACTAAAGGGCATCTGTGGCAAAGTAGTATATTTGCAATTAGATCTCAAAGAAAATGTAGAAACTCTAGGGGCCCGATTCATGGAATTAATTGCGCCGAAAAACGTGGACTTGCGGTTAAAAAGGCGCGCAAGCGCCCGTTTTATCGATTCATGGAACACAATGCGCGGGGCTTACCAGAGACTTGCGAGGAATCCGCGTGGGTCCAACACATCACTACGAAACCCTTGCGTGAGACTCCTAGTGAAAGGGCATACTGTTATGCGCAGTCACCTTAAAAGGGGGCGGAATACTTGGAAGGGGGAACAACAAGCGAAAATGTGGGCGTAACAAGGAGAGTACCACAGTAAAATTCTCGCAACGACGATACCCGCGCTAACAACACGTATTCATGAAATTGAACAGGGCCCTCTAGCGCGTTGAAAAAGACGCGCAAATCTGGAAACACGTCCGCCATGTGAAAGCTGGCATAAGCGTCACTGCGCACCAAAACAAATGCATAAAAATGCTGCGCGAACAACCAACGCGTGTATACAGCTACGATGAATGTAAAATTCTTCGCAGCAGTGATCGTGGGACACCACAGGAGGAGGGGGATGGGTAGGGTCCTCATTTTTCTACCCAGGACCAGCCTTATTGGGATGCCTGATGACCAGGTCTATGGCAGGTGTATGTTTCCACCTCATATCTTATTAGACCTGGTCAGGGAGTGTTAAAATGACCTTACATCACCCACCCTGTGCTCCCAAGCACTGAGCCCCTTGGAAAAGATGCTCAATGTACTGCATTTTTTGGCCACTGGGTCATTTCAGCGGACAACTGCCAGAGTTGGGGGCATTTCACAGCCCACGCAGTCATGCTGCCCACACCAGGTGTTGGCAATAATGACTGCACACTCCTCCGTCCGCAGGCACATCTACATGCCCAGAATACTGGCAGAAAGGCAGGCCGTGGTCCAGGACCTTTATGGGGTGGCACAATTCCCTAAAGTGCTTGGTGCCATCGATTGTACCCATGTGGCTCTATGTCCACCTAGGGCCACAGAGCACATCTATCGCAATTACAAGCACTGGCATTCCATCAACGTGCAGGTTGTATGTGATGCCAAGGGAGTCATTACTTCTGTCTATGCAAACTATCCACGGTCCACCCATGATAGTTTCATATTCAAAATGTCCCCCCTACACCGGCCCCTGGAAGCTGCCAGGCTTGGCAACACATGGCCCATTGGTGAGTAGAAATGCCGCTGCACATGCATGCATGTCACACACAGACAAAAGTACACCACTGACAAACATTTTCGCCTCTACAGGGGACAGTGACTACGCTCTGAGCACATACATGATGATGCCAATACGGAACCCTGCCACACCACCCCAGGTAAGATACAACTCAACCCATATTGCAACTCGGGCCATAGTGGAGCGCACATTCGGAGTGCTAAAGTCACGCTTCTGCTCCCTTGACCACTCTGGTGGTGAGCTACTATATGCACCACCAGTAGTGTGCAGGATCATTGTGGCATCATGTGTCCTGCACAATGTTGCAACACAGCGTGGTATACCGGTGGACATGGTGGTGCCCCCACATCTCTGTGCCCGTACCCAGCTTGTGGCTACATTTTTCACCTAAAATCCAACCCCTGGAGAGTGCACACAGCCCTGGCACATTGCAGGTGGCATTCAATGATGAGAACGGTACAATCATCTGTGCGCACCAATCCATCCTGAGAATGTGTCCTTGGAAGTGCTACATTGTGTACATCCCTTAGAATTTAAACTAATTAAATCTGGTGTGTACAAAAGGAACACATAGAAGAGGGAGTATGCCAAGAACACCATGCCAAAGTACACATCTAAATGCCGATGTGTCACATAAATCCTCCTGCATGTCATGTAAAAATATAGCCACATCATGCCATGGCATGCACTGTCAAAAGAGATACATCAAAGGCCAACACGTAACAGAACTGCCACAAAGCACTCAACAATGTATGGAACAAGTTGAGAAATAATACACAGTCATACATAAAATGTATAATGTTGCCAGGAACAGCAATTGCCTACTACAACATACCATAAATACTGGACCTAACAGTGAATCTGCCTGACAGTGACTCATCATATTTGCACAAGTGCCTCAATGTGTCGTAACTTGCACAGGGCACCCAAGTAGGTTTACTGTGGCTCAGCTAATTTAAGGGGACAGGTAAGCACATACATCAGGAAGTCAAACAAGAATGGAGGTAGGCAAGGTAATTCATAACGACGGAACAGGAACAAAGGATGGATCTCAATGTACAACCAAAAAGGTATGGTAACCATTCACTGGACAAACAATGATGAATCCCACTACGGGTCTACACACAGGTTGGACTTGAGACTGCCCACAGATATAAGGGAAGCCCAATGCCTCTGTGTAAGTTACTTTTACAGGCAGCACACCTTGCAAGCCCATGGAAAGGGGAAGCAGGAGTGGCTTCTGTGTCTGTACCCTAAGGCACAAACAAAGAGTGTACAAACACGAGGCAAACCGACAGTGGATGCCCTTGGATGCAACAGAACGCAACACAATGTTACATAAATTCACAATAGAGCACAGGTAACACAAGGGAAGGGAAGGAGCACAGATTTATTGCTGGGAACCCCAGCAGCATTACACAGAACAAAGGAATAATAGATGCACAAGTGAGGACACAAGAACAGCAACTAAAACAAATAGTGCAAAATAGGCATTAAAGTCAGCAAGGTACAGAAGGGGAAAAACAAGTAAATAAAAATGTAAAATGTCCATGTTGGGCCGGGGGGGCACCCAGGAGGGTGGAGAGGCAGGGTGCATGTCAACACCCACATGTATGGATGTTGTGAAAAAAAAGCCTCCATAGGTTCATGGACGGCACAGCTATCATGGATTGGAAGGGCTATCGCCACCTTCCTGTGTAGCATCTGAAGGTGGTAGTGGTAAGGGAAGTTCACCACGTATAGCCCTGGCCTGGTCCTCCATGGCAGCAGCCAGGTGGAACGGAGATGAATGCATCTGCAACATGAAGCCTTGGAGGTCCGCATGCAACCCCTCACGGGATGCACGGAATACCTCAGAGATGGTACAAGTTAACAGTTGCATCTGCTGTTCAAACTGTGCACTGCAGGCTGCCTCTAGCACCTCCAGTGTAGCTCTGAGGACCAGAAACTATTGCCTCATGGCTTCCCTGTGGGCCCGACCCTCTACAAGCAGGGATACCTGCAGAGACCTCAGTTCTGCCCATCGGCTCCTGTTGCTGGCCTCCATGTGCAGCCTGTGTGAGCGGCATGTGGACCGCAATGCCTGCAGCTGGTGCTCTACCTGTGTTGCTGGTGGGATCATGGATTGGCCACCCTATCCATGGCCTGAGCCAACATTTCGTAGGAAGCACCCTGTTGTTGTGCAACAGTATACATGGACTGCTCCCACACTGTATCGCCAGCCGCAACACGGCCACTGCGTGTGCGGACCCCACGCCTGCCTGACCCAAGGGAGCCTGGCCCTTGATGTGATGCCACTTCTCTGGCTGCAGGACTACATCCCTCCTTTGCTGAGCTGTCTCAGGACCAGGAACCAATACTGTGGAGCGTGACCCGGCAGCTGTAACCACCACAGACGAACGTGTCAACACTGACTGGACCTGTGAGGGGATGTGCCCCCCTGCAGACGCTTGGGCTACAACAGCACCAATACTTGATGCACTCACCTGAGACAGCATAGAGGAATCCATATCCGGTTCACCGCCAGAGCTACAGGTTTCATCAGAGGTGGACTTATACTGAGTCAGACCCTGGATGGTCTGTGACACCAGTGGATTATCATGGGCTACCACAACACGTCCTCCACTGATGCTCTGTGGTGGCTCATTATCCTGTTCCTCCTCAACCTCCTCCTCTGCATCCAGTGCCTCATCACCTGCACATGGACAGAAAAATAAACGAAGAGCCATGTAATAGCATAGCCCACACACATAGGTATCACAATGGTGTCATGCAACACATAAACATGCAATGTCACTTATGGCACAATGACCTGCACGTTGACAGTGTTAATGGAAGGTCGCACTTCACACCCATGGAGAAGTGTGGATGGACTCAACACCACATGCAGTGCATGGTGTATAGCACCTGCTTCACACACAAGCACTTGACTGGCATAGTTGAGTCACTAACATCACTGATGTAAATACCCAGATGCCACCTAGCATAGGCATGCCAGAACTGGCTATTAGCATGAGGCGGTTCCTGATGACTACTGTCCCAGAGCTATGTACAATGAATGTGACATGACTGGGAATTCATAAAGTGCATATACACAAGTGTCACAAGGTGCGACTAGGCAAGGGTGGGGGAATAGAGTGAAGCCAGACACACCGATCCCATGACCCCAGGTAAAATTGTGATTGCGCAACTGAAGGTGAAGGGGAGACTTGGGTGGGAGTGGGAAGGTGCAGTGCAGAACATTGGAACGGCATCAAATAAAAATATGAGAACATCAGCACTAACTAAAATGCGGCCGGCTGGTGGCAGTGGAAGGGCAAGTGCAGACATCAGGTCCCTTTGTCAGTCCAGAAAAACTAAGCACCCCTTGAGGGTTCAGACTTGAATCATAAGTGGTTGGCCGAAGACCAACCGCCTCATTTACAGTGTAACAATATATATTCATTAGTCATTAGTTATTACGTAGCTATTAGTTTAACTAGAGTGAAGCCATTTTAAGATGACCAGAATCGCCATTTTGTTTTCTCTCTCTGCTCTCTCTAACATTGCCACTTTGCCTCATGTAAAACTACTTTGCTGTAGATATTATTTCGCTTCAATGGTCCAAGGCTAAGAAACATGTTGAAACATTACACTGGAGAGCCAGACAAGAATGCCCGATTCCCTCCCTCACGTATCCTTGAAGACATGGAGCTAGGCATTTAATCAGTATACGAATGCCAGCGAGTCTCCTGAAGAATAGCAATGTACGAAACTAGCATTTAAAGAGTTGAATTATGATCTTCTTTACGGCCCCCTTTCTGAGCCCAGTGAGGCCCCGGAGAGCGGGCTGACTTCTAGAGCGAGAATCGAAACTTAGAGATAGTGAGGCCTGGTATGTGCCAGTCTCCTACGCGCAGCTTGCCCATGAAAAACAGAAATGCTGTGTTCTCGCAAACAAAGAATGGTGTCTGTAAAATTGGAGATTGCAAACTGTTACTAAATATGGTGGTCTAAGGTGTCATATTTGTCACAATGGTCAATCATCGCCTCTAATTCAAAGGGAAATGAATTGGGGGCGACATCAAATGTGTCATTACTGATTGTAAGATGCTCCGTTCATATATATGTAACTGATGTACGTTTCACGCTCTCTTGCGTCCCCCAAGGTCTGTTAGACACACGTCACGGGGCGTGGGACCACTTGGCCAACTGGGACTATTCTGTATTGCAATAAACCCTAGATTTTGGGAACAGAACCTCGTGTCTGGCGTATCTATTCGTGTGTGGTGACTGTGCCTTGTTTCCACACCCGAGTGTCCCTCAGGGGCCCCTTCAAGATGGCACCCGAATAGGGACCCTCCCCCACTTGTTCCATCGTGTACGTTGCAAAATAAGGAAGGCGGTAAGAACGGCGAGGACGGGAGCGATCGAGCCGGGATCAAGAGGTGTTCGGGGCACCCTGCGTAAGTGATGAGATTCCTTGCTGCAGATCTGCACACAGCTGACCCCTGATCGACGTCCCTGGCCAGTGAACAAGGAGGCGAGTGTCCCGAAATGAGGCAGAGCTGAGATACGCAGACACAACGTCATTGGTTGCATCAGTATACGGACAAATTGTGTCTTGAAAAGACAAATTGACTAATTAGGTGAGTCGTGCCCCGATTCGTAAGTGATCCTGATATTGGTTGAGAGTTGATTTTGCAAAATCAAACACCCAGAGTAAGTTTGATTAGCCAAGGGGAAGGTTAAAATATGCCTGGGGTATTGTCCACCTTAGCGGGATTTTTCCGCTGTGGTGAACAATCTTTGGAAACTGGCCAGGCAGCACCTCCGGGAGGAACGCCGGCTTATGATATGTACATAAAGTATGGTATGGGAGCGATAATGTTTTGTGAAACTTGGCATAAGCAAACCAGAAAACAGGAAAATCTTCAGTGGCCGAGGGATGGGAGTTTTGAGATGGAACGTATAGATAACCTGGAAAAGGTGTTGATAAGTAAAAGAGCACGCCCTGGAGCTCTTGATATCCTTAGGGACTGGAGGAGGGAAGCAATGCTCCGATTTAAAAGTAGAGCTAAACATGCACGCAGGCATAAGTCAAAGACGGAGAAAGCTGAGGAGAAGGAGGAGGAGGAGTGGAGTAACAGCTTGAGAAAGGCGAGACGGCGCGATGAATTAAACATAGAAAAATATATCCACAAAGAGAGCTACACTCATCGGACGAATTAATAAACAGAATCTTAACTGAAACAAAACAGGGCCAGAGGAGTGAAACTAAAAAGACTACGGCAGTAGCCGCAGCTCAACCCCCTCCCGTTGCTCAGCCCCTCCCAACACCAGCACAGCCACAGGCTACATCAGACACTGCACTGCCCACTAGCTAGCCAGCCCCGAGTGTTTCGCAATTACCACAGCCCCAGCATATGGATCCCACTCTCACTGCCCCTTCTGCACCTCCTGATCAAGAGGGTGCCACTGTCCCGACTGCCCCTCCCATGAGTGGAATTGAGCAGAATGAATGTACGAGAGTAACTCGCAGCGCGATCAGTAAGGAGAGAAAGCGTGAGCTGCAGGAACAGGCGAAAATGTATATAGACGATAATGATGAGGTATCCACGCTAGCGTCCCTATATGACTTCAGAAGAAACAACGAAAGACAGGTATTGTTGGAATGCATGGGGGAATATTTGTCGGGACAATGGAAAAAGTTAATTGGGAAGTTACCACCGCAACGATTGTTGGATTTAAATGCATTAGCCCGTTGTAGAGGGAGAGATGAAGAAATAGAAGAGCATGTGAAGCGACTGTTTGAAATAAAGAATGAATTCGATGAACAGTATTCTGAAGTACTCGCCACACCAGGGAATAGGAGAAGGAATATTGAGGAGGGCAGGAAGAGAGCGTCAAGACTGTATATGCAGAAATCCTTGCCACCACCCGGACAGATAGGTGATAGACAAAGATTGCAGGTGTGTGTGCGGGAAACAATGAGATGGATTTCAAGCTCTAGGACTTCGGTAGGGGAGATAAATGAGATATGCAATGAGTATCCTTTGCAAATAAGAATAGAAGCTCTGCGGACGATAGTAGGGGTGTTACTCCAACAGATAGCAGGACACCACAGGGGAAGGGGAAATGCACAGAGTAGGGGAAATTCGAATATGCATGGAGGGCCTGTGGGATTAAATCAATGTGCATACTGCAGAGAGGAAGGACACTGGCAGACACAATGTCCGCATTTGCAAAATAGAGGCGGATATAGTCAGAGAAGGCCTCACAGAGGGCACATGGGAACAAATGGTCACAACAGAAATCATATGCAGCAGCATCAGAATGATCAAGGGAATGTTGCACAGAATCAAGGCCAGGCTCCGAATCAAACTATTCAGAGTCAAAATCAGCAAGGTGCACAAATGGGAAATAGAGGGAGAGGGGGGAACATTTTTGATAACCAAACAGGTGCATACTATAATAACAGTGGTGACTACACATCGGATGATGTGTTGTTACCCCAAAAGGACAGCCCAGGACAAGGGTGGACACCAGTGTCAATTCCCGTGAACCAGAAAGGACCCTATGTAGAGATGAAAATCGGGAATGAAGAGCAGAGATTCCTTGTAGATACGGGGGCACAAAAGTGCTCGATAGATCATCACTTGGTTCCAGACATACCTCTGTCAGGGCGACAAAATATCTCAGTAGGGTTCGCAGGTACCCCAGTAATAAACCCTGAGTCCAAATCAGTGGCAGTAACAATAGGGCCTTTTACTGAACATTGTCCATTTCTTTTAACAGAGCATTGTGGGGAGAATCTTTTAGGATTGAATCTATTGAAAAAACTAAGCGCAGTTATCCATTGTACACCAGATGGGGTATTTTTGACTATTTCTCCCCAGACTATGCCGACTTCTGAATTTATGGCGGAACCCTTAACAGGGGGATTGAGTACAGTGCCAACTTGCATTTGGGCCATGAATGACAATGATGTGGGATGTTTGAAAATAGAGCCAGTAAAAATTATATTGAAAGAAGAAATAACGCTACCGCGTATTCCGCAGTATAAAATTTCAGCAGAAGGAGAAAAAGGATTGAAAAGTATTGTTTCTGATTTGGTGAAATTGGGAGTGATTGAAGAGATTACAGGTAGTGTATGTAACAGCCCCATTCTTCCCGTGTACAAGAAAGGGGGTAACGAGGTATCGTACCGTTTCATAATTGATCTCCGTGCACTTAACAAAGTGGTAGATCTCCAATTCCCGTTAGTGCCAGGCTTCACTACGATCTTGACAATGATCCCTGCTTTGGCAGAATACTTTAGTGTTATTGATTTGAAAAACGTTTTCTTCAGCATTCCAGTACACAAAGAAAGCAGGTATTTATTTGCCTTCACTTTAGGAGGACGATCATTTACATTCACACGCATTCCACAAGGCTATACTGAAAGTCTGAGCATATACAGTAGAGCGTTGAAAGAGCAGTTGGACATGTTAGAATTACCAGCAGACTATGTATTGTTACAATACATTGACGATTTACTAATCGCTGCTGACACGGAGGAGATATGTAAAGAAGGTACTGTTCTATTATTGACTCATCTAGACACGCATGGCCATAAAGCAAGCCTAAAGAAATTCCAGTACTGTCAGAAAGAAGTAGCTTATTTGGGTTACCTACTCTCAAAGGAAGGGAGAAGATTAACACCAGAGAGAATAAAGAGTATTTCTGATATGCCTATTCCAACAACACAGAAAGGTGTGAGAGCGATAATAGGGGTGGCTTCTTATTGTCGTCAATGGGTTATGAACTTCGCTTTAATTGTGAAACCAATGGTGTAATTAACAAAAAAGGATGCTGTGATGCCTGTGCAGTGGAATGAAGAATGTCAAAAAGCATTTGATTCGCTAAAAACCATTTTGAGTTCTGCTCCAGTTTTGGGCACACCGAATTATGAAAAGGTTTTTAGGCTATTTGTGCATGAGAACGAAGGATGCGCGTTGTCTGTCTTAAAACAGGAACAAGGTGGAAGAAATAGGCCGTGCAGATATTTTTCTTCTGCGCTGGATCCTGTAGCGTGCACTACCATGATGTTTGCGAGCTGTTGCAGCGGCTGCTGCGTCAGTGAAACAAACAGAAGGGATGGTTTTGGGGCACACTTTAATTTTGAGGGTGCCACATGCCATAGATGTTGTACTCAATAGAACACAGACGCAACACCTCACCTCTGCTAGATTGACTAGATATGAAATTGTATTGTTCGCGCCCAGCATCCAAATTATGAGGTGTAGCGCTTTGAATCCATCAGAATTAATGCCAATGCCCGGGGAAAATAGTGCTGGGACTGAATTGCCTCCCCATGATTGCCTAATGGTTACTAAGGAAGAAACAAAAGGGAGAATTGATTTGAGTGACACACCACTAAAAGAACCAGATGGGGAACTGTTTTGTGACAGCTCCTATTTTAAACTACCTAAAAAGTGTTGTGGAGAGTAAAAGAATTCCTTATAACTACGCCCAAGCAGCAGAGATAATTGCTTTAACAAGAGATTATGAAATTTCGGAGAACTTGAGCGTAAATATCTATACTGATAGCCAGTACGCCTTTGGCGTAGTTCATAATTTTGGCCGATTATGGGCCGAGAGAGGTTTCTTGACATACCATGGGGCTAGAATTCAACATGGCCCTCTGATTGTGCGATTACTGTCTGCACTTACGTGTCCAAAGCACCTGGCAATAGTGAAAAGCTAGGCACATAAAAAAGTAACATGTAAAGTGGGAGAAGGAAACGCATTTGCAGACAAGATTGCGAAACAGACTGCTACTGATTTGAGTACAAAAATGTTGACAGTACAATCGGAAGAAGTGCCCTGCATGATAGAAAATCAAATTGTGACTGTTAAAGAAATGCAGGCGGAAGCTACCGCCGACGAAATACAGGGATGGGCCAAGGGCTCTGCAGAACTGGATTTGGAGGGTTGCTGGGTGGACAAAAAAATGGGAAATGGATGTTGCCAAATGCGTATGTAAACGCAATGGTTACAATGGCTCATAGTCCCACACACATCTGTGCGAAGAAAATAGTCCAACATTTAGCCACAGTCTGGGAAAATCCAAGCATAAAAAAGAATGCCGAGAGGCTGGTGCAAAACTGCATCACGTGCCTACAGCATAATGTGGGAAAAGGAACAGTGACTCCAACAGGAAGTTTTGGACCTCCCTCTATGCCATTCGAAGTGATTCACTTTTACTTCATAGAGATGGAGAGATGCCAAAATCTAAAATACTTTCTGGTGATCATATGTGCATTCAGCAAATGGGTAGAAGCATATCCCTTGAAAGATTGCACAGCCATGAGCACGGCAAAGGTAATGCTAAAAGAGTATTTCTCTCGCTTTGGTCTGCCCCGTGTCATATGGTCGGACAATGGTCCGCACTTTGTAGGTGCAGTGATAATGCAGATTTGTGCAGGATTGCAGATCGATAAGCAATTCCATTGTTCGAGACATCCGAGTTCGGCCGGTCTTATAGAACGCCATAATGGAATTTTGAAATCCAAAATCAGTAAGATCTGTGCAGGTAGCAAATTAAGCTGGGTAGATGCATTAGCAATAGCGTTACTGTGACTGTGAACGTCAGTGCAGGCCAGACTGGGCTCTCCCCCTATGAGATTATAATGGGGAGACCGGCGAATGTGTGGTGTGCACCTCAGCCTAAGAAAATGTGCAAGGTAGAATACCATGTACTCAGCATTTATTGTAATTTGTTAGTAAAAAAACTGTGTTTGATTCATCACCAGGTGCAGGAGGCATTACCGGTGCAGTATACTGGCCTAGGACATGCATTGGAACCAGGAACCTGGGTGCTCATCAGAAACTATGAGCGGAAAACATCGCTGGAAACCCAGGTGGCGTGGGCCCTACCAGGTACTTTTAACCATGCAGACAGCATTACGCGTGGATGGACACAAGGCGTGGATTCATGCCACGCACGCCAAGAAAGTCCCATCGCCATTCGACACGTCAACTGATCGGGACAAAGACCAGAAAGAGATAGCAGCGGTTCCAGAAACAAAAAATGCCATTGCCAGTCCCTTGCCGCAGAAACTGCCTGATCCTAAAACAAAGCCTGATGAGATTGCCATAAAAACGGAAGAGCAAAGAGTGCCTCAACATTGTCCAGCAGATTCTGCATCTCTGCTGGCCGACATCAAGCGCATACCTCTGTGGCGCCCACCATCTTCTGTTCCCATCATCATCTGCCATTGTGCCCAGGCTGACTCCAAGCTCGAGACCGGAAGTGCACCCGCACTATTTGTTGATCACACGGTACCAGGAGAAAATCGGTACAACCTGCGGAGCAGAAAGAAGGAGTGATCACATTTTTCATCTCTTGGTGAATTTCTTGCCTCTGTTTCCTATTTTTGGATGAAGTGGGAACCAGAGGCCTAGAGGAGGGTGGCGTAAGAGTTGTGCAAATTAGACAGCTCACGAAACGCAACTCCTCGGTGCTAAATCCATGTGTCAGGAACCCGAGTGAACAAGCTGGGCACACGTGGTACAAAGGAAGCTGCTCTGAAATTGTAGAGTGATGTGCAACGTACACAGAGGCCTTGCCAGATGAATAGGCAATCCAGGCAGACAGAAAACTGGCATAAAAAGATTGTAGACATTGATTGAACTATCAGATTCAACATCTGGAGAAGCACAAGAGCAAACAATATTCACGACGAGGACAGCGGAAGAAGAAGGACGAGAAGGACGAGAGAAGAATGTCGGAACCAGCAAATGCCTCCTCTTGCACCAATGCTGATAGCGAGTTAAACGTAGTACATAATAAGGTGAAAAAAGGACATGGTAAAAAGAAATGTATGCTGGGTCTAACCATAGTAATGGGCATAATGAGTATATTAGCCCCAGTGATGACCAAAACAGTGTTATAGTACCTAGAGGAAATGCACCCTCTTGAAGTACTTTTGCCCATGATGAACATTTCCACAACGGAAAGCCCAGTCCATGTGATTTCCTATACCTTGTCCCCAATGGAAGAGAAACATAGGGAAGGATATGGGAACAACACATTGCTGTTAATAATGAATATGACACACTCAATCCTAAGAAAAAGTAATTGTTGGGTTTGTGCCCACCTGCCGCAGCATGGTGGTCAGGGAATAGGATGGTATGTACAGCCCCTGCCCTTAACTTCTGCTTGTTATGCTTCTCTAAGTGCCCTATATTATGGGAAATGGAACGAAAGTGAAACTGGTCAACTAGATAAAACAAATATGAATGAATTCAAGGAAGTGATTATGAAACCGGTGGGTTGCTCCGTGTTCCAAAAAAGACGATTAATTACACCAGCAATAATGCCACAGGATAGATTGTCTGTACCTTATAAAACTTCTGTGATCACGTTCCACATGAACCCACATGGGAATAAGGATGCGGAACCCCCTTCATATACAGTGAATGATAACCCTCATTCTGTCCCATTCTGTCTAAAGAAAAAGGGTTCTTTCCAGGTAGGAACATTTACCAGATGCAGGAATATAGAATTCCTGGATAAAGAAATGGAACCAATATATGTGGGAGATCCTGTGTATTTCATATGTGGAGAAAAAGCATATCCTTGGTTACCTAGGAACTGGGGAGGTACGTGTTATTTGGGATTTCTGTTCCCTGGGGTGTTTCTTTTAAAAACATCAGACATAACCAAATTGACTAGGTCACGACCTTGCCGTAATATTGAAGACGGTTTGATTGTAGAGGACATAGCAAAATCATTCATAACATTTTGGAGCCAGGCGATAAACTCTTATAACATAAGACGACTGTCTAGGATATTAGAAGAAACAATAAATGGAACCACTGATATATTATATAATATGACTCTTGAAGAAAAAGGAATTAGATTAATGTCACTACAAAATAGAATGGCCCTTGATATAATCTTAGTTGATCGCGGCGGTGTTTGCAAAATCGTGGGATCAGCGTGCTGCGTATTTGTAAGTGACTCCTCCCCCGCGATTTTTGAGGCGATAAGAAAATTGCATGTGTTAAGTTCCGATCTTCATTCCCCTGAAGGCGGTTGGCAATTGAACATAAGCTCCTGGTTCTGGGAAGTGTTGCGATCATGGGGATGGAAACTATTTGCAATCCTAGTAGCAATCCTAGGAATATTCGCGACATGTTGTTGTTGCATATATTGTCTCCCCATAATATGTACTGAAATCAGCGAAGAGTGTGTACACATGATGAAACGAAAGAACATTACTAAATCAAGTACTCACCATAGTAACGAGTCTGAAATCATTAAAGAATTCATGGCAATTGATATTAATAATAATAACGAAGAGACAACAAGTGTACATGAATCCGAATTTGAATCAGATTCCGAATCTAATCCAAATACTTGGTCGGAGGAGGATGCAATGTATGGATGAGACGTTTGGCTTACGGCCAAGAGGAGGGTTGTCAGTCCATAAAAACTAAGCACCCCTTGAGGGTCCGGAAATGAATGATAATTGGTTGGCCGAAGACCAACCGCCTCATTTACAGTGGAAGAATATATATTCATTAGTCATTAGTTATTACGTAGCTATTAGTTTAACTAGAGTGAAGCCATTTTAAGATGACCAGAATCGCCATTTTGTTTTCTCTTTCTGCTCTCTCTAACGTTGCCACTTTGCCTCATGTAAACTGCTTTGCTGTAGATATTATTTCGCTTCAATGGTCCAAGGCTAAGAAACATGTTGAAACATTACACTGGAGAGCCAGACAGGAATGCCCGATTCCCTCCCTCACGTATCCTTGAAGACAGGGAGCAAGGCATTTAATCAGTATACGAATGCCAGCGAGTCTCCTGAAAGAATAGCAATGTACGAAACTAGCATTTAAAGAGTTGAATTATGATCTTCTTTACGGCCCCCCCTTTCTGAGCCCATTGAAGCCCCGGAGAGCAGGCTGACTTCTAGAGCGAGAATCGAAACTTAGAGATAGTGAGGCCTGGTATGTGCCAGTCTCCTACGCGCAGCTTGCCCATGAAAAACAGAAACGCTGTGTTCTCGCAAACAAAGAATGGTGTCTGTAAAATTGGAGATTGCAAACTGTTACTTGTATATGGTGGTCTAAGGTGTCATATTTGTCACGATGGTCTATCATCGCCTCTAATTCAAAGGGAAATTAATTGGGGGCGGCATCAAATGTGTCATTACTGATTGTAAGATGCTCCGTTCGTATATATGTAACTGATGTACGTTTCACGCTCTCTTGCATCCCCCACGGTCTGTTAGACACACGTCGCGGGGCATGGGACCACTTGGCCAACTGGGACTATTTTGTATTGCAATAAACCCTAGATTTTGGGAACAGAACCTCGTGTCTGGCGTATCTATTCGTGTGTGGTGACTGTGCCTTGTTTCCACATCCGAGGGTCCCTCGGGGGCCCCTTCACCTTATTCACAGAGCGTTTTCCAATGGAGGTTTGCCATTATAAAACGCTTCTGTGAATTAGGCCCCAGGTGTCAAGTGGTGGTAGCGGGCTGTAGGGATACAGTAAACAGTCCACAAGTGTGGGTGATGCCAGGGAGGCAGTGAATGGGTGCAACTGGCAGCCTAGAGGACTGGGCCGGAGATCAGAGGGTGGCTAGGTGACCAGTGCAGTGTCAAATTCAGCCAGGAGACAGGAGGAGAGAAAGCACAACCTAAGAGGAAGTATCAGAAGTGCCTCCAGATCCGGAGAAGGGTCACCTCAAGTTTCATGGAGACAGGGGGGCCATTCCAGAGGGAGGCCCCAGCTGAAGAAAGACATCAACCACCAACTCTTTGCTAAGAGCAGCAACTGACCCTGAGGGAGAAGGAGAGGGATGATTGAAGAGCTTGAGAAGGAAGATATTTAGGAAGATACAGTAGAAGGAATTGGGGCACCAGGACCGATAAGGCCTAGTGGACGGTGCAGAGGGTGTTGAACTCAATAATCATAGCCACTGGGAGCCAGGGACAAGATTACAGTCCTGGAGAGATACGATACCTGAGACTAAGACCAAGGACAATTTTCACAGTCCTGTTCTGGATGAGTTGCAGAGGGCAGAGAGTTGAAGCAGTCAAATTAGGTAAGAGGCTGTTGCAGTAGCCCAGCCTAGAGAGAATCGGTGCTCTTGAGACAGTGAGCTGCTGGGGGAAGGAGAGGAAAGGAAAAATAACTCTGAAGAGGTGCAGCTGGTAGTTTGACCTCTCAGAGACATCAGAGATGTGAGGAGAGAAGGAGAGTGTGGACTTCAAGATCATCCAAAGCTATCCAGCATCACAGGTGGGAGCAAGAAGAGGGCCAAGAGAGGCTGGCCAGAGAGTGACAGGAAATGAGGGAGCAGGTGTGGTGATGAGGAGAATCTCAGTGGGCAGCACATCAGTTGTATGCAGTCTGCAGGACAACAAGCACCGGTCAGGACACCATGACATGGTTCACCCATGGCAGTCATGGAAATGCAGGCAGAAGTGCAACACAATCATATCACTTCATTCAATCGACATACACATATTCTGGGTGCACACACTCCATCACTCACCAGACATTTTCTTGTAATCTGGCGGCCCTCCCAAGCCTTGGATCTGCTCCACATTAATCAACTCACTAACGGCCTCTTCATGTGGAGCGAGATCCTCATCCTCTTGTGGTGACCCACCTCCAGTGACCAGGGTAGAGGCGAGGTTGGCACCCAGGTCATGTTTGGTTCGACGCTGGAGGTCCTTCCGGTGCTTCATGACCTCACAAGCTGTGCGCCTCTAATTTCCCAAGGCGTTGATTCTATCCATGACTCATTGCCAGCGGAGCATATGCTGAGCAGGCCTATGTGTGCTCCCTGCCTGCACAAGCATGTCACTGTAGTGTTTGCCCACGTAGTCCATGAGGATCTTGATTTCTTCATCATTGAAGCTCCTCTTCCTCGATGTGCCAGTCTCCTGTGCCTTGCCTTGGGATTGAGCCTGTCCCGCTACTGCACGCTTCACCTTTTTGGAAGGTGGTGCTGACCCTGTGTGGCTGGGGCCATTCGTGTCAGTAGGGGCTGGACTATGGCATCACCCAATGATGCTGGGATGGTAGGTGCCCCTGCAGGTGGCCATACCTGTATGCTGGTGCCAGGTCCTTTCACTGCACGTCCCTTCCCCTTGGACGCACGGACAACATCTGACCCTGCGTCTCTGTGGACCTGGGCTGTGACCACTACAGCCATGGCTTGGGGACCCTGAGCCTGGGTGGTGGGGACTGCAGCTTCCCCTGCAGCTTCCTGACCATGGCTGTTGTGGAAAGCAGATGACCCTGCAGCTCCAGGACCCCGGGTGCTGGTGCCAGGTCCTTTCACTGCACATCCCTTGCCCTTTGACGCACAGACAACATCTGACCCTGCGCCTCTGTGGACCTGGGCTGTGACCACTACAACCAAGGCTGCGGGACCCTGAGCCTGGGTGGTGGGGACTGCAGCTGACCCTGCAGCTTCCTGACCCTGGCTGGTGTGGACAGCAGCTAGCCCTGCAGCTCCCTGAGCTCCCTGAGCATGGGTGCTGGGGACATCAGCATCACCTACAGCTCTCTGACCCTGTTGGGCGGGAGGCATAGCTCTCCCTGAACGTCCCCGACCCTGGCCACCTCGGCCACCCTTCCCTCTTGTGCCCTTCCCTCTCATTGTACAGATGGATTTGTACAATGGGAGGCACACCAAGCAATTGTCCTGGGCAATTGGAGAGAGGGAGCAGTGTACGTGATGTTGAACGTACTAGTATGGTCCAGCAAGGCTCAATATTAACCCTGGTGAAAAAATGAATGGTACGGATAACGTACAGGCACCCCAAATATCAGCTCACGTGAAAAGAATAAACGTTATGCGGTATGCTGTGGTACCCAGCAACACAAAAAAATGCGTATGCAAGGGCCACGTAAGCTACTCTGATGTTGAGAATGGGGGTATGCGTTGCACAGGGGCATCCATAGAATGGATAATGCGTACGCGACTCACTGTTAGCCTCTAAAAATAGGGTAAAGTATACATATGTGTGCGCAGAGGCAAATCCCCCACCAAAATAAGAAGCTTGCACTGTCACAGTAGTGAAGAAACTGCGTGGAACCCCAAAAATCTCCGAAGACCACACGTCCGTCCGCTCCAACACACACAAGCGCCGTAGTGTTCTCCTACGCACTCCTATATCCCGAATCAGAACGCCAATGCCCAAAGGCCAGCGTGTGTCATGTAACTTACGTGATAAGGCCCTTTCCTCTGATGTCACGTGTAAGTGCTAATTTCGCACGTGAAAGTAACCGTCACTCTGTTTCCGGCTGCCCACATGAGTAACACAGAAGACCCACGCGCTCCTGCCTACGAGCCATTTTACCTGCATCTTACTGCCCTGAGCTGCCTCCTATGAGCCATCTGCTGCTGCCTGCCCACTGTGTGTGCCTGCTGCCCACGTGCCCTACAATTTGAGTGCCTGCTCTACAGACATTGCCAGTGCTCCTGTCTTCGGCCCTGTGACCACCTCAGCAGATCCAGAAGACTCACAACGTGCCAGTCCATCACCACTGCTCCACACCCCAGCCCCAGGACCACCTTGTCCACTCACACCTGCCGCAGGTGTTGCCATGTCTGGACAAACATCTTCGGAGGCAAGTGGCAACCCCACGGCAGCGAGGGAGAGGGCTGTCAACTTCACTGCTAGAGAAGTTGACATCCTGGTGGAGCATGTCCTGGGGCATTATGATGCCCTCTTCAACCCACCAACGCAAGTCGGCAAGGAAGGACGGAAGATGATCTGGGACCAGAACGTGGGTGCCATCAACGCAGTGGAGGTGGCACCCCGGGACTACCAACATGTGCACAAGCGCTGGGAGGACCTACAATCCAGGACCCACAACAAGGCCCGGAGCTTCCTCCGTGCTGGTGTCAACCAAAGGGGGTGCTGGGGCCAGGTGAACACCACTGACATGCGGGTCCTGGAGAAGTTTTACCCGGTGCTGCACGCCCAGGTCATCGATGTGCAGCACCGTCTTGGGTCGTCTGGTAAGTGCCCATGTGTTGCTGGCCTCCACAGTGCATGTACATGTTGATGTGTGGTGGGAGTGTGCACCTTGGCCTTACAGCAAGTATGTCTCTTGTACGATGTCTGTGTACATGTCCGGGAGAGTGCTGCACATGTGTTCAAAGGAGTATGCGTAATTCCAATGGTGTTACTTTTGCGATGTGTGTTCTACTGCAGCATTTTTCAACGTGCACGTGGTTTCTTACGTGTGTCTGGGACGTGCCCGTGTGAGAGGTGTGACACATGGGTGTTGTTGTCAACATCATTAACAGGCATGTTGTACATGTGTATGTGTCTCACCCCTGGATGGATGTAGCTGATGCATTTCAATGTGTGCCCTACTCCTGCTGCCTGATTGACGTTGAGGGGACTCTGATGTGATAGCTCAGTGCACTGCTTCAGGACTGTCAGGTGATGTGTGTGCATGACATGTGTATGTCCCATGACGCATTTGTGTGTAGCATGCACAATTTGTAGGTGGTGACAATGCCATGTCCAAGGTTGTGATTGTCTTTTGTGAAGGACAGACATGTATGTCCATGTTTGTACATTACATGTAGCTGTGTGTTGTGGAGGGTGATGATGGTTGTGACCTTTGGCAGTGTGCGACATGTGCATATGTTTTGTTCCAAATACAAATAGGTACAGTACCCTGATGTTTGTGTTCTATGTTCCCTTATCCACAGTGGCGTTGGAAGCAGAGGGCGGAGAAAGTGCTGTGGAGCACGGCAGCAGGGATGCCTCTACCAGGCAAAGACGCAAGGCCCAGTCACGCCCCCTAGCATCAACATCATCGGGGAGTAAGAAGACTGGTACAACGTCTGAGCCATTGGCCACAGCTGCTGAGGGGAGGTCCAAGAGGGCGAAGGTGGGCATGGACTCCTCGGCAGCGGGGGGACAGGTGAGCTCACACAGGGGCAATCCACTGCAGAAGACACCGGGGAGGCATTCAGTTTGGCGGGGGAGGAGGAGGATGCCATATCAGCCCAGTCCATGGGGCCCGGCAGGGGTGATGAGGTGGGTGTGATTGGTGCAGTCCAGACTCAGAGGCAGGAGGCAGTGCAAGTCAATGTGGAGGTGCCTGTGCTAAATCCTGCCCCTGGGCCTGCACCAGTATGCACCTGCCAGCATGCCCCAGGCCGGACCCATCCGTAGGTGTCGAATGTTTCCACACAAACCAACACCCCAATACATGTGGATCTGGCCATTCGACACAGAGTGGAACCCCTGCTAGCTGGTCTCGCGAGGCGTACAGCTGTCATTCGTGATGATGTGCAGGCTCACAATTGTTGGCTTTCACATCATCACAATGAGGTCTGGCGTCTCCTGAACTGGCTAGCAACGTTCCTGGTGTCTAATTGGCTGCGTGGGCTGGCCACTTATGTGATCCTCTCCTCGTCTTGCTCCTCTGTGCACCAGTCATCCTCCCACACGCCTTCTGTCCCAGATATCACCAGGGCCCCCTGTGTACCTGTCCAACCCACGACAGCCCGTCTCATGGAGCTCACATCCCTGCCTGAGTTGGCAGTCAACGTTGGATCAGCCGAGGTGGTCGCCATGCCGATCCAGGCTCTGACAGGAGCTATGGCAATGGAGGGAGAGCAGGCATCCAGGAGCAGGGCACGTGCCATACGCCCCTGGGTAATTTCATCAGCCCGGAGGATGTGACGCAGGCCCCGGGCAATAAGGCAGCAGCAGGCTCTGAGTAGGAGGATTCATGACTCAGGGCATTCCATCCAAAGGGGGCAGGTATCTGGCATCAGGCAGGAAGCATATGTCGACCTTCGCACAAGGATGTCTTTCGTGTTCGTGCGGTACATGCAGCAAATCAGGGCAGAGAGGCAGCGGGCTTGGGAGACCATAGCCAGGGCAGAGATGGCACTGCGTCGGGCACAGAGGCAGGCTCAGGTCTTCGAGGATACTTGCAGGGTATGGGAGGGGATGGAGAGGACCATGCTGGAGTCCCTGCAAGCCCTCAAGGAGAAAGCAGAGGTCGCCTAGGGGAATTGGACGCAGTGTACGATGATGCCCTGGCCGACACATTGAGTGAGAATGTTGAGGAGAAGGACTAGCCTGCTGTCTTTATAAATGGTTTTTTACATTTAAGTTTCCATTGATTTTATTTATTATTTGGAGCTTTGGGACATTACTCCATGTTTATTGCGTAAATAGTTTTATTGGTCTTTTTTTTTGGTGTTCAGCATGCAGTAATGGTTTCTCTTTTATTTTTTATGTAAAAGTCAATATTTTTTTATAGAAATTGACATTTCTGAATTCTTTTTTCATGTACATATTTTGAACTTTAATTTACACTGTGCATGAGCACAATACAACTGTTCAATATAAATTATTTTCTTAACTCACAGTCATTGTTTTTCACAGTTTGTTTTGCAATGTACCGGTTTGTTAGTCCGTTTAGTGTCCCTGGTTCAGACTATCGTTGGTCATGTGTGTGGTCACTTGCATGCATGTGTCATGTTTGCTATCCATTTGCGTGGTGAATATACACATGTGGCTGACCGGTGGAGGAGTGTGAAGGGTGAGTTTTGGTGTGCAGGGTAAAATGGCATTTGCTTTCACATGTGCATCATCACTGTGTATTGGCCCTGACTGTGTTTGTGAGAGAGGTGGGTGGGGTGACTGTGGGAGTGTAACATGTTCAGGATATTGGCACATTATTTGCTTGATGCTGTGTAACAAACATGTCGTGCTTTCCCCTTCACCAGCATGTATTTGTGCAGTTATCATTGTCTCTGGTGTTGGTCTGCCTCTTGCACTGCCATACAATATTGACATAACTTTGGATTCACACATCAGCAGACCAATGCAGCAGTGTCAGTGCGTGGTGCACTGTCTGATTGCCATGTAGTCAATCAGAACTGAAGTAATTCCTCTTTGCCTGTGCTTTCTGTCCTCCTCTACCCTGCTGTACTGCTGTCGGAATCTGTACTGGTCACCTGGCTACCCTCTGACCTCAGGCCAAGGTCTCCTTGCCCGCCACTTGCACACCTGCACTACCTCCCTGGCATCCCCCGCACTTGGACTGTTTTTCTGTATTACTACAGCCCCCTACCTGCACTTGACACCTGATGTCTGCACTTAGCCTTGCACTTGCCACCAGCTGCCCCCACTTTGATGATTTTCATTGTTATTGTATTTTGTATGTTGTCCTTCCCATGTACTGCACTGCCCCCTCACCCTTCCCCCCGCACTTTTCACCTTCCCCACTTCTCATGCACTTGTGCCATATCAATGTCACCTGGCCTAGCAAGATCGTTGTCTCTGTCTTCACTCTGTTTCCCCTCCCCTGACTCATTGCGCCTTCAAACACTTGTGTATAGGCGCATTATGAATGCCATATCATTTGATATGATTTCATGTCATATCCTTCACACATGGGAGGAACAGTGATGTGTTTATCAGGAAATATGTTCTGTTAATAGCAACTCATTGAAGCTCAGGCCGTGACACGCCTGGGCTGTGTCTGTTTATGTGGCACACATTGAGGCTGCTTTTTATTCTGTCATTGTCTGACTATTTCTCCATGGGGATTTGTGACATGACATTGTCACATGGCCAGCAGGGCCTCACTTTACCATCAACTTGTTACATGTGTATGTTGGGAGATGGTTGTGGGCCGCAATTGTGTTTGAGCAGCTGCCACACTCAAGGATGTGGGCCAGGTGTATGCATTTATTTGAGTTTGCAGGATACTTTTTGCAGTGTATATTCAGGGTGGTGTCACAACATGGTAGTCAAGGTGCATGACACACCATTGATGGAGTGATGATGTGTCACTATGTCAGCGTCCAGCATGCAGGTGATATCTGGTCCAGAGGGGGCTGTCTGCAGGGTGGGGTTACGGATGATGGGGGCTGGGGTGCCCTATGTGGAGGGGGCTGCCTGCAGGGTGAGGTCACGGTTGATGGGGGCTGGGGTGTCCCATGTGGAGGTGGCTGCCTGCAGGGTGGTGTAACAGGAGCTGGGTTGTCTCATGTGGAGGGGGCTGCCTGCAGAGCGGGGTCATGGGTGATGGGGCTGGGGTGTCCCATGTGGAGGGGGCTGCCTGTAGGGTGGGGTGATGGGTGATGGGGGCTGGGGTGTCCCATGTGGAGGGGGCTGCCTGCAGGTTGGGGCCACGGGTGATGGGGGCTGTGGTGTCCCATGTGGAGGGTGCTGCCTGCAGGGTGGGGTGATGGGTGATGGGGGCTGGGGTGTCCCATGTGGAGGGGGCTGCCTGCAGGGTGGGGCCACGGGTGATGGGGGCTGGGGTATCCCATGTGGAGGGTGCTGCCTGCAGGGTGGGGTCATGGGTGATGGGGGTTGGGGCGTCCCATGTGGAGGGGGCTCCCTGCAGAGTGGCGTCACGGGTGATGTGTGCTGCGGTGTCCCATGTGGAGGGGGCTGCTGCAGGGTGGGGCCACGGGTGATGGGGGCTGGGGTATCCCATGTGGAGGGTGCTGCCTGCAGAGTGGGGTCATGGGTGATGGGGGCTGGGGTGTCCCAGGTGGAGGTGGCTGCCTGCAGGGTGGGGTGATGGGGCTGGGGTGTCCCATGTGAAGGGGGCTGCCTGCAGGGTGGGGTGATGGGGCTGGGGTGTCCCATGTGGAGGGGCGGCCTGCAGGGTGGGGTGATGGGTGATGGGGGCTGGGGTGTCCCATGTGGAGGGAGCTGCTTGCAGGGTGGGGTGATGGGTGGTGGGGCCTGGGAGGTCCCATGTGGATGGGGCTGCCTGCAGGGTGGTGTCACAGGTTTTGGGGGCTGGAGTGTCCCATGTGGAGGGGGCTGCCTGCAGGGTGGGGTCATGTGTGATGAGGCTGGGGTGTCCCATGTGGAGGGGGCTGCCTGCAGGGTGTGGTCACGGGTGATGGGGCTGGGGTGTCCCAGGTGGAGGGGGCTGCCTTCAGGGTGGGGCGATGGGGGCTGGGGTGTGGGTGTCCTATCAAGAGGGGTCTGCTTCCCGTGGATTGCGAGGTGCAGACGCACTATTGCGCTGTGGTGCGGCTGGGGATTGCAGGGTGTTTTGGAGCAATTGCACTGGGGTGCGGCCGGGTATCGTGCAGAGTTTTCACATAATTATGCTGGGGTGCAGCCGGGGATCACACAGAGCTTTTGCGCAATTACGCTGGGGCACGGCCGGGGAACACGCAGAGTTTTTGGCGATTTGTGTGGGGTGCGCCCGGGGATCGTGCAGAGTTTTCACTGGGGTGCAGCTAACATTTTAGACCAGTATACAATTCACCCACTACACTCCAAAGACACCATTGATGATGCATTAGAAACATATCAAATGCATGAAGCCAAGGATCCCCAGTGAGCATATGGGCAAAAAGTGTAGAAGCACGTTCTTTTCCTCTACTCTTTCCGACAGGAAAAGAAGGAAGATATAATCAAGGGTCCACACAAATTAGTGCATGAGAATATCACACTTTAAGAATGTATTCTGAAGACCCAAGATTCAGACAAAATGTAGAATACATTTTCCACCTCCTCTTCAAAAGTGAATTATCAACTCTATGTTATGGAGTTGCACACACATTAAAAACAGGCTGTAACTTTTAAAGATTTCGGCTACCCAACTGCTTCAAAAGATAAAAGACAAAGATGAGGTTTTGCAGTCAAGTATCACAAATCTCTTGTCAAACATGTGTGGTGCAAAAGAATGCATCAAAGGTTCTGATGTCACAATGATGTACGTTGTATGCTAAGGAACCTAAGGAACCTAAGGCCACCCATATACTTTATTTTGAGTTGTGCAGAGTACGCATGAGATGACTTGCATGACTTCTTACGCACTGCAAACCAAAATAATGATGAAATAGATATAAAACACCAGGAGAACTTTGACCCTATCAATCTATCAAGGTACTTTCACCATCGCTTCATTGCTATGATGCACTTTATCTGCAATAAAACTACCCTTCAGCCCGGAGAAGTACACTTCTTTTGGAGAAAATAATATCAATGCAGAGGAGCACCACACATCCACATGCTTTTGTGGATAAAAGATGCTCCTAAATTTGGCTACGATAGTGATGCCACTATTTTACAATTTATTGAAAAATACATTACCTGCAACATCCCTAAGAAACCACATATAGAGACCTACATGTACAAATCTTACGCTTCCAAAAACATGTTTAGCAAATACTGCTGACGTAGGTATAAAACAAAGGCAAATACTATACCAAATGTTACTTTGGCTTCCCTAGACCAGTTTGCAAAAAAGTAAATAAATAGCTTGATGTCTTCTGTTAGACACAGCGTAAAAGGCAAACCCCCTAAAAATACATACAACATTAAAAGGGGCGAAGCATCCAAGTACATAAATGATTACAATGCATTATTGCCCCTCTTGTGGAATGCAAACATTGACATACAGTACATTGCAGACAATTGCATTACAGTAGCAAGATATGTCACAACCTATTTCACCAAAGCTGAGAAAACTGAACTCAAAGACCTCTGGGATGAAATATCATCTGACAAAGCACTATCACAAAAATTGTACAGCTTTGGTATAAACATACTCTCCCATAGACAATGCAGGTGCTACTAAGATGCAGATCGTTAAACATGTACAGCCTTATATGGCAAATCTGAACACATTGTCTGACTGAACATTGGTCCAGCTTCATCCCGAAAAGAGTACTAGAATCCTACCAAGAGATACAAACAATAGCCACAAATGATCCCAACAGCCAGGATATTTTAAAAAAACTATTTCATTGACACAAACTATCCAAACAGAAGTACTGCTTTGGAAAACGTGTCTGTACGACATTGCCCAAAACTACACCTACAAAAGCAATGTAACACCAAATGAGACAACTGGCAAATATGCAGTCTGAATTTGTGGAGGAAGCCTAGTTAAACTCACCAAACCCAGTCTAATTAATCATGTTAAGTTATCATTTAAATCTCAACAACATAGAGAACTGTATTACATGGCCCTGCTCCAACTTTTTAAACCTTGGAGAAAAGAAGAAGAATTATAAGGTAACTATGACTCATTTGGAGCTGCATTCAAAGCAAATGAAAGCAGTATAACAAATGACAATTTCAAACAATACAAAGAAATGTTGGACAATGAACACCAACACGAGGAAGAAATTGAAGCTCAACTAGACAAAGACACTCCTGAGGGTAGTCAATCTCCCCTTACAGGAAGCCAAGAAAAAACTCATTCTAAATGAAGCAGAAATAGCCATGACTGAGTTAGAAAATACCATGTATCAATAAAACAATTTGAGGAAGACTTGGAAGTGCTCGAATCACAGTTAAATGGTGAACAATTCACCATTTATCTGGAAGTCACTCAAGAAATTGAACATGGGTTTAAACATGAAACTCAAACCTGTAGCATTCAAAATTATAAAACTCTACTCGCTGTATATAAGTGGAGAAGCTGGTTCAGGTAAAACAATCTTAATTAAAATAATCAGCAAATTTCTACAAAACTTAACAAACAATAACCTTTTGGCTATAGTAACAACCCCCACAGATTTAGCTGCCCCCAACATAGGAGGTGTAACTTTACACCACCTACTGCTCCTCCCCATAGAACACCAAAACAAATTGGAACCTACAAATTATCATCAGAAGCTGCTATTGAAGTATGCAGAATTCTGAAACAAATGAAAGTGCTCCTGATAGATGAAGTAAGCATGGTTTCCAACCCCATGTTGTCTTTAATTCATCTCAGAACACAGGCAGTCCTAAAAAACAACTACGAAGAACTGTTTCTAAAACATGTTATTGTTTTCGGAGACCTCCTACAGTTAGCACCAGTAAAAGGTCAACCTATTTTCAAAACATTAGGACACAAGCAATGCTGCAATACCGTGGGCAGCATTGGAAATATAAATCTATGGCAACATTTTTACTACAAAGAACTAATTCAAAACATGCATCAGTCTACAGACCTCAGCTATGCTAACATTTTAAAAAGCATCAGAACTGGTCTACTTATTAAAGATGCAAAATCCATCTTAAATAGTAGACTAATCCATGAGCTCTATGGTCTGTTCGGACGAAGCACATCTGCTCCTGATGTCATTGCATGTCCTTAATGCCAAGCCTTGCAAGCTGTACTCAATTCAACGAGACAATGTTGAAAAACGAAATGCAACCCGTAATGCATATCAGCTCCACAGACAAACTAGAAGTGCATGTCATGATACTTCCTATGTGTCAACACGCAACAACACAACTAAATAACGTATTGGATTGGAGAAAATACTGACTTTGTGTCTAAACTGCAGAGTAATTCTAAAGCATAACCTTGACGTAGAACAAGGTTCAGTCAATGGAGCAAATGGTACAGTTGTTGGCCTCCAAACATATCCAATGACAACAACATTCAGTTTGTCAACATCCACTTTGACAAACTTGCAGAAGTTTCAAAAATTGGCTGGACAATAGCACATTTCCTTCTTTTCAAAGACATGTATGTATGCAGAGAGCAATATTCTCTATCTCTTGCATATGTTGTCACTATTCACAACTCACAAGGTCTATCCCTAAATCATGCATTGATTGACATTGGCAGCACAGTCTTTAAAGATGGTATGAGTTATGTAGCACTTTCACATCTGCGTACACTCAATGGTCTATTCCTAGTTAACTTTGATGCAAACAAAGTTAACACTGACATTCCTTGCAACCTGGAATACAACAGGCAATGGGCACTATACACTCCCCAATCTAGATATGTATCCAATAACTAAAAAAAAAACCTTTAAAAAGACAACTAATACAAACAGAATATATAACAGACCTCCCAACAATACCGCTAAAGAAACAATGACCAACTGCTTCTGCATCAAAAAATACAACCATAAAACTGTCTAGTACAAAGCCAACTGCAAGTCCATCAGAAAACAAAGACACAAATGTCTCTTCTCCAGAAATATCTGCAGGCCCATCAAACGATCCACAAACAGAACTCTCTGGTCCGTTTAAATTCAGCAACACAACTGGAGTAAATTGTTACGCTAATGTGACAATGAATCTTCTTTTTCAATTGCCACCAATTGTTCACAACATTTACTTAAACAGCTCGGACCAATTGTGTTTCCAAATGCTTGTCCTTCATAGAAATGCCACAAATAATCCTAACAACACTTACAGTGTCTCAGGTATCAGGCAAGAATTGGACTACTGTGGAGGAATCGTAAATGTTACCATAAACACATAGGAAGATCCACAATCATTTCTAAAGTACTTACTACAGGTACTGGAAACCAAAAACATCCCTATGAATGAAATCTTCCAAATTTCATACACATGGAAACATACATGCACTCTCTGCAACCATGTTTCACAAGAGCACATTCCTAATGAACGATTTGTATATGTATCCATACTAAATTCTAAATCCATTGCATCTCACCGGCTTCTGCAGAATGCAAATCATGGCATATGTTGCCCTTTTTGAAATTCAGACAATCGTTTCACCATAAACATCAACTCACATAGCCAATATGTCATACTAATGCTTCTAAGGTACAATGCAGATGGTACCAAAAATAACTGTAAGCATACAGGCTTCACGCACGGCCAAGTATCTCTTGAAAAAAAACCTTCACAACAGTAGGTATAATATACCAGACTTGTGCCACAACCACTTCAGGGCACTATACTGCATATACCAAAAAAAGAAGTGGTTGGTTTGAATGTAACGATACCTCCATTACTCCAAAACATAGGTTACCAGCGAATTCAACAAATGCCTACTTAATATTCCTTCAACCCAAATTCAGTCACTAAACTGTAGCACAATTAACTGTTAGAATAAGCCAAAATGTGCCTAGCTACATCCATAATACTACAATAGTACTTTTCAATGTCAATCTAGTTAGAATACGCCAACAGGTATCGAACTACTTAAAAAATACCCTTCATTGTAAAACACTTCAAATACGCCATCTCAATTCTTATAAGACAAAATATCTTCTAACTTCTAATGTAGTTAGAATACACTAACTGGTATTTAACTATTATAAACATTCCCTTAATCACAACATACTTCAAACAAACATACTATCACACTTACACTCACATAATTATAATCATTTCTTTCATCCAGTATGGATATTTTTTCCCAATGATTATTTACTGGCAATACAACAGCAGTGTGTCATACACTAATGTTGTACCAAACATAGTACTTAACATGTACTGTTTATGGGGTTCTAAAAAAGAAAATGTATATGTAAAACTGTGTACAACTAAAGCTTTTAAACTATCCTGCTTAACATATTGTACTGTTTTTCATTCACAGAAAATAAACTAGAGTCCAGCTTCATAACGCTATTGAAGTAAGTAACCATACCAAGTATAATCAAATACATATTCTATAAGCAGAATCCTCACTTGTACTGCAATCATAAGTACCATATACAGTTCAATTACATAATTCCACCATATTACTTTGTACTCCCAATACATTACCTATAATTACTATACACATATTACTACTGTGGTGATTCTGGCCATACTCCTACTATATTACATTACCTATAATTACAACACACATATTACTACTGTGGTGGTTGTGGCCGACAGCCATGCCCCCTGGAATCTGGCCACTGGCAACAACCACCACATGACCACCACAAGACAAATAACCATATGAAAACTACATACAATACACTGTCAAATAATAAAACTCACCCTAAACCCCCTGCAATCAAAATAATGTCCACGGACAGCGAAATAGACCACGGACTCATCCATAGTTTCAAACACATTTTTCACATATAAAAACAGCTCCATATCACCTTCATTCCACCCCCTACCATTTCTACGCCCTCTTTCAGCCATCAAATAACTCCAAATGTATTTTCCAAGCTACTCGATCACGGCACTGTCCATGGACTACCGCAGAGCGAACGGCACCCACGTCTACTTTTTCACTTAGTAAAACAGCCCCACATCATCTCTATTCTGCTCCCACACCCTCTTTCCACCCCCAAATAACCCAAAATGTGTTTTGCAGACTTTTCCCTGTGCCAGTGTTCATGGATCCAACATGGCGGGTGTTTCAAAACATATGATGCACCTCACGCTTTTCACCATCCAATCAGCGGACACGTCCGATGTCCGCGGACATCACACCGACCCCTGGGCCGATTGGAGGCCTGTCTGCGGACCTAACCCAGATATCACACATTTTTTTGGACCTACTTTTGGCCGTTTAAACAAAAATACTGGATGGATTTAACACTCACTCTTTCGGGACCAAGCCGCAGCTCCTGGCACACATTTGGTGAAAATCCATCGAGCGGTTTGGGCAGTAGGCGTGAGCAACATTTTCTTGCAATTGCGTCTATTGGAAAAACCACACATGTTGGGACCCCCCAATAACTTTGCCACCCCAGCACAAAACCTCTCCAAACTTCACAGAATCAGTCTGACCGGGCCATATACTTTTTTGCAAAGTTTCACGAGGAATGCAATGTTAAGCCACCCGAAAAGTGCTCTTCCTATTGGTTGAGCAACTTAACCATAACTACACGGCTGCTACCGCAGGCCTTGTAATATATATATACAGCCTCAGGTTTGGCTTCATATATCCAAGATATGAAACACATAATACAGCAATTTTAACACATCACCTGAGAATCAAACTATAGACTACTAACTCTGGATGTTACATCTCTTTATGCAAGCATTCTTCATGACAAATGTATCGAAACAATCCAACGTTTTTTGAAATTCAGATCTGTGTTTTATCAATCTCAAAATGTAATGTTTATTGAGAGGCTACACGTTACTTTGAACAACAACATATAGTTTGTTTCAATAACTAAATTTACTGCAAAAAACAAGGTACAACTATGGGAGCGAAATTTGCCCCAACTTATGCAAACCTTTTCATAGGTCATTTGCATGGCGCCACCCAGCTTTCACCACCAACTACCAAATAGCTTATTGGGGGCGTTACATCGATGATATTCTTATTATTTTGGATGGTGATAAACAATCACTTTTACAAAATGTTCAACAACAACAACTACATCATACAGCTGACAATGAATGAGAGCACCGCAAGGCTAAGTTTCTTGGACCTCGAACTGTATGTGGAAAACAAGACCATCCAAACGACTTTATACATAAAACCCATAGCAGGCATCAGCGTACTTCATGCTAACAGTAACCATCCAAACCACATCATTAGAAACCTTCCCTTTACTGAACTTTTAATAATTAAAAGGAACTGTACACAGAACGAAGAATTAATGAAACACGCAGAAGCAATGATGGCTATGAAGAATATGAAAAGAAAAATCTACAAAAAGGATTGGACAAACCAAATCAAGAACAAGAACCAAACTACATTCCACCAAATCTCAAACATATTCAGATGCAACAGTTAACAAAGTGAGATTCATTACAACCTAAATGTCAAACGCTCATCAAGTGAAAAAACATATCTTAAACCTAGACTCAGATCTAAGGCAACATATTGACCCAGAACCATCAATAACCTATCATAGAGTGAAAACCATCAAGAACATCATATATCTTTCCCATTATAATCGCAAGAAAAAACCAACTAGCTTACATGAAGAATGAAAATTACAAACCTTGCAAGGCAACTATAAATGCGGAAAATGCAGCATGTGGGCACAATGAGAAAATGCCTATAAAGTAATATCACTGTCTGATGGAACCACCTGTAACATCACACATTTCATCAATTGCAACACAAAGTTTGTAATTTATGGCATTAAATGTTTATGTGCCAAAATAAACATAGGGTGCACAATACGCCCCCTTAAGAACAGAATATTGGTGTCAGGGCTGGGGCAATTGGCAGTGTTTTGGGGGTTCTGGGGGGAGTTAAGAGGGCCCTGGGGAGTCCAACCACCTTGTCCAGGCGTGTTCTCCTTCCATTTTGCAGGACAAAGGCCCAAGTAAGGAGAACCGCCCAGAAACTACATTGCCCAGCAGGCCGTGCGCTTCACGGGCCTGCTGGGAGGAAAAGGACCACATGCGCGCTACTGCACATGCGCGAGCCGCGCCCAGAAAGCACCGCTCGCAATCCTGACCATCGGCAAGAGAGGACGTGTGAACCTCGAGCTCCTGCAGGCACGCCTACGCGGGGCACCGCCCGCCAGCTCAACCCCCGGCCCCGCGTACATGAAAAGCTAAGTACACGTCTTTTTCCTAGAACAGCTGATTTATCCCGTCCGAGGGAAACGCGCTACGCGCTGTGGAATTAATGTGTTGACATTTTCGGAAGCACGAAAAGACGAGTTAAACTATTTTGCATGCAAAGCATGAATACTAACCCAGAGTTGGAGTTAGCATGGCGGTGAAGCAACCGCAGCTTTAACAATCTTTAACCCTTTAGGGAACGTTCCTTAGGAACGACAATTTCGCACGCACGTGCACTGACTTTGTTTTGCTATTTTCAGCTTGTTGTTTGATCGGATTGGTGAGACATATCACGCCATCAACACGAAAAGGCCAAAGGACCTAGAACTCCCACAGAACACAGAGCTAAGTGTTTTAGCACCTCGTGTGCATGTTATTGTTTGCTACTCTTGTACAGGGTGAGGTGGGGAACTTGTAATCTACATATTGGTGGGGAGTTACCACGATATGATGTGATGTTGGGAGGGTTTGCCTTCATGAGGAAATGAGGGAGAAGTTCATGTTTGAGAAGGCAGTTTGAAAAACAAAGCAGCACTAAAGAATACCAAACCTAAGGTGTAAATTGGTTAGAGGCTCCAATACAAAGGCCTCCAAAGGAGAAATTCAGAGTGAGTGATGGTTGTAAGAGAGTGTGTGTGAGCAGAGCCACTGCCAACAACCAACAGCAAGAAGAGCACTGGAGTCGAGGAGCATGTTTCCCTAAAACCCCCTTGCCCATCCATTGTGATTCCCTAAACCTCTTTCCGGTTATCCTGAACTCCCTCTACCCATCCACTCAACGAACCCTAACCCTCTTTCCCCAGAGGGTTACGGTGGCCTGCGGTTTCCATTTCCCAGGTGCCAAGACCCAATGGGGAGGGAGGAGTTTGTGCTGCCTCTGCGCCTGTCAAGAGGAGTGAGGATCTGACAATTGGAACATTTGAGAGACATCAAAAATACTGATTTAAAATATCCCTTCACTTTTTGATGGAACACAGCCAGGAAAATGTTGACCGTATCACATTTTTTGGAATACACAAAATATGTATGCCACCTCGAGGAGGCAATAAAGAACTGACACTTAGGCAAAGAGAGTCATTTTGGATAAATATTATAGACACATGCAATTCAGGTCTGAATTGCGATTCAGAAACGAGCCATTACCTCTGATCAGTGATGTTATTTTGATTTACAACAATTGCCGTTTGTTCTCATTTGTTCATCTTCTATGGGCCAATATCTATTTTAAGCCCAATTTGAATGGCTATCTTAAGGGAGAAAAATGTGTTCTTCAGTGATAACCGATGGAGCATCTCAATAACTATGCATGCGCAACTGTCTCATTTCTTTTCTTTTCTTGTTTTTCATCCTTATTTACTTTCTATCAATGTAAATTTAAAATTCTGCAATGTTCATTAATTTGGTCCACCACTCCACCACTATTATTTAATAATTACCTTTCATTCAACTTGCACTCATTCATATTTGCCGTCATGCCCAAAGTAAGATGGCTGACATCCTTATACAATGTGATGATGCGATCGCGTGTGAAAACGCAGTGACGTCACCACGTTTTCACGCTAAATAGGTGGCCATTTTGTTTGCCGCAGCAAAACACTGCGGAAGCAAAAATCGGGACAATCGTATCCACGCTTGCATCATAACAATGGTAAGTCGTGATGTACTCTGCAACTCTGCATCTGTTACCATTTTCTTCTTTTTCTTTATAATTTTCTTTTCCATTTTTAACCAAAGTAAAAGGAACTTTTTGAACATTAACACTCAGGTGCCCTTCAATACACAGGACAACTGTGTGTTGTGAAAAGAATTCAACCAATTTATTCCTGAATCACAAGCGTGTACGAACAATCAGGGGAAATAGTTTTCCAGAAATTCAATACTCCAGTGAGTAATTCTTCGGCTCTCATTTATCAGTAACAAATGTGCTAACTTAACTTTATTGTAACTTAACTTCTTGTACAATGTACATCACTTAGAACTTGTCTTCCTTTTTTCATTTCTATTTAGACACAACTTCATGATAATCGATGATTGATCCTCCTGACGAACCACTATGATCTGAGTGGGGAAACACGTGTTGAGGACTGAAAAATTTAGACACAGCTTGCATTGCAAAACAACTAATTAAAACTAAACACTTTGAAACAAAACCACAATTTTGCAAAGTCTAATTTGTTGGCGAAATTTGGAATTTGCAATTTACATAATATATATTTTCTTTAGTATTGAGCAGTCTCAATATGTGGATATCCTATTTTGCAGACAACTGGACTATACGAATTAGACTATCAGGAGTCGCCAACGGTTGACTTAAGACTGCCACGCTTTGTATAAATATATATATATATATATATATATATATATATATATACACACACACACCATGGTTGAATTGTAATTGCATTGGGTACGTTTGCCAAAAAGGGTGGGAACCATAGAGAACTCAAAGTAGACAGCCTTGTAGCAAGTATATGGGTGAATCTCCAATCTCCCCAGACATGCAACTTCGTGCCCAATACTGGTTGTTTCCTGATAGAGCTTTTCTAGGTACCCATGAGCCAATCTTTCACTGTAACTGGGCGCCGTACCCTATTTTAAATCGATACCCATTGTTTTGTTGTCACTACACTTAAAAGGTAAGGAATAACTCTCAAAAACAGAAGCTCTGTTTGACTTACGATTAAGACCTTGGGCCAGCAGATCCACTACCCTGCTGCTCTTCCCCCCTATATGTCTCTTAGTATTGTTAGTAGTTTTTGTCCATTATGTTTCGTGTGCGCCCTGATGCCTGTGGGCTACAACGCGTTATAAGCATTAAAACATAAACACAATCAAACAAACACAGCTACATAATAGGATTCTAGGTCTGTAAAACCAATTCCTCTCTTGGAAGGAGGCTGAATCAAGGTTTCATAGGAAATTCTAGATTTCTTTCTTGTTACAATGATAATATAAGAGTGGTGATTCAGCACCACTAGAAAGCTTGTCTGGTATCTGCATGGGCAGGGCTGGGAAAAGAAAAAGGATTGGGGGAAGACATTCATTTTTATGACTGATAAACCATCCCATCCAAGAGCGATTTTAGATGACTCCCTCTCAAAAGGTCATCTAATTTTTGTAAATGTTTTTATTGGAATTATTTTGATAGCATAACTGTCACATTTAATGTATGAATTGGCTCACAGTAAAATAGATTACACACAGTGATTATAATGAACATGGAATCTAGCAGTTACCTAAGAGAAGCTTAAAAAACAGAAGCTGGGTACTTATCAAGCAACAGTTATTTGGTTATTAAACCGCTGTAGGAGTAGAGGGGGCTAACACACACTGAAATATGTTTTGGGGGATCATAGTATGAAGGGCTAGTCTTCACACCCACCGAGAATTCAGAGATTTCAAGCAGATTTGCACAAGTCTTCTTCGAGTGCTGAACAGATATTCTTGGTTCATGAGCTTGTATTGATTATTTGTCTATACATTCCTAGACAACTGTAAGCCTAAATCAGTTCCTTCAACAAGGCAGGTTTCATTGGAGGAGTAGGGCACATTCAGTTCATGGAGATTTGTTTCTGGGCTAGTAACAGAGCTAAGTTCTGTAATCTTCTTGTTTTACCAACAAGGTGAGGGATGCCAGGCGACCAGGTAGAGGGTCATTTGTAATTTTGGACTTGATTGTCGCTGATAGTATGTTATTACTATTAGTAGTGTCTCCTGTTCCGGAAGCACCTCAAAACCTTCCTCTTTGCCTCCGCTTTCTCTCCCCCTCTCCCCTGCTAATACTACTGAAACGGCACTGAATCTGCAACTGGGCCACTCACCGTTCTCGGTCCTTGGCCCAGCCCACTCTCCCCTGCACTGCCTCCATGGCAACCCCTGCACTACGGGACTGTGTCTGTATCCCTACAGCCCCCCTTGCCAGCACTTGTCTGCACTTACTTCGCACTTGCCACCAGCTGGCCCTTGTTATTTATCCTGTTTGCTGTATGCTATTAACCCTGTACTGCACTTTCCCCTCTCCCTTTCCCCCTTGCACTTTTCCCTTTCCCTCTAACCTTTGCACTTACGCGATCTGAATGACACCTGGCCTAGTAGGATCGTTGTCTGTCTCCCCTTGTTCCCCCCTGCCTCGTCGCGCCTTGAAACACTTGTGTATAAGCGCGTTACAAATGCCATATCATATCATATCATTACTCCAGACCAGAATGTCTGTACCTCTGGGCACTGCCAGGCAAGGTGCCAAAAATCTGCATCATCATTCTTACATGGACTGGAGGAATTTCCTGATTTTAATGGGTGTATAGCACAGCTGGTGAAAGAATTTGAAATGTTATAGTGCATACGTATGATGCAAGAAAATGCGTTTGGTCTTGATGCAACCCTCCCCACATGTTTTATCTTCAAACACAGTGACAAAGTCCACTTCCCATCAAGAGTAATGAGCCCTGTGTAGATCTGCAATTATCCCTTGCCAAACATGATAAATTTACACTCTAGTTTGTCCATAGGGTGTGAGTATGTGGAGGGGAAAGGTTGTGTCTGGTATGCGGCTTGTACAGGGCCTTATGTGTACTCGGCGTGGTATCAACCTCCTCAGATCAAAATGTAGGCTGTGAGAGGAGAACAGATTCCAGTGAGTTTGGGCTCACTTGGAATGTTTCGGACTGGCCATTAGAGGATTGCTGGAGAGGGACGTACCAGGGAATAGTATGTTGCATCATGGCAATTAGTGTGTAGTCCTCTAAGTCAGTAAATTAAGCCCACCAGATTTATACAAGAGGTTAAACACCTCCCATTTCAGTCTCTCCTGTTTTCCTCCCCAAATGAATGCTGTCAAGGCAGCCTTCAGATCTGAGAAGGACTTTAGAGTAGTAAAATGGGGATGTTGTTGAATAGATATAAACTCTTGGGCAGGATAATCATCCTAATTCATTATATTGGTGCCATTTTAAAGATAGGGAATTGTCACCATTTAAGCACCTTATTCAGGATGGAGATGTTTACAGTTCAAGTCGTATGGCAGATGTGGGTCCCTGCAAATTGTTACACTGAAATAATGGACCATATCAGGGTTGGATGTAGTCTGCAAAGATAAGTAATTTTTTGAGGAATGAAATAGAAAGTTTCCCTTCTTGTGAGTAATTCTAAGGAAGGTCTCTGTCCCTATAGTTGATTACATAAGCAATAATTGGTCATGTAAGGTTGAGGGCCCAGAGATCTATGTGCGTGCTCGAATTCAAAATGGTTTGAGAAGATAAGGTTGCCTAGGAGTTCTGGTAGAACTCTATCCAAGAACCGTTCCAAGGGGCCAGTTTGAGTGGATTCAGCAAGACCAATTATTCAGATATTGTTACACCTAGATCTGTTTTCTAAGTCTTAATGTGTAGCTTTTATAGTACATAATTTGTTCTTCAACATGAATCGTTCAGGTTCTAGGCCTTTTGTGGTATTTTCAACCTCATTCCCGCTATGCCCCACTTTTGCCAAAGGCTGCATATCTATTCAAGTTTGTTGTTCGAAGCTTCAACCTTAGATATCAAGGAGTCAAGCATATGAATGATGCTAGTGATGTTCTTCTGGTGTTGAATGATCATCATTGCGATTGGGTTAGCCGAATGACCATGTGTAGGCAGTGTTTCAGGAGAATTGTCAGCGCTGCATTCACCTTTATCCATATCTGGGAATTTCTTTGTGAATGCATCCAGACTAGCCTTTTTTTGGAGTTGCAGGATTTTCCCACCATGGTATCAAGGTGTATTTCGGACTGGAGGGCACTGTGGCAGACCAGAAGTAGGATGTGGACTCTGGGACATCATGTTCATGGATTTCTATTATATTCTTTTACAAGTAGTCTTGGCCAGCTTCAAGGAAAATAAACCAAAATAATGAAAAGTAACTCTAAGAGTTGTATTCCCTATTCTAAAACTCAAAGGTTCAAGAAAAGTATATTCTTGTCAGGATGAATCCACAACATAAGTTCCCTAGCCTAAATTCTATACTAGCCTACCCAATTTAAAGAACAACGAACACACATATATCTAAAGGGTTTAACAACTAAAATATGCTTCCGTGCTGCTTCTTTTTCAGGTTTTCTCCCCTGGATATTAAGTTCTTCAAGTGCCACTCTAATGGCTAAATGTTGCAAATGTAGTTCCAAATAACATCTTACTTGAGGTATGTTCACTCTCTCTCCTGGCACATCAGGGTGCTGTTTTCACTTGTTTACCCCACTCTGGGGTGCTTCTGTTCACCTCCAGGGCTTCACACACTCTTGCACTCCAGTCGGGGCATTTCTCCCTTGTTTCTCTCTTTCATCCCTGTTTGTTCCGGGGTGTCTTCAATCTCTCCCCCTCTTCTGGGGTCTCTTGATTCTTGTTCCCTTCTCTCGGGGTATTTTTACTCTCTCTCCTTCTCTTGACTCTCATTCCCGTCTCTTGGGTTAGCCTCACTCAGAGTAAGAGGATAAGTCTCTTAGGTGACTCCTTTTCACTGGGCTCCCCCCTTCTCGCCTCTTCACTCAGAACAAAGGGGATGAGTCTCTTACACGACTTCTTCACACTGGGCTCACCCCTGCGGGCCCTCCAGGAGTAGTCAGGCTGCCCACAGTCCCTTCTTCACTGGGGAGCTTTAGGTTGCCTAGCACCTTTCACAGGCTACCACAGACTGCCTTTCTTCCAGCTCTTCTGGGTTCCTGGATCAGAGGGGTGCGGGCCTCTTTTCCCCCTCTGGGTTCAGCTGGGCTCTTTCAAGTTTCCCACTTCCGCACAGCAGGGTAGTTACCAGGCACAAGTCGGCCTTTCTTCCCCTGCTTCAGGCTTCTTCTCCACTGCTTTCCCCAAACCAGCGAGACAGTGAACTGGTGCCCAGCTACAACAACTTGCAACTGAACTGGCTCTCCTTTTATTCAGTCTTTTCTCCCTTTAGCCGACTACTGATTGGCTGAACTGTCCGGCTTCACCATTGGTGGAAGTAGTGCTTACAACATAGTTTTCCAGAGTACATTATCTTCTAATGGTCAGCTCAAGTAAAGGTTTAGTCAATTAGGAGTTCCATTTAACTATCTCATATAAGAGCACTGCTACAGTTTATCTGATTTTCTCCTTCTGGGTAGATGGTAGGTATGGCTCTCTGTGTTTTTCTTGCTTTGTGAAAGGTTTGATTTTATTGCCCCAAGCCTTTGTGGTATTGTAGATGTTATTTAATTAATTTGGGTAAAGATTACCCCGAATCGTTAATGGGGAATTAAACCTGGGGTTTCTACATGGGAGGTACCAGTTCTAGAACTGTCCTATTATTCACTTCTGAGGGAAGCCGAAGCCTTTTACTTGCAGCTAATGAGTGATTTTCCTCTCTCCATCTTGGCAGTGCGTCTCGCTGCATGTTGCTGGCTTGACCAGCCACTCCTCTCCCTTCGCTGCCACAGGGATTCAGTGATGTTATTTGTATGAGTCGAGGAACATTTTTGATTCACCACCAGACCCACTAAGTGGATTCTGGAGTGGTGGTTTCCCTTTAATTGGGGTCGACCCAACTATTGTGTTTCAGGCAGTGCTGGGGCTCTCTATTCACCTGTAAACTTGTCTGTTTTTGTGTTTGCTGCAACCACTGGGGTATCTACATGTTGTTTGGCTGACCCCTTTACTACGCCAACTGTATCCGGCAGGAGTCAGCCCAGCACAGTTAAGCTGATCACAGTCTGTTTTGAAATAGCATAATCAGTGAGGATAAAGACAGGTAAGGTATTGTTGTGCAGATATTTCATAAATGAGAGATGGAGTAATGTAGTATAGCTGAGACAACATTCAGCAAAATATATGTGCATATATGTGCAGTGCAGTTATTTTCTTTACTGTAAAGTGGAGCGGTGGGTGCGGCTGCCAAGGTTGCAGACCATGCTCACATTGGTGGGTTTATAAAAATGATGCCCAGAGAGAATATTAAAAGAAGGATTGTAGACCTTATAGCGGGGCCTGTTCTTTATGCAGCCATTTGGCATGGCTGCTCGTGAGCACACCCTCGGGAAATCATGTTTAATTTGTTCCAATTATTTTGAAATAACCTAGGATCAGCTATCGGCCAAACTCGTACATTTGTTGTTTTCTCCTCACAGAGCTTAAAAGGAATAGCCCTGGCTACCTCTGTCAATCATGTCTCTTAAGATTTCAGTGGGAGAGCAAGAGTTTTGTAGATTATCTTTATAGCCTGAGAGATTACAATTCTTGGGAATGAAGTCACTCCTTTTATGATATAAAGTAATACATCATCTGCTTATAACCCCAGCTGATACTCATCGACCGTGATCCTGAACTCAAAGATTCCATTGATGCACCTGATAGATTCTGCTAGGAGGTTAATGACAAGAGCAACCGGGAGAGGCAAAAGGGGGTCTCCCTGATGCGTCCCCCTTCACAATCATATAGGACGAGGTGTATACACTTGTGTATAGGCGCGTTATAAATGCCATATCATATCATATCATATCATATCATACCATATCATATCATAACCTTGAACAAAGGGAGATATACAGTGACTTTTTCCACCTCAACCATCCATGGTGGAATCCAACCTTCTAAAGTGTTACCCTCTAAAATATCCAGCTGTTTCTATAAAAAGCATTCTTGGTGTCCTTGTGAATCAGGTTTATTGTTGTTCTAATATTTTCAGGAACCTGTCTATTTCTGACAAATGCAACCTGTTCTGCATCAGTACTTTCCAGGAGAAATTCATCCAACCTCATGGCCAGAAACATTGTTGGAATCTTCATGTGCATGCTTAATGTCCCTATAGGATGTACATAACCTTCTACTTTTCCTTTCTTTTGAAATAACCAAAATTGAAACTTCAAAGGCAGTAGGAGGAGGTTTTCCTACTTTACGTATAGCATTAAAAGCCTCTACCAATCTTGGGGATAAAAACATTGGCCTACCTCATATACAATTGGGCCGTTAAAAAATGTCTGGCCCTGGGGCCTTACCAAGTTTCATTAAAGTAATCTCCTTCTAAATGTCCTCAAAACTTATTGGGGCTTCTAATGATAAAAAGGCATCTTTGCACAATTTTAGCTGCTTCGCAGAATCAATATAGGTTTCCATGGCAATATCTATTTTACCCTCTGAGAAATACAGTACTCCTACATACCGTTCCCTTTTCTCTATACCTGTGGGTGTTCGTCCTATGGGGACGGGACTGGAAACCTTTGGCACAGCATAAAGGAGTACATTTCCCTTTAAAAAACGTTTGGGTGTGTGGTAAGCATGAGAATATGGGCGTGACTGGCCCCGGAGACTCAGACTACTGACAACACCCATCAGTCCTTTTCTCTGCTTCGAAGGGACTGGACACTTTCGCATGGGATGCACATTTTCTTTGCTGTGCAGTTTGCCGCCCGGCAACATCAGTCGGGCTTTTATGATGGGCGTAACCATTTTTTCAACCTGCTATTTGTACGGCAAACATTTTGTGACAGCAGATCCCTATTGTGACAGTTAGATCTATCCTTTCTAAACCTCTTCCTGCCAATAGAAAATTCAAGATGGTCATGCCAGCCCACATACAGATTGCCCAGTACCAAAGGGATTGATTGAGCGCTGTGGATCTCAAGGATGCCTATCTTCATGTTCCAATCTTTGCTGTGCCCAAGACATTTCTCAGATTTGCGCTTAGCCAGCACCATTATCAGTACTGAGTCCTTCCATTTTGACTAAATGCAGCCCTCAGAGTTTTGATTAAACTTATGAGTCCTATAGTGGTTCATTTCATGTCACAGGGGATTCACATTTACCCCTCCTTAGGCGACTGGCTAGGGAGTGCGGATGCGAGCCAGCAGGCTTCAGCAGTGCTTCAGCAGTTGCTGAATCTGCTCCTGACACTCTGACTTTCAGTCAATCACAAGAAATAGTTTGTTATCCCAATTCCAAGCATTGATGTGCAAAGAGAACTGTCAATGATGAGCCCCATTTCCAGATCCTCCCCACTTTTCATACCATAATCACAGACTCGTCATTGACAGGCTGGGCAGCCACCCTGGGCCAGTTTCTGATTTACGTACTTTGGTCACCTATGGAAAGTCAACGTCACATAAACATTATGGAATTGCTTGACATTTTCCATACACTCTAATCGTTTCTACTATCAATTTGAAATTCAAAAGTGCTGATAGAAACAGACAGCACCACGGCCATGTTCTATACAAACAAGCAGGGAGTAATAAGATTTCCCCCACTGTGTCGTCTGGTCATACAATCTGGGAGTGGGCAGTTCAACATCAGATAACTCTGCAAGCAGTTCATTTACAGGGGATCTCAAGATAAAGCAGGCACACTAAGCTGTCTGTCTCATTGCAACCATGAATAGGAGCTCAAGGACTCAGTTCTCCAGGAGATCTTTGTCAAATCGGGCTTTCCTCGATTGGTGCTATTCGCCACTTTCCAAACCATAATGTCTTAAGTTTGCAGCTCCATTAGGGCAGGATCCACAGTCCCTAGGGGACACACTTTACATTCCCTGGGATGGCAAAGCTTGTTATGCCTTCCCACTACTGCTTATTGTGCAGAGAGTTATCTTGAAGTTCAGGTAATTGTTCTCCAATTCTAATGGCCCTGAACTTTCCAACTCAGATCTGGTATTCAGTTATCTCTCCCCTTGGCAACTCCCAGCTTCACAGAATCTCCTGTCTCAATAAGGGGGTTGTGTTCTGCATCCCTCCCTGGCATCAATTAACTTGTCAGCTTGGTACCTCAACAATTAGTCTTTGCTGGGCTACGTCTGTTGGACCACAAAATGGTTAATATACAGGCGGTTAGAAAATGATCCATGAGGTCCCAATATAAGAGCAAGTGGACTGTATTGGATGCTAGAGCATTCGTTGAATCCATTACATCTGTCATTGGCCAGTGTCCTTTCTTTTCTGTCTCTTCTGGCATCAACAGGCATTAACGTTCACTCTTGACACCCTTATTTATCTACAATCAGAGCTTATGTCAGTTCCCCCGAGTGTGAATATATTGACATCAAAACCTGGCATTAAAGGAATGGTTCGGTCAAAAAATGTTATTGTCCCTACGGGTCGGCCATGTGTTTTTAAGCCTAAGTCGCTCGATTTTAGAAAAATGTCCTATGGACCTTACTTGAGTTTTCGTCCATTAAACGCACGCAAAAACAGGCACCAGGGAGCTGCCATTTTGTGATAATCCTATCACTTGCCGCGTCGCCCTGGCTGACCTGCTTTTGTGGCACTACATCATATCCCCCGCCTCTGAGCCTGTCATCAGCAGACGCGTACCGCCCATTTCACAACGCCAAAGCACGTCTCGTATCAACAATCGGTGCGCTTCAGCTAATGACGTGTCGCCATGGAAATGGCAAGACACCTCTTTCCTCAATAAGTATAAACAGACCATTTCACAACACACAGCAGCAGATTTTTGATTCCATTCCTCTCTCTGTGCTACTTTCAATATTCTGTGACTCGTTTCTTTGCTCTGGTCAGCTACCTTTGCCGCTTGTAGCCCGTGTGAACACCTGTACCATCGCTATAAATTATTTTAGTTTGTTTACCACACAATGGCTACAATAATGCCCTACATGTACGAGCCCGAGTATACCGAGGAGGAACTACTGGAAAGGGAAACACGCGAAAACAATGGGGCTTCGGATGGCAGTTGGCAGGACGAATCAACGGATGAAGACACTGGACCTAGTCGCATGGACGGTGTTTCCACCTGGTGCATATGCAATCGGTGCAAGCTAATGCCAACCGAGGAGGAGAACTGCTGCTACTGTGAAAACTCGGGATGCGTGGCCTACATTTCGGAAGGCGAGCCTCGACCGCAATGCATCACCGAGCTGCCAGACTTCAGGGCAGCCTGCCTCACACGGTCCGTGTTGAGGATAATGATGGTGCTTATGCACGAACTTCGCGCAACTGTTCATCCTCGTAATCTGAGTAACGAGTAAGTATAATCTGCTTGTGATGCCACTACTATTTCATGGTCATCTCCTATATCCAAAATTACATCTATATATCATTGTAACGCATGAAAGTCGTTCAATAGTGTGCAGTGTCTATCTAGATACCATTTGTCCGAGCAGATTGCCATTAGTTACAAGAATTGTCATTGACAACAAACGTTTAATCAACCTATCTTGGTCATTTAAAAACAGTTTGTTTTAGTCCTTTTCACAGGTGGTACCGGCTGGTGGCCTATCGTTTCTTTACATGGTGGCTTCATGGGAGGCTTGGACACCGCGTTTGAAGAGTAATACCCGCCTGTGCCGTTCGTGCCATAAGAGAAACTTTCCCGAGTGACAGCGGTCAGTACAGGGGATTTTCCCTCGCTGTGCTGCAACCTGACCTGTACAATGTGTAAAGTTCTGTATTTTTGTGCCATCAAAAAAAGAAACAAAATAAAACATCACATATATTTTAACAGCGGTTGTTTCGATTTTTTAAATGAATCAAGTGTGTCTCCATTCAGCAGTCTTCCTGTGCCTTATCTGCACGCCCCAGGCCCATCCATCCCACCCCCCTCTATCAAAGGCGGTTCACGCCAGTGGATGCGCGCTGCCATGGGGGGCTGCCAGGGGCGCGAACGGCCAAGGTGCCAAACAGCATGTACACTTCAAAAGGTATCCCACGCCAAGGGCCCATCGCTCACATGGCCTCCTCAGACTCCGTGTCTCCAGGCAGGGCTCCCCCTTGAAGCAGGCCGCCCCCCTGCAATCCACATAAGTGTGTCTCCATTCAGCAGTCTTCCTGTGCCTTATCTGCATGCCCCAGGCCCATCCATACCACCCCCCTCTATCAAAGGCGGTTCGCGCCAGTGGATGCGCGCTGCCATGGGGGGCTGCCAGGGGCGCGAACGGCTAAGGTGCCAAACAGCATGTACACTTCAAATGGTATCCCACGCCAAGGGCCTATTGCTCACATGGCCTCCTCAGACTCCGTGTCTCCAGGCAGGGCTCCCCCTTGAAGCAGGCCGCCCCCCTGCAATCCACATAAGTGTGTCTCCATTCAGCAGTCTTCCTGTGCCTTATCTGCACGCCCCAGGCCCATCCATACCACCCCCCTCTATCAAAGGCGGTTCACGCCAGTGGATGCGCGCTGCCATGGGCGCGAACGGCCAAGGTGCCAAACAGCATGTACACTTCAAAAGGTATCCCACGCCAAGGGCCCATTGCTCACATGGCCTCCTCAGACTCCGTGTCTCCAGGCAGGGCTCCCCCTTGAAGCAGGCCGCCCCCCTGCAATCCACATAAGTGTGTCTCCATTCAGCAGTCTTCCTGTGCCTTATCTGCACGCCCCAGGCCCATCCATACCACCCCCCTCTATCAAAGGCGGTTCGCGCCAGTGGATGCGCGCTGCCATGGGGGGCTGCCAGGGGCGCGAACGGCCAAGGTGCCAAACAGCATGTACACTTCAAATGGTATCCAACGCCAAGGGCCCATTGCTCACATGGCCTCCTCAGACTCCGTGTCTCCAGGCAGGGCTCCCCCTTGAAGCAGGCCGCCCCCCTGCAATCCACATAAGTGTGTCTCCATTCAGCAGTCTTCCTGTGCCTTATCTGCACGCCCCAGGCCCATCCATACCACCCCCCTCTATCAAAGGCGGTTCACGCCAGTGGATGCGCGCTGCCATGGGGGGCTGCCAGGGGCGCGAACGGCCAAGGTGCCAAACAGCATGTACACTTCAAATGGTATCCCACGCCAAGGGCCCATTGCTCACATGGCCTCCTCAGACTCTGTGTCTCCAGGCAGGGCTCCCCCTTGAAGCAGGCCGCCCCCCTGCAATCCACATAAGTGTGTCTCCATTCAGCAGTCTTCCTGTGCCTTATCTGCACGCCCCAGGCCCATCCATACCACCCCCCTCTATCAAAGGCGGTTCACGCCAGTGGATGCGCGCTGCCATGGGGGGCTGCCAGGGGCGCGAACGGCCAAGGTGCCAAACAGCATGTACACTTCAAAAGGTATCCCACGCCAAGGGCCCATTGCTCACATGGCCTCCTCAGACTCCGTGTCTCCAGGCAGGGCTCCCCCTTGAAGCAGGCCGCCCCCCTGCAATCCACATAAGTGTGTCTCCATTCAGCAGTCTTCCTGTGCCTTATCTGCACGCCCCAGGCCCATCCATACCACCCCCCTCTATCAAAGGCGGTTCACGCCAGTGGATGCGCGCTGCCATGGGGGGCTGTCAGGGGTGCGAATGGCCAAGGTGCCAAACAGCATGTACACTTGAAAAGGTATCCCACACCAAGGGCCCATCGCTCACATGGCCTCCTCAGACTCCTTGTGTCCGGCCAGGACCCCCCCCGCTCACACTGACCGGCCCCCGGCAAACCACATAATACCACGACATACACACGTCATTCATTCACAAACACACCCCTGTTTGTAATACTTTATAAACCACTTGATATGTCTCATGAGAACATCTTTGTGCTTTGCAAGTCAACTCCTAAATGTGGTACCCGAGAACCACTGAGACCTATGCTAATCTGCTCGTCGTCGTGCTATCCGTGAAATTCAGTGAACGCTTCGAGCAAACTCGTCAGTGTGCTACCTGTGGCCATCTACCTGTTCTCCTGCAACATACTGCTCTGCTTGCTGAATCCAACTGTTTGTTGGTCAAGGTAAGGCCATGGATCCTAGTCATATTTCGCTGATTTTTAAATTTCTATCTATTTGCGAGTAGAGTACTCAATAGTGCTACGTTCATTGGTCTCATTGATATTGACTTGAGTTTCCATTGTTATGCTATCTATAGATCTATTTATTTTCATCTGTGTCAATTGTCATCGAATTGCATCCTTCGGGGGTCCAGTCTATAATGTAAGCATGTTTCCTTCGCTGCAAGACAGAACATCCAAGGGACGAGTCACATGTTCAGAGTTTAGTCACAACATTTATACATTTCTGCAATTTATGCAAATGCTAAGCCGCACATGATGAACTGGTATAGTTCCTGCGACCAAAACAAACCTTGCATTGAACATTGTATGGTTCATTTACTTTTGTATCACATTTTTATTCATCAAGATTGTGTAATAATGTCGATATTTACTTTTCAGAATTTTCAACAATGCCTGCCTGTTCAATTAGCGGTTGCCCTTCGAAGACCCATGCTAAATCTGAAGGCACTACAATGCATGTATTCCCGAAAACTGTTGATCGTATAAGAGAATGGGTCAGACATTTCGGATATCCACTGGATGAGCTGGAAAGTAGAGTCCAACAAGTCTTAGAGGACAAGAGGGGTGATCGATACCGCATCTGCAGCCGGCACCTTTCCTCGAACATGTACACAACATCTTGGGTAACAAAGAAGAATAAACGGCGAACGACACGAAAATTGCTCACGAACGTTATTCCCACTCTATTCGTCCACATTCCGCCACTGGTGAGTCAAGTGTCCGGATTTAGCTTTAGGCCTTGCGGTAGTGTGTAGGTAGCCGAATGGATTCATTGATATTTTAGGTGTTGTGTCCCTTGTAATACTTTCGACATTGATATGAGTGTATAGCTTTTTGAATAATGACATTTATCAATATATTCTTTTTCGATTTCATAACCCACAAACGAAATCTATATATGGGCACAGGGAACTGTGCTATGTTGCGCATTTTCAATAGCATTACTCTCAAGTATTCTGTCTCCTTACATGGCAATTTTTAATATTTCATTATCAATCAATAATTTACCTTTACAACTGCTTGACTATCCCTTGAATCTGAAGCAAGAACATTCTACATCCGTGACATGCTCGCAGTTATCAACCACTTCTAGCGCGTATCAGGTAATCTTACTTGGCTATTGCGCTACAGACTTGTTTTATGCATGTTAAGTAATATTTTTATTGTATCGTGTAATTATTTTACCGAATGTTTGGTTAGTGCTTTCCAATTGATGTACACCTTAGTTATCGTCCACTGGTATTTGTTTTCAGTTATGATTAGTGTTATCCATAGTAATGCAAGTATTGTCTTTCAAGGAGATGCTGAAGCGTCCACCACATTGACAACATCCCTAGATGTTCTTCAGCAGCACGAGGTATGGATACTGACATCTCCATCGAACTAGATCATCAGAGCTGTAATACTTGTTGTTTGATTGTTGTACACAATGTTTCATTTGTGGTTAGGCATTGATATGTACCTGTGCGGTCGACCCCAAGTGTGTCTTATGTTTACAATATTGTAATCCTTACTAATGCTAGTACTATCTTTCAGGCAGTTGATGGAGCATCAACCCCAGAACTTGATGCAGAGCCTGACATTCAGTAATTCCAGGGGAAGTGGAAGCGGGACCTTGCGTATACGAATCGGCGCAACAGCATTCGGAAGTGCGCACTACATTTACAACATCCCTACATATTCCTCGGCAGCACGAGGTATGGATACTGACTGCTCTATCGAGCGTCATCATATAACGTGATTCCATTTGCTATACTTTCTTCCCTATTAACGCAAGTACTGTGTTTCAGGGAGACGACAGAGCTTCCACTACAATAACAACATCACATTTAGATGATGCAGATGTAAATAAATCGGAGAAATAAGTCGATGAAATCTGATCATATTTAGATATTCCTTGATTCTTTTAGACAATGCATCATTTGTGGTTATCTCTTTATATGTACCTGTGCCGTCGACCCCAAGTGTGTGTTATGTTTACAATATTGAAAACCATACTAATGCAAATACTGTGTTTCAGGGAGACGACAGAGCTTCCTCTACAATTACAACATCCCTTGTAGGTGATGCAGATGTAAAGAAATTGGAGAAATAAGTGGATGAAATCTGATCATATTTAGATATTCCTTGATTCTTTTAGACAATGCATCATTTGTGGTTATCTCTTTATATGTACCTGTGCCGTCGACCCCAAGTGTGTGTTATGTTTCCAATATTGAAAACCATACTAATGCAAGTACTGTGTTTCAGGGAGTTGCTGATGCCTCCTCTCCAATACAGCCATTCATGACAGTCCATGGGGAGCCAGAGGTATGGATACTGACAGTTCCATCGAACTAGATCATCAGAGCTCGAATACTTGTGGTTTGATTGTTCTACAGAATGTTTAATTCGTGTTTAGCTATTGAGATGTACCTGTGTGTTCGTCCACATGTGTGTTTTATGTTTTCAATATTGTGATACATAGTAATGAAAGTACTATGTTTCAGGGAGTTGATGGAGCGTCATTCCGTGCTGTCTATGCGGATCCAGAAAATATAGTTGTTGCGGCACAAGAGGAAGGGAAGACATGCGGAAACGAATCGGAGCAACAGGGTGCAGATGTTGAAGTTCGAGTCAAGAAATTTGCAAAGAAAAGAAACAAAAATAAGGTTAGTTACAAACAGTTCATAATTTTAGGAATTGTTTTGTGTTGGGGACTATATTATGTTTTTTTCCTGTCAATTGTACTATACTTTATATTGTGTTTAAAATGAACATCCCTTTTCCAATCTGTCCTCTATTTACCCGTGGGTGTACGAACTATACATAGACAGACAGTGAAGCAAATGAGAGATGTTGCTTGCCAGACCATTTACACTATGGAGGAACTATTAATTCAGACGCGGCGTGTTGAGACTCAGGATGCTCATGTCCAATGGCCAGAACATGAATTGAATGTGTCCGGAGTATCCAGTAAAGTTGTATTGGACCATTGCTACAGTTCGACTGCACCACCAAAAGAAGATGATACTGAATGTATTGAAGATAGCTCTGAAGTAGTCGCAGATCAATTCACACAATCTACACCCGCCAAAACAATGCCACCCAAAAAGCTGTCGACAATGTTGTGTTCTCCCATCAATGCTGAAGTAACAGATGTTGAAATGACAGAGAATGAACCAGCAGCAGCACCCAACGACGCATCAGAACTTGATATCAGCGATATTTCTTTCGAATTTCTTGATATGTCCTCAACGGCACAGTCCGAAACAACTTTCACGCCGGATGACAGTCTAATGAAAGAGGGCAAATACATGGTATTCGATAGTTGTTTGATGGATATTATAAGTATGCTGAAATGTGGGCATTCAGTTGGAGGGGAAGTATGTGGGGAGCCATTGATTCATGTGACTCGTCAAAAACAAGGCAGTAACGTCAAAATACATGCTGCCTGTAGATTAAATCATGCGTTCTCATGGTCTGCACAACCGATGCTGGGGAAGCTGCCAGCAGGCAATCTACTGTGTGCAGCTGCCTCGCTTTTTAGTGGGTCCAGTTTTAGAAAGTAAGAGTCTTTTTTTCAGTTTGTGGGACTCCATTTCATTTCTAAAACGCAGTTCTACAAATACCAACATGATTATCTGTTTCCGGCCATTAGGGATGCTTGGAAAATTGAACAATTGTCTCTAGCAAGTACATTCGAAGGGAAACGATTCAGGCTAGCCGGCGATGGACAGTGCGACAGCCCTGGATTTTCTGCCAAGTACTGCACCTACCACTTTCAGGATATGGATAGTAAGAAAATTGTGAGTTCGGTGATCGTGCAGGTGTTCCAATGTAAATCCTCATTGGCCATGGAGAAACTAGGATTTATAAAATCATTGCAATATCTACAATCAAGGGGAATGCACATCGACCTCATAGCCACGGACAGACACGTTTCAATTGCCAAGACAATGAGAGAGCAGTTCCCACGTATTAAACATCAATTTGACGTATGGCATCTTGCTAAATCAATCAATAAGAAAATCTCGGCTGCAGGGAAAAAAAAGGTTTTGAAAGTATTTCACAGTGGTCCCAGTCCATCAGCAACCATCTTTGGTGGAGCTCCAAAACTTGTGAAGGGTCAGTGGAAATCCTACTTGAAAAATGGCGGTCACTGATGCACCACTGTACCAACATTCACCGCTGGACAGAAAACCAACATTTCCACCAATGTGAACATGGCCCTTTGTCCACAGAGGAGGCACGGAAGAAGAGGTGGTTGATTGCATCTTCACCTACACACAAAGCCATTGAGAAGATTGTTTTTGATAAAACTCTATCAAGAGATTTGAGGGGACTGACAGAATTTTGTCACACAGGAGAATTGGAGGTGTTCCACAATATGTGCCTAAAGTACAGGCCAAAGCAATTGCATTTCAGTTTACAGGGCATGAAACATAGGACTCTACTAGCGGTCTTGGCCCATAACGAGAATGTGGGCCGTGAACAGTCTAGGACTACGGGAAATGTAGGGATGCCTCGCTACACTACGACCTTTGGAAAAAGAACTAAGAAATGGGGGGTAAAACCAGTATATGAGGAAATGGAGTTCGACTTTGTTAAAGGCCTTATTGTTAGTGTACTAGAGAAGCACAGACATGGAATTTTGAGCGTTTCTGTGCAGAGCACTGATGCATTGCCACCAAACATTGCCACTGTGCCATGTCCACCCAAAGCAGAGCTCGTTGAGAAGCTCAAATCCCGGTTTAAATAAATCATTGTAATCTGATTGTCTTTTTGAAAATAATGTTATTGTACAGTGTGCATACAAAGTATGCTAACCCTAATCCCTCCATTCACCATCCTGGGTGGCGAACAACATGGGTGTCATCTTTGACTTCTCTCTCTATTCACCTCATATCGCTGACCTTGTGAATATGTGTATGTATATATTTTTGTTGCTGTAACTAAGTTTCGCAATCTCATGTAAATGCTGCGCACTGTTAACCGAGGGGAGGCTTGCGTATTGCAAATAATAAAACAAATAAACAATAAATCTCACTTTCAACTCAACTCCTCGGGTACTTTATACTTTCCCTGACCTTCCCCCAAAAAGTCAATGTCTCCATAGTTTTGGTTCTCTAGGGCTGCAAAGCTCGCGGACAACAAGGACAAAATTGGGGGCCTTAGAACGCGCCAAGCGAGGCGTTGCAGATGTTAGAGAAGCCAGTTCGCATTTGCACATTGAGGCTTAGTACAAACATGGAGTCGAAAATTCAAGTTCTCACAGATGGCTTTACGCGGGATGTTGCAAAGTAAGAATGTACGCTCATGCATAGTGAAGGTCAGCGGCTTTGATTTTATGCTCGCGGGCTGCAGAGGCCTGCAAATCGCACTGGCAGTATAAGGTTCTCTCGTTTTTTGACCTTGAGAGACAGGGACCATGCTGAAAGGACTTCATTTGAAGGAGGTGGGCAATAACGTAAGAGACGATAAGGCTGAAAATTCTGAAACTAGACCGAGTTTCATGTTAGTTCAGTATATGAAAAATCGTTGGCACGAACACAGTGGGATTTACGGACTGCATTACGCAGAGATACAATGGAAATGGCAAATATAATGTAAGTAACTCTTTAGACCCAGCTTTTATACCGGAATGAATGAATGAATGAATGAATGAAGAGCAAGCACAACATTTGTGGGATCGTCTTTCTACCGGGCACATGGGCATGTATGTGCCCATTCAACACGCATGTAGACAAACAGTCGTTTCTCAGTGGTTCAACGGTAAACAAAAACATTAGTTTGTGTGTTTCCCTCGATTTATTTCGTTAGTTTTCGCTTTGCTTTTAGAGCCGAACATACTCCATTGCACTATCCTCGCAAGCAAATAGTTTCAGCTCGCCCGTAATAAATAAAATGAATAATAGTAATAAAGATCGGCTGGTGAGACTAATTTCAATTTTTATGTTTTCTAAACAGGTACATCCTACCATATTGCCACTGCCACCTATTCCACACCCCGGCAGACGGCTTCTTCAACCGCCAGCTGCAGCTTCTTGTAAACAACTGCACTACATTGACCATTTTATGGGACGATCGCCAAGGAGCCATATGCCCTTACTCGGTACTAGCAGCTAGAAGCAACATATCGACCTTTACGGTGGCCTAGTGCCTAGTTGATGGAACAGCCTTGCGGTTCACTGTGCGTCCAAAGTGCTTCTTTTAACGAAAACCAACACCCTGTGTACCATAAAGGAACAGCGCGTGACGCACGATAAACCTTTACGGATTTGCGGATCGAGAGAAAAGAAAAAAAATTCCATTCCGATTTAATATGCCAATTGCTGAATATTCTCTAAACATTTAATGTCAAATAAATGTACTTTACCAAATGTACCGTATTATGTTTGATTTTAAAGTACAGTTTCATATTCCAAATTGTGGCGCGCTGTGTTGTGAGTTGATCTGTGTTGGTTTCCGGGTTCTGTGTGAAGTCACGTAGAAGATGACTGGGCGCGTTTGCCTACGCAGCACAGTAACGTCACAGAGATAGGCGGGGAATAAGAATGTTTTGATAATGTCAGGCTCAGGGGCGGGGGATATGATTTAGTGCCGCAAAAGCAGGTCAGCCAGGGCGATGCGGCAAGTGATAGGATTATCACAAAATGGCAGCGCCCTGGGGCCTGTTTTCGCGTGCGTTTAATGGATGAAAACTCGGGTAAGGTCCATAGGATATTTTTCTAAAATCGAGCGACTTAGGCTTAAAAACACATGGCCGACCCGTAGGGACAATAACATTTTTTGACCGAACCATTCCTTTAAGAGACACTTTGATGGCCTACTTTGCTATATCCACCGGTGGCAAAGCATAATCCAGTTTGGGACCTTAACATAGTCCTATCTGCCGTATCTCATAAGCTGTTTGAACCCATGTTGTCAACTGACATAAAATTAGTTTCATGGATTAGCGGAATTCAATCACTCTCAGAGTCAGAGCCCTATATGGTTTTTCAAAGAGATAAGGTGGTTCTTAGAACTTTTTTTCACGCAAGGCTGGCGGTGTGTCGCGTACACTATTTTTCCCACTGTGGTTCCCCCTGTGCATCGCGTACCGTTTTCGAGGTCATAGTAGCTTGCGTGTTCCACGCATACATGTTTTTATGTCCCTGGGTGCCACACCGTACTGCTGGAGGTAAAATCCACGCACGTGGGCTACTGGGGTCGCGTGCATGTTTTTTTTTATTTTCAATTTCTTGTTCTTATATTTTGTCAATTTTGGAATGTTTTTTTGTTTTTTTTTGTTTTTTGGGGGGGTGCCTGAGCACTGCGTGACCCGTCATTTTTCCCCAGGGGTCACAGACAGCCTTGCAGGAGCACTGGGGTACCTATTCCATCAAGTACCCTGCCCCCTTCTAGCCAACTGCCCAGGACAATTGTTGAGTGAACCTCCCATAGCCTATTTTCCATCGGTGCCATGGTTGGGAGGCCACCAAAGGCTAAGGGCGGTAAAGCTTGGTGTCCTCCCAGGGCTGGGTGTGGTCGGGCACGTGGACGGGGAGTCCAAGGTGGCAAGGGTGGCTACAGGGGGGGAAGATGCAGGGGTGCCCCTCTGGGGCTGGATGCCCAGCCACGTGCTGGTGCAGACATGCCACCACCCCCTGTGGCTCCTGGTGATGCAGCTGTTGCATCACAACCTGGTGCCCATATCATCCAACAGCAATTTACATCTGCTGTCACGGGCCCACCGGTGGTGGTAGCTGCAGATGCAGCTGTTAGCACCTCCACCCGGGCTCTGGGTCAGGCAGTGCATGTTGCATTGCATGACGAGGACTCCCAGGACGATTTCCAACTGTAGCTGTGACTGTGGCACACGTATCTGGGCCAGTTATGACACATGCTGCCCCAAGCAGCCAGGTGGTGGTAACTGCATGTGCAGATGTTGCCAACACCACCCCGGCAGTGAGTCAGACCCAAGCCAGGCCTTCTGTCCTCATACAACACCCACTGCCTTGGTCCAGTCCACCAGCGCCACTGCCCCCACTGATCAGGGCCACATTGCCCACTCAGGGTCAGTACCACCGGCCAAAAGGAGGAAGCGTGCTCCTGCACAAGAGGCTGGGACCCCAGACACGGCTCCAGCCTCTGGCATGTCAAGGAAGAAGACTTTCTGCAAGCAGAAACTGAACTTCCTTGTGGACCATGTGTCGGAACACCAACGCAATATGCTTGTGGGCCCACAGTGCCATATAACGCATCACCAGCGTTGGGTCCACTGGCAGCATGTTGCAGATGGTGTGACAGCCATGGGATTCCAGGTGCGCACGGCTCAGGACTGCTACAATCGTTGGAATGACCTCCGACGCAGTGCAAAACAAAAGAGTGACTCCAGGAGGATGAACTCACTCAGCATGAGGCGATCGCTTCAGAGTTCATCCCGGAGGAACAAATCCATGGGGTGGGAGAGAGGATGGATTATGATGGATCATCTGGTGAGTATTGATGCGTGTGATTCAATGACATGTGTGTTTGGCATGTGTGTCCCTCCCAGCTACAACTTGGCTCCTTCATTTCTTCAATCTCCCTCTCTACCTGTGGTCTGACCTCTCAGCCTGACTATACAAACAGCACCTGGCAACTCTCGCCTACTGCATTTTCATTTTCTGCTACCACTTCCAGTGCTATGCTTATGACAACCAACTCATTCCCAGGCTGCCCTCCCTTATTTCTGATAGCCTCATTGCCATTTGCAATTGGTGTACTGCTAACGATCTCGGTCTAAATGTCAGCAAGGCTGACATCCTCCTCATTGGTACACCTTCGCCATCCTTTCCCCTAACTCTCTGGCCAGCCCCACTTGGCCCTCCTCTTACCTCCATCTGCAAGGCCAACAATCTCGGGGTCACTTTTGACTCAACACATTCACTTTTCACACACGTTTCTGACGTATCTTGAGATAGATTTACCTCTTCACATCCTCTGGGGTACTGTGCCTTTCCTATAGTTCAACTACATGCTCATTGTCTCTCATGCTAGGTTTTACTCAAGGTTGGAATACTGTGACAGGCTCTTCAAATATTCCACCTGCCTCCACAATCCACCCTCTACCACTCATTGCCTATAAGTGGATGCAAGGATGATACTTCAGACCCTCTGCATTGTGCACAATGATTTCTTGGGACTGGGTGCGAAATAGCTGCAACAATCCCTCTGCAAATTCATCCACTCTTGAGTCCTTTGCTCCTCCACCTCACACTCCCTCCAGGTCTATTGTTAATTGAATAGATTAGCTGGGGGCAGATCTGTGTGTACAGCTGGGTACTCCCTTTGGAACAGTCAACTGGGCATGTTGACACTTGAGGAGAAACTTCTCTGCTTCCGGTAGCAACTCAAGACCTTCCAATTTGCTCCTGCATTCGCCCCTCTTCTCCCCAGCGGAACAGTTTCCTCTGTCGACACTGTGCCCCTGCACACACTCTGTCCTTCGGCCCAATGTAAGTCAGTTTAGACTCATAAGAACACTTATCATCCTTGCTTCATCATAGATGCTCAGTTAGTAAAGCGTCATGCTACAGTACGAAATATACAGGCCATTAGACCAAAACGTCAGTCTAGCGAGGTAATTCCCATGCTTGATTTATCAAAGGAACTGAGTAATAAATGTCATGGCTTTGCCCGAGAATACCAGTAAGAAATGCTCTAGTTATCCCCAGTTTCCTGAGGCCTTGCACACACACACACACATACACACACATACAAACATCCCCCCAACACACACATCCTCTTTCACCCACTCGTACAACTCGTCTAACATTCATTCACACTGCATTCGCCAAACACAGACATGCACCCACCCACCCGAACATTAACACACACAATCTCATTCATACCAATTCACCCACCAGTCCCTCACCTGTATACCTTCTCTCACATACACTCACCTTAGTACCCACGCACCTAGAACATTTACCCACACTCTCACTCACATTCCTACTCACTCACCCACCATTCACTCACTCATAAACCTCTCACATCCATTCTCCACACAGGAATGCACCCACCCACCCAGGACATTCAAACACACACTATCACATTCCTACTGATTGACCCACCACTCATTGACCCATACACCTTCTTTCGTGTCCACTCACTCACACTGCATTCCACACACAGACACATACCCATCCATAACATTGAAACACACTATCACATTTATCCTCATTCACCTACCATTTACTCACTCATACACCTTCCTTATTTTACATCCACTCTCACTGCATTCTCTACACAGGCACACACCCACAGAACCCACCCACCCAGAACACACCCAGAACACGCTATCACATAGCTACTCATTCACCCACCAGTCACTCACACACCTTCTCTTATATCCACTCTCAGTGCATTCTCCACACAGGCACACACACACCCAGAACATTCAAACACAAACACTATCACATTTCTTATAATTCACCCACCACTCACTGACCCATAGCACATACATACATACATCTGACACGCATTTCACACATGCAAAATACATATCACATTTTTTTTTACAAAAGCCTTCTTACCTGTTTTTCGAGCTCGTTACGTCACTGCAGGCCACCCTTGGCTCCTCCGTGCTTCTCACAATCAGGAAGCTGTAATCCATTTGTCTTTGATGTGATCGGAACATAAAGAAAATGTGTACTGGGAGAATTTACCTCCATTGTAAACTGTATCCTAGGGTCTATAAAGTTAGGATATCCGACAAATTCAATTAATGTAGTCTTTTAGCCATTCCACATGCAAATAATGTTGCCAATGTAATGCCCCCAATGGACCAATTATTTATGCCATACTGTGTGTTGCAGGAAGCACTCCTCTTCAACGATCCTCCCAGGGCAGCCTTGCCAGGCAGCTGGCTAAGGGCTGAGGCAAAGGCCAGCTCCCTCTGGACAGCTCCCTTCCTGTTTACCCCTGTTCGCCCATGGACACCTGATGGGATATCAAACAGCGACAATTAAGATAAGATGGTGCGGGCGGTGAGCACAGTCATTACTGTGCTCAGGTAAAACCCTACTACTCTTTTATAACTACCTGCTCCTAACACTGTGCTGATCCACACTGCGCCCTCAAGCTCATCATTGTACTGCCGCTTCTCCACACCCCTAGAATCGGGCAGTGTGGCTAAACTGTTACCCTGGGAAAGAGTTTATTTTCCCACACCAGTGCATGTTTTGATTCTAGGTTCATTTCCCGCCATAGTGTCGTTATTGTGATCAGAACATAATGAAGATGTGTACTGGGAGAATTAACCTCCATTTTCAACTGTATACTATGGTCTATAATGTTATGATATCCGGCAAATTCAATTAATGTAGTCTATGAGCCATTCCATATGCCAAATATGTTGTCAATATAACGCCCCCAATGGAGCAAGTATTAATGCCATACTGTGTGTTGCAAGAAATGTTCAGTTTTGGGGTTTGTTCTGAATAGGTTAGTTTATGAGGGGCTGCTTGTATGTTAGTAAAATGTGTCTTTGTATCTGGAGTAAGTGTTTTGAGAGATGATGGTTTGTGGGGAGAGTGAGGAACAATGCAGAGCTGATTTGATCACATTACTAAGCCTGTTGGCACACAAGGGTTACAAGGTGGACCGAGGGAAATTACGGTATTGCTTACCAGAGGTACTGTACCTGGGACAATTAATCTCCAAAGATGGCAAAAGAATAATCCCAGACAGAGCAGCAGCAGTACGCGCGACAGTAAGGCCCCACACAGTGAAGGACATGCAAAAGTTTCTTGGCATATGTAATTATTGCCACGCATGGATGAATTCAAGCACTGCCATAATTAAAGCTTTATGTGTCCTTCCTTGAGCATAGTCCATTCAACGGCCTCAAGTCCCAAATTATGTGGTATGCTAGTATACAAACTAGTCACGTCAATAGTAAACAGAATGTGTCCATAATAAACTGAATGTTTACACTGGAGTTGAGAAAATGCATGGAAGGGGCCACAGTCTGTGTTCGACTTCATTATCATTCGGGTGGGCCTGATAGGGTATCTCTTAAGTTCTTTCATCATTTGATGGCAAATCATCGTTCACAAATTTGAGAGGTGCCTACATTTAGGATTGGCCATAGTTTTTTAGTGTCCTTCTTTATTATTTTATTAAGTAATGGTGAATAACTTAATACTGCTCTAATCACTTCTTGCTAATCTTTTTTTGATGTTGCTGTAATGCAGTTTCAGGGGAATATGTCTGGCTCTTTTATAAGCCTGTTTTATGAGTTCTTTTGGGTAACCCCTAGAAGAGAGTGGCAAGGTAATATTTTTCACTTGTGTTTCACATTCTGTGTAGCCCAAAATTCATAAAGGCCTCTCACCACCACCCGGTCAACTGATTGTGTCCGGAATAGGCTCAATTTGGAACCATTATCACAATTTGTGGACTTCTTCCTAAAAAAGGAAGTATCAAAAATGAAATCCTATAGTAAGGATTTAACTGATGTATTCAATCTGGTGCAAAACATGGCTTTTGATTTTCCCACACATTTCTTGATGACACTCGACATTGAATTTTTATAAACCAAGATTCTACAATATCTTTTGCAGGCCTGTTAATGCGGATCCTGTACAGCACTCTCCTGTGAGGCCTGCTGCGGGGTGAGTAGGCCCCCTGACCCTCGTGGGTCCTTGTTTCAATTTTTGTCTCCCCTGCCTCCCCCTACTCGACCCCATTCCTCCCTTCCGCCTTCCACATACCTTTCTCCCCCATCCCCTTGCCCCTTCACTCCTGTCCACCCCTCGCGTGAATGTCTGCCTGCTCCAGGAAGTACCCCTCTTCAAGGATCCTCCCAGGGCATCCTTGCCTGGGCAGCTGGCTAAGGGCTTAGGCAAAGAGCAGCTCCCTCTGGACAGCTCCCTTCCTGTTTTCCACTGTTCGCCCATGGACACCTGATGGGACATCCTACAGCGACAATTAAGGTAAGATGGTACGGGCAGTGAGCACAGCCATTACTGTGCTCAGGTAAAAACGTACCACTCTTTTATAACTACCTGCTCCTAGCACTGTTCAGATCCACACTGTGCCCTCTAGCTCATCATTCAGCCTCTTCTCCACACCCATAGGATTAGGCAGGGTGGCTAAACTGTTGCACTGGGGAAAGAGGGAAGGGTAGGTATGCATTGTACCTGGCAAAGTTATTGATTCTAGCAGACTTATACTTGTGCACTGTTTGGATCATCCCACACAGTTTCTAATATGCATTTCCCCACTACAGTGAATGCTTTGATTCTAAGTGCATTTCCCACCATAATGTATGTTTGGAATCTAGGTGCATTTTCCCACTACAGTGTATGTTTTGATTCTAGGTGCATTTTCCCCACTACAGTGTATGTTTTGATTCAAAGCACGTTTTCCCAGTTCAGTGTATATTTTTATACAGGTGCATTTACCATTACAGTGTATGTTTTGAATCTAGGTGAATTCACCACTACAGTGTATGTTCTGATTCTATGTCCATTTTCCCACTACAGGTTAGGTTTTGTATCTAAATAGTTTTTCTCACATTGTATGTTTTAAATCTAGTTGCATTTCTCACTTCTGGTTACGTTTTTTTGTCTAGATGCAGTTCTGATTCTATGAACAAATGTGAAGTTAAAGAAACTAGGTGTACAGTATAAAGCATTCATGATTGAAGGCACTAGTATACCTGTCTCCAACCATGTAAAAACCTTGGGGGTCGTAGTGGACTCCAATCTGAACTTCAAAAAACATGTTTCTTACCTAAGCTCCACTTGCACCTACATGACCCAGCTCCTCTGGCAGATATGCCCACACCTGTCAGGGGGAAACAGACCTTTAATTGTAGTTGCTACCATCAATACAAGACTTGACTACTGCAATGGGCTACTGGTTGGAACCTCACAAGCGAATATAAATAAACTTCAGACTATTCAGAATGGTGCAGTTAGAGCCGTATGCGGCATGAAGCATCGAAAGCACACAACATCTGCACGCAGGGAGTTACATTGGCTCCCCGTTCGCGAGAGAATCCACTTCAAAGCATCAACTTTGATTTAAAAATGCCTAGCCGGTGAAGCACCTGCCTGCCTCAGCTCACGGATCATCAGACTGCCTTTTCGACAAACTCTACAATCAAACAAAAAAGCATTGTTAGCACAGCCACACTTTCTTTTTAAGGTGCCAGTTTCAACTCCGGGCCCCAAGGTTTTGGAACGCCCTACCACAGACACTTAGGCAACTCCCCTCAGTCCCGCAGTTTAAAAACGTCTTGAAAACCTATCTTTTTGATAGGGGAGGAGACGGGAAAGACTAACCTAACACACTGCCTTACTCTCTCTGTGCTGTTTGTCTTCCACGAGTGCCGTGAGGCCTTCAGGCGTGTTGGCGCTATATAAAAACCCACTAGAATAGAATAGATATATGGTGAAAATGCAGCACAATGAAGCAGTACTAATGGCATATTTACTGCAGTGAGTGACAGGCAGCTAGCCTACACTCTTTTGACCTGAAAACTCTATTGGTGTGTCCTCGTGTTCAGCAAAAAATAAGGATCACAGGCTACAAAAGGGTTAAATACCTTGTTGGTGTGTCATTGTGTTTAGCTAAAAGTAAGAAGCACAGACTACAATAGGCTTCATATAAGGGTAACACCATCAGCAAGATATCTACATACTGGATTAACAGTGGCATGCAAGCTAGGCACTGCCTTTTAGACACATGCAGTGTTTAGCCCTAAAGATGGACAGCGCTCTTAAATGCATTGGCTTTAGGACACTTTTTATTTTTATTTTTTTTATTGTATTTGGTAAGATTACAAACCTTTACAATTTATAAAACAAAACAACAGTTTATACAAAAGAAAAGAAAGAAATTTTGAGTACATATTTACAATCATATTAAAAACATATTTCTAAAACAATTCCTTTTGAGAAATAAACAATTCTTCCACAACAATTCATATGAGATATTTCACATTTCCTTTTTAGCTACATTAGACATAAACATGACAAGCCTTATAGAGCACTTGTCCTTAGTATTTTAAAAATGTTACGCTATGAGCATAGAAGATTCATATCTCTCAATTTCTTATCAATTTCACATAATAGAGTAGTCAAATTCATCGTCATTTTGTTACTGTTACCTATCATACACCTGGACCAGAGGGTCATTCTTGCTAACAATGAAGATGGATCAAAGTAGGATCCAAGAGTATGAAGTCTCAGTGTCTCAAAGTGATCACAGAAAACAACAAGATGCTGTATAGATTCAATCACAGAGACCTTCTGACAGAATTTATAAGCACCTAGTTTTGATGATTCTTTACACCTTCCCCATTGGGCTAATCTTTCATTGGTGGGAATTTGATTTAATCTAAAACGGAGATATAGGTTTCTACCTGAAACTGATGGAAATCGTATAAGATAGCTCGGACAAGTACCCCATTTTCTTCTAATCTGAGCATATTCCTGATATGTGCTATACCTGCTTATTGTGTCCAATTGACAGCACCAATAATATAGCTGCATTTTCCTTTTGCAACTAGGTAAACCCAGAATTAGATGATCCTCTGGGATCAGTGTATCGAGCATGATATCCTTCATTTTTTCAACAAATGCCAATATGGACACTGGTTGTTTAAGCAGTATCAGTTTGTTTAAGTTTTCGTAAAGACTATTAGCGGGTGGCTTTAGGCATTTAGCATAGTTATTAAGCATCCGCCAGTGCCATTTCACGGATAAAGGAAGAAGTCCTATTTCATGTCTTATGATGTCATTAGGGATCGAGGTATCCAGACCCAATACTTGCTTCCATATACCACCTTGGAGGGAATCAAGACCATCTTCAATTTCATAGAGACATATATCCAGAAAATACAAAATGCATGGCTCCACTTTAAGTAAATAAAATTGCAGAACAGGTAATATAGAAAAACCACAATATTTTCTCATGATGATTTTCATCTGGGAGATTAAGGGCCTAACTTTTTCATGCAGTTTAATTTTCCACCATTGGAGTGAGTACATGTCGGACAAGGTGTAACCAAGATACTTGACTGATTTTACTAATTCAATAGGAACACCATCCATAAACCAATTAAATCTGAATGCTTTATTTCCCGTCTGTAAAAACAAGTATGTTGGATTTAGGCTGATTCACTTTTAGATTGTTCTCAGATGCATAAAGTGAAAAGGAAGTCAGTTTGTTTTGAAGACCAAAGGGAGTTTTATCGAATATTAGTAGGTCATCAGCAAAGCCCATATAATTGAGCTTCAACACCCCCAGGTTCACAGGGAAATTAATGACATCTATCCAACAGTCCTCGATATCGCAGATATATAAATTAAATAATACCGCTGCAAGAGTGCAGCCTTGTTTTAGACCAATGTCAGTTGGTATTTCCTCGGTGGTAGCTCCTGTTCGATTTAATCTGACCTTATAATAGGTCAAAGTATGCAAGAGGGCAATAAGAGATACCAAGTACGAGAGAAAACCCATGTCCAGCATTTTCTTCCACAATAGTTCCCTCACCACTGTGTCAAATGCTGAACTCAGGTCGAGAGAAGCCATATAAACTGCACCCGTGTGATTATGTTTGGTGTTCCATTGAATATGAGATATAATCGTAGCATTTAGGGAACATCCCATTGAGCAACGAAACCCAGTTTGATATCTTGATAGGGTAGCATTGACACTCATATACTCCAGGAGTTCCTCTAGAATAAGATGACAAAATTCTTTCGAGGAAACATCCGTAAGAGCTATTGGTCTGAAATTATTTGGGTCATTAATGGGGCCCTGTTTATAGATTGGAATTATTGTAGCGGCACACCAATATCGAGGTAGAGTTTGAGTGGCGAATACCATATCAATTCTGTGTTTCATAATACTAGCCCAAAACTTTGTGTCAGATTTTAATAGGCATGCTGGAAATCCGTTCGGGCCAACCGCTCGCGATGGATTTAATTTCATAATTGCCCTTTCAACATCATTAAGTGACCAGGGAGTAGTGGTCAACCAAACAATTGTGAGAGGAAGTATTTTTTTTTGGCAATATCGGTAGGTAGGGTAAATTTTGACTTAAAATGATCCACCCATACAAATCCCGCAATAGCATTTTCCTTCAGGGCAGTCTTTTCATGATTGATAGATCTTAATACAGCCCAAATGTTACGTGTATCACATTTTAACAGATGGTACATCATATTTTGGTTGTCTGTTAGGTATTGGGTTAATTTGAGACTCTTCAGTGAGTTTTTGTACGTCTGCAAAATTCTGGTTTTTGCGACCCAATAAGAGTCCCTGTCAGTAACCGTTTTGGCAAGATGTCTAAGCTTTGCATTTTTTTTTTCTTTAAATTGAATATCTCGATATTAAATTTGTGCTTATGTATTTGGTTGGAACTGACAAAAACCATCTGCTTAGCTAAGGCCAGTAAGTGAAAGTTAGTTTGCTTAGTTAGAAGTGCATCCATAGAGGGTGCGTCCATGTTTTCACAGGACAGATTGTCCATAATTATCGGATCATTTTTCATCCGCCAGGTAAGCTGATTGCACGTTGATTGAGACCCTCTAACTGACAGACCTGGTCTGTCTGTATCCACAAGAGTGAGGGCGGGACAGATAGCATAACCCCATTCCCAAATTCAAGTTTAATGGAAATTGCACAATGGTCTCCAAAACCCAAATTTTCAATTGTGATCGAGTCACACAGTTTATACAATGACATAGACAGAAGAAAATGATCAATGTGAGAGATTAACCCTCCTCGAGACCAAGTATACGGAGATACTTGATCATCAACTTCAAGCACCTGCATGTCCCAGTTCAGAAAAAATGTAACCCATTTTTTCCCATTCCTAACGGTTGGGGCAGAAGATGACAGTTTTTTTCCATCTTTTTGTCCTTTATATAAACAAGAAGAGTTAAAGTCTCCTCCCGCTAAAACACCAATATTCGCATGTCTACCAAACGCATCTTCTAAGATTGTGTCAATTATACCCTCCAACTCATTGTAGGTAGTAGTAACCCTATTCCAATACACACATAAAATCAGAATTGGGTTCACATGATCCGAGGAAGATGATAACTCAACAGCAATCACAGCATTATCATTGAATACCATTTTAGAATTAAGCTTACAGGAATTATTAATAAGGATGGCCAAACCTCCTGAAGGCCTCCCCAAGACCCCTCGTTTAGCACACTGAGAATGACATACAAAGCCTTCTACATTAAAATGCAACATATGCATTGTCTCTTGTAACAAAATGACATCCAAATGACAAATATCTTTCGCTGTGTCCCACCATCTAAAAAAATATTTGCCAGACCACAGCTGTTCCAAGAGCGGCACAGTATATTAAACTCCTTACAGGGTTGATTAAGGGGGGTGGCATGGTTATTTTAGAAACAGCATTGGATAGAGTACTGTTCAGACCATTCAAACCATTCAGAGCAGTTGTCAATGCCATTAATTGTTTGATCATATTGTCATTAGAAAACATTGTTGCACCGGTTACCCCATTTACTTGGTCATTAGCAACCTTCATTAGTGGCATTTCAAGAAATGTTTTAGCTTCCAGATCAGTTTGAAACAGACAGGGTAGTAAACCAACATACATAAAGTTTTCCCTCTGCTCCCATACCAATTTCATAATCAACAATGAGTGAAATCCACAAATCATTCTATTATTATGGCATGGGGTTATTCTCACCCAATCAATATCATCCGAACAGAGTGTTCTTAACAATGGAATAGAATGAAATGCTTTTAGCAAGGAGGAGCGATTTAGGTTGATTTTACCATTAATTTTCGGGTCGCTTTCCCATCCCAGCATTTAAGGACTGATTGAAGCTTCCCTCTTTTCCCTTATATTCAAATCAACACTTTGAGTATCAGGTACCCTCCCTTCTGTAGGCACCAGGTCAGTAGTTGATTTATGCGGCACTTCCCCTACCACCACAGGCGGGGTAACAATATTTTTAACTTCTGCAGTACTTGGGATCACTTTATTATTAGAACTGGGCAGAATTATATGTGTACCAAGTTCCACATGTTGTTCATCTTTACCCAAGAATTCCATCATTCATGGTTCATCCAACTCATACTGTGAATTTAAGGACTGCTTATTTGGCAAATTCTCATTAGAGAGCTTCTTTTTATTTTTATTCACCGAAGTGGTTTTGTGAGTCATAGGATAGAATTGTGAGAGTGAGGATTGCAAGGTAGCAGTCGTCATATCAGAAGCCTGTAATCATTTTTTTTTAGAGTTTTTATTAGTAATGCTAATATCAGGAACCTTTGCCTTTTTAGCGGTTAAACTGGAATTGTTTTGGCTCTTTACTACCACAGCCGTACCATCAGGTTTATGATCCAAATGCACTCTCGATTCCTCATTTAGTTGTGATAAATCAATGACCCCCTCCTCGCTATGGATTCCCATAGCTTCCTGCGAGGATCGGTCCAAGTTAGATTTTGTTATTTCATTCAGTATTTTTTTTTTGTGGCATTAGCTTTAGCCCTTCTTTTTTGAGCTCTCATAGCTAATCTTTTTTCTCTTCTTGTAAATACAACTATGGATTTCTCTTGGTTGTCGACCACTCTTACATCCTGTGCTTGAGAGCCTTCTCTCTCAGCACAATCATCAGTAAGATCAATTAAGTCCGTCAAAGGAGAGGGACTATCAGGACTCTCATTATTAGGTGGTACCTGAACAAGACAGACTTTAGCCCCCATATGTTTTATGGACCCAAGCAGATCTTTTAATTCATTCAGATCATATTCCATTTTTTGCATTGAGGTAGCCATATTTATGACTCCCACCTCATTCTGGGGCAAAGAGTCCGTCTGGCAATATATAGTTTGCATCACTTTCGCGGTGGTAACCTCCGCAAAGGATCTCTTGTCTCTACCCGATAAGTCAGGCTCATAAACGAATTGAGTTGTTTTATCCGCCCAGGTTGTCCCCGAGCGAGATTTCCCTGTTAGGGTGGCGACTGCATCACATGTGAATAATAGTCCCTCAATTCGGTTAGTTTTATTCACAAGTTCTTCAATCGTACTTCTCAAAAGGCCTATCTCACAGTGTGCCCGTTCATGTCCTTTATCGAGTAGGTCTAAGATTCTTGCTATTACAGGAAAATCAGAGATTAGTGATCGCTCTTCCAATATATCGGATTGCACCACAGAACTCCTTATCTTTATCATTTAATGTCGATTGGAACTCCTGTAAATCAAGGTTCATTCGAGCATCAATGACAGATTTAGGACTATTCTTTTTTGAGGAACTCATTTCGGGTTTTTCTGGAAGTTAGTCTGAAGCCAGATCAGGTTCCCATTGTACCATTGTATTAACAACATCCTGTGATTTCAGATAAGGGAGTATTATCTTGGCTTTTTTTGTTGGTGGGTTGCTAAGCATAAAAACGTCTTCACGACCCATAATTCTGGAATTCACTGGGGTCGAAGGGCCAAGCGAAAGCCGTACCCTTTTCCCCAGTTCAGCTTCAATGGTTGGACCCATCATAGAACAATCAATTACATTGTCCTTTGGTCCTTTCATTGATACATTAGAAGCTTCATTATTCATCTGTATCTTACGTTCAGCATCTGGATCATCATATGACTCATCCGAGTGTAAGATGTTATTAAGATCTTTCACGGCAAATTTGAGTGTGGAGTCATATTTAACATGGCTAGTAGAGGAGTTGTGTACCTGTGCCGTTGCCAGGTTTTTTGGTATTATTCCCATTTCATTTAAGATCCTCTCTTTGTGCTCAGCTGATATGTCTGAGTAATTTTTATCAACTTCATCAACCACCTCATTATGCAAATATGGTGGCAGCATATCGTCATCCATGGTAGAGGACATGCACGCCCCATTCGTATGGCTTATCTCCATGAGGCATTGTGGGTCCTGGAGTTTCTTCAAACTCCTCAGACCCGTTGCCATAATGGAGAAGGATCTGGATTCTGCTGGTTAGTTTTCAATTATTGATGGAATTTATCTATGCCAGGTATCCGGATTTGTATCAGCATACACACACTCTACCATCAATTGTAAACACTATTTTGCATTTGTACAAACACTCCCTACAGTCGATTGTGAAACTAGGAAAAAAAAGTACACGCACACAATCTGTGCGTCGTGCTAGTCGTGCAACACCAATACCTCCCTAGAATTTCCGATATACCGTGAGAGCACTCCCTTTCCCCCGCTCCACCGAACAGCCAAACAGCCACAGCACTTCCCACGCACTTCTGGATGCGCGCGTGAGATGCGCGGGCACCGGAGTAAATGTAGGAAAGGCGAGCTGCAGATGGGCGGGTCAGTGGGCGCAGCTCACGCTTCCTCTTGCCGACGGCTTCACTACACGGCCCAAAGCAAGGAAGAGAAAACATTCGAGGGAGGCAGCGTTCCACAGCGGTCCCAGACAAACAGCCACAGCACTTCCCACGCACTTCCAGATGCGCTTTAGGACACTTTTGGAATATCACTGCCTTTTATGAAGAAATAAAAGAACTGAGTAACTAAATATGGATATGGAGAATATGAATTAAGGACTTGAATAATTGCACTGTAAGGACTGAAACTAGGCTATGAACTTTGATTCAACGTTCTAATAGGGAGCAATGAGAGCACTTGGTTGGTTAAGGGGTAACCTTGAACCTTATCTTGTATACCATGTGTTCAAGGCCACATCCCCTCGTTTGACAGAATGATATTTGGATTTGTATCTGGATAATGACTTTGTTTTGAAATACTGTAAATCACTTGTGAGGTCTGTCAGATCTCTCTGGTCACAGGTCAAGAAAGAACTGCTGCAAACCTCCTGCAGGACCCTTCCTTTCCCTTAGATCTATGACGGGGTCTATGTGTGACTTCATCAGAGAAGGTTGTGCTGCAGCTTCATTGGTGGGGACCATTCCAGATCCTAATCACCACTCAGACAGCAAGTAAAAGCAGGGCTATCCAACATGGGTCCATGCTTCCGTTTGCTGCAAGGTACAGCCTTCACCTGAAGCATCAGAGTCGACTGCCCTTAACATCAGTCACTCCCTGAGGGACTGCATCATCAACATCATCTGCAACCGAATCTGCCTATATATTCAGTATTTCTGAATCGGGTGCCACATCTTCAATGCCTTTCAGAGCAGTGCTACTGCTTTAGTGCAGTCTATGGAGACAGCTTCTGTCAGTGGTGCTGTCTCATCGTCCGTGAGAAGACGAGCAGGCAAATCTGCTTCTGCTCTCCAAGGTCCTGATTGTAGCATTCAGGGGAGGTACAGTTTCCATCCACACAGAGGATGGAGCAATTATTTAGTGATTGTGTTGAAAGGAATTAGACACACAATTCTTTGTAAATCATATTACACTATTGAGTGATGCATTGTTAAATTACTATGCTGGCTTTTGACCAAATTGAAAGGAACAACCGGAGAATCTGCAAAGAAACAATTTGTTCAAGACTCTTTCATGATCCCATTACACAGTTTTGCGACTGGATTATGCCTGTTTGTAATTGGTACCTTAGCTCTCATATACATGTATGGGTATCTCTGACTATGCATAACCCTGCCTGCTATCCTGCTCATCGATTGAAAGACCGCGATGACAACTGTTTTTTCCTTGTATTGTTATTCTTTTTGGTCCTTGGTTAGTAGACCCCATACCACTTTTTTGAGAGTCTGGAAGGCAGAACAGACTATTGAACTGCATCTTGTATCCTGTACTAGGAACAGTTCTAAGTGAAGTGAACCTTATCTGATTTGTCAAAATGGATATGACATGTTTTAACTGAACTTGTCATGAATAACAAGACCCCAATGCTCAGCCTTAGTAAGAACACTTTACTTCATGCTACTTGGCAATATTCTTGCATCCAAAGTGTCGCAACTGCTATGTGTGTGCTCATTTCCACATAACCTACTCTCAGGGTTTTCTGTGGCACCAGTTTCTTTTAACTGTGGAGACATCTGCAACGATGTGTGATTGATTTCCAGAACTAGTGGCTGTAACCTCTGTTCTGGGCATTATTCACAGATAGATTTCTCATTCCCTCAGAAATGTCCTCCTCTTGACCAGCGTCAGAAGAAATGTGCTGCAAAACGTTTGTTTTGTCCCACTAAAGGGCAATTCTCAGTTACACTAATCATTGTTTATGGGAAGCATATCCCCGGCACTATTGTTATTATAAACAATGTTATTTTCTCTATTGATAAAGGGTTTGCTTTTACTAAATCTGGTTATGCTATTTATCACAGGATCTATTTTATATGTGGGATTTCACCCTATAGTTAGTTGGGATGGGGTGTATCTTGTTATAGGGGGTATGTCATGCCTACTTTCAGACACTGTACCAAACTGCCAAGAACCTCCAAGAAACAAAAGAGAATCTGATTGGAAATCTTTTATTGAGGGCCTGGGATATTTAATGGCTGGAATAGGCATCAAGCTAAACCGTGATAAGATCCTGAAATTATCACTGCGACTGGAGAGAGTGACAAATGAAACTTCAATTTCCCTTTCATTGGCCACTCAAATGGCCTTAGACAGTATCCTGGCCTCAAAAGGAGGTGTTTGTGCTCTTATGGGATTAGAATGCTATATTTATCCCAAATTAGGGCAACGTTACTGATATTATTAATCACATTAGGAAAACTGTGTCTATATTACACATGGAGTGTACATACACTGGATGGTTCCTTTGGCCCTGGCTGACCAGCTTGGTTGGCTTGTTAAAAGTCTCATGGCACATTGATGAATTTTCCTTTCCTTTCGAGGATTTGCATATATTCGCTATTCAAATGTCTTTTAAAATGATTGGAAAACAAGCCTGTTAATACCCTGAAAGTTAAAGAAATACTTCTGTTGATGAAAACCTCAGAGGAGATCTTTAAGGAAAATACTGATCTCTTTAGGTTGGTAATCTAAAGTATTATGTAGTGATCATTGGTCACAAAGGGGGGATTCCTGTGTATTCAGTTGTATGTAAATGATTGTCAGACAAATGTAGTTGAAAATGTGATTGCAAGTGAGATGGAGTGTGTTGCTGTGTGGATCCCACTTTACTGACACTGCTACAACGTGCCATCATCAAGCCCAGGATTGGTGCAGTCTTTCTTTGTTTTCTATTTTTGGAGGAGGGCTCACAATTACTAATACTCGTTCCCCGAGCAGAACGAGATGGAGTGTGTTGCTGTGTTTTTGTGGCTTCAGTGGTTCAGTGGTGCAGAGGCACACAGCGGTAAGTGGTCTCTTTGCTCCGTTGGCCAGAACTCAAACTTAAATCTGAAACTTATATTCTGGCCCAGAAGGTAAAGGGCTGAGGGTGGATTCAATCCTCAGCCCCACGGAAAGCTGAGTAAGTCCGCCTTCCCTCCATCTCGTGTTTTCTGATCTATGATCTGGACCTTTCTGGTTAGCTGGGTGGCCACTCCTGTCATTTTTCAATCAACCGCTCCCTCGCAGACTCGCATCTAGGGCTTTCCCGGCTGTATTACAGTGCAGGCTTTTGTGGCAAGCCCCGGCGATTAGTGGCCTCGTTCGGCAGCTTCAGGTTTTAAAAACTCAGACCTGGGTGGAACCGGGGCTGCTGGCCACTCTAGCCTTCTAGAAGATGAGCTCTAAGAAATCAAACGAGAGTGTCGCTTTTGGCTACTAGCGACTTTTGCTCTGCTGACGTTTAATTTAAAATATCTTGTTCCCAGGATTGCTGTTTCTATCATTTTACCTCCCACCTTGAAAAAGTGAGAGTTAACACAAAGTAAAAAAAACTTTTTCAGTTTGGTATCTGGCGGAGTCTTCAATGTCTAACATATGTAATTTAAGAAGTGGGAGCTTGAGAGATGACCTGAGAGCTCCAGAAGTGGACGTCCTGATCTGGTCAAATAGCGCAGCGGCTGAGAGGCTCCTGTTGGGAAGTAGGGATGATCGTCCCAAGCCCCCAAATGTTTTCGAATGAGACCCAGGCTTGGAAGTGTGATGTAGGGGCTTGGGGAGGGTACATGTGGGAGGGGGTGTTCATAGGGGCCACAAGTCAGGGAGGTTGGTGCATGCTCTGGGTATAGATTACACTGGGAGGTAAGCACCATCTTAGGAGGTAGCAGCCATATTGAAATTGAGGCCTAACTTTGTGCTGCAGCCAGGACAGTAGGCCCAGGCCATGAACGTAGATGTAAGCATATGCATGCAGGAAAAGGTTGTACCATGGGCACCAGTGAGAAAGACCAGTATTCGTATCCCAGGATGAATGTGCCCTGCAAGGCAATGAGGGGGGCGAGAGCTACCTGTGAAAAGCTATCCCACGAGAAGGAGGGCACGAGCCTCCGACCTTCCCCAGTACCAGCCCTGAGTAATAGTGCCGTAATGCCTCTGCTCCAAGACCCTAGCATTCCAAGGCACCAACCAGTCCCCGACCACCGATCATGAAGCTGCTAGATGCCCCATCGAGCAGAGACTGGCTGCCTTCACCCTTAGGTCACTTGATTTGTACTGCGAGGTGCCGGGTGGGGCGAAACAACAAACCTAAAGGGAGTGTGGAGAGCTTTGGAAGGGCGCCGACGTGTCTGGAATCGAGCTGGGGTTTGTGAGTTACAGTGACCTCGAACTATCCGCTTAGTTCTTGCCTGCAGTACCAGGTGCACATTAGGTTAGAGATAGACAGTGTATTGTTTTTTTTTTTCTAACTGGCAATTAGATGTATTTCCACGGCCGATGATGTGCAAGACGGAACCCACATGGAATAAGATGGACAGGAGAGGCTGGGACCAATGGCCTGGCATCCCTGATGGAGCAGGTAACCTATGTATAGGGTCACGCCAACCAGCCATTTGGATTTGTAACATCTTATGTCACTAATGACGCTGTGTGCCTTTTTAACATGTTGCTTGTGCTGATTTCACGAGAACATTCCGTGGCAGCAGAGCTCTTTGCTGGTGCATCTTTATTTGGTGGAAATAAAACCCAAGATACATAAGAGTACAGTACAACCTCCGGGAATCAGGTGTTAATTCAATCTTGGAACCCCTTTCCAGATTTACTGATTTTTTCCTCCAACCTCTGGTACGTACAATGAAATCGTATGTGCAAGATACGGTCCAGATGATCAATGAGGTGGAGGGCCTGGAGTTCGACCCAGGCTTTGAATTGTTAGTGGGCCTAGATGTGGTCGCCTTATACACTAGCATCCCTAGATATGCTAGAAGAGCGATTACTGCTTGAATATCCTTGCTCCACGACTCCAATGAAGTTTGTACTCTGGTGTGCGGAAATGGCCCTCACCGAGAGTTATTTTCACTTCAACGGTGAGTACTTTAAACAGATACAGGGCACAGCGATGGGTGCTACTCTAACACCTATTGTGCCCAATTTATATATGGAGCAGTTCGAAGTCAACAAAATTCTATTGGAGTCGAACCCGTATAAACATAACATCAGAACCTGGAAAAGATATATAGATGATATTTTCGTCAGGCAATTTACAAGAATTGAATGAGTTCTTCAGCTGGCTTAATCTGCAAGATCGCTATCTGAAGTTTATGTATATCCGGAGCAAGCAAGAATTAAACTTTTTAGATATTACAATTCTGTCTAACCCGATCAGTAAAGTGCTGAGTGTGAAACCCTTCCACAAAAATACAGATAAAAACTCTCTTTTACACTATGAGAGTTTTCATCCTAGGCACGTGAGAGATAATTTGCCATTGGGTCAATTTTTGCATTTGAAAAGAAATAGTACCCTTACAGAAGATTTAAAAAAATAAGCAGATGGTTTGAGCAAAAGATTGCTCGAGAGAGCTTATCCCGAGAAGTTAACATCCCTGGCTAAGAAACCTGCCCATAATAATAACAGGCAGGCTCTTTTGGAGTATAAAACCTATCCCAAGACTAACGATGATGAAAAACTGGTGTTTGTCAATACCTTCAGCCACATCTCTAATAAAATCAAAAATATTATGCTCAAGAATTGGAATATTCTACAACAAAGCCACAAACCGCTTGCTAAACCGGTTGTGGCATTTAAAAGAAGTCGTAATCTGAAAGAGCTTATTACATGTAATGATGTGAGCTTGAGACCGATGAAGCAGAGTACCATTTCTTAAAAATGGGGTTTCCTGAAACTTATAGGCCATTCTGCGTGTGGACGCTGTTCGTGCTGCAGCTTTACATCAAGAAGCACTGAACTGAATTTGGACTTAAATATGATGTGGCGACAACACCAATTCAGTCATTGTATTCCAGCATGTTGGTCTATGGAATCTGGTGCCTGCGCGACCGGTTATACATTGGTAAAACGGAAACGCAGGGTGAAAATACGGATTGGCGAACATAAGAGCTGCATTCGCAACAGGACACAGAATGCTCCCCTGGTTGACCATTGAGTTGAATTCCTGCACAAAATTAAGGACTTGCATTGGAGCGTAATTTGGAAAATCTGCCCATCTGGCGACAGTAACCATGATAAGATAAAGCTTGTACAGAAGGAACAACGTCTAATATTCTTAACCAAAAGTTCAGAGATTGGACTCAATGACAAACTAGAGTGGGGGGTTTAACTATGTCATATATTGACAATTACGACCTCACTAGCTCGTAAATCCACCTGTATCCCTTGCCTTAGTTTTAATACAGCCTTTGCTATTTAAATACACTAGCAAATGACACGTTGTTGAATCACTGCACTTACTGGTGCCACTTTGACACTCCTGTAGTGCTCAATAAAAACTTAGTATAGAATATCCATCTCCTTCCGTGGCTTTGTTGCCGATTGAATCGAGAGCATTTTTGGTTTCACCATTTCATCCTCAGTGGTGGAATGCCCACTCATTGCGACGTGGTCGCTAATTGTTGGCACCATGCGCGATCTAATTATCAGACTACCAATTTTGAGAATGCACACCCCTTGCTTGTGGAGGTAACTATTGCACTAGATGTTTTGAGTGCTGTGTACTGTCGGAATATGCCATGCATATTCCGCTTTACCGCGTGGCTTTTGTGGACTTCGATTACAATGAAGCCTCGCGGTATGGCAAACACCTGTTTCCAACTTCTTCAGTCTCGAGGTACCGCCCCCGTGCGGCGCCGTAATCGAGTGGGCCAGACTTTATTATTGTGGAACCAGGAAGTGAATCTTACTCCATCTGCCCTACACTGTGAGTACGTCGGTAACCACGTCCAGTTGAACTTGACAAGAGGAGGAGTCAGAACTATTCAGCTCCACGGGAGGTCCACCTGATACAGCCGGTAAGCAGCGCTCCTTCAGCCCACGGGACTGGGAACATTTCTCCGCCCAAACCTTCCAAGTGCACTAGCAATGTAATGCGCAACCAGCTTTTGCTGGCACCATTGTTGATACAGTGTAATTAAGAGGTGTAATTACAGCTTATACCCTTACAATTGGACAGGTACTGCGGTTCGATTATTTGTGGGCCAGCCGTCACATTGGGGAACCAACAGGTGAAGGCAGAGTCCATTTAACGGACATCGCTAACCAGCGGTATAGTCAGAAGAAGGCTAGACTTAACCGCGGATACAGGTATTTATCGACTCCAGCTCTGTATTTACATTCATTTTTGGATGTTCTCCAACGTACCGAGCCCTGTTAAGGTCGAACTAATGTGTACCCCTATCATTCCTCCAGCCAATGTTAACGCCGCTCCAGTGTAAACTTAGTGATCAACAACTGAATGCGACCGCCTTTTTCGAGGTTTCATAAGGATCACCTGTCTGAAATACAGAACGAGGTACGAATGAAGTAGTCCCATTGGCGGGTGTCGGCAGGGCAGCTGTATTATTCTAAGCCTGCCCTGTAGCCCCCTGAAGCTCTAAGCGCAATTAACAGCGTATACTTTGTATCCATTACAGGCCGTACAACTGACCCACGAGGAAGGATTTGTACAGTGATTCATGGTCTCGATGTTGTTTTCTGCCGCGAGTGACACGCCGCCTGAAGCCCCTTATCCTTGCGTGCCCAGGTGGTGCAATTAATCCACTTGGTAAGAATACCGAGCATTACGATGATATTAGGGGGTTTCCCCTTTCCTTATGTACCACCACCAGAGGTGCTAAGTGAATATAAGCCATTTGAGAGAGTCCAACCCGTCTGAATGGGCCTCATTACAACCCTGGCGTTGGACCATGGTGCTTTTAGCACCATGGTCCATGCCGGATTCCGCCATGGTGGATGGCGGATTTACCGCCCCATTCCAAGGTTGGCAGGGCGGTAAATCCCCATTCACCATGGCCCCTTCCCCATTCCCATTTTTGGCCCTTAGGGCTCAATGGGAATGGGGAAGGCGCTAATTACGGCACCGTAAATTACGGTGCCGTAATTAGCACCAAGGTCCCTTAGCGGGTTGGACTTTAAGGCCTGCAAAAAGCAGGCGTTAAAGTGTGAATCTGGCGTTAAGGGTTTAACGGCGCCGCAGCCTTTTACGGCGCCGTTAAGCCCTTAACGCCAGGGTTGTAATGAGGCCCATTGTTCTTTTTTTCCCCTTAGGTGGGTAATACAAGTAGACGATCCGAGATTTTCTCTGTCTGTGTTTTTTTAGGTTCATTTACACTTCCTATCCCTGTATGCTTTTCTTTGTGGTGTTTTTGTTTTTGCAATTTTTACTGTATTGTGTCGAAGAATTGTAATTGTAATTGAAGGTGCTTTGTCCTGTTTACCAGTGACTTTTAATCATTGTTAACTGTAAAAATAAAATGTATATGTTAATGTTTTAATGTTTTATCCACTGTGTATGGCTTAGTGCTGAGTTTGCTGTTTAATCTCTCAGTATATTTAGCCAATAGCTCTTAGGGTTGTGATATCTCCCCATTCTGGCTTTCTTCAGTGGGAGGTTGACGTCTCACCTGTGACTACACACTGCTTACCAAACCCGTAGTTTATTGTGTTTAGGTTTAGTTAAGTTAGGGGGCCAGTTTGGTCAAGGAGAATAAATATTTTTTTAACCTTTTCCTCCTTGTTTGTTGGATTGGAAATAAAACCCAAACCTCATTCTCCTTAGAAGAGGTGTGATGGGCCTTTTTCCCAGTGACCCCAGCAAAGACGGAGTCTTTCAGGCCGCATCTCTGGAGAGTCGGGCCCACTGCAGTGACCAGTTCTAAGCACGCAACCCGCAGTGGTGTACAGGAGCCATTTTTACAGAATTCCTGTCTGCTCTTTGGTGCGGGGCATGTCTCCTAGGAGGATGCAGGCTGTTACTGAGACCCTGTGACAGAGGAGCTCGGGTGGACACATAGATATAAGTATGCAACTTGTGAGTGACAACAACAAGGGTAAGAGTGAATGGGCAGATGTGGTATGATTGAGTGAAAAGAGAGTGCAAAAGACCACATGCCGGTTTTTTATATTTTTTCCATATTATTATTGATATGATATGATATGATATGATATGATATGATATGATGAGTCATTTATAACGCACCTGTACAGAAGTGTTTCTAGGCGCGACAAGACCAGGTAGGAGACAGAGGGAGGATGAAACAAACAATCTTACTACGCCTTGTGTCATTCAGATTGTGCAAGTGCAGGGGTAGAAGAAGAGGAGAAGTGACAGGGGGAGGGGAAAGGGGAAGTGCTGTCAGGGCAGCAGAGCTCTGATTAAGTGCAGCAAGGGGAGCCGGTTTTGGAGGCATGGGACTGTAAGGTTACAGATACAGCCCCCAAGTGCGCGGTGGGTCCGGAGGCAGTGCAGATGCTAACAAGCCGTGGAAGAGCCCGGTGCCCATTGAGTTCAGGGGGTCGCCACGTGACCAGTCAGTGCAGCAGACAGGAGGGTTAGCAAGGAGAGAAGGAGAGAAAGCAGAAGCGAAAAGAAAGGTCTTGTGCTGCTTTCGGAACCTGAGGTGATCGTGCTTGAGTTAGAGAGAGCAAGGGAGGCCATTCCAGAGGGAGGCCCCTGCATAAGAAAAAGATCTACCACCCATTCTCTGCCTGGAGAACAGGGACGTCATTTCACCAGAATGCCAGGGGTAGCGGAAGTGAAATCACATGGCCATTGATGACATCACAGGAAGTGATGTCATTTGACCCCACCTGAAGTGACATCACTGGAAGTGATGGAACACAACCTTTTACCCATTGACAAAACAGGAAGTAGCATCACATAGCATTGTTCCTGTGAAACATAGGCATCACTGCAACGTGATAAACATTTCATACAAGAATGGATCACCATATGTAGCGGCAGAAAAAAAACATGCTATAACTGCAACTTGTTATTCCTATTATTTGTTATTTAGGGTCACTGCTCAATGTGTTACACTTGTGGAACCCCCTGTTTTTTTAAGAAGCATGAACAAGAAAGCCAGCCACTCTTGAAACGAAGAGCTACATGGCATTGGCCACAGCCCATGAGCTACAATTTGTAAAAATTAAAAAAAGTTCTTATATTCTTTTTTAAATTATTTTAGGGGTAGCAAGGGAGACCACAGGGGTAGAAAGAGAGACCTAAGGGGTCGCAAGTGCGACCCCTGGTGACCCCCTAAATGACGTCCCTGCTGGAGAGGCTTCTGACCATCAGAGAGTTGGAGGTAGCTGAGCGAAGGGTTCGACTAGGAAGGTGTTTTGGAAGAGAGAGTTGGATGTAGTGCAGGTCCTGCCCCGGCCCCAGAAGGCCTTGTGGACAATGCAAAGGGTCTTGAACTTGATCCTTGCAGTCACTCCGGCCAGTGGAGAGATTTCAGGGCTGGAGAGATGGAATCCCTGGGCTTGAGGCTAAGGACAAGTCTTGATGTCCTATTCAGGATTAGTTGTGGAGGGCGGAGAGTAGAGGAAGGTAGATTGAGAAAGAGGCTGTTGCAGTAGCCTAACCTAGAGAGAACCAGGGCTCTGGAGACAATGAGCTTCTGGGGAAAGTGAGAAAAGGAAGAATACCTCGGAGGAGGTGCAGCTGGTAGTGGGACTTTTTAGAGAGGTCCGTGATGTGAGGAGAGAAGGAGAAGGTGGAGTTGAAGATGACCCGAAGGTTTTTTGCCTCACAGGAAGGCACAGGAAGAGGACCTAAGGAGGGCGACCAGTTTGAAAGAGGAAAAGAAGGAGCAGGGGCCCCAATGAGAAGGATCTCAGTCTTACTGTCATTCAAATATGAAAATTGGGTACTTCCCTGTTTTTTTTTATTTTCGGGGGACCAGATTAAAGATTGGAAGATCCTAAGATCAGAAATAACAAAAGAGCGAACTGGTTACCCCTCTCTTAGGTCTACGAAAATCTAGTGCAACAACATAAACCTTCAGCGTGTCATCTTCTATCACACTGACTTTTCTTACTGTCAGAGATCGATTATAGCGTACCACTCCTGAATCGCGGATAGACAGTCAGGAATGAGTGAGAGAGGAGAGGAGGCAGAGGGTAGCCTGAAGGAGAGCTGAGAGTCATCCGTATAACACTGAAAGTTAGAGGAGAAGGCAGAGATGAGGTGGGACAAAGATTGCCCAAAGGGGCCAAGTAGATGTTGAAAAGCCAGGGTGAGAGGTTGGAGCCCTGGGGAACACCATGTGTGGAGAGAGAAGTGGTGGCGAGAAAGGACCCTAGTTGGAACTGAGAGGGCCAGTCCAGGAGGAGGAAGGAGGTCAACCATGCAAGGGACTGTTCCATGATGAACAGGTTCTCACAGATACAATTGATCAGGATGGTATGATTGACTGTGTCGAAAGCAGAGGAAAAATATCAAAGAGAATAAGGACAGAAGGAAGACTAGAGTTGGGATTAGTGAGCAAACCATCACAGGTGTTCAGGAGAGCAGTTTCCGTGCCTCTGGCTGCTCTGAAGTCAGACTGAACGTCATGGAGACAACCAACAGATTCAGCGTGAGAGTAAGCTGTGAGATGGCCAGCTTTTCCAAGAGTTTGCCCAGGAGAGAAATTGGGCAGTAGGTTGCCAAACAAGAAGGGTCAGCGGAAGGTTTCTTCAGGAGGGGGTGCACAAGTGAGTACTTTAGAGGGGAGGGGAAAGTTCCAGTGGCAAAAGAGTGATTTCAGAAATCAGCCAAGGCTGGAGCAAGGGTGTCAATGTTGTCCTTGATGGTTCTGGATGAGCAGGGGAGACCCTGCATGGATGACCATTTTAATAGATAGGACTTGTCTCAAAACATCATCAGGGGTGATCACAGAGAAAGAGAAAAAAGGAGGAGGAGAGGGAGAGGTCACCCGAAGGGAGACGGCAGAGGGAGAGGAAGAGGGAAGAGAGGAGGATGTCCTGAGTTTTAGTGGTGAAGTGAGACACCAGGGCAAGGATAACCAGGAAGAGAAACAGGAGTGTGGGATCCTTTCTGAGTCAGGGGAGAAGGTGGCACCATTATTTATTATGATAAGGGGATGTTTTCATAATGTGTTTTTAATGTCTCCATTATTTCAGGATTTTAGATATCCTAGGATTATATTATATTTATGTGTGGACTATGTAAAATTAAATTGAGCATTTGTATTACATCGTCGCATAATTGATTGATTGACCTAGACCACAATTTATATATGTTTAAATGTTTTTAATATGTATCTGTCTAAATGATATCACATTTGTATAAATTATATTTGTATAAGTGTTTACGGTTTTAACTAACCAATTACACTATAAATAAATAAAAAAATAAAAATAAAAAATAAAAAGATAAGGGGATACAGACGTAGAAGCTCCATATAATTAGAGAGCTTGGATTCCTGTGCCCAATATATTTCGTGTGGGGGAAGGAAACAGATTAGCGGTTGTTATTTTAACTTATTATTTTGGCTTATTGTTTTATTGTATCAGAGTTATTATTGTGAACTAGGTGGAGGCCAAGAGAGAGCCTGTGGAAGTGCTCTGGGTGTTGGTTGTGAGGAGTGCGAGAGTGTGTTGAGTTGGGAGTGTGAACAGGGGGTGATGGGGAGGAGCGACAAAGGACTAGTAGTGGCATTTGTGACCAAACTGTGTGGGGTGGATAACTTAAAAGTTTCTTGAGCATAATAATTATCAATATGGGAGTAATCTCAGCATTGGAATACATCTGCAGTGCATTGCCGCTGTAAAAGGATATGATAGAAAAGTATCATAGGCAGTGGGTAGTGGAAACACAGGGAGGGATGTCCCGCCCATGGCCAGAACAGGGTACGAATGACAAGGGGATATTGCAACATATGTCCATGTTTCTGGCTGCCAAGTACAAGGGTAAACAACTTCAGAAGGGGAAAGTGATTTTAGACTTGTGAAAAATGGTAGAGCATATAGAGGACAGTGATGGGTGTAAGCTCCAGTGCAATGACAGTGTTGCCCCCAGCACAGTAAAGGCAACAGCGCCAGAGGAAATACTGCAGCCTTCACCTTCAGGGGGGCTTTACCCACTCACCACCCACCCAACTATGGGATACACAAACCCAATCTATGTGCCCGCACCCGCCACTGCATCACCCTCATATTGACCGACACCTAATGCTACAACACCGTGGAATAACAAATCGCAGAAGGATTTAGAGGAGGCATTAGAGGCAACACAAGCAGAGTTGGCACAAATGTGGGCAGTAAGGGAGGGGGAGAGCAAACTGGGGTGTGGTTTAGACGAGTGGAGGGCTAGAGACATTTTGTTTAGCCTGGATAGCACTGCAATCAAGGATGAGCATGTTGAAAAAGGGAATGTCGACCAAGGTGCAGAGAGTGTAGGTTATGGGACAGTGAGGTTGGACAGGGGCAAAAACAGAGACCTGCGGGAAGGAGTATGGGACACTGTGGATGCATTCAAGGTTCAGCAGGGCGAAGCACAGGAGGCTGCAGAAGTGGCTGCAAGGGTTGAGAGCCTGTGGGGGCTGTGATTAAGGAGTAGATTAGGGCGGGTAGCAGTGGCAAGGAAAAAGGGAAGTGATGGATGGAAAGCGAGGAGAGGTGTGGGCACGCAGCTGCCCTTATTGCACAAAGGCCCTGGGAAGGGCACATTATATGCCCTGGGCCCAAATGGACAAGAATAATGTGATTAAAGTGCTCCCACCCCTCACTGTGGGGGCTGGGAAGTGGATATACACATTTGAAAAGCAGACAGCAGGGATTCCTTTAGCAGTGGGTACATGAAAAGTTTGTTTGTTGCGATTGTGGGAGACCAGGCTGGGGACGTGTGGGTAAAAACAGGATATCCCGCAGTGCAGTGAGATTATGATGTGCATGATGGGGCATCCTTTAACAATATCCGAGCACAAATGTGGGACACGCTGCGACGGGCGTATCCTGACAGACCGGACTTGCAGTCTACAATGCAGCACACCATGGGGGACGATGAAGACACTGTTCAGTACATTTTAAAGGTTCAGGAGATGTGGCGAGCGGAGAAAGGAGACCAGTGGGACTGATCAGTTCCTCTTTTCTATTTCGTTATTAAAAGAGGATTACTCAAAGAAGTACAGAAGGTGCTCGAGAAGATTGTCGGTATGGAAGCCAGGGGGTGGGCCGAGATACAGACTATAATTATACATCACTGCAAGCGGATAAAAGAGAGAGAGAAGGAAACGGTACAAAGGCTACAGGCAGAGAAAGCAAAACTGGTACAGAAACAGTCAGCAAAAATAGCAGTTGAGGGGGCGATAGATACAGTTACTCAGACAGAGCCAGCGGAGCAGGTAGCAGCACGAGCAGAGGCGAGAATACCAGTGCTGCGGCAGGGAGGAGGGCAGGTGCAATGGAACAGTGGACCTCAGCCTCAGTATTCTGGATGGCATCAAGGAGGTCAGCAGCAGGGAAGAGGAGCGTTTCAAGGGGGCAGAGGGAGCCATGGTGGATATGGTGGGATGGGACCCAGAGGTGGTGGTCCTGGAGCTGTGGGAAGTGGGGGCATTTCACAAGAGAATGTAGAAGCAGGCAGGGGGTGGGATACAACCCATACAATCACTCAATCCCTGCACTGCCACAGTCATATTCCTTTCCAACCCCAATGGCCACCACCATCCCCTATGAAATACACAAGGCTTATACCCAGTTACCATAGAGGCCCTCACAAGTGCAGGCACAGGCCCCGCCTAATACCCAACTGCAAGTGGCTCAACAGAACCCCTCGTACGGAGGTCAAATGTCCACAACTAATACAGTACCAAAGGGAACAGTAGCGTCTTACAGGGGGGTCAGCGTCATGGGGACAACCCTTTCACTTTCTCAGGTACCAATACGTACTCTGATTAGGACAACCCACAGAAAGCTCTTGCATGCCCAGTCCTGTCCATGACTACCCACCCTGACGAGGAACCCTCAGTGGGCACTGAGATAGGTAATAAGCATTTCATCTTTATGGTCCACCCGGGTGCCACTAAATCATGCATCAGTGAGGGAAGCATTCCATTATCAGGTGAAACTCTCGACACACAAGAGTTCTCTGGGGCTGTCAGAACAGTTCCCTAAACAGAAGAGGAAGCAATCAAAATAAACTTCCCCGATAAATTTGTTAGGGCAGATTTGTTGAACAAACTGAACATGACCATCTCCTTCACAGATCATGGGGTGGTATGAACTAGCATTAACGCCTAACCAAACTGCCATAGTGCATCTAACTTAGCGACCGCCTGGCCCCACTTCATCCTTCATTGAGGATTTAACTACCCTCCTCACAGTCAATACCAAGCCCAACTCTAAACTAATACTGCTAGGGGACCTCAACCTTGGATTCAGAGACCCCAATGACAGCAAAGACTTTGAACTGGCTAATTCACTATCTGACTTAGGATTCATCCATCATATACATGAACCAACACATTCCAAAGGGAGAACCCTTGACTGGCTCGCTGACTCTAACTGCAGTATCAACTTGACAGCGGTTACCCCCTGTATTTGGTCAGACCATTACAAGATAACCTTCTCAATCATCGCCAGCTCACCTAATACCAAACCTAGTCTGCACCTGCCATCCAGTAATAAGAAGGACATTACCAGGGAGAAACTATTACCTCTTCTCCTCCCTCTTCTTAATAAAGAGGCCACCCACTGTTCAGATCCTACAGTCCTGGTTGACACCTATAACCAAACCATCTTAAAAGCGTTAAATCATATCGCTCCACTAAACCTACGCAAATCTAAACAGCGCGCCCATCTTAACTCTTGGTTCACACCTGAGCAGAGAGAATTGCGCAAGGCCAAAAGAAGGGCAGAATCGCTATGGAAAAGCCATCCTACAGACTTAAATAAAAACTCACTAATCCTGGCATCTGTCAACTATAAGGAAGCTATCATTGCAGCAAAAAAAGACGCCTATAACAAACGGATTCTGCAGGCAGAATCCAATACCAAAGAGCTCTTTAAGATCCTCAAAGAACACGAATCCCCTCTCACCCCTACAGATAAATGTGACATTAATGTCACCTGGTGCTCTAGCATATTAAAAGCACTTTTGGATAAAATTGCTACCTTAAAAATTAAAATCAACAACAAAAAATGTAGTCTGATGACTGACCCCCTCTCGCCCATATCCACCTTCAGCCCGCCAGCACCTATGCATGCCTGTAAAGCTTTCAGCTTCTCACCTTTAAATACTTGGGAAAAATATCATGAAACAATTAAAACCCTCCAACTGTCAAGGAGACTCTTGTCCAGCACCTATCATCAAGGAAGCTGCCCATAACTTATCCCCCTTCATCACCTCCTTCATCAATGCTGCCTTTAAAACCGGTACTGTACCTGACAACCTCAAGGATGCGTGGGTCATCCCTCTCTTAAAAAAAACTACACTAGACCCTAATAATCCTTCCAACAATAGACCTATCACCACAGTGCCTTTCCTCCTGGAAATTCTAGACCGAGCAGCCTATTTACAAAATCAGGACTACCTTGAGATCAATAAACTGCTTGGCCTTCGACAATCAGGCTTCCTCCCGAAACATGGCACTGAGACAGCCCTCTTAGATCTTAAAACACAAATTCAGGACATCAAAGACAAAGGCAAGTTAGCTCTCCTACTATTACTCGACCTATCCACACCGTTCGACCTGGTCGATCACCAAATTCTTTGACATCACTTTAAAACTGCGGCCCACTTCTCAGATGAGGCTTCATCTTGGATCAAATCACTCCTTGCTAACAGATCCATGCGTGTTTTCTCCCCTACTGCATCAGCTGATCCTTCACCTGTCACCTGTGGGGTCCTAGAAGGGTCCTGTGTGTCCCCCACATTATATAATGGCCCTCATTAGGACCCTGGCGGAGAGGGGTTTACGCCAGCGTAATGCATGGCGTACCTCTCCGCCAGACTACGACATTCCGTAGCGCCATGGAGATTTCTACGCCTGCTTTTTGCAGGCGGAAAAATCCATGGCGCTACGGGACTTGTTGTTAATTACGCCACCGTAATTTACGGTGGCGTAATTAACGCCTTCCCCACTCCCATTATACCCTATGGGGCAAAAATGGGAATGGGGAAGGGTAAATGGAGATTGGGGACTTACCGCCCCGCCAACCTCGGAATGGGGCGGTAAGTCCGCCAACCCCCATGGCGGTGTTGGCAGCTCTGCGCCATGGTCCATGGTGCAAATTGCACCATGGACCTCCGCCAGGGTCCTAATGAGGGCCAATGTGTTTACCAAACCATTATTTGATATCCTTGACTATCTGGGTGTTACTTACACCAACTATGCGGATGACACCCAGATACTCATTCCTATCACAGGGGACTACCTCACTGACCTCAAGGCTCTTAACGATGTCTATGCAATCATCCAGGCCTGGGTGGCATGTCATGGATTGTGTTTAAATGATGATAAGACCGAGTTACTCATCCTAGGCTCCCAGTCACATCTTACCAAATTGGATCCTGCATTCAAAACCTTCATCATCGATAGCAATGTTATCAAGGTCTCCAACAATATTAAAACCTTAGGTTTTCATTTAGATTCCACCCTCTCTCTTACTAAACAAATCAATTCAGTGGTCGCTGCCTCTGCATACACTTGCAAACTTGTAACAGCTTGCAGACCCTTCATCTCCATTCCCAACTGCATCATTCTGGTTAGAAGCCTTGTAATGGCCAACATTTACTATTGCAATGTACTCTATCTCGGAACTAGCCAAAAGAACTTAAATAAGCTACAAGTAACACAAAATAATGCTATTAGAGCAGCCCTCAATATCCCTAGGTCTATGCACATCTCTGACACCAGACGGAATCTCCACTGGCTACCTGTGGCTAGCAGAATATCGCTCAAAGCCCTTGCACTCAGACACAAGTGCAGAGCCCAGCAAACCCCCGAATACATGTCTAACTGATTTACTGCCCACATAGCCTTACGCCCTCTCAGATCTGCCCAAGCACACTCCCTCACCATACCCAGATTCAAAGCTCAAAAGCCGGGGGCTCTAGCTTCCCAGTACTCGCTTCCAAACTTTGGAATACACTCCCCAATTCACTCAGGTCCTCAGGTTGAAACGTCAACACCTTTGAGAAAACAGTCAAACTTTGGCTCACGGAGCAAGACTGAGCTATTACTTCCTAGTCTTTCACAAATAGATACACGAAAGCAAGATTGGCCCTATCTAGACCTTACTTATTAGACCTTCCTTCTATGTGTCTATCTTGCCTACTTCTTTCCTAATGTTCCACATTCATGTGTATATTGTACTACAAGCTTTCTACTTGGTGAATGTTTCATGTAACCTTGTAAGATATGTTGTACCCCAAGCTTTCTACTTGGAAGTTTGTTTCATGTAACTTTGGAAGATATGCGCCCAGATGCCCCTGGGCCTGGCGTGCTATACAAATAAAATAAATACAAATACAAATGTGCCAACCCACGCATGCGCCCCTTGAGGCCGATGGTCATAGTAGAGGCCAGAGGTGGGGAGGTGGCATTCCCATGGGCCCAGATATGTTTGTGTATGGGATCACAGTTCTGTTGGATGCAGTGCTCCAGATTGGTACACTGATTCATTTTTTTACCTGTGATGGCCCCAAAGCTTATTACCGGAACAATACTTTCCTTGGATTTACAGGGCCTGGTGGCGTCAGCTAAAAGGATTGTTGTGGTTGGGACAGACTCTGATGTGTGCAAATGGCATACTGTGTTGTGTATTGACCCAACAGTGCTCCTTAAAGAAGTAACAGATGCTGAAATGTTTGAGGATCGAGTTGATGATGGAGAAATTGTGTTAGCAATCTGTATCCCCTGCAACATTATGGTGCAGTATCACAAGGTGCACTGCTCTTTGATGGTCCTTGTTGCCCCACACCCCTTCACTGAGGTCAATTTAGAGCAGGTCCTAGAGCGATTATGGACAACCAATGCCCACAATGTAGGGCTCTTACAAGGAGTGGCCCCAGTTCGGATCACACTCAAGCCAGGCGCAGTGTTACCCCGAGTGAGACAGTATCCACTGTCCAAAGAGGCAGAGGAGGGAATATGAGACACCATTGTTGCACTCCAAAATCAAGGGATAATTGTGCCTTTGACCTCCTCATGTAACACGGCTATCTATCCAATTTAAAAAAGGCAAAAGGGGGGAGCTGGAGAATGATACAGGATCTCTGCACTCTAAATGATATTGTACAGGCTGAGTTTCCTTGAGTTACGAACCCTGTGACAATTCTCTGCAGCATCCTTAAAGAGGCAACCCACTTCACTGTGGTACATATTAAGAAAGCTTTCTATTCAATACCCTTGCATCCTGACTTGCAGTACCTCACTGCATTTACGCATGGAGGAATGTACTTCGAGCGCACAAGATTGCCTTAGGGTTCTGTTAGTCCCCCAGTATCTTCAACCGAATATTGCATGCTGATTTTGGGAGCAACCAGATGCCCAGTACCATCATTCAGTATGTAGACGATTTGCTAGTGTGCAGTGACAGCGAACAACAGTGCAGCTACTAGCATACAAGGTAGCTACTTTTGCAGCTACTAGCATACAAGGTAGACAAGGCAAAGCTGCAATACTGCCTCCAAGAAGTACTCTATTTGGGGCAATGTATCTCTGTCCATGGGACGAAAATTAAACCCAACCAAACTGCATCAGTGCACAGTGCCCCCCAACCCCAGACTGCCAAAGAAATATAGAAATTCCTAGGGTTATGTAACTACTGCAGAGCATGGATCTTAGATTATGCAGTTTACGCCAGGCTCCTGTTGCAGGGCCTTAAAGAGGCTCAAAGAATTACTGCAAGATTGTATGGACACAGAATATGTTTACAAGCTTTAATGACTTAAAAAAGGGTATTTCCACTGCCCTAGTGCTAGCCCCCCTGACTACACGCAAGAGTTGTACCTGTTTTCCCACTCCAATGTCCAACTGATGACAGTGGTGCTCACGCAGAAGCGCACAATGAGCCACAAGCCACTGGCCTACTACAGCAGAGTGCCCGATTCAGAGATGCAGGGCCAGTTCCCATGTGAACAGGCACTTGCTGCTGCTGTATTTGCAATTGACAAAAGCTCCACGATGGTCATGGGTGCTCTGTCACACTGTAAGTGGAGCATGCTATATTTTCCATCCTCGGCGGTCCAAATCAACCCTAACTATACAAAGGGCATCTGCATATAAGATAATTCTGTCCAGCCCAAACATTCACATAGTGTGATGTAAAACAGTAAATCTGGCTACTTTCTTGACAGAAAGGTGCACTGATGAATACCTTGAAAGGCATGACTACGTGACATTTGAAGAGGAGGAGGTAGGCCAGCTACATCACCCATCCCACATGTCGAAACAACATATTGCCGCAGATATACAGAAGGACTAGTTTGCCCCCAATCTGCTGGAGACATTGACTAAAATGGTTATTAATTGTACTACATGCCAGATCTACAGCACTGGCCTTACATTAAGACCAATTTGAGGTATCCTTCCCCGCTACACGGTTCCAATTTTCTGCGAATTGCATGTCGATTATGTGGATATGGGAGAGAGGTCTAATGTATTGGGTTACCTGATCGTGGTCATATGTCCCTTTTCCCGATGGGTGGAGGCAGGTCCTTGTGCACATCCAGATGCTGTGTGCCGCTAAATATTTGGTCTCAAAAGTTTTTCCTCGCTGGGGAATGTGCAATGTAATAAGGTCTGATAACGGCACTCACTTCTTCAATGAGCTGTTTAAGGAAATGACAGAATTACTGGGCATCAAGCATCAAATGTGCACAATTTACCACCCCCAGGCCAACAGAATTGTGGAGAGGATCAACAATCTATTGAAAAGTAAATTGTCCAAGCTCTGTACGACTTTAAAGAAAGATTGGGCGCACTGCTTGCCCCTTGCACTGGCTAGCATACACACACAACCCTGTAAGGATCAGCATCTATCGCTCATTATGTGGTAACAGAGCAGCAAATTCACATGCCCCTAACTCCCATCCAGAGAGCATCGGATGCTGACAGGGCTGCGTCAGTTTTTGGAGAGGAATTTAAAAGCTATTTGTCTGCCTTAACAAGAGCAATACAATGTATCTCTCAACAGGTAGTGCCAGAACTGAAAATAAATTACCAGCGCTGCATCTGATACAGCAGCAACGTCACCCCTTCTCCAGCTCTTCCCTGGCGATTTTGTCTATATAAAAATCATTGGGGGTCATTCCGACCCTGGCGGTAAGGGGTTAACAGCGCTGGTAAAGGTGTCGGAGCCGTCATCCACTTACCGCCTCACTACGAGTCCTGCATGCGGGTCCCGTGAGCAATCCATCATGCTAACAACGGGCCCGTTGTTAGCATGCTCCCCATTCCCATTGGGCCCTATGGGGGCTCGAATGGGAATGGGAATGTACCGGGTCTGTGTTCCTTGAATGAGGAATTACCGGGACCTCCAAGGTCGGAATGGCCCGGTAATTCCTCATTCAAGGAACCTGGACCCAGTACCCGGTAATGGGGTAGCCATGCCGCTACTAGCGGCATGGTTACCTCCTACCTCGTAATGACCCCATTGTCTGCTGGTGGAGTGAGCCTAGATATAAAGGCCCCTTTGAGGTCGTCTTTGCCACCCCCCTTGCGTTAAAGATTTGGGAGTTACAGTATTGGGTGCATCTGTCTGATGTTCACAAAGTACCACAGGCCGCACTTCCCGCCCAGGTTCAGTAAATGGTGAAGGTGCACATTTCTAAAGTAAAACGTGCAGTAGAACATTGAATAGTGATTCTTTTCTGTGTGTTATTATTTGGTTTTTGTGTTTTGTGTTTTCTTTTTGGTTTGTGACCCTGCAACTAATCTACCTCCATAATCTACAAATGCTGCTACCCATTATTTGCACAAGAGGGCTCTCTCTTTTTGTCTCTCTGTCTATTTCACTTTGTGATGGACGCACATGGTTCTAACCATTCAATTTACAAAAAGCAACCTTCTCGTTTCAGAGAGTACTCTCTTATTACAGTATTTTCCTCCACATATACTTGTGTTATGCACTGTGTAGCTGGGCTATTCACTTTTGTAATGCTTTTATTGGGTATATATTTAGGATGTAGTTTTGAATGGGGTAGAAATATAAAAAAAAGGGGACTAGAAATGCAAATATTAGTAATGACGGGAATGGAAATGCAAATATTACTAATGACTTTTTCGCACATGCCAATACTGCAAATGTATCTCTAGTAATGAAAGTAACTGAAAGCAACAAAACCGCGGCTGCGATCCTTGGAACAAAAACTAATGTAACTACTAGTGTAACTATTAATGATACATCTGGTACCTAACAACCTATGGAAAAACCTGCTTTGTTTACTTCGGTTGTCATTGTTTCCTAATGTGCTTTCTGACATAATTACACGTTTTATTTTTTCTCCTAATGGTTTGTATGTTAATGCATCAAAATGTTTTAAAAGACAGCTGAAAAATGCTAAGTACGATCAGTACCAAGGGCTCGGTTTAGATATAATAGAAGATGTGCACCACCCAGAGTTAAGTTATAGCTGGTACACAGACATGAGCTCAGTGGGGAAAAAGAGGGTTAATGAGAGCTGCTGTTTCTTGATACCACACTAGTGGGGGTGCCCAAGGTATTAATACTGCAAAAAACTCCAATTTTGGATGCTCAATGTTTGGTTCATCTGACCATGTGCAGGTAGCGAAGCACTTTCCAGGCACGAAGCGTGCGACTTGAGATAATGAACTGCAATGTGCCCAGAACCCCAAAAGTATGGAGTGTTTGCAAAGGCCTTACCTGAAGCTGGAAGAAGTGAAGTTTGTGGCAAACAGGTGGCAGGAGACTACAATGAGCTGCATGGCAGGAATACTTGTGGGATTTAGAGAAGAAGTCCTTTCAAGGATAAACAAAGTGTTCGGGCAATACTGGAATAAGCATGTGGCGAAACTCAGTGAAAGAACAGAAGCAGGAAGAATATGAACTATGCTTTTACAATGAAGGAGGCATTTTTGTGGGGGCCAACAGCAAGTGCAACAAGATGCTGTACATTCCAGATCTCAAGAAAGGCACAGCAGCAGTGATGGACAGTTACTGGGTCTGTGGTCAGCAAGCGTTTTTGCACCTCCCGCCATCATGGAGGGGCAACTGTTCGCTGACCATGTGTGATACCTGAAGAGCATCTAATAGTGGGATCTCAGGGCTCACTCACCACAACAGCACCAGTGACAAATGCCTCCACAATGATTCCAGTGCTGCCCCCGTATTCTGTGTCCTCCGAGAGCAGAAGAAGAAAGAAAAGTTGTGCAGAAAGCGAAAGTCTATCTATCTCAAGACTCATCACAGCTGCTCAAAGAAATACCAGATCAATTTAGACCATATAGCAAGGAGGAGACATTCTTTGCATCACTCTTAGTGCCTGGAATACAATCAGCTGTGAATGCCAAATGGCTCCAGATTGTCCCCTGGGAGGTGATACAGTTGGCGAATGATACTGAGCAGGGCCTCAATACTATCAAAGCGGAAATGTGTACAGTAAGAATAATGATGTTGCAGAACCGTTATTTATTAGACATACTAACTGCAATGGAGGGAGGCATTTGCCACAAGATTGGCCATTCCTGCTGCCCATTTACACCCCCTAACGATGCTGAGGACGGTTCCCTTATGCAAATAATAGGGGCCCTGCACACTCTTGGCACCCATATGCAAACAGAAGCTGGCATACAGAAGAGTGACTGGTTCAACAACCTTTTCCGTGGGCACCATCATGAATGGGGCGATCGTAAAATTTCTGGTTCCTGTGATAGTGTTCATGCTAGTGATATTCTGCACCTTCCAGCTGGGGCTTTGATGTTGTGCCAAAGCAGTGCCTAGTAGCGCAATGATGATGGTCTCAATTGTGGTACAGGGGACACCTCATGGTACAAAAGATAGTGCTGTGCAAATAGATGACCCTGACAAACCACGTATGATCAGATTGGAGCAACCCCTTCACCCCCCAGGCACCACTGCAATTCCCCCACCAGAGTCTGAGAATTACATAGAACACTGGGTATACCTGGCAGGGGATGGAGGGTGTATATATATATGACATGCACCCCCGAGCAATATGCACAAGCAGGGGAAAGTTTACAGTCTGTGTGTAGAGAATGAGTCCCAAAGGAGGGGTCACCACCATATTTGGAAGCTGAGAGATTGGAAAGGTATAGGATAGTTAAAGAGGAGAGGGAAAGAATCGCCTGGGAGTTCGTTAATGTAGAATTAACAAATGGGGGAATGTTGGGGAGGAAGGACGATCGTCCCAAACCCCCAAGCATTTTTTTCGAATGAGACTGGGGCTTGGAAGTATGATGTAGGGGATTGGGGAGGGTACAGGGGTGAGGGGTAGTTCATAGGGGCCACAGGTCAGGAGGTTGGTGCATGCTTTCGGTATAGAGTACACTTGGAGGTAAACGCCATTATTAGGAAGTAGCAGCCATATTGAAATTGAGGCCTAACTTTGTGCTGCAGCCAAGACAGTAGGCCCGGGCCATGAATGTAGATATAAGTTTATTCATGCGGGAAAAGGTTGTACCATGGGCACCAGTGAGAAAGGCCAGAGCAGCAGAGATTCATAGACCTTTCATTGTCTCATGTTGCCAGTATTCATATCCCAGGAGGAATGCGCCCTGCAAGGCCATGAGGGGGTAGAGAGCTCCATGCAAAAAGCTATCCCACGAGCAGGAGGGCACGAGCTGCCGACCTTCTGCAGTCCCAGCCCTGTCTAATAGTGCCCTAATGACCCCACACCAAGACCCTAGCATTCCAAGGAACCAGCCAATACCCGATCACTGACCGTAAAGCTGCCAAACCACCCATTTCATCAGAAAAGATCAGAAAGCAGAGACAGGCTGTTTTCACCCTTAGGTCACGTGATTTGTGCTGTGAGGCACGAGGTGCGGAAAAACAACAAACCAAAAACTGCAGACGATGAACAGGAAGTGGCAGAGGAGGACTCTGCGCCAGAAAATGAGGATGATGAGAAAGACCAACGCCGGCGCTTGTGCCCATGTCTATGTCTATGATGCGGTAATAACTTCTTTAAGTCTTTCCTGGATAAGGAAAAGCGCCTTTATTTCTTATTTTTCCATCTGGAAAGTTCAGGTGAAGAGGAAGACGAGGAAGAGGACAGGGCAAGGTGCCTGAGTTTTGCAGAACGTTTTCCCATGGGTGCATTAGCAGCGAAACAGGAACGCCACTTGCTGAGCATATATTTAAACTGTAGGCCAGGAGAAAAACCCACCAATGAGGGAGCCCTTTAAATCAGCATTTCCCTCAATTTCATCGCAGAAACACGAACAAGAAAACTCCCCCCCCCGTCTGAAGGCAGAGCCAACCTGCCCCAGAAGGTACATCAAACAGTGTGTCAGCTGTTTTGTCATCACCCTGTGCGCCGTGCTGAAGATAAACAGAACGCAGAGCAGGAAACATCGGAAATGAAGAGGCGTGCAATATAATCCCCTCTCAGCCCCCCTGGGGCATACATGGTTCCCTCCTCCTTACCGTAGCCCCGGGCCCTGCAGGACCCCGGGTGGAGATGCCTCCATGCCGGCCTCGAGACGCCACACCTGGAGGAAAACGAGGCCCCGCAGGGGGGGCAGCAACAGTAGCTCCCCATATTCTAACCTGCTGGAGGCAGGAACAATTAAACTGGATGACGTGGGTTAAGGGGAGGAGTTATAGGAAATAAAAGAAATAGAAGAAAGTCCTGTGTCGGAGGCAGGGGGCTCATGAGTTAAGTACTGTGACGAGGAAGAGTGGATGTGGAGGTAATGCCCATTATGGAACAAAATATAGCTGGAACATGGCTATATTTACTTTCCAAAATAAAAACTGCTCTGAACTGGTCTGAAAAATGGTAGCACCCATAGCCAGCTGCTGGCTGGTGAAAATTGTGTGATGGCAGACTTTATTTTTACCACCAACATTAATTACCTCAACATCCTTCCCCCAGGCACTATTTGTGTAGCTGCTGGAAATGCAGAACAGTATGTGTTCCACTGACAGCATTTTTACCATCAGACGTATTTACCCAGGTTGTATTTAGAGCTAGAAGTATAATACAGTTGGGGATAATGTGTAAGTGTAATACCCTCAACGGTATTGCCCAGTGCAGCAGTAATCTCAGCAGAGCAGCCCCCTGCTTAGGAGTTGAAAAGGCATGATGAAGCTAGGATGTAGAGTACATAGAAAGTACTGCATGGGGTCGATATGGATCATTTGCCCCATGCGCCGCTTTCTATGCACTCCATGCATTGAATATGTCATGCCATCCAAACATCTTTCAAGTTTGGCCATATACCCTCATCCCAACATCTTTCAAGTGTGCAAATATATTATGCAATGCCAACATCTTTCAAGTGTGGGCTATGGATCTCCCTTCCGCCTGCTAGTCGAGAATCAAACAATCGCTCAAATATGGGAATCGCTTAGATCAGGGTTGTCCAACATGCGGCCCGAGGGCCAGCCATTTTATGTGGCCCTCGAAGCCCAAGAGCACAGACAAAGCATTAGGGTTACTTTTGTATGTTTTGTATTTATTTTATACGCAGCGAGCGTTGTGGCTGCAGTTTCAGGGTAGGAATTGTAGTCCACACACATTACGATTTCCATTGGCTGAGAAGATGCACGTCTGTTCATAATGGTCCAGAGGCTCCAAAGCTACACACTTCATTATACTTCCTATTTCAAAAAGCAGTTCTGGTTTTGGAGGTAGTGAAAATGCCTAGCAACTTTGGCAGGACGCTTTAGCAAAGGAAAGAGTGTTGGACTAAAAAAAATCAGCAATTTTACATAGATGCTTGATTTACATGTCTTCAATTGAAATACATGTTACATGAGGATTGCTCATTTTATTTACTCCAACTTGAGAGTCAAGCAGCAATGATGCACAGCTTGAAGAACGTTTTCCAGATTATCATAGTATTTATTCCATCTCTCTGCATATCCCGTTAAAAAACAGCATAGAGCATTGTGGGTAGTGTGAACTACCATAGTGCCAGCTCCTTCTAGCAAAGTAGTATTTATTTATTTATTTACTTATCTATTTAAATACAGTAGGAACAATGTTCTTTTGGTCATAACAGAACGTATAATAGATAAGAAATCAGATTTGACGGGAAGCAGTGAGCTTCTTACTATGGGGGTGAGTTTGAGTGACATTCTGACCAGGTTTTGGAGGGGAGTAAATGCACAGTCACCGGGGACAATACATAAGTGGACATACATAGATTAAGACCACTAACTTTGCAAATGTTTAAGTGCAGGGTGCAGGTACGCGGTACGGCCAGCTGTGCTCAGGATGTGACTATGATGGGTGAAGTGCTAGAGTGGAGCCAGAGGAAGTGAGGGACAGAGACAGGTTAGAGACGAGGGAAACATGTTAGCTAGCAGGCAGATGAGAGGCAGGTTAGGAGGGTAACTCTGAGGCGAGGAGGTAGGCTTTTTTTTGGTTTTGAACAAATCTGTGTGGACTGTTTCTCGGATGTCCAGGGGAAGAGAATTCCATGCAAGTAGAGCAAGAAGAGAGAAAGAGCTGAACCCGTAGGCCCTTTAAGCGAGATAATGATTTATTGTATGAATGGGGATGCAAATCTTACTCTAATATCAATAACCAGACCGACTCAGGAAATTGTCAAATCTTTAGCTGTTTTATTAACAAGTTTCTAAAACAGGGAGTACAACGGGCATCAACGGACGCCGCACAAGCATTCTATCAATGAATTTCATTAAAAAACATTATTTTTATAGCAAAAACTCATCATACTTGACGTTATACTACATGGCAAAATAAGAAAACCTACTTGGGGATGTGATAGGCTTAAGGGGAACATCTAAGTATACTTTCTATGGGGGACGGGATTGTGGTTGGATCTCTAAGGTCAGGTGGACAGCTATGCCCACCCCTAGTGCAAGTCCTCTTCGCTGTCATGAAATATACAATGTTTCATTGGCTTCCAAACTATAGGGCTCTTCACTATGTGGCCCTCTATGATTGGTTGGCACGCTTGTGTCTGGAATATTCCACTCGCTAGCAGCACGCAAGCTGGTACCCTAGGTGCTGGAGGGTTGGACTTGATCATGCCTCCCCACCCAATTAGCCCAACATCCATCATCACTCCTACGGTAAGCCAGTCAAATTAGTCTTTGAACTCGGCCTTGCAGGTATCACTGCACCTGAGAATAGAAGGGAGTGTGAGCATGGTCTTATCTTCTGGTCTCGGTGTAGCTCGGCCAAAGTCTATTTTCATCTTGACCATGTGACAGGAGACTGTGTTTGAGCTCCTTTCTTCGCATTTAAAACTATTAAATGAATAAAACCTGGCATTTCTAGTGTTTTTCCATTACACCTCAACAGACGCTTGCCTCGCTTCTCATGTTCATTGTATCTCGAATCTTCCTTCAGCGTCAGCTGTTTTCTTCTACTGCACCACATTTTCAGCCCTTCTGTTCATGGGGTCCTAGTTTGCTAAAATACGTTGTAGAACATCCAGATTATATATATATATATATAATGGCGGCACCGCCTGCCGTCTATTCACTACTTAGTCTACTCAGCATCTGTACAGTTATGAAATGGCTTGCATTTTCTTCAGTGCTCTCCGCACATGCCATCTTCATTTTGCTCCCGAAATGTTGCTCTATTATTCACTTCGCCATCAGATTCTATAAGGCCTATATACTTTCTCCATGGGCATCTCTTCTGGGTGCGTTATTTCTGCTTCATGTGACATCACCAGTCTTCTCTTTCATTCATCTTCAGGCTTCCTCACGGACCTCCTTTAAGAGGCTGTCATTTCTCCGCGGGTACATCATATAGGGCTTTCTCAATGGATACCTTGTTTCGAGGACTCTTCGCAGTATAGGGACCATTACTGGTGCCATGCATGTCACAATTTCTGGTTTCCAACATATAGGCAAAATGGGGGCAGAACGTCCGGTAGAGGCACTTGGCTCCTCCTCTACACTCCCCCCTCTGGTTGATTCATCGACCACTCTCCCATCGGTGTTCACATCTAGACATCCTCATCTGAACAAGTGCTTCTTTGGAGTCCATATCTTCATTACTCCTTTCAGAGATCCTGCAGATTTCACATGTTCATCAATACTCCAGGTCATAAGACTACATTGTCCATTCGGGCTGAAGTAGATCCATCTTCCAACATACTTCTTGTGGTTCCTTGGATACAGGAACTTAGTTCCCTCAGGTGCTAACATAGATAGATTTCTTCATCTGTCAGCTCTTTGGGTCCAAACCCTGACTCGACATTGATCATGATCTTCACTCCTACTGCTTTCCTTGCTGTCTTCTTGCACTGTGTGATTATTATTCTGATCACACAGAATCCAAACATGATCATCACCAACAATGCTCTGAAAAACTTGAAGATGTTTGCCATTCATTGTGGAACCCGTGAGAAGATCGAGGCAAACCAACTGTCACCTGCAATATTTTCTTCTTCATCTTCCATCTTGACGTGCAAGTTCGTCAGCATTGTTACGGCATCTGTCAAGGTCCCATTCTCGTCATCATCAGAAGGTATGAATGTGCAACATGATTCTCTGATGTTGGCACAAACACCCCAATCCATAGCTGTATTCATGTCCAGGACATATCTATTCTGAAGAGTCATTAGTCTTATGGCTCTCGGTTCTACTCTGACCGCAACCATTTGGCATTTGCCATCGTCTGAATTCCTGGCATGATGATTGTCCCAAATACTGCTGAAGTCTGGCTGAACAATCTGTGTTCGTATGGAATAGCATCGAAAGCTTCTATCGATTTAGCCAAAAAGTAGTTCTCCCTCTTTGTTCGATTGAGAAATTCAATTGATCTCCTCTCTCCAATGTTTAGGTCACTCTTTGGAATCACCAACACTGGAACATGGGAAATCACTATAGAAAACAACCCTCCCAGTCCTTGGGCAGCTTCATGTAAACTCTGGATCCACAGGCCCAGTAGTGGTCCATTATCACTACTGTTCCATCCTTCATTCCTGTACATCGAAAATTCAACTGCACGCTGATTCATTCCAACTTTTCTTGTCCCATTATTTCTGAAGAATAGCTCTGCACTAGCCAGAGGCACTATCTGCAACGGACCTCCTATGTCATCAACTCATGTCAGCAACTTTGCAAGCTTTGGCCAGAGAGGTTTGCATCCCTTCTCCACACAATCTATAACTGGCTCGTAATGTCCTGTTACTGCCACTGCTCTGCATACAACTATGCCTTCCTCCCAACCATCTGGAGAACGTACTGTTCCCTTATTTGCAGCTGGCCTCTTTCCTTGCATCTTCGTATTTCTTCATAATTCTTTCCTTGACAAAGGAGCTTTTTGTTTATTTCTCATCAGATTCCTGCTACATTCATTCCAGGCTGTTCAGATTTTATCACTTGATCTCTGGTGTGTGGTCTCTCTCGTCTTTAAATCTTGCACATAATCATCTTCTTCTGGAGCTGTCTTCGCGTTCACCCATACCAAGGATGCTGTTGGACCCTGGAATTGACCTCTCGCATGGCAGAGTGCAAGGTGCAACAGGCAGTGGGCTTTTTGGACTGCTACTTCTATTGCTATGAATATCTTGGAACTCCCCATAGCATAAGGTAGGAGAGCACAAACATAGCAACTCTCCTTAAAGGTTCTCTCTCCTACCTTTTTCATGTGCTGATACCCCATGTTATTCCCCAAATGGGCTTTACTGTCTAGATAATTATTTAACTCATTATCATCTTCCTTTGTGCGTCTCTTGTGTCTCCCTCTTGCAAGCAGGTTGTGTGCATAATGTTCATGAAGTACATCAATAAGGGTTCTTCCTACAGGGGGAATCATAGGAACACTTGTCAGAGAAATAGGTGACCTTACACGTGTCACTGGTGTTGGGATAATCACATATGGCCTTGGTCTTTCAGTAACAGACAATTCTGCGTAAGTCACTGGAGTGGGAAGAATAAAAGGGACTTCTGCTTTACTTGGGCCAATGAAGTAGAGAGTATGGATTAGCAAAATCAGAAAAACAATAATAAATGATGAGCACGCATATATTATGCACCAATACATGAGACCCCACCATTTGCATTTCTCCCCAAGTCGTTGCGTTTGCTCGCTTTCCAGAACTGCTTTATTCTCAACAGTCCACATTGTGCCTGTGTGCTACTTTTAAGGAAGGAAAACAACTTTTTAATCATGCAACCTTGTTAAATGCACAGGAAGCTGCAGGATGTGTTCAACTATTGCCACAAGTATTCTTCTAATCGCAGGGCCATTTTTAGGATCTTGTAGAAACACACGTATATTAGTACTACGCCCAACAAGAGCAGGATAGGCTCGAAGTATGTATACAAAGATAGCAAGAAGTAGTCTATGGGCATCACCATCTGACAGGACCATGGGGTTAACCAAAGAGAAACTTGTTGAGGAAGGAATCTGGAAACTGTTTGCGTTTCCAGTCATCAAACTCGAACTCTAGATTCACTATATTTGGTACATCAACACTTTCTAAAGTCCAATTCAAAGATTCCTGCAGCTCGAGAACTTTGCCTTGCACTCCTGCTATAATATCTATTAAGAGTGTCTGTGGTGAGCCACAGTCCAAATGCACAGTTGCATTTATTTAATCAGCAATCTTAGTGTCTTCCTCGTCATCGATCGAGTCTGCATGTGCTGAACTTCTTCTTCTTGTCTTGCTTCCGAATCAACAGGTGTGGGTGCATCGGTCTCACCAGGATAAGGTTTCACGTCACCCAAGTGTATCCATGCGCATCTTTCTTGGACTTTTACTGCTGAGGGAGTGACATTTTCAACAATGTAGGGTCCACTAAAACGGGGCTTGTGCTACTTCCTTGTGAAGTTGCGCACTAGGACTGGATCTCCAATAAATAATTTAGGTACAGAAAATAGTTCTTGCAGTCGGGTTGCTGAATGGCCTTCATCTGTGTCCTGAGACCGACACCCCTTACGCTTGAGTTGAACTGAAATGAAAGAGATACTAGCGGTCATACATGTTAAATAAGCACGTAACTCATTTCCTAACATTTCTGCAGTCAACTGGGCATCACTTCTGCTCCTCGATGGAGGAGACAAGGGCGTTCTCAATTGCCTCACTGTTATTGGCTTGTGGGGTGTGAGGTGGTGGCCCGACCCAGGCTGATTGCTTAATGCATATAATGCATGGGGCATGCAATACAGCCATCCCTTTTTCAATGCCAATTTAAACTTGGCAATTCTCTCTTTAAGGAGGCCATTGAGTCTCTCACATATTCTGTTCGTTTGCGGGTGATAAGCAGAAGAAAACCTGTGTTTTATACTAATCAATAGGCTAATCTGTTTGAATACTTCATTAGAAAATGTGGCCATTGTCGGATTTCAGCACCTCACATACTCCCCATCTAGGAAAGACTTCTCAGACTAAAGACTTTGCTGCGCAAGTGGCATCATGATATGATATGATATGATATGGCATTTGTAACGCGCCTATACACAGGTGTTTCAAGGCGCGAAAAATGTACATCATGGTATGTACATGGACCTGCGTTGATCCATCTCGAAAAGGGACACACCACCACTATCATATACCTATGTCCACTACATACCTGCAGCATATCAACAGAGTCAATATGTAAATGCTGAAAAGGACTGATCGGTCGAGGAATCACTTCTTTGCTTGTTCGCAGTGTGTGCCCAGCGGTAAACTTTTGACATATGATGCAATTTACTACATAAAATGAAACGTGTTCTAGCAGGTTCGGTACGAACCAGCCCTCTGCAATAGCTGCTGCGAGGCTTTCCCTAGTTACATGCTCATGATAGTGTGGCTGTTCAAGCGCTACCCTTAACAAGGCTACATGCATCACCGGCTTTCCAGTGCTGTCCTTTCCTATCGCCACAATGCTTCAAAGGGGGATAAAGAACACCCTCCGTTTCCATAATTCTTCCTGCGGTGCACAACCTTGAACCTCCATCAACTGTGTTGTTGAAAAATGATGAAACCCTACATTTACAATTGTGACTACTTTTTTCTTTACATCTGGAGTATCAAAGCTTGAAATATCTGGTGAATATGCAACCCTTAAGGCCTCTTCGTCGGCGGCTATGTTCCTGCGAGAGATCAAATCAGCTTTGCTAGTATGTGCTGCGCATTTAACTATTGCAATGGCTACTGGAAGTTGTAGTGCCTTAATAAGTCTGTCCAATAATGCTGCGTGTTGCACTGGAGTGCTGTCTGCTCGGAGGTAGCCCCTCCTTTTCCAAAGTGCTAGCCCTGCGTGCACAGTTGAAGTCACATAGACAGAGTCACTGTACACCATCACTTCCTGCCCTGCATGTTTCTCGAGCGCAGCAAAAAGCACCAACAATTCTGCCGCTTGCACTGAAAAGTGAGACAGTAGTCTGGCACTTGCTACAACCTCAAATTCACCATTAGCTCTGTGCCTTACCACAGGTGAACTTGTATGCCTTTCCCTTGCAGTCTCCAAAAACAGTTGATAGCGAATTGGTCTTTAGTTGATCTTATTTAATTTTGATAGATATATTGGGGTGCTGCTCCGCACATGCATTATATTATCTTCTATCAAACAATTTGATGTTTACGACTTTTTTCTTTTTTCACAAAAATATTTTTTCTTTCTTCTCTCTTCCACTTTGTCTCTTTTTGACCTTTTGATGAATGACATTCTTTCATCAATCCGCACACGATATTTCATCATAGATGATATACAAGCAGACTATGCCCAATTGACTGTAGAACAAATCAAGAGGATGATCACAAATCTACCTCTTTAACCCATTTCACAATGGCGATCTCACAAAAGCCATTGATAACGCTGGAACAGACGTGATTACGTCGCACTGGGAATAGAATGCAAAACATGCCCAATCGACTTTAAAAACAAGTAAAGAGGACGACAAACAGATGCATTCAAGTCTCAATCGTAAGACTTTAAACAGGTAAGAAGAACGCTACAAACTTATTTTTATCGTCCACTTCTCATTAATCCAAATGCGGACGCATTCCAACATTGACTTGGACATTTAGAATATCTAAACATACTTGACATCCACCCTAATAGCACCTTAGCCTTTTCTCTCTTCTTAGAAACGCCAATTGGGGTAACACAACACAGGGGAAACCCAATCAACATATGTTACCGATCCTAATGTATTTTCAAAGCAAATTGGAAGCCAACAATCCAAGTGTCAACTATTTGTAATGAATGTGAACATTTGACTAGTAGGTAAGACTCCATATGATATTTACAACTAATAATCATGCCAACAATAGATTAACCTTTAAAAAATTGCTTTATTTTCAAATGAGTTTACTGCCTGGTTCTTTTAAGTCTGGTAATCTAGCTTCGTGCTAAAGAACATTTTTGGAACACGATATCAGTTTCTTTGCTTTACTGTGTTAGACATGCACATGAATTAATTATTATTTTCCCGATTTTTTTATAGGCATCTTTGTATTTTGATCAATGAATTTGAATTACATTTTTTGTTACAAATCCCTCCTGATGGGCCAATGGATTTGGTGAAACACGTGTTGAGGGTACTAAGAGGACACTAATACATGTTAATAACGTTTGGAGGATCCCTTTGAATTAAAAAACACCTCATGATAAAACAAAAATGACTTCTGGAATATCTTTCAATCTGTAGCTAATTTTAACTGCAGGTGCGCTACAAGGTGACCAGAAACTTCTGTTGTTTCAAATTGAATGCCTTTCCACCATCAGTTTGATCAATTTTCAAAGACCCATCAATAAAGAGAATCTCCCCCCTGCTAGCGCATTTTCCTTTACGCATGGGATCTAATCGTAGAGCTTCTCGTAATTAGCACAATCATGCACATGCTCACCCTTTGCCGCAGGCTCACCTACAAACGTGCCATGGTTCACTATTTTACACCTGATTATTTTGATGGCTGGATTCTATATAACTATCTCATATGCGGAAGCTCACTGAGATGTCAAGGCACCCTTAGGTTTCTCCAAAACAGCAAAAAAAGTATGCTCAACAAACAACATCATTGAACACCCCCATCACAATTCTAGTAGATTTTCTATTGTGAACACGGCTGCCTCCAGCGATTGTTCGCAAGGAAAGTGCCCTCTCATAACTGGATCTAGAATCCTACTGTAATATGCCAGAGGTTTGTACCCCAATGTAGTCCTCTGTGTAAGCACTGCTGTCATAACTGTCCCATTCGTGTGTGAAAATAAGAAAAACTCCTCATCATAGTTGGAAATTCCTAAAACTGGAGCTGTACAAATTGCTTTCTTCAATTGTTCAAACCCTCCCTCCATTTCCGCAGTCCATTCTATTTTTTCTTTGTTCAATTGTGCTTTCTTTAGCACCTGCAAAAGGGGTTTTGTGTATGAACTATAATCAAATACCCATGCTCTAACATAGTTGCATAATCCCGGAAACTGCTGAATTTGTTTTATCGTGTGCGGTTTTGCTGTTTTCATAATCGCCTCAGCTCTTTCAGGTGTGACTTTCTTCCCCTCATGTAAGATTAACTGACCTATGTACAACACTTCTTCTTGACAATATTGCTTCTTCCTGTCCACTTTATATCCCTTGTCTGCTAGAATAGTTATTAACTGAATCAAATCTTGTCTGCACTCATCTTCTGTCGTGCTACAAACCAAAATATCATCTACGTACTGCAGCACACCACTTTGCAAATCAATGTTGCTTAGGTCCATCTGCAGGCCCCTATTAAAGATCGATGGAGACTCATAGTACCCTTGGGGAAAACAAGTGCTCTTCATCTTAGTTTGACGAAACTTAAGTGACGGTAGGAGGTCTTGGGAGTCCTTATGCAATGGGATTGAGAAAAACAAGTTTTGCAAGTCAATCACCGTGAAATATCGTGCCTCTGCTGGGATACTACATAGTATTGTCACTGGATTCGGAACTAAAGAAAACTCTGCCTCTACAATCTGATTATTTGGTCTTATGTCCTGTATAAATCTGCATGACCTCCCCCTTCGATTTCTTCACAGGATACACAGCGGTATTACACAGTGACTTTGACGTCACTAAAATGTCTTGTTCCATCAGGGCTGATATGGTCTAAAAAAAAAACGAATCCGCCTCTCGAGACATTGGGTTCTGTCTTGCTCGTGGTAAAATTGCTCCTGGCTTCAGCATAATCTTAACCTCCCCTGTACCCTTCAATAGGCCTACGTCATAGGGCCCCATAGTCCATAGGGAGCTTGGCACTTTTTCCAAGACTTCACCAAAAAATGCAAGGTGTTGCCGCAATATCACCATTTGCTGTGGGATCTCTCTTTTCTCTATTCTGATCCAATATGTAATACTCATCTCGAATACTACTTCATCATCTGATGGATCATCTCTGAACATGTCTTTGTCTGTGACATCATTCAATCTATACCCTTCCCCAATGGCGATCACTATTCTCCATGGCCTGCCCTCGTCATCTGTTCCTTCGAGCATGGCCAATTCCCCTTGCACTATGGCTGCATCTAACTCTAGGGGAATAGTCTGTCCCCCTCTCTTCGTCCATAGGTATCTGTGGCCTGAATAAAAACTCATCAGGTACTCCCAAAATCTTTCCCACTAAACCGGGTAGTCATGTCAACAAAATGCGTACCCCATAAAGAAAGACTTCTGGCTCTAATGGCACTCCTCACAGAGCCATTTGCCCTGTAAACGCCAATATAAATTCACCCATGTAATGTATCCCTGGAGTAGAAAACACTATGCCATCATCAGTAAAATAAATCGTCATATTAAGCCTTCTCATTAAATATCGGCACAGAATATTAACCAGTGTCTGCATTGAATACAATAATGGTACAGACATGTCACACTCTCCTATAGAGACTTCTAATTCATCAGTAAAAGGAACTCTACTTGTAGCTCTAGAGAAACCTTGCGCATTCATGGCATTTCCCCACATTGGATATTTGCCCTCTTGTATACATGAACGAGTAGCCCCAGTGTCTACTAAAAAAGAAAAAGATTTGCCTCTTATGGTCACATCAACCCTTGGTTTCCCTTTGGGGTCTGGTGTTACCAATAGTACTGAACACATCAAGTCACCCGTTGAGCTGTCCTATTGTGGGTACATGCTTATCCCTGTACCTATAAAAGGACTACCTCCTACCACTGTGGCACCCCGTACTCTAGGTGTCAATAGCTGTCCCGTGTTTGCATTCTGCTGTATCTGCATGGGTGCGTGCTTTGACTGCCCTTACAGCGGATTCAATGGTGCTTGTTGTGGTTGCAATGCCTGTTGCATTTGCGGTGCTTGTGCTTGATACAGTGTCTGATCTTGGGCGAACCCATCCCTAGCTTGTGAGCTACAAGCTGAAGGATAAGCTGTCCCACCTCTTGAGAATTGTCCATTCTGTACATACCGTTGGCTTCCACATGTTCGCGCGATGTGCCCTGTCATTCCACATGTCCAACATACAGGAGGAGCTCCTCTGACTAGCCCCCCTTGGTTAAATCCTCCCTGCACGTTCTGATTATCATCCTGCATGTTCTGAAAACTGCCTTGATTATTCTGAAAACGACCACTTCCTCTCTTGCCCATTCCTCTGCCTCGCGGCATAAACCCATTCCCTCCCCGATCCATCGGGCATTGAGTATTCACCTGCAATGTACCCACTGCTTGCTGCATTCCCAATCCTTCTCCGCTTGTCAGTCCTACCCCTTCTATGGCATACCAGAATGATTGGAGTGCATAGAATGGTTGGAGTGCATAGAATGGTTGGAGTGCATAAAATCGTTGGAGCACACAAAACGGAGTGAATGGAACGTCATAAAGTGAATGAAACGTTGTAGAGCGAATGGAATGTTGTAGAGTGAATAGAACATTGTAGAGTGAATGGAACGGTTAGGAGTGAATGGAACGGTTAGGAGTGAATGGAACGGTTTTGGAGTGCCTGAAATGATTAGAATACATGGAACGGTCAGAGTGCATGGAACGGTTGAAGTACAAGGAACTATTTGAGTGTGATCGATCACAAGCATCTATGCTAAACTACCATATCACATCCCCACGCTTACTCTCTCCTTTCACCACCACTCAACTAGAACACAGCGATACTATGACACCATTCGGTATAGCTGTTCTCATACCCTCACTTGCCTCATACTCCACATCATCCTAACCACACACAGCTGGCTACTCACCCTCCAGCCAAGCGTTCTCCTCAGGCCTAACGCAGCCAGAATCGGTCTGGATAACAACCTGCCAGAACAAACACATACTCCTGATCTCCCAACCACCACACCTACGGCTACGAAGCAGCTATCACACAAACGCCACACCTGCTGCACACATATCCGGTGTTCACATGCACCTTATGACTCTATCCCTCTCTCTCTACTGACTTGAACTTCGGTTCCCGAAGGCGTTCAACCTACCATAGTCTTGAGATCATACCAATGGTACATAAGGTGCTATATAAATGCAAAGTAACATAACATAACATACTTTGACAATTTGTTCGGAACTAACTGGGCTCCCTCAAGTTTTCTAGCATCTTCCTTCTTATTTTTTTCTTGTAAGAGCCGCCAGTGATGCGCTATAGTCAACTGTATCTCTGCCCATGGCTTCGCTTCCATTCCCACTCATTTCTTGAGCTGTCTCTGTACTGGCTCTGGTAATCCCTGGCACAGAATGTGGTAAAATACTGCCACTGATTTCCCCCTCACATCTCCCTCGTTTTTAGAGTCCACCGTTCCTGATTGCTTTGAATATAAGCAAGCAGATCTTCGTCATCTTTCATCTTACGTGCCATAATTGCACCCATATCTGACGTATCAGGATACTTTACCCTGAGTGCTCTCCAGACATCTGCTCTACAATTGTTAAATGGCGCTCCATTGTGTGCTGTGTTCTGTGCTGTGACACTTGAGTATCCTTCTCTCGTCCAAATGTTATCAACCCTTTCCCAAAGATGGCTGCTAGGAGATCCTTAATGTCCCCTATGGCTAGAGTATTTCCTCCTGTCATCTTTTCTAGCTCATAAATCCATTTTCCTGTACACGCCGTTAAGCGGGGAAGTTTGCATCTTAAATTATCCTTATCCATCTGTGGCCAGGGAATATACTGTGGTCTGGACCCTCCTTTCTCCAATAATGGGAACTGCGTGAACCCAAATCTGCAATTGGCTCCCATCGTCTGCCTATCTATAGTGGGGACAATGGTTCCTGATTGCCTTCTACCTGGCAATGACCTCAATCTGTTCACATACAGTGGTGACTCTCCCTTCTCCCTATGCGATCGTCCTTTAGGTCGCTCTGGATATGCCATGGGATCTGGCGTCCTATCCTTAGGCTGCTCTAGATCAGACTATCGTGCTTCCTTGTCTGTCTGCAGACATCCCTCGTGACTGCATACACTTCCTCCCTCCTCCCCACGGAAGGTTTCTCTTTCTTCGTCTGACATATCTAGTCCCAACTAGTATGGCTCTCTTCCCTTTAATCCTTATTTAAGGTCAGCCTGTCCAAAGACAAGGCTCTGTGCTTGAGACTGAACAAGCTTCCTTCTTTGCCTTGTGACTGGGTGATTATAGATCGATCTTCCTTTCCTCTGCTTCCCAATTCACCTCTTGCTCTCATATCCCAATAGGTTTTATCAATTCTATCTCCGATGCTCCCTATCTAATATCACGTTCCCTCTGTCTTCTTTTTCGCTCTATTTCTTCATCTAATTCTCTTCGCTTTCTTTCTCATCTAAGCCTTTCCTCTTCCCTTCTTTCATTCGCTCTACGCTCTTTGTCTATATATTCTTAGAAGCCCGCGGGAGAAAGGGCGTGGGTGTTTTTGCGTCCCGCGGGAGGATCTGCTTGGCCCAGGAGGGCCTCCATACTGAAGCCACGCCCCTCCACTACTTTGCTCGCCTCCAGCACCTGCCAGGGTGAAACCCACGAGAGAAAGGGCGCGGGTGTTTGCGTCCCGTGGGAGGATCTGCTTGACCCAGGAGGGCCTCCATACTGAAGCCACGCCCCCTCCACTACTTTACTTGCCTCCAGCACCCACCAGGGTGAAGCCCGCGGGAGAAAGGGCGCGGGTGTTTGCGTCCCGCAGGGTGTTAGCGGATCCGTGGGGGGCCTGATAGACTGGCCTACAACGACTTGGACTGCACCGTGAGTCTCCAAGCCAGCCACTACCATTCCTGCCATTCCTGGGAAGGGGAAGGGGGGTTAAACCATTCTCCAACCTTTTCTTAGAGTGCATGAGGCCCTTTGCAACAGCCAAGCCCACAACAAGATACTCTTCAGGGTGGCAAGGTGTGACCTCTTTAGTCGGTAACCCAATCTGGAAGGTTTCTTCCTATATGTCCCGCACAATGGTTGGCCCTCCCCGAGGTACTGACTCAAGAGCCATGGAGGGAGGAGATATTTCATCTCCCTTTTCCCCCCTCTATCTCTCCAAATCCTCACTCCTATCTACATTACAGGGACCCATGGCTCCATCGGCAGCTCGGAAGCCTGTCATGGGCAGAAGACGGAGGGGGGGGGCTTGTTGAGCAAAGCTCCGGTGGCTATGCAGGCAGAAGGCACCACATGCCTTGGCGCGGATGGAGCACTGCCTCCGGCCTTGGCACGCGTCAGAGAGGGAGATCCCGGGGCACCCACACCCAAGTTACCCTTGTTATCCTGTAAAACTGGACCGCAGGTGGGGGCCTCAACACGGCTCTCTGGGTCTACCTGTGGCAATGCTCCCATAGCTCCCTCTGCAATCTCGGATTTGGCAAGCACCTTTTCGGACAAATCGACGAATCGAGGATTCCCGCAAATCTGTTAACACCTGGAGCGGGTCTCGACTCAGTCGCCACAGCCGTCCTTCTGGACACCCTGGCCAATGGTTGCAAGAAGATCTCCAAGGGAATCTCGAAACTGTCTGGAGGGCTTGTCCCGTTGGCTCAACCTTTGGCCCCTCTACCGATTTCAGCCCCTTTCCATCCCTCATTTTACCCAAACTCTGATTTATCAGCCCTGCATACGTCACTGGTTCTCTCTGAGGATCGCTCCCCCCTTTCTCATATGCCTTTGCCTTCGGCCTCCAGGGATGAGGGTCCAGCGGGTTTGGGTACGGGAGTGAAGTCCAGTCTCCCATCTAGTATTGGGAGTGAGCCTACGCTTGATGCTCCCATGGAAGCCCCAGTATCCACAGCATCAGCCATCCCACCAATCTGCTCCTGTCACTACCTCCGTTCTGAGATGGCCGAGGTAAAAAACCTCCTACTTGTTCTGATTAATGGGCTGCAGGAAGCCAGGGGGAGGGTAGTTGTGGGGAGGGGTCGAATGATCTCAGTAGAGGTTGGGCCAGGGGGGCCGAATTCTGACTCTGACAAAGGGCTATATCCCTCACATTCCTGTCCATCCCCTCCTTCCCCACCTTCCTTGAGGAGACAACCAGAGGTGGCTCTTCCCCCAGTGCCACCTTTACGAAGGGAGACCCTAGCCCCGAGGGCCAATCTTTTACCTTCGTTGCTTACCCTCGGGGAGGGCCCAGAGCAATATGTGTTCAGTGGGAAGGGAGGAAATTGCTCCAAACTCGGGTCAGGGGAGGCTCTTGTTGGGGCGTTACTCCTCGGAGGGCTGTGGCCGTTCAACTGTGTTTCTTCATGGAGTCACAAAACTATCTACTGCCTCTAGAGAACCAAGGGATGCACTACCGAACAAATGCCTTCATTGGTTGCAGGCTATTGGGGAATGTGGGGCTGTATCCGGGGCTCCATGCTGAATTGTACCAGACTGTCCAACTTTTCAGCCATCACAGATGTTGTCAAAGTGGTCTTTGGGGACGCCCATACGGCAAGGGTCTTTGCGGAAAAATGTAATGGGCCCGGGTGGTCAAAGAAAAGTGATATTAGGGCTAGCTTACTCCTTATTCCTGCCCTCTTGTGTCCCACAGGAGTTCTCCCCAAGAATAATCCCCTTTCAGGGGCAAATTTGACTGCCTTGGGTCCAAGGTGCTCTTCAAGACTCCATAGGCAAGGGGTCGGTGGTACATGATCTTGGGTCTATATGTTTGCCCGGGGGTACTTTCGGATGGTGCAGCATTCTTCGGGACTTTGCATTGCTGTCTTTCTTCTTTTCCTTTTGCCAAGTTTAATATCATTTTGTATTAGTATTGTTTTTTAGGATGCACTTTGATGGCCTTTTTGGCCGAATAAAGTTGTTTAACTGACTGACTGTATTCTTTTATCCCACAATGTCTATGCTTCCTCCTCTTCTCTCTTCCTTTCTTGCCTATCTCGTTCTTCATTTGCTCTATGCCTGTTGTCATGCTTCCTTTGCTCTTCTGCCCTTTCTCCCTCTCTGCTGTTCTTCCTGATATATCTGTTCTAGTTTCTGCCTGCATTTTCTTTTGTGCTCATCTTCTTTCAATCTTTTCTCTCGTTCTCTGTCTTCCCTTACCTGTTAGTCTTGATCTTCCCCTTGCCTAACTTCATCTATAATTTTCCCATCGAACTTGAGCAATATCTGTCCACCCATCCATTAGTTCTGTATGGCCATTACCTCGCCAGCTTTATCCCTTTCTCCTTTCTATCTCTTAATCTCTCGTTCTATGTCTGCTGGTATATTTGGTTGTTCACTTTTCCCCTACTTGTCCTGTAAGACCTTAAAGATCTCCTCCTTTCTTTTAGTCTCTTCGGGACTATCGTCATTGTCATAAGCAAGCGGTTCATATATCGGATTACTATATCCTGTCGCCGCTTTTAGTTCCCTTAATGGATACAATCCTTCATCTTTTGTACTATCGCCATTTACTGCGGGCGAGGTACTGGGAGAAGAAGGCTCACCACCTTCCTCCCTACACTGATTAAGCATCCAATCCTCAGGATGCGGAACCTCCCGGTCCTCCTGGTACATTTTCCAGAGCTCTGAAATAGTTAACCTCTTTTCCAATTTCTTCCCCGTGTACGCAGCGTGCACGTATGTCGTCATGTGTTGCAAAACTGCTTTTGACAGCAATCCCCCTTGTGGCCATGGCATGAACATTTTGTCTGCTGTGCCCTTTACCCACTCTGCACTATAATGTCTGAGCTTAGGTGCGTGTTTTGGCAGTGTCTTGCACAGCTGCAAAAGTGGAGTAACATCCCCCATTGTGACAAGTCTCAATTGACTGTCATTACTTACCGTTAGTTACACAGATACGTTTCAGAAAAACAAATATGAGCGCGTTCCAACCTCGCCGCTCAAAGCCTCTGCTTCTCAATTATCTCAATCTATCTGTTCAGTCGGCGCCGACAATGACCAAAAGATAGATAACAACTCTTTATCTCTTCTTTAACCTCACAATTTTACCTTCGTCGCTCTACAACACCTCTTTTCAATGACAAAATACACAAACAGACAAACTAGTCGACTTTACATATATTCACCATGATACTCCTTTTCTTCTAGCCCCTAAACTACCCGTAACAGAGTTTGAGTCATTCCCTATCATAAATCTGTTTATGTGCTGCCTAATTACCCCCTTGGGGTTTTGAAATGACTCTTCTAGACCTGCCTTGAGGTAGGAAACCGGGCTCCACAGAACGCTCCTTGCTAAACACTTCTCATTTATACTAAAAAAAACCCTGTTACACAATCCCATTCCCTTATTTTGCCAGTCCCCTCAATCTACTCACCATTTGTTCTTAAGCTCAAGGTCCGCGGTATCGACCCCTCCTCTAATCGACCACTGTTGCCTTGAGTCCACTCAACGCCTGTGGAAACCAGGAGGAATTTCTTGAAAGAGGGACACGTCCCACCTGTATCAATTTTCTTGCAAGAATTCTATATCTGTCACTCTCCACAGGAAACTTTGTGATCCTCCAACTAGATGGCGGAGGGTGTCTGACTATCCAAAAACATTAGAGACCTACTAATCAACAGATCTGAACCATCCTCCTTCTGCCACCACGTGAACCCGTAGGCCCTTTAAGCGAGCTAACGATTTATTGGATGGATGGGGATGCATATCTTACTCTAACATCAATAATCAGACCAACTCAGAAAGTTGGCAAATCTTTAGCTGTTTTATTAACAAGTATTTAAAACAGGGAGTACAACGGGCATCAACAGATGTTGCATATGCATTCTCTCAACTAATTTCAAAAAAACATTACTTTTATAGCAAAAGCTTGTCATACGTGACGTCATACTACGTGGCAAAATAAGAAATCCTACTTGGAGATGTCATAGGCTTAAGGGGAACATCTAAGTATACTTTCTACGGGGGACGGGATTGTAATTGAATCTCTAAGGTCAGGTGGACAGCTATGCCCACACCCAGTGCAAGTCATCTTCGCTGTCATGAAATACACAACATTTCATTGGCTTTCAAACTATAGGGCTCTTCACTATGTGGCCCTCTGTGATTGGTTGTCATGCTTGTACCCTCTGGAATATTCTACTCGCTAGCAGCACGCAAGCTTGTACCCCAGGTGCTGGAGGGTTGGACTTGATCATGCCTCCCCACCCAATTAGCCCAACATCCATCATCACTCCTACTTTCTGCCAGTCGAATTAGTCTTTGAACTCGGCCTTGCAAGTATCACTGCGCCTAAGAATAGAAGGGAGTGTGAGCATGGTCTTATCTTCTGGTCTCGGTGTAGCTCGCCCAAAGTCTATTTTAATCTTGATCATGTGACAGGAGACCGTGTTTGAACTCCTTTCTTCGCATTTAACACTATTAGATGAATCAAACCTGGCATTTCTAGTGTTTTTCCATTACACCTCAACAGAAGCTTGTCTTGCTTCTCACGTTCATTGTATCTTCTCGAATAGATAACCAGTTTCTTGGTTGCCCCAACCCTTGACACTGGGCCAGACAACCTTTCTCGAATCTTCCTTCAGAGTCAGCTGTTTTCTTCTACTGCACCACACTTTCAGCCCTTATGTTCATGGGGTCCTAGTTTGCTAAAATACGTTGTGGAACATCCAGATTCTATATACATATATATAATGGCGGCACCCCCTGCAGTCTATTCACTACGTATAGCCAGCCTCCATGATTACTTTGTCTACTTGCGTTTCAGCATCAGTACAGTTATAAAACGCCTTGCATTTTCTTCAGTGCTCTCCGCACGTGCAATCTTCATTTTAATCACGAAATGTTGTTCGATTCTTAAATTCACCAACCAATTCTATAAGGTCTATATACTTTCTCCATGGGCCTCTCTTCTGGGTGCGTCATTTCTGCCTCATATGATATCACCAGTCTTCTCTTTCATTCATCTTGACACTTCTTCAAGGACCTCCTTTAACAGGCTGTCATTTCTCTGTGGGTACATCATATAGGGCTTTCTCAATGGATACCTTATTTCGAGGACTCTTCGCGGTATAGGGACCATTACTGGCGTCATGCATGTCGCAATTTCCTGTTTCTAACATATAGGCAAAATGGGGCGGGACTTCCGGTAGAGGCACTTAGCTCCTCCTCTACAGAGCGGAAGCGAGATGAAACACAAGGAGAGCAAGGAGCCACAAGGGTAGTCGAGGAGGCAGAGGTGAGATTATGAAAAGGCTTGAAGAGTTGGATAGAGGAGGATACAGTGGTGCCTTACTATGGATAGATGAGTGAACCAAGAGAAGAAATTTAAATCTGGTCTTGTTTTGCATTGTCAGCCATCCAGCCTGATGACGATACAAGGAAGTAGGTATGATGTGAGGGAGTTCAAAGAGAGACCTGGTAGTGAAGTTAATTATGTTGTTAAGAGGACAGAAAGCATAGTTGGGGAGACCAAAGAGGATGCTGGCACAGTAGTGCAGTTTAGAGAAGACAAGAGTGGTTGAGAGATGCTTGGCAGTGTTCAAAGGAAGGAGGTACAGTCAGGTTATCGCCTTACCTGAGGTTTCTGGGGTCGCTCCACTGGGAAGAGGTAGGGCCTGTCCTGTCGGGAAGCCACCCTGCCTCCTGGAGACAAAGGAAGGCAAGTTGGGCCTCAACTCAGGGCAGCCCTGAAAAGGGGGAAACCCCTTCTGGGAAAAACTTCTCTGCTTGCTGGCAAGCAAGCAGTCCTCCAGGCATTGACAGTATGCTAAGGAATCAGAGTGAATACTGATGATGAAAGCTTGAGCAAGTCAGGGTTGGAAAGCACAAGAAAACAGGAAGCAAGGAAGGGAAAGAGCCAGATCCAGCACAGGAGCGGAATGGGGAATGACCAAGGACATAAGACAAAAGGAAATTAGCAGGAGCCAGGAACAGGGAAGGTGAGAAGGAAAAGGGAGAAATGTTGCAACGCACAGCTTTACTGGATCTGCAGCCTCTTGTACTGTGGATGTTGTTTTGTGCTCGGGTCTCCGGGTGCCACAACCGGAAACAACTGGTGACCATCTTGGGAAGGTCGTTTGGTACATTGCAGCCACCATACTGAAAAGGGCGTGGTCGTTTGTAACAGGGCCAAAAGGAAAAGCGGGGCAGCATCCTGACATCATGCCCCCATCCATGCCTGAAGGGACCGGACTTCTCGGGATTGGTAAGATGAAAACCTTACTCCTTAGTACTCTTTCCTACTTTGGCTTCAAAGGCTCTGTCCTCACCTGGCTCTCCTCTTACCTCTCCAATCGTTCCTATGCTGTTTCCTGGGGTGACCGCACCTCTTCCAACATCCCCTTGGACTACGGTGTCCCCCAAGGCTCTGTACTCGGCCCTTATCTTTTCTCTCTTTACACCTCCCTTCTCGCCCCGTTATCTCTTCTTTCTGCATTTCTCACCACTTCTACGCTGATGACACCCAACTCTTTCTCTCCTTCTCCTCTTTCACTCCCGATCTCCATCACTCCTTATCTTCCTGCTTTACGGCTATTAAAAACTGGATGTCATCCCATTTTCTCTCCCTCAACACTGACAAGATGGAAGTCCTTTTCTTTCCTTCTAACACACTTTCTCCTACCCCTCCTCCTTCCATCCACTTTCCCCCTTCAAATCTCTCCATCTCTACCATGCTTGCAATCTTGGTCTCCATTTCGACTCCTCCCTTTCCTTCTCCCACCACATTTCCCTCGCCTCTCGTACCTGTCGTCACCATCTCTACAACATTTGTTAGATCCGATCCTCCCTCACCTTCCACGCTTCTAAACTCTTAATCTCCTCCCTCATCTTCTCTCGTCTCTTGTACTGCTCTTCTCTCCTCTTTGGACTCCGTGCCTCTTATCTGACCCCCCTCAAATCCATCTACCACTCCTCTATCCATAATCTCTGTCTCCTCGGTCCTTGCGACTCTATTTCCTCCTCGCTCTCTCAACTTGGCTGGCTTCCCTTACTCTCAAAACTTAAATTTCAATTCCTCTGTCTGGTTTTCAAATCTCTCCATGACCTTGCTCCCCCCATCTCTCTTTGCTCCTCTCATGTTAAGCTCCCTCCCGTTCTCTGCGCTCTGCTGACCTCTTCTTACTCACTGTACCCCCGTCACCATGTGCCTCTTCACGCTTCCGTTCCTTTCAGCTCTTGGCCCCCCTATACTGGAACTCCTTACCTCTCTCTATCCGCTCCATCCCCACCTACACCTCCTTCCGCACCTCCTTGAAAGCCCTTCTTCTTCACTCCCCCCCTTGACTTTCTACCATCTCTCCTCCCCATCTCCCTTCTCCCATCATACCTTCCCCTTCCTTCTTACACCCACTTGAATTTAAATCAGATAACTGAATTATTGTTCCTCTTCCCTTGACTACCTCCTCTCCCTTCCTTCTCACCTTTCCCACACCTCCTCCATCTAAAGAAACTGTTCTACATATTGTTTCACTGGTTTGTCTCATGATTGTAAATATGCTTCTTCCATTACTGTACCTTGTTGTTATATTGTAAAGCGCTTTGGATTAAAGAGCTATATAAACCTAATAATAAACATAAAATGGCAAACCAGAAAAAGTGCATGCACATCAGAAGCTAATTCCCAAGTGCGGTCACAGGGAGCATAGCCCTTCCAATCAATGAAATATTGCAGTTTTCAGTGGTGTTTCCTAGAATCACAATTACGTTGAACTTTGTATTCCTCCTGTTGGTCCATCAGTACTTGAGGGGGTTTACTGGGCGCAGGATGCATGGCATCATCATCGATGTAACACTTGAGCTGAGAATAGGGGAACACAGGATGTATACGCTTCCAAGAAGGGGGTAGCAAGTGATGGAAGGCAACAGGATTGATTACTTTTTGGATGACAAATGGCCCAAAATGACTCAGAGCAAATTTACCAGATGTAAGATGGGAAGGTAAGGTACGGGATGATAGTCAGACTTTATCCCCAGGTTTTTAGTTGACGGTTGCCGAACTGCATACTTTTTCATCGCAAGCATGGCCTGGGCAATATGTTCCATTGTCGACCTTTGAGTTCTCTGCAGATGATGTAAAAATGCCTCGAAGGAAGGTGAGACGTGTCTGGTGGCAAGATTCCAGGTATCCAATTAGAATGGAACCCATAAGCACACTGGAAAGGGCTCATACCGATAGAAGTGTGGTAGGAGTTATTATAAGAGAATTCTGCGGTCCGCAGTAACTGTACCCAGTCGTCCTGTGTGGCTGAAACAAAACACTGTAGGTACTGCTCAAGGGTTTGATTAACATGTTCCGTCTGTCCATTGGACTCAGGATGGTAACCTGAAGAGAGACATCATAGTATTCCTATTTGTTCACAGAGAGAGGACCAATATTTAGAGGTATATTGAGGCCCTCTGTCAGATATGATTTGTTTGGGTACGGCATGTAGCCTAAAAATCTCTTTCACAAAGGTTTTTGCCATTTGAGCTGTTGAGGGCAGTTTTTTCGATGGAGTAAAGTGGGCCATCTTGGTGAACATATTTACTGTCACCATAATCACAGTACATCCGTCAGAGGGCGGAAGATCCACTATAAAATCTGTTGACATTATTTGCCATAGCCTTGTAGGGGCTTCTGCTAAAGATCCTTCTGTTTTTTATCTATGTATCTTGACTTGAGCACATACCGGACAGGTTGACATATATTGGTACATGATTGTTCGTATTCCGGGCCACCAGAATCATCGAGTCATATTTTCGAGAGTGGTATTAATTCCTCTATGACCTGCAACAGGGGTGTTATGGTGAAAAGAAAGCAACATCAAACGTAAATCCTGTAAGGGAAAAACAGGTGGTTTTCTTTAAGGAGCAGTCTGTCTTTATGGACCCGTCACCATTTGTCACAGAAAACATTCATAGGTTTTTGTTTACAAGTTCTTGTTGTATTCTATGCAAGGCCATTTCGATACTCAACATAAAGGTGGTAGTTGGTAACATCTTTTCAGTCTGTAAGGAAGGGCTGCGTACCTGACCCCAGCGAGACAAGGTATCTGCTACCAAATTTCTTGTTCCAAAGATAAGTCAACAAAAAACGATACTGGGAAAAGAAATGGGAACAACGTGCCTGCAGACTCTTCCTACAGTCCACATTCTGTAACAACTTGAGGTTCCTGTGGTCAGTATGTATTTCGATGATTTCTGGAGTTCCAAGTAAAGGATGACACCATTTGACACAGGCCAATTTGATTGCGAGGAGTTCTTTTTCCAGAACCGAATAGTTCCTTTCAGAATCGGATGTTTTGGAAAAATAGCAGACTGGATGCGCTTCTTGGTCGTCTTGCCATTGATTAAGGACGGCTCCATCTGCCCAGTCAGAGGCATCAGTCTCCGTCAGAAATTGCTTCTGGGTGTCGGGCTGGGCAAGAATCAGTGCTTTGGTAAAGGCCTGTTTGATGTATCGAAAGGTTTCCTCTGCTTCTGTATCCCAGGGGTATAGCAGAGAAGTTAGCGGTAGGACTTTCTCAGAAAAGGCAGGAACACATTTTTGGGAGAAATTTGCCTATCCAAGAAATGTTTGTATGCCTTTGACTGATGTAGGACCTTTCCAGCATAGTATTGCATGTACTTTCCGAGGGTTCATAGCAATGCCAGCAGCGGACAAAATATATCTTAAAAAAGGGACTGAGGTTGCATGAAACAAGCATTTCTCAGGCTTGACTTTTAGATGGTTCTTTTCCAATCGATGTCGAACTTCTATTGCATGTTTTTGATGTTATGTGGGATTTTTGGAGTAAATCAAAATGTCGTCCAGATAGGCTATGACAGAATGTTTTAACAGATCAGAAAATAAATGGTTGATGAATCATTGTAAAACAGCTGGGGCATTGGAGAGTCCAAACGGCATAACACAGTACTCAAAGTGTCCAACAAATGGTGCCCTAAAGTCGGATTTCCATTTGTCCCCGCCTTTGACACAGATTACATGGTAGGGCCCTCTAAGGTCTAGCTTGGTAAAGACCCATACACCACGGATGTCCTCTAAGTCAAGTATCAAGGGTTGTGGGTACTTATTTTTCTGGGTGATTTTATTCAATCCATGATAATCGATGAAGGGGCGAAGTTCAGCGGTATCTTGTTTTGCTACAAAAAACAAAGAGGCCCCCCATGGAGAGGTGGACTCCCTAACCAATGCATTGGCGCTAGGTTTTCATCCACGTAGGCCTTACAAGCATCGTTTTATGATGGGGAGAGAATAAACATTCTACTGAAGGGCGGCAAGGTATCTGGGAGGAGATTGATAGCACAATCCTCCGGGCGATGAGGTAGCAATGCCTTTGTGGTTTCTTTTTGCAACAATTTTAGGTGTGATGAGTATTTTGCTGGTACAGGGCACACTTGTAACACCTCAGTAGGTGGTTTCTGTAATGGATTTTTGTTCTCATGCACTGGACTTTGACCTGCTGTTAAGCAAGATTCCATGCAGTATTCCAACCGCAAAAAGAGGGTATGAGCAGTCCAGTTAATATAAGGCTTAGTCATGGTATTCCAAGAATCATGGGATGATGCACAGCTTTATGAGGTCGAAAGAAATGGTTTCTTTATGTTGTGCGATATGCATTGTTAATTCCAAAGTGCTTTTACTCACAGGGCCGCTTTCCAGTGGACAACCACCTACACCTTCCACGGGTAAAGCATGTTCTTTGGTGACACATGGTATGCCTGTACTGGCTGCCCTGGATCGATCCATTAAGAACCCAGAGACTCCGGAGTGTATCATAGCCGACACCTCCCAAACCTGGTCTTCAGTTCGCCAAACAGACACCCTTATCAATAACATGGAAACCCATATATGACGTGTTGGTGGTATACTAGAGGACACTTCCAACAAGGGACTTTTTTCGGTCTCCCGAACCGCCGTCCCTATTAGATGCGGGAGCTGGCATTTCCCTGTTTTCTGGGCGGAGCCAAAGGGCAAAATCAAAGTAAATGTGATGAAGATCTGCAATAAATGCAAAGACCTTTGGAACATCTGCATAACCTTTCTTCAGAAGACAAGGTAACTCTGGTGGCTGCTATTTGCATAGGTTCAGAAGAATCAGTAGTTGATGCAACTGGCATATCGAACTGGTGATAGAAGGAGAGCGGGTTGAGAAGGCTATATTTTTCTTTCGCTCAGCCTTTCTTTCTCGGAGACGAAAGTTTATCTGTAGAACCAAGGCTACCAATTGTTCCAAAGAAGCAGGTCGAGGGATCCTAGCTATTTCATCTTTCAATTCGTTACTCAACCCCCGGCGATAGAGTGTAAAACAGGCTTCTTACCAAGCAGCTTCCATGGCTAGTCGCTTAAATCGGGTTGTATACATCAGTATGTCCATATTTGCTTTGTTGGAAATCCAACAATTATTCGTGCTTTGAATAGGTCAAATCGGGCCTGTCGAATTAGGCCTTAAAGGCTGTTATGAACCCATCGTAGTTGTTCCGTAAAGGGTCATTCCGAACAACCAAAGGGGTAGCCCAAGTTAAGGCACTTGAAGCCATGTGAGAAACCATGAACCCTATTTTAGCCATATCAGTCTGAAACAGGGCTTGTTGAAAGATAAACACCTCAGTGCACGCACCCAAGTGCTCACTGAGTCTTTTAGGGTCTCTGTTACATTTTTCCACCAAAGTAATGTCTGTTTAGGATCCAACTGGAAGGGCATCCCGATTAGCCATAGTTTCTCTAATGACTGCGTTCTCTTCTTTCAGGGATTGAACTTCCATAGATAAGTTCTGCACAGCAGCTACCAGCTCTTGTAGCTGCAAAAACTTTCAGGTTTACGCCTTATTTGAGGTTTCTGGGGTCGCGTCTCAGGGAAGAGGAAGGGCCTGTCCTGTTGGAGACACAGAAAGGCAAGGGGGGCCTGACCTTAGGGCAGCCCTGAAAAGGGGAAAAATCCTTGCAGGGAGAAAATACCTGCTTGCTGGCAAGTAGGCAGTCCTCCAGAAATTAGCAGTATGGTAATGAATCCAAGTGAATGCTGATGATTGATGAAGGCTAGAGAAAGGCAGTGTTTGGAAAGCACAAGAAAACAGGAATCAAGTCAGGGTAAGAGCAGAATACAGCACAGGAGCATAGCGGGGAATGACCAAGGATGTAGGACAAAAGGAAATTAGCAGGAGCCAGGAACACAGAATGTGAGAAAGAAACATGCGTTAAGGCAACAGGGGAGTAAAGTTGCAATGCACAGCCTTACCAGATCTGCAGCCTCTTGTACTATGGATGTTGTTTCATGCTGTGGTCTCCGGGTGTCACAACCAGAACCGGAAACAACCGGCAGCCATTTTGGGAAGGTCATTTAGTACATCGCAGCCACCATACTGAGAAGGTCACAGCCCGCTTGTAACAGGACCAAAAGAAAAAGCGGGGCAGCATCCTAACAGGTACCTGATTTTCCTAATATTCAGGAGGCTGAGGCGAGCTGTTGTACCAGTATTGGAGATGAAAGTAGAGAAGGTGTGAGAAGGGTCATAGATGATGCAGACATTTGAAAAAATGTCATGCTGTTTGGATTGTACCTTAGACTAGCCCACTGCTCCTCCTGAGCCCATTTGAACTAGCCTTCTGCCGTTTTGTGCTGTTTAAATTGTACCTTAGACTAGCCCACTGCTCCTCCTGAGCCCATTTGAAATTGCCTTTTCATGCTGTTTGAATTGTACCTTAGACTAGCCCACTGCTCCTCCGGAGCCCATTTGAACTAGCCTTCTGCCGTTCTGTGCCGTTTAAATTGTACTTTGGACTAGCCCACTGTGCTCTCTACACACACCATGCAGCACACTATAGCCTTGGCCCTCGCACTCTCTCAAAACTCACTGTATCCTACTGCTAGCCACCCTATCCACACCTGCCCAGCCTCACAGCAATACACCACCCATATTCCCCACATACACACCACACCCCCCTTGTACATCACCACCCAAGAGCCCCGTTGCACACTCACAACCAGTGCATCTCCCATGCAGAACTCCACCTCCAGCAGATGCACCAGACTTAGAGCACGTACTCTAACATCAGAACCCGAATGCCATCCTCCATCATCCACCTTTTGAAATCTCCACCTAGGAAACCGATTCACACACAAATACACTCCGCACCTCAAACACCATCTCACTCCCACTCTCACATCTAGGCCCACCCAAACACCCCACCACTCCAACACTCCCAATACCTCCCACACATTGAGCCTCCACACTACCACCAAAATCACATCCACATCGCCTCTCCACCTCAAATGTGCCCTTCTCAACGTTAGATCATTCACTGCGCACGCCCTAGAAATAAATGATCTCTTAACCAATAACAGCATTGACCTACTAGCCACCACTGAAACTTGGCAGCATGAGGCATCCGGCCCTGCCATCGCCCTTGCCCTCCCAGAAGGCTACACCATTCTCAGACAAGACAGACCAACTCGTTTAGAAGGAGGAGTAGCCCTCATATTCAAAGAAACTCTCTCCCTCAGATCCATCAGCCACCCATGGCAGAGGAGCTCTGATATGCTCTCTGTAAAGCTCTCACTATCCCCAAATAGCACCATCAATATACACACGCTATATCACCCCCACAGGCCTCGCATCGGACTTCCAGGGACACCTCACCCACCTACTTAGCAATTACATCAAAGGATCTACTAAGACCCTCCTTCTTGGAGACCTGAACCTAGGTCTCAACGACCCCAAGAACAAAGCTGCGGCCACCCTTGCCAAAGAACTCAATGACCTAGGATTCGCTCAAAGAATCACCACCCCAACACACAACAAAGGCGCACCAAAAAACTCTCACCCGCTCCTCCCTCACAAGCTAGAAGCTCCAAAAAACTCACTGCAGACAATCTACAACTGTACCTTAACATCCCTGTACTTGCCCACCCCTTCTCTGATTACCCCAACACCCTAGTGGATATCTACAAACATACTCTCTCCAATGCGATCAATGCCATAGCGCGGCTAGAAAACAAAAAAGGAAAAAGAACTCTTCACTCAAACTCTTGGTTCACAGCAGAACTACAATCCATATGCTCTTGCAAAAGAGAAGCATTAAAAAATTGGCAAACCAACCCATGCGATATCACCAAGAACTGATTCAACCTTATCTCCCACCAATATAAAGATGCCATCACCAAAGCTAAAGCTAACGCCTTTAACACCCGAATCACTAATGCAAATTCACAATCCAAGGAAATCTTTACAATATTTAAGGAACTTACTTCTCCCCCTAAGACCCCCGACGAGATCATCAAAGATGAAGCATGATGCGCTAGTATTGAAGCGGCCATGCTTAATAAAAATTAATCTTCTGCAAAATAAAATTCAGGACCACTACAATGCTCTACCCAGTAATATAGAGAGCAATCAGCCACAACCCACTCCTGCCTCCAACAAGCCTCTCTTCTCCTTTAGAGACATCTCGGAACTTGAACTTAATAACATCCTTAAAAACATAAAACCCGCAACATGTAAAGGGGACATATGTCCTCCAAAGCTCATCAAGGACTGCGCAGATAGCCTTGCTCCCCTACTGACAGCCTTCGTCAATGCCTCCTTCAGAACCAGCATCATTCTCGCCAGCCTCAAAGAGGCATGGGTCTGCCCCCTTCTCAAAAAGCCCACAATGGACCCCACCCAACCTAACAACTACTGCCCAATAACCACTGTGCCCTTCCTCCTCAAGATCCTGGATAAAGCTTCCCACTGCCAAATCCAACAATTCCTTGAAGACCACTCCATCCTAGGTACTAGACAATCCGGCTTCTGCAAAGGACACGGTACGGAAACTGCCCTAGTTGATTAAAAAAAACAGATCACACAAATCATGGACAAAGGAAAACCAGCCCTCCTGCTACTCCTAGACCTCTCGGCTGCGTTCGATTTGGTGGACCACAAGACTCTCACATCTCACCTCACCCAATCAGCAAACTTCTCCAAAGAAGCAGCGCTCTGGGCCACCTCCTACCTGGAGGGTAGGGCCATGAAGGTCTTCTCCGACACTGCTAACGCAGCCCCCACCACCATCCACTATGGAGTCCCACAGGGCTCCTGCACAGTGCCCACTCTATACAACCTGTTTACGAAGCCCCTCTTCGACAAACTTGACGCCCTGGGTATCACATACACCAACTATGCTGACAATACCCAGGTACTCCTTCCACTCTCTGGAGTATACCACAAAGACGCCGAAGCACTCAACACAATCTACTCCACCATCCAGGCCTGGATGGCAGCCAACGGCCTCTGCCTCAATGGGGACAAGACCGAAATCCTCATATGAGGTCAACAAGCCACTCTAGCCAAACTCGACAAATTATACTCCAACTTCACCATTGATAAAACCATCATCAACGTGTCTACCTCTGTGAAGGCCTTAGGAGTTAACTTAGACTCTACCTTATCCATGACAAAGCAGATCAGCGCCATCTCATCCGCCTCGGCTTACACGACCAAACTCATAAATGCAATAAAGCCATACCTCTCCAAACCCAACTGTCTATCTATAGCCAGAGCAACCATTGGTGCCAAACTGGACTACTGTAACGCCCTCCTAGCAAAAACGTCTGCGAAGAACATCAACCGACTGCAAATCACGCAGAACAACGCACTAAGAGCAGCACTCAGCATCGCAAAAAGAGACCACATCACCCCTTCCAGACAGGAAGCACACTTGCTCCAAGTTAAAGAAAGCATCACATTCAAAATCCTCACTCTCACTCACAAATGCCTCTCCCGCACAGCACCTTCATACTTATGCGAGGCTATAACCAAATCCACCTCCACACGACCAGTCAGGGCTCGCTATGCCAGCAAAATACACACCCCCTACATAAACAAAGCTAGAGCTGGAGGGTTAGGATTCCCCCACATAGCCTCCAAGCTATGCAACTCCTTACCTGCTGATATCAGAGCTGAAAACTCCCTCCTCGCTTTCTGGAAAAAACTAAAAACCACCCTCTTCACCTAATCCCTATCGCTCTCCCCTGTATTGCTCTGTATTGTAAATAATGCATATGTCAACGCAACTGTAAATAAGTCAAATGTAAAGTAAAATGTATTGTAAATAAGAAAAAGTGATCTGAAACTAAGAAAAATGTTCTGTAACCAGCGCCACGATGCCTCTGGGCAGCTGTGCGCTCAACAAATGCGGACAAATAAATAAATAAATAAATAAATGCTGAGGTGTCTAGCTAAACAAGAATAGGGGAGAGTATCAGGTGGTAACTGACAAGACAGAGGAAGAGATGAGAGAGCATTCTTGCACAGAACACCATAGCCAAGGCCACCAATGAAATAGGAGCCATCAAGCATTGCATCAGCCCTCTCGCTGACCCACTAGTACTGCACAACTTTGAAAAATCTACTATCAATTCCTTCTTCATCAACAAGATCAGCATGATCCATCAGCACATAGACACCAATGCCACACCTGACAGCACACAACACATTCCATCCCACAAAACCATCACTGCCTGGACAACTTTCAAGACACTCACCATGGAATAGCTGATTGCCACTGTAGCATCCCTCTAGGCCACATTGTGCCTAGATGACATCCTCCCTCCCACCATACTCAATACTCTTCCGACTGAAGAACTCCTGCCTTAACTGGTATTCATCAACAGCTCCCTCACTCAATGCTATGTCCCCTGAACCCTCAAGACCAGCAAATCCTTCCACTTCTCAAGAAACCAACACTGGACCCCGATGCCTTCAGAAACTACTGCTAGAACAAGTGAAAAACACTGTGCACACCTATTGCTTGTTGTATGTTCATGAACGTTAGTATGTGTTAGAATATTCTTCTGTAATGTAAATTATGAACATTTCATGGTGTGGGGGAGATAGTCTCAACCTTGGCATCTAGGTTGGAAATAATATGGAAAAAGAAAGATGTTCCCAATGTAGGGAACTCCCGTCCCCTACATCTCATATCTGAAATGTCAGATCAATAATTTATAGAACTACCTAACAGAAGTGGTGGTATGTAATAGGTATATTACCTTGCCAATACACACCATCTCTATAAATTATTGATCTGACATTTCAGATATTAGATAGTGTGCAGGGGATGGGAGTTCCCTACATTGGGAACATCTTCCTTTTTTCAGAAACTACTGCCCCATCACCCATCTTTTCTTCCTAGGTAAGATTCTTAAGAAAGCAGAAGCCACAGAACTCCTTCAATACATCAACGCAATCAATCTACTTCAGCCATACTAATCTGGATTCAGACTAAGATGCAGCATGGAAATGGAAACCATCAAGGTGATTAATGATGCCCTTGACATCCTTTAGGATGGCCATCCTTGCTTCCTCTCCTTGAGCGTTCAGCCGCCGTCCAGACTATCACTGACATTCTTCATTGCTGCATGAGGATCAGCAAGACCGTCCTCAGCTGGCTAAAGTCCTACTTTGCTAACTGCTACCAATTCATCCAAAAGGATTCCTCCAGATCACCATCTCTGCACCTCACCTGTACCATCTCTGCACCTCACCTGTGGAGACTTGCAAGGATCCATCTTCTCCCCCTTGATATTTAACCTTTAAATTGAAGTGCTCAGAAACATCCTAGCTCCAGATTACATCGGCAACGAACAAAACACAGCTGAGACACAGCCCTATCTCAATATATCCTCCATCAAAGACATTCACAGGTTCAAGGCCTACCTCACATTGATCAAGACCTGAATGTCCAGTGCTTACCTGGAGCTCAACCTCTCCAAGACAAAATGCCTACTGCAGACCAACAACACTGAACACCCTGATATCTAGAGTTGACTCTTTGCTATGAACATGAGCCACGTCCCTTGGGTTCTACATTAACAGACTCCTCACCTTCAAGGAGCATATAGCAAAGAAGACACAAATGGCTTGGTACCAATTTCCCTCCTGCAGAAAATCAAGCCCTTTATCCCAGCAAACAACATCAGATCTACTGTCCAAGACTTGGTCCTCTCCCTCCTGGATGGTGGCAATGCCTTCCTGGAAGGCCTTCCAGTGACCACTGCGGCACACCTGTGATGTGTCCTACATGCTGCAGTACAGCTCATCAAAGGACACCGCCAATTCAACCTCATCACTGCAACCTTCATTAAACTGTACTGACTCCCACTGCAAGCAAGTATCACCTTCAAATACTGCAGTATCATCTACAATGCCATCGCCCTCAAATCCCCAAGCTATTTCACTGAGAAGCTCAGCATCTCTGGAGGACAACCACCAGAAGCAAGAACATGTGCAGACTTGAACTCTGCCGGTCCAGAAATGAAAGAACAAGAAGACAGTCCTTCTCTGTCTACACCCTCAGACTCTGGAACCTCCCCCTGTCAGAACCTAGTCCGCCCCTTGCTTCTACATTTCAGGAAGGAGCACAAGACCCTCCTCTTGATGCTTGTATAGTCCGCCCTCACCCTCCCTCGTACTTAGTGCACCGCTCCCTTCTATTGATCCCTTGCAATCTGCGCGCCTTGTTGTGTACTTCCCCCTATGACTTGTAAAGCTCTCAATTGCTTCCCGAAGTTAGGTTTGTGCTCAATAAATACTATAATAATGAAATAATAATAATAGGGGGAGTCAGGTGGAGTGTATGCATCATTTTATGAGTGAGCTTAGTGTGTGTACTCTGGTCCTGGTGCGCTGTGCTCTATCTCACTGTACTACTGCTCTGTGCAAACCCTTCGATTGGTGTGCCAGTTGCGAGACTGTTTGTGATTGCATTAGTGCTACGTTGTGTGTGACCCCTTTCATTGGTGCACCAGTTGCAGGTCTGTATCACATTGCATTGCATTAGTGCTTTGTTGTGCGTGGACCCAAGATTGTTGTGCTAGTTACTGCTCTGTATACAATCACACTAGAGCTTTGCTGTGTGTTTTGATTGGTGCACTAGTTGCTGGTCTTTATAACATTGCACTCGTGCCTGAGGTAGGTGAACCCCTCGACTGAAGGCCCCGTTTCTGGTGTGTAAATCTTTGCACTAGTGCCCTGCATTGCATGAACCCTTCAGTTGGTGGTCAGATTATATCATTGTACTAATGCTATAGGGTGTGTACATCCTTCGATTGAAGCACCAGCTTTAGATCCTTTTTTGCTCAAGTCCCCCTTTCTCCTTGGCAGAACAGATCCCCACAGAGCCTTGTGTGGAAATGATAACTTTTTAATGCACGTTCAATCTTGTTCTCAATTGTGCTGCAGGGGGGGTCTGCTCAGATAACGTTCCCCTATGCACTGGGTGAGAGACTGTTTGGCACATTCAGAAACATCACAAAAACGAGGTAAAAAAAGACAGAGAACTGCTTACAAGAGACGGCGCAGGCAGGGCTGAGGCTGCCAGGAGGAGAGAGACTGGAGAGTACAACAGTGAGACAACATCCTGAGAGAGGCGAGAGCACTGGGGTGGAACAAGCACAGGCCTGAGACAGCAGGTCGCCACCTCACGTTGCACAATGGTCACAAGCTCGGGGAGCAGGCAGACCCATCTCTTAGGTGGGCGGCATGGATGTAAACGTCTCGGGTGGCAGAGTTGCCCCACTGGTGTCACAGTCAGATTTTAAGTGCTCGGAATCAGGTTTCACCAATCGTGCAGGACCAGGAACTATCCCTCAGCTTACAAAGAGCTTTAGATCTTTTAACCTCAAACATCAGAGCTATCCCTCAAGTTACACTGTCGCTATCAGCTCAGACCTCAATCACCACAGCTATCTGTTCAGTTATACATTTCCTACGTAAGAACGCACAGCCTCAGGCAGCAGTGCTAGCCCCCAGTTTACACACTTGATAAGGATAAGCCAAGCTGTATGCATGAGAGCAAGCCCTCTGCCCGCACTGAGCTCACATGCTCACTCACTCTAAATGCCAGGCACTGCTGCTGGTGCCAGTCCATGCCGCTGGTGATGGATGGTTTCCCAGTCTCTGTGTTGCGGCCACCACCCTAGCTCCCCCTTCCGCCCTACCCTCAAAAGCGACCAACACAAAGACACGAGTGATATGGAATTCGTGCAAAAACTGTGCGAGTCCTGGTGTGCAGAGTCAGTAGGGAGACAGCTGGTGACTGGCCGATGGCTTGGGGTCCAGGCTGAAGGGGGCAAAGTGGTGGGATAGGAATCTGTCGGGGGCTTTAGATGTTGCTCTCGTGCGAGTCGTCGCTGACAGGGGGGAGACCGCCGTTGTCGTTCAAGCGCTTGGCGCGGTAAGTCTCGTAGTGAATATTGTGAGTGACTTCCTTTAGGTCCTGCAGGTGAGTCCTGGTTGGGAAAGGGACACACGTGAAAGAGACAGCGTCAAAGCCAAAAAAATGTTTTTTTCCAGAAAATGTCAATATATTCCATAAAAGCATTCAAAAAACATTCAATTTGCAACATTGCATCAAATCAAATTATAAGAAACACGGATCTGCGTGAAATTACCGAGTTGAAAAGTCCGACCATCAAAATGCGAAAAAATTGAGAAAAAAAGGACTTTTGGTAAGGTAAGTGGTCTTATATAACACCCTACGAACAATATTGTTGGGCTTGCTGCACATGGCTCTGAAAGACAAAGGGGGTATGGCAGTATGTGCCGGATAGTGAAAAGTCCGATGCAGAAAATCTGTGCTGTTGATAGCTGCAGGTTGGAAGAACCCATTATGTGTGTGCCGATAAGAAAACTCTGTATTCTTTGGTGAGGGGCATATGTGGGTGCAAGTCAGCCATAAGGGCACCCTCCTGGTTGCGAAGCAATGGTTGAAATGTTCGTTGAAAGAAGATGGAAAGAGTAGCAGTCTGATAATTACACTAGCCGTTGGGTGTGATTAAAGGGCAAGGTTGCAGGATTTTATCGGTGAAGAGTTTGTAGGAGGTTGAGAAGGTTGGGAGGGTCTGGTGGGTTTCCTGGGTTTGATTGTGTGTGTCTTTGGGATGTTGTGGTGTGATTCAGTGTTGTGCAGCAAGGGGTCCACAAACTGACAGAGCATCCCAGGAATGGTCCAGGGGTTGCATTGCTTGAGGCATAGTAATAAAGATTCCAAACAGAATTTAAATTTGAATGTTAAAGTCAATGTTTTTAGGTATTGTTTTATGCCACAATATCACCTATTTATAGTAAGGATTGAGGAGTTGGGTATGAAATATCTTCTGGGATAAAGAAGCATGGTCCTGGAATAAAGCATCCTGGACACTTTGTGTGTTTCCTCTGTGTGGCCCCGTGATCAGTGGCTATATACTGCCTAGCTCTTGGTTAGTTGCTGTTTCTTCAAAGTAGGTTAATTGAAGGGCCATTTCTTGAGCTGTTTCCTGCATGTCAGGTGGTTCATTTCCAGGTAAAGATGATTTGGTCGGATGTTCCAGAGTGTCATTGCCAGTACAGAAGAATGATGGACCACCTTTTCGTTTTTTATTGGGCAACCCATTGTTACATAGACTTTCTTTTAATAGTGTACAATTTGGCCAACCACTTTTGGTTAATTCGACCAAATACGCATACTTGTATATGTATATGAGTATGCTTGGGTAAGGTAGGTAGGGGGTGGGAGTAGGCATGTGGTAGGCAAGTGAGGCATGGGGTGGGACGCCTGCCATAACCAAAACAATACAAACTCGTTGAATCCAGTTCTACCAAAAGTGGTCGACCAAACTGCAGACTTTCAAATGAAAGTCTTTGAAAACACACATAACCTTTCTAAGTGACGTTAAGGACTAGAACTGGTGAAGTGTTGCTGGACCTTAGTGTTCTGGAAGGAGTGTAGTGCTGGAATGTACTTCTCTGGGATAGTGGGCCACTTTCATAGTGGGAGCGATGAGCAGTCAACATACAAATGCATGAGTAAATCAATTGGCCACACTGGGAACATAGAGTTCTGGCATGTAATGTGAGGGTCGCAATATCATCTATGCGTTAGAAGGAGGAGGAGGTGACGTAGAAAGCAGGTACAACGCAGACCAGCCTTATTACAGCGCCATAAGGACGTCTATGATAGGAGGAATGATATCCCAACCTATTCTCGGGGTGTCACCACTGGCTGTCCTGAGGATTTGATCCACAAAATGACCATAGATATTGAATAAAATGGGGGAACCTAACACATCGCTATCTGCCCCCATCTTGTACAATAGAATGGCATTGCGGTCTCTCCAACAAGCCTACAGCATGCACTTGGAGATTTCACTGTCCACATATACCCCTGTGTTTTCCAGAGTTTCTGTAAATTAATGCAGTGAATGCCGATCTAAGATGCGTAAAGAACAGACAGACTGGGCCTTTCCTGCATCTGACACACTTTGATGACATGAGATATGTTTGCACACTGCTAGGTCGTGCTGCACACTATTGTAAATGCACGCAGTGTATAGTGGTGGTTCTCATTTGCCTAAAGCTGGAGCAAATTCTGACAGATTTGCCAGAGAAACCTGACAGAGAAGGGAGAAAGGGCGATTGCATGCTAGATCCACTCTAGCCCCTTGCTTGAAACTCTAGACCAACATCATAGTCCACTGCCCAGTCCTGAAAACTGAATTGAATATATTTACCAATTTAGGGCACCACAGGTCCTGGCATGCATGTTGCGATGGACATATATACTATCTGGACCAAGGCTCTTATTTGGGACTGAAAGAGATATTCTGATGATGAAGGAGTCTAGCATCCTTCTCACCCTTACACGGCCACAGCTATCAGTCATAAGCGCCCACTCTGCGTGCCCCAGCCAATCAGACTGCAGGCTGTAGCTGCCACTACACAGCCATGTTCTGAGGATTCCAACTGCTCATGCCTGGTAACTAAGGCTGGAGAGGGGGGCATTACTGACCAGTACAGCTCGCCACCACAGGTCTTATTGTATAACTGTCCATCTATGAGGAGAGTATCTCCTCTCCTAGGAGGCATAGGTAGGGTTTGGGGGGAGCCCATGTGTATTTGGTGCCCTCACGTCCCCAGAGCTTACCTGATTACGAAGTCCCGAAGCAGAGCAAATTCACAGTGTGCCAGGTTTTCCACTGAAAGAAGAAACAGGGGCATGCGTGAGAGGTTAAGTGGAATGCAGGGACCCTCGGACATCATCAGAGCAAGAGATTGCATCAGGATAGAATTGTAAAACACAATCAGTTTTCAGTATGAAAAATGTGCAAACAGCCTCTGCTGAAATTAATTCGATTTAAGTTCTTCTCGCGTATACTCATTATGAATAACCTGAACACTTGAGTACAGAGTCGGACTGGGACGAGAAATAGGCCCGGTCACTCAAAAAAAGGTGGTCCGCCCCTCGCCTCAAAAAAGTGGCCCACCCCTCGCCTCACGACGCTTGACCTCTGATGACATCACCGGAACTGATGTTATTTGACCCCACCCCAAAGCGACATCCTGGGAAGCGATGAAACACAACCTTTCACCCCTTGACAAAACAGGAAGTGGCATCAAATAGCATTGCTCCTAAGTACACTAAATTACTGTGAATCCAAGCAGACGTCCAAGGCCAAATGATATGTTATTGTATAGCACTTACGCTTAAGCTCGTTTTATAGAACAAATATGCAAACAATATCAGTCAACGTGTGTTGGTAATCATTTATCGACCTAAGAAGGATGAAAGCCTTTTTGGAGTAAAAAAAAAAGAAATAAATAAAAAAAGAAATTTCAATTTTTTTTTCTTCCAAACCGGCCCCCACTCCCAAGGGACGATTTCGGCCCGGCCACGGGTCGAACGGCCGAGCAGCCAATCCGGTCCTGCTTGAGTACATTTTACTATTTGGTGTGTCGACTAGCCCAGCTCTAGGATGTGGCCCCAGTATTGGAATTAGATAGGGGTGAGCAGGTCAGATTTGAGGGGAATTTGCATAGCTGTATGTAGCTTGAGTATTGGAATAGCAGCATGTGCGATAGGCAGGGTTGTATTGGCCCATCTGCCACGCGGCCCGTGGCGGGCGGAAATCATGTGCAGTTCCTGGGGGCGGGTTTCTGCCCACGCCTGGGCCGGTTTGAAGAAAAAAAAAGTTTGAAAAAAAACACCTGCAACGGCATAATTCATCAAAGCAAGGTAACACGTCACCTTGCTTTGATGACTGATTTGCATGCATGATGTGTGCATCATAAATTATGATGCATGCATCATTCACATGCTGCTGCAGCATGTGGCCAACTTTGCACCAGGCCTGCAGATGAACTTAATTGGTCTGCTGTTAAATCTCAGTTACCAGTTTAATGGTATCCACTACACAATAATTGCTCATTTGACTATAGCCGATATAATAGCTCAGTGGGTTGAGCGCCTGCTGCTGCGATTTGTGTGTGATCTGCAGGTTCAAATCCCAGCAAGGCCATCTCAGCCTTTCATCCTTCTGAGGTCGATAAATAAGTACCAACACAGGTTGGGTGATATTGGGTGTATATTTGTTCTATAAAAACGAGCTTAAGTGAGAGCTTAAGCTTAAGTGCTATACAATAACATATTATCATTTGGCCTTAGACATCGGTTTGCATTCACAGTAATTTCACAATATGGAGCTATACACACAGATATTAATGATACATATGGTGATCCATTCTTGTATGAAATGTATATCAGATTAGTGAAATCATAACCATATTTTTCGTCGTGTACTTAGGAACAATGCTATTTGATGCCACTTCCTGTTTTGTCAAGGTGTGAAATGTTGTGTTTCATCGCTTCCCGGGATGTCATTTTCGGGTGGGGTCAAATGACAGCACTTCCAGTGATGTAATCAGAGGTCAAGGATTATGAGGCGAGGGGTGGGCAACTTTTTTGAGGCGAGCGGTGGGCCACTTTTTCTTGGGTGTTCAGGCCTATTTCTTGTCCCAGTCCGACCCTGGCTATAACTTACAATGTAGGTACATCGGCAGAGCTGTGTGAGCATTTGCGCAGTAGCAGGGTGTGCTGCAGGTCTGGATTGAGGGCCATTGTCATAGCGGTGCATTGCGCTTCTCAGTGCAGCCACAGCGGGGAAAGCTGCAGGTGTGGAGGGAGAGGTAATATTAGAGCTCTGTGGCCGACTACACTGGAATAGTACAGATGTTATAGGTCATGATTAAGCTGCACCAGTAGAGCTGTGTGTTTGCATCTCAGGCTAGAGTGGTAGAGGGTGCTGCCGGTTAGGTTTGAGGTGCATTGGCAGAAGAATCATATGTGGGCCCCATTTTTGGGATAGCGAGGGAAAGAGGGTCTGTGGGTGGCTGCAGGCCCCTTACCTTCTATTACACCCCATGGGGTCCTTCGGCCAAGCACTCTCTTCCCGTTCACCTGGAACTCCTTGTCACTCCCCACCACGGCGAAGGGCATGCTGTCCTGCTGGAGAAAGAAGCAGGATTCATATCAGTAACAAGTGTGTGCCTCGTTTCACCCCTACTGTCGCCACCCTGTGGCGTCCCTATCTCCATTCACCCAGTAGTTACACAACATAGGCCTGAATATGCGAAATGTTCTCCCCTGAGCGCATTGCGCAGGCAGATGTGAGATCAAAAAGCCTTGCCCAAGGTTACATTGAATGCGACAGCCTTGCAAACATGACTCTGTGTTTACATCTCCTAGACAGTGGTTGAAGTGGGTGGGAACTACTGGGTGCAACATTCCGCGACTTTTACCAGCAATAAGGCATGGTATATGTTTTCCTCTGGTGTACTAGCCCTGGATGGTGGGTGAAGATCCGCTTTGTTGTGTGGCTTTTCTTTGTGCCAGAATCTGCCTTCCTTGACTACCGCAAGGCGGTGGGTCCAACGCCAGATGCATGCTCTCGCAACAAAACCAAGATTCACTTTGGACACCGTTCAAGAACGGTACTCTTCTTCACTAATGTACTTCAGCGTAGTAGCACCGGAACCCTGCAGAAACTGAAAAAAATCAATTTCATCCGTCTAGCCAGCAGTCATCGAAGCAACAGTATGTGTATTTAACAAAGTGCTGTGATCGTTTCATATCGAGGGTCCGTGGGGAAGTGTGAAGATGGAAGCGTGGAGGCGGACAGAACTCAGGGGCATGCGGAGGTCAGGGGGGCATAGTTCTACTTTTCTTTTCTACACTTTGACCATGACTTCTAGAGGTTCCTCTCAGGCCTCGGTACACCCCTGCAATTAACTTAAGGATGCAGTGACAAAACAAGATTATCCCAGAATCCCCACCAACCTGCAGAGTCCAGTCTTAAACAAAGGCCTTTTTCTTGGCACAATCATTGAGTAAAGACCACAGAGCATGTCAAATGCAGGTCCTACTGACCACTACAAAAGTGATGAGTTGCTGCTCGCCATCTGTTTATGACCTGGCATGTCTGGTGTCATTCTGTTTTTGAAGGGCCTTCCTGGCTTGGTGCAGGAAGAGCTGCAGACAGCAATGAGTGTCAATTCTTTAGACTGTGTGCTTTCCTTCTGAATCTGTTTCTGACTACTTTATCTTCAGACTGTTTCAAGGGGGTGTCTTATGTTTTCCTGCAGGAGATTTGCTTTCTATTTTCTTGGGAGTTTTAAGAGTAGTTGTCTGTGCGATGAGCATCAGCTCTGCTCCCTCACCAAATGACCCGTGGTCGCATGGGGCGGCTCGTGTGTTTGCTGGAGGAAGTTCTGCTTCCATCCATAGTTGGGGAATTTCCCATATGTCTGAGATGCTGCTACAGAAGTAATGGAAAGGTCCTCCCCTGGCTAATTAGCAGAAGCGGAGGAAGGCAAAGTGCATGGTGGCTCCAGGAAGCGAGAACTCTGAAGGGCCAGATTCTGCAGTTCACCAAGGGCTTGTTGCTAACTCCCCTCCCTGGGTGCATTGCATAAAATGACTGCGAGAAGCATGGCTGCCCAGCAAACGTTCGCCTGCAGTGCTTTTCTGAATGCCTCTTTATGGTTCTGAACATGGAATTCACTCTTAGAAATAACACACATTTTACAAAAAAGAAACCCATTAAATATGGGATTTCTTAAAAATAAACCAATTCGAAGGGATTTGCTATTTGCCGATTTTCCTCTGCTGGAAAATACTCCCGAGTTCGTTCTGTGGGAAAGTCGACATTTTGTTTCTAGTTTTTCAAGATGACTATTCGTGAAAGCAAAATAAAACGCAATCTTTCGCTTCCTCATAAAACTCACCCTGCTGTGCCCCAATGAGCACCCATTAGATGCTGCACTATGCATGCTAAGCTTTTCTTCACACGCTTTGCACGTCACCGAGGGGAATGTGCCCGGAAGGCTGTGCGAAAGACCGGATTCCCCTTTCCCCCACCTTCTCTGGGGGTGCTATGAAATGCACCTCATAAAAACCCAATAAAGAAATAAGCCCGCCCCCTGGAAATGAACTCGGCCCTGGAAAGAAATCCTTCAGTACCCAAAAGTCCTTTCTCCTGAAAGTAATGCCTTTCTAGCGGAAGGAATCACAATTCAGTAGGATAAAAAGCATTATTGGAAATGGTTAAAAAATGATTACCCTAAAGATATCTTATTTTGTATAATAAAAGATGGTAATTAATTCCTAAAAAAAATAAAGGGATATGCAGAATACGTATGGCTTACTTAATTTCTCAAAACGAAGTGTTTGCATGTCATTCAAAATAACGTTATTAAAAGTATGTCGGTGTGGATGTATTGGGGCGAGGCTTCTTACCACCAAGATTAGCAGGCAAAGGGTCCCCAATAGGTATAAATCCCCTCCCCCCGCACCCCAAGCAGGGCAAGAAGGCAGGGACGTACAGTTAGGAAGCAGGAGCAATCCTGCCCTGATGGACAGAGCTACTGCTACCCCACTGAAAGCAGGCATTCTGCACCCCCACATGCATTGCAGCAGGCGTTGCTGCATAACGAGGAACCAGCAGGCGCCAGGTGTTCTGCTGTCCCCATCGTTTGAGCTGGCACAGGAAGCGGCAGCTCTCCATTCTTTTAAGCTGATCAGCGTCAGCATCCCATTACTTGACCCTGTTGGACATCCTCATCATGCTTAGGGTTTGGTTGGGCTGCATCATTTCGTTATGTAAAACCCCAATAATATAGTCATAGTTTGCTTAGATCTCACCAGGTCATCGTCTGTCGATTTATGTTGAACTGTGCGTAGGCCGGGAGGATAGCTCAGGGGCAACGTTTGTCTTGGAAGCAATACAACGCATAATAACACTGGTTCGAATTCCGGCCTCACACTTAGAAAGTGGTCTCCGGCGTCAAGCGCCTTATAAAAGAGCGATTATAATTCTAATGATTAACCCAAGGGGAAATAATGACGCCATGAACTAGGTCAGTCCTGGCCAGTGGATAGACTGCCACCACATGCAGCGGCAACGCAGGAGTGGAACTAGCTCTGGTGTGGTCAGTGTATAGGCTGCCACTACCTTCAGGGCAGAGGTGGGTCAGTGGATGCCACTGCATGCTGGGGTGGGCGGTGACCATGAACTAACTCAGTTGTAGGTCAGTGGATTTTACAATGCCTTGTGAGGAGACAAATAGTAGGAGGGCTGTGGCATTCTCCTCAACTACATGCTGAAATATGATACGATGATATGATAGGTTATTTATAACGCGCTTAATACCTAGAGGTTTCTAAGCGCGGACCTAGGGATTGAACCTGTGTTGCTCCGTGTCGTCTTGCTTCCAAGGCGAGCACGTTGCCCCTGAGCTATCCTCCCAAGCCAAATTGTTGTGGTTGCTTTTCCAGGGGGAGAGGCAGCCCTGCTAGATCTGAGTGTAGGGCAAATTCTGTATACATTCTGCACCCCTGTATTTAGAGTTGACTTGACAGAGTGATAAAATATGGTATCACCGAACCCAACCCACATGGTATTATCCATGTGCTACTACACTGTCTACAGTATGGTAATTGGAATATGTGGTGAAACATGGGCCGTTCACTGGAAGTGCAAAAAAAGTCCAAATGTAACAGAGGAAGTGTACAGCCATCAGAGATGCAGGGTAGGCTGTCTGTCACATTTTTACATACAAGACCATCTTTACTTAAAACAAATGCACACATCGCGGAAGGCAACACATTTGTAATACTATGCTGAATTATTTCTCAAGGTTTTTTTCCTTATACGTGGGCGACACCCCGGTAAATGTCCTCCACCTTTTACCGTCCGCCACCCTACCACTCCTGGGCCAGGACGATGCCAAACAAAAACGGAACAAGGAACAAACAGAACGGAAACACACCCTCATCCAGTAGAAACTGCCACAAATACAGAACACACCCCTTCAAACATTTTAACCAACAGAACAAACATCACGAGAAGAGAAAGGTTCATGTACCTAACAATGTACCTCGCAACTTACCATGCACCACAACATCACCGACAGGGCTATGCACGTGAGAACATACTGGACCCACTCAGAAAAAGAAGAGAAACTTTCTGAAGAGAAAGGAACGAAACCAACGCCCTCACCCCGTATATCACAAAACCACAAGGACACCGCCAGTAATCCCATCAAAACATATAAAATGGAGGGGCCACCAGGGGGCGCACAGTCGATGGCTGCTTGAAGACGCTGCTCCCGCCGAAACTGGGCCGTGTTGAGGGATTGAGCCCCCCTGTGAACCTCCCAAGGGACATCTGTGGTTCTCAGTGGCGGTGAACCCCGGGGGACCCCCCGGGCGAAAGAGCGACGCCGAAAGACCCTCGGGTGCCCAAGAACGAGGCCTCGTGGCCCAACGAGAGGATCCACGAGAGGCCCCGCCCGCCTCCGGAGCTGCGTGGGGAGTCGTGGTGCGCGTTAGCCGTTGAGGCCTGCAGGCGCGCCTGACCTCTCCACCCCGCCCCAGTTACAGAGCACGCCGGCGCACCAGCGGGGACTCCACTATCGGGCCCCGCGGCACAGGAGGACGGAACCGGCGCGGAAGCCCCAGGCGGCGGCGACTCGAGCCACGGATCCGGACCCGCCAAAGGAGAGGCAGCCTGCCTGACCCGAGCTCCCGAACACCAACGGACCCTGGCGAGGGCCATCAGAGCGGTGGACAGCGGACAACAGCGGGACAAGGCTGGTGAGGAAGGTGAGAGGGACCCGCGCCCGCCCCAGAGATCGAGGTGGCCCAGGCGGGAGGAGACTTGAGCCCGCACGACCCCCTCAACTATGGGGGGCCTACAAAGGGTCGCCTGGAGCCAATTGACGGGTGAGACAACCCCAGACCCCCGAGCAATAGGACCTCTAAGGGGGGGGACCCCGAACACAGATTTCACACAGGTGGTGGCCCCTGGGCTCCTTCCCAGGGCGAGTGCCCGCCTGGAGACGAACTCTGAAGAAAACATGGCCGATACAATTTAATCAGCATGCCGTGGGCGCTGTGCCCCCCTTCCCCGGAGGCCTAGCCTGGACCTTCATCCGATCACAATTTGACACACATCGTCGCCACCCCCCATCACAGGAACAGACACCACAAGCAGTGGGAAAAGGGTGTGTAAAGAGTGTGAGGCCCCCACCAGAGGCCAGTGGGGCATGTGCCCGCTCAAAGATAGCCCCCCACGGAACAGTTTTGCCTGAAGGAGAGAGGGCAGTCTCCCAGCTGGGTCATCGCTCTTGGCCCCCGAGGACCGCCGGCTGGTGGGAGGGGAAGGGGAATCGGATGAGTTGGCGCCACACCCTCCAGTAATAACGTTACCAGGACGCCAGAAGGGAGAATAGCGAATAGCGGCCCGGAACGGACGACCAGAATGACCCAGCCCGAGACCTCGCCCCCACCCACCATTACAATGGAAAAGGGCTTTGCCTCGGTCCTGCAGGAGATCAGAGACATTTGGGCAGACATTGCCCAGAAAATGGAGAACATGGACCGTAGGGTGGACAAGGTCGTAGACAGACTGTTGCAGCTGGAGACCAATCAGTCCTCAGCAACGACCCAAGAGATGGACATGTACCTGAGATTAGCTGCTCTAGAAAAGAGAGACGAGGAGAGGGCCAGGCAAATGGACGATTTCGAAAATAGGGAACGGAGGAACAACCTCAGGATCTTTGGGGTGCCGGAGTCGGAGGGAGAAACGGAAAGAGAATTGAACCGGGTGGTGAGGGATATCATCACCCTCCTTTTCTCGAACGAGATGACGACCAAACCAACGTTTCATCGGGTCCACAGAGTGGGGGGCAGAGCTGGGGGCCCCCGTCAATTCTGGTCCGCTTTCATTACTACACCGAGAAAGCGAAGGTTCTGGAGGAGGCTAGGAAGACACGGGAGATAACTTATAACAATGCACAAGTGTCCATTTTCCAGGACCTCTCTTCATACACCCTGGCCAAACGTAGGATGTGCCGCCCTCTAACACAAATGCTAAAAGGGAAGGGGTTGCACTATAGATGGGGGCAGCCCTTCTCCCTCACGTTCGAATACGAGGGTCAACGGTCGACCCTGATTACAGAGGAGGACATAAGGGGAGCCATCCAAGAGTATGTGTCGGACCCGACCCCGCGGAGAGAACCCACAGGGTTCGCAGCGGAAGGAGCCAGAGAACACAGGCCACAAGGAGAGAGGAGAAAGAAGACGGGTCCACGGAATTTAAGAAACTGAACCCGCCGTTCCCGACGACGGACAGGGAGGACGCCGACCCCGGACACGGAGGAGCGGGCCGGTCAGGCCTGGGGTAGTCTGGTAGCTGAAACACCAATCTGGAAGTGAAATAAGGTACGGGGGGACCGGGCAAAGAACTCAGTTCACGAACACAACGTCCGGTCTGGCTCAAAGACGAGTTGACTTCCAGGACCATGGGGTCCAAGGACGTAAGGGGCCTTCCAAAACAGCAAGTATGTCGGCTACCTGGGGGAGAGCGGCTTGGGGGGGGTGGGGGGATTAAGGGGGGGGCTCAAGGAAGAGTGATTTCCGACATTAGCCCAGCCGGAGGCGGTAGGCTGGTGGTCCGGCCGATTACCAGCAATGGTGGAACTATTTGGCTGGACGCCGGGGTCGGGGGTGGGGGTTGAAGGAATAGTTAGGGTTGTTCAGTTCGGAGGGGGGACCAGGGGGCAGTTGGGGACAGGTTTGAGGCCCACCTGGGGGGCGGGGGGAGGGGGCAAAGGTGATCAGGACATAACACAGAAGGAGCTGAAAAGGAAAAGAGCCATGAGTCAGCTATCCAGTAAGATGTTGATCCGAGACAATGGCTGAGGATCTGCCTGCCCTGGGCGTGGCTTCCCTTAATGTGCGGGGGTTGAACACCCCAACCAGGAGATCCTTAGTATGCAGGGAATTCAGGAGGGCAAAGCTTGACCTGCTCTTTCTTCAGGAAACACACTGGGCTCGGGGGTAGGAACCAAAACTGCGAGGAGGCGGGATCGGGGAGGTCCTCAGCGCATCCCACAGAACCAAGAAAAGGGGGGTAGCCATATTGCTAGCAAGGTATGTTGGCTTTGAAGTGGAAACCACGGTGAAGGACCCAGAAGGCTGATATCTGTTGGCAAGGGGCTCTTTGCAGGGCTCCCCTCTGACTCTGGCAGTTGTGTACGGCCCCAAATGAAGCCAGGCGCAATTCTGGGAGGGAGTGAAGGACAGATTGAAATTGCTTGTTCACGGGATGTTGGTGGTGGGGGGGGGGGGATTTTAATATGGTCCTAGACCCAATCGCGGATAGAAAACGCTTGGGGCCCCAGCCCACTAGGGCTGCAGATGAAACCATGGCCCGTACCTTCCAGAGGGTCAACGCGGAGCTGGGCCTGGTGGACACCATTCCGACTCCCAGGACGGGGCTCCCCTCCTTCACTTACTACTTAGCAATCCACACATCATACTCCCGTATAGACTACATCCTGGTAGATGAACCCCTTCTTCCACATGTTTCTGGCCACAGGGTTGACCCGGTCCCTTGGTCTGACCACGACTTGGTCCGTACCACCATAGTGGGGGGATGGCGGAGTGGCAGTAGAGGGCGATGGAAATGTAATGACTCCCTGTTGAAGGACGAAGTTCTGGCACAGGAAGTGCAGGACGCCATCTGAGAGTATTTTGAGCTGAACGACAATGGCGAGGTGGGCACACACGTGCTGTGGGACGCCTTTAAGGCGACCTTACGTGGTGTTCTCATTAGAATGGGAGCCCAGAAAAAGAGGGAAAGGGAGGCCCAGGAAAAGTCCCTGAGGGAAAAGATAACCCATCTTCAGCCAGGTGGCCTCCCGGAGGTACCCCTGGAAAGGGAACAGATGGCCTCCCTAGAAAACTATAAACTCCAGTTGAAAGACCTCCAGCTACATAAGACTCAGCGGAGCCTCCAACTAGTGAAACAAAAGTATTATGAGAAGGGAGACAGAGCTGACAAAATCCTGGCCTGGAAACTTAGAGAGATTCAGAGGAACAGAACGGTGAAGGCAGTGAAGAATGAACAGGGATCATTAGATCACGACACCCGAACATTGGAGCGGCCTTTTGCCGTTACTATGAAAAGTTATACTCGTCTGAATACGACGGGGATGACACTCAGATTGAGGATTTCCTGGATTCCATCCAGATCCCGTCCTTGACAGGCGAAATGGCGGAGGGTCTAGAGGGCCGGTTGACGGAAGAGGAGGTAGAGCATGCGATCAGTGGGATGAAGGTGGGAACGTCCCCGGGGGAAGACGGCTTCTCAGTATACTTCTATAAGAGGTTTCGGGCTATCCTAGCCCCACATCTGGTGAGGGTGTTTAACGAGGTGTTAGAGGGGGGCTCTCTGCCGGATACCATGATGAGGGCCAGAATAGTGGTACTGTCCAAAGAGGGCAAAGACCCCACCGAATGTTCCTCATATCGCCCGATTTCCCTTCTCAATATAGATGTTAAGATTCTGGCCAAGGTGATAGGTAAACGGATGGAGGGGATAATGCCCAAGCTGGTTCACGGGGATCAAGTGGGGTTCATAGTGGGCAGGCAAGGCTCTGATAACATCAGGAAGACGATAGACCTAATCCACCATGCCCAAGAATCAGACCTCGAAGCAAGCCTGCTCTCTCTGGACTCCGGGAAAGCTTTTGACAGGGTAGAGTGGAGGTACATGCAACTCCTCCTCCGTCGAATGGGCTTCGGGGCTCACATCAGGAACTGGGTTTCCGCCCTATACGGAGCCCCAACGGCGAGAGTACAGGTGAATGGACAACTTTCCGATTCATTCCCTCTCACGCGGGGGACGCGACAGGGATGCCCACTCTCCCCTTTAATATATGTCCTGGTGATGGAGCCCCTGGCCATAGCGGTCCGAGCCCACCCCAACATTAAAGGGATTAAAAGAGGAGAGGTGGAGTTCAAGCTCTCCCTGTTTGCTGACAATATTCTAGCATACCTGGTGGAGCCCAGCTCCTCGCTCCCCCCCCCTGTCCCTGATGACGACCTTTGGGCAATTCTCGGGGCTAAAAATAAATGCATCTAAATCAGTGTTACTCCCTATGAGGGTCCAGCACCCGGGGCTGGACCACCGGGATAGGTGTGCGGGGATTGTGGTGGGGAGGGACTCCATTAGAGATCTCTCAAAATTGGCCTCGGCGAATTATGGGCCCATTATGGCGGAGATTACATCGGATTTGAGGAGGTGGGGTGGTGTGATCCTATCCTTGTATGGGCGCATGACGGCGATGAAGATGAACATCCTGCCGAGACTGCTGTATCTTTTTACGGCACTCCCAACGGGGGTCCCCGACCAGATGTTTCGAGACCTACAGAAGGCAGTCCGAGGGTTTCTATGGCAAGGGCGGAACCCGAGGATAGGGAAGGCCATTCTAACGTTACCTAGGGAGGAGGGTGGTTTCGGGCTGCCGGACTTCCTTCTCTACCACCGGGCCGCCCAGCTACGGGTCCTGTTGGAGCATATGAAGGAGGGGATGGGCACCTATTGGTCTTATCTAGAGTACATGGATGCACACTCCCTGAAAGTACGCGACCTTCTGTGGTTGCCGCGTAAACACATCCCAAACAGACTACAGACCCACCCAACCCTGGGAATACTTTGGTCGATCTGGAAGGAAGGACCCACAACCGCACACCTTACTTCATGGCCCTCCCCGATGTCCTCGCTCTGGGGCCACCCGCTCAAACTAGGCAGCAGGGGATTCAGGAATGCCCAGTCCTGGTCGGATGGGGGGTTGGAATGTGCGGGGCAACTGTTCAAGGAGGCCGAGTTCCTCGAATACGAGGAGCTGAGAGATGCTCTTGGGCGGGGTTCTCTTTCAATTTTTGAATATTTGCGCCTGAAGGGCATCCTTTGTGACCAGACATGTGGCCTGAACCTGTGGAGACAGTGGACCCCCTTTGAAAAGTTACTGGACACGGCCACAACAAGGAAGGGGGTAGTATCCAAAATGTACCAAATATTGAACACTGTTAACTTGGAAGGGAGGAGAGGGTTTCGTGGGTTCTGGAATGACTTGGCAGGAGAGGCTCTATCAGAGGACGCATGGTCCAGGGTATTTAAAATAGCATTCCATTGGAACCTATTTACGTCGGACATGGAGCACAACTTTAAGATCTTACAGGGATGGCATAGAGACCCATTGAAATTATCCAAGATGTTCTCGGGGGTGTCCCCCAGATGCCCAAGAGGATGTGGCCAAGTGGGGACGAGGGGTCACATGTGGTGGTTCTGCCCTAAGGTACAGGGGTTCTGGGAAAAGGTACGGGGGTGGATGGCGGAGGTCACCGAGGAACTACTCCCACACAATCCGTTGACAATGTTGTTGGGCCTCCCACCGGATGAGGCGTAAAATATATAGGTACCCAAGAATGTGGGAGACTATGTTGCGAGCAGGAAGAGTGGCCCTAGCGCAAAGGTGGAAGAGCCCGGAGACCCCCTCTAAGGAAGACTGGCTAAAAAAACGTAAGAACATGTTTCTCATGGACAAACTGACGGCCATGGTAAATAACGAATCGAGCGCCTTCCAGGCAAATTGGTATGGGGTTTACCAGGCATGGGGGTGGGATGCTCACTGACATTATGTAGACAACCTTGGGCGCGAGGGCGATGGAGCCCAGAGAGTACCACTCAAGGACAATGGTGTAATCCACGGCCCGGGAGACAGCAGATCCGTCTAAGCCAGCATTTACGTGAACGCATAGCATAGCTCCAAGGCACTGAACTATGAGTACTGATGACAATTCCTGCGTTTGGATTTTCGATGGGATACTGATCTGGGGGAGGGGCGGAGTTGGGGAGGGGCGAGAAGGGGGCAGGAGGGGAGGGAGACCCCGGGGGTTTGATGATGATGCTAAATGTGATATTCATATTGCTCCCGGTGTTGTCATTGTTTCTTTCTCTGAAAAATTGCCAATAAAACCAAAGTTTAAAAAAAAAACTAAACATATAACATGAAGAAGCTGAATAAATCAGCAACCCAACAACCAATTTAACAGACTGTTTCAATGATTAAGTGGACCCCACAGAGTACCTATCAATCTGTGACAGTAACACAGAAGCACCCCAATAGAACAACCGCAAGACAAAACAAATATTAAAAAATAAATAAACCAAACCACATAGAAAGGATCCACTGCAACCTGATCAATACAAGATCAACGTCTAAACATGCCACCGAGATTTACGACCTCCTGTGCGACAGAGGTATCAACATCCTATTCATAACAGAAACATGGCTAGACAACAATTACAAAATCACACTCCATAACTGCCTCCCTGAAAACTTCAAGTGCTCACAAGCAAACAGGAAAAACAAGACTGGAGGAGGACTTCCAATAGCATACAAGGAGCACCTGGAAATTAAAACAGATGAACCACTAAGCATCAAAATCTGCAAATTCCTAATCCTTAACCCGACTCCAAACCCCAAAACAAACCTCATATACGTCCTGGTTTACAGACCACCAACATACAATGCAATCTTCGTGGACACCTTCGCAGAACCCATTACCAACCCAGCCATCGAGCACGACCACCTGATAATCCTCGGGGTCGTCAACATCTGGTTTGTAGAAGAAACCGCTAACTCTCAAAAATCACTTGCCAAACAACTGAAGACCATGAAACTACATCAGTTAGTCAAAGGAGCTACGCACATGGCAGGACATACACTGGACGCAATCTTCATCAACAAATGCCTCATCACCACAACGCCACCAATACAGATCCTCTGGACCGACCACCTCATCATTCTATTTGTGATCATGCTGCCCACGAAAGCAGCCAAACAACCTGACAAACTGCTGACTATCATGAAAAGAAACTGGAGGACCATCAAAGCTAGCAACCTAGTAGAAAAACTAAAATTCAACAAACCACCAACCACGGACCTAAACTAAGATGACCTTGACAGTAAAACAGAACTACTTCGTAAATGGATCACCGGAACATTCAACAATCTCTCCAAGGAAAAACCTTTCACCCCATCGCGCAAGAGAGCAACGGTAAAATGGTTTACCCCGCTACTCAGCGCCATTAAAAGAAAAACAATAAACTTAAACTAGAGTGGAAGAAAAAATACCACCAGGCAAAAAAAAAACACAATACCAATGACACATCCATTCATACAAAAAGGAAATCCATAAGGCCAAAAATGAATACTACGACAACCTAATCACCAAAACCACAGACACCCAAAAAGAACTGTTTAATATAATAAACGAAATGAGAAACCCCTCTGCCTGCAACAACACACCAGTACCCACACTGAAACTATGGAACGACCTTGCAGACCACTTCAAAAACAAAATCAGCACCATCCACCAAATCATACAAACAGACCGACCAATCAAAACACACAACCCACCCTACCAACTGAGGATCGTCAAAACAAACTCAAAGATTTCTCCCAAATATAAGCAGAGACATTTGTCAAGCTAGTAAGAAATAGCAACAAAGCAGGCTCCCTGTGGACCCCTGCCCTTCAGACATATACAAGTCAATCCCCACACAAGGCACACCTATTAAACACTACAGAAACCTCCTCAACATATCACTTTAAACAGGGAAACTACCACGATCATTCAAATCGGCATACATCAAACCACTCCTCAAGGTCACAGCAGGCAACGTGGAAGCCCTCTCCAACTACAGACCCATCTCAAACAACCCCTACCCAGCGAAACTACTTGAAACCCACATCTATAGAATACTACAAGAACACATAGAAAAATACAGACTACTGGACCAGGCACAAGTCGGCTTCAGACCTATGAGAGGAACAGAAACGGCACTCCTCCAAATCGAGGATGATCTAAAGACTAATGCAGACTCAGACACAAGTGCAAGCTCTGATAGTTCTGGATCTCACCGCATCATTCGACACAGTCAACCATGACATCCTCATCAAGAGATTGGAAGAAATAGGAATCACTGACCTAGCTCTACTCTGCATTAAATCATTCCTAACCGACAGAACAGAAACCGTCTAGATTAAACCTTTTAAATCCATGCCAAGGGAAACCACCTGTGGAGTACCACAATGATCCCCCTTATCTCCAATGCTCTCCAACATCTACCTGACTACACTAATCAAGCTCACTAAAAGACACGGCTTCACATGCTACAACTACACGGATGACACACAGATCACCTACAAAATACAAGACAGACATGAAGAAAACACAACACTGGAAGACTCTCTACAAGAGCTCTACAGTTGGATGAACAGAACCAGCCTCAAACTCAAACGAGGCAAAACAGAGATAATGATTGTATCCAAAAACAGGGAAAACAACCACAACATCCCATGGCTGTCAGAACTAGGAACAGCACTGACACCGTCAAACACAGTAAAAAACCTTGGAATCCTGATGGACAACGAATTAACACTAGAACCACAAGTAAATGCAATAATCAAGAAATGTCTCTTCCTCCTGTAAAAAGGATTCTACCGTTCATCGCCTTCAACGATAAAACACTCAATGTCATCTCCCTCATCATGTCCAGAATAGACTACTCCAACAGCCTATACCTAGGAATGTCAGAATGCCTACTAAAGAAACTTCAACGTATCCAAAACACAGCGGCCAAACTCCTGCTCAGACTACCACGAAGAGAACGCATCACCCCAGTGCTGAAAATGCAACACTGGCTACCGATAAAACAACGAATAAGGTTCAAAACAATGTGCATAACGCACAGAGCAATCCACGGCCAAGCAGCAGAGTTTATAAAAAAGAAAATAACCATCTACCTTCCAGCCAGACCACTCAGATCAGCTGACGACATTCGACTAGAACCAAAACCATAAAACAAAAGAAAATTCGGAGGGTTGTCTTTCTCTCACCTGACAGCAAAAACCTTGAATTGCCTCCCAAAAAAGAGACCACCTGAAATTCAGAAAACTACCTAAAACTTGGCTCTTCACATCAGAATCAGAAGGGAATGACTAAGAAAACAAAGACCGGCTAGGAAACAGATGGGGGACACTAGCCAATAGAGGCAACCAAGGGGCCCCAGGGCACACAACCCCGATAGGTAGTGACCCCCCCACAAGAAACCCAGGGAGGGGAACCAAAACCCATCACCGAACCATCCCTAGCCGCAGGGCAGGGGGAAACTGACTCAACCGCTCATGCCCACACACCGCTAGAAATCCACAGAGGAAAGACAACTCCCTGCTAAGTAATTTCCAACACACGGGATGGTTAGAGATGATGAGCACAGAAGTCCAAAGCAAGAAGGTAAGAAAGACCCACTAACCCAACTCTAAAACTTCAATTTTCCGCATACACGTATCCAACGCAAAAACACACAAACAACATCTCTGCACAGCAACCCGCAAGCACTTCACCACAATGCAACAACACATAACTATACAACACAGCACGTGGGAATTGCACAGACCCGAAAATCGCACCTAAGCTCAGCGAACGGTGAAAACCGAACTGAAGCATCCAACAGAACATCACAACTCTCACTCTATTCCTGCTACAACCTACTAACCCCCACACCCACCACCCCCTTCACATCCTCCTTTCAGATCCGCCAGAGCGCCAGGGGACCACTCTGGTGGTGATAGTGCGCTGTACAAATAACACTCCTATGTTCCTTTATCCAGGCCAAATTCCAAATTAAAGTAAGGTGATCCAACTGAATCCAGTGGTGCCCAGACGTGCTCTCGTTCTAGGGGGTCAAAGCTCATTGTCCTAGACACTTACTAACCCCTTACTCCTTCCCCTGAGCCCTCACCTCCTCCCACTTCAAATTGCCTTTTGCCGAAGGAGCAACATCCTCTGTGACGTTATTTTGCTCGCCACCAAAGACAGAGAAATGCAGCTAGTCCTCGCCCAGCCTTCCTTTCTTCTTCTCTTCCATTGAAATTACTTGAAAATACTAACACTGGGCCCATTCACTTCAAAGGCTGTTTTAAAAGCCTTGCAGAAATCAAATGTAATATTTTCTTCATAGTAATGAGAACATTTCAGAAATGATATGATATGATATGATATGGTATTTGTAACGCGCCTATACACAAGTGTTTCAAGGCGCGACGAGGCAGGGAGGGAGGGAAACAAGGGGAAGACAGACAAACGATCCTACTAGGCCAAGTGTCATTCAGATCGCGCAAGTGCAGAGGTAAGGGGAAAAGGAGAAAGTGCTGGGGGGGGGACGTGGGGGGGGAAAGTGCAGTACAAGGTAAGTAGCGTAAAAAAATAATAAATAATAAATAATAAATAAAAGGGCCAGCTGGTGGCAGGTGCGAGGTAAGTGCAGAGCAAGTGCTGGGAGGGGGGCTGTAGGGATACAGTGACAGTCCCACAGTGCAGGGGGAGCCAGGGAGGCAGTGCAAGTGGAGAGTGGCTGGGCCCTGACCGAGGTCGCTGAGAGTGGCCCAGATGCAGGTTTAGTGCAGAAATTCAGTGGGGAGTTAAGCAGGTTTAGCAGGGGAGAGGGAGAGAGAAGGCAGAAGCGAAGAGGAAGGTTTTGAGGTGCTTCCGGAACCGGAGATGGTTCTCCTCAAGTTTCAGGGAGGCAGGAAGGCTGTTCCAGAGGGAGGCCCCTGCTGCGGAGAGAGATCTACCCCCAGCTCGTTGCTTCAAGAAGCGGCTGACCATGAGGGAGTTGGAGACGGATGAGCGAAGGGCTCGTGAAGGAAGATATTTAGGAAGAGAGAGTTGAAGGTATTTAGGCCCCAGGCCCCAGAAGGCCTTGTGGACAATGCAGAGGGTTTTGAACTTAATCCTCGCAGCCACTGGGAGCCAGTGAAGAGATTTCAGTCCTGGAGAGATACGGTCCCTGGGCTTGAGGCCAAGGACAAGTCTCGCAGTTCTGTTCTGGATAAGTTGCAGAGGGCGGAGAGTGGAGGCAGGCAGATTAAGATAGAGGCTGTTACAGTAGTCCAGCCTTGAGAGAACCAGGGCTCGGGAGACAGTGAGCTTCTGGGGGAAGGAGAGGAAGGGAAGAATACCTCTGAGGAGGTGCAGCTGGTAGTGTGACTTCTTAGAGACGTCAGATATATGAGGAGAGAAGGAGAGTGTGGAGTCGAAGATGACCCCGAGGTTTTTAGCCTTGCAGGTAGGGGCAGGAAGGGGGCCAAGGGAGGCCGGCCAGAGAGCTGCAGGGAAGGAGGGAGTGGGTGTGCCATTCTATGTGTTTGTACGTTTTTGAATAAATCAATAATGGATCACCTCCCGGTATTCAATACTGGTATAATACATTGTTTTATGAAGCAAGAGAGAGAGCGAGAGAGAGAGAGAGAGGTAAATCAGAGGAGAATGGACCCAGGGTGCTAAGTCTTGACAGACCATTGGCACATGTTGCGTGGTTTATGCGGCTCAACACGTGTTTTTTTCAGCAAGTCCTGTGTGGGCTTGATATCAATGTACGGATTCCAGCAGACCTAGTCCAGGCTTGTTCCTGTGCGTTCTGTGACACTGGTATTGGGGCTATGGGCCATGGGTTGTTCTCTTTCTGGACTAGGGGGGTTAGCCTGTATCTGAGCAGTGGGGAGACCGAGATGGAGGAGTAGTAGGACCTGCCAACTTAGGCAGGTTGTAGGTGTGCCCAGCAACCATGTTACGCTGGCTAAACGTTAATTGAGAGTGTTTGCCAAATGAATACGGTGATCATGGCACCAAACTCTGAAGAGCAGCTTCATCATTTTTGATTTGGAATGCTGAAATTCAAGTTATGTTACATCTGACAATGGACTGGCAGTCAATTCCTGTGTATGATGGCTGCTGTACATAGGAAACATAGTTGCCACCTATTTGATTTTTATTAAGAACTTGGTTCCACAGATTAGCAGGACCCAATCTCCTGTTGCCATAAATTAGGTTGTTTATTCAGAGTTCATTATCTTCAGAATCAACTTCTCATGGAGATTTTTTTCATCAGGTTCTGAGAACATACTCTCTATGCAGCTGCTTAGCTCGGGCCAGTGTGGAGCAGGGACCTTGCCTACTGGAGCTCCTTCATGAAGAGTGCAGGGAATGAGGCACGTCAAAGGAGTTTTGCTGCCTGTCCAGTTCTTTTGCGACCCTACAACAGAGTGACAAGGTGGAGGGTCCACAAGTGCTCCATCAGGTAACTGCTCAATGCATGTGGTGTAATGCAGGCAATGACCACATTTGTGTGGTAAAATCTAGACATTTCCCCACCAGTGAAATCTGTAAAATTGCACCCATGTGGACTCCCTCATTTCTTTTTCCAGGAACATGGGATCAACTCTCTGAAAGATAGGGTCGTTTTTCAGGGCATTTGTACCAGAAGGGGCTCATTATGAGTGTTGTGCTATCTCTGCAGTTGATCTGTCGAGATACCACAGAACTGTAATACTGTTACTGCCACTTGGTCCAGCAGTATTACCGCCCGATTATAATACTGTTACCGCCACTTGGTCCAGCAGTATTACTCCCGGATTGTAAGTGGTGGTGGCGGTGTCCAATTTAATTGGAGTTCATATGACTTCATGGGGGCTTTCGGTGGAATTACTGGAGCAGGAATTCTGACTGTGATAATTCGCCAAAATTTGGCAGAAAGGTGGCAGATTTACCTCCAGTGCACATCTTTGGAGTTGAATACTCCAACTTGCCACCAAACTCATAGATGGGCGGTGCTTTAATGCAGCGTTATGCGGTATTACCACTGAATTTTACTGCCCTGCCCAACATAGAATGAGGCCTTAGAGGCAGAATACATGTGGATGTTCGTAATGGGTTGCCAACTGTGCGCACCCGGATAGACTGGGGTGGTACATTTCGCATTGGTGTTGCATCCCTCTCCTTGGAGCAATTGTCTCCTCCAAGTAATTCATTCTCCTCAGAAGACACCACCAGTGAGCCCGCCTGAATTGCCTCACAAGAGATTTGGGGGTAGAAATGTAATAATCGGTTCTTGACCCACTCTGATCTTGTCATTCTCCGACTTGTCCTCTTGGTCCTCATCAAACTCCTTCTGGGGGTAAAACTCGATCCCATTCACCTCTAGTTCCTTCCGCACCTGAGGAGGGAAAACGAAAGAGAAGGATGAGAGACCATCTAGCAGGACGCAGGCGCTAGAGGCCAAACCACGTGATAGAATGTTAGTCTGAATGCAAGGGTGGGAGGCCCGCCTGATGAAACAAGGGGCACGAATAAAGGGCTGAGAACCAAAGCAACACACTGCAGGTGTAATAGGCCAAGCCTAAGTGCATTTTTATATTATTGTCGTTTTTTTGCAGAGAAATAGCTGGTCATTTTGTAAAAATTGCAAATTGCATTCCAACCTTAGATCTCACATGCTGGTGGCTCCTTTGAATGCAAATTTCCGCATTTACAAAACAGAATGGGAAATGAAAAAGTTTAAACAGGAGAAATCACCTTTTACTCTTTCATTTTACTCTCTGTTTTGTACAGAGTGCAATTTACGCTTTGTAGCCAGCATTTAATGGGTCCCTATGAAATCTTACTGTTTTTAGCCTCTGCAAAGAAGCAGGCCGATTCCATAGGTGTAATGCCTGCATGGAAGTCTTGCTGACAGCGTGGCCAGGCTGCATGGGAGGGGAGGGCCATCGGGTCCTCTGTGGAGGCACTTGGTCAGGGTGCGAGCAGGTGAGTGTTTTTTACATTTTTATATAATGTGTCTGCATGGATAAAATAAAAACAATGACACGCTTGCACGTTCACCACGCGTCGCGACAGAGGAACGCTGATCCCTCGCCCCCCTCTTCTGTCAGTAAGAGGGTCTACGCTCCCAGCACAATAATGAGAGGCGGCAGAGCCAGACTTCGGACCCCTTGACGCTTCTCATTATTTTAGACTCTTATTTGCTCAGCCTCTTCTTTGTGCCTTGATGAACCCCATTGCCCTGCCTCTACCTGCCATGAACAGAGTAACTGGAGGCACCCAGGGGAGGATGGGCACATAAACACAGATCACTGCGCACTGCTGAAGAAGCAAGCACCTGATGCAACATCTTACTCCCCATTGAACACATTCATTTAAGACCCACATTCATTGGTTTGCATGGCGGAAGACCACTTAAAAATAACAAATTCTACATTGGGCAATGCATCTGTAGAGCGCTGCCAGTTGCCATGCGAACCAGAGACTGATCCAACACCCCATCTCTTTCTATTTTCTCAGTAGCAATGATTTCGGTGTTATGGTTGTGCTTTGCACCATCAAAATAAATTGCAAGACTGCATTGTCATCTCCCAAATGCCACTGGGCCTGCCAGCATCCATGTGACAGGCCAAACAGCGGACTGTCAATGCATACCTAATCTTTGGTCACATAAACTTCAACCACATTCATCCGATCTAGAGAGATCTGAACTGGCTTCCCCTAACAGCCTGCAATACATGGAAGGCATGTTGCATTAGCTTTAATCTTTACGTACCAGTAGGCCAGACTACATACGCAGCAGGGAAGTACGCCAATGAGCTCCATTGCACTACACTGGAACATTCCGGGCTGTTATGAGTTGCAACAGTTTGCAAGACACACACTCATTTCTTTGTTGGGAGCCAATTTATGAAGGTGTGAAATGCATCAAAAAGCCACTGCGCAGGAGAGGTGTGTACATGCCATCCTGTGAGTGGGGGATGTTTTAGGACAGGAATAGTAACGGAAACACACTGGAAATTGCCCCCACAGGGTTGCATTGCATTTTGAGAGTGCTGGGGCAGAAAATAAGCAACGGTAATGGCTTGCTTGGAGAAAGGACAGGTGAAAGGAGGGAAGGTTACAACCTACCACAAATGTTATTTTACTCTCTCCCATATGTGCATTATGAGCTATACAGCAGAAATGGAGTAGATGGGATGGAGGCTCCCTGCCTGCAACCGGCCAACCCAAGCCTGTGTCCAGCCCACAAATCCCTGCCTGAACCAATTGCTACACCCTGCCCTTCCTGCCTTCACCCCTCTCTTTCTGAACTTATTATTTTTTAATAATGTTTTTTGGTTTATCAGTAAAACCTTTTACATATTCACTCCTACTTACGTCACTCACCTTCCATACAAATAAACAATGCACCAATTCATGATAAAACACATTCCTACTCGGTCTGTTTCATTTCTTTCCAAACAGGTTCATCTCCCTCCTTTAAAACATCCTCCACACATTTCATTGCCGCTAGAACCAGGCTTATGTTTTCACCAATCAATAATCACTACCATCATTCCTCTGCTGTTAACAGATATATTTGCTTCACGTGCCCCTCAAGTTATCTGGTTCTTACTTCTGTCAAGGCCTTACAGGAGGTTATTAGATGGAAAAGTGACTGCGTTCTTAACGTCCACAGTATCTACATTTCGGGTTCCTTGCCAATTGCACATCTCGTGTCAGGAGAATATTCAAGTGACAACGCATGAGAAGATCTATATAATGGTCTTAAGGGAACTTTTGGAGATATGCCGGAGTTTGGTTTTAACCTTTTAGCTCACGGCTCAATGTAGGCCTCAGCCTATCCCTACTTCTTGTCTCCATGGTGACAATCGAATCCAGGTATTGCAGCTTTTTTTAACCTTTGTTGGATTGGCGATAAGCAGCTCCGTTGTGATGTTACACCCTCCAAGATAATTCTCACATTTATCCATCCAGAGTTTCAACCCCTTATCTGGAACGATTTTTTAATTCCACCTCATGATGTCAAACGGGGGGCGAGCTATCAGGGGTAATACATTTTCTATACAGAGATATGGATTTCCACATCCCATTGATTCAAGGGATTGCAACCTCAACTCGAATCGAATAGAAGATACTGGCAGCGAGTTGGGGAGCCTCAGGGCCTTACTCCAAAATAGCCCCTCCAATAAACCCCACACTTTCCATGACGGATTCAGCAAAGACTCAGCTCCATATGTCAGGATCTGCACCACCTTCTGTTTATAGAATGTGAGAAGTGGGAGGACTGAATAAATCCCATATCTTCTATGCAAGGCAGCTCCCTGAGCCACTAGTCTTCCCAACTTAACTCTTAGCATAGCATAGTGGTCTTTTTCATCCAGGTTTTTATTGACTACTATGCCCAAACAGGTTATAAAGTCCACCGTCTCCAGTTTTTCATCCTCCACCCTCTTCGAATATGCTCCCCTCTGTTTCCTCACGCCGATGACATAATGAGGACTTTAGATTTTTTCACATTCACTCACAGGCCATTCTCCTTCAAGTAGAGCATAAAAGTGCCAAGCCTGCACTGCAGTCCGATAGGTGTCTGGTCAATAAAGACCAAGTCATCGGCATACAGGATCCAGGGAATATCAACAGAGTTAATTTTAGGTGGGAAGGCCCAAATCATTATTTGAGACTCCATCAGATCTGACATGTAGAAGCTGAATAATAGGGGAAACAAGGCGCACCCCTGCTTCAACCCTTGATAAGTATACATTTTCCTTGACGGAGCCCCGCTGGTTGACAATCTCACCTGGATCGATGTATTAGTATATAGGGTTCGATCATGTCGGGAGGGGGCAGTCCCAATCCATCAGCTTGGACCACAGTCGTTCCCTACTAACCCTATCAAAGGCCTGTGCAAGGTCCATGAAGGTGAAGTAGATGTTAGTCTCGGCTTCCATGGACCTCAGCTTCAAAAGGTTCTGCACAAAAAGATTTAAGGAGGTGCCTATTCCCTTCACAAAACTCGTCTTTCTCGGATTGAGGCGGCCCAACCTCATCACCCATGCACTCAAGTCTCTCAGCAGAAGTGATGCAAATAGCTTGCCCAGGGTGTCCAGTAGAGCGATCGGATGATCGTTTTTTGGGTCGCCCTTCTTAAAGATCGTTACCACGACGGCTTCCCGCCATGTGGCCGGAATTTGCTTTGTCTCCATAACCTGTGTAAACAGCTTCACCACAAGTACCAGCAGACATCCATATTTCCCTTTAGCACATGTGTAGCCAAACCGTCTGGACCTGTAGCCCTCAATGGACTCAATTTTACAATCATTGCACTTGCATCTTCCTTGTCAAACCTAAAAGAACACCTATCTCCCACCATTCGACTACATCCACCCCCTATCACTCCTTTCAATGTGAACAAGTTTGTGTAGTGGTCCACCCATTGTTCTTCTGTAACTTGGCCCATCATGTGCGCTAACTGGAAATTACCCCCATTGTTTATGAGTTCCCACAGATTCCTTGTATTATTCTTGCACACTGCCCTCAGCATTAGCTCTGCATCCTGTTGCAGTCTTGCAGCTTTGGACGCACAGAGCCAATTGCGGTACATCTGCTTCCTGTTTTCTTATTTTAGCGTCAACACAGTCTGTTCTACTCCTTTTCAATTTCCTAATGTCAGATCTAAGCACTCTTCTCGCCAATACTAAATCGTGGTTGTAGACATGCATAGGTGCCAAAGTCACCTTACCATTCCGATCCCTCTCTTCCATAAATGCTTTGAGGATCCAAGCATAATCAGTCTTGCCTGGATTCTCAACTATGAAGCACTCACATTGGGTTGTCATTTTAGGGACATCATCTATTTTAATTCTGAGCCTATTTTCCCCCCATGTTAGTGCAACTGGGTTTGTGGCCGTCATTTTCCTTTCATGATATCTGACTGCCCAGCTGATTGCTAATAAATTTTGGTCACTTGAGGTCATTTCTAATACCTCAAACCTCTCCACTGCCACTGCAATATTTTCTGAGACAAAGTAATAGTCCAAATCACCACATATGATAATGTGGGGATTTTCCACAGCAATCAGGGCCTCGTCCAATAGCATGATTATTGCCTTAATGAAAGTCTCTTATGTGCACATGTTCATGCTCCAGTATAGGTTCATGAGAAAGGTTGTCATTCTCTGGTTAAGATTCTGCAGGCCCAACTTCAGCATCTGAACAAAGAGGTTAGGGTTGGATACACTTATTACCGGTATTGTACGTTTTTACCGTATCCAAAAGTTTGCATGGACAAAAAGACCTAAAAATGCTACCACCAAAGGTTCGAACACCAAAGGTTCGAACCTTTGGTGGTAGCATTGTAGGCTAGTATAAAAAAAAAAGACTGCGGGGGCTGCAGGGCGGTCCCCTGCAACACCCTGCTCACTATACTGTGTGGTACAGTGAGCGGGGTGTTGCGGGGGATACCCTCGCAGCACACCCGAAAAAAAAAAAAAAAACAGGGGCTGCTGGGGTTTCCCCCGCAACACTGCACAGTATAGTGAGCCGGGATTGCGGGGGAAACCCCTGCAGCCCCCGTAAAAAAAAAAGAAAAAAGAAAAGGACCCTGCAGCGCCAGTTCCCGATCACGGAAGTGAAAGGGAACTGGCACCGCAAGGACTCAGCATGAAGAAAAAGGTAAGTAGGGTATGTTTATGTTGGGGGTGTGGGTGGGGGTGTGGGTGGGTGGGGGGTTTCGTGGGTGTTTTGTGGGTATGGGTGGGGGTATGGGTATGTAGGGGTTGTGTACGTGTGTTCGCATGGGAAATGTGTGAACCTTTGGTGGTTTGCACATTTCTCCAGCATTGGATCTTTCATAGATTCAGATGCTTGAATATTCCCCGTCGTCAGACTGGGAATCCTCGGTGATAAATTTAATAATAAATTTTTTTTTTTTTTTTAAATATACACACATTGCTACCTAGCAGTGCATGTACATAGCCCATTATGGCCTATGAGTCATTTCATTGTGTAGTCCCTCCACCTCACTTTGGTCATTTATGGCCCCAGCCAATGAGGTGGCAGGGCTTAAGCTCCGCCCCCGGCAGCCATCTTTAGATTTTTCACCGCAGTCTAACAGACACAGGGAATCCTTAAGCTCTCTGAGCTTTTTCAAATTTTTTCTACTTTTGTGTGGAATATATTTGGTAAATATATTCCATTTTGTTCCCCTTCTCAGGGGCTTTGTTTCCAATTAACTTGGGAGACAAAACTTGTTGTTTTCCTCTCAAAATCGTCGATTGAACTTCTCTTCAGAAATGGAGGCACCTCAGGCTGTCAGGAAGCCTTCCCTGTTCAGGGACTGCACGAGGTGCAAAAAGAAATTGGCTTACAACAAAGACCCCCATGAGCATTGCATTTATTGTCTGTACCCACATGACATTAAAAAATGCGAGATTTGTAGAACCTTTTCCACCAAGACCCTTCATGACAGGCATAGAAGACTCCTTTCTTACCTGGAATCCAGGGATCAATCTTCGGACGAAGAGTCTGTCAGAACAGCTCCTGTCCAATCCAGCACTCCATCTGAGAGACAAACTTCAAAGAGAAGGGCCTCTTCAGTGGAAAGGAGTTCCTCTCCCAAGTCCAAAAAGAGGAAGCTGGAATTGATACCCTTTCTGCCTCCAGTTGACTTACCAAGCCAGAAAAAGTCAGCAAAATCTGCCTCCAGAGGTAAGGAGGAGTTTGCAAAAAACAGGGGGGGGGGGCAGTCGTCGGCGGGGAAACCGCCCAAGAATGAAGGGAAAGGTAAAGGCCCGTCATCGGCCATACCGTCGACGAAACCAACAACGACGACGACCACGCTTAAGACATCGTCGACAATAAGATCATCGTCATCGGACACGTCGACCGCCAAGCAATCGTCGACGAGCAAGAAACACCACTCGTCCACGAAGCATTCATCCATGACACAGTCGTCCACGGAACGCATTCCACATTCGTCAACGAAGCTCTCGTCGACGGCGAAGTCCTCGTCGACGGGAAAACCTCAGTCGTCGACGGCGAAGCCCTCGTCGACGGGAAAATCTCAGTCGTCGACGAAATCTCATACGGGATGCTTGTCGACGAAGATAGCATCTTCCATAACACCTTCAGCGGCACCACAAATTTCGGCAGTTACGGAGGAATTGCTGCCTTCCACATTTGAAACTCCTGTCATTGAAAGCAATGTCATTGAGAAGAATACTGAGACTGAACCACAGGTACAGCAATTTTCACCTTTGGGTCACATGGCAGAACTTCCGGATGTAATTCTTCAGGAAGAATTCTCTGATGCGGAAGTGATGGAAGAGTCCACCGGTCCCTTAACGAAACAATACAGCCCTCCTTGGCAACCGTCCACGGGAGAATCCGAATACCCTCATGACCCGATACTCATGTTATCCGTGCAGAGGATTGTAGAAGAATTTTACAGGCGGCAAAAGGAGAAGCAAATCCCGATTGATCCCATAGAATCAGGAATAATTCCTAGAGAGTCATCTCCGATTCCAGGCACATCTGGTTGTTCTCCTCACAGGAGTAGACCGCAAAAACGGATGAGATCACCGGAACCTGCTCGAAGACCAAGGAGCAGCACCCACAGTGCTTCACCTACAAGAGTCCCGTCGCCACAGTCATCGCACAGACCGCGATCTCCGGATGTGGACCCTACTATGGTACCGTCCACCATCTCGGTATCAGACTGGCAGGAGGATCCTTTTAGAGAATTCTCGGAACCAGAAAAAGGAGAAATAACACAGGAGCCAGACGCATCCAGTGAGTGGGATGACTACGTAGTCGAGAAGCCCAGGAGGAGAGACTCGCCGGGCAAGGCCTCACCGCCGGATGATCTCGTCTCTTTCCACACCATTATAGGTAAAGCCGCAGAATTGTTTAAAATTCAGGTTTCTTCTGAGGAAAGGAAATCAGTGCTCTATGAGCACAGGGACAAACGAAGGAGGACAGTGACCACAATTCCTCTCCTCGATACCATCTGGGATTCCGGATCCAAGATCCTATCCACACCCTTATCGACTCCGGCGCTGGTGTCCAGGCCAGAAAAGAAATATAAAGCTCCGGATTCGGCACCTCTTTGTTTGAGAGGTCATACGAAACCAGACTCGGTTATCACAGTGGCGGCCAGAAAGAAACTCGCCAACCCCTCCTCACCGTTGTCGGCACCACCGGATAAGGACGGACGTAAACTGGAAGCCATGGGCAGGAAAGTATCATCTTCTGCATCGCTTACAATCAGAGCGGGCAATGCGCTGGCCATGACCGCAAGGTTCGATCGCGAGCTTTGGCTCCGCATGTCTAAATTGGCGAAACAATTACCACCAGAGCTCCAGGAGGAGGCAAAATCGATAATCGCGGTTGGTGAAGCAACATCGGATCACATGATCGACGCAGCGGTTGATGTGGCCGAATCAGGCTTCAGGCAGATGGCGCACGGCACAGTGCTCAGAAGGCAGGCCTGGATGAAGGCTACTAACTTTAGACCTGAAGTCCAGGCGCAGATATTAGACATGCCGTTTGATGGACAAGATCTCTTTGGAAAGAAGATAGACGATCATTTGAAGGGAATCAAGACAGACACGGACACAGCCAGAGCCATCAGTTCTTTAAAGGACAAAAGTAAGGACCATCGGTCTTTTCGTCCCTTTAGAGGCTCATCTGCCAAGTTCAGAGGATACGGTCGTTCCTCGTATGGTCAAAAAGCGCAAGGCGGCACGTACCAAGACAATAAATATCAGTCATCCAACAGATACGCCTATAGAGGCAGACGTGGCTCCGCCCAAGGGAAGTCACAAGGCAAGCAAAACTGACGACCAATTTTTTTTTCCCCTCTTCCCCACACCCCGGTGGGGGGAAGGGTGAGCCAGTTATTCCAGCGCTGGCAATCAATTACATCGGACAAATGGGTGTTGCAGGTGATCAGAAAGGGTCACACCTTAGAATTTCTGGACCAACCTCCTTCCCTGCCTCCAACATCTCGCAGAGTGCATATGCTAAGACAGGTCATGTCCGAAGTGCAAAAACTGCTCCAGAAGGCAGCAGTAGAACCAGTTCCTTATTCTCAGAGGGGAAAAGGTTTCTACTCCCGATTCTTCCTCGTCAGAAAGAAAAACGGTCAATGGAGACCCATCTTGGACCTGAGGGCACTCAACAAATTTATCAAGCGCATAACATTCAAGATAGTAGCTTTACAAGGGGTGCTACCTTGGTTAAACAAGCACGACTTCTTAGCCACTTTAGACTTGGAGGACGCATACTTCCATATACCGATCCATCCAGCGCACAGGCAGTTCCTCAGGTTCACGGTGGGAGAGCTTCACTTTCAGTTTCAAGTGCTCCCGTTCGGGCTAAAATCGGCTCCGAGAGTTTTCACAAAATGCTTGGCGCCGGTAGCGGCAAGTCTCAGGAGGGCAGGAACGGACGTTTTTCCATACCTGGACGATTGGCTGATAAAGGCAAGTTCCGCTGCAAAGGCTCGCTCGGCAGTGTCGAGGACTGTCAACCTCCTAAAAGAGTTAGGTTTCTCCATAAACCAGACAAAGTCCTGCCCCGTTCCCAGCAAGGTAGCTCTCTTCCTGGGAGCCGAACTCGATACCAGCATTCCCAGAGTGAGGCCATCCGCAGAAAGAATAGCAGCGATTCTACGCTCAACTTCGAACTTCCTACAGAAAGAGACAACATCCGTACGCTCTTACAAATCCCTATTGGGCATGATGTCATCATGCATATTCCTCATACCGAACTGCAGGCTTCGCATGAGACCTGTGCAGGAAGCTCTGGACCACCAATGGAAACAAGCTTTCGGAGGCTGGGAAGACATTGTCCAGATTCCATCGACGTTGCACAAGGCCCTTCGATGGTGGAATGTTCCGAGGAATCTTCTGCAGGGGATGCCGTCTCAAGCACCGACATCGACACTTCTGCTGAGGACGGACGCTTCCTTATCAGGTTGGGGCGCTCATCTTGCGGACCTCCAAACCAAGGGCTCTTGGTCGACACAAGAGTCCCAGCTCCACATCAACGTGTTAGAGCTCAGGGCCGTAAGGTTGGCGCTGAAAGCCTTCCTACCGGTGATAGCTGGTCAAGTTCTTACAGTCCAGACAGACAACACAACCTCCACGCACTATACAAACAAGCAGGGAGGCACAAGGTCACAGATCCTGTCGCAAGAAGCCCAACAGCTTTGGGCATGGGCCTTGCACTACGGGGTGCAGATCAGGGCAGAGCATCTTCCAGGAGTGGACAATGTCCTAGCGGACAGGCTAAGCAGAGAATACACAGCGTCCCACGAGTGGGAGCTGGACGAAAAAGAAACCCAACGGATATTTGCCTTATGGGGCCATCCGCAGATCGACCTTTTTGCCACCAGGAACAACAAAAAATGCAAGAGATTTGCTTCAAGATACCCGGAGCACCAATCACTGGGAGACGCGTTCTCAGTGAATTGGTCGGGGAAGTTCCTCTATGCCTTCCCACCCATTCCCCTCATGTCGAGGGTATTCGCAGGGTAAAAGAACAGGATTGTTCTTTGATTCTAATTGCACCGGATTGGGCACGGTAAGTCTGGTACCCGACGCTGAGGCATCTATCCTGTCAACCCCCGATTCGTCTCAAGACACATCAATATCTACTGACACAACAGAACCGCAAGGTCCTCCACCACGACCCGAGGAGCCTGTCTCTCAAAGCATGGTTCCTGAGCAGCGCAAACTGATGCACCTAAAGTTACCATCAGAATGCTGGGATATCTTCAGGGCCGCTAGAGCCCCGTCCACGCAAGTCACCTACACCAGGAAATGGACCAGGTTTTCCAAATGGTGCGAGACCTCTGCAATCGATCCCCTCACGGCCTCGGTTAATCAGATTCTGCCCTACTTGTTGCACCTGGCTAAGTCAGGGCTCTCACTGTCCTCTATCAAGGTCCATCTGTCAGCCATAGTGGCTTACACAGTAACCGCGGAGACGCAAGCCTTACTTTCCTTACCAGCGGTTAAAATCTTCCTGAAAGGACTGATGCGTACTTATCCGCCTACACCTACACCAGTTCCGGACTGGAGCCTCAACACCGTCTTAACAGCCCTCATGCAACCTCCCTTCGAACCCATACACAGATGCGAAATGAAATTCTTGTCCTGGAAGACATCTTTCCTGATAGCCATCACATCAGCCAGAAGGATCAGTGAGTTACAAGCTTTGTCTTCTGAACCCCCGTTTACTTTGTTCCAGAAGGACCGCGTCATCTTAAGGCCTCACCCGAAGTTCCTCCCCAAGGTACTTTCGGAGATGTCGTTCACTCAGCGCATTGTTTTACCAACCTTTTTCCAGAATCACGCCTCTGAAGCGGAAAGAACATTACATTCCCTAGACCTTACTAGAGTGTAGAAGTTTTACTTGCAAAGAACCAAGGAGTTCCGCTCCTCAAACCAGCTATTCATTTCTTTCTCTGGCCGTACCAAGGGTCAGCATATATCTAAACAAAGTCTGGCACGCTGGGTATCGTCCTGCATCACCCACTGCCATCAGTTGAAAGGCGACCCTTTAACTAGACCGCCGTCTGCGCACTCCACCAGAGGAAGGGCGGCGTCAATAGCATTCCACGCAGGGGTGGCATTGAAGGACATATGCAGAGCCGCCACGTGGAGCACTCTGCATACTTTTGCCAAACACTACTGCCTGACTGAAGATACCAACAAAGAAGCTGCAGTTGGACAGGCAGTGCTCCGCCATCTCTTTGTATAAGGTAGGACCAGCCTCCTTTCCCACCTTTCCCGAAGTATGTAACCGTTGTGTTGCTGCATGGTAAAGGTTTGATCAGAAATATGTTTTTTCTGTATTTATGCATATATATATATATATAATGGTGGCATGTTTTAACTGCTTGGTATTCTATTCAAGCATCTGAATCTATGAAAGATCCAATGCTGGAGAAGTCTTAGTTACTTACCTGTAACTGTATTTCTCCAGCATTGGTATCTTTCATAGATTCACATGCGCCCGCCCGCCTCCCCTGAGAGGCTGCTTCTATGCTCGGCATCCATCATACTGTAATCTCTACGGTTCAAAATCTAAAGATGGCTGCCGGGGGCGGAGCTTAAGCCCTGCCACCTCATTGGCTGGGGCCATAAAGGACCAAAGTGAGGTGGAGGGACTACACAATGAAATGGCTCATAGGCCATAATGGGCTATGTACATGCACTGCTAGGTAGCAATGTGTGTATATTTAAAAAAAAAAATTATTATTAAATTTATCACCGAGGATTCCCAGTCTGACGACGGGGAATATTCAAGCATGTGAATCTATGAAAGATACCAATGCTGGAGAAATACAGTTACAGGTAAGTAACTAAGACTTCTTATGCAAACCTTCCGCACGCGGGAAAATCAGCCACGGTCGGATCACGTAGATCCCTTTCTACCATCAGACCTTTGTCAACTCTAATCAAAGTTAGCAGCCCTGAATATGGTCTCCCCACAAGTCCTTTACATGCCAGGTTCAAGTGTACCTTATATCCTTTGCATAAGAGTTTAGACCGCAGCCAAGTCTCTTGCAGACATATTATATCAAACTGATTTGAATCCAGGGATCCCTTTGAAAAAAGGGTCATAAAACCCCTTCATTACGAGCCCGGCGGTAAGTGAAAAACGATGCCGGTAAATGATTACCGGCATAGCTTACCGCTAGGTCCGATCATGACCCGTGAAAGTGCAATTAGTGGCATCGTAGTTAACGGTGCCGCTAACAGCACCAAGCTCGCGCGCATGCGACCTTCCACGCCGTAAGTACCGGCATCGCGCAAAGGTAGGCAAATCACGAGCCAAGCGGACATGCTCTTAACGCCATCGCGAAGGCCGTAAAGTACCTTACCACCATGGTGCTAATTCCGCCATCGCAAACCAACCGTAAATGGCCATGTGCAGTGTTCCCAGGTGCCACAGGTGCACAGAATCAGCACAGGTGGAGGCAATACAGATTCACCAAGTACAAAAATAGCACACCCCACCCCTTCCCACACCCAGTCACACTCCACAATGATTCCAATACGACTAGCAATGTTGGGGCTGGAGGACCTGATTGCAATGCAAGTGCTACAACTGCAACAACAACAACAACAACAACAACAGGCAGCACAGAGGAGACGCAGGAGGAGAAGGAGGGCAAGGCAGGGCCAGCAAGTCCCACCAGCACAGCCAGTGCCACCACGCAGACAGCCCCCAATCCCACGCATCCGAGACAATCCATTCAACCTCACCTCACTAGCCGGCATACCTGGTTGCATTGGTGCCATCGACTGCACCCATGTGGAATTGGTGTTCCCACATGCCATGGAGGTAGCGTACCGCAATCGTAAACTATTTCACTCAATCAACGTGCAAATGGTATGTGACTCCAACAGGATCATCACACATTGTTGTGCCCGATTCCCCGGATCAACCCATGATTCAATGGTCCTGCGTAACTCCACAATACCACGCTACATGGAGCGACATACAGGGCCAAGATCCTGGCTACTCCGTGAGTCTCATGTCATGGTGATTGACGTACCAATGCATACTTTACCTGGCTGAAAGGGGTGGGGGAATGATGCATACTTTACCTGGTTGAAAGGGGGGGGAATGATGCATACTTTATCTGGCTGAAAGCGGGGGGGAATGATGTATACTTTACCTGGCTGAAAGGGGGGAGGAGGGGAATGATGCATACTTTACCTGGCTGCGAGTACCAGAGGCAATGGAGCCAGCACATACCCTAAAACAGCCCAAACGTCAACTGACACCTGTACACATAATGCCCGATGTAAGCAGCCCTACCCTGTGAATGAAGGTGTGTCCCAACCATGACACAACCATCTGCAAGTGCATTGTACCTATTCAGACCACACTGACCTCAACGAAATGCACCTACATGCAATGACTTCAGCCAATACACGGCACCAAACACCATCAACTGAAAGGCCAGTCCCCCATAACTGCGCACAAAGGAGGCACATGACGGACAAAAACATTAATACACCACTACACAGACACCTAGGCCCAAAAAATGTGCCTATCAACATTAGTAGTGCTCAGTGGGGTCATCATGAGGCTGACAGCAATGTTGCCATGATGAGAGCATTGATATCACAGGACACCTGCCAGGTCACCAAAACAAACGCCATGAACGAACACAGTGGATGGGCACTCACAAGGCACTGGACCCCCCTGCATACATTGGTTGATGGCATGCAAAACAGTCCATGAGAGGAATACACATATACCGGTCACATAGTGTGAATCCATTTGTGCATGTAAAAGTGGTACAAAGTAACAGTTGAATGCATGCCATGGTGGCACGTCATGATTTGAGATTTGATGTCATGACTGACACATACATTGTTGCCCACATACAGGTGATGCAGGCTATCCCCTGAAGAGGTGGCTCCTTACACCAGTCCAGAACCCACAGAACCAGCACGAGGAGGACTTCAATCGTGCACATACACGAACCCGTGTGGTGATTGAGCAGGCATTTGGCCTATTGAAGGCACGGTTTCGCTGCCTCAGCAGGTCTGGTGGGGCACTCCTGTACCGCCATGAGAAGGTAGCAAAGATTGTCATGGCATGTGTCATGCTACACAATATGTGCATCAGACGGAATGTGCCCCTGACCCCTGACGCTGAACTGCAACCACCTGATTATGAGGATGAGGAGGGGTGGGGATGGGGCAGCACCTCAGGGAGGCAGCGATGCACAGGAGGGACGTGACATGCGTCGGACTCTGATCAACCAATGTTTCTAGCACACACGGATGGGGGGTGTCACATGGAGATGGCAATTGGGGCACTGTGTGTGTCTGGGATATGCACACTGTGGACTGTTCACCAATAAAGCACACATACGCAATGAGCAATGTCCACACATGTGATTTGTGATCAAGCAAAAATTGTATTGTAAATGTGAATTCAATTAACACCCACCCTCCCCCCTCCCCCCTCAACTCCCCAACACACCCACTCTCCCCTCCCCCTCAACTCCCCAACACACCCACTCCCCCCTCTCCCCTCAACTCCCCAACACACCCACTCCCCCTCCCCCCTCAACTCCCCAACACACCCACTCCCCCCTCCCCCCTCAACTCCCCAACACACCCACTCCCCCCTCCCCCCTCAACTCCCCACAAAAGTGTGTGGATGCCTGTGTTGAAGTGCCTAATGTGGAATTGTTCCACTGGGCGGCCTCTATTGGCAGCCCCCTCTGCCGGCCCCCGGGGCACCCCTGCCTGTACTCCGCAGGTTCCTGGCCGACCTGCGGACGGGGCTGCTTGGGGCAGAACTGGCAGCGGAGGAGGTACTCGGCTGCTCACTAGGACACATGTCCCTCATTGTCTGTACAAGCTCCGAGAGCACGTGCCGCACCATGGCAAGTTCGGCACAGATGTCCTTGGTGGAGGATTGTATGGCTGCCTTCACAGTCTCGGCACATTTTTGCATGTCAGCACTTGCACCTCCACATTCAGCCACATGCTGAGTGAGGAGTGAGGACAGTTGGTGTTGCCTTGTTAATATTTGGTCCAGCGACTGTTGGTATTTTTGGGCATTGGATGATGCCATTGGCACGTTCATTGGGCTACTCCCCTCCTCCACACCTTCCACTGAGCATGGAGTGGCTGGCCAGGAGTCATCAGGGGATAGCCCCTGTGTGTTATCAGCATGCAGGCTACATGGGGACAGGTAGGGGGAATGAGGGTGGGCAATGGGGGACATTCTATGACATCATCATCATTCCCCACATCATTTTCAGAGCAAGCTGCAATGGCAGCAGTCTCCCCAATCATACTGCTTCCTGCAGACACAGTCCCTTCAGTGGCCACCAGTTGTTGGATGTCTGTTGCTGGTGGTACCATGCTGCTTGCCTTGGTGCTTATCGTTGCCCTGGCCTGTGTTGTGGCAGTCGATTTTGGCTGCTGTGGTTTTTTTTTGGTCCAGCAGAGGTGGAGGGTTGGTGTGGTGTTGCTTCGGGCCTGGCCTTCTTGGCAGGTGTGGTGCCAGTCTCGTCCTCGCCTGGGTCCGAATGGGAGCCTGTGGTGGAGCAAAGGAGGGAAAGTGTTATTGATGGGTCTGCGGACATTGAGCAGGCATTGTGATGACTGCCATGATTTTGATGACTAGATGGTGCACTTTGGAGGGAGTGACATACAGGTTGTCTCCCTTTTGGGTAGGAGAAGCATGCAGGAATGTGGGTGCCTACAGTGAGAGTGTGCATACTGCATGTGTACAGGGTGTAGGTCAATGATGCCTGTTGGCAGTCTTCTGCTGATGTGTTGCGTTAACCATATTAGGCAACATTGTGCTTCCCATGAAACTGGACCTCAGGAAGTTTAGCATGGCTTAATTTGAGGCACCTACCTGCGTCACCTGATGTCGGGGCTCCTCTCTCCATTTCACCGACCCCCTCAATACTCTCGATGCCAATGGTTGTGGCACATATCTCCTCCCACAGCTCCATTTTAATTGGTGAGTCTGCTCCTCCACCAGTTGCCATGCCCAGGTTTCTGTTGGCAGACAGTATGCTCCTTACATGGAGCCGGAGGTCGTCCCACCTTTGTGGTGCGGGGTGTTGTTCCTACTGCACTGACCCGCTGTGCGACTAGGTCCCATATGGCCTTCTTCCGTGCTATTGCCGGTCTGGTCATTTCAGTGGAGAATACGATGTCCACGTTTTCCTGTAGGGTTTCCGCCAACATGGTGAGCTCTTCCCTACTGAAGCGCTCCTGCCGCAGCCGATCGCAAGATTCTTTGACAACTTTCGGCATTCTGACGATGGGTGGATGTGGGTGAAGGTTTGTGGTGGGTCTCGGGGTCAGATGTGCACTGGTTGTGGAGGATTGCAAGGGATTGTGTTTTTAAAGATGGCCGCCGTGCTCTTTCCTGTTCCGGTGCGATGGCGTAACTTCCGGATCCGCTTCTTTACGGTCACCGCTAATAGCGGTCACCGCTATTTGCGGTGATCGCTAATATCGGTGGGTAGGGTGGCGGTGGTGCAGCTTGCACGGCATACGATGCCGGTAGGTGACGTTTTTGGGACGTTAACGGCATGGCGCAGATTACATTACTGCCATGGCTCAATGCTTGTGCCCGAGAGGTCGTAATTTACCGCTTTTAACGGTTCCAGGCCAGCACGGACACGTTAGTTGCGCCATGCCGGTAATGTCCATTACTTAACGCCGGGGTCGTAATGAGGGCCCTTGTGTTCCAGGAGCCTACATGAAGAACTTCCTCCTTGCTCTCCTTATAGCTCTATTGTTGATGGGGCTCCACCAATGCTTCTGCCAGCCATGCCCAACTCTGAGACTTTCCCTCCTGCTGTTGGGGCTCCTGATGTTTTATTATGCTCCTCTTGTTTTGAGTTGATTTGTCAATAGTAAATTCAATGCCAGGAGAGGCTACCCTCCTAATCACTGCTGAGTCTCGTTGGGAAGGGTACATTCTTTAACATCACATTCCTTTGTCGTTAATTTTCCAATTTCACTTAACTCATATCCCAAAGCTGGTCGCTGAATTCCAGTAGGGCTGCTTTTATCAATGGTGATTCTAGGTGGAGAATTACCTAATCCATTCGACTTTCATTCACAAATTGGACTAACCGAATGTTCTCTGTTGTTATATATCGCATCTTTGGGATATGCTGCAAAAGCCTCACCATGTTCCAATGATTCAGAATGAAGCTGTCTTCTCAAGGGAGCAGTCTTTCTAGGCAGACTCTAATATCGGTGTTCCTACATTGGAGGCCCCATCTTCGTTCTTGGGCATCAACAGTTTGATTGCTCTGAGTAATTTTTGCAGATTTTATTTTGCTGTCGTCCATTAATCGGTGATCCCCTGTCAGGCCTCTCTCAGGACGATTCTTTTTTCTTCCAGTGTTCTAAAAGGTGCTTGAGTTGCCACCTTAGCCCCTGGTTTTTTCTTGGAGGAAAACGAGCTTGGCAGTTGGGGGGCAGGGCGTTTCGTTATTCAATTTACCTGTCGCTCAATTTCCACTCATTCAGAGTGACTTAGATTGTTCCATTCGTCATTCTCCTCCTCTCTTGCCATTGTTTTGATCAAATAACTAAGGCACAATTCCGAAATGGATTCTATGTCATCATTCTCTATCTCACGCCCAGGTTCTCTATTTATTGATGCTGATTTCTTCTCTGTGGCTACCCCCTGTGGTACTACCAATTCTCTCTTTGAGTGTTTCGATATCTGAGTCGAGTCAGACAGAGGAGGGATTATTATGTTCCTCATGAAGGCCCTCTACCCATTGTTAAATCCAGTAGGTCTTTTGACAGCTGCCCAGTTTTTCAGCTGACAAGCTTTCTCTGGACTGGGTAGGTTCTTCTCTATGACAGTGGCAATGGATCACTCAGTGCCTGACATGTTGCCACCCATTCTGCATCCTGGGTACTTAGACTTTCCAAAGCACAACAGTCCTTTTCACTCCAACTAGGCTCCCGTTGGCCAGCTACTACTTGCTCCTCAGCACTGAGGAGCCGATATATATTCCCTGGCTTTGACAACACTACACCCTCCAGCTAACCCCCTTTGCGGCTCTCACTGTTGTCCTTATCTCAGCTCCCATGAGGATGTTTTGGGGGTTTGAGGGTGACCGGGGCAGTGCTATTTTATACATAGCCTATACAACACAAGACTGACAGGTTTCAAAGCTGCAGGTAACTGGATACCAGTTTAGTCCTTATAAGTGATCATCAATGCAGTATAGACTAACAACCTTGTGTTTGGAGCATGTGTATCAAACACCAGTAAAATGATGGTGGGTTTAAAAAGGATTGAAAAATCCCTTCCAGCTGAATTGGGACAGTAGAATAATCAATTTGAGACAAATAGCACATGCCACAGCACTACCTAGTAGCCATCACTTAAGGTTCACCTGCGGTTCAGAACCACACGAGCAAGTATTAGGGGTATGCAAATTAGCCAACACTCAAAGCCTTAGGTCCATAAAACTCTATTTGTCTTACAGAGCAGTGCTATTTTATAGATAGCTTCTTCAACCCAAGACAGACAGTTCTTAAAGCTGCAGAAAACTGCGTACCAGTTTCACCTGTTTTGGGGATCATCAGTGCAGTGCAGTATAATGCAATAACCTTGTGATCAGAGCATTGGCCATGTGTAGCAATCACCAGGAAAAGTTATGATGGGATTTTAAATGCTTGAAGAAAACCCTTGCACTTGAAATGTGAAAGTAACATGAGCCATTTGAGCCAAATTCCACATGTCACACTACTAGCCATAAGCCATCACTGGAGAGTCACGTCCAGTTCAGGGCCATATGAGCAAAGCATTGTGGGTATGTAAATCAGCGCCAAATGCAAGCATTTAGGTCCAGAAAATCGTCTTTGTCTTATAGGGCAGTGCTATTTTATACATAGCTTGTTGAACCCAAGAGAAACAGTTCTAAAGGCTTCAGATAACTGCATACCTTCTTTTACCCTTGTTAGGAATCATTAGTGCAGTATAGGCTGACAGCTTTGTGGGTGGAACATTGGGGCCTGTGTAGCAAACACCAGAAAAGTTATGGTAGGTTTAAAAAGGCTTAAAAAACCTTCCATCTGAAGTGTAATAGTAGAATAAGTTATAAACAATGGCGACACTAGGTATCAGTATGCCTTTCAATGATGATGAAGTGCCAGAACGTCGATGCTTTAATTATATTTTCAAACCCCACACTGAACAGCCAGAAAAGTGCAATTTTATGGGAGATGCTGACATCCACTGCCGATACAGGTTGCCATTTCAAAGCACAAATATATTTACTGTTATTCAGCATGTACTTTACAGCACTACCAATCCAAACATCCAGAAAGTGTTAAGCATAATACAGCTGCAAATGCTGTGGTACAAAAATGAGCATAATATGACTGATTCAGAGAAGTGGACGGTGCTAAACACCACACTCAGTTTGGTGCATTTTGTTCTACCAATATCGAACTTTCAAGAAACGTCTCATTTTCCAAATTGAGGAGCAGAAATTGGATTAGCCCAGCAGAAAGGCATGTTGTCTGAAAGGAACCAAAGTCACAGAAACCTGGAGGGAGGAATCGTGGACGGGATCAACTCATTGGCCTCAGCCTGGAACATTTAATAAGGAAGCATACATGATCAAAAATGTGGAAAGCCAAGAAATAATGGGACTCGTAATAGGGTCACAAATGACCAATGTAGATGCAAGTCTTTGGGAAGGCCATGTTATTGAACACAAAAGAAGCATAATGCAAAATGTGATAAGCCTTTTTTCTAGGATCACAGATTAAGACCAGATGTAATGAGTATACATTACCTAAATGACCAATTGAATTCGATCCACGATGATGTCAACCACCAGTCCTGGCCGAGAACACTGAAGGAAGATCCAGTACTCCCAGTTACTCTGTGGCCTTAGAGACATGCATAGATGTTTACAAGCTGACACTGGGACGTTGAAGCAGCAGGATGCTCATTCAACACTTATGGGCCTGTCAGATGAACGTAGTCTCCAACGTATCAGCTGATTCCAGAACATTTGGCAAGCTATAAATGGGATTGTGCACAGAGATATCTGGGAGGTGCAGGTCCCGGAGGTGTGAATCGCTACATGCGTCCCACTGTCCCTGATATCAAACCAGACTTGTGGATTCGATTAGGAAAAGACTAGACTCTGTGGCCAAAAAGTCCAATGTGTTTTTTATATTTTTATTTTATTCTTGATTGAATTGAGTTACTATTTTACAAGATAAAGCACATCACATCAAATAGGAGCCTTCCTCTCAATCCTTCAAAGAAAAGGCAGGGTAAAGATGAAAAGGCAGGATAAAGATGAAAAAGGGGGCAAGGAAGAAAACTGCAGAGGACAAGCCACATGCGAATGTCTGTAAGTTTTCGAGGCTTTTTTGCAAATTGAATGGCTGTATGCCCCCCAGTGGCCCAGGTAGACAGTTCTTTCCGCACTAAGACCAGGGCATGATAGTAAAAGGTGCCGCAAAGTTTCCACTTGTTCTGGGTTCCCACAATGTCGACATCTGTTTGTGGCTGATTGTTTCCTTCTCCATCAATTCATTGGTGGGAAGTAATATAAGACGTGCGCTTAAAAAAGTAGTTCTGCGAGTTCTACTTGGAAATCGCTGCATGTACTTCGGTAATTGGTTTAATTTTTTGTGGTTTATCAGGCAGCCACTTATTGATTTGTATGTGGATGATTTGTCATTTGTTGACATCAAGTCACACTCATCCAACTTTTTTCTGACCTTAGTTGGGTTCAAGACGAGGTCCTTTTCAGTACAACCAATCTGTTCAAGTGTTGTCTTGTTTTTATTTGACCATGTCGTCAACAATGAGTTGTTTCCTCCTTTGAGCTCTGCATTAGTGATGTTAAAAATCTCTGGTCGAGGTGTTTGCCAGATCTTTCTTCGAAGCATCAATTTGTTGCTTTCAATCACAGATTGCAATGAATGCAGGCTCAATTCTCTTCGAATCAACACCATTGGAGTTGAGGGGGGCAGGCCCAGGACTCTTCACCAAAAATACCCCTCTATTTTTGGCCAGATTTTGTCTGGCATAAGTGGCAAGGCTTCCATACCATAGGTTAACGAGGAAATAACGTTGGCCTTGTAAAAATGTGCTACTGGAATGATCGAAAATCGGCCACATTTTCTGTCTATTGCCCTGGTTTGTGTTGCCAGTTTTTTTGTCTTTTGCCAAAGGACCAGTTGCATAGGTACTTCAACTATGCTATTGTTTAGAATGACTCCAAGGTATTTGATATGTTCCACGTGTTGGATGGGCACACTTTCGAGTTTCCATTCTTCTCAGATTTTGTTCTAGATTTTTCCATGGACATGATTTTAGTTTTTTTGTTGTTCATTTCTAGGCTGTTACTTTCGGTGTATTTTGTCAGGCTGTTTAGTTGACGTTGCAAATCGATGGCGGTCTGGTCCACCAGAATCAGGTTGTTGGCGTATAGAAGGATTTTTATTTTTTCCCCTCCCATTGATGGCGGGAACGACCGAAGACTCTTCTCGTGATGTTGGAGGTCCACCAGTTAGGCATTATAGAGGGTGGGGGCAAGAGGGCACCCCTGCTTCACTCCTCTAGATGTTTTGATATCTGTAGATAATAAGCCTACGTCATTTAGGCAGACTCTCATTGTCGTTCCCGTATGTAAGGCTTGGATTGGTTCCAGGATTTCAGGTGGGCATCTTAGGGTTTTCAACTTGTGCCATAAGGTTTCTCGGTTGGCCTGGCCAAACGCCTGGACCAGGTCAACAAAGCCCAGGTAGATCTTTGGTTTGCCTTCCAGGACCCTCCCCTTTAGGGGACTTAAAAGTAAGATGTTTGCTGTGGTCCCCACCTCTTTCACGAACCCTGTTTGAAAAGGGTTGGCACTTCCTGTTTGTTTGACCCAAGCCTGGAAGAGGTCTAGTACCAGGGACCCGAAGATTTTACCAATGGCATTTAGTCGAGCAATTGGCCTATAGTTCCTTGGGTTGTCTTTCGTTCTTTTTTTAAATATAGGGACGACCGTTTATTGCTTCCACAAGTCCGGAATTGACCTCGAACTGATGCATTTCTTCAAGGTCTTGTGAATAAACTCTGCCCATTCCTTAGGATGTTTTTTCAGGTCGGCATTGGAGATGCCATCAGGTCACGGCATCCTTGAAGTATTCAATGTATTGATTTTGTTCAGTATTTGTTCTTTGTCGTGGGGAATTGCCCACAGAGCTGAGGGAGCATCTTTGGTTGTCCTTGCCACTTGTATTGGTTGTTGAAAAAGAGCTGAGAAGTGATCTATCCATTTTTTCTCACCTACGTTGTTTTGCAGCGAGTTATTTATTGGATTAGATGTTCTCACTAAAGTCAAAAATTCTCTCGCTTTCCTTGTACATAACACTCGAAGCATCTGCTCTGTGTCTGCTTGGTACATTTTATGACGGTGGCTCGTCAGCCAAATTTTATACTCTTTTTTTCTCGGTTGCTTTTTCATTATGATATTGTGTTTTATACTTTTTCGCCCATCGTATAGCCCTCCTCATTTTACGCCTTTTATCAACTAACAATGTCTCAAATGAATGTTGTCTTCGGATCTGGGGAGATTGTTTGTCGCGGTGATAGGCAACTAGTAAGGGGCAGTAGTTCACTGCCCCACTCATTGGTGCATACTGTTTAGACCTATAGTCCAGAGTTAGTTTCCCATTAACATTGTACATATTCACCTGAGCCTGACTCTGACCTGTTCTAGGGTAACACCTTACATAGTGTGTGGGCATTCCTTTGTGGTGGCTTGGGGATGTACTGTACCTAAGAACCAGCCTGCATCACCTCTCTTGAGTCTCAGCCTTTAGTTGCTCATCCATTTTACCATGAGAAAACCTTGGCTAGGGGGCTCTGTGCCTCGACCCCAACCATATAGTGGGCAGAAGTACTGATACCCCCCCTCCATCGTTACACCAGGAAATATACGATTTTTTTCTTTTTTGAATTGAGGCAGAGAAACCTAGAGGCCATCCAAGATTGAATAGCAGAAAGCCAAGAAGAAAGGCGGGAATTAAGGTAAAGAAAAAGATCTGCATGCCGTCGTCATATAGATGTACTTGAAAACCAAAGTCAAGGATCAAAGAAGCAAGGGGAGAGGTGTATAGGCAGAAAAGAAAAAGAAGAGAACCAATAACAGAGCATTGGGGAATCCCATAGGAGAGAGGAAGAGACTGAGAAAAGGAACCTTTACAAAAGACAGTAAACAAATGCACAAATAAGTAAGAATAAAACCAACAAGGGGAAGAGTTAGAAAAACAGAGAGATGTAAGTATAGCAAGAACAATACAGTGATCTGCAGTGTCAAATGTGGCTCTAAATTCAACGAGAACAAGAATAGAAGAATAGAAGAGCGTTTCAGATGGCGAGTATGGGGAATAGATCTTGATACCGACGGAAGCACCGTTTTTGTAGAAAAACTGAGGCAAAAGCCAGGAAAAGGGGGAAGAAGATTATAAGTAGTAAGATACAAGTTAAATTGCTCACAAATGTTCAAGAGATAGGGCAAGAGAGAAATATGGTGGAAATTAGTAGGATCATCAGCCTAAAGGGACGGTTTGTTGAGAAGAGGAACACTAGTAGCAGCTTTGAAACTATAGGGATAGCTACCAGAGGAGAGAGACAGGATAAAAGAAAGCAGTCAAAGAAGGAATGAAGGAAAAATTGATTTAACAAGAGAAACAGAGAGAGGACCAGAAGGAGCAGAGGTAGGATGAGAGCATGAGATGACTGTAGCGGGTTTGAGCTCAGAAATTGAGGAGAAACAAAAAGAACAATAGTTAGGGGCTATTACAGTGGAGGAAGCAGAAGAAGGCAAAGATGGACCAACATATGACAAAGCAGAAAGAGAGTATCTGATTTTCTGAATTTTTGAGCAAAAGAAGGTAGCAAGATCCGAGGCAGTGAGAGATGAAAAGCATGAAGAGTCAGAAGAAGGAGTAGCAAGATGTATGTTCATTGTAGAGTGCAAGAGTTTTGGCGAGGAACTTTGAGCTTGTATCACTGACTGATAGTAGTCGGCTTTAGCTTCATTGAGAAGGTGAGAAAAGGATTGCAGGAGCTCGAGAAGAAAGAAACATTGTCAGTGGTCCTAGATTTTAGCCAACTGCTTTCAGCCTGTGAAGCTGGGTCCACAATCATTTAAGGGAGTTAGAAAAACAGGGCTGGGGGGATTCCCTTTGGATTTAAATTTGGACGTGGGGCAGAGAATATCAATGGATGTGGCAATGGCACAATGCAAATAACTAAGAGCGCAATCAGTGCCAGAAGAGAAGGGCTAGGAAAGTGAGAGGAAATGGAATTAATGAAAACAGAATGATCAGGATTCTGGAAGTCGCAACAAAAGAAAGGATGCAGACGATGGCAGAGAAGTAGAAGGAGAAAGAGGAAAGGAAATTGAAAGAGATAGAAGTAAATGGTCTGCAGAGGTAATGATGCAAGCCTGAAAAGAGTAATAATTTAGATTAACTAGATTTGTAGGGGGTGGAGGGAAAGGGGAATTACTCGGGTTGAGCTGACATTGCAATTAATTTTAGACAGTTGGAGTTCCTTTGGGGTGGTGCTGGATGATGGTAACTAGAATTGTTAACAGAAATACAAACTTTCCCCCCAAACATTAACATAATTCCACATAATAATTACCCATGAAAAAAGAGATGAGCACAATCTAAGATCTCGGTCTATGGATAATGGACAAACCATGTTCAAATTACATTAAACACAATCAAAACTGGTCACATATGACAATGTGTAGCTGTGGCAGCCTGTCGTTTTATACTCTGATTTTGTATTATTTTATTTCACTGTTTACAGTGCAAGTCTAGCTCAAGAGCAGTGGAACACTTTACAATGTGATGGTGCCAGCAATGGGTTTGGCATTTTATACAATGGCACAGTACTGTTGGTGTATGGAGGGCAGGAAGAATGAGTAAATGAACTCCTGACTTTTCGCTTGGCTGTCACTATGTAGACAAGGTACCCAACATTTCCCCTCCTATTTGGTTCCAACTCTATATCCTCTCAGGCCTTTGTTTGATGCCCAGCTTTGGCCTTCTCTCTGGCCTCTCTACATCACTTAAGGAGACCCTCCTGAACCAGGTTCTAAAGGCCCTTTTCACTATACCTCTCCTCTCTGTTTCCCCATTTTCCCTCACTCATGCCTTTCTCTCACCTTCCTCTCCTTTTGGGTAGTGACTCCCCTCTGCCATCATTTCTCCCCTTGTTTGCTGTTCCTCCTCCTCCTTCTTTTCTCTTTCACTCTGTCTTTCTCCCTCTCTCTATTCCCCACTCTCTCTCTTTCTGCCACTCTGTTTCATCTCTTCCCCAACTCCTCTGAACTGTCTTTGCTTCAACCTCTCCTTTCACTCTCCTCCACTGTTCTGCTCTCCTCTTTCCATAAACACGATCAGTCTCCTAACTCCCACACACTTGCCTGGCTGTTCCCTTTTTATATCTAAACTGGATGTCCATACAGATCAAAGACAAGGCACTTAGCAACCGCATTTTTGCAATTAAAGTTAACGACAGAACCATGGTGAAGGATCAATTACTTACACCTCCTCTTTCAGACATGTGTATTCAACACTATACCAACAGGACGGTTAAGAGAACCATGCATTCAGGGAAGACTATTTGAAAGAACCTAACAAAATGATACAAGTTATGGCAAATAACATAGCTTTAGGTCTCGATGGACTCTCCAAGGATTTGATAATTCTTTCCTGATATTGCTCCATTATTTTAGGCTCTTTATAAGGTTACTATGGCCAAATGATGGCTAGCGTTACCAGCTATTAGATGTAGGGCTCTCCCATCCTTGATAAAACATATACCCAAGTGTCACCAGCACGAATTACAAAGAATGATACTGGCACACATGGTTCGAGTACTGCAGACCTGTGCCTTTCAACACCTTAGGTTTCACACCTGGCTCTCCCTTGTTCCCACTAACCCTCCCTTCCCTGCACCATTTATGCCAAAGCCATGCACCAATTGGCTACCAAAACAACAAAACCACTTTATATTACAATGCTCTGGTGCCTCCATCTTGGAATGAGCCAACATCTCTATATTTAAAGACAAAAACAAAGGAGGAGTAATCAGGTTGTATAGCTTTTACATAAAGATACAAATATATAAACTAAATACATAGCAAATAGACCTTCGCGATTCATCTGTCAGATAGTCTCTACCACGTGGCTTATCCCCAAAAGGGCATCGTAAAACATACTAATACTATCATAAGTCTTCTAGACCTAGACAAGACACCTGATCAATATTTGCTTGACGCGGAAAAAGCATTTAACAGGATTTCCTGGTAATTTCTATGGACTTTGTTTGCTAAAATTTGACTCTTGATCAAAGTTTAGGTCATTTATATTGTCCTTAGACACCAACCCAGAGGAAAGAATCTCTGTCAATGGGGAGATACAAGTGCCCTTTCCCGAGTCGTGGCCAGTATCACCATATCTCTTAACAACCAGCTATAGATCTTTGAAAAAGATAATGTGGTTAGAAAAGCTAAATATTGGTAAATACAGTTACTGGACAAAACATTAAGAGACAATCATGGACTGGCAAAACCAATGCATGTATCATGGTAAGTTAAAGCTACACTATTGTACAACTACTCAATCTTTTTTCAAATTCTGAGGGAACTCGTTTAAGTGACGTAAGTGAGAGAATCCAGAATGTCCCGTTGTGTGGTGAGCTGGGTGCAGATTTGCGTCCCATTTCGGGTAATGCTCAACATCGGACACCTTTTGGAAAATCATTTATCATTCCACTAGCACTTTTATCTGTGTCACAATATAGCCAAACAGTAAACACTTGTGCCAGGATTGAAGGATCCTTCCTACTACTCCTCAGGTGGTGCCGTTAAAAACCAAGATAACTAGGAAAGATAATAAAAACCAGAAATGGTACAATACGGAGTTAGATTTAATTAAAATAGAAAAAATGGCTCTTGAAAGAAAGTGGCTTCAAGACAAATCCTAGGAAAATAAAGATAAATGGAAGTTAGTAAACAAGAAGTACAGAGATAATATAAGGTTAGCCAAGTCGAATTTCTTTAATAAAGAAATTGAAGCAGCTGCTAACACTACTAGCGACCTCTTTGAAATTTTGAAAAGTGGTGAAAAACCAAAAAATTTCACTCCACCTTTTTCACCATCCAAGGAAGATTGTGACTCTGTGCAAAATGCCTTTGCAGGTAAAATAACGAAAGCAAGACAAAATATAATTAAGGCTAGGAAAATATTGAGCCAGGAAACTCTGGCTAAGAACGGCACCAAATATGGTGGACAGGAGAACTTTAACTTTGCTACCATCACAGAAGCTGAATTACTGGAAGTTTTGGTCAAATGAAACCCACGTCATGCTCTGAAAATGCGATGCCCTCCAAGATTATACTCCAAAATAAGGAACGGTTTGCACCTATTCTGTTAAGAATAGTCAATGCCTCCTTTAAGGAGGGAATAGTACCGAAGGAAATACAAAAGGTTACTATTACGCCTTTGGTAAAAAAGGTGGGTTTGGATCCAAAGGACCCAGGCAATCTTCGCCCCATCACTAACTCAAACTTTATACTCAAAGGTTTGGATAGAATTGCTACATTGCAACTGCAAGAACATGTAGAAAAACAGACGTCTTTACATCAACAACAATCCGGCTTCAGGGCTTCTCATAGTACCGAAACAGCTATGCTGGACCTTCAAAATCATATGCTGGGATTGATTGATAAAGGAAAAATAGGGATATTGATGTTGTTGGATCTCAGTGCGGCCTTTGATTTCGTAGATCATCATTTATTAGTAGAGGCACTGAGAGACAATGTGGGTTGTTCAGAGGTAGCTTTGGAGTGGTTAATATCTTTCCTCACAGACCGCCAAGCCATAGTGCATTGGGGGAATAATTTCTCGGACCCAATTTCATTCCTATTCGGAGTCCCTCAGGGAGCTAGCCTCTCGCCAATGCTTTTTAACATTTACATGCAAAGTCTGTGTGACATTCTGTTGGAAGTAAGAGTGTTCTTTACCAACTATGCGGACGATAACCAGCTTATCATCGAACTAGAGGGACCTCATACTAAGGATAGTGAGAAGATTGCAAAAGTGTACAGTAAAATCAACGAATGGATGCAGCTTAATTGGATGTGTCTAAACGACTCTAAATCTGAATTTATGCTGTTCGGGTCTAGTCGCACAATAGCTAAGTTGGGGAATGAGTACGAGACCTTTATGATAAATGAAGCCAAAATCCAAGTAACCAACCAGGTCAAAACTTTGGGAATGATGGTCAACTCCGCTGTCAATTTGGAAGCACAGGTGAACTATCTGCACAAAAATACAGCCTATTACTTGCTACTTGTGAAGGCTATTAGTCTGTATTTAAATGAATGCAACATGGCCACTATTGCAACGGCTATAGGTTTATCTAGGTTGGACTATGGCAATGCCCTGCTTATTGGTGCTACTGTAAAGGAACTAGCCCGATGCCAAGTCATAGCAAATTATGAAGTGAGGATAGTGAAGAATTTAAGAAGAGGTGAGCATACTACCTCGGCCAGAAGATCATTGCACTGGCTTAGGGTAGAAGAGAGGATTACGTTTAAGGCCATGACACTTGTTCACAAGTGCCTTTTTGGAAAATCTCCCGGCTATCTTAAAAAAAGCCTAGAAATATATATCCCACACAGACAGTTACGGTCTGAAGGTAAAAGTTTACTTATAGTACCTAAACACAAGCTCAAGACTGGTACGGGCAGATCATTTGTAGTACTGGCAGCACAGCAGTGGAATAGACTCCCAATGGAACTCAGATTGGAACAAAATCATCTAAATTTTAGAAAAATCTTGAAGACTTGCCTGTTTAGGTGATTCCTGACAGTACATGTAGTAACTATCTGAGACAAAGAATATTGAATCAGGAGAGTTTAAAGTTTTAGCCTAGTCGCCCTTTTAGGATAGTTTATGTTGCTGTTTGTTAAAGCGCCTTGATGCCAGCGGGCTACCGGCACTAAATAAGCGAACATACATACATAGATACATACTACATCTTTGGAGAACTTATTTAGTCAGGCAAGGGCTGCACGTGAACAAATGTATACATTACAAAGTAGCATATATTGGTTTGAGCAGTTACTGCGCCCTCCACGGAACGTAAGCAATCAGGTTGTAATCATTATCTGACCAGCCTAAACTGAGCATATCTCAGCTGAAATTCCTTAGAAGCAGGATGGACGTTGATTTTTCCCCCATTGTGTGCTTGTTGTACTTTTGCTTGAGTAATACTTTTTGTATTGCTTTTCAGATAGTTTATTTTATTTTTTGTATTCTTTTTTTCTCCAGTTTTTTTTTAGATGACAGTTCATTGTACACTGATGTCTGGGTATGCAAAACAGTTGAGGTTACCCCTCTAATCTCTCCACGCAGCACAACTCTTGAACTCTCTCTCAGATCCCAGCATAGCCTCCTGGCATTCAGGAAAGCACTGAAAACCTGCGCTTGTACTCGCTTTCAACAAAAAGATTATGCCAGTAAACCCATCATTCTTGCAAGCATCCGTCTACGTTCAAACCAACACCCAGCCTGTCATTGCCTCTCTTGCCTGCTAAACCTTCCACGTGCCTCCCGACAAAACTCCCTTACCTACCTCCCTTCAGCTACTCCTCTTTAATCCTTTTGCACTCTGCTCAGAGGTCAACACTACTTACCATTCCTACCTCCATTTTCCCTACCTTCAGCATCCTTTCACTGATCGCATCCTTCATCCACACTCTCAGCCATCCCCCATCCCAGTAGTTATGTTTGATGCAAAAGCTCACATCCACTACTCTTAAGTGGTGCCAATCCCATTACTCTCCCCTGATGTCTCAATTTGGCTCCATCTGATATTTCTGAATATTGAAGGCTGCCTGCAGAAATACTGTTTTTTTTGCCCGTTTTGATGCAGCCTTCAATTTTAGCAAAATCGCACTATTTTGGGGGTTGTTTCACAGGACCTGAACCCCTCTGATAACCGATCTCTGCCCACCATCACTCTTTAAATTGGGGGGTTTCACGCCCCCAAACCTTGTTGCTCCATGTCCCTGACCATAAACATTCCTACCCAGCCCTCCTCCCTCACAAACACTAACAGAAACCCATACTTAGACGTACTCGCCCAACCACCCCCTCCCTTCCACGCAACAAACACTCTCCCTAGAACTCTGCAGAAACACACTTGCACCCACCTTCTCCCCTGCCCCTTTCCCTCCACACTACAAACATTCCCCCTCAGACACACAAACTTACCTGATACACCCATGGCTTTCATTTTCCGGCCTGGTCAGACCTGTCAGCCCCTGCGCCATTCGTGTGCGGCAAGGGACGTCATTGGCCGCTTTAGAAAGACCGCTCTGAGCAGCCTCAGAGCAGTCTTTCTAAGGCGATATTTTGTGTTTTAGAAAAAAATCAAATACTTTTTCACTCCACACCCTCCTTTCAACTTCTCACTTCAGAATCAGCTGACCTCCCCTTCCTCTCTGCTTTCACTTATTCTCCTCACAACTATCTCACTTTACTATTCCCCTCCGTCCACCACTACCATCACACCCCACCATTTTTACAATCTACTGTCACTCTATCCCACACTTACCTCCCCTCTTCCCTATAATAATTTGCCATCCAATCCCCACCCCCAACCTTTCTGACACTTTTCACTATTCTAGCATGCTTCTTATCCTGATATCCACTCCTTTTCCGTCTAGCCTATCCATGGGCTATTCCTGGAAAGCCCTCCTCCACTACCCACCTCACTTACCTCCCAATTAATCTCTCCTTTCCCCTGACCAACTCACCGTCTACCCTGGACCTATTCTTGCTTCCCTCACTACCTCCCAGCCTCCCAAGACTACAACAATACCCTTACAGCACATTGCCGCCCTACGTTATCCATGACCCCAACCAATCTCCCCCACCTACCTAATGCCTTTCATCCTCCTGCCACACCCACCCTTCTCACCTCTCTTTGTAACACTCCCTCACCCACTCGCTCAAGTCCCACTTACACTGCTTCCCCAGCCTTACTGCCACTTCACCACAACAACTCCCAACCAGCCTCTTCCTTCCGGGACTGCATCAACGCTCTCCCCTACCCAGGTTCCATGTGTTTATATCCCCGCAAAAATATCGCGATACAAAAATATTGCCATATTTTTGCTGCCATATTGACCCATGGACCCTGTGGTTATTTTAAAATTTGCGGGAGACACCCCCCCCACCCCAGCTCCCACAAATTATCCCCCCCAAAAATATTGCCTATGGCTAGACAAACGGCCATATGTACGGCGATATTTTTGGTGGGGATATTTTGTAGGGATAACCCTACGGTTCCACTGCCTACCCTGAACATCCCCCCTCTCACCCTCCACCTGTGCATCCATTCCTATCCTCACATTCTTTACATCTCTGCTATCCATCAGACAGCTCTACCTCACCCCCACTGCTTACCCAGTCACTCTTATTCCTCTCACCTCTTCCAGAATCCATCCTCCTCCCACTCCCTACTGCTACAACTTCACCACACCCTTCCACAAACCTCTCCTATCAATCTTCATTCCCAACCCTACTATCCCTTCCCTTCTCCACTCCCTGCACCTCACATCATCCTCATCTGGCCCATCCTGCCAACCCTCTTCTAAACAGGACACTACCCTCCTCCTCTGTACCCCACCCCTCACTGCTACCACCAATGCCAAACCCTTTCCCAATCCTTTGAATTCAGGTTTGTCCCATCTAAGTCTTTTGGCCACTATCATTTCACCAGGCCGTCCTCAAGGAAAATTAACTCTTACATCCTCTCCCCTCCATATATCCCTTACTGCCGCCACATGCCAGGAAGGATGTAACATTACCACCGAAGTTTGATTCCTCATCATTAAGGTCCTGCATTTGCTCTATTGCACTGAACAGCCAAATGAAGAGTAACTAATGCCAGGCTACCTCAGCCTAGGTTTATGGGCTTCGCCTCGTAATGAACCCTCTATCAGTCTTGGCACTTATTTAACTTGTAATTTGTTCCTCCAAAGGCCAGCTTACCCAGATGCTCTTCCCCCCATCCCCTCCGACAATTGTGCTTAGATCTAGATCTGCATTCTGCAAAATCCAAACACTGTATGTGATTGGATTGTTCCCTGCTAGCATAACAATGTTAATGTATCTCTGCTGCTGTGTCACTCTTGCATGCTTCTATGTTGCTGGTTATACATTTAGCAGTTGTCAGTCTACTGATCCTGGGTTACTGGTGCCCAGTTATTCTCTATCCACAATGTTGAGGCATTTGGCACACCTAATGATGTAGATGTATCGCTGTTTTTATCCCCCTCATAGACCTTCTAGGAGGCCGGAAAGACCGCCAATTGTAGTAAGCATATCTTTAAATGAAAATAAATTTGCATCTCATTGCTTTTCATATCATTAGAGTATGAATTCTCCTGGGTTACTATCTGTATGGAAAAAAAAGCTTTCACTGAAGGCAAGGACATAACCTTCTGTTAGCGCCACATAATTCCTAACAGTGCTTTATCCACTCGCTCTAGATGCAGCACACCGCACTGACATCAGGCAGGCTGTTTAAGAAAGTAGCACACATCCCTACATAGCCACCAGCCTCTAGTAGACTCATCTGTTTTTATTGTTGCCTATTTCCCTGTTTCGCCAGAACCATCACCCTCCACGCTCCCGGTCGCAATTACAAACCCATCTCCACCTGACCACTTCCAACCCTGCTTTAGATTACGGTCCTTCTCACTTCGAGTGGTCCTAAACCTCAACACAAGAGGGCCACTTCACCTTCAAAATGGCCCTTAAAGACCACTAAAGCCAGCTCTCATGGTAGACATCACATCACCAGCTCTGCATGCCTCACCTTCACTCTCAAGGCATAGTGGCTAATGCCTGATGCAACTGGAATGTAACTATTCCTGAGCTCGTTGGATGTTATAGTAATGCCATGTCTCACTGAACAGCATGTCCCCTAAGGACATGTGGCTACTATCTTCTGCTTAGTCTTTAGGTGCATTCTTTTTTTTAATTAATCTGATGTTTTTTCAAAGTGCAAACCTTGCCACAAAGGAACACTGGCACACCGAACAACATGTTCTGCAAAATACATCAATTAAGAACAAATCATACTATATAATAAAAGCCCAAAAGTATGTTTGTCCGAAGCTGTCATGCGCTTGCTTCACTGGTTACCACCGCTAGAGGGAGCTGTCGCCTTACGCATACAACAATAAGACTTCGAGTGGCACGGTAGAGACTGCCCGCTTCAGCTGTTATCATCGCTAGAGGAAGCTGGTGCCTTAGGATATATAGTGGTCCTACTGTGTTAATGAAAACCTAAAAAAATATTTTTTTCTATTAACATGAATCACAATCAATTCCAATCAAATATACCACCTAATGGATTTCATCCTTTCCGTCCCCGTTTACGCCTATTTTCAACAACAGGGATTTTACGCCGGGGCTGGAGAGGGGAGCTTTCCGAGTGTGGGGTGGGGTTTGTAGGATGCTGAGAGATATGTTCCACAACCAGAAAGTGAAAACTTTCGAGGAATGTAAGCACGAATTCGGAATTTGGCCAGGGGGAAAGACACAGATACTTCCAAATTAGACATTGGGTCATGTCAGCTGAGGTCAGGAAGGCTGCTACACGCGACCTAACACAATATGAACGGTTCTTTCTGACCCATGATGGTTCTAGAGGTCTAATCTCAGATCTATATAAACTTTTAGAGAGCATGAGCCCGAAGGTCACCTGGCTGTACATGAGGGAATGGGAGCGACAAACGGGGGCAGGAATCGAAAGAGAAGACTGGGAGAGGCTATGGAGGGCAATTCCAAAGGTGGCTAAGGCGGTCCAACTCAGGAAGCATGGTATAAGTATATCTATGGCTGGCACTATACTCCGGCCCGGTTGCATGCAATGTACCCGACAACTTCAGGGAACTGCTGGAGGGGCTGTGGGGAGGTGGGTGCGGCTACTCATATATGGTAGGACTGCCCGCAAATAAGACCCTTCTGGAGTGAAATTGCAGATGCCCAGTCTCAGGCCCTGGGGCTGGGGGGCAGTCAGGACCCCTGGGAGATCTTGCTGGGGAAGAGAGCAGCAGGGGGGGAAGGGGAAAGAAGAGGAAGTTTTTAGGTGAAAGTGGTCTTCACCCTGGCAGCGATGGGATTAATCGTAGAAAAATGGAAGAGCTCAACGATCCCCACGGAGCAGGACTAAGGAAAATGTGGGACATTGTCTCCTTGGAGTGGGCCACATACGCAGCTGATGGAAAATTGGGGAGCTTTGCAGCTGATTTGGGTGAGACGCTGGACTACCTGAAAGGGGAGTTTAGGGAGCAATGGTGCCCCCAAAGATTAAAATTAAAGTTGCTGGACATTCATGGCTAAAGTGCTGACAGGGAATTAATAGGAATGGAGGATCTATTGGAGCTACGACCGGAGTTGGAAGAGGGGGAAAATGTCTTTCTACACGCACTTTGGCCCGTGTCCACTGGCTTTCACACTAGTCATTAAAGCAATGCATCATTGTAAAATGAGAAGAAATGCAGACCATCCATGATTAACATAAGCAATGTAAGCACCACCAACAAACAACACAGCAACAGACCTTTCTCCTACTTATTCTCTAAGCTGAGAATGAAGACATTTACGTTCCCAGATATTGTGATATTGTGTAAATAATAATGTCATCAGTTCTTTCCGATAATTTAATAAAGAGGGATTCACGCGTGAAGAGGAGGGATATATAATGCTAAAAGCACTGGAGCATAATGAGAGAAACACTGCTTACGCATGGGATTTTCAGCCTTAAAACTATATTACGAAGGGTAGTGTACAGAACAAACAAAATGTCTACGGTTTCAGCCAGATAAATCAATCTTCCCGGCTATTTTGCGGCATGGTTACCCCCTTACCGGGTACCGGGTCCGCGTTCCTTGAATGAGGAATTACCGGGCCATTCCAACTTTGGAGGACCCAGTAATTCCTCATTCGAGGAACCCGGACACGGTACATCCCCATTCCCATTCGAACCCCCTAGGGCTCAATGGGAATGGGGAGGGAGCTAACAACGGGCCTGTTAATAACAGGCCCGTTGTTAGCTCCCTGGTCTGCTAACGGGACCCGCCAAGGGCGCCTGGTTTTACCAGGCGCCCTTGGCGGGTCCCGCAAGCAGACTCGTAATGGGCGGTAAGGGCTTGACGGCTCCGGCACCATTACTGGCGCCGTTAACCCCTTACCGCCAACCTCGGAATGAGGCCCATTGAGGCTCATTTTCTAATGAGCTGTAGCTTAAATGTATGGGGTAAAAGCATTTTGTAAGGCTTTTATGCCATGTATTAACGTCACAGCTCATTTTCATCCATTTGTATGGTGGAAAGAAGGGGTTCAATGTGGGGACCCTAAGGAGCACGCCGGCTTTATGCACCAGGGTAAAACAGGCAGACTCCATAGGGATCCATTGCAAATGCTGCCTGCCATGTGTGTATAGCAGGCAACGTTTACTCATTTTGCACGGGGGAGTGCAAAAGTGCTGGGCAAAAGTGGCGCACATGTTTGTATGCCGCTTTTTGCACTACACATTTTGCATTCCGCCATGCAAATTATCCGATTTTGGTAGCGGGGAGCTGCCTACGTGTATGTCTACACGCCGTTATATTACGGGAAATATTATCCACAATGATCTTCCGGAGGTAACCAATGTAAGGCTACCAATATCGTTGACACAGTGAAGCTTCGTTTTACCAGCTAATCATTTAGCTGCTCCGTAAAAACTGTCTTTAGCAGAAGCCAACTACTTTATGGAATGCCCATCCACAAGTCATTCCCTCCATTTGCACGAGTAATCACTACAGACTGCACTACTGTTCTAACAGTCTACACTGGGAGAAAATGCTTATGGGGTCAGTTTCTATGAGGCGTTGCATTAAATGGAGGCGTAAATGGTAAAATGTAATGCTTTTACACCTCTATGTAATCCTCTGTCCCATTTATGTCCCCCTCTAAGGTGTAGAAGGGGCACAAAGCAGAGCCTGCATCTCCGCTTTGCTTTCCCCTATCGTCTTGGAAGGGCACCAGGTTTTACACCTGCATACGATATTAATGCAGGTGTGAAACCAATGGATTCTTAGGGAATCAGCCTCACATTTGCACCTGTTAAAGAGCAGGTGGATTCCATAGGAATCTATTAATAAACGCCACCTGCAATGCAAAGTTTGCGGGCAGTGTTTGTTCCTTTTGAAAATTGGGTGTAAAAGTGATGAGAAAGAGCAATTTTGCCTGGTTTTACTCTTCGCAGTTACACACCACCTTGCAAATGATGATGACAAATGCATGCAGTGGGACCAACAGTAAGTAGCGTTTCCCTGCATGCAATTTCCATTTAATTTCAAATGGACTCCTTCATCTTTTTTAACATATGTACATACATTGAAGGCACTAATTGAAGGCCAGCTGATGGTTTCTCTGCCGTTCTCAGCTGGAGGAGGGGAATCGCTGCCACCTCCAAAGCACGCCCAATCCTCACAGGTGAGCCATTCGTACTACAGCTTTTGTACGTAACGGCTAATTATTTGTTTGCACACTGTCCGCACCTGTCTCATGCCATTACTTCCTTGGCCATACCCACCCCCTTACTCCCACCCTTACAACGCATAATGTATTGAGCCCAAGCGCATGCACCTATCGCAAGAACATCCACCCTAACCCATAGCCTCCACCCCGCCATCAGACCATTGTGCACAGCAGCACCAGTTCCTGTACCCATTGTGGTTCTCCGACCGCAGCAGCCTAGCGTCATTGCCGCCTGGCTCCCTCAATGTTCTACAAAGCCACATATACCGCATCCAACCAGCTTACCACAGCCACCAGTCACTCCGTTCCTCCCTGCACTGCGTGATCATCTCAACGATCGACGCACATCATTACTATCCGCTAATAACAGTACCTCTAACCGGCCCAGAAAACCACTGCCACCAGTCACTCCCTCCCTACCCACACTGCAAGACCATCTCAACATAGGACAGAAGTCACCCCTTAACCCACCAGGAAATCGTAACACCCACGCCATGCCCACTGCCTACCCCATGAAGGTTTCTGCAACAGTCAATATCCATTACCATGCCCCACGGCATACCACCCTATCATATCTGGAGAGGCATGCATTCTCCACCGCCCTACCACCCACACAGTCCATCCCCTGCAAGTCTCTCGACCCATTCACGCCCTCTCCCCTCCATGCAGCCCATGGCCCCACCTCTTGCCCTCACCATTTCAGTCACCGATGAGCTAACATCCTCAATGGAATATGCCACACGTGCCACTACATGCCCCCAGCACCAGCCCACGAGTACACCCCACATGACAACTCGCCCACAAACCCAGAGTGAGAGGATGGCCCTCCTAGCATCCCACTCCTACCACCCTTCCCACATCAACAGCCTTCCCAACACCGACAGGCGTAACCACTTTCGCAACCTACGCACCAGCCCTAGATACCTCCCTCTCAATTTATCTCAGACCACCCCTCCAACCCCATCACCCACCCACATCTGATGTGCCCTCCTCAACACTAGATCCCTACCAGCTCATGCGCACAAAATCTTTGGCCTCATTGCGGACCATAACCTGGACATCCTAGTACTCACCGAAACATGGCATACCCCATCTTCCGGCCCCATCCTGTCTATAGCTATCCCCACAGGCTACGCTATGCTGCAAAGCGACAGACCACTCAAAAAAGGGGGAGGAGTTGCTCTTATCTTTAAGAACTCTCTCCCTCGGCGTGCCAGTAACTCAATCGCCCCCTCCAAATGTGAACTCCTCTCTGCCAAACTCACCTGCTCACATTCTGCCTCAACCACCATCCACCTCCTCTACCGGCCTCTGGGCCCAATCTTGTCCATTCGAGGATGACCTCACCCAGCTCATCTCCTCTAAACTCCTACTCCTAGGGGACTTCAATCTGGGATTCAATTAGGCTGCATCCAACACATCTCTCAGCCCACCCATACCCATGGCTGCACCCTTGACTGGGTTGTGGACCACAACAGCAATATCAATACTCCGGCCCTTGCCCCCACCCCTGGTCCGATTACCACACTATCACCTTCTCTATCTCCACCCTTCCACCACCGCCCAAACCTTGCCAATATTCTGTCCAACTGTTCTTGAAACCTCACTTGTGACCGCCTCACCCCCCCTCCTCGACCAGCATGTCCAACCCACGTCGGATACCTCTACCCTAGTGGAGCACTACAATGCTCTGTTAGGCACAACGATCAACTAATAGGAAAGATTTCCATTTATGTGTAACTTTCCCTCCAGTTGTGTACCCCACAACTTTTTGCTGTTGTCTGACCACCCTAGCCCGACTTTTGCCAGTGGAGCCCAGCCTTCTGCTGTAATCCGCTGGGCTTTTGCTCATTTTTTTATGGGAAACTGACATACCCTTAAGACAGTCAGTACTGGGAGACTTTGTTTCCCTTAGTCTTTCACTTTGTTGCTAGTTCTTAGCAGCATTTTATCAGTGCACAATGTACCTTCCAGTACAGTGCGCTGGGGTCTTTTTTTCATTATTAAGGCCCTAGACATCCTCAAAGGATTTTTTGTGAATGTACAAGTGTGCCTTGGACAGAGCTGGTGGCAGCTGTTACTTTTTGTGTATTTTTAACTCTTTTCAATGGTCCATACTGAGTTTACCGTGTTTGGCCCAGGACAGTGGCCAGCGCCTAAAATGGCCATGCCATGAGGTCCTTTGTTCTGGCCTTTGGTCATCTTGTCCCTTTTCTTTTTCCAGACTCAGGAAATTCTTTATTTGGTCATACAGTCCCCCGCGCAAACCAAAGCTTTCGCAGGCTTCTGCATGCCCTGTGTGTGTGCCTCCAAGATGTGGGCTGGAACTGTCTAGTTCAAATACACATCCTAGGTGCCAGGATGTCTGGTGTGCTGGGATGACTGGGACCACTGTGGTCCGTGATTGGTCCACGTCTGGGATGGCTGTATGTGAGCAGATCTCTCATTGGTTTCTCTTTGTTTTGGCACGTAGGAGATTTTGAATAAGAGAAGGCATTTTACACCCATTCCAGGTCGATCCTCTGAGTTCTCACCAAACTTAGTAATGGAGCCAAGTATCCTGAACCGAAGAAGCAGAGCCGTGGAACCGCTGGTGACCTGCTGGAAGGTACCCTGAGCCTGCTGTTGTCCCATCGGACCACCTGTTTCGGATCGAACCTAGAAGGCCTGCAAGGGCGCTTTGACACATTGGAATAGTAGGACCAACTATTCTCGGCACCTCCAACTTAGCCTACAAACGAGCCTGCTCAGAAGTGAACTGACCAGCTCATCCAGGAACTTTGCCCTGAAACTGCCGCCGTCTTGATTTGACACTTTGAAGACTGTAAACTCTGGGTATAAGGCACTCTCCCGCCGAGTTTCATACACCTAGCATTCCTAGGACTTGAAATAGGAGAGTATGCCTGAACCTGAGCATACGCGGTCACCGTGTCACCCAGCTGTGGTGATGAACTTCGTGGGTGCCTTGCTGCTGTGCCCCCCTTTGCCCTCAGACTCGCTGCAGTGGAACTGGCCTGATCCCTTCACCAGGAGCAGAGAAAATGCCCCTGAAAGCCACAGAGCAGTGCAACTATAGGATTTGGACCTGCGACCGAAGTGGACTTGACTGCCGAAGCTAGGTCCGTAGTGCCCCGAGGGTCATTGAGTACTTGCAACCCTTACCGGTGGCCCCTGGCGCATCCATCCATTTTTACGCACAAGTGTCCCCTGAGGGCCACTCTTCTTTGACGAGGTAGCCTGCACTATGAGGATATTCCCAATGCTTGGATCCTGTCCTGCCCTCTTGGGGAGACCCTTCTCGAATAGTGGGAACTTATTCTTCACTGCCTTAACCCCTTCCTGAGTTGCTACAGCCCCTTGAAGAAATCCTGTTTTAATTCTACCACCCAATCGCTTGCATCAGCACCGAAAGTACTTTTGAGCTCAATGCTCCACTCATTTTAGGGACTGGACTGCCTCTTTGTTAGGGATTAAACTGTGAAGGTCTACCTAAATGATATTCGCATGTGTGGCCCCTTTCTTTGCAGGTTGTGGTGCTCTGCTGTGTAATATTCCTTTAGGTCAACTGTTATTGTATATATGTTTGCTGGTTAGGATTGTGTTAGTTTGGTTACTACTGTTTCGATTCTATTGTGTGTTTTACTTAAAAGGCCATTAATAAATGTATATGTATTTTTGATATATACACCTGACTGAAAGTATATTGTAGTGCTGTTTACTGTCTGTGCTCATTGTGGGCTTTCGATCACCCTCACCCCTCCAGAGACCTAGCCTTGACCGCCGCCAATACTACTTTGATTGGTCTGGCTTGTCCAGAAGGTTACCCTGTTCCAAGAAACTAGGCTGGCCTTCTGAACCTCTGCCCACCAGGACAGAGTTCAGAAATCCATCTTAACATCAGCCTCCTAGCTCCCCTCAAAGCTACAAAAGCCAAGAACACAGCACACCTTAACTTGGTTCACCCCTGACATCCGCTCCGCTAGACCCTCTAAAAGAGCAGTGGAAGCTTAGTGGCGCAAAGAACCAACCACACGCAACAAAACCCGCCTCTCCACCACATCACTTCAATACAAACAAGTCATTATAGCCTCCACAGCTGCATCCTACAATTACAGAATCTCCAAGGCCTCCTGCAGCTCCTGTGAGCTCTTCTCCATCCTCAAATAACTAAAAACCCCCATGTCCTCGCCCACCTCCATCCTCAAGGATGACACCTGGTTCAACTGTATCTAAAACACACTCATGACCAAATTCGTCAAACTCCAAGATAAAATAAAACTCAAACAACAAGCCATCCTTCCACAGGCCCGTCAACCCACGCACAGCCTCCACATACCCAGTGCTGCGCCTAGCATCCCAACCTTTCACTTCCAACCAGTGGATACAACCACCCTTGCCAACATCATCAAAGGCCTCAAGCCTTCCCGCTGCAAGGGTGACACCTGCCCAGTCCGCTTAGTCAAAGAGTGCACAGAACCCCTACTCCCCCTTATTACCACAATCATTAACACCTCCTTTGCCTCCTGTACTGTCCTAAGCTCACTTACAGAATCCTGGGTCTCTCTCCACTTCTAATAAAAACATCCCTTGACCCAGCTACCCCTACTAACTACTGTCCAATTACCACAGTCCTGTTTTTGCTCAAAATTATGAGCAGAGTTGCCTATTTGCAAATCCAATCCTTCTTAGAAACACATTATGTCCTAGGCTCCAGACAATCAGGCTTCCGCCCCAAACATGGCACTGAAACGGCCCTCTTAGACCTCAAAAACCAACTTGATGTAGTCATTGACCAGGGCTCCCTCTCACTTCTCTTACTACTTACTACTGCGGCCTTTGACCTTGTCGATCACAACATCCTATACAATGCTCTGTCTACCTCTGCACACTTCTCACCAGATGCCACCAAATGGATTGCATCCTTCCTAGCCAACAGATCAACCTGTGTCTTCGCAGGTGAGGCCACTGCCCTCCCCACTCCTACATCTGTGGCATCCCCCAAGGCCCTTGTGTATCGCCCACACTGTACAACGTGTATACCAAACCCCTCTTTGACCACCTATATGCCCTTGGTATCTCATATACCAACTACGCAGATGATACACAAATCCTCATACCCCTCTCTGGAGACTACCCCACAAACACACTTCGCATCAGTGCCATCTACGAAACCATCCATGCCTGAATGGCAGCTCATAGCCTTTGTCACAATGTTGATAAAACTGAGCTCCTCATCGTTGTCCCAGCATTTTGATGGGCCAAATTACACCAGAATTATAATACCCTCACCATTGATGGCCACAAAATCCCAGTAGCGACGTCTGTCAAAATCCTTGGCGGCTTCCTCGACTCCTCTCTAACCATGACCCGCCAGGTCAACCACGTTTCCGCCTCCTCAGGATACGCAATCAAACTAATCAACTCTAGCAAGCCATTCCTTTTAAAACATAATTGTCTAGAAATTGCAGAAGCCCTCATGGGATCCAAATTGGACTATTGCAATTCCTTATTATGTAGAACTTCAGAAACAAATCTACACAAACTCCAAACCACCCAAAACAATGATCTACAGGCAGCACTAGACATTGAAAGGCATTCCCATATCTGAGAAGCCAGAAAATCAGTCCATTGGCTCCCAGTTATGGACAGAATTAAATTGAAGACACTCTCTATCGCCTTCAAATGCATTGCCAATGAGACCCCCCCAATACCTCACGGACACCATCAAAAAACACTTGTCTTCCAAACCAACCAGGTCCGCCTACAAATACTGCCTCCTCACTCCTCGCTACAACAGGAAAAGAGCAGGGGGCGCCAGCTTCCTTGCCCATGTCCCAGTGCTCTGGAACAAAGTACCTCCTTAGCTATGAAACAACCCTCTGTACCCTGTCGTCAGGAAACACCTCAAAACTTTGCTGTTTTACTAATAGATGACCTTCACGTAGCTTGTTTCCACCTGTACCTGGTACCTCCCTCCCCACCATCCGTTGTAAGCAGCGCCTAGATGCCCATGGGTTTTGTGCGCTCCTACAAAAATGTACAAAATAAATAAATACATATATAATTGGGGGGAAAAAGCAATCTAAACTTGGAACATTTCTTTAATGTAAGATCTTTACATCGTTTTGGATTGAGATGTTCCCCCATAATAACCCAAGTGCATTCCGTACCCGCTGCTTGAATTCGATCTTCTCCTCCATGGTCATGGTGTCCGCCTTGGCGATGACCGGGATAATGTTGACCACCTTGCTCAGGTGCTTCATGAACTCCATGTCCAGGGGCCGCAGCCTGCACGTGTAGACAAGAAAAGTTTTGAAGAAACCCTCACGTCTTGCAAACACTCCATTCTTCCTACTTTGTCACTCTTTTTCAAGATGGTTTGTTTTCAGTCACCAAATATGAGAGCTTTATTTAGTGGGATACATTTAATAATTGTAGGGAAAATGCCAGGGGTTGTGTTGGCTTTTATATATAGTACTTTTTGCCATATGTCTCGTGGTTATAGTGGTAGGGTGGGAGTCCTATATGATAGGGATATTTATAATGGTGGCTCTGGCAGGGTAGGTCATTTGTTATGCCGATATGGGCAAGGTGGCAGTGGGGGGAAGGTATATAGTGCCCTGTGTGATGGGATTATAATGACAATGGTTGGATAGGCATTTGGTGTTCTGCCTGATAAGACTTATCGGGAGAGGAGAGCTGTAAGTGTTTGGTGCTACAGTGTGATATGGATAGTGGTGATAGCAGTGGGATAGGTGTATGGTGTCTGGAGTTATATATGTAGTGGTGGCAAGAGTGGCACAGGTCAACGATGCCCTGTGTGGCCATAGTAGCAGGGGCAGTGGTGTGATAGGTGTCGGGTGACATGTGTTGGCAGCAATGGGCCATACATACGAGTGTCCGGTGGGTGATATGAAGTACAGGCAGCAGTGCACTCGAGTGTCCGGAATCCGTTTCTTTCGGGCAATGTTCACTTCTTCTTTGAGAAATTTTTCATATTGCTCATTGATGAATTTTTCAATGGGTTCCCAGCTAGGGGGAGGTAAAAGGAAAAAAGTCAGTACTAAGGAGCATGCAAGAGACAGTGAAGGATAGAATAATGCACATTGTAATTGTTTATTTGTAAAGCGTGTATACACAAGTGAAGTGCTTCAAAGAGCTTCAAGGCAGGAAGGGAACACAGGAATACAGTTGTCATTCTTAGGCCTTGAAGTTAATGAATGATCTAACAAAAAATAACTAGCATACTACACCTGAGGAATTTCTACTAGTGCAAGGGCATGACAGGAGGGAATGAGAGAAGAGGGGGGGAGAAGGAAAGGGGCATGCAATCAGTAAACTACCAAACTATGTCAAACGACTTAGAAACAATAGTGGAAGCATGGCCCTTGCCAATATCGCTCCCTGCCTCTGACACCACCAGCAGAGTATCCAGTCTGACCCTAAGGAAGGGGTGTGCCAAAATGGCCGTTCACCTGAGGTGGCATCACGACTTGCACCAGTAGCCCTGATCGAGGGTGGACAATGGGAGCTAGGTATGGGCACAGCATTAAGTATGGCATGCACTATAAGGCTATGAAGAAGCAGTGCTTCTACAGAGCATCTCACTGCGCCACCCCCAGCGGAAGTGTGTCAGACTATGGTCTCTTGTGGCGAGAAATGGAACTACAGCTATAGACGGTCTTTCAAAGCCTCCTGTAACACTTTAAAGTTTGGTTTCTGGTACCCTAACTACCACTGTTTATACATCTGTGTGTAGATAGTAGAATTAGAAGTGGCAGCTAGGTAAATTGCTCCAGCTGGCATAGATTTTATGTTTTAGCAAATATGTAGCCCCATAAATGAAATTACATTTAAAACCTCTTTTTAACATTATATCCTGCTTATGAGTATGGCAGTAACAGTAAGTAAAAACATGTGGTATTTAAAATAACTTTTTTCATGGATTAGGATCGCATGGGATGTTAGAGAAAATAAAAAGTACTGCATGGAGCAACTAGCCCACATATATATATGTATATATATATATATATATATATATATATATATATATGCATATATATATATATATATATATATATACATGTGAAAAAACATTGTTAAAGGGACTTTATGGTTAAGTTGTCCCAATAAAAACCTTTGAAATTCTATGAAAAGGGGCGCTGTTGTGCGGCAACCCAAGATGGAAAACCACATATAAACTCAGCGCAGAGTGGACTTAGTTTTATAAATATCCCTGGCCATCACTAAATACGGTTTGCCAAATCCATGAGGGTCGACTGGCCAGCAGACAGTGCAGCTTTTGAGGTGTCGGTGGAGGACGACGGCAGCCCTGTGCCACAGAGATTGGAGCTTGTGATGCCTGCAAGGGAGGGAGACAGAAGGCGGACACAAGGAGCGGTGTGCCGGCGGTCGAGCACGCCACTTCAGTAACTGTGAAGAGGCAAGCTGGTGGGGCTCCGGCGATGGGCCCACTGGATCAAGGACACCAGGTGAGGCCTGCTCAGCCCTAGTATTACGGTGCTGGGAGAGATGGTGAGGAGACACAGCCTACTGGGAAAGTGTGGGCAGGCCCTGGGGCTATAGCCTTCAGCTGCCATTTTGGACAGAGTGCGCACCACTTGCAGGAGCAGTCATTGGCCCCACTAACACAGTCTCCCATATTTGCAAGCCTGACTGTATATATGGGTTCACTGTGGGGTCCTTAGGTGGGGAGTGTCTGGAGTGCTTTGGCGGGGCAGTGTACTTAACAAAAGGTAGGAGTGAGACCCTACTGTGCTACCCTTGCTACAGGACAATGTGATTGACACCAGCAGAATGGAGTGAGGGTGCTGGCTGATATTGGCAGTGGGGGGCCGAAAGGCTCAGGTGCCAAGAAGGACTGTGCCATGGACCGCTTTGATAAACCCACTGTGAAAGCTCCCACAGCCGCTGGTGACTCTCCAATCGTGGCGGACCGTTCTGAGGACCCCCAGCCAACGACCCCGGTTGACCTGCACCAGATGTTGGAAACGATGCAGCAGGGATTTGCCTCAATGAATAAAAAGTTAGATGTCATTACTATCCGTGCACAAATGGAGAAGGAAACGCAGCGCATAGCCGATGCCGAACAATGCATAAGCCACACAGAGGACACCGTAGCAAGACTGCAGGCGCCAGTTTCGACACTGACCCACGACATGCGACAAGTAAAAGCAAAGTACAGGGACATAGAATCGAGATCTCGCAGGAACGATATCTGTATCATCGCAGGAACAATATCTGTATCATCGGGGTGCCTGAGGACACCCTCAGAGGCAACGTGGAGGTTGTGGTGGAGAACCTGCTGCGGGAATTGTTGGATAACCCTGGATGGTCCCCACATTTTATGGTTAAAAGAGCTCACAGGGCGGTGACTACAAAGCCAAAACCAGCGGATTATCCTCGACCGATAATTGCTCGCATCATGAATTACTGAGACAGAGGCTTGATACTTCGGGCAGCATGTGAAAAGAAAGAGTTAAAACTAGGTTCTAACACAGTGCAGATATACCCGGATTATACGGTGGCGGTACTACAAGAAAGGCTGACTTTTATGGGTGTAAAGAAGTTGCTCAGACAACATAATGTGGCCTATGTTATGCTGTACCTGACCCAACTAAGAATTCACCACAACAATACGTCTTTTTTACGGTGCCTGACGAAGCTGTGGCGTTTGATGAGGCACAGATCCCGTGGCCATCCAAACGGGCAGTGGACTCTACATAAGGGGATGATCAGGGACTAGTTGAGAGCAGTAGATCCTGTGGAGATGTGTTGATAGCATCTATGGTTTTGGAGTGCCTAGATAAGTTTATATGTATCCTTGCGCTTGGATTACCAAGTGCACATCGATAACCCCACATTGCAAGGTAACAGTTGCACCACCATGCAAATGCATTGGTGTTGTTCACAGTTGGTATTGGGGGTGGGGATTGCATGGCCAGAGTTTGGGGAGCTATAAGGGTGAGGAAGGGGAGTTGCGGTTTAGGTGTTGGGGGATGGGGTAGCAAAATGCACTTGGTAACAGATTGGTTAGACATGGGTGGACGGTGTGTCTGGTCCACAGCTCATAACGAAACAATGAAAGTTAGATGGCAAAGATGGAAGTAATTAATTTACTTAGCTGGAATGTCAGAGGGTTGGGGTGCCGAGTCAAGGCGCACAAGATAATAGCTTATGCTGACAGGCTGAAGGCGAATGTTCTCTTTTTACAAGAAACTCACATGTTTGGTACGTGGGCAGAGCCGCTGGAGGGTGTGATGCTATTAGAGTTTACACAAATTATTTGTCTCATGTCAGAGGGGCCATGATACTGATACACCACTCCATTCCGTTTGTATGTTTACATTCTAAGGTGGACGAGAATGGACGATTTGTGGCGGTGCACAGTATATTGCGTGGTTGGGAGGCACTTTTGCTCAATGTGTATGGCCCTAATTTAGATGACCTGGATTATTACCTTATCTTATCTTATTTTAAGGAAACGTGTAGAGTGCAACATAAGCCCAAAGGCATCTTGGCGCTAAAGCTAGAGGGAGATCTGTCAAGTCCACAGGAAGCTAAAACATAAAAATCTTAAGCGCTCAACTGAACAATAGATGCGATTCAATGCTGCGCAGAGGGAGAGGAAGCTGGTTCCAGGCCTTAGCAGCTGCCACCGAGACAGCGTGCCCACCCATGCGGGCAAGCCTGACCCTCGGGGGCTGTATGATCTTCAGATCCTGTGAGCACAATGACCTGGCAGGTATGTACAGCCCAAACTTCTTCTGAAGGAATTCGGCTCCTAAACCATAGAAGGCCTTGTGTACTATGCACAATGTCTTGAACCTAATACGTTTCTCCACTGGGAGCCAATGAAGATGCCTCAATAGCAGAGTCATGTGAATGCCCCAGGGGAGGCGAAGAACGGCTCTAGCAGTCGAATTTTGCAGCAGCTAGAGACGCTGCATCAGATGCTTAGGGAGATCCAGGTAGAGGGCATTACAATAGTCAATGTTGCTGATGACTAAGGAAGAAACAACAAGGACATGTAACTTAGCAGGAATACATGGCAGGACCTTCCGAAGAGTCTGTAACTTAAAATGAGCTTTTTGGCATACAAGAGAGACCTGGTCAGCCATAGAAAGAGAGATTGAAATTTTCACGCCTAAGTCTTTCACCGAGGAGACCAGCTGAGGAAAAGAGCAAAGACTCTCCAGCCAGAACTCTGGGGTCCAAAACAAGGAGGGAGTGGTCGTACCCACTACCAACACCTCTGTTTTCCCACCATTGAGCTTAAGCCAATTTCTCGCCAGCCACTCACCAATGGCTAACAGACATTTTTTCAATTGGTCTGCGGATTCAGATTTAGTAAGATCCAGCCGCACAATGATTTGGGTGTCATCGGCTTAGGAATAACATAACAGACCGAAAGCATGGATTATAGCCAGAAGATGTTGGCTATATAAATTAAACAAAGCGGGAGACAGAGAAGGACCCTGGTGAACACCACACAAGAGAGAGAACACCCGAGAATAAAATGGTGGAAGAGGAACAGACTGAGAATGACCTGTCAGGAAAGAGGAGAACCATAGCAGTACTTGGCCAGAGATACCAGTGGTGGCATGGCGAGAGATCAGGGTGGGATGGTCCATGGTATCAAAAGCAGCTGATAAGTCTAACAAAGTCAGAGCTCCCACCCCACCCTTGTCAACCAGATGAGTTAAGTTGTCTACAACAGAGACCAGGACCGACTCCATACCCCTACCAGGGCGAACCGAGATTGAAATGGATCCAAGAAATTAGACAATTCCAAAAATGTACTGAGAAGGGGGGGGACACCAGAGATTCCAACAACTTCATCAAACAAGGGATTACGGAGATAGGACGGAAATTAGACAGCACTGCCAGATCAAGGCTAGGCTTTTTCAACAGAGGAATGATAAGAGCGTGTTTCAAGTTGTCAGGAATGATCCCGGAAGTAAAGGAGTCATTGACAGCCTTAGTAAGTCATACCACAATATCACCGGAGATATCTTTAAGTACAGATAGTGGAACCAAATCCTGAGGGGAAGCAGATTTGAGGCTATTGAGCGCAACCAGTACTTCCTCCTCTGAAAACACTGGAAATGAAGACCAATGCAGTGCCAATTACGCAGCAGGGATAGCACCAGACGAAGAAGAGTGATTATGCAACGAAGAAGGGCAAGATGTAACAATACCTTCTTCAATGCTATCTTCTCATTGAAAAACAGAGTGACAGAGTCACACATTTCCTGCGAGTTGGGGATACCAGGCTGGGGCATAGCCTGTACGGCGAGAGGTTGAATAACTGCAAAAAGAGCTCTTGGCTGGCTGATAGCCTGTTCAATTATACTACTAAAGTAGCTTTGTTTTCCCACCCTAATAGCTTTTTGGTAATCAAGCGTGGCACGCCGATAGAGAAGACAATGCTCTGATAAATGGGCATACCTCCATGTCCTTTCAGCCTGTCTCTGGTGAAGTTTTAGGGTTTTGAGCTGAGCGGTAAACCATGGCTCCGACCGAAAGATCCTTATCAGACAAGGTTTACATGGGGCCAAACTCTCAGCCACAGATGTAGACATCTGGGAGAAGGCTGCCAGAGTACAACTAGTAGCCACGTTAAGATCCTCAAGGATCAAAGATGTACAATTAGCAAGAGACACTTTATGTCAGCCTCGCTTCAAGGCCAACAATAGCAATTAAACTGTCAATTGTAGTCAACAACCATACACATGTAATGCAGTAAAAAGTAAAAGCAATGCACAGACTAAAACAATAAAACTATGGGTGGCAACCGCTGAGGGGCTTTAAACTTGAAGTCCTGGAACAGGACAACCTCACCTCTCGTTCTACGGAGACATATTTTGCACACAATACCCGCTGGCCTCAGTGAGTTGTGGGGGGGATTTTAATACCACACCTAACCTGGAGTTAGACCACACATCAACGTCATCCAGGGCCCTTTCGAATGCTGTTCGAACCATACTTCTGCATAATGCAGATCTGGGGCTACATAATGTATGGCGCACATTGAATGACATCTGCAGGGAGTACACCTATTAATCTTCAGTGCACGATATACATTTGCGTATAGATATATGGCTGATCACTGGGACACTTCTCACTAGGGTTGTGGGATGTTCTATCCTTCCATGCAACTATTGGGACCATTCCCCCATTATGCTGAACTTGCAGTTGTCGGAGCGCAACAGGGCGCACCCAAACTGGCGGTTTAAACCTGCTGCGATGCAAGATCTCACCTTTAGGGTAAATTTGCAAGAGCATGTGGCACTGTATTGCGACACAAACGTGGTCATGAGCGGGATAGCTATCTCAACTGAATGTGGAGTCCTGAAAAGCATATGGAGGGAATTGGGGCACCACAAATCCACCTTTCATGCCTAACAACAATGATATGCTCAAGACCCCTCACAGGAAGTGAGGAGGGACATGAAGAAGGAGCTAGACGCTTTCAGGTAGGCAGCCAGTATAGAGCTGAGGTACTTTCACAAACCAACAGCAGCCAGAGGATATGGGGAAACAATGCAGAGGGAAATGTAAATGATTGCCTCAACTGCCTAATCATTGGTTGTCTTATGTTATTGAGTATGCATGGGATCCTAGTTGTTGATGGGAAGACCAGTTGTGTAATTTGTACCCATCCCACACATGGTTCAAAAAAGGAAAGTATGGCATGGAGACTCACTGGTGTTGGCCGGTCAGGAGCTGAGACTTTCATGGGGTCAAACTCCAGAATGGATCCATCCTTTACCTACCTAATGGATCAGATAGGCAGAGGAAGATGTGCAGAGGCTGCTGCCCATTAAGTGGGCAGAGTGAATCTACACCAAGGCAAACAAAATCACAATAACTGAGCTAGCTCCCAAGTGAGAGGGAGGTATGCAAGTATCTTCCCATTCTGGAAGGAAGCCACTAAAGATCAATGTTTGATGTATGCCATACCTCAAAAGATGCAGAATTATGTTTCTGAAATTATCCCCAAACATTCCGTCTTTGGGATGGAAAACCCAAAATGAACAAATTTCCCTCCTGGAGGAAGTCCATTTTTATAATAAATCACTATTGTGAAAGAATCAACATACCTAATTCAAGGTACCCCTTTTAGCATTTAAGTCTGCCCCCACAGATGTGGTGGGCTAACAGCACCTCTTTAAAGAGAGGGAATCCACCTTGGCACTCGTCTAGGTGACTCTATGTCCTAAGAAACACCCTTAATAGTACACAACTAGCAGTGCAGAGCACTCTGACTCTACCAATGAACATAACATTCTCGACAAATTGTAATAACTCAGTTCCCTTGAATCTAAGCAGGTCTCTTACCTAATATCCCTTCTAATAGATGATGCCTTGATGAAGAAAGATAGATCAGGCCTAACTCCTCCCTCGTCTGTTTGTTTGTGTACCATCTACATCCATTGCTGCCTTTGTTCCCTAAAAAAGTGCTTGGGCCTCATTACGACCCAGGCGGTAAGTTACCGCCTGGGCCGTGACTTTACCACCATGGCGTAAACTACGTTTACGCCATGGTGGTTGGCGGATTTACCGCCCCATTCCAACCTTGGCGGGCGGTAAATCCCCATTTTCCCATTTACCCTTCCCCATTCCCATTTTGCCCCATAGGGCATAATGGGAGTGGGGAAGGCGTTAATTACGCCACCGTAAATTACGGTGGCGTAATTAACTCCATGGTCCCTTAGCGCCATGGATTTTAACACCTGCTAAAAGCAGGTGTTAAAACCTCCATGGCGCTAAGGGACCTCGTACTCAGGCGGTAAGGGTCGGCGCTGTTTACGCCGCCGTAAAACCCTTACCGCCTGAGTTGTAATGAGGCCCCTTGTCCTTTCTGAGTTACCTCACAAACCATGCTCAACATCTACTATTCTTATCGAAATTAGTGTTTCTTCTGAATGACTTAAATGCATTGGGGGATTGCCCCTTCAAAGATAAACATCCAATGAGTAGTTGATGATATATACGATCTAGAATTTACACAATTAATGAGCAGGCCACAACATTTTCTCTCTAACCCCCGCCCTTCTCACTTCATGGTATCAACCTCCTTTTTTTAATTGTTTTTTATTTTTGTTTTTGATGCACGCACCTTTGCAACATAGTTAATAAACAGGACAACATACAATACAGTTAAGATTGAAACTATACACTACAGTAATTAAAAATAAAAAAATGGAAAATTTACAAATAACAAGGAATAAAAAGCAAAACAGTACAATGACACATGAACGACATTATCATTTACACCTGATTCACTTAAGGTCTCTCAAACCTAAAATACAATCCTATGTGAAGATTTGCACTAGTATAACACAATAACACAAGGTTTTCCACGAAAGCGTCCAAGATATTCACATATTTGATGTCAATGTTACTCTCACGACATCTGTTCAACATAAGCAACAAAATTACATCATTACATTAAGATGCAAAAAATGTCTGTATTAATCAATTCATCTCATGACTCCAGATGGTTTTCAATGATTTTCAAAAGGTTCAATAGCGCCAAAGTAATAGATGTTTTATGTCCACGCATACATTGATACCACAAGGTGTCAATCAAAAAAACAGAATTGTGTTTATCATATGAGCCAAGACAATTGGATCTTGATTTTTCAAAAAAAGCACAATGAATTAGCAGATGCTTTAGTGTTTCATGTTCACTGTCAACATTGCAGAATCTACATTTCAAGTCATTTATATCACCATTTTTGTTACACCAATTCATCATGCGTTCTTTAGTTGGAAAAAGGTTCAATCTAAATCGCATTAGCATTATGCGAACCTTATAGCATGGTACCTGTATAATATATGTAATATATGGCTTTTGCTTATGTCTAAATTTGGCATATTCGACATAAGACTTATAAATACCTATCAAATCACAGGTTATTGCCCAATACCTTTGGTAGATTTTTTTTCACAATCTGGGGACAAGTTACCAGATCACCAAGAAACATTGCAATTGCATCCAGGGACTCTTTCAATTGGTTGAAAAATAGTGTCAAATATTTCGGTTTGCCACTGGATATCATCGCTGCAAGATCTTCAAATAAAGAATTCTGTGGAGGCTTCAACATTATTGGCAAGTTAGCCATTCTCCTCCATACCAGCCTTGAGGCCAATGAGGTTAGGCCAAGTTTTTGTATGAGGATTGCATTAGGAAGTGATTTTGGCAGCTGCAAAACTTCCTTCCAAATCCTACCTTGAATAATATTAAGGACCGCCAATCGGTAATAGACAAAGATCAAGGCCATATAAAATGACCGCTTCAACCTTCAAAGGGTAGAATTCTATTAACAGTAGCAAGGAGAACCTACAAAGCTTATGTAGTATGATCTTCATCTGACCTGTCAGAGGAAGAATTTTGATGGAGATAGACATTTGCCATTTCATTATAGAGTTAGTGTTGGTCAAGGAGTATGCAAGATATGTCATACCCAAGGAGCGTGGAATAGCGACACTGTTCAAGGTCTATTTATATGAACCAAGTTTTCTTTTGTTCGTAAATACCACAATGTTAGACTTTTCAGGATTAGGGATAAGATTGTGTTGTTCGCAAAATCCAGCAAAGTGAAACCATTTTTTTTGTAAGCCAAACGGAGTACGATCTAGTAAAATCACGTAGTCGGCAAAAGCAAGCCAATTTATTCGCAAGCCACCTAGTTTGACTGGAGAATTCTGAGTGTATGTCCAAAGAGTATCGATATCCGCTAGGTACAAATTAAATAGAATAGCAGCTAGATTGCGCCCCTGTTTAACACCTATATATGTTTGGATCAGATCAGTTAGTAATCCAGTAAAATCAATTCGCACTCTATAGTGTGTCTTGTTATGTAGGAGTGCAATCATGGCTATGATATGGATGGGAATCTGAAACCGTTGCATTTTTTTCCAAAGTATTTCCTTAATGACACTTTCAAAGGTGGATGATAGATCAAGTAAAGCCATAAAAATGGGTCAGTTTTCAGATTGCCTGGAAAATATGGAAAATATGTGATAAGATAGTGGTATTTAACTGGGTTCCCATTGACTTCCTAAAGCCAGTTTGGAATCGCGAAAGAGTTTGTCTAGATGACATAAATTGATTCAGATCCTTAAGAACCAAGGACGTAAAAACTTTCGCGGCCACATCCAGTAAGGTGATAGGTCTAAAATTGGCCGGGTTGTCAATCAGACCTTTTTTATGGAGAGGGATGATGATGGCTGTAGCCCATGAGGTGGGAATCATCTTTGAACGAAAGATGTAATCAAATCGACCCTTCAAAAAGCCAGCCCAAAATTTCGAGTCATCCTTAAGAACACATGGCGGAATGCCATCAAACCCGGTCGCCTTTAAAAATGTCAATTTCTTGACAACTGCAACTATGTCCTCGATCACCCACAGGCAGGACACAGGCATAGATGTAAGCAAATATTGTGTCACAATAGAATTGAATCTTAGGGGCAATGCATATTTTGATTTAAAGAAGTCCATCCAGATCTGGCCATTGACTGAAATGTAACAGGGCTTTTCCCAGATGGATCTCTCAAAAGGGCCCAGATCTCACAGGTTTTTTGTGTTTAAAAGGGTAATCATATATTTATTTTTTTTGGTAACTGTCTTAAAATATTTAAGGTCATTTTTATACCTTGCTACGTTTCGATCTTTTGCCTTTTGACAATCAGCAAAGTTAGTCGCGTTGACTGCACTTTACGAATTGCTGCTTTTTTTGTTGTTTGGCTCTTGCAATAGCGCTGCTAAAGGTACGAGAGTTATACGTAGGTTGGCCCTGCTTTTGCTGGATAGCTAGCGAAAACAAGTGTTTGCAAATCATAACCTCATTCCATGCATCAAAAGCACTGCATTCGATATCTGACTCTAGATTCTCATTAGAGATCAAAACATCACGATTCACCAAGTATGTTAATTTCCTACACAAGGCAGGAGACCATCTTAATGATAGCATATGTCTATCTAATTCTGGTAGGACCAATGATCAAACAGATTCATAACTCCGAGTTCGGAGAACAAAGAAACATTTTAGAATCCCATGGTCACTACTATTCAAGTGATTTATAACACATGCGGTAGAATGCCCTGCCAATGCACCTGATAAAGCAATATAATCAATGCACGAAGTAATGTCCCCACGAGACCACGTCATGGGTGTTACCTCTGGTGAAAAAGGAATTATTTGAATATCCCATGCTTTCAAAAACTTCAACCAGAGCAGACCTCTCTCGTGAGATAACAGAGAGTATGAACCTGTCTGATAACATCATGGGGGGCGGTGTTCACAACTAGGGTTGAGTTAAAATCTCCACCAATAATGATTTCAGCATTCGGGTTCTTGATGAAAACCTCGATCAGTAATGGATTTAGATTCTGAATTAGAACATCCAAGCACAAAGCACCTGGGTTCCAATACAGAGATACCACCAAAAAAGAGTCAATTGCCTCGGAAATAAATGAGACCATGATTGCCAGAATCTCAGGCGAGGCATAAACCAATTGCAAGTTCATTTGAAATTCCTTTTTTACAAGTATTGCCAAGCTACCTCGTGGCCTCCCGGCCATTAATCTTTCAGCACGCATACAAAAAGCAGTATATCCGGCCATTAATCTTTCAGCACGCATACAAAAAGCAGTATATCCATCAAGTTGGATATATCTCATTGCCATAGTTTATTGCAATAGCAGTATAGCAGGATGGTCATCATAGGGCAATGTAGAGAACCAAGAATACAGATTCTTGAAACCACAACAATTCCAAGAATTTAAAAGCAAACTGTTTTATGACTTTTCAGTCTGAGGAGTATCCTTAGCAAGAGATTTCATTAGTGGTTCCAACCATGCAAGCCCCGATAAAATCTGAGCAACCGAATCAGATTGTATCCTTATTTTTTCGTTAAGTGCGACTATTTGGTGATCTATTCCCATAGCATTTTTCACTGGTGTTATCATGGGAAGCTGGAAATCAATAAAGGTTGTAGCTGCTTCCATTGAGTGAAAAGCAAATAAATGATAACCCAACATTTCAAGTTCATTTTGGTAATCCCATATTAGAGTGCCAATAATGGGAGTGTGTAATTTGCAGATCATCAGAAATCAAATTACACAAAGCAGTGATTAAGTGAAACACTTTCATCAGGGCTCGGGGCTGAGCGATTTAGATTTGTTTTTTCAGTCATTACAGTATTAATCTCCCAACCCATCACCAGTTTCATTTCCGAGGAGATCTCCTCAGCTTTCTCAGGTGGGATCTTCTGAAGCAGTTTCGCGTCCAAAGTTGGGTCCTTGCCACACAGCTTAGGAATTGAAGGAAGTGAGCTCGCCAAAGTCTGTTCACATATAGCCACATGCTCCGACTCTGTCAAAATCTCATTACCCTGTCTAACTTCAGGACCTGATGTCTTAGACGCACCACTCGGCATGCAAGCGTTGCCAGTGGCACTAGGATTACTGACCGGTGCACTTGGATGGACCACATTTTCAATACTATTGGATAGAAGCATAGTTTGAGACGACATTGTAGTCATTTTCTTATCTATTTTTTCAAAAGATCTTTGTAGTGGAGACTGTATTAGCAGGGGAGTGGTGGTCTTGTGAGATAAAGGCCCCACTACTATGCCCTCGTTCTCTACCCCCTCTAATTTCACCGGCAAATTTTTTGATTTAACATTTGCATGGTCCTGAGATGACATTAAGGCATTACTGATTTGATTTCCCTTGTTTAAAGTCAGATGTACTTGACTTTCAGCATTTAGCTGGTTCAAGGCAATGATCAAGTCATCAGAGGAAATGTTAGCAATCTTTTTGATTGCAGTGTTATGGTCTTTGATTTTTATGTTAGGTAATTTCTTAGATTTAGGCTTTGATGAGGTAAGGTTAGTGGAATTTGTGGTGAGCAGGCTAGCCTGATAGCGTCGTTCTTGGGCCCTTGCATGCATTTTTCTAGCTTTACGTGACATAAAAAAGGTATTCTGCGGCTCACTCTGCTGAACATCCTGTTTGTCTATCTGATTTTCAGAGGCGTTAACCACAGCCGTATTGAGATCAATTAGGTCAGTTAATGCTGAGGGGCTATCAGGAGAAACTTTCTCCACTTCCGTGTTTGGAGGAATGGATATATCCTGTACCCCCATCACTGCATCCATTGTTACTAGATTTGCTCTGAGAAGAATATTTTCTAACACCAAAATGCGATCATGCTGAAGCTTGGCAACTTCCATATAATCAGGTAACGTGGCCAGATTTCTTGTGTCAGTGATAGGGTTTTGCTGATGGACAGTTTCAGCAAAATATTTTACTAGGGGTTCGAGGCCCCTTATTAATGGACAAATTTGTGTGCACTGTTCAAGAGTAGAAACAGACGGGGCATATTGGGTCTTTTGTGGGCTAATATGGTCCTTCACCAACTTGGGGGCCCAAAAGGTATGGCATTTCTCCTGGGCAAGCATAAAACCTTCTATTCTGCTTAATCTGTTTGAGATGTCGGTTGTTAATAAGCTCATCTTATTAATATCAGTATGTGTATATTCATGCCCTTCATCAAGTAAATTTAAGATCTTTGTCAGAACAGGAACATTTTGAAGTTCTTGATGATTAAGATCAATGAGGGTGTCTTCTAGTGGGTAAAGTGGTAAAGAGGAATTTGGAGAGCGTCTTTGATCACCAGACGTTTTAAACTTGTACGGATCAAATGTTAGAACTGGTGACTGAGAGTCAATTATCTCCCTGGGGTTCATGGTTGGTTCAAAAGATGGGGAACTCACCTTGATTTTATTATTATTCAGTAGGGGTCCCAAATCAGCGTCTCTTTTAGACAACAATTGTTTTAAATTAGCAGCCACTGCAGCATGAAAATGCACTTGCTCTCGAACACCATTCGAGCACGCTGCAGGAGTTGAAGGACCAACTGACAATCGAGCATGACGGCTTAATTCGGCCAGAACCACTGGCGCTACAAGCGATGTGTCAGTTGGAGGAATACCAGACACATCCCCTGCAAAACCAAGTAACGAATTATCGTTAATTGGGACATTATGCGCCGACTTGTCACTGGACGAAACACCTCGAGGTGCACCAAGAATTACATCCTCATCAGCCATGGACATCATTTTACCTTTTACAGGTGTTTTGCAAGGGTATATGTCTTCAGCGATATCAGGTGTTCCACTCGACTCCACTTCCACCACACCTACGGTGGGGCACTGAGCCCCTTGAGGCTGGCTCAATGCTTCCTCGCCTGGAGTGGCGTCAGATGGAGCGTCAGTTAGCGTTTTATTTGGCAAACCGTTGTGACACCATATTAATCAGAGGCTACAACCTATCAATTGCGTTATAATTACCTCCTGAATGGCAACAGAGAAGAAAAATCCTCAACAGCACAAGAAATGTAAACAATTAAGTTCCCAGTTGCTCAACTGAGCAGTGTGCCGAGACCCGCTAAGTTCAAAGCGTAAAGGCACACACACAGCGATATACACACACACCTTTTCGGCAAATATAAAGCACAATCCAAAGTGATTTGATAAACCTCAAGTATCAAGAAATGACCACATCCTAAACACTGTTATGAGCACACGCACCTCACCCACCCATCCGAACACCCAAACAGCCAAGCCACTTGTCCCACTTGGTGTGCGCGTGGGTGCGCGAGCACCTGTCGTAAAGTAAGGCTGCAGAGAGCGGAGGGGTGGGTCAGGGCTCAGAGAGACTAAAGGGAGCTGAAAAACAGATGGAGGTGAGTGAGGAAAAGGACAGTCCTAAGTCTAAGCGTCCAATGTTTGAGAGTCCAAAGTCACGAAGAACCCGTATCAGTATATTTACATGTAGTCTCTTTAATGAAAACTTGGTCCACGTTTCCACACACGGCAATACAGCACTCCCAGCCAAACAGCCAAGCCACTTGTCCCACTTGGTGTGCGGGCAGGTGCGCGAGCACCAGCCGTAAAGTAAGGCTGCAGAGAGCGGAGGGGCGGGTCAGGGCTCGCAGAGACTCAAAGGAGATGTAGTCTCTTTAATGTCAACTTGGTCCACGTTTCCACACACGGCAATACAACTTCTTCTTGCCGACGGCGCTCGTAGGCAGCACTTCCAGCCAAACAGCCAAGCCACTTGTCCCACTTGGTGCGCGCATGGGTGCGCGAGCACCAGCCGTAAAGTAAGGCTGAAGAGAGCAGAGGGGCAGGTCAAGGCTTGCAGAGACTCAAGGGAGATGTAGTCTCTTTAATGTAAACTTGGTCCACGTTTCCACACACGGGAATACAACTTCTTCTTGCCGCCTGTGCTCATAGGCAACCTCATTTCACAGACCCGATTGACCCATCAGAAAATTCCAAATGAAAGAGAATGGGGTATAGATCCAAAGCAAAGACTTGGGCATGACCCTCTGCTCTGAACCTTATATCCAGCATCTCCTTGGAAACATTGCCCCCATTTACTCTTTTCATACAGGTTACAACTTGCAGGAATTTATTGAAAGAGAAATGGCTGCCATCCTTGACCAGATGGTATATTTAAAATGTAGATGAGGATATATGCCAAAGCAATTGCAGTTCGTGGTACACTGGGGCTGTGAGACACCTCAAACAGAAAAGCAACTAGGAAATACATTAGCACATGTCATAACTCCCCAAGAATTAAACCAAATATTGCATCTACTACCGGCTATATAAGCAGCCTTGTTCATGACAAATAAGCTGCCATAGAAGGCTAAAATGGGCAAATCTGAAAACCCCATCAAGATGCACTACAGGATCTACGAGGAATTGGTGTTGCTTCTACACCTTGGCTGTTTGGCGGTATTAAATCTACTTCAAGGTTAAAATGGACACTCTGTCTCCAACATAGCAATCATTGGCTCTTAATAAGGTGTGACATTGACAAAGAAACCCAAGAGCCTTGCATCATAAGGGGAGCATCCCCTAAAGTGTCACAGAGTCCCCCACCATTTGTCCCGACCTGAAGCCCGATGTCACTAATATCCAGACAGCAGATAAACAAACCTCCTCCCCCACAGACAGTTGCAGTGCCAAGGTTACCAACCTAGGCTTGCCCATGTTGACTCTTCTCATCACCTCACTCATCAATGCTTAACTTGACTCAGGAACAGTCCCCCATATGCTTAATCATTTTATCAGATTTAGATGCATGCCTGATAGCGATAGACACAGAGGAAACCTTGATAGAGTGTGGCCATTCATGATGAAGGGTTTGGACAAAATGGTGTTTGGAGCTAACGTCTTAAGTTGGGTGGTGGCCATGGATAGAGGACCAACTGCAAGGGTAGAAGTGAACAGTGCACTGACGGATCCCTGTAGCTTAACGAGGGGAACGCTGTGAAAGTTGACAGGAAGTCAAGTTCACCATGCAGAGCCTGCGCACTCATGAAATCATTACCAAGACAAAGCATCACACTGACTGTATAGAAGTCCTATTAGATTCTGGGTCTGACATTTCCATATTTGAGTCCAGTCACAAGGCATTATTGGAGCACCCTGATGTGCGCAAAAATGCAGAAATACCTACACCCACAGGACAAACGTTGGCAGATAATGAAGTGTATTTTGTAACTATTGAGCTTGAAGGTGAAAATTCCAAAGAAATGCAAGCACTGTTTTGGCCCAATTTACAAACCCAATACAAAGGGCTTTTGGCACTCCAGTATTGGCCACCACTATATATGAGACAAGCACCTGGAGGTGAAGAAGTTGTGACACCTGTTTTTCCAAGTGAAGTCTGCAAAAATATGCAAAAGAATGGGCAGCACTGGGATCTGTGCATCTGTTTAAATCCATGTAGGACATGATCTGGAATGCCCAGCACATGTAATCCCTGTTTTTACACCTCTCCCACCGCAAAGACAATATCCCATTATGCCACAAACAATGGCACACATACAAACCATATTTTAGGTCATATGGGGGATATAAAACCCTTCTTTTTTAGCAATTGTGGATGTACTCTTGCAGCACTAATCCCTACTACAAGGTTACAATCATCCCATTGATGTTATATGGAGCAGAAATCCGGGGGCTTAACTGCATTTAATTATTGACTAAACTCGAAACCTTAAACCCCAAATATCTTTCAGTGAGCTATTTACGAATTGTATTTGGCATCTGCTCCATACAGTCGCTCATAAAAAACAAACACATTACTATGCATTGAAAAATGATTAATGCAGAATATAACTCACCATTGGATCTGATATATAGAGATCACGAGACACTGCAGAGATACACCCTCTCGCACACCAAAGATAAGATAGTTAAAGAGGGACATGAATGATGATAGTATAAAGCTATTGAGCCGCTCTTTGTGACTTTCTCTCTTTACAAAACTAGGGTAATAACATACTTTAGAGTGTGGACAGAGAACAGAATATGATAGACATTGCCACTAGAACACATAGTAGAGAGCTCATTCCTCATATCTTAGAATTATACTCGTCAATAAATTCTTTCCCTAGCCATTTTCTGAGGCGATTAAATTTAAAATATAAATTTACAATAGCAGAAACTAGGGAAGTCATATGAGCATGATCTGGAAAAATTGTGCACCTGTACAATGGGTTTCCTACCATATATTGAAACTTACAAACCTCTAATTACCAGCTGTAATGATCTATTCCCCCTGAGTGCTGATTATTGGCTTACTTATGGGCCAAATGAACTTACATTTAGATCCTCGGAATTGCTATGGTCAAAGCTAATGGAGGGAAAAGATTGCATTCTCATCTACACCTTCACCAAATGTTGGCTACAGATAAAATCATCGTTAAATGGGATGAAAACTAACCTAGGTTCATAAATACCTGTGGATTTTAAAGGGTTGTAACATGAGGAAAGTACTAACTACAATCTATTTTACTGAGACTGAAAAGGTTTTATTTTTTTCTTGTATTTTTCTTAGCTCTTCCTTTTTTCTTTGTTTCCTTAATTTATGGAGGTTGTAAATGAACATTAAAAGAATTCTGCTCCTTGATTATAATGACCCTTGTGTAAAATAGTGTATGTTTGATGGAAATGGATAGTGTTAAAAGTCATTTAAATTGACTAGACCCCACTGTAAATAAAATAAAACATTAAAAAAAATATTGGATCAATTAATGAACCAATGGGTAATTATAAGTCCATATAAAACTCCTTTGTTACCTGTTTTTAAGCATGATGGTACCTGTTGTTTAGAATCACATCATAGAACTTTAAATGCACATTCTAGGACAGAGGCAGTCAAAAATCAGCATGGCTCAGTTGTTTTAGTCAAGATGCAACAAAAAAACCTTGATCTAGGTCATGGATATTTCATACAACCTCTAAGTGAGGAAAACCAGAAATACATAGCTTTGTCGTTTAGAGAAGTCATTTTGTGTTCACAGATATTCCTAACAGCTGGCAATATGTAGATGATATCTATGCCACTCATGAGGGCTTACATGAACACTTGCAGCAAGAGATTTAATCATTTGACCTTGGCTGCCAAAGAGTATTTGTTTAACTTCAATAAATCTAAAATAGCACACAGTGAGATTTTACACTCCCAAATAGGGCAGAGGCTTCCAGTGGATTTCCTCGACAAATGTGCAAAAATACAACTGCATAACACTCAGACAATTGCAGGCTATTTTAGGTCTTCTAATATATGGCAGATAATACTTGTCTATTTTTGCAGAGCTAGTGAAACCATTGTATGCTTTGATAAAACCAAATTTCAAAGCAGCTCAAGAGCACACTCACATTTTGTACTCATTGACACAAACTGGTCCTTTGCAACACAGAAATACTGATAAGGATTTGGATATAAATTTGATGGCAGGTGACAATGCTTCACATATACTTTTTGTAATTTAAGGGAGACAAAACCAATTGCATCTAAATCACATGTATATTCCTCTCTTGAATTGAGGTTTACACCAGAGGAGAACAACACACCTCTAGTTCACCTTGAGGCTGCCACACAAGCTAGTGTGGCTAACACAAAAGCATTACACACCAGATGGTGCAGTGAGCAGTGACCCAGCATGCCCCAGATGTAAACTATCACTATAAAGCAGAATAAAAAAGAATGTGTGACCTGACGTGGACCATGGCAGCAGAACCAGGTACTACATTACCTGAAATCACATTATTTGATTTTTATCAAGTTATATATTGTGATGGGTCAGCAATTCCAACTGTTGGAACCCGTTCAAAGAATGCAGATACATGTGCAGCCATCACAGAGCATTACACACATGACAAAAACGTTATATACTCTGCTCAGAGTGCTGAATTACATTGATTGTTGGGGGCTCTACGCCAAGCAGACTCACAGAAGCTCTCATTACTATTCTCAGATTCAGATTACATTGTCAGGGCTTATAACACAAATTTACATTGGTAGATTCAGAAGGATTTCAGAGAAAATAAGCATAAAACTATCTCTTTCAGAGAGATCTGGAAGCAAGTTTGAGACATTAAACAAACTCACCCTCTATTATGGCTGATGCGCACAAGAGCACATACACAAGGGCTCATTCATAGCACTGGCAATGCATTGGCAGAAAAATATGCCAAGCAGCACACAGTGAAAAAGACAGTGTCAGTCATAGCTCACTCAGGTACTTTAATTGATGAGGCAATTAAATAAGCATGTTTGGGTATTTTACTCACGCCAATATGTTTTCCATGCACTTATATTTACGAAATAGAGAATAGAAAAGCAGTAGTCACACTTCCTATGAAAAAGAGAGATCCCATTCAGTGGTTAACCCCCAATGAAGCAGATACGGAATAGCTAATAGCTACCACTCATGATGGACCTCTATCCATTTTGGGATTATTGCAACCATGCAGCTGCTTCTTGATAGATAATGGTGGTCAGGTTTGAGAAAACAGGTTTAGATATACATAGCAAACAGCGACAGAGGTCTGAAGACGCTCGTGGATCACAATAGAAAGCCAAAGGAGGCTCCTTTAAGAAAGACAAATTCTCCTTTTTAGATTCAATATTTAGATCACATATTCCCACTACCAGAAGGAAATAAGTACAATTATATTTTATTAATAGCAGATTCTTGCACATGGTTCACCTGGATGATTCCTCAGAAAACAATCAGTCATACAGGCACTGTGGGGTGTAGTAGCCATAAAGGCAACTCAGGCATTCCAGGCATTCCATGCTGATAATGGTCCAGTTTTCACAGGGCGGCTCTGAGAAAGGCTTTAGAGATGCATTTTTCAAATCTGTTTGGTCGAGAGATCAATGGTGTAATAGAAAGGGCGAATCACTCCGTAAAGTTGTGCCTGAGAAAATGCATCCTTTCACAGGGGGTATCTGGGTTGACCATGTGTCGCTAGTAATAAGAAGCTTAAATAATTTACCACGGCAGTCTCTAAGACACCTCTTGCTTAGGAGATAAATATGCATGCCTAATTGGCACACTCTTCCCAGTCCCCTCTCCTGACAAGAACAACTGCTGGCAGCAACGCTGCTGAGGGGCACCCTCCAGGTGGAAGCTGCCATGACCACTTCTGAGACCACCCTCAAGGCGGAAAATGGGCCTTGGATAAAATCCATGACAAGACTCCATTTGGCTATTCCTACAGACCGGCAGTGCAAGAAACAAACTGAAGCAGAATCGCCATTCTGCCTGTGATACCACCTAAGAGAGACATGAAACATGATTCTGTGTATCATCTGACAGCTGCTCAGAATAGTTACTGCAATGTTTTCAAGCAACAGTCCTCTTCCAATTGAGGAGCCTGAAGAACAGATAATGATTGACTTCCAAGATGATGCAGAATATGACACACTTCGCTACAACACATCAATTAAGAAAAGTACTGGGGCCCTGCCCATTTGGAAGCAGAAAGTCTCCTTAGTCTCTAAAGCCATGAAGGATTTTTATTAGGACAGACTTTTTTAAACTAATGTATATAATGTTGGCAGTGTACTTTAATCTCATATGGTTGAGTCTCATTATATTTTTCATTACACTGACATCTGGACCATTCCAAAATGATAGTCCTGAATTCCAATTACAGTTCCCATATATTTCAATAAAGGCAAATCAAGAAGGGGATTACAAATTTGATAATTCGTACAAGTTCCTTCCAGAGGCAGATAGTGCACGGCACATGTATTTTGCTAAATCAGTTATATTTGACTGAATTATTTTCAAACATGACTGAACAAACATGGTGGGAGACTGCGGGGTCAACAAATATAACAAATCAAGGGTGTTCATAGGTTGGACATGGCTGATTCCCACATTTAATGGATTTCTTAAATTAGACACAGTTGCAGAGTGCATACAATAATGCTAACCTACGTTTCTATCCTGATTGAAAGAATGAAGAAGGTGAGTTCTCGAGTGTATCATATAGGAAAGAAAAAGAAATGCAATGGCAACCAACTATGCATCAGGCCGACCTGTTTTGTGGACTGTTCAAGCAAACTAATGCAATAAAAGAAAAGATGGGACCAGTTACGGGCCATATTGTGCTTGGAAGTTCCACAACATTTCACTGATTCTAGCCATATCCGTACGTAGACTATGTCAAAGAATGCTTTCATAATATCACCTGAATGAGGTGATTCAATCCCTAGATATGGTCCTAAAAGATAAGAATTGAGCAGCCATCATACAGATAGCTGCTGTTCTGAAGCATGCATGGAGTGGGTGTGTCAGGAGGACAGCTACCTGCACCAACGCTGACCCTAGGTTACCTTGCGAGGAGGGACAGGTATCCATGACAGGTAAAACTTACACTTGATCACAAGCAATAATGCAAATCCTGCCCTGGCCAAGCATCGGTTTAAAGCCTTTACAATTTCCAAAGCTGAGCCTATATTTGGGCTGTTTGCAGAACAATTAGGTCGCAAATAGAGCTCACAAAAAGGGCCTGGAAGCATTCAACAGATTTATTAGAACATTGACATTCTCACTGACCAGTTGGCTGCTTGTGAAAATTGCTATACTAGGAACTTCACTCCTGTGGTGTGCTAATTGCAGAATCATGAGTGATAGCTGCAGCCAGCACTTTGAAGTTAACCTATTTCCTTTCAGAGCTTAATTTTGCAGATTCCTTGGCTATGCGCAGGGCTCTCCATTTGAACAACATTTAATCTTGTCCTTGATTTGGAACAAATCTGCACCCAAAGCCACAGCTAATTTGTGTGGGTTGTCCCAAGGAATTAGAGCTAGCTAGAAATGTAGGGGTCAGGTTCTCACCAAAATACTTGCGTCTTGGCAAGATGGACTCTCTAAAACCTTGTCCGGGCACAGACCATCTGTGTGATCCAGAGGCTGCTCCCACGTGTGTTTTAGCTGGAATTAATTGACAGACCAACAGCCACCAAAGCCAGCCATGGGAGTGTGCCTGGGGACAATCCGTTCTCAGGATGAAAATGAAGAATTTGTACCAAACCAATATGGAACGGATGCTCAGAGTTACAGGATGACCCCTGCTTCCTCCCTAACCCCTCTGCCACATGGGACGATGGCTTTGCCTGGTTCCAGGAATGCATGGGATGACCCACGACGTTAGCCTATCAAACGCAGAAGAGGCGGACATGGCTATCCCATTAGCTTGCAGGAAATCTGGAACTCAAATTCTGTTTGCTCACCACTTTGTTTTTTGGCACATCTCAAACAGTGATTAACAGCTAATACAAAGTTCACAGAGCCTGAAATATTGGTGAATCCGCATATATTTGAACCATCATCTTCCTCCGATAATCGTAAATTGTGAGCACTCCTCACACTTAGACACTGGAAGACCTTACACTACTCATCAAGGGCGGGGAAAAATGAAGTCACATTTTGGTGTACCGCAAAGAGCACCAATTTAAACAATGGACAATTTACACAAATGCGCTAATATCCAGTTCTATGTTGTGCTGGTTATTGATGATAAAATAAAAAAATGTATTCCAAATATCCAACTTCATATATTGAAGCAATGACCAGTGGCAGGAATTAATCTGAATGGTTCACATAAAATGTATTTGTTTATATGTCTTTCTTAACACTTATATACTTTTATGTACATAATACGCAGTCTGCTAGATGTTTAAGAGATTGTACATGCAGCTATTGCTTATGTAACAAATGATGAGGAAATATACTTTCTTTTTCCGGCAATATATGTAGCTTCCATGCAATATATAGCACCTACAGTGTGAATAAGGGTTTCTAGACGCTGTGGTAGGAAACTTGGCAAAGTAATTTTTGTGTATTTGCTCCGCTACATGCACACTTCATGGTTTGACTCACCTGCTTCGAGGAGGGTGACATGATGCCTGCCTTCATGACCTCACACACAATGACGTCAGGAGCCAACTCGAATCTGTGGGTTGAGACTGCTGTGACAAACTACAACTGTGCATAATGCAAATGTATGTTGCATGTTGCATAATAAACTGCTATCATTATAATGTACATGATCAATATTGAGGTACTCTAAAGTGAAGAAAATGCAATGAGAGATTAAACAAACTGGATGCAGACAGACTTCAGCAAGGAGATTTATTATCTCCCTTGCCGTTAGTTTCATTTGCTAGACAAATAGATGATGTGACAGAAAAGCTTTTTCCTGGAGCTCAACAGAAAGCTGCATTATGACAGTTCTGCTTTAACTGCCTTTCTTAAACCGCATGAGCTAAGAGTTGAAAAGGTGAAGTTACCCAAATCCAAGCTCCAACGATGCTCACTAGGAACAGAGGTCACACTGTGCCCAACCAGCTTCTGAAACAAAGATTAAAATTGTCCTTCTTACTGCTGCCATTTTGTCAGCAACATTATATAGACATATATATATATAGGCCTTATCTAGGGAGAAGGGTCACCCTGCAGTTTTTCGGATTTCGGGAGCCTGCCAGTGTGCTGAGAACTGGGTACTAGGAGAGGCCTGGGCAGAAATATAAAGACAGGAAGGTCTGAGCCAATAGAAAGGAAGTTGTTATCCTTGGCCTGTTTTTCCTTTTAATGTAACAGTGGTGCTTGCTTTGATGCATTTAGACTGGGTGTGACGCTATGGCTGAGAGCAGGAAATATGTGCTTTTAAAATAGTTTGCAGCTAACCCAAAATACTTTTTCATTGTTTTCACCCAAAATGACTATATATTATGTAATCTTTCTGCTGCTCAGACTGACGGCTTGTTATGACCTGATGGGCATAGTAGCAGCTTGCATGATACACACACATGCTTTGAGAAGATCATGATTGCATTAAACTACATTAAGTATTCTCTTATCAAGTGTTATTTATGTATGCAACAATTTAGAACTGTCATCTTAAACAAAGGGGGCTCAAGTTGACTCATGCTAGAGCACATTAGGCTGTATACAGATATATATATATTTTTTTATATATAATGTTGTTATAGTCAAAAAATTAATTTCAACCTTTCAACATACAATACAAAAATTAAAATAAAAACATTTCCTTTGTCATGATGATAACATCAGCTTTCTCTTTGCACAAACATTCATGCATATTATTATTACATCTATCTATACATTAAAACAATAGATTTATCTTTATACAAGTAAAGAGATATTAGATATTTTGATTTAGATATGCATTTGTCATAATTAGAATATATCACCAATTCAGTGTCATCAATATTTATCCCAATAGATTCAGACAGTTTGGCCATGATCAATCATTAGTGTTTGGTATGTTATTTTTGATCTCTCCGTTGTAGGCAGTTCAGATAGTTAGTCACTGCATATCTGAGGGAGAGCCTGTGTGTATGAAGTAGTTCAAACCATAACTGATCTTCGGTTAGATGTTTGTGTTCTTTAAAGTAGTGATGAAAATACTTTACTCTTTGTTGCAGAAGAACATCACATACAACTACTAGATGTTTGATTATTTCAGGCATTTTCTTGCAGAATCTACAATTGGTTTCCTCTTGCCGTATCATTTTCCGTTTACATAATATTTCCTTCGTTGGCCATATATTGAGTCTAGATCGTAAAAAGTCGGCACAATGTCTCGGAGAAGGTGCTAGTAGCAGGTAAGGCTCAGTTGTACCTTGTAGTTTTAAATTATATGAATTTTGTATACATTTTTGTAACTTCATACAACATGCCCGGGTTTGTATCCAATCAAAGGCCCATAATTTTTTTTTAGCATGTGTCGGGTTATCTGTTAGCAATTTTGACGTTATACCCGCATCGTGCAGAGTTTTTTGAACGATAGTACGCCATGAGGACATGAACCGATCTTGTGCTTTATCAAGATGATTTGCAATTGTTTTTAATAGACTATTGGAATTTTCAATAACCTTGCATTTTCTATATAGCATGCACATTTGCCATTTATATAATGCATACAAAGATGTAAGACCTAATTCATGCCTGAACATGCATATCGATTCTGACATTGGTAGTCCCAGGGCTTTTTCCAGTACATACTTTCTATTTTAGTCCAATAGGCATATATTTTGAATTGCTTTGTCTCAGAACCATACAAAATTGTGGCCACATATTTCTGCCTATAGTACAGAATTAATGGTGTGATTGAAAATTTGAAAAATGTTGACCTTATTATTCACATTTGCGATAAAGCTGTAATGTGTTTGGTCTTGAGGCAATCCTCATAGGATGAATCACCTATGTGATTATTTATGCAGATTCCTAAATAGATATAGGAATTAACAGTAAGTATATCTGTTTCTTGTATCTGCCATTGTGATATTTACCCTTTACATTTATGCTTATGAAGTTTGTTTCTGCATATGCATTTTACGCTCTAAAGATTTCCTTAGGCCACTTGGTGTTTTTGATATGAGTAACATATCATCAGCGTACAAAAGCCCACGAGCCGTTCGAATGGGAGTAGATAGTAAACCACCATTGCGTAGTCTTATTTGGATGGTGGTATCTGAATGTAATTGCACTATCCACTTTAATATATGCCACGGACATCCTTGATACATCAATTTTTTTAACAGTATTTTATGAGGGACCAGATCAAATGCTGACCTAAAGTCAACAAAAGCCACGTAAAGTGGTTCTTTGCGTTCGCTCTTTTGTTGTATAATTGCATTTATTGTGAAAAGGTTTATAGATGTACCTAAACCTTGTATAAAGCCCGTCTGATGGGGGTCTCTGAGTTGTCTATCATCCAACCATTTATTAAATTCAGCCAGTATCAACCTTGCAAACACCTTGCCAGGACAATCAAGAAGGGCAATCGGCCTGTAAGCTTTTGGACCAAACCGATCACCCTTCTTGAATATAGGCAATATAATTGACTTTTTCCAAGACAATGGAATTTGTCCCGCTGTCATGATGTTCATAAATATCGTGTACAAGATTTGTCCCCAGGCTTCGGGGTTGAACTTGAGCATGATGTCCGGATTTGCACTGACAGGTTTAGTAGGTGGGGCTCGAACGCTTGAAGCGCTCTGAATACTGCCAGATGCTCTAGCAGGTTGATGTGGTTCTTGGCCACTGAGGGAGACCAGAGACCCTGAGCTGTGTGGTGGAGATGGTGAGCTCCCCACCCCGTCAGACATGCATCGGTAGTGACTACTGCCTGTACTTCGGGATCGTAAAAGGGTTTCCCCTGTACGAGATTCTCTCTTGTCCACCAGTGAAGGCTTTGTACTAGTGTTGGCGAAACGACCACTAGATCGTCCCACTGACCACTTGCCTGAGACCACTGTTTCGCCAACCATTCCTGCATGGGACGCATGTGCAGGCGCGCGTGGGGGACCATGTAAATACATGACGCCATCATGCCCAGTAAAGGCATTGCTTTGCGTACCGTTATTTGTTGACCAGACTGATAATGCGGAATTTACAGTAGTATATTCCGAATTCTTTCTTCTGAAGGAAAGGTCAACCCCTCTTGAGCATCTAGGATTGCTCCTAGGAACTGTTTGGAGGTGCTTGGCACTAGGCTTGACTTTTTCTCGTTGATTGAGAAGCCTAACTCGTGGAGGAGGTCGATAGTCCTTTGAATGTTTGTCTTGCAAATTCCTGGGGTTTCCCCCGTTAGGAGCCAGTCGTCCAGATAAGGGTACACTGGGATTGCCCCCCTGCGTAGGTGTGCAGCCGCCACCGCCAGTACCTTGGTGAATACCCTTGGTGCTGAAGCTATCCCGAAGGGCAGTACCTTGAATTGGTAGTGTCGACTGTCCACCTTGAAGCGCAAGTACTTTCTGTGCGCTGGGAACATGGAAATATGAAAATAAGCATCTTTCATATCCAAGGTTGCCATGTAATCCCCCTTTTTTAGGAGGAGGATTACCTCTTGTAGCGTAGTCATACGAAACTTTTGGGGCTTGACATACTTGTTGGCAGGCCGTAAATCCAATACTGGGCGCATTTTCAAATCTTTCTTTGGCACAAGGAAGTAAGTTGAATAAATACCCTTGTTTACCTGGTGTCCCGGGACGAGTTCTATTGCGTCCTTTTCTAGCAGAATGGCGATCTCCTCGAGGAGAATCTTCTGATGTTCTAACGAGTGTACTCTTTGTCGTGGAGGATGGTTCCGGGGACGCTGCAGTAGTTCTATACAGTACCCTGTGGATACTGTTGACAGCACCCATCTGTCTGATGTGATCCCTTCCCAAGCCTGGGTGAAGTTGGAAGTGCGTCCCCCTACTGGGGTTGCGTGAGAAGGGACCCTAAACCGAGTGTCACTGCTTTGGTGGAGGTGTGCCGCCTCCCTTGCTGGGGCACCCTCTGCCTTTACCACAACCTCTCCTATTACCCCTGCCGTAGCCTTGGGTAGACTGTTGGCTGTTGTTCCACTGTGTACCCTACCCCTGGGAATAGTTAGATCCTCTCTGGGAATTTTTGGCCGCGTGGGCGACGAAAATTACTATTCCCTCTCTGGTTAGGGGGTTTATTGGTTAACTGGCCAAGGGACTTGAGTGTCTCGTATTCGTCCTTGGCATTCTTCAGTGCGTCTTCGACCGCCTTACCAAACAACAGATCGGCTTCCACCGGTTTGTCCAACAATGATGCCTGGGTTTCTGCCTTAAAACCAGACTGCCGTTACCACGCATGTCTCTTGATAACAGTGCTTTCTGCTATCAATCTGCCTGCGTTGTCCGCGGCGTCAAAGGTTGCTTTCAAAATGCAACCAGACACAGCTCTACCCTCTGCAGAAATCCGAGCTAACTGGCCCTTTAAAGGTTCAGGAGCAGAGGCTATGAGTGCCGCGACTTCTTCCCAATGATGGCAGTTGTAGCTGGCCAACAGGGTGGTGGAGTTTGCAATCCTTGCTTGATAGGCGGACGTTGAAGCTACTTTCCTGCCGAAAACATATAGTTTTTGCTCTCCTTGTCGGGAGGAGCTTCGGACGATGACAAGGGTGTTCCAGCCCTCTTACGAGTGTTAGTGACAACTAAGGAGTCTCGCTTCAGATGTCCTCTTATATAGAGAGGGTCAGACTGGGCTGCCCTGAAAAGTCTTTCAACCCTGGGATTGGCTGCTCTGGTGAGGTTCGGGTTCACCAGGGACGTGTCTATTCTTCGCTGAATGGACTTAAGGATAGGGATGGTCTGGGCAACAGGCCTCCTTTCTCCCACTAACTCCTCTGCGAAGTCCCTCTCCTCCTGGACACCGTGGGTGTCAATATGGAAATGTTCTGCTGCACGTGCGAGAACCTCGTTTAGGAGGGGTTGGTTATCGACAGGGGAGTCAGTAACCGGGGCTTCGTTTTCTACCGAGGAATCTACTCTGTATGTTTCCGGGTCTTCCTCTTCCTCTTCTTGGTCCTCATCATCCCCATAGTAGCCCGTCCCGGTTTGCTCTTCTACCATGACAAATTCTTGGTCCTCACCAAAGGAAGCCTCTCCTTGATACAGTGAGTATGGTCTTGAGTATGGTTGTACCTCAAAGGGGTCTGTAGACCTCATCGGTGTTTCAAACCGGGGCTTCTTACTCGGGGGATAGGATCATTAGAGCCTGAGGGTGTCGCCCCTTGTGGATCATACGAAAGGAAATGTTCTGGATTTTTATCGTAAAAATCAGCCAAAGAAGACATCCTTGACATGACCCTATCTATGTCTTCACTCGACCATTTTTTGGAACTGGGAATGACTCTCTCAGCAAGTCTCTGGGATTTATCGTGAGTAGATTTGCTGGTTTTAGACATATCAGCAGACCTGGTTTTGTCTGTCTGTTTAGGGGGAGTTGTGTGTTTCACAGGTGTGGAAGAGTGCAAAGGCTGCTTTTTCTGATGTTTTCCCCCCTCCCCGTGAGTGGAAAAGTGTTTTCCCTGTCCTTTTGTGGCTCCGGAGGTTTTTGACGCCTGCCGTTGAGGATCGGGGGTAGGGTCCCTGTCCTTCGAGCGTGGGGCCTCGCTGATTTTGACTGCGGGCTCCGACTCCTGGAGCGCGGCCTGGGGGTGGAAGTCGTCTTCGTCTTCCGACGATCGAACTTCTGTTAGCCTAGGGAGCGAGGCACTCTTGGCAAGAGTGGATGATTGCCTGGAGTCATTTGGCGATCTCGATCGAGAGCGCCCAGAGGACACCGAATCGGACCTTTCTGTTTGTGCCTCTTTCCGAGAACTCGACGTCGTCGAGTCTTGGTTGTACTTTGTGTGTTTAGTGTGTGAGGTGTGTGAAGTGCTTATGTCGCCAGGGGTCTTCCGCATAGCCACCCTGCCAGACGACCTTCCGAGGTCGGGGACTTGCGCTCGGCTGTCTTTCGACGCCGTAATGCCCTCGCCGTCCGAAAGTACGGCGTCGCTGCCGTCGCTGAAGGCGCCCTCTGCTGCCATGGCCGCCTGCCTGGCGTGGTGGGCCCACCGCTTCGTCGAACGGTCCTTAAGTGTCTTAGGTTTAAACCTACTACATGCTCTGCAGTTCGCTTCGGGGTGGTCCCTCGGCAAGCAGAGATTGCACGTAGCGTGCCTGTCGACCCAAGGGTATTTGCGATTGCACTTGGGGCAGAATTGAAACGGGGTACCCTCCATACGCACCTTGAGGCAGCGGGCTGTTAAGTGTAGGAAATGTATAAGGTGTACCTATATACCAAGAGTGTAGAGTATGTACAACCCCCCCACTCTCCCTACTTGCAGGGCCGAGGCCAGAGGCCTTCCAAGGCCTGGGCCGAGGCCAGAGGCCTTGCGAGGCCCAAATCCGTCGTGCAGCAGCCGACGGACGATTTCTTCTCCAGCCGGCGTCGAGTGTCGAAGTTCGACGTTGGGATGGGGAAGGATGTAAATAAATTAATATTTTAGCAAAAGTATGGCTAAGGCCAGGGGACTCCGCAAAATGCTTCCGACCAGTATGGCGGAAAAAAACAATCTGAGGATCCTAAACGCGTGAGGGATCTTGGGTACAGTGGACGTCACACTAGGGATAGTATTACTGGCACGCCCTGTGTCGACGCCCATTTTCGAGTTTCGAAAAACAAACTGTAATACTCCGCAGCTTCCACTAGATGTCGGCCTATGCACAGCATGTGATCTAAGCAGATTCCACAAGCCTCAGAAATATTATTATAGTGGGACTGCCATGCAGACTCGGCAATAGGATTTATTTGATGTAACAATTGGTTCTGTCGAAGGTGAGTGTTAAGAAGGGCCCATATTCCTCCTGATGATTTTGTCAGGATTTGCCTCAACATGGCTTCACCATCATTCTGGCATTGGAGGCAGCGTCGTGATTTGTGCCCATTTTTATATCCTTGCATTAATTGTCTAACTATTGGCTGTTTAATATGCAAGGGTATATGTTTCTATTCACATATTGTCACGGTCCATACCCCCAAACTTCAGGTGCAGACCAACATGCCCAGGGCTTTGGGTTGCACGGGGGCCTTAAAGGCCCCAAAGGGTCTCACAGGGGCCTCCTGTACCCGGTCCTGGCGCCGTTGGCACCAGGCTCATACTGCCATCACCAACATGACAAGTTTCAAACCCAGTGAAGCACATGTAAACCAATCTGAAGCAGGTTGAAGGGACTACTTGCCTAAGGAACTATTTGCTTGGGTGTGGTTGCTGGGACTACTTTACCTAAGGACTACTTTCTGAAGACTATATAAGTCATGCCCTTTGTACAGAACACGCTTCGCGTTATTCTGCACTCCTGCAGCGTAACGCTCACCGTGTCTGCAAACTCCAAGCCAGTCTTCAGCTATGCTCGTCCAGTTGTCTCGAGCTACCTGCAATGAAGAAAGAGAGAAAAGAGAGCAGAACAAGACACTTACCTGATTTTCCATCTCTGTATTCCTGGAGTCTCTGTTACTGCCGACCTGAAAGGGAGAGGCACCAGGTTAGTTGTGCAAACCACGCAAGCTACATCGCTATTCAGCGCAACGCTAATACTTACCAGAAGCCTGCTCAGTCCAGCGGTCCATCGGAGCACCGTCACGCGATCGCCGCCCATCATCCAATCGCCGCTCCGGAGCTGCCACATCTGTAGAAACATAAAAGAAGACATCAAGTTAGCCGCACAGTGGGGAAAGCCTCATTTAGACTTAAAATCTCGCGCAACACTGCGACTCACTCGGAGACAGCAATTCTTCGCGGACCCGCAATACAACTTCACGCAAACTCTGTTCTGGAGATTCCACACCTGCAGAAGGCAAAGAACAGCAGGTTAGTTGTGCAGAGAACAAAACCGTGGGGAAAGACTTTTGCATAGCGCTGGCGCAAAAAAAACGTACCTTTGGAAGCCAGCTACCATTCCTGAAAAGAACCTCGCTCCATATTAAGAACGAGGGGAAACCTGTAGGAAGGGGCACAGGAGTGGACTTACAAATTGAACTCTTAAGCAATCCATACCATTGGAAAAAGACTTACATATTGAGTCGCAGTTGTTTGGAATTCTGCAGTGAGTGAAGTAACTAGATCCTAGAACTACTACGCACCCCTGCATAGAGACGCAGTACGGAGAGCCGGCCATTCACAATACAAAGGTGAGACATAGCAGAGGGGTGCAAGAGGGGGTCACGGCAAGCGGGAGTTCCCCTCGTCCTTATGGTTGGGTAACATTTGATTTAACATTTTTAGGCAAACCTGCTTTCGTGACGAAGTCAGAGGGGGGCACAAGGAACCACTAATCACCAGAACGTCCAGCTCCGTTCGGCGCCCCCGTGGAGATCAGGTGAGGGTAACACAAATATTTTTGCGCAGGCTAGCCTTTCTTTCTTTGACCGCTTTGTCAAATGCATGTTGATGATAACTTATGATTTGCTTTCCCTTATGCCCATTTATTTTATAAACCTGCATAGCCTGGACATAATTCATGGCCCTTTCGTCATTAGAAATTTCTATTTGTTGTCGTAGTGTTGCATTATATTCATAAAGTTTGTTTTTTGACCATCTCATGTGATTGTTTGCACTGTTCACTAATAAACCGGCCATGTTGTCATTTATTTCATGCTCGTCTTTGGGACTGGACCACCTCCAACTCATACGTATTTGGTAGTGGTCACTCAAGATAGATGGTTTGGTATTCCATGTAACAATTTTATTCACAAGCGCAGCATCAGCATACATATAATCTAGTATTGCATGTTGATCACCCCTTTGCCATGTTGTGTGAGGGGTGCTTTGGACCTGAAATGCATCATTTATCATGATAAATCCTCTCTCTGACATAATTTTAATCCATCTGTATTCTTCCATGGGTCTATTTTCATTAGTGCTTGGTAGTATGTGCAAATTTAGATCACCCATAATCAGGGTTTGGCACACACTATGATCTAATAACAGCTCATCTAAGATGTGGTTTAGTTCTTTGAAAAATTCATCAACAGATAACTGTTTTCTGCTCCAGTAAATATTTACAATTGCTATAACATCATGATTTCTGTGAGCTTTTGTCACTTGAAAATAGGGAGAATGAGTCTGATGAGCTGTGACTTGAAAGTGCTTATCTTTTTTAAAAGCTGTGAACAGACCGGCCATCGGACGCCCCTGTTTAGTTTGTATGGCGGGGACTGTAAAAATGTTGTATAGATCCCATATAGGTGAAGCTTTAAGCCAGGTCTCCTGGAACACTATTATGTCATATTCATGTAACATGTTATTTTTTGTATTAATGAAATGACGATGCCCTCACGTTTTCCAGGATATTAGGCTTAATAATTCATGAGGCTTCCCCTGTTACGAGTTTCCCCGGCCACTTTGTGCATGGCAATGCATAGGGTGGCTATTTCCAATCTGCTTGTCTGGGGGTTGTCCATATATGCACGCTCTAGGTGTATTTTGTGCTATCTTTGAATCTTGGCTTGTTGTTATGTCTTGACTTAGAACAAAACCTAAGTTATACAATGTAGTTCTCGTTTGCCATAATGTATTTAGCACAATTCCCGATTGAATGCACATCCTTGCCATGTCTAGTTTTTTCTCATGCAAAAACTCCACCAGGCCAATGTTAGCCGAAGATAAATCTGAACAGCTGGAATTTCAGCACATATATTTAGAATACTTGTTCAATTTAAATCGAAACTCTGATGCGGATATGGTCTGCATTTCATTATCAGGCAATGCTTATTTCAATACCAATCCCTTTTGACGGTCATGACTGGACCTTTAGCTTGGTCGTGATTAGATATAGCAGAAGAGATTTGAGTTGCCTCTGGACTATTCTCTTCTGATTCAAGGTTGTTATGATGACCCTGCGAGAGGCTATTTGGCAGATCTCTGCTCCCTATGCCCGGACCATTCAACAATGGGTCTATATTAGGAGGTATATGATGCATCCGAGGTTGGGTCCCTATTTCGACATTGTTAGATGTATTTATTTTGGAGTTGCATACATCTAGATTCATTGTTTTGTACTGCTCTATAGATGTTCTGATTTCATCCCTCAATTCAATATTGTATTGAGATATGCATGGGATCTGTGATACCTGTTTGGCCAGATTGCCTTGCATCTATTGCTTGTACCTTGTTCGCCTCCAGTAAGATCCTAGGTTGTGGAAATAAGCCACTATCTGGGACGCTGGCCCAAGGTTTGGATAAGGCAGCCAATTCGTCCAATGGTTTATAGGGGGCTGGTTGGATAGGAATGATCACTTCCCTAGTGTTATTTGTAGATGTTTTTGCTGCATGCACTTGTGGGGCTATTCTTATAAATTTCCTTGGTAGATTAAACTTTCTCTTTTTGCCTTTTATGCTTTTAGCTTGCAGTGTTATGGTTTTTCTCGTAACAGGGCCTTGTAATGTATCTTTCTGTGTATTATGGGCACTCACAAATATGTTTTGTGATTTTATAGCTGTGTCCTCATTCATTGCCCCATCGGTGTTATGCCTAATAGGAGGAAAACCTGTGTCACCCTTCTGCTTTTCCCCACTCTCAATTTGCAGTGTATCCACCTCGTGGCTATTCACATTTTTCCCCCCACTCAGGTACAGCCAAATTCTTTTTGTTCTTTGTATCTATAAGTTTTGATATATCCAGATTTATGGGGCCTTCCTAGTGTATCTCAATTTGGATACCTACATGACCGCCATCTGCGCTGGATTGTTTGACACCACTCTTTGTACTTTGTGTATTCAACAATGCATTGATGAGCTTCTGTACTTGTCCCATATCGGATTGATTTGTCAATTCCGTTGATAGGGTGCTCAATAAATCATTTTGCTTGTTAACTTTTTCGCTCAAGGTTTCATACAATTTTGCTAGTGAGAATAAAGCTGTATTCATAACACCCAGTGTGTTATTTAAGTGTGGCGCCTCTGAAAATGAACTTCGATTGGTCAATGTGGTATGGTCCATGTGAACCTGATTAGGAGGAGGATATTCTGTATTTGTTTCATTAAATGAGATTCTTCTTGGGGTAGGGGCTACAAAATATAGAGATGTGTTGGATTCCCCTCAGAAAGATTTATCAAATAGGGCTGGAGAGCAAGATAAATCAGGCTCTCCAGCTTTTACAACTTTACTTCCCTCATGTGTGAGTGACTTAATGGGCGAAGCATTTGAATTTGGATCAAATTCAAATTGTATGAGGTCACCTGTGTTTGAACATATATATTGTACTTCTTGCGATTCACTTATCTGAGGGTTGCTTGTGTTCATGAAGCATATCGCTTCCTCATCAACTTTGCCAGTTATTGTCATTTTGTCATATGCTTCTCTAAGTACGTGCTGTGCCTGTACAGAACATATGGCTGGTGATTTCAAAACCAGACTAGAAGCAGTGACATTCTTTGTTATGCCCAGATGGGATGGACATAAATCTCCGGATATACAGACTGATTCTAACGTCATATCTGTGACTCCGCCCTGACACTGTGTTATTTCATTATTAGTAAACAATGATTTATCGGGCATTATATTAACATCGTTATTGATTTGACATGCATCTGTCTTGGCATTTGACTCCAGTACATGGTTTGAGCCTTTTTCAATCATTGAGGCATCAATTGTTTGCTTTTCCTCATTGGGATAAAATGCTCGGATATCCGTAGATAAAGAGAGGCTACGCTGTAATTTAGACTGTTTTTTTCCCTAGTTAACATAGTCAACATAGACTTTCTTTTGCTATACATATCGTTTGCATTATTTATATCGGGGTATAATTTCGGCATGCCCGTCGTTAGTTTAAACATTACAACTGGTTGCTTATGTCAGACACAAAAAGATGAATAGATTAGTTGTTAAACTTAAATCAAATACGGTGAAATAAATGATTTTTTTTTTAGCTCAATGCTTTGCAGATGTTATGATCGCGAGTACCGGCTATAGATATTAAATGTACACTGTATCTAGAGCCAGGGGTCAGATTAAATGGAAATACTACTTGCCTTGTCACGTGGGCCTCTACTGCACAAATTAAAATCCTGTTTGTAAAAAACAAGAAACACAAAATCCAGCTCCCCACTCCACGCTATATCGCTAGACAGCGAGACAGCTCCCACACTTAGTGACCACACTTGAGCAGTCGCGCACGTGCATTCGCACGAGTCCAGTGACTATAACTATTTCCTGCAGAGGAGGCGGGGCAGGAAACTCTAGGTTAAGAAAAAAAAACAAATAACGGATCAATGCCGTGTCCCTTGAATGAGTTCAAAATACTGTTGTGGATTTCAAAAGTCACCACCTGCCGGCATCAGCCAATCCGCAGCCAAGTCCACAAACAGCAGTTGTCAGCTGATCACAGCACGGGAAAAGCCTCGCCTCGCACAACTCGAGCAACAAAACCAGCAGGTAGAGCGAGACAGCTCCCACACTTAGCGACCACACTTGAGCAGATATGTAAAGTGCTACCAGAGGTGCATGGTTTGCTTTAGTTATGAATGCACGACAACTGATTTGGCGGAGCAGCGGTTCAGAGCTCCCCGTTCATTATGTGTTGTGAAGGCTGCTTCATTTGGATACTTAGGAACCGTAGATGGATTTCCGAGAAAACATTTTCACCGTGATTTAAACACATGTAAACAATAACTGGAACACGGACATGGTTTTCGATAGTCATTGATACCAGAAGATGGGCACAGTGTTGGTTCACCATTTTCCACAACATGCAAGCCTATACATTTGAATCCACGCTCTGATGAAGACATATGAGGATGTGACCCACTGATCACCACTGTACATCAACATTGCGTTAACACTGTCTAAATTACCATTTGGGATTCATTCACTGCTGATATTTTTGGAACACGTGTCAGCAGCTCTTTAGGTGACAAATAACAACAGTGGCATCCACTACATGGACACCATTAAGGTTATTTAAGGTGCATTATATATGCATGACCAATGGGAATGCATGTACAACTGATGCCTTTAAACTATCAGGTGTCCAATGCCAGTTTCAGGCACATAGATGTCCTCAACCTTTGAATGACAGTGATGATGGGGTTTTTTGTATGACATATTCATTCTGTGTTGTGGCAATACATGTGATACATGTTCTGATTTTTGCATGATTAAAAATGTGCACCATCCACACCAGGTCGTATTTCATATAATTATTTGTTAAAGGGCAAACTGTGAGTTGTGGTGTCTTTTGAATTAGTTATGAACAAAGACTGATGATCAAGAGCCATAAATCACAGCGCTATTTCTGGGATTGATACATGTTACTCTTGTTCTCTCCTATCCAAGAATAGGACATCACGTCACCTCTGCTTAAATTATAATTGTTCTGTACTTATTTTACTCACTCTGCACATATTCTTTCTAGCACAAGGTGCCTCTTAGGAGTCGAAGGAGTGCTCTTCAAACTAGTAAACCAATTTAAATCAAACTCTTCAAGGTACCCATGCAGTGGGAGAGATGGCTCTCTCTATCCTGAAGAGGACTTGCAGCTATATAGGATGCTACATCTTCTTTGCAGCAGGAGCTATATTATGCTCTGCCCGCTAGGGGTGAGGCATGAAACGGTGTTTCGAGAGTTTTTGTGCAGTGGATGGGTGTTATACTCTGACCACTAGAGGTGATAAGTGGAGCTGCAGTGATAATGGTTACCACAACTCTAGCAGCGGGGAAACTGGTTATATTTGTCACCTGTTTATCTCATATAAAACTTCAGCTATATATGTATCTCAAAGCCCCACTCCACCTGCAGGTGAGCAGCTTTATACTCTGCATCCAGAGAAGAAATGTAATATACAATGATGATTGCTATATACAGCATACACATATGCCAGTGTTTGGATAATAGTGATAGCATGAAAGTGTCTTATTTGGCCATCGAGGAAAATCCATCTGAGAAGATGTGTACAGGTCTTTCTGATTTGCAGGGTAAGACCCAAGATCAGGTGTTAGTAGATATGATCAGTTTCCAAAATCAGATGTTAAAAAAAGACGCACCAGTTTTCATTGTTGATTTGATCCCCGAAACCAGGAGTGTCGATGACGGTAAGTTTCATCTTTACACCACCCTCCTCGATGACTGCAAGAGAGAAGCAGGAGACTGACACGGACTGATCTACTAAAATGGCCCTTTACTAGCCCCAGGATAGTGAAAATCAATGGCTGCAGAAGTAAATTACTTTCAATCTTAAAACATTTTCTTGCAGTAAGCAATATTATGATCTATGCTAGGTCTATGGATGTTACTGTGGGTGTGGTGGCAATGGTAAAAACAAGTGGTATTTTAAATATCACTCATATTTAAAATAGCACCTTAATTTGAGGTGGTATGCCATGGGATATTTATGAAATAGAAGACATAGAAAGCACCGAAAATGTTATCACTATTATAAAAACCACCTTGCTATGAGTTGATATCGCATGAGACATCTGTGATATGGGGACGCAGAAAATATTTCACTGGGTAAATATTTTTCAGCGTACGTAGTACTTTCTTTTTCCCCCATGCCGTAGGCATCCCATACAATAACATGATGGTACTTATAATAGTGATACATTAAAGGTATATATATACCTCTTCAGTTCCCCAATGTCATAAATATCTCATAGGATTTCATCTCAAAATAAGGTGGTTCACAACCACAGCAGCGATGATTAAATAGGCTTATGGTGCACAAAATGTAGTGAGTACACGGTAGTGTACTGAAGTGACACCCACTAGCTAATTTACTTAATTGATTAATCTTTTATAACATGCTTAATACAGGAGACCAGTCTCTAAGCGCATGACCAGGATTCGTACCTGTGTTGCTCTGTGCTGCCTTGCTTCCAAGACAAATGGGTTGCCCCTGAGCTATCCTCCCAGCCGGAACTATCCTCTAGGATCCTCTACTTGATCTTCACACTCTAGAATGCTTGCCTGATAGCAACCAATCCAATAAAAGGAAACTCTTGACTTAGGTCAGCTGACATTCCCCTCGCAGCCCTATTAATCCCCCTACTCCACTGCATATCTATAGCGTGGCTTAACTCTATTCCTCATTCAACCCCCCCCTGTCTGAGTTAAGGTGATGCATAGGTCCTCTTGAAACCCCCCTGGCCCCTACTTCATGACCCTGCTCACACTCACCGTGGCTGATGGCCTTGATTTCCACGGTTTTGGGGATCTTATCCTCCCGGCTCCAGCCTGAAGACTTCCGGCTCACCTGAGACTTGAAAAGGGTGTTCACGAGGGTGGATTTACCCAGCCCACTCTGTCCTGGTAGGATTGAGAGAGAGACAGAAATGGAGATGGGGGGCAGGGTTGGGGATGAGAGTGGGCGAGAGAGGGATGGATAGCTTAGAGAATGGAAAGTGAGAGTAGTGCCTTGCTTCTCACATTGCCTCCCCTTCAATTCCTTGACATTTGCCCCCCACTTACATCCCCCAAACCATACTCCCTCCACTTGCTCCCTCTACTGGAGTAGTCTCAACTCACTCCCAGACACGAGTCATCTGCACACCTACTCACACGCCGAACACTACACCCCCCCCACATCCTCACCATTTTGCAGTAGCCCCTTGCAACACACTCCGTAAAGGACATATGTCTTCTTTGTACTCCCTGCGTTATCTCCCCAAATGTTCACACTTCGTATCCCCACTATCTCATCCCCTTAAACACACCCTAATATCTCACATGCCCTATCATATAGACCCACTTACTCACACTCTGTATAATACACACTTAACCTTCCCACAGTAAACTCCCCCTCTTACCCTCTCCCTCTATATTAGCCCTTACTACCTCTCTCCTTTTACAGTATGCTCCTCCACAGTTTTCTCCTATTACCCCAGTTGCTTTACAAAAGGACCCACACTTGCATCCTGCAATATTCTCCACAGTTCAGCACATACCTACAGTGGGCTTCTCTCTCTCTCCCTACCCACTCGTCCTCACTCCCCCAATAGTAGTCCCCTCACTTTCTTCACTTTAGCATACTGAGTTTATAACACTCCGTATGGATGTTGCACGTCCTACCAATATCATACAGAGTTTCCACAGTTGCTTAGCCTCCCCATAGTTGGTTCTTCCACTTTTCTTTCACTCTACAAGTCCATTCCCACTATTTCCACTCCTATTACGATATCTTCCCACTTCCTAAACTTGTGCGTTAACCCAATCACTACCTCACCCCCTATAGCAGTGCCACTATTTCCCACTACCTCTACAGTAGGGTCATCACTTCATAAATCCTGCTAAACTATGCTGTATCCGGCCCCAGCACCCCCACAATAACCTCAGCTTCATCATTGCACTCCAGCAGCCTCACCGCTTCCTCACTGTTCTTACATTAGCCCCACACGTTATCACTTTCCTACCCTACATCAGGACCCACCTATTCCTTACTCCACAACCCTTCTTTCATCCAAGACTAATCATTTGAGAACCCTTGAGTTGGGTAAAAATAGTGCTGTTATTTAGACCTTTTGATATTTTATTGGCAGATCTTACATAGTGCATCTGCAAAGGCCTTGAGATGCTGGAGCCATGAGATGGGTCTGGGCAATATGATTTAAAGTGAATAAAAAGCTATTATTTAGGACTATACTTTTGCAGAGGGATTTGCAGAGGAGAACTAACTAATTCTATAAAATAACAGTGTTGCCAGTTCTTTTGACAAGTAAAGACTTATTTCCGGTGTTAGGATGCTCCTTTCACACTTATAAATTTCGACAGGTGTAATGCACAATTATTTTTCTTGTTTCTACATTAGAGTCAGGTTAGGGTGGGTAGTTATGCAGAGTTCAGACAGGTGTACAGCATTCACGTTTTATAATGCTAAGTATGGGATGTGGCCAGATTGGAGCACAAGGAGGTCCTGGTTATGAGTTATGGTGTCTTTTATGACACAGTGGTGACTGCGGAGCTATGAGAGGTGTGTACATTCACATGAACAGCTATGACGGGCTTCTGCAATTTTCAATGAGTGGGCTAAGGAGTATTAATGGTGCTATGGATGCACACTATTTTATACAAGGTGCCAGGGGTGTGGTGTTTTTTACAATTTCCAAATTGTTGTAAACAGTATTTTTTGTCATTTTTATTTACTGTGTCCTCCCTTGCTACCCCTGCAATCACCCTCGCTACACATACAAAAACAAAATAGATTTTTTAATGAAGCTCATGGAGTAGAGGGGGCCTCGCCACACCAGGTTTGGGGGTGTCCTGGCGCAGTCTTCACCCATCAGGGTTAAGGCCGGACTAGGGCTTGCAGCGCGAGAAGGAAGCGCTCAGTAGGGTTTGGAGCTGACTGTGACATGTGGCATGTGTCACATTCCAGGTTCAGCTCCAACCCCTTCTCCTCCAGCTTCTTCGTGGCTCATATACAGGAACCAGGAAGCTCTGCAAGCTTCCTGGTTCCTGTTTCTGAGCAGGACATAGGAGCAGAGGGTGGCCTGGAGTGACCGACCGAAGCTGGAAAAACAGGTAAGAAGGATTTTTAACAATAAATGTGATGTGTATTTTGCATGTGTAAAGTGCATGTCAGATGTATGCAAGTGCATTGGGTCAGTGACTGGTGGGTGAATGAGATGAAATGTGATAGTGTGTTTCAATGTCTGGATCGGTATGTGTCTGTGTCGAGAATGCAGTGAGTGGACGTGAGAGAAGGTGTATGGGTCAGTGTGTGGTGGGTGAATGAGTAGGAATGTGAAAGTGTGTGTTTGAATGTTCTGGGTTGGTGTATGCGTTCCTGTGTGGAGAATGCAGTACAAGTGGGCGTGAGAGGTTTGTGGGTGAGTCAATGGTGGGTGAGTAGGAATGTGACTGTGTTTGTGTAATTGTTCTGGGTGGGTGCCAGTGTAAGTGTATGTGAGGGAAGGTATATGGGTGAGTGATTGGAGGGTGAATGGTTATGGGTGGGATTGTGTGTGTGAATGTTCTGGGTTGGTGCATGCCTGTGTGGTGACTGCAGTGTTTAGGAATGTGAGAGGAGATGTATGGGTGGATGAAAGGGGGTGCCTGCGTGTGTAAGGCCTTGGGAGATTGGGGATCGCTAGAGCATTTTGACACATCCTTTATTGACTGCCCACGTTTTTCTGGTATTTTCGGGAAAAGCTAAGTTCATGTGTGTCATTACCTGGCTAGACTGGCATTTTGGTACAGCCAATCAAACCATTGCTTACTGTGTATTACTCAGCATCTTTGATAAAGCAAGCATGATAAATAGTATTATCTTGCTAGACTGACGATTTGGTGTAGCAGCCTTTATATTTGTTACTGTAGCATGACTTTTATTAACAGAGCATCTATGATGAAGCAAAGATGGTAAGTGTTCTTATGGGTCTAAACTGGTTTACATTGGAACCAGTTTGGACATGTTTTTTTATTGTAACATGTCACTTTTAAAGGCCCAATCAACAGGAGTATTTTCTTATATAAGAGTACTGGCATATATTGGCAGAGCCAGCTTTGTGCCTAGTGCCAGGAATGATACTATAAAAAACATCTCAAAGCAAACATGAGTATGTTCTTATATGGGAATACTAGCATATGTTGGTGGAGCCAGCATGGAAATGTATAGACAAAGCCAGCATGAAAATGTTTTTCATACTGGCATATATTGAAGGGACCGGCATGACAATGCATTCGGAAACACGCTTGTGCACGTTTGGTGGCTTGCATCTATTGTACTTTTTTTCCATGAGTTACTCTACACCCTGCAAAACCGATTGCAAATTGGCTGGGCTTCTACCCAAATTTTCACAGAAAGTGTGCTGTGTATTGCACCCTTTTAACCCATTACTCAAAACATTTTCTCATGGAAGGGGAAGGAATCCCACTGAACCCCCATCTCCCCAACCCGTTTTCCTTAGTTCGGGCCCCCTCGCTATGCTCGGTCGCAATCGCATATTTGTGGCAAATATTGACACCCTCCAATAAAACAACTCACCAGCCACCACTGACACTGACGAGGACCCTGCTCTGGTGCAACACTGTCTACGAAAATAAGCATTGGACACAGAGTCTAAGAAGTGAAAGAGTCATGGAGTGACCTACCCCTGCCCACTCAGACTCCTTCTTGGAAAGGGCTTTGTGGAAGCTTCATTCATAGACCGGCCATTGAATAGCACACCTCCCACATAAAGCTCTGAATATCGTAGATGCATTGAGTCCCACACATGAGGGAAGTGCATCCCCCCCACACCTCAGCCAGTTAAAAAAGATTGAAGAGTCATGTATCAAAGCCTAGGACATTAAGGTGGTATGTTGGGCTCTGGGTTGGGGGGGACAACATGTTCTTGCTTGTCACATAACGTATAGATACATGCACACAGAGACAAATGGCCTCAGTTTACACCCACACAATAGTTTTCTTCTATCATAGTGGTAGCTGACTCATAGATACATTTATAACCAGGGAATTTTGTTGATATTAAACCCTGGTCAATGATTTCAATACAGGCCTGGCGCGTGAGCATTTTGCTCCTGGGTAAACAGACAGCGCACACCTTCCCAGGTCAGTGCTTTTTTGGCGGGTTTAACACATAAAAGCCATAGATAACGAGTATGTCTGTGTCCATTGATCTATAGATGTTTCAGACACTAGAAGAAGCCTGCGTTAGAGATTTTGGTTACCCTGCTACAAGTACTGCATTATCTATGTTTTACACATAGGCTCCACGTCAAATCTGGAAAATGACATTCCCCAAATGTGTGATCGTGGATAAATCCCGCTTCCCTCTGTGCCTCGGTACTTTTATCTGGCTGAAATGAGAGAGCCTGGAAACACAGGTGTTAGACACATCAGAAGGTCGTGTGCCATCACTTCCTGTGATGTCACTTGGGGCGGGGTCAAATTACACCACTGCCTGTGATGTCATCGGAGGTCATAGGCCATGTGATGTCACTTCCGCTACCCATGGCATTTTGGTGAAATGACGTCCCTGAGAGCAGGCCTGTGATGTGTGCTTTACTTGAAAGTATTCTTAGTAGATCATGTCCCAGTTAATGATGGTGCATATTACGGATATGCTTAGTAACATTATAAGCAATATATAAATAGGAGAACGAATCTTAAGCAATTAGTATTTATTAGTGATGGGGAGGGTTGGGTGTTGGGGGCAGCTCTGATGAAACAGGTTAGTGCAGGGGAACCTGCAAGGGGAACCTGCAAGGGAAATGAGATGTTGTTTGAGGGCCAATGTGAATGATTGTGGTGATGCTCTTGATGACGGGAATACACAGAGTCTCAGTGGTAATGATAAAGGCGAGTGAAGGAGAAGAGGCAAGAGGGAGCGTATCGTGGGAAAGGACAGAGGAATTAACTAGTACGAGTGAAAGGTGGAAGATAGGGCATGTCAGCAAGTGGAGATAGCCAGGTAAGACAGGGATGAGCCCCAGGATAGATTTAAATACTACAAAAAAATGAGTTTGAAAAAAGAGTTTGAAACGGGCTTGGTGATGCAAGGAACGCCAACTAGCGTGGAGGTGATGGGCAGAGGTTGGGTCAGAGTGGGAGGAGGGGGAATTCAGAATGTATGTTGCAATATTACACATTTTATTTAGGTGTATCAAAGGAGTAGAGTGGAAAGTGCAGGAGGGGGGCAGAAAGAGTTATTTACTAAGCAGAACACAACAGTGTAGTTACGTGTTTTAGTGGAGTGGTAGGTCAGATAGTAGTAGATTTTCCTGATGTCCATTAGGTTCAATCGCTTCAGTAGTAGGGGTGAATGTAAGAAATTGGTGGAGCTGTGCCCACCAATAAAGGGGACTCCATGGGTGCAAGTCTTGGGGCTGTTGTAGGGTGGCTAGGGGGAAAGGATATAGGGCAGGGGATTAGCAGAGGGACATTAGTTGTAAGAAAGTAAATGATTTGGAAGTGATGGCACACGACTTTCTGATGTGTCTAACACCTGTGTTTGCAGGATCTCTCATTTCAGCCAGATAAAAGAACCGAGGCACAGAGGGAAGCGAGATGTATCCACGATCACACATTTGGGGAATGTGTCTTTAAGGAGTTGGTTTACAATGAGACATCAAAGTGCCATCCAGTGGGGGCAGCAGGGAGGAAATTAAAAACACACAAGGCCTGTTCATGGATAAAGTATGGAAAAGTGAATAACATCTTATCTTAGAATCATTAAGGTGGCAGGAGAAAAACAAGGGGGATATAAACTTCCTAGCTGAAGCTATAGAGAAGAAAAAGAAAAATGGGCCATGCATAGAGCGCTGGTGGACGCCCAGTCAAAGAGGGGTAGAACTAGAGGTATCCATGTTCCATATTACAGAGAAGGATTGTTCTGAAAATTAAGAAGTGATTCAGGCCTGGAAAGAGTGCTGGATGCCAAGGTAAAAAGAGCATGAAAGAGAGAGGTATGTTTGACAGTGTCAAAGGCTACCAAGAGATTGAGCAGTATGGGAAATGAGAAAGGTTTTGAGTGATGAGCATTCATGAGAAAGTTGGCGAAGTGTGCCAGTGTTGTTTCTTTGGCATGTCAGCTCGGTTTCCCTGACTATATGGAGTTGCAGAGTCTATTTATCTCCAGGTAGTTGGTGGGCTGGTTGCACCCCACACATTCCAGAACATTAGAGTAGTGAAGCTGAAGAGGTACAGCCCAGCCCGATAGTTGTCTGGGATAGTGGGGTCAGTAGAAATTATTTTTTAAATAAAGAAGGCAGGGACAATCCCAGTGGTCAGAGAGTGGTTAAAGAGGATGGAGATGTACGGGTGTGCAAGGGTTTGTGAAGTTCTTGCTGTTGTGTTGTAAAAGAAAAAAACAGGATCATAGGACGGCTTACCCACCCCAAGGTTGGCTGCCAGTTTAGCAGAGAGGTTGGAGAAAAGAATCCAAGGGAGGAGAGGGGTGAGAGGTGGTGGTGAGAAAGGGGAAGGAGTGGGAAGGAGACAAGGGCAGTTAGAGTGTCTGTGATCTTAAAATTTTGGAGGAAAAGCAAAGATGAAGTCCTCGGTGGAGGGAGAGGAGGAAATAAAGCAAAGACGCAGATAGCAGTAGGAAGTCAAGAAGCAGGATGAGGAGAATGGCCAAAGGTGTGAGCAATGCGTAGAAGGGTAGAAATTGAGTAATTGAATGCTTAGAGAGTGCTACAGTGATGGATGTATATTTGGTGCACTATACAATATGAGTGGTGGAGCAAGGTAATGTGTCCATTTCCATTCACATTTTAGAAGTACATTTGTGAAGTAGTTCAATGTACTGCGAGTAGCATACTGTGATAGGATGGAGGCGTGATGCCTTAAATGTGCTACATTAGTTTCAGAAGTGAGACATATGTGCTTTAAGTGTTTGTACTAAACAGCAGAAGCAGAAGTGGAGTAGTTTGGAACTCTCTGAAGACATAGGAAAGGGGCCAGTAGGTGCATTGTATCTTGTATACCTTATATCAGTTGTAGAGCTCAGCTGTATCTGTGGGTATCCAGTCTTTTTACTGTTCAAAACTCACTGCAGAATTGTTTCCGCACATTTTTTCACCAAACGTCACGCTAAATCACACTCCTTGGCAGCACATCCAGCCTCTTATGCTCTATACCTCAAATTGTGTCCTATCCCTCTCATTATTCCCATTATGTCCCTCCCACTCTATTCCTCATACACATCCCTTTGAGTTGACACACCTACCTACGACCATGATGTTGAAGTCAAAGCCGGTCCTCATGGTCTTCTTGCGCATCTGCTCAATGATTGTGTCGATGCCAATGTAGCCCAGCAGATTCGGGTTCAGGCCCGCAGCAGGCTTCATGGCGACAGCCGGCTTTGGACGGGTCTCCGGCACTTGTTCTGACATGACCGTCTCAGACCTGGAATCCGTAAACCCTGCAAGGGGCAGACAGTGCCTGTCATTAAGGTGCAGAAAAATACCCTTCATGGAGGGCCTATAATGCCAACCCCTTAGGTTTCTCCTTACAATAAATAAATAGCTGTTCAGGGGCTCCTTAATGGCTAAGAAATGTATCTTGAGACAT